>NC_081292.1:148337329-149598162 GCF_030435805.1 Mustela lutreola | reverse complement strand
ATTAGTTTTTGTAACCAGTGTGATAACACTATATTTTGTGTATCATCTACCTAGGTCTGTTACACCATTCTGATCTTGGGTAGTTGACTTTGATAATTCTGTGAGATGAAGAAATAGTTCCACAAAGCATATATAATCATGTAAAGCTATCTCATGTCTTGCTTCTTACCTTCCATTGTGTTGGTTAGGATGCTAGCTATGCTCATGGCTCTTTGCCTTCCAGAGGAATCCTCCAGCATCTCCATTGAAATCTGGTAAGAACTTAGCCTTCTCTTTCGGACTTCTGTTTCAGTGGTGGTGCCCTGCAAACCAAATACTAATGGTTCAAACCACCCTTTCAATGAATAATATAATACCACATAGCATTTCTTTGGAAAATCATGCTACATGCAGTTTTTCTAGGTAATAACTTTCAAGTAATAATAACATATTGCGTTTATTAAGTTATAAACACTTTTGAAAAATTATCACAGGTGATAGTGTTTAACAAGAATTCACCAGTTAGATGCAATTGTACAGGGCAAGTTTGTTGCAGGAATGTTTTAATTAACCTGTTGGAATTTTCAGAGAAATTTTCATAAGCATGCTAAAATCATATATTGTTTCATTTCACTCAAATGCAGATTATTTTCAGCTTATCACAATGATTAATAATTAGATCAATCTTCTCCCCCCAAAATAGTAGGATTATAATGTTGCAAGGCTTGAGTGTTTTCTTTGAAGCTGTATTGACAATATTGACGTATATGGGCCAATTTTTTTCCATGCACAAACACAGATGTACAATGAAATGTGTGTGCTTTCCTGAGATTTCTTTGATTATTTCTATGTGCCATCCTACAAGAAATCAAAATATTTTAGAGTCATTTTAATACATATAAAAACATTTTAGCATATAATACTGATATTTGTGTGGAAACTGCCTATTATCCATATATTGGTCTCGATAATACTAAATTTTAAGTATATTAAATTTAAAGAATATGAATAATTATATAACTCTATGTGAGCATACATTTATAATAACAATTTAATTGTCACAGTACCCATTATTTTGTATTGGTAGGTTTACTGAATTTGCAGATATGTTTTCTCTCAGACTCTAAAAACTAAGGCATTTGGAAGGTAATGGTCCCATACGATTCAATTGGTTCTAAAGATTTATTGTTTTTCATTCAATAAATTGAGTATTATTTTTGAGGCATTTCATTTTGGGGAAGCAGGATGGTATAACAGGCTAAACCGCCCAGGCTTTGATTATTTCAAATTGGTGTGTAATGTCATAGCTAACTTATCTATTATCACCTCTGGCGGAAGTTGTCCAGTAGGTGAGGTTAGAGCTGACGGTCCACCCACCAAGGAAACCACACCATTGCAATCCACAGTGCTGTGCATCTTCCCATTTGCTGGAAGCCCTGGCACCATCCTGGATGACATACTGGCCTGACTAACGTTACTGTTGCGTCGCTCTCCATGTCTGTGCGGCACAAACAGTGAGTCTCTCCTGCTCTCGCTGTCTTCAAATGTACTGTGCTCATCATCAGCAAAGTCATTTTCAGAACCGACGTCCTTTGCTCGTCCTCTGAAGCTGAAAATGCTTGTTTTGCTATTGCGTCGTGGGGAAAACAGGGAGCCACGAATACTTAACAGAGACTGGGGAGAGAGCAAGGAAGAAAGGAATTGTGGGGGCAGGGGAGGGGGACAGAAACACAGTTACTTAACAAAAGTCTTAATATTGCAGAATCGATTTACATTTGGATTAGAATAGTCTTGCTCTTGAACTATATAAATAGTTCTTATTTATGCTTTTAAAATATATAAATCAAGTTTAAAGAGAACTCATATGTTTTGATATTTTTATTAAAGATCACAATACTAGTTGAAGTATAAAGAGTTTTGTTTTGTTTTGCTTTGTTTCTGATTAGGAATCCTAATTTGCAATTTGCTAAGTGCACAACCATTTCATTTGATCTTAACTGTAATACTGTGAGGTGGATTTTGTTACCATTATGTTACCGGTCTGAACATGATGCTGGAAAGGACAAATGATTCTTTTTGGAGGAAGTGGTGGTAAAACAAACAGTAGATGACTTTTACTGAGTTGCTATGATCTGAGGGACATGCAACTTGGAATTTAAATTATGCCTCGAGAGAGTGTTGGCTCAAATTTAAAATATTGAATCAAATGTATTACTTCTAGATAATGATTTAAAAACAAAACTGTTATCTCTTACTCTCTTTTTTTCAGTTCTAAAAGGAAATTAGTTTACTCTTTTTCTGAATCTGTTTGTCTCTGTCCACATGGGAATAAAAGTCATGAAGCTTACCTATGATGCTGTCTTCTGAATTTGCTAATAGTTTCCTAAATAGCTACTAGTGATTCACCTTAAGGGAATATGTGTACTAACAACCACAACAGAGAGAATTCCTGAAGTGCCATGTAAGTTGCTATTATTACTTAAAATTCAACACTAGATTAAAAAAGCAAGACGTATGTACATGACTTTACCAAAGAGGGTGATGTAGAAGACAGCTTATCCTTCTGAATTCACTTTAATTTTATTAGAAGGAACTGGATGATTCAGAACTTTTTTAATACATGTGTTCACAAGTAAATTGAGCAGATGGGTTTCTGGTACTAGAAAATGAAGATATAACATGAAATCCATTCTTTAACCTTTTGGTTGAATTTTAAACCAGCAGCACCAAATATCTCTATTCTAGCCTTCATCATAGTTTTCAAAAATATCTCTATTCAGTCTGTGGAATCTTTGTTTACTGTCCTCTTTCTTAACAATGACAGTCCCCATTGCGCCCCCTGCTTGGACTCTCGTGACCTCCTCCACCTGTCTTCATAGCCAGGGTTTTATATATATGTATGCTTGTATGTATATATACCTATATATGTATATATATGTACACACATATATGCATATATATCCATATGACCACAGCAAATATTCCTGTACCTTCCCATTCTTAGTCCAAAAGTCAGTATATAAAGCCAAATAAAATAATTTTAGTGGGGGTCAAAACATAGAAAAGACAGACTCCATCAAATTTATTTTTGGATCATCTGCCTAATTAGGTCATGCTGATTTTCTTAGGCCCCATTTTTAGCTTTATTTTTATGGCTTTTCCCAGACTGCAAAGAATCAGAATAATCGTTGTTGCCCTCTGTCATAGTGATGTTCTGGAAAGATATTACTCATTAAGAAATGTGCTCTTGTTTTGGTCTTAGTTAAAATATCCACAGAAACTATTATTCGTTATCCAGCTTGTCCAACCTGAGACTGTGCCTTTGTGACACTTGGTTTGCATACAGTTGGCTACCCGATGTCAGAGAGTAGTTAGACTGATTTTCTAGTTAATCAAAGTGATCAAGAAATCAGATATCATGAAGACTTAAACTTAACCCCCAGTAATAAAGAATGGTGATGTTTTACTCTCCTTAGACTCAATTTTAATTATCAGTATAATACTGGCTACTATCAGAATTGTGTTTCAAAACTTTAGTGTGTATTTTTAGTTCCAGGTTTTTTTTGTTTTGTTTTTTGTTTTTGGATTTAGTAAGTAGCGGATAGGACTCTGGAATCTAAATATTCAATACACATTCCAGGTGATTCTAATGCAGGTACTGGAAGAATCATAACTTTGTCTTGCATTAACCCCTAGGATGATTCAGTGTAATCATCTTAATATGCATATGTTCAGCGACTATCTTTGGAAACTGAAAATCAGTCTGTATGTTGAGAGTATATGGTGTATGTACGTGTTTATAATGTATCTGGTACGTGGCCTTTAATTTGAATGTTTTTATGTTGGGGTGTTTTCAAAGGCGTTCCAGAATTTTAAGTTTATTTGAAACTTCTGTTAACTCTTTGGAAAGTATAATAATGGGTATGAGCACAGCTTTCAAGGCAACAGAGACCGAAAAAGAAGATAACAAAAATAGTATTCAGAGAAAATAAACCAAAAATAACACACTAGAAGATGCAGCAAAGTAGAGGAAATACCCACAGCTGTGGCAGCCCTTTCTCTAAGGAAAACAAGCTTTTATGCTTTAAGGACCAAAAGGCCATTTTTCTTTGCCTCAGGCATGGCAAAACATGAATCCCAGGTATCTTTATTTTTTATGTTTTGCCTTGTTCCGAGAAAGTAAATATGAACTTTCTCTCATAATTTTCGTTAACAAAAAGGAAAATAGAAGTAATTAGGCCTGTAATACACAGTCCTGCATGTAGGGATTGAACTTGAAGTCAGTTGGGAAGAGTCCAGATGGAAGATGACGCAGAGAATGTAAAGATGTTCTAGTGGAAATACTTAATAGAATTTCAAGTTAACTGTCTGTACCTATCAGAGTTTTCAATAAATCAACAACTATAACTGGTTATAGCAGCAAACCTTCTGGTTTAAAATAAATTGTCTTGGTGTGTCCAAACAACATAGCTAAAATCTTTGGAGGAGATTCACTTTGCATTGTACACCCTTAAGTACCTTTCCATGTTGTACTATGAACATGATTTATCTATTTGAAGATAAAATAATGAAGTAAATGTAAAACAACATTCAAAAATTTATGTGAGTAGAGAGCAGCATTCCCATAATTTGTGGCCTTGACATTTTCAGAAGATAAATTTGTTTTAAATGCATGCCATGTCCATCTTATGCTTCCTATTCCTATGCTACCTTCATTGATTCTTTTTACTATCACAGAACTCTTTTTTGTTTATACAGCCAGAAATCATACACTGCTTCTGGTATATTTTTGCTTGTGAATTGTGTTAATGCTCCCTGTCTGTCTTTATTGGGATTTGTAAGTATCGGTTCATAGGATCTTTCTTTTACTTTTGAAATATCTTCTATATCTGTGTATCTCTCCATTTATCTACCTACCTCCTATCTATCTACAAATACTGTAAAATGAACTACATATAACATATGTATATACTGATTCTGTTTTTAGTATTAAAACTGTGTCTGCCACCTAATTTCTCTGTGCTCTTGCATCTCTGTGGTTCACTCAACACAGGCCTCCCAGCTGCTTCTTCAGCATTCCAGGCATACTGCTTTGCCAGGGCCTTACATTTGGCTCTTCCCTGAGTCTGGGATACTCTTCAAGGAGATAATCTCTTTTTTTGCCTCCTTACAAATCTTTGCTTAAATGTCTCCTTTACAGGGAAGACTTCCCAAATGACCCTATTTAAAATTCTTACATCCACTTAGTGCTCCTGATCCCCTTTTCATGATTTATTTTTTCCCATAGCACTTATCACCCTGTAACATAGTCTGTAACTTATTTATCTTATTTATTGTCTATCTTCTTCTTTAGTATAAATTTCTATGAGGTCAGTGAATTGTATCCTTCTTTGGTTCACAAAGTATTTTCATTTTCTAGAACTACTTCTGCCACATAGTAGGTGTTCATTAAATATTTGTTGATTGGCTGAATGCACTAATCCAATTTCTATTTGAGCGTGGTAATGAAACAAGGATGGAAACAGTACTGTTTTTAAAAAAATGCTTAAATTTGCAAAATATGCAAAAATATAAGCTTATAAATATGCTTATGTAAATATTGCTACTGTGCATACACCTTTGTGGTAATTGCAACTACTCAAAAGTTTTTAGTTTCCTTCATTTGGAATCATTCATCAATTTTAACTTAATAAGAGCTTTACTATTTGTCACATAAGGTTTCTATATATTGCTTAATCTTTCACAACTCTTTAAGGTAGACATTATTACCCCCTTTTACAGAAATCTTACAAAAATACAAATCACTTGAGTAGGGTCACAGGACTCACCTGAGGGTTGAGATATGAACACAAGCTTCAATGAGGTCAGTCATTATGGTATAGTGTCAAATAATCTTAATCCTAATGACTCTTATAGTCCAATTAATGCCAAAATCAAGGTGACAAAAAAATCTAGTCAGAGAAACTAACTTGCCCAGTAGAGCTTCCAGTTAATCCCAAATGTGTTGTATTTTTTTAAACCATACTTTATATTTGTTTTATGCAAGATAATAATTGGACCTTTTGATATTGGCATTATCTGGAGGAAAATCGTTTTTATCTTTCAACTTCTCATGTGTGCACCTCTATTTTGTCTTACTATGGGAATTCAAGTTATTAATGTGGTGTTTATTTTTTTAAAATTCTATTTACATATTTAATACAAATGATAAACACTCATTGACACCTTGCATATGGTCCTTCCTCCCAACCAAGAGCTAAACACTATGCTGAATTTGTGCTTATCACTCCAATTTTTAAAAAAGGTTTTTGTTCTTTATAAGAAGGATATCATACCTCTTGGTTGATATATAGTTTTTTGCTTTATCTTAATTATATAGTATCCCGCAAAGCATTATTTTTAGGGTATATTCTGACCCAGATTAATATGATTAGAAGAGTTAATAATTCATAGCACATGAAATTCTAGTGGAACCAAATAGTGTTCAAAGTCATAACTTTACTTATCACAGAATTCATAATTATTTATTCCTTACATTATGTAACCCATAAAATGTGTTAACAAACAAAGTTAAAACTACTTTCCCTCTTCGACTTGAAAATATGCTGAAGAACTGTGTAGTTGGCATAAAGTCAGAGCAAAAATAGACTGTGTTCAGTTTAGGTCTCTTCCTAGAGCATTTAGGTCATCATTTCATTCTGATGTCTCTTAGCATGACACCATGTCAGCATAATGGAGACTTATGACAGCATGGTTCACATATCAAAAGATCAAGGCAAAATCCAGAGACTTATTTTTTTTGATTCATGCATATGTGGCCATTACAACTCAGACAATAAAGGCAGACACCCATATGCAGAGATAATAAGTTCATTTGAGGTCTCAAAAGGAAAAAGGTAAACAAGAGATTGCCAAACTCTCACTGAGTTCTGATAGCTAAGTTTTACTCCCCTAACCCCCCAAAAACTGAAAATTAAGAAACATGGTCTCAAAATTGTGTTGTTTAAAGCTGATTGCCTTAAAAGTTATTAATGGTTTAAAAGTCTCTTTTAAAGACAGTTTATGATACAAATTTAAGAATCATGTTAAATGGTAGTTCCCTGTCCCTCATTTATATCAGATATTATAAAAATATACCAAAACAATATACAGTAATTACAAAGCAATAGTAATGACAGAACGAACTGGAGCTCTTCGAAGAAAACCATACCTGATGAGGGGAGTAGAATTTCTTGTCACTAGTCAGTCGGTTTCCATCCATGGAGAAAAGGAAGCTTCTTCTTTTGACACTGTCCTCAGATTCAGATTTGGGAAACCTGTCTCCCTCTCCTCTGTTGTTTCCTTCAAAATGCTCCCTTTGTCTTCTTTTCTTCCTTCGGTTCCTCCACTCCTTAGCGCTTTTAGAACTTAACTTTGATGCTTCTGAAGAACTTTCCAGGAGCTCTCCTAACCCACCTATTCCACTGAAATCTCTTGAAGCAGCTGATGCTGCTGCAACTGCCTGTTTAAGACAAAGTCAGGCACTGTTTACACCAAGTACTTTTAAAAACAGTCGACTATGGTAGAAATGTTGTCATTAAGACTGTGAACAATAGGTAACCATTGTGCCTTCTGGTCACTTCATTGTGTTTTAGAGAGTTTACTTAATAACGACAATTTAAAACAGTGTAAAGCAATATGCTAACCATTAAGGCAAGAAAAGTCTGGTTTAGCATATCTCTTCAAGAGGTTTAAAAAAACAACTCTTTTGAGACTAGCTTCATTTTCAAGAAAAGTTGATCTCTTAAAAATATCTTCTACATTTAAAAAACAAATGTTCTCTTAGTGGTGGTTGCTGGTCTGATTACTGTTCCAATTCCATCCCAACAACTGAGTGGTATTTTTTTCCTTCTAAATCTAGGTCTAAGACTTTCTCTTTTCCCTTTTTGTGAACTCAAAGAATTTAAAGTGTCTACTATTTTACCCATAGATAGAAGTAGTGGGAATATATTGGCTCATTTGACCTCTTCTTCCATTTGAATTCCCTTACTATTGTCATTCACATCCCTGGGGTTATGTTAATCCCAGAGATGAACATGATTAATTTATTACATTGCACATTTAGCTTTAATTTTTTTAATGTTTATAAAATATCTATTATTATTATAAATAACAAATGATTAACATATCAATCAATAAGTACCTGAAATAATCATTTAAGGGATTATGAGATTTTCTTTAAAGATTTTCTTTTTATGTTTCATCACTAAGTATATTTTATCATTTTGAATTTTTGTATATACTGAAGAAACAACCATCTCTAAGGTGAAGCACGGCAGATTGTTTTGTAATGAATAGTAATTTTAGACTGGAAGTGATCTAACCATGACTAGAGGATATGAAACAGTGATATAGTTCCTATCAAAGCTGAGTTCTCATTAAGCATATTCCTGTTTTTAAATATAATCATGGAAGTGGAAATTAATTATGAGAATACTGTTTCAACTCTTTACATATGTCATTATTAAATACTGATAGCTCTAATTTATCTACCCACTTTGTTTTATTTTCTCCACTAGATATATGCTAGGTAGGAATTTTGTCAAATGGGTTTATACACATTGTCTAGTATGTCACCAGACATAAAAAGTGTCCAGTGAATGTTTGGTGAATAAAAATGAAAAAGGCATTATGCTGTCAATTGTCTCAAACACTGGGGTGGTGTTGGGGAAGAGGAAGACCTGTACAGACTTGAATTTTCAAGGTTTCACAAAAGACTCTGTGTCAGAATGGTCTGTAT
This sequence comes from Mustela lutreola, assembly GCF_030435805.1. Taxonomy (NCBI): domain Eukaryota; kingdom Metazoa; phylum Chordata; class Mammalia; order Carnivora; family Mustelidae; genus Mustela; species Mustela lutreola. Next base: position 149,589,404 of record NC_081292.1, on the reverse strand, counting down.
AACAGAAATATTTTAGGAAAGAAGATAAAACTATATATAATGAGCTTGACAACACATGCTTTTTGTTTTTTTTTCTTCCTGAGGAGAAGCAAACCCTCCACAGTAGCTTCCATTTCTGAATCTCATCTCAACTACAATTATAAAGAAAAAAAAAGAGGTTTAGACTAAAGGTACTATAAATACAAATTCTCAAAGATTATTGTGATCTCAGAGATGGGAACCACAGTACTACATAAGTAATAAATATGTGTGTTGGGCTAAGCAATGTAAAATGTACATAAAACATAAAACAGATATTTGTTCATATTGAATACTATATTCAATTTAAGACTCAGTATAGGACTATGCCTAGCAATTAAATGGAACAGTAATTCAGAATTTGGGTATTTTATGGAATTACATACAGTCATGTAACCAGATTTTTTATCTTGATGGTTAATATTATTTTTAATGTCAGTAATGGAAGATAAATATTAAAGGCCTTTTGTCAAATGAGGCTAATGTAAGTATATATAAAATAAAGTGAATAAATGAGGCACTTATTTGTAGCAAGTTCAATGTAGTTGCTTAGTACTTAATACATAAAAATACATAATATATAGCACTTATTGAAGGAATGAATATACATATATTTATTTTTATCCAAATCAAGTTCTTAATTCTTTTTTCCACTTTGTATACACAGTAACATAGTGCAATGCATAGTGTTAATCATTTATTGACTTGTTTGTAGTTAGAAACAAAGGAAGTGGTGGTAATATTCCTTTGCTGTAATCCTGAAACTCTTGTTCATTTAAATCACTTCCGGAATTTGTTTTGCATAAGACATGATTTCCCTACCTATTTTGGATAACAGTTCAAATAACTCAGAACTAAAGCATTTCTAAGGCAACAATGGTAACCTCCCGACACAACACATTTTCTGTGTCACATATCAACTCAATCTGTCACTTGTTCCACTGCCAGTGATTTGCCAATTCGCTCAAAGGCAGATGTTTCCTGTCACCTCTTATGTCTGTACCTGTTTCTACCCATCTCTGTGACAAGACCAATGTTCTGCTTACTTAGACTAAGAGTATTGCTTTCACTGGCTTGATGAATTGCTCTTTTTTTTTTTTTTAATTATTTATGTGACAGAGGGAAAGCACAAGCAGGGGGAGCAGCAGAGGGAGAGGGAGAAGCAGACTCCCCACTGAGCAGGGAGCTTAATGCGGGGCTTGATCTCAGAACCCTGGGACTATGACCTAAGCTGAAGGCAGACCCTTAACTAATTGAGCCACCCAGATGCCTCTTGATGAATTCCTCTTGTAACAAATAACAAATATATGCTTAATATTTACTCAAGGAGTAACATTTAATTCTCCTTATAACATTTCTGTGTGATTCAACATAAGCTCTATAACTCACTGTATGTGTGTGTCCTTAAGAAATAAATCCACATGACTGCTTCTAATTATACTTCACTTTAAACATAAATCCAGTTTAACAAACCTGTTCAAAATTACAAGACATTAACTATAATACCTGTTTCAGTTTTACTTCTAATTATATTGGCTCTCTTAAATGCCAATATTTCTAACTTTGTCCCAAAGCTTACTATAAAATTCTTCCTATCAGACCTATATAAACTTCTATGAGATATGTTGTGTTAGGCCCCATTAACAAATTAAAGATCACAAATTAAATGCAAAACACAGTTATGATAATTCAACATAAAACATTTTTTTTTGTTGTTGTTGGGTTTTGTCTTCAGTCATCCTTTAAAGTTACACTTGACTTGTGAGTTCAATGAGCTTACTGTTACTTTTTCATGTCTAAACAATGACTAGCTTTAGGAGGCCCTTCAACAGATACTAAATGAAAATGGAAGTGATGCTAGGCTTCATGAAGTCATTGGCTAGATGGTACCTTTGAAGAGTGACAGGTGGTTAATAAGATGTAAGTTATGGTGGAGCACCAGTGATCTCATGGGTAGACTACATCTCCTCCTCTGTCTGCTTCCAACACCTTCCTCTGTTTCAATATTGGTTACTTACTGGGCATTGTTACCTGTGTTCTCAGTAAGGAGGTAAAATTGGATTCGTATTGTGTCGTCTCAGTCCAAATTAAAACACTGGGATCAGTCACCCTAGGATCAGCGTAAATTTTTGTACATAGGAAGCTAAAGCTGAGCCAAATCATGGAATCCAATAATTGACTTTTAAGTGAAAAGAATGCACATTTTTTAGTTGACCTAATTAGGATATAGATAATTAGATTCTTTAAACTTCTAATAGACATTGTGCACTTTTACTTCTAAATTTAAAATCTTCTACTCTTTTAATTGATGCTATATTTTACCCTAAAGTGGCTGAATTTCAGAATGTATTCCTACTCCTGTACTATAGTATTTTTTAAGCACATTTCTGTTTCTTTTTATAATTGAAAGTAGAATAATCCAATGCTTTAAAATACATTTAATACAACCTACAAATATTATTTCCCATATTTATTTAAAACTTTGAAATAAATAATTAGTCCTGTAAATAGCTAATGTACTTCATTATCTTACAATTGTGTTTTATTTATAGTGATATAGTTATATATATATATAGTGATCTGAAATAAACTTTTAAGTACTTGAAATATAGTAGAACTTTCTGCCAAGCATGAGGTATATTTTATGAGGTTTTTAAGTATCACCAAACATATTTAAAGCTTTCCTTGTAAAATCACTAAACTATAGCCATGATACTACTCTGTACCCAGTGGTAAGATGAAATGAAGCATCAATTCATCAAAGATGCTTCATCAAAGATGAAAATAGCAAAGCCAGTATGTTTAACAAATACTAAGAATATGGTTGGGCTGGGTAACCAGCTAAACAATTCATTGTCAAATCCCTGTCTCACCAAAAAATGCCTCAGAAAAAAAGGACTTAATACTATATGTTGTGCATCTTAAGAGTAACTCAGAATTATTAAAAACTTAAATTTTAACTCTACCCATTGAATCTATAAATCTACTGTAATTCAAATAATGCTTTAAATGACCTGTCCATCTGAAAAAAAATCACTATCAAAAAGTCACTATGTTCAAAAGTTATTTGGACTACTGCTTCTGGCTAAGATAGATTTTCTCTCCATCCTGAAACAACCACTAAAATGGACAAAATGTATGTAACACTTGTTTTGAAGACACATCATTAATGGGGCACTGGCTAGAGTATTCAAAAGCTTCTTCACTCAGTGGTAGGGAACAGTGAGCCTTAGACTAGATGCTCTACGAGTCCTACCTAACAAATCTTCAGAGGTTTCAAGATGGAAAAGGATCAAGCTGTTTTTAAGTAATGTAACTAATGTCCCCAAATAAGGATCAAGAATCTTTATAGGAAGACAAACATATCTAGCACTCCAAAAAGGTAAAATTAATACTGTCTGGAATTCAACTGAAAATTGTCAGGAATGAAAAAAAGAAGAAGGAGAAGGAGAAGGAAAGAAAGATAGATCAAGAACATATGACCAGTAATGAAGAAAAAATTTAAAACTGATCAAGATCTGAAACAGATATTAGAATTAGAAGAAAAGGGCTTTAAGGACTTTAAATAGTTACTATATTCTGTATGTTCAAAATATTAGAGACATGGGGAATATAAAAGAGATACAGGTCAAGGTTTTAGAAATGAAAATTACAAAAACTGAGATGAAAAATGCACTTTATGGGATTATTGGTATAGCAGACACTACAGAAGGAAACATGGTAAACTTGAAGACATAGCAATGGAAACTAATGGAACTGATATTGACAAGGTGATTCCAGAAGTCCCATGAAGCTGTAAAGGACTTAGAATAGTTAAAACAGCTTTGGAAAAAAAAATGAAGAGCTATAATATCGATTTCAAGATTTATTAAACAGCTACAGTAATAAAGAGAATGTGTATTCCTCTAAAGAGAAACAAATCAATTGAACAGAATAGAATCTAGAAATAGTCTCATTCACATCTGGACAACTTTTTTGACAAGGTTCAGAGGCAATTTAATGGAGAAAGAATATTTTGTTCAACAAATGGTGTCACCCTAGTCAGAATGGCTAAAATTTACAAGTCAGGAAATTACAGATGTTGGTTAGGATGCAGAGAAAGGGGAACCCTCTTACACTCCTGGTGAGAATGCAAGCTGGTGCAGCCACTCTGGAGAACAGTATGGAGGTTCCTCAAAAAGTTGGAAATAGAACTACCCTACAACCCAGCAATTGCACTACTAGGTATTTACCCCAAAGATACAAATGCAGTGATTTGAAGGGGCACCTGCTCCCCAATGTTTATAGCAGCAATATGCACAATAGCCAAACTCTGGAAAGAGCCCAGATGTCCATAGACAGATGAATGGATAAAGAAAATGTGGTATGTATATATAGTGCAATACTACTTAGTCATAAAAAGAAAGAAAGAAAGAAAGAAAGAAAGAAAGAAAGAAAGAAAGAAAGAAAGAAAGAAAGAAATCTTGCCATTTCCAAGTGGGTGGAACTAGAGGGTATTATGCTAGTGAAAATGTTAATCAGAGAAAAACAATTATATGATCTCACTGATAAGTGGAATTTAGGATCATAGGGGAAGAGAGGAAAAAATAAAACAAGATGAAATCAGAGAGGGAGACAAACCCTAAGAAACTCTTTTTTTTTTTTTTTAAGATTTTATTTATTTATTTATTTATTTGACAGAGAAAGATCACAAGTAGGCAGAGAGGCAGGCAGAGAGAGAAGGAAGCAGGCTCCCTGCTGAGCAGAGAGCCGGATGCAGGACCCAATCCCAGGACCCTGAGATCATGACCTGAGCCAAAGGCAGTGGCTTAACCCACTGAGCCACCCAGGCACCCAGAAACTCTTAATCATAGGAAACAGACTGAAGGTTGCTGGAGGGGAGGGTGGTGGGGGGTTGGGGTAATTGGGTGATGGACTTTAAGTAGGGCATGTGATGTAATGAGCACTGGGTATTATATAAGGCTGATGAATCACTGACCTGTACCTCAGAAACCAATAAGACATTATATGTTAACTAATTGAATTTAAATTTAAAAAAGAGAAAAACTACAGCAAGAAAAACAAATGGTGCTATAATAATTAAATATCCATAGGCAAATGAATAAAATCTCAACATATAAATTACAACTTATACAAAAAATTAACATAAGATAGGTCGTTGACCTAAGTATAAAACATGAAAATATAAAGCTCCTAGGAAGAAGAATAGGAAATCTTGATGATGTAGATTTGGCAAAAATATCTTAGACACAACACCAAAAGCATAACCAACCAAACAAACAAAAAAGTTGGTAAAGTATACTTCATCCAGATTTAATTTTTATCTAAAAATTGTATTAGAATGAAAAGACAAATTAAGAATTAGGAGAAAATATCTGCAAAGCATATATATCATTAAGGACTAAAGGACTTATTCCCAGGATATATAAAGACTGCTTGAAACTCAAGAAAACAAAAAGCCCAGTTTAAAAAACAAATGGGCAAAAGATTTAAACAACCACTTCACAGTAGAAGCTACACAGATAGAAAATAAGAACGTGAAAATATGCTCAACATCATTAGTCATTAAGAAAATGCAGAATAAAATGATGAGGTACTTAGTAGAATGGCTAATAAGACTAACCATAACCAAGTACTGGTAAAAATGTAGAGAAACTCTTACTACCATGAATCATATTTTATTGTCTTCCCATGACTTTCATCTATTTATTTATTTATTTTCCTTTTAAGCAGATACTATTCTGTCTCTTCCCTCAAGACATGGATGACCCATTCACCATGCCCTGAGTTCAAATAACCTATCAATATAGAGAATTTAAAGTTGCCATTTAATGCAGATGCTTTCCTGATATCCTGATAGGGGCTGTAGCAAATACCTTTTATGCTGCAGAAAACCCAAAGAGTGGTTAAGAGTAGGTATACATAAAGTTTTCTTGTTAATATTTGAGATAAATTAAATTCAGAATAAAACCTTAAATGTTTTATTCTGAATTTATTCTAATTAGGGGTGAAACATGAGTAGGTGGAAATGTCAGTTATGTATCTTTTCACATTAAACTGAATCTCAGATTCTCCCTTCAGGTTTCATGATACACTTTCATAGTCTGCCTTATCCTGAATGTGTTTTCTACCCCAAAGTAACTTCTTTATATATAATGTCAAAAATTCCTTTGATTTCAACTTCAGAAACAATTTTAAGTTTGAATAGCTTTCTCTTATTTCTAATGCCAGTGCTTGTATACCAAATGAAAAGCTGGTTCCAGTTTGACCTCTATGCTGCAACAATATTCTTAAAACTTACAGTAGTAATAACAATAGTAATAAAACTTTGCTTATTATCACTCAGTACCTGAGCTTCTTCCTGTTGCTTTTTAAGTTGTTCCAGCATTTGCTGAAATTCAGCTTCTTTCTGTTCTGCTTCTTCCAAGGTGGCCTGATTCTGTTCTTCATAGGCCATGGCCACCACAGCCAGGATCAAATTCACCAAATAGAAAGATCCCAAGAAAATCACCAGGACAAAAAATATCATGTATGTTTTTCCAGCAGCACGTAATGTCTAGGGAAACAAAGGATAATTTCATGAGTATTTTCTATAATGTCCCCAAATAAAGATTTGATTTCCATAATTAGATAGTGAGGAGATGAATACTTTTTATCATCCAGTGTATTTTGGCCAAGATTTGTTTGGTATTAAAGTGAACACATGTAAGTGCACACGTGCACACACGCATACACACAAATAATATTTAAATTATCTGAGGCTTGACTATAGTGTCATTTGATACAAACACACACTTTTCAAATGAGTATATGTTGGATATATATATGTAAAACCTCACTAAAATCATAGAGTCCATAATGGGGGGCACTATTAATAAATAATTACCTTTAATTATTAATTATAACAAATAATTATCTTTCATTCCTTTCCATGGAGTTCTCTTTCCATGGCAGCCTATTCTCTACATCATCTAGAGATAACATCTTTCTTTCTCCCTTTTCTAGCTCCAATTAACCATGGGTTTAACTTGAAATTTTTTATATAATCGATTTTTAAAATATTTTCACATGCTCTTTTTATAACTACAACTAGAATATGAACTCAAAGCCTTGAACAATCTTGTATCATCCATTCTTCCTAGTAGAATGTCCTTCATATAAAAAGTTTTTATTGTACCATGTACTGACTGAATGATCAGTAGGGATTTTAGGCATACATGCTTTGTACTGGACTCTCCTATTAACAATATTGATATCGGTAGGTTCATATATGTTCATAAAATTAAATCTTACATGTGTTAATTTGAACCTTACTGCTGTGGTCTGAATGCTTGTGTTTCCCCCAAATTGCTAAGTTGAAAATCTAATGCCTAGTATAATAGAAGGTGGGGCCTTTGGGAGGTGATTAGATGGTGAAGGTAAAGCTGTCATGAATTGGATTAGCCCTTTCTACACAGGTGATGACATAGCAAGATGACAGCCTACGAACTAAAAAGGGGCTTTTGCCAGAGTGAAGCCAGGCTGGCATCTTGATCTTAAACTTCCCAGTCTCCAGAACTGTAAGCAATGCACTTCTGTTATTTATAAGCTATCCAGGCTGTGGTATATTGTTGTAGCAGCCCTAATGGACAAGACACTTACCAGTTGGTAAAGGTTCTCCCAGTAGTCTTGAGTCATGAGTCGAAATAGGGACAAGAAAGCCCAACTAAAGGTATCAAAGCTTGTGTATCCATAGTTGGGGTTTCGACCAGCTTTCACACAGATGTATCCTTCTGGACACTGGCTATAAGAGAGAGAAATGGTGCTAGTGGCAGGTTGGCAATTACAGCTATTTCAGTCGATGTTGATTTATAGGAATTGTCAAAACCCAGGTTTGCTGTCTATGATGGATTTTCTCGCCTTCATTTCCAGAGCACTTTAGGTAATTGGTTACAGTGATACTGTTATTAGATGAAATTTATTAGGAAAACCAATAGTAAACTGGGATGCAAGGAATAAGATTTGCAGACATTTAGAATGGCAAAAAGGTAGCAACACATACTTTTGCCTCTGAGATCATCAGTGTTCTGCTCTTTACAAAATTGCAAGAATCAATAATTAAAAAAGAAAGGCCAGGAAACAAAGGATAGGGAACCACTTAATGAGCTATTTCAGTAGGCACTTCTGTAGAATTTTATAAAATAAAGCTTATATTTTAGGGTAATTTGAGATTTACAGAAAAATTACAAAGAGGGCCCAGAATAAATGCCCTGCTTCCATGCCCAGTTTCCTCTCTTGTTAATATATTAGTATGGTACATTTCAGTCAATACTGAAACATTATTATTAACCAAAGCCCGTACTTCATTCTGATTTCCTCAGTTTTTCCTTAATATCCTATTATGTTTCAAGATCCCATTCAGGATACTACATTGCATTTAGTCACCGTGTCACTTTAGGCTTCTCCTTATAGTTTTTCAGACTTTCCTCGTTTTTTATTATCTTGATAGTTTTGAGGAATATTTTCAGGTATTTTGAAGAATGTCTTGCAATTGGGATTTGTCTGACATTTTTCTCATAATTAGATTGGGAATGGATTTGTGGGGAGGTAAAATACCATTAGAGTCACACCATATCAAGGGTACATAGGATGAATATGACTTATCACTGTATACTAACTTTCATCACTTGATTGTAATGTTTGTCAGGTTTTCCCACTATACATTTACTCTTTCTTTTTTTTTCCCCCGTAGTGGATTCTTTGAAATAAAGTCACTATGTGCAGCCCGCATATTAGGAACGGGGAGTTATGAGCCACCTTCTTAAGAGTAGAGTATGTACACAAATTTCTTGGAATTCTTTTGCATGGCGGATTTGTCTATTATCTCTCATTTATTTGTTTATCTATTTACTTATTCAATCATTTCTTTATATGAGTAGGTCCTTAAGATATTCATTTCATACTTTGAATTCCAGTTTAATTGTTTTATTTATTTTATTGCTTAAATTGTCCCAGTTTTGGCCATTGGCCATTGACTCCAAATGGCCATTGGCCATTTGGCCATTGACTCCAGTATCTCTTTGATGTAACCCCATGGTTCTGTGTGTTTTGTTTTTGTTTGTTTTTTTAACACTTTCTTACTCTCTGGCACTACAAGATGCTTTAGGCTCATCTTTTATATTTCCTGCTCTAGAATTAGTGATTTCTCCAACAAGTCTTGTTCTTTTATTGGAGAACAGTATTCGAACCCAGGACAAGTGTGTGTGTGTATGTGTATACACATATATCTCCTTGCTTTGTCAATTGAGGACCTAGAAGCAATGACACTGCCTTAGCAATAAACATAGCACCTAGATCCGGTTTCTAATAACAAGTTTGTGTATATATGTATATGAATATGTGTATGTATATGTAAACATTTGTGCCTCTATTAAGCTAAACAGGAAGTCATACTCTCTCCAACCCTATTTCATTACCATGATACCATTCTAGATTCCCACCATTGCTTATCTGTAACTTCTTAGTCCAAAAGTGGCTGGCTTCTATCATCTACTATCTATATGCTTAATTGTAACAATTCAGGATTGTTAATCCATACTAGCATGGGAAGAAAACGTTATCAACTAGAGTACAGTTGTGTTTGTTTGTTTGTTTGTTTTTTGCCTTTGCCTTATAGACTCCACTCATTTCCAAAGTTGTTTAGATCAACACTTATTCTCATACTCCTTCAGTAAGGTTATCTTATACATTATAAATAATTTTTATCCCTTTGTTACATTCTGTATTTAACTGGGGATATTCCAACCATACAATGTTGTGTTGTTGTTGTTGTTTTTGCATACATTGTTAACTCTTTGTGCTGTTAAGTTCTATGAGTTTTGACAAATGCTTAATGCTCATCAATACAGAATCATACAGAAGTTTCTCCACCCTAAAGAATCCCCCATGCATCACCCAGTCAACCTCCTACCTTGAACCCTTGAAAAACAGATTTTTTAATCATTTCTACTGTTTATTTTTTTCAGAATGTCATGTAATTTGAATTAGACAAATATAGGTTCAGATGGTCTTCTTTTCTTTTCATGTATTAATATGTATTTAAGGTTCATCAATATCTTTTTGTGGCTTGGTAGCTCATTTTCTTTTTATCACTGAATAATATTTCATTGGATGAATACATCACAGTTATCCATTCACCCATTGTGGGACATCTTGATTGTTTCCAGTTTCTTGTGATTATGAATACAACTGTTATAAATATTCACATGCATGTTCAAGTTAATTGGCTAAATATCTAGTAGGCAAATCTCTGGATCATATGGTTAAACTGTATTAATTTTGTAAGAAACCGCCAAATTGTCTTCCAAAATGGTTGCACTATTTTGCATTCCCACCAGCATTGAATGAAAATTCTTGTTGTTCTGCATCCTCACCAGTTGGTTACTAGTTTCTTGGGATTTTAGCCATTCTAATAGGTATGGAGTAGTAATTTATTGTTGTTTTAGTTTTCAATTCCCTAATGACAAATGATGTTTGGCATCTTTATATATCCTTATTAACCATCTGTATATATTCTTTTGTAGGGTGTCCAGATTTTTGCCTATTTTTAAATTGAGTTATTTGTTTTTTGTTGTTGAGTTTTAAGAGTGCCTTGTATAGTTGGGCTACAAGTTTTTTTTTTTTTTCCCAGATAAATGTTTTGCAAACATTTTTTCCTAACTATGGCTGCTTTTTTTTTTTCATTCTCTTTAGAGTGTCTCTGCAGAGCAGAAGTTTTTAACTTTACTTAAGTTCAGCCTACCAGTTTTTTCTTTCCTGAATTGGGCTATTGGGGTTTAAAACTTATCACCAAATCTAAGTCATGTAGATTTTACTCTATACTTTCTTAAAGAAGTTTTATGGTTTTGAATTTTACATTTAGATCTATGGTTGATTTTGAGTTAGTTCTTGTGTAAGGTGTGAGATCTGTATCTAGGTTCATTTCTTTACATATGGATTTCCAATTGCTCCAGCATGATTTGTTCAAAAACTTTCCTATCTCCACTGAATTGAATTTTTGTCTGTCAAAAATTAGTTGATTACATTTGTGTAGGTCTACTTTTCTTGGGATGGGGTGTCTGTTCTCTTCCATTGATCTATTTATCTTCTCCTTCCCCAGTACCATACTGTCTTGATTATTGTATACTTGTAAGAATTCTTCAAATTGGGTAGATTTATTTAGAATTTTATTTGATATTTAATAAGAGTGGCTATTAATTTTATCATGTACATCACCTAACCCATACTAAGTACTCAATAAATAGAAGTGATTTTTATAGTTTAATAATGATAAAGTATGCATCTTCCAGCCTTATCCAAAAATTTGTCAGGCTTTTAGATTAACTATTAATAATAAAAAATAATACCTAAAATGCAGTACACACTTATGGTGGACCAAGTGCTAAACCAAGTGCTTATGTGTAATAAGTAATTAATCACCAGAACAACCCTAAGAGATAATATTACTCTCGACGTTTTGGAAATAAACTCAGATAAAGAGAGCTTAGAACACACTTTTCTGAAGTCAGAGTTTGTAAATGGTGGAGTTAGGGATTTGAATCCAGATATATATGAACTCTAGAATTCTTGCTCTTATTCACTACATTCTCCTAACAAAGGTTAGGGGAAATATCAGGAAAACAATCCCGCCCCCAAACACCATCTCCAAGACTGATATACATTTTCAATAATATTCCTGGATCTTTATGGCTATATGAGTTTCCCATTTTCTAGGATGACTCAAAATTCTTCTGTGTAAATTCTGTGGTTTAAGAGTCAAAAACTATTGCTGTCCTTGGCTTCTAAAAAAATTACACCCTGACCTAAAATCAATTTATAATACTCTTGGGAAAATATGTTAATCATGAGTAACCAGCAGGATGACTAAGATACTAAAGTGTCTCTTACTGTAGAATGTGACCAAAAAGAACTATTAGGCATGCAGATTCAGACCTACATGTGCCTTTGACATATATCTGTCCCTTGGCTTTTTTGCACACAGGGTTTTCATGCTATTTCAAGAATACCTAACTCTCTCAAAAACAGTTTCCCAACTGCTGAAGATCATGTTATATTCTGGATTTTTTCCAGCCACAGCAAAACTTATCATATCAGAACATACCCACATCAATCAAAATGTTCCCTGTATTTATTAAACAGCTCTAATGGGTTTACAAAAAAGACAGACTATGTGTCTTCACACTTTAGGGTAAAAATCAGGTACATCTTAACTATGGAATTCTGGAGAAAATGTCCTCATCCAGAGGGGTGATTTTAATGACCACAAGTTTAGAACTGAGAGCAGCCCTCTAACACAGAGAAGGTACTTCCTAAGTAGGTAGCATCACTATTACACATATGTAAGAATACCCTTGTATTTTTCCCATCTGATTTTTCTCAAAGTGTTCCACATTTTTTTAAAAAATTGTGTTTCTTACCCTGCATCTGAGCCATTTCCACAGAGTAGAGGGTCCTTTTGTCCATCCAAAACATAAAAGTGACCTATTAATATAAAGAATAAACTATTTCATTTCATATCTGTCCTACTGACATTAGGAATAAATGAGAGTTTGAGTATCTCAGTTATTTCCAAAGTGGATAACAAAATGAAGTATATTAACAAAGATGGTTTCAAGCCCACAGCCTTAGCTATTTATAGTTGAAAATTCATTCAGCAACACTAAGGTTAACAATGTAGCAATATTTCTTACTGTCATCTTCAATATAATCCTTCCAGTTAAATGTACTCATTGTTATATTAACAAATATCCCATTGGAATCCATTGTGCCATTAAAGTAGGATGTGGTGTTGGTTTCAAAAGCAGAATCGCTTGGGGGCCATTGCAAACATTTATTCCTCAGGTTGCCCATGAACAGCTGCAGACCAATTAGAGCAAACACGCTCAGACAGAACACAGTCAAGATCATGACGTCAGAAAGCTTCTTCACGGACTGGATTAGGGCCCCTACAATGGTCTTTAAACCTGAGGAGAGACAAAGTAGGTCATCCAAAGAAGAGTGTCATAATCTGCAATGTCTTTTTAGTCACACACATTATCTTTTCCTGTAAATGGTTGCTTGGCTATTTAGACACGAAAGCTTTATGGATAGCCAGATGGTTTAGGAGATGGATGAAAAGCAGATTTTATTTATGAATAGTATGCTTTCTGGAGATTTAAAATGGAAGTGTAAATATCTAGGCGGGAAGCTTTTTTGTGTGTGGTTTAATGTGTTGTCATGAACATCTAAAGAACTTGCAGTTATTTTTCATTTCAGATTGTGTTTCTTGAGGCATCTCCCTCCAACCCATTCTTTACACCAGCCTCCAGTAGCAATAATTCAGAGGAGAAAAGAATTTTAAAGTATTAAATATCCTAAGCCATGCTGTTCAAGAATAATCTTTTCTCCTTTATAAAAGGAGATCTATTTTCAGTATAGATCTGCAGTGAATGGTAAAACCCAACTAAGTTAGTAAAGGCCTGGTAGCAAAGCTTTTTCCATATCGTAGAAGAGAAAACTTGACATCATAAATGCAAAAAGAGAGAGAAAGCATGAGAGAGAGAGTGCACACATGTGCACAAAACTAGTATTTTTATAGACAACTCATGCAATTCTCTGTTAAACTCAAAGGCTGACTTTACAAATAAGCGTGTAATTTCTAAAATTTTAGGAACTGAACAGCTTTGAAACATCATTTGGCATTCTTGAAGTTGACAAACAAGAATAACAAACAAGTCTAATGATCTAAGTGTGATTTCAACCTAAATATTATTACAGTGGATTTAAAGTCAGCCCCAGTGTTTAACCTAGCTCTCACCTGGAATGACTGAAATTGTTTTCAGTGCTCGGAGAACTCTGAATGTTCTCAGTGCTGAGACATTGCCCAGGTCCACAAACTCTGTCACGTATCTGTAATAGGGAGTTCACACACAACACAATAATACACAAGAAAAGTTGGAGATACAAGGAGCCTATCTTCTTATACCAGTTTCTTACCTGGAATTACAGAAATAGTTTTCAGAGCTCTCAAGACTCTGAAAGTTCGAAGGGCTGAAACATTGCCTAGGCTTACAAATTCTGTTACATACCTGTAGAATTAAATCAGAGTTACTGATAGTTTTTGCAAAGTTTATACTAAATAAAGAATGAAATTTGGGCTTGGTGTATAGAGCCCCTTGAGTTTAACAAACGGACTTGCTACAGACCTCAGGGTGCCATATGCTGAAAGCTGCTTTTAAGGAATAAAATTTTGTTGCCTTATTTCAATGAAATTTTCACTAATATGAACAAGTTTGTAAGAAATCAAAGTATAGTTGAGGTATCATGCTCAATGAATACTTCATCTTGATGAAATGGAAGACTATATGGCATGACAGTAATTGTTTATTTCTCCTTTACCGGATAGATTTACCTTACTGTATGTATTGTAATGTGTATTATCAAAATATATGAGGTATATAGTTAATTTGGCTAATAAACAAACTCTGCATTTAAAATATGTCACAACCACTTGGTTTGTGCTACAACCATTTTCATTCCTTTGAGCTTAACAACTTTTCAAAAATACTCACGCCATCACAATGACACTGAAATCCAGCCAGTTCCATGGATCACGAAGGAATGTAAAATCTTCTAAGCAAAACCCTCTTGCCAAGATTTTTATAAGTGACTCAAAGGTGTAGATTCCAGTGAATGTGTACCTAGGAAGAGCATCCAAATAAAAATTAACAGTTTCATTTGAGCTGTTAATACACATGGTTTCAAATATGGCACATGTATCCTCTTGTGTTTTATTTTATTTGCTAAAATCTTATTTCCTATTTCCATTTACAGAGACTTGACTAGTTTAATTAATTTTGTAAGCCTGAGTAAAGGGTTAAAGGGTAAAGGATAAAGGGTTATCTTCCCCAAAGAATCTTGTCTTGTTTAACTATTTAGGCTTTAGAATAATTTCATATGTTTTATGGATAATCATCAAGCTTGGCCCTCTAGAGCAACACTGTTTGATTAAGATATAATACCAACTAAATATGTAGTCTTCAAATTTTCAGTAACCAAACAAAAAAGTAAGGAAAAACAGTTGAATTTAATTTTCATATTACATTTTATTTAAACCAACGTAGCTAAAATATTATTTCAACAACTAAGACTAACCAAATTTCAGGTTTCACATGTGGCTAGAGTCTCCCTCATTAGACAATACAGCTCTATAGGTAAAAGCTTCTTGGATTTATTTATTTATAATAAAATACTCCATTCAAATTTATTAATGATTAGAATTAGTTTTAGGCATATTTCACATATCTAACCTAGAAAATATGCTTCCCCTTTTTATCTTTAAGAGTCAGGCATACAGTTTTAAACTGCTTCTCTTATATATATCTATACAAGGAAAATTATAATTTATTAGTATTTTATATATGTGCATTTACAAATTACCAAAGCTCAGAGCAAAAGCAAATTTCTGATTCTTACCTGCATCAGCTACCATTTCTATACAATTGAGCCAAATCATTTAAACATGCTCACATTCAAATTTAAGCCTCCAAAATGGTGAAAAGCTTTTCCATTTACTGTTTGATATATAGTGCATTTTTAGCCCTCTCTCCTTCGAGTGTTGATAATATTCTCTATTTCTTCCAAAAACAGTTGAGAAAGAGTACTTGTTTTTCAACATTGTGTTCTTTTAAAAAGTGCTATTTAAGATTATTCTTCAGATTATTTCACCCCAGCCACAAAGATTTGATTTACTCTTATTAAAATTAATTGTATTTCCCACCTACTAGTATTTTATATGTGAATAAAGTGTGGAGAGTTATTTCTGCATTGTTTTCTGCAGAAATTTCTCTCAAATGAGGGTACAAAGAAATAAGAGGAAAATCTATGTAGAAATCTTCACATCAAGTTTTCCTAAGAACACCCCTCCTCCTTTTTAAAATAAGTCAGTTGATCTTTTGAGAAATAAATTTAATTGCTATTTTTACTTATTATGAAGTAGCTGACCTCTTTAGAAAAAGATATAATTTACAATGCCATGCTTATATTTACTTGTGTTTTAGTTTGGACCTTTGCACCTTACACATAATCACCATGACATTGCCTTTCGGAGAGAGCTATCTTGTGAAAAGCCATAAGAGACAGCTCAATGTATGTTTTATTTATCATATTAATGGTTAATGCCCTATGGTCTATGCTTAGGCAATTCTAAGTTATCTAATATTAAAGTCCCTACCCCTATCCCTGTTTTTGTTGATACCTATCCAAGGAAGAGTGTCCTGGAGCTTAACATGTGAGACAGAGCTTTGCTCAGAACAGGTGTTCAGAAGTGCCTATTAGCAAACTAGATAGAACAAGTAAGTGAGAATTGAGGGGACCTTGATCTTTCTTACCTCTGCCTCACTAGGCTTCTGATCATACTGTTGATTCTGTCCATGTCACCCAGTTTTTTTTTTCCCCTGTAATTATGATGTCTGTAGATCTGTGCCTGCCTTTCATAACATGACCCTCACTATACCATATGGTCCTCAGCCTATTCTGTGTACCAAACTGTTTATGCTATCAGTGACCTTGTTTTCATGTCATAACTGGTTTCTTTCTTCTTTGCACTCTTGTTTATTTGGTTTGGCTTACAGGCTATAACTACTAATTTTGGTTGTTTTCCTGCTACTTTGCTGTCAAGTGATAAATGATCCTGATAATTATACAAAGTTTTCCCACCAAATGAAGTCAAAACCTTTCGTACGCACAAGACCATTTTCATAATGGATATAGTTATCTCTAAAAATGACCTTAAAAAGAGAAACCTGCTGAAGGACATGATTGACTCAGTCGATTAATCACCCAACTCTTGATTTCTGCTCATGAGACCATGAGATTAAGCTCTGGGCTCTGTGCTGGATGTGGAGCCTGCTTAAGATTCTCTCCCCTTCCCTTAACCTCTCCCTTTTGCCTCCCCCAAGAAAGGAAAGAGAGAGATGAGCATATTCAAGTAATAATATTCAAATGTCCTCTTTACCTATCTTTTAATAATGTTATACAAATAAATGTGACTGGTACCGTTTAAATGTTTCAGTAATTTCTTCTAGGAAGAGTACATACAGATTGGTTTTATATAGGTATGTCCATTTGTTAATCCACAAATTATAAATGATAACAAAGAATTCTGTTAAATTGCTTACCTCAGCACAAGAACTGGATTCTCTACTAAAATTATTTCTAAGGAACATTTCCAAGCTACTATTAAAAAAAAATTTTTTAATGTGTTAAACTGACAAATGATGGCTTAGATTAGTGCATTAAATCCCCAATAGAAGTATATAAAAGTGGCAATATTTGTTGTAATAACTTATTTCTTATTAGATATTACTTTTAAAAAATATAACAATAAAAAGAACATACTAAAAACCTTTTTCACCAAATGTTATCATTGTATTATACAGTACATAAATAATCTACATAATAATCTACATAACCTAAACACCTTCTGTTTCACTAAATAATATGTTTCTCTGTCATGAATAATCTCACATGTGAAAGAAAACTTAGGAAATAATGCTGTTATAATGCAGAAATTATGTTAGTTAATGCAAAAATTTTCTCAGCACAATGATGTTTTGAATCAATTAGTGGCATTTTTATCCTTACATTTAAATAAAACATCTTTAGCATTAAAGGGAGACCCAAGTACTAATGCAGAAAGTTGACATATAAGAGCCTTCTTTAGTGGAAGCAGGGGCTAGTTTAATGCCCAAGAAATATTGTGCCTAGAACTTTTCCTTTGTATTAAAATAATACATCAAATATTTTAGTTTGATGACATGATAGAAATGTCCCCAGATCTTCATCTTAAGGCAGAAAGGCCACAACCTGGTTGTGAGTCTGCAAAGGAGTTTCTGGCTGTGATTTTAAGTACAAATGTCTATAGAGCTTTAACTTGGCGGTATTTTTATTGGGATTATTATGGTTTTTGATTAGCGTTTTAATTACAAAGTTTCCTAAGTTTTGAGTGATCTGCTCTTAATCATGTTTTCCCCTTAAGCCCTATTAATTTTTTTATTCTTTTTTTTTAAATTTTTTTATTTTTTATAAACATATATTTTTATCCCCAGGGGTACAGGTCTGTGAATCGCCAGGTTTACACACTTCACAGCACTCACCAAAGCACATACCCTCCCCAATGCCCATAATCCCACCCGCTTCTCCCAACCTCCCTCCCCCCAGCAACCCTCAGTTTGTTTTGTTAGCCCTATTATTTTTTGAGCTATGATTTTGTAGAGATGTTTTATTTCTTTTATGGAACACATCTATCGTGTTTTAGCACACATGCTGTGTCTGAATAAACTACATATCTAAGTATAACTAAATATCTAAGTTACTTAAACACCTAAATGTATTTTCCCAACTATAATGATATAACATATAACCAAAATACCTACTATAATAAATTATGCTAAACACCTAAATCTGTTTTATGAGAATATAACAATAATAGTAATATACCAGAATAAAATAATTTTATTCATCATATTACTCAAATGGCATTGTTGTTGTTTCTTTTAAATATTTATTTATTTGAGAGAGAGAGAATCCACAAGCAGACTTCCTGCTGAGTGCAGAGCTTGATATGGGGCTCTGCATAGGCTCCTTAAGATCATGACTTGGGCTGAAATCAAGAGCTGGGTGCTTAACCCACTAAGCCACTCAGGTGCCCAAAATGGTCATTTAAAAAAAAAAATCTAAAATGCATACCTATTATTGAATTTTAACTTTTATGCTAAATGATTGGTTTAGTTTACCAGCTAGTATATTTACTTTTTACAACCTTCCTTAAACAGATACTATCATGCATTTTTTGGAAAGAATACTTACCTCATAGAAGAGAAGCTCCCCCAAAGAACTTCCCTTATGTTCTTTCATGTTATGGAAATAACTGTTTATTAGAAATTTTTAGCCTGACTCCAGAAACGTGTAAAACTTAAGTCAGACCATAACCATAAGACAAATGCTAGGTAATTTGAGTGTGCATTTCTCATTCGAAGAAGTCATTCCTACTTACTCTACATTCTTCGTCCAGTCTGGAGGGTTACTCAAGGTCATAAATACACAGTTGGTCAAAATAGTGCACATGATAAGCATGCTGAATAAAGTGGATCATAGTTAAGGAATAAATGCTAGTATATTATCAAGACCATTTACAAACAACCCAATACAAAAAAAAAATTGTCAAAGTTACCTGTGAAATATGTCTTACTTGTTTTAAAACAATGGCAAAAGTAATAAGAAACTTCAAAGCCTGTCATACATCCTTGGTCTACTCTTTTTCATTTTACATGAAATGTAAAACTTCACAGAACTGAATTTAATGGAAAGAGATCTCTGTTTTAAGCAATGGGAATTTTGCATTCCAATCAGTTATATGAAATAGCACTGCAAGGAGAAATGACCATTCTTTAGTAAGTTCACAATATAAGTGTAAAATGAAAGTGTAAAAAGTATGTTATTATATCTGAAGTACAACTTCAGATATAATTTAAAATCACCACTGACTGATAAAACATTAATGAATGCAATATAAAAACCTGAGAAAGAATACCCCAGTATATTCAAGGATTACATTGAGAATTATACTGTAATCAGGTACTTTTAATAATCTTATTGTGATGTGACTCATTCTTTCAGTGTTTTTATTAAGAGTAAAGGAAGAGAGAATTTTTTTGCTGATAAGTTAATATTGTTTTCTAACTTTTTATTTTCACTTTAGACTGTGGGAGAATTTAATGGACCATCTAGATATCCTTCTGTATCTAGTCCACACCGTTCCTAAATAGATGAGTGCTGTTTTGAAAACTTCCTGAGAATTAGCTGTAATTAATTTCTATTAGGATCTCACTCAGACCTCACTCTAAGGAAGATTATGGTTATTTGGGGGGGGGGGGTAAATCTTTAATTTAAAAATATAAATGCTTGCTAATAATCAAACCATAGAATGAAAAGAATTCAAATGAAAAAGTTTGGTCCTATTTTCCCTATCTCTAGGTTAACCAGTCTTTTGTCTCTCTTTTAGTAAGTTTTTTTTTTAAATAAGGCTATTTTGAATCTATCTGTATAAAATTCCCATTCTTGATTAAATACCTAAATGTGAGACAGGAAACCATTAAAACCTAGAGGAGAACACAGGCAGTAGTCTCCTTGACACCAGCCATAGCAACTTCTTACTAGATATGTCTTCTGAAGCAAGGGAAACAAAAGCAATAATAAACTATTGGGACTTCATCAAAATAAAAAACTTCTGCACAGCAAAGGAAATAGTCAACAAAACTAAAAGGCAGCCTACAGAATGGGAGATTATTCGCAAATGACATATCTGATAAAGAATTAGTATCTAAAATATATAAAGAACTTATAAAACTCAACACCCAAAAAGCAAATAATGTAATTAAAAATGGGCAGAAAATATGAATAGACTTTTTCCAAAGAAGACATACAGGCAGCCAACAGACACATGAAAAGATGTTTGGCATCACTCATCATCAAGGGAATACAAATCAAAACTATAATGAGATATCACCTCCCACCTGTCAGAATGGCTAAAATTAACAACACAGGAAACAACAGTTGTTGATGAGGATGTAGGAAAAGGGGACCCTCTTATACTCTTGATGAGAATGCAAACTGGTGCAGCCACTCTGGAAAATAGTATGGAGGTTCCTCAGAAAGTTACAAATAGAACTAACTACCCTATGACCCAGTAATTGCACTACTGGGTATTTACCCAAAGGATTAAAAAAAAAATACTGATTCAAAGGGGCACACACACCCTGATGTTTATAACAGCATTCTCAACAATAACCAAATTATGGAAAAAGCCTAAATGTCTATCAGCTGATGAGTGGATAAAGAAGATGTGGTATGTATACACACACACACACACACAATGGAATATTAGCCATCAAAAAGAAAAAAATCTTGCCATTTGCAATGACGTGGATGGAACTAGAGTGTATTGTGTTAACCGAAATAAGTCAGTCAGAGAAAGGCAAATACCATATGATTCCACTCATATGTGGAACTTAAGAAACAAAAGAGATGAGCATAAGGGAGGGGGGGAAAAGAGGGAAAAAAACCATAAGAGACTCTTAACTATAGGATTGATGGAGGGGAGGTGTGTGGGGAATGGGCTAGATGGATGATGGGTTTTAAGGAGGGCGTTTGTGTTGAGCATTGGAGCTTCGTGTAAGTGATGAATCACTAAATTCCCCTGAAACCAGTATTACACTATATGTTAATTAACTAGAATTTAAATAAAAATTTGAAAAAGAAAAAAATGATAACATCTCACAAGAAACAAATGATGTTGGCAAGGATGTAGAGAAAGAGGAACGCTTTTACACTGTTGGTAGGAATGCAAACATACAGCTGCTCTGAAAGACAATATGGAGGATCCTCAAAAAGTTAAAAATAGAACTACCCTACAATCCAGCAATTGTACTACTAGGCACTTGTCCAAAGAATACAAAAATACTAATTCAAAGAGATGCATGCACCCCAGTGTTTATAACAGCATTATCTACAATAGTCAAATTATGGAAAAAGCCCAAATGTCCATCAACCGAGGAATGAATAAAGATGTGGTGTGTGTACACACACACACACACGCATGCACGCACGCAAATATTACTCAGCCATAAAAAAGATTGAAATCTTGCTATTTGCAACGACATGGATGGAGCTAGAGGATATAATGCTAATTGAATCAAGTCAATCAGAGAAGAACAAATACCATATGATTTTACTCATATGTGGAATTTAAGAAACAAAACCAATGATCATAGGAGGAAAAAGAAGCAAACCAAGAAATAGACTCTTATCTACAGAGAACAAACTGATGGTTACCAGAGGGGAGGTGAGTGGGGAGTGGGTTAAATAGATGATGGGGATTAAGGAGTGCACTAGTGATGAGCACTGGGTATTGTATGGAAGAGTTGAATCACTAAATGGTACACTTGATACTAATATTACACTGTATGTTAAACTAACAGGAATTTAAATAAAAACTTTAAAAAAATAAAAAATGTCCATTCTTAAACACAGCCTCTGAATACCTTTCTCTTTTATCATTACCTATTGGAGAATTTGTTGAAATCCACACCTATTCTGTCCTTGTTTGATGGGTTTTGACTATCATTGTAAGTAGTCTTAAGTTCAGTGATTTTTAAATATATATTAGATATTTAGGCACATATATAGTTTAATAAATATTTAGTAAAGGAAGGATGGACAGATCAGGTGCTGAAGATACAGAACCAATTAAGGCATAAAAGTAAGAATATTTGGTACTATGGATAATAATACTAACCACAATAGACTATGTTTCTTTAGCAATAATTATGTGTGGTCTGGAGGATAATAAAAGTGTAAAGTAGATTTGCTGCTTTTCCTTCTACACAGTATGTTTCATTTACACATTCACTAACATAGTTCATTTTTACTTCTAGGATCATAATAGTCATTCTATACTAATCTTTTAATAAGTGGCAGAAAAATTAGTGAGAACAGATTAAATAACAATGTCACAATTAATATTAAAGAAATTATATATAATATATAACACAATATATGTAAAATATAAATATAAAAATATGTATAAAAGAATGACATTTTCTATAAAATCAAGTACCAGCATTCAGTCACATGAAAAGGATATGAATGTACCAAAATCTTAATAGCAATTTTCCTAACAGGGTTTAGCGGAGTTAAAATATACAAGGCAGAGGTGGCACTGAATCGGAAAATTGCCTTCCCTTTATTCAATACTATAAAAGTCTGAAAAAGAAAACATGAAAAAAAATTACTAGATTAGACATGTGGCTTACTTGAAGAGCTTAAGCAGATGAAGAACTTTTTACCTGATTTGTTTGTTCAATCTTGTTTGTTTAAACAAATTGGTTTACTGTAACTATAAACATGTTAGATGTTTCTTGCCTGACTTAACATAGTAAACATATGATTTACTATTACCTAATTTGTCTCTAGAGTTCCAACTTTCTGATACAAACTGATGATCCTACACAAAATTTTTTTTTATCAAATTGTAACTTTACAGACTCCAATTTTATTTAAAGCTTACCATCTGTCTCCAGTTTTGGTGACTTTTTCAGATTATTCTGTACATATTTCTACAAAAATAATCTTTTTTATTTTAATTATTTCAAATCTTTGAACTCTAAAGTTTATGAATCCTCTCTATTTTCCCTATGGTAGTTGTCCTACTTTAAAATGTTCAAACAGGCTGAATAACCTGGTTTTGCTGATTCTGTAGATCTGCTGGTAATACTAAGAAGGGAAAGCTGCATTGAGAATTAGCCTTCACATCATTTCAAAGGGCATTCTGTAGCTAAAATTCTATGACCTGAAACCTGTAACCATCAATTTAGCATTTAAGCCATGTTACTCAGTGATTCCCACCACATCTCTCCAGGATCAACTTTTAGTATTTCCCACTAAGCCGTCTCTGCTCCAACAAATTGACTGTCCACCTGTCAATTTAACTCACAACCTGTCAGCTTTGCCCTCTGATTCTGAAAATGTATCCTAAAATCCTAGAGGATGGAGGTACCTGAGAGGTCATCTAATATAAACTCCCCCCTTTTCAGGTCCATAACAGGCCTGACAATGAGGTCCTACCAACTATTTAATCAAAGTTCTTAGTCCTCTCTCTATATTTGATTCTCTTGAGGTGATTTTAAATTTGCCAATATTTGGGTCCCATACAAAACCAATTGAGTCAATTTCTGGAGGATGGGCATAGACATGGCTATTATTTTTAAAATTTCCTCTGGTAATTTTCCAAACCTGCAGCCAGGTTTGGAAAGACCTACTTTCAAAAATGTCCTCAGTTATCAAAATCACCTCCTCTATCATGTCTTTCCAGATAAATCACTGCCTTCTGATCACTTCTAATTGTTTCCCTTTACCAGTAAGTCTTAGTATATAAATTTGCACACGTTGGCATGTTGCTTTTAATTACAGTCAAGTAGCAATTTACATGTAGGGTTCATTCCACTGAGGACTAGGTTAGAAGTTGTTAGAACCTATTGAGCATAAAAGCCTTAATCTACTTTTTCTCCATTTTTTCCCCACAGTACTTAATAGTGTGGTTTGTAAATAAACACTTGTTTTAATTAAGTGCAGGCTTACCTTTAAGATGCCATTTACCTTTAAGACATCAGTACATCCATTTGCTTAATAATATGTTTATACTCTTAAACTAAGGTTTGTATCCCATACAATCATGTTCACTGACAACATGGCAGTGTTTGAATAGGTAGACAGAAATACTTATATTTTGAACATAAAGGACAGAGAAAAACAATTTCTTCATACATTGCCCTTTTGTATTCAAGACCATGGAGCCAAACATGAGCCAAACATTACCTAACCAATCGTTTTCCATGAATAGCAATCTATAAATTTGAAAAATTCTATGAGGAGGGCAAGTAAACTTTTTTTACTAGCATTGAGATCACCCATAAGAGATTTTGGATATTGGGAATACTGCCCTCGAAGCACAAATGCATTAAAGGACTTTCTGGAATTCACAGGATTAGATCATTTAATATTACAAACAATCTAGATACATTTAGGCATTCAATGATGTAAACTTCACAATAATTAAAAGTGCATTTACTCATTCTTTTGTGAGGCAGTTTCCCTGAAAAAGCAGTTACCACTTGTAATGTTAGGAGAGGAATTTATTTTGAAAAATCTCCAAAAACAGAGTGACAGGAGTGAAATGTCCCTTTAAACACGAAATCCTCTGCTCTCCCGAAAGATTAGCCTTAGCCTTCATGGAACTAATGGGATTAAAAATGACATGTCAAGGGCATCTTCATTGAATTTGCAGGTTCTGGAACAGAGCAGGCCTTAAGAACACAATTTAAAGTTTATTTTGAACACCACCTAACACAAAACCTTGAGTTCTGAGAAATGAGGAATAAAATACTAATATCCTGTATAGTGAAATAATTACAAGGAAGACACTTGAAATTTGGGACTCTGAGGTTATTGAGAGATGTGCATAAACTGAAAATTACTGGAGAGAGTGACAGATAATTGGAGGAGGGATAAATAGTGTCAAGTCCAAAATCTGGTCCTCAAGTGATGATAAATAATGATGCGACTTGAAAAAATTATTACATATTAGTACTAAGGTGATGAATGTTATAGTGTCAGTATGACAGACTAGTTGCTGTTCACTCTGGAATGCTGCTTGCTTTTTCCCAGATGAATATACATCTGACAGATTCACTAAAATGTTTACTACTTGAGGCAAGAGTAAGCTTTATATCTCTGAATAGGACATTATGAAATAGAGAGTTCAAAAAAGCATACAACCAATTTTTTAATGTTTTCTTTCATTTTATTAAAAAATGCCATATATAGTTTTGCTTAGTGCTTAAGAGTTCTGACTGCCTGGCTTCAATCCTTGAATTCACCACTTATGGAGTGTGACTTGGGCAAGTTACTTAACCACTCTGGGCTTGACCTCCCGTGTGTAAAATGAGGCTAATATAGTACTGCTTGACTGGTTCTTGGAATATTAAATGAACTATGACACTTAACGTGATGAAACAGTGCCCAACAAAGTAGGAGCACAACAAACGTTAGCTTCTATTCTTCAGTTGTTACCTGGTCAATTTAAACACCATTGAAATGCATTGTGAGGTGGCTCATCTGATTATCTGATTAAATTAGGTATGTAAAATATATCATAATTAATGGCAGCAAATTGTTATATAATGCTTTACAGTTTTGAAGTGCCTTTTACCTGCGTTATTCAAATAATTAACACAAACTTCATACCATGTTTTTAATTCCAGAACTTCTCCGTTAGCTTCTTACGTTAGCTCCTTCAATCCAAACAATCACAAACTACCTTTTTCTTCAATAGTACCTCAGTCTTCATTTTTGTAGATTCTTCATAAAGAAAGGCAGTGCGCCAACAGTAAAAAGTGAATAGTCTAGATGTCTCGCAAGATGGACCATGGCCACTAGGAATAAATCAAGGTCCAAGTCTGGTTCTCAGACAGGAAGGCCATAAAAACTGACTTCATTAACATACACAGAACAATTCTGTTTCTTAGCAGCGGACTCACAGTAACCAAGCCTGAAAGCCTCACATACAAAATCAGAATGCCAATCTATTTATTTACAATGAGATGTATTACTGTCACGTGGACTGAAATAATTGCAGTGTCATAACCAGCATTTTCTTTCCTTTCAAGCAGATCTGTGGGAAGACAAACTATAATAAAAAGGTTCTCTGCAGAGGGTGGAGTCCAAATAAGCCGACTTAATCAAATGCTGCACAATGTTTAATGACACCTCTGTTAGGTAGCCCGGTATAGCTCGTCTACAATGAAATAGCCTTGATTTGGGGAGGAAAATGCTTTCAGGGCTACTCTAAAGACCTGTTTCCTTTGGAAAATGCCAGTGTTTGTCTCTGTTATTCTCCCCACCCCTTAATCTTACCAATTTCCTTTCCTAAGGATACTTCCTTTCTTTTAGTAGCTAGTACTTCTCCCATCCAAGTACTAACCAGGCCCGACCCTGCTTAGCTTCCGAGATCAGACGAAATTGGGCGCGTTCAGGGTGGTATGGCCGTCCGTAGACTAATACTTCTAAGAATGTCAGAGTGAGCATACCCCTGTCTCTTAAAGACATCTTTGCAAATATTTACTTTGAATCAGTAATTTTAAGGAGAATTTTATTCTAGTTTCTGGGGGGGGAGGTCTCACTGTCATCATCATGTATAACAGTAACTGTAACTAAATTTCAAATTTTCAAATTTTTCCTTATCACTTCTATAGTAGAGTACTGGAACAAATGACTTTCAAAAATGTGTGAATCAGTATTAAATGCCACTTTCATGAAACTAGTTTCAAAGGAAAAAGAAAGGGCCTGTTTAACTATTTAAATTGATTTTATGACTTTTAGAAAGCATTTTAGAGCTTGCTCCTCCAAAGTGTGGCCCGTGTATTATAGCAGAAGGAGTCTCACTCAAGGACTTGTTAGAGATGCAGGATCTCTGGCCCCACAGACCTCTGGAATCTGAATCTGTATCTTAACAAGATCCTTAGATGATGTGTATACACATGTGAGTTTGAGAAGCCCTCCTTGAGGGCTAGTTCCACCTTTGGATGGTTAACTGTCAGGTTCTTTACCCATCACTGGTCTTATAAGGTTAAATCACATACTGCTTAGAAAATGCAATTTCCTTAGCTATTCTTTCTAAAAGGACTGGCTCTGATTAATGAAGGCATTCAGTAACTTCTTTAAACTGCGAACCATCAATTCATGGTGATATTTATTTATCTCTAGTTTCTATATAGACCTGTTTTTATGCTTATGAATGTGAAATATAAATTGTGTGTTATAAAATGCCAAAATACCCAATTAGATGATGCAGTATCTATCATCCATTAAGAAAATAATATTTGCTATAAAACTCTGCACAGCTGGTTTAACTTCAAAAACTAGTTAATTCTGACAGAATTATATTATTATTATAGCATTAGGAAGGCATAGTCATAACTTGATTCAAATCATATGTAGATAGAGAAAACTTGAGGGGTTTTTGTGTTTTGTTCTTGACATTTTTTTTGCTGAGTGATGTTTTAACAATAAGTAGGTGTGACTGTGCTTGTCAATGTATTATCTTCTTACAGGAGGATGCTAAGTAAGATTATTACCCTCTAGAATACAAATCTCTTGTGAGCAAACTTCAAGACAATTAAGAACTAAAAAATAAGAAGTACATATGCCCATAACTCTTCTTTTACATGGCTCTTCTGTTGTCTACCATGTGCTGACATATGTCAGTGATAACAGATATTTTGCTTTGTAAGTGTCAATTTTAATTTTGACTATTTCAGTTACTGTGAAATTATAGAAAGTATTCGTTTATCTATCATAGCTCTTCACTGTAGCCAAATCTTGACTTTGGCTACTGTGCTTAAAAGTAAGTGGAAATAAAAAGTACAAAGTCTTTAACAGTAGAAAACTTACGATGCAATATGTATATGAGCCAGAGAAAAGTATATTAACATTAGTGTTTAATTAAAGACTTAAATTTGGAAATATAGCTTAACTTTTGAAAGTATAAAATCAACACTCACTTTCTTATTGATATAGTACGGGTCCAGGTCCTCCAAGGGCTCTGACACCATCTCTGGAGGAATGTCTCCGTAAATAAATGGAAGGTTCTTCCCAGCTTCCAAGTCACTATTTGGCTTTGGTTTGTTCTCGTCATCATTGTCTTGTTCTCTCTTGGGCTTTTTGGCTTTCTCTTCTGCAGCACGTTTTTCGATAGCAGCAAGAGATTCTCTAGTAAAAAGGCGGAAGCTTTCAGGCCCCGGGGGTACCAGCAGTGCCTGTGCCATCTTTTCATCCTGCACATTTAATTTCGTTTAGCTTCTTGCATAAGAATTGCCTACCAAGGAAAAAAAATGCACGAGAGATAGGAAAGCAAGTGAGTGAGAGGGATTAAGAAAATCAGCCAAGATGACATTTAATGTTTCTTCTAGTAAATTCTTTGGTAGTATATTAATAAATGAATATTTATTTTTGGTGGGAAAAAAACTTCTCTTCTTCAATGCATAGACTTCTTTTCTTTCTCAGTGCTTAGTATAAACATGTTACAATGTTCCTTTGGGGATTCTTCTGGTGACTTTTTAAAAGTATAAACATCTTAGTGCTGCACAACAACTTTTAACCTGGAAGCATCATTATCCAGTCTAATGTTCAATAAACTAGTTTTATAAGTCTATCAAAGTCTGGTCTGAGACCTTTGAACCAAAACATATTATAGTATACTTTGGTAAAAAGAGTAATGTCAGTAATGCTTATCAGTGAAATTACTTAAGGACCCATCATTCCCCACCCCCACTCCTTTTATCACATCTTACTAGCTCTCCAAATAAAGAAATACACTGGTATATGCCTGACTCCTAAAATCTCAGAATAAGAAAAGAAGTTTTGCCTAATCCAACCGCTGTTCTGGTTGTCACCATCATCATCACTGACCACTGGTTATCCAAACAAAGCCTGACCGTCAGCAGCGACGGAAAAGTTAAAACTATTTTCTTTTCTTTCTTCTTCTTTTTTTTTTCAAAGATTTTATTTATTTGAAAGAGAGAGAGAGAGAAAGCATGAACAAGAGGAAGGAGCAAAGGGAGAGGGAGAAGGAGACTCCCTGCTGAGTAGAGAGCCTGACATGAGGCTCCATCCCAGGACCCTGAGATGATGACCTGAGCCAAAGACAGATGCTTAGCTGACTGAGCCACCCAAGTACCCCCAAAATGATTTCCTTTCAGCTTCTCACCTTGGATCCTTCTGAAGCATCTTCTGAGGCAATGCAGAATGTATTTCCTTTTCCAGTCTGCTGTTACTCAACTACTCCAAGACACTTTTCATGTTCTTTTTGAATCTTCCATTTGGTGTAGTGGTTGGAAGCATGGACTATGGAGCTAGACTGCCTCCGTTCTTAACCCTGGCTCTGTCATTGATGAGCTGTATGACTTTGCAGAATGTAACCCCTCAGTGCTTCAGTCTCCATTTATAAAATGGGGATGCTATGAGAACTGACCTCCCAGGTTATCATAAGGAATAAATGAATTAATTTACATTAAGTGTCTAGAATAGTTTTGGGATTAGTAAGCACTGTGTTGGTGTCATCTATCACAATCTAATTATATTTTGTTCCTTCAGCTATTTCCTCTGTTGTGATTTCAGGCATTCTCACAATTCAAGCCACTCTCCTTTTTAAGTAAGGCCCTTATTTGGTGGAACCACAGCTGACCAATGAGCTCCTGGAGTGGGCTAGGAAGTACAGAGTACAGGGTCATATTCACCCATGCCAAGCAACTGTCTGGGATTAGAAAGGAAAGAAGGCTGACACCTGCTTAATTCTCCAAGAAAGGAAAAAAAAAAAATCTGCTAGAAATGTGACAGAACTGTCAAAAATGCCAGAAATCCAAGCTGGATTATTGTATTTTTCTTGTATTTGGAAATCTAAGTTAACAGTTATTTTATTTTGCATTGTGCCAAAAATCACATTTAAAAAATTAAGATAGGAAAAAGAAACAGTAACAACAAAATACAGTTAGTACATCAATCCCTTATAGAACAGTCTACAACCATGACATTAGGGTAATCATCAAAGTCATCTGTGACATTTTCCCTATCCCAACCACCCACCTCATCTCTGCTCCCACACTTATTCTGTTCTCCATAGTAGTTTATCCCTAAATGGCCTTTTAATCTTAGCTGTTTATTTCATGGATATACTAAGCTTACAAAGAATGAGGAACTCTAGATCTTACAGCAATGTAAGAAAAATGATATAGACTAAAAATGATTATAGATTATTATGTAAGTTTTTTGAGTTTATATCTGAATTACTAGTTGCCTGGTCTATTCCAATGACTAAAGTATTTTTAATAGTTGTGTCTTTTCATTGAATTAGTATTTATAATATGAGATTGCTGTTAGTATATTGCTGAAAGTATATTCCAAGTAAGTTATAAATATCCAAGTATATTCTAAGTAAGTTATAAAATATCAGCTGTCAAAAAGCCATGTCATTTTTGCCACTAGCTCTGAAAAAGAACTTCTGATTTATGGTGGGATGGGGCTGTTTTGTTTTGTTTTGTACCCTATCAAATGAATTTAGAAGGCACAAAATAAATTAGTTGGTTTATTTTATATTAAAATAGAAAAAGTATTCTCAAACCTTCTAATTCAGCTATTTAATTTGTACCTTCCAAATTCATGGTAGATGGCACAAACTAGAATTAAAATTTTTAGCCATTTTATGTCCATTTTGATGTTCACATAACCCAGCACTAGGCTGTATGGGATCATCGCATTTATACTTTTGAATGTGGAAGGAGTTTGCACATTAACTGCAAGCCTTAAATACCCAGAAATGTGTAATCCACCTATTTCTCATCACCTTTCATCAACTGAATGGATTTGGGTCTTACCAAGTGCTAAATGAAAATGAAATCTCAGGAAACAAACTGAGGGTTGCTGGATTGGAGGGGAGTGGAAGGGATATGGTGGCTGGGTGATGGACATTAGGGAGGGTATGTGCTATGGTGAGAAAAAAATGCAACAGCATGACAAAGCTATCTTAAGACATTTCTATGAAACATGGTTGCTTTCTTATGGGAGGAAAAAAAAGGTTACTTTTGTATTTGAGCATTTAGTTAAACTAATTTTTGTTTCTTTATTAACAATGGAATGAAAAACGTGCAGCAATCAGAATTTGAGTTCTGGGTTCATATTGAGCCTGTAACTAACAGTTTGCTTATGACATTTAACTTCCCTCAACCTCAGTGTTATAGAAATACCTTACCTATATGTGGTAACACTTTGCCGTAAAGAAATAACCAATCATACTCATTTAACTGGAGTTTCCTAATTCCTAACTTTTAAAATGAAATTAGGTTAAAAATATCTAATGAGATATTTTAATAATCTGTATAGATTACTTTGATTTCTTTGAGATGACATGGAGCAAGTTATCAAAAAATTGTAAAAACATATTTAAACAGAAATAATTTTTTACCTTCCTATTCACTTATCAAGGATTAGAACAAAGAATTTGAGTCTTAGTCAAAAAGAGGTAAAGAAATCTCTTTGAAACTGCCACACTATTGTCTCTAAATCCTGAGAAGGTAGGCCAGTTCCAGACTCGGCTTTTCCTTTAAGGTGAACTAAGGTTTGCCCAATATTTGGATAGGTTGAGATATTAAAAATCACAGTGAGGGGAGCTTCTCATGGCTTCTTCTGCAGCTTTGCTTTTTAGAAACATCTCATAGTTCCATGGCAGTTCTATTTTAATTTTTTCCCTTTTCCTCTTATTCTTTGCAAGCCCATTATATAGACCTCTTACATAATTTTATATTCCTATTAGAGCAGACTTTTAAAAAATTAATTCCTACTGATGCCTTGGTGTGAGATATATATTATTAATGAATATATATGCATTATAATATATTAAAATACATCAAATTGAATATGCCAGATTTTCTCCATAACTCTCCTTACAAGGACAAAAAAGATAAAAAAAGACTAAGGAGGTGATCTCTTTGATTAAAAACCAAAGTGTGTCAGTGAATGTGGATGACTAAAGGAAATGCATCCCTCTCTTAATCAACAAGAATACTAGAGTTCAAAAAATCCTATTATAGGATGGACCATAGAATTTTAAACCTGGAAGGATAAAGATCATTTATTTGAGCAATATTTATTGAGGAACTACTGTGTATCAATACTATGTTCGGATTAACACCCATGGTCCCTGCTTTTAAGGAGCTGACAGTCCAGGGTGAGAGATGTGGACACAAATAATTATAATACAATTATGTACTGCTGGTTATTGTCTGAGTTCCATAAATGGGAGCAAGGTAAGGACAGGAAGGGTAAATTCAGGGTATTTCCCTGAGGAAATTTTATTAGACTGGTTGGGATTTGACCAACTAATGTGGCGGTAGTGGTTCGGACAAGGTTGGGACAAAGACATATCAGTAGAAACATGTTAGACTAGGAGACAGTATATGCATGGGAAAAAGCAGGGAGGGCCTGGGAAGAACTAAGAAGTTCATAATGGAACCTGGCAATTTACAGACCTGTACCCCAAGGGATAATAATACATTATATATTAATTTTAAAAAATTTTAAAAAAAAGTTCATTATGGGTAGAGACCAACCTGCTTAAAAGGGATTGGTAAGAGCAAGGACTGAAATACTGGCAGGATATAATCACCAAAGGTCTCATAGAGCACACTTCATAAGCCATGAACTAAGGAGTGATGGAATTAACTTGAAGAGTAGAAGAAACAGTGGCAGTAATGAAGGGTAAACAGGTGGGCTGATCCGAGAGGATGGTTTTCAAACATTTTGGTTTCAGGACCCTTTTATACTCTTAAAATTACAATGTCAAAGAGCTTTTATTTATAGGCAACTTATCTATTCATATTTACCATATTAAAAATTAGGAGATTTTATAACTTTTATTAATGTAATAATAAGCCCTTGTATGTCTACATATAAAATGGATTTTTAATAAAAATAACTATATTATCACAAATTTTTAAAAATGGTGTGAGAAGAAGGAATTTATTTTAGATTTGGGCAAATCTCTTTACTGTCTGGCATAATGGAATACAGCCAGAGTCTCTTATCGGGTTCCAAGTTCAATCTGTTGAGATACGTTGTTTTGATTGAAGTACATGAAGAAAATCCTCCTAAAATATATATGTAACTGAAAAAGGAAGGAGTATTTTACTTGTCTTTTCAGGCACTTGTGAATATTCTTTGATACACACCAAAGCTCTACAAATGGTAATTTTTGTATTAGTTTCAGTATGGAATCTGTATCAGGAACTTGTACTGATTTTGCCTCTTGGATGGATTTTGTGCCTTCGTGCATGGATCATTTGGAAACTATTGGCACAGTATTTTGCAGATTTCCCCAACTTTGACAAATTTCATTAACATTCAAAGATCACATTTGTTAATATCACCATTGATCTCATGAGAAAAGTCATAATATATTGGGAGGCTGTCTAGTTCCCAGCGGCAGGTAGAAGTTTTCCAAAATTCCAATTTCCACTTGAAAGCTCCAATTTTAACATTGATAACAAATGCTGTCATTTGCTTTTCCTGAAGTGACAGGCTTTTCCATAGTTTGTCAGTTCTTCTTTCAAGTGAAAATGGAGTTCCATGAACAAAAGAAAAAGTGGCTTTTTCACCTCCTGACTCACACACACAGGTGCTTTTCCTTGAGACAGCCATGGTACTGTAGTGCACAGCAGAAATGCTTCATGTATTTTTCCAGTTTCATCATACAGAACATTAAAAACATATTCCTTAGGTCAAGATTTAATATAATGAATACTATTTACTGCTTCATCAAAGATATTCTTATGTGAACTGGCACTTTTTTCTTACTGAAAGTGTGTGGTGGTGAAGAAAACAAGGATTCATCCTACAGAGTGATGCCACTCCCTTGCTTCCTACTAAGGCATGAACTGTTTCACTCCATGACTTTTGTGCCATCAGTGAGAAAGGCAAAGGTCTTCTTAGCATTAGTATTAGGAAAATAGTTTTGACCTTACTGTCCCCCTGAAAGGGACTTAGGAACCCCCAGTTGTCCACAAACCACCCTTTGAGAACTTCCCTAGAAGGAAACAGGTGGACAACAGGAGTCTAAAGGAGAGGGCAAGGAAATGTGACTGTAGCTGTACTATTTAAGGGCCGAGACCTGGCAATCAGAACTGTATTCAAGCCCTGGCTCTGCTACTCTCTAGCAGAGTGACCTTGGGAAGGTTGTTTTTTTGGTTGTTGTTTTTTTTTAAATCCTTCATAATCTTCAGTTTCTCTGTCTGCATAATAAGAACAATGATAGCAATGATAGCACATACTTCATAGAGTTAATGTGACATTAAATGAGAAAACCCTCTTGGAAGGTGAGCACAGTGCCTGGAAGAGAGTAGGCCATCAATAAATTAGAAAACAAGCCATAGCGAAGGACTGTATTCAGTGCAAAATTAGAAAATCAACGAGATTTTATGATGTTTTGATATGTGGCTTGATGAAGACATATGAGGTCAAGCTCAATCCCAGAATGGTTTAAGCCACAAGTTGTTATTAACCCAACAGAGAAGTAGAGAGGGTTGTAGGGCATGATAATAAATTCTGTTTGGAATTCATTTAGTTTGAGATATCTGTGAGACAGCTGGGTATGTAATTAAAATATGGGTCTGAGAATCGGAAAGCTGTCTGGGCTGGGAAAATGTTGATTAAAGAGTCACTGGTTGAAACTGAAAATAAGAATATGCACAACACTGTCTAGGAAAAGACTGGAAAGATGAAAAGGCAGGACTCTTGTGACTATCAGTTTTTAAGGAGAGGAAAATTACACAGTTACATAGATGCCAAAAGAGGAATTTTGAATTTTGAAGATGCTAATTAAAAGGCATATATTGGATTTGACAATTAGTCAACTCCCTGCACTTAAAATAAATGAAGAACAGGCACAGAGAAGCTCACTAACCTTCACCAAAACATCTACTGACAAAACAAATTGTTGCTCTGAGGCAAAACATTTTCCACACATTCTATTCTTGACTGACTTTTCCTATTATAGTTGACATTTTTATCTTGAATCTTACTATTGTATGATTTGATTTTAAAGACCTAAGCTTTATATAAATAACTACAGAAAAATAGATTTATATAGTTCAATTCAGTTTTCCAGGCACATATACACATATCTGTATGCTTTGATATTAACATAAGCTTCTAAAACTATATGAAACCAACAAATACAAATACAAAGCTAATATTTGTTAATGAATCAGATTCTGGAAAAAAGGGGCATGGTTAACATTTGGAATATGCCATGGCATTACATGGCAAGGACAGAAGTACTATTTTTCCCATTACTCATATAGCCTGTGAGTTCTCATCTTGCCCAATTTCAAGAATAGCAGATAGTTTGGAAAATTGCATTGGCCTACAACCTGTTAATATCAATAGTTTCTCTCTCCCTGTGTAGGGATCTTTATGATTATGTTACAGACAAAAATCAATTAGTTCTGGTCTGTTCCCATGGAGACAAAATTATGTCAGAGGCTGTAAATTTGCCATCTTCAAGGATGGAAAGCTTCTCTGTGTCATACAACTTGAGAGATCAGAAAATAAATACCCACAATGTATTTTCATGTCCTTGATGATGAGAGAGCAAATTGTTGGGAAAAGATTGAGTCCACTGCTAAGGAAAGGATGCTGTGTTTTCTTGGTATCAATGAGAGACTACTGTATGAAGGACATAATCTAAGAGACAAAATGGACTGGATAACTACCCTTCCTTTCAATAAAGTTATTAATATTTTCTAAAGGGGTTTTCATTTTGGGTTAGTGATTATCTGGTATTTACTATATTTTCAGGTAGCATATGTGACAAAGAGAATAATAATTTATTAAAGGCATATACAGAGCAACTGGCAATTATAATGATTACCACTGGACACTCTCCAAGGCAGAATTAAACATTATTTTCCATATTTTAGAAGATTTTTGAAATGACATCTGATTGGTGTGCTTACCTAACTAGGTGGCTTTGAGAATTAAACAATAGTAATAGATAAAACTGTTACACTATTGTTATGTCTCAGATACTCTGACATGTAATTTATATACATTAACTCACTTAATCTTATGAAGTTTAATCATCTAATCTTATTTAATCTTATTATTCCCATTTTAGAGATCATAAAACCTACGTACAGGTAGGTTGGATAACTTGTCCAAGTTCCAGAAGTAAGTCAAGAAGACAGGATTTAAACTCAAATAACTCAGGAAATAGCCTGGGCTCCAAGCCTCTGAAATGAGATTTTTAGTTCATATGTTCTGAAATGGCATTGAGATAAGTCCACTACCTCACTGGGAAGTTACTATGTATACAGCCTCATGTTAAGAATGGAGTGGTGCAGGGGCACCTGAGTGGCTCAGATGGTTGTGTATTTGTCTTCGGCTCAGATCATGATCTCCGGGATTTGGGATTGAGCCCCATTTCAGGCTCCCAGCTCAGCCGGGAGTCTGCTTCTCCCTTTCCCTCTGCCCTTCCCCCTGCTTGTGCTCTGTCTCTCTCTCTCTCAAATGAATAAATAAAATCTTAAAAAAAAAAAAAATGGGTGGTACAATCTAAGAAACAGAGCAATATAGTCATCACCTTTGTTTTTAATGTAGAAAATAAACAGGAATGAATTAATAATAAACATAAAACCCACATCTAATGGGTACATATTGACATATATTTTAAGTACTTTTGAGTTATTTGAAGATAAATTAAAAGCCTGGGCTAGGGGCGCCCGGGTGGCTCAGTGGGTTAAAGCCTCTGCCTTCGGCTCAGGTCATGATCTCAGGGTCGTGGGATTGAGCCCCGCATTGGGCTCTCTGCTCAGCAGGGTGCCTGCTTCCTCCTCTCTTTCTCTGCCTGCTTCTCTGCCTACTTGTGATCTCTGTCTGCCAAATAAATAAATAAAATCTTAAAAAAAAGAAAAAAAAAAGCCCAGGCTAGCATCTTATGTATCATTACCTCTTGCTCTCATTGTTCTGTCAAGGAATTATGCAATACTATTGGTCTGAATAAACCTATCAAGAAAGTAATTGTATGACAAGGATATCACTATGACATGGCCAAATATAAATGAAATTTAGACTCTCACTGTCATTGTTCCCTTCCTGTTAGCTAAACTCATAATTGTCCACACATAAGTGTTATTAATTGATTTGCTAACTTTTTAATAAAAGAATCTATTTCTGCCTTTCTCTACCTGGACTCAATGGCATACCTCCCAGGGGGCGGGGGTGGGGGAGAATAGCTGAGTAGGAAAGAATGAGCTCATTTCTGTCATCAGAACAATCTTTATCTTGGAAATAATCATTAGTTTCTAGGTGTTGATGTTCTCAGTGACTTTTTCCTTATCAAACAACTATAAGCTCAGAGAGACAACTGCTAAGTAATAACAAGTAAGCCAACATTGTAATAGACAAATTGTTTTATTAGCTCCTCAATTGTTCTACTATATGTTTTCAAACTGAACACAATTGCATGTTCAACTCCCCAAGATCCATTCAACTCCAAATACCTTCTCCAAGCCCCTTGCCAATCATTGGTTCACGAATAGTCTTGTGGCCTAGTTCTGCCAACAAAAGGTGAGGGGAAGCCTGCTAAGTGTACGTCTATGGAAATTTTCTTTCCTCCTAATAAAGAGACAAGGAGGGACAGAATTCTGTTCCTGGACCTTATTGCATTGAGGAATGATACTGGGACTACTTTAGTCAACTTATATCCAGAAGGGATGCCATTCTGAGGGTAAAACTGACACACTGAGGGTGTCAGATCACAGAGACAGATCTATCCCTGGGCTCTTGATGGGTCGCTCAGCCCTTGGACCCAAACAACCTCTGCACTTCTTGTTATATTCAATAAGCATCTTTCTTGACTAAGACAGTTTTAGACAGTATTTCTAGTTAGTTGCAGATGATACAGCAGACAAGTAAATACTCCTTGGTTGGTACAAAAACTTGACCAGTTCAGAAACCACCTTACAATCAAATAAATACTAACCACATATTTGGATGTCCTTTACCCCATGCAAACAGGCGAGCTATGCATCCAATCACCAAATAAATATGATAAAATGCGTGTAAATATAGCCCTGGTTAGTTTACTAAATGTACAGAATGCATGTCTCTTTTAAAAGAAAAAGAAATAAAAAGTTAGGTTAATTTCTCTTTCTTAAATTAATAGCCTTTGGCACGATTCCACTCTTGTAGGTCATCTCTGCCATGTTTCTAAGAGTTTGCCTCTTTGGAGGAACAAACTAGCAGGAAGGGAGGTAATCAGTCTTTTGCCTCCTATCCCCTGAAACAGCTGACCTTGTTAGCTGATAGAGATTTTAGTTTACCTTCACAAACACAAATTTATACCCACTGGTAGTTCAGATACCTTAGATAATTACAGCACGTTCTTCTGGAAAAACTTCAGGCCACTTCTGGGAATTATCTCATTTGTCTCTAGAAGAGATTCTGTATTTTTATTCCTGTAAGCCACTCCGCCACAAATCCTTGACAGATATCTCATTCCTGATGAACTCTGTTGCGACTTCTGTCAGCTTTCTTGCTGCATAATCTGTGTAGAAAGGGAAACAGGTGAAGTTATTCTAGCATCTTTGGCATTTGGGTTGAAATGGGTGCTCTGGGTCTGGGTCTGCATCTGAAAGCCCTGATGTGCTCAAGGAAGGATGGGGCCAGGAACCACTGCCAGAATCCTGGGGTGGGGGATGGGCCTCTTGGGCAGCCTTGATTTAATTACTCTTTCTGAACATGCCAGAGCTCCAGAGCATCTTTCTACTTTCTACTTTCTTTCTTCCTTCTTCCCTCTTTGCACCCCTTCTTTCTTTCTTTTTTTCTTTCTTTCTTTCTTTCTTCCTTTCTTTCTTTCTTTCTCTCTCTCTCTTTCTTTCTTTCTTCAAAAGACCAAACAAGGGGTGCCCAGGTGGCTCAGTGGGTTAAAGCCTCTGCCTTCGGCTCAGGTCATGATCCCAGGGTCCTGGGATCGAGTCCCGCATCGGGCTCTCTGCTCAGCAAGGAGCCTGCTTCCCCCTCTCTCTCTGCCTCCTCGTGATCTCTGTCTGTCAAATAAATAAATAAAATCTTTAAAAAAAAAAAAAAGACCAAAGAGGAAGACCAGTGGAGTGTGTGGTCCACATTGGTATTGTGGGTCATTATTCTAGTTTGTTTTTCGCTCCTTTTCCTCTCCACCTAAAACCCCATCTGACTGGCTGGCTAAGATAAGACCAATAAGCCTTATTCAGTGGCTTCTAAGAGTAAATTTTAGACAGAAATAAAAAACTAGCATGCTAAGCCAAGACATAATATTAACCTAAGTATAACAGTCTGATTTCATATTCCTTTCAACTATAACTGTTAGCAATAACTTAGCCCAGTTAAACTGGTCATTATTTTTGAAAGACAATATATGTAATTTTAAAATCAGCAATTGATATTTAAAACAATGTTTACATCAGTTCACTTAGTCAATGCTCATAAGCCAAATTGGTAATGGATTCTCACCAATAAATCTCCCTTTACAATTTACTATGACAAATAAACAAAACCATTAAATCTCATCTTTTTCTTTTATACACTGTCTTTTAAAATTTTGTCTTCAGGGGCGCCTGGGTGGCTCAGTGGGTTGAGCCGCTGCCTTCGGCTCAGGTCATGATCTCAGCGTCCTGGGATCGAGTCCCGCATCGGGCTCTCTGCTCGGCGGGGAGCCTGCTTCCGTCTCTCTCTCTCTGCCTGCCTCTCCGACTACTTGTGATTTCTCTCTGTCAAATAAATAAATAAAATCTTAAAAAAAAAAAAAAAAAATTTTGTCTTCAGATGTGAACTCATTCCTAAGCCACCAATCTTTTCTTTACTGTCATCAAAATGATCTTTCTAAAACACATATTCTACCCTTATTAAAAATTGTCAGTGGCCTTAGGTGACTTATAGTATGCCGGCACCTTTATGACTTTCCCTCTGCCTCCTCTCTTACCTTTCATTTGGTAATAGCACAGATCTAGCTCTGTCTTTCAGTAGCTAGGTCACATTGAACATGTTACCCAACCAATCCAGTTTTTAGTTCCCTATCAGACAATGGGGATTTCAATACCTCGTGAAACAGGGTTGTTGTTAGAACTAAATGAGATCTATATTTCATACACATACACACACACATGCACACGGCTGTAAGTCATTCATACAAGAGCTGGCAAAAGTAGATTTCCCATAAAAGCAAGAGGTTTTAGTAATATTAGAAGTAAAAATACGTCGGGGTGCCTGGATGGCTCAGTCTTTAAGTGTCTGTCTTCCGTTCTGACCCTCCAGTGTCCTAGGATCGAGCCCTGCATACGGCTCCCTACTCTGTGGGAAGCCTGCTTCTCCCTCTCCCACTCCCCTCTGCTTACGTTCTCTCTCTTGCTGTCTCTCTCTCTGTTGAATAAATAAAATAAAATAATCTTTTAAAAAAAAAGGAAGAAGCAATAATAGTAATAATAGTCTTAGAGCTGTTACTGTACTACTAATAACACACATCAGACAGACCCATGCATTGGAGCTTGAAATAATGATTTGTTAAATAAATGTATAGCCCTTCGATAAATGTTCCCTCTACTTTACAGCCACAAACTTAATAAATGCTGCCTCTCCTCCCCAGAACACAGGTAACTGGGTTTAAATACCTTAATCTCCAGCCTGACATATAATGAGCATGATATTGAAAAACCAGAATATCAATTTAGATATATTTCCAAAATATTTATCATCTTTTAGTATGGGAACAGGGAGGGGTATAAGGTAGGGAAGGTGAGGGCGCCTGGGTGGCTCAGTGGGTTAAGCCAC
The DNA here is from genome assembly GCF_030435805.1 of Mustela lutreola. Taxonomy (NCBI): domain Eukaryota; kingdom Metazoa; phylum Chordata; class Mammalia; order Carnivora; family Mustelidae; genus Mustela; species Mustela lutreola. The sequence continues at coordinate 149,548,343 of NC_081292.1, read as the reverse complement.
TGCCTTCGGCTTAGGTCATGATCTCAGGGTCCTGGGATCAAGTCCTGCGTCAGGCTCTCTGCTCAGCAGGGGGCCTGCTTCCCTTCCTCTCTCTGCTCTGCAGGGAGCCTGCTTGCTCCTCTCTCAGCCTGCCTCTCTGCCTGCTTGTGATCTCTCTCTGTCAAATAAATAAATAAAATCTTAAAAAAAAAAAAAAAAAGTAGGGAAGGTGTATATCCATGGAAACCAAGGAGTTAAGGAGGAACAGGAAAGTGGTTTGAGAAAACATCCCTAAAAGTTCTGATTTGCTTGAATTCTCTCTCCTCTCTCTATTGTGAAAATCACTGATTGATGGATCAGAGAAAATATAGCCTATGGCCTGGACTCCAGATAGGAAAGATTTGCCAACCCCAAATACACATGGGGAATAGTAGTGATTTCTGTATATGGCCTCACGCTCCCATTTAGGCCTCCTACTTCAAATGGCATTGTGTCTTATTAAGATCTCTTCTCAGTCATCTTTAAAAGCAGACCATGGCTTACAGATTCACCAATACAAAATTGGCCTAATCTAGTTATTTAGAGCATGAGGATTCCTTAAAGTAGTTTTGAACTTCAGTGAGCATAGGAGACATTTGGGGTACTTGTCAAAGATGCAGATTTCTGGGTTCAGTCTCTGGAAATTCTGAAAAAGTTGGTCTGGGGCACGGCCAGGAGATCTGCATTTTAACAAGCTCCCTAAATGAAACTGGTGCATGTAGCACATGGATTACAATTTGAGGAAGCTGCTCTTAAGGAAATGAACCAAGGTTACTAGAAATTAGAGACAGGTACTTTACACAATAAAGCTGGAATTCAGCTCTAATGTTCCCAGTAGGCAAGAAAAAGTGGAAGCACACTAGATTTAGGAAAAAACAAAAACAATTCCTAATAGCTGCGTATAAAAAGACAAACTTTCTCTGAGAACTAAACCTGGAAAAGAAATCTTGCTTAGGACATAACACAAGGGACACTGGGTAACATGCTTACCAGATGTCCTGAATGTAATTGCACAAAAGAGCCAAACGAGGTTAAATCAAATAAATCTTCTACAAATGGCTAAAATTAGTTGAACTTGGTGAAATCCATTAAAAACTTACTGAAATAAGACAGTTCAGAAACTTTACTTTCAGATTATCTAATACAAGTATTGGCCCAGGAGAGCGCCCCCAAAGTTTGAAATCATCTTCATAGAATATCAGCATTTTGGAAATTAAGGGAAAGTTCATGCTACAGATGAGGAAGTGATAGATCAAAGAATGCAATAAGGCTTTACCCCGAAAAGGGGAGGCGTCACCAGCTGACGAAAATTGGACAAGGCTGCTTTGATTTTAATTTTCTTAACGAATTTATATTAATGTTATTAATTGTAATACTAATGTCAACAACTGAATTTTATAGAGGTGAGTTTAATTGTTTATATTCCTTTTTTTGTGGTATTTTAGTTTATCTATTCTATTTATTCTTTAAGACCTAGTCCCAGTAATTTAAAAATTATTTTTCTTATTCCAGGTTCATTGGTTTTGACAATCATTTTTCCTCTTTAGTTTATCTTTTCACTGTTTTTCACCATTTAACCTTCAGTACATCCATCTTCCTTTATACTCATAATATGATGTACCTGTCTTAGAATTTTCCAGATCAAAACCATTTCTGTCAAGCATTAGCTTTGAAACTCTGGGGACTTGGTTAGCTCTTTGTGCAAAGGCTGAAGCAGATCCAAAGCCTCTTATTGAGGAACTCAAAGATATTGCCAGCCGGTCTCTGGCAGCATTTCCCCACAGGGAAGAGGCAGCCTTCCATCTGGGTGGGAATGCTGGTTGGCTCTCCAATGTCTGTAATCATCCTATCCTACCAGCTGCTCATTTGGTTTTAAGACTTGAGGCCCTTATCAAGGGGACAATTCCAAATGGCCAAATCACCAAGATACTATGAAATGAAACACAGAAGTTTGTCTATAAAGTAAACCATACATCCACTCCTCTATGTACTCCAAAGATTCTCCTAGATCAGATTTGACCATCAGGAGACTTCATGGTGATTCACATTAACCTAAAATCTGATATCTGTTTCTCTGAGTTCTATAAAATTCATTCCTGCCTTCCTCTAAAAATGTTGAGTCCAGGAGGCCCAGAGCTAAATGTATATTCCAAAAGAGTAACTTCATTAATCCACAGTCTTAACAAGTTTATCACCTCCATTTTGTCCATTCTCCTTGTCTTCAACTTCCTATTGCATATAGACTTAAAAAATAATATACCACTTCCCATCATATTTGTATAAAGAGATGGGATATAATAAATGTCAAAATTTTCTACAAGATTTAAAAGATTTATTTGTTCGTGAGCCTGAGTCTATGCTTCTTTTTTTTTAAATTTAATTTCTTTTCAGTGTAACAGAATTCATTGTTTATGCACCACACCCAGTGCTCCATGCAATATGTGCCCTCCATAATACCCACCACCTGGCTCCCCCAACCTCCCACCCCCTTCCCTTCAAAACCCTCAGACTGAGTCTATGCTTCTTACAATGAATTATTTTTCTCAAGGAATATACTTCATTTTATTATGAAAATAAATGTTAAAAATTAAACTTGGAAATCCAGTATCCTAAAATTGAAAAGGATCTGTCAGTCCATCTATTTTCACCATTTAAGTTTATAATAGTGGCTCTTCATAGTTAGCATGAGAGTCACCTAGAAGGCTTTTTGTTTAAACCCAGCTTGCCAGGCCTCACCCCAGAGTAGTTGAGTCTATTGATAGGAGTGAGGCATTTTTGCATTTCTAACAAGCACACAGATGATGCTGGTGCTTCTGTCCCAGTAATCACACTTGGACAATGACTGGCTTGCAGAAACCATAATTTTATTTATTTGCTTTTTGAAGTTAGAAATATATGTGCCATTAATATTGCTTTCATTTTTAGGATCTCTCAGAGAGGACAGTCATAGCTTCTTCAGTCTCATTTTTTCATTCATTTAATGTCTTGTGGTGTAATTCCTCTGAACCCAGAACCTTGGAATGATTTATGGCAGTATTTCACAAAAGCCGGCAATAGCTTCCTGTCTCCCTGCTCCCAGACTATTTTCACCAGCAGTCAGAGCAATTTGGGAAAAATGGAAATCAAATCATGTCATTCCTCTGACCAGAAGCGTTCAGGAGTTGCCCAGAGAAAAGGCCAAACTCCTTACAGTTGCCTATCAGGCCTTATGATACGGGTTTACAGTTACCTAGCTGAGTTCATCTCCTCCTGCTCTCCCCTTCCCTCACTGCTTCTTAGTCAAGCTTAGCTTCTGTCTGTCTTCTGCAGCTTCCAGGCACAGATATACTGTTCCCTCTCTCAGGAATGTTCTTTCTCTAGGTAGATGAGTGCCCAACTCCCCCATCTCTTTTAGGTCTTGGCCAAACATTTACCTTCTCAGACAAGATCAGGCACGTTCAGGGTGGTATGGCCGTAGACAAACATTTACCTTCTCAAAGAGGCCTACTATGCTACCCCTCCAGCTTCTTACCACATTCTTTTGGTTTCTAAAGCATGTCACCTCATTATGTGCTACATAATTTACTTATTTGTAATGTTTATTATTCATGTTCTGTCTCTCCTGGGTAGAATATAAGCCTTGCAGAGTATTGACCTTTCTTGGCCTATTTTGTTCACTGGTGAAAACCAAGTACTTAGAACAGTGTATGACACATAGTAGGTGCTCAGCAGACATGTTTTTGAATAAACAGATTTTTAATTTTGGTTTCCTCCCCCAGATTAGTAATTTTTATTTCAACCTACAAGTACCCTTTAAAAAGGCTTGTGTTCTACTCATGGCAGCACATTTTATAATAACAAAGCCTAGAAAAAACTGAAATGTCTGCTAATGGGAGATTGGTCAAGTAAATAAAGTAACTTAGTTTTGTATCACACAACCATTAACAAGATGAAACAAAAAGACAGCAATGAAAGCCAAATTCTCTATGGATACTCTATTTCCTAATTATGTAGTCCTCTTTAATCTAGATCAAAATACATGCATTGAAATCTTGTTTACCTCAAAGGTAATTGTATAAATAGGCTAAGCTTACTAGACTCTCTTTAAAACAAAGCAAAATGAAGACTGAATGCTTTACTCAAAGAATTCCCCACTCCAGAATGCCTTCAAGAAGAAATAATAATGATAATAAAGAACATTAAGCACTTACTGTGCGATAGGCACTGATTAGCTCATTTAATCTTCACAATAGCCCTATGAGATAAATGTGATTATTGCCCTCATTTTGCAGATAAAGGAGCTATAAGGTCCGGAGAGGATAAGTAACTTGTCCAAGATTGCATGGCTAGTAAACGGTGCTATCAAATCCAGTGTTGTTTTTCTTTAGAAAAAGTAATCAGAGTCTCTCTCTCTCTCTAAAAATATTTTACCATCTGTTTCTGAAGTTTCATCTTACATACTTTCCTATATATATGCTCTTCTCTAGTCAAACTGATCTATTTGCCATTCCCTGAAAGTTCCCAGTCTCTGGCCTCGGGCTTTCAAAAACATTCCTTCTGCCTGAAATATCGTTCACCACCAGTCATTGCCTGTTAAAATCCTACCTTCACTCCAAAGCCAGAAGTGATTTTGCATTTCTCTAAACTCCCAGAGCACACACATATTGTCTTTAAAATTCATATAATAATTACAATATTCTATCTTCTGTTGTTCTTAAGGATGTGCCTTATTGCTTCTACCTTTATGTATTAAGTTCCTTGAGGAATAAGGATTATTATGTTTCAACATCACTGTTAAATTCCTTGAGTCAATAAAGATTTTATTGATTAGCTACTAGTAAGCAGGAAGTTACAAATTTTACAAATGCCCTGTCCAGTGTAGTAGCCACTGGCCAGATGCAGGAATTGAGCACTTGAAATGTGGCTAGTGCCAAATCTTGAAATGATAGTATTTGGGGCATTTGGGCTTAAATAAAACATAGCATCAATAACATTAATTTCCCTTGTTTATTTTGCCTTTTTTTTTTTTTTTTTAGCACCTAGAAAATCTCCAAGTACATTTTAGGACTCACTATATTTCTATTGAGTAGTGCTGGTCTGGTATAGCCCTTTCTCCTTCCCACCCCCTGCCCCCAATCCTCCTCCAAATGATGAAACCCATGAACCAACACATGAGTTAAAAAGTAAAAAGGGAGGCCATCCTCTTTTCTGATGCTCAAAAAGGGTGGGGGGGCTTTCTCTGGATGGATAATTTTTCTATTTTACTTGGTCAGATTGTTGTCTTTGTCCTTATGTCAGAGGATTTGGGACCAAGAAACGCTATAGTGAAGAAGTTACTTTGTCCATAAGCAAATATTTTGTGTGGGTGTGTGCCTGTGGCACATGTGTTTCTGGAGAGGAAACCACATTTCAATCTGAATATAGCAGAATTATAGAAAGCTTTCTATTTTGAAATAAATTGGCATCATGGCAAACAGAAAGCAAACAGCATTCTCAGACCAATAATAAATCCTTGATCGCTAACATCAGGGTAACATTAGTGCTGCTTTAGCCATAACGGAGAGCCCTCTGAGTTGCCCTCAGCCACGTTTCTCCTACTGCTTGCTGGTGCCGTGTGCTTTAGGCAGCTTCTTTCCAGGCAACCACAGACTGTTTACTGACTGTAATCAAAATGACAGCACACTGTTTTCACAACCGAGTGTTAAGAGTTGATTGCCTTTTTCACTTGGCAACCTGAGGGAACTTAGAACAAGGATCTTGAGGTACAACTTGCGTTCGTTCAAGATGGTGGTGCTTACTTTTCTACATGTTACCTGCATTCCTTTGAGGTTTAAAATACAGAGGACTGAAATTTATCTAGCCTGGAGCAGAGAAGTTGTAATCACTGCCTTCAGATCACTTCTGCGGGTAAACTCCACTGCAGCACAGGTTGATTTAGGCAGGGCTGAGTTTTGACTGTCATGTGATTCTTCATCCATCAGAACTCAGCCAGGTGAGGGACCTTCTCTATTCAGCATGCCCCAGGAATAGATGATTATAATGCCTTACACTCTAATCATCCTAAGATGGTACCACAGAAGACAGTGTAACATAATGGAAAAGTTTGCTGTGCTTAATCTTTTTAGAAACAAGACTTAATGAAAAGGTAAGGAAGAGGGAGGAAAACAAGAGGAGAATGGAAGCTGTATTTCAAAGAACCTGTATTCTAGATACAAGTGTGCTTGCCATCACTTGCTATGAAATATTGAACGCTCAAATCTTAGGTGTTCATTGTCCATATCTACAAAAGAGATGTAGAGGAGGAAAATTGACTAGCTCATTTGTAGTGCCTCTTTGGTTTCTAAAACTCTAGTTCTAGTGTCCAGACTCTGAAACTCAGTATCAGATACACTCCAACATCCATCTGTCTGGGAAGGAATGATGGATACAGCAATAGTCCTGTACTCTGAGCAAGGATTATTGAATATTGGACTAATCATGTAAGTGAGCTAGGCTGGACTATACCTGTTAGAGGCTATTTTCATTTCAGAATACTTTCATGAGGTAAGGGCTTGATCAGATTTAAACCATGTTTTTTTTGATAAACTAATATTATGAATGCCTTGAGTACAACATAGCTGGGCAGTTGGTTGCTGAAAAGAGCTACCCCTTACATCCTTCTAAATCTATATGTTCAATTCAATTCTGTATACATGATTTCTTCATGTAAGTTTTCTTTATGTAACTCATATATGTAATTTCTTCCTAGATGAGAGATTTATACAAATAGCAGTTTAAAAAAAAAAAAAAAAAAAAAAAAACTAAAAAAAAAACAAAAAAAAAAAACAAAAAAAAAAACATGGGACGCCTGGGTGGCTCAGTTGGTTAAGCAGCTGCCTTCGGCTCAGGTCATGATCCCAGAGTTGGGATCAAGTCCCACATCGGGCTCCTTGCTCGGCAGGGAGTCTGCTTCTCCCTCTGCCTCTGCCTGCCATTCTGTCTGCCTGTGTTCACGCTCTCTCTCTCTCTCTGACAAATAATAAAAAAATCTTAAAAAAAAAACTCACAAAACATTGTCTAGTTTTCAGTGAATATGACAAGTCACTTGGTTAAATTCCCCTCCACAACTGCATCCTGCCAAAATAGGGGCTTTTGAAGTAAAGAGAAGCTGAAAATATTTTTCTAGGATCTGAATTCAGGTCCCAAAAAGTCAATGTTTTTTTCCAGCCACTGAGCACATCATTGGCACCAAAATTAGAGCAAGGGCCTGAGTGCAGTGCCCTGATTTAGGTGTCAATGATGCCACTTACTGCAGCAGGAACACACAGTGGAAGGTCTCTGCATGTAAAGGCAGGAAGGATGCTGTTCAGTGCTCAGTTCTGTTGAGGCTAAAGACAACCAGAATGCCACAGGTAAGAAAAAATTACATGTGATGCAAGCTTGTATTTCAGGCAAGGATTTGCAGCAACCAAACTGCTAATGAGAGCCAAGATGGGTGTAGCTTGTCCATCCTAGTTCTCCCCAGGGTGGAAGATCTAGCAAGTAAGGCCCTGGCTAGAGAGGACAACAATCACAAGGAGAAATGTAAAAGCTAAAGGGAGAAGATGCTAGGAAGGACAGAACTGGAATCTGTTGCGTTCCTTCAGTGTTCCATGTGTGCCCCCTGAGTTATCTCAAAGACGTGGGTCATTCAGGATTCTGATAAAATTGCTTCTGCATTATTGGGCATTGAATTCACTAATTCTTCAAGTCACCCCCTTTTTAAAAAATTAGTAGACTCTCTCTTTTTAGAGCCATTCTAGGTTTACAAAAAAACTGGTTGTGAAGGTTCAAAGAGACCCCACATTAAGTGTGCCTTTTAATTGCTTTAAATATTTAGCCCTGAGACTTTTTATTCGAGACGAATTCAAGAGAATAAATAGAAAATATTTTCTCAGGCATAAAATTCTCTAAATTTAGCTTTCCTGAGGGATATGGATTGTTGAAAAAAAATGTGTATTTTTTTATGATTAAGTTGATCTCATAGTATGTTATCTGAGACATGTCATCGCTATTGTACATTTATTGGATGTTTAAAAGAAACATGCCTTATAGTGTCTTCGAGTAATTTTAAGACACCTAGTAAACAACATGTCTAACAAAGGTATGAGAGAGAGCTCACTTTTGTGGCTTTGGTGGTGTAGCTTAACTCCTTTGTGTTAATTTGCATAAAGATCTGCATCACAACGTGGATGTGCTCTGCCACTTTTTATTTACTCCTAAGCATTACTCTTTCCCTTTTCAATTGTACTAAATGCTTTTGAATGACATGTTAAAATGCTTTTCCCCAAAGAATCACGTTAGTTATCACAGTTGTCACCATGTTGGTGGAGGGAATGTTTATATCAACCATAAATTTTTCACTTTCTATACTCATAGAATAATTTAAGGTGACCCTTCTCTGAAAAACATTTCTTCTCTGGTTCAGGCTTTAATTCTTATTAACATTTCCCTGGTTTGTTTTTATATTTTCATTATTTACTACCCAGGTACTTTGTATGGAAAGATAGCACATCAATTATTTTTAAGTAAATGATCCGATCCCAGTTTATGATCCCAGGCACTGTTTCACAGACATCCATCATAAATCTAGCCTCAAACATGATGTTGTATTTCTTCAGTTTACTATAGAAGCACCAGCCTCCTGCCTTAAAATATGGATATTCTCATCTTGAGATTTAACAGATCTTTTCTCTATGGGGTAATTTTACTGACCAGGTTGACAGAATGGTAGAGATTGTGAAGAAAACAGAGTTAAGTAGTAAATATTAAATGATGTTTATCTAGAGGAAAGACTTTGGGGTATAATTTGCCCTGGAGACCATAGAAGATTGTTTTATTAAAGGCTACCGCAGTCTCTTCCCAGCTGTGGAAAGGACTGCACTGCAAGAAGCCAACATAAAAAAACAACTGGGTTGTTAACCCTGCAAATGTCTTCTTAAAGAGTTGAAAAAAGCTGACTCATCTTAGTAATGGAATTCCTTTTAAGAAATACAATTCATTATTAATTCCACTTAGCTATTAGGTTAATTCATTTCTTTCTTATAAATATCGCTTTCTGGAAAATACACTTTTAAATGCGTTTTGAATTTAAGAAATTTGTTGGTTTACTGGTCTGCCTTTCTTCTCAATCTGTCACAGTTGCTGTTTCAAAAAATAGAAATCAATGTGTGTGTGTGTGTGTGTGTGTGTTTTCCCAGTTGGATGACCTGGACATTCAAAGAGTATCTTTCAATAGAAACTCTTATTTGATTATTTAAGACTTAATTTTCAAAGGAACAATTTATGAGTTACAGAATAAAAAGAGAGTGAATCTCTGGTTGTACAAACTGCAATTCACAGATGCTTATTTCTGAGCATGCACAATTGTTTGTATTGTTAACTTGCAAAATATACCATAGCCAGCAGCTGGGTCAACTTTCAGATAAAGGTTAGGGTAGGAAATTAGCAATTTGAAATATAAAACTGCTTAAACATATAGAATAAATACCAGCCTTGCTAACCAAGGAAGAAGTGGACACGAATGTATTTTTTGTTATTTTCCTAAGTATTTGCATAGTCTCTTTACCTAACATGCCCACTTACTAGAATTTTCAAATTATTTTGAAAGTCATTTCTCAGCTCTCTTTTACTTCACTAGCCAAACTTTCATTAGCTTCTCTTATTTTTCTCTGCCTTCCTTCAGTCAACTGGTTTTCAAACCTGGCCACATATTTGAACTACACTAGCAGAGCTTTTAAACAAACACTGAAACCCAGGCTCAGCCCCAGAGAATATAATTGAATTGGTCTAACGTGGAGCCAGCATTGCTCTTTTTAAGCTTCCCAGGTGAATCCAGTGTGCAGCTAAAGCTTATCATGTTGTACCTTTTTCGTTTTTTTCTCAGAATGTTTGCATATCTATTTCCCTTCAACTGTTCTTTTCTTCTGTCATTTTTATTAATGAGGTTTTAAAAATCTAATTTTTGTCATTTCTCATTTTGCTCCCCCCCGCCCCGATTTTTCATTTACTGGCCAAGAAGTTGTCATTCCAGGAGCATGTATCTGTTTTGTATTCTTATTTAATGCTACCAAATTTTTATGTCAATGAAAGAGAATGCAATATGATTGTGAATTATACTTTTGTCTGTTCTTCCAAAGCTGATAAAATAATATACTTTAATTTTTGGTATAAATAGATTGGTAGTGGACCCCAACAGAGTGGTTGAAAACTAATGTTAAGAATGGATTTACTTGAACTATAATCATTGTTAACTACGATTAAAGATCATTTAATATGATATTTTAGAACTTTGAGACCATACGGGACTCAAGAACATGTAAATATCCTATTAAAGGATTGATTTTTGAATTTTAATTCAAAGACAGATTTCAGTAGTTTCAGAACAGGGCAGAAGTGGGAATATTACATATTATGTCAACTATCATAGCAGTAACATGATAGCCACACTAATAACAACAACTGGGCTAAAAAAGGATTTATGATGATAAGTAAAATTTGATGACTTAAATATCAGCAGGAAAAACAGAAATATGGAAGGCAATGCACAGAATATTCAATGGTTTGAAATGAATGTAATAGGAAAATTACAGGCAGTTGGTTGAGGCCTGGAGTAGTAGATAAAAAATATGAGTGTTATTGTGGCTGTGCCTTGAAATGCAGTCAAGCCATTTCCTCTCCATCGGATTTATTTTTCCTCACTGGTGAAAATACTGGTTGGACTGGCAAAAACAAAACAAAACAAAACAAAACAAAAAAACTTGGCCAAACCCCTTGGCCATATCCTGCCTATAGGTATGTTTTGTTGGATATACCAGTATTGTAAATAATTTGAAATAGATGACAACATTTAATAAGAGGGAGATTTTTTTATTAAAGATTTTATTTATTTATTTGACAGCAAGAGGGAGATTTTTAATAAAAATTTGCTTTTTTGGAGAAATCGTTTGATTCATCAGTCTCCTAGCCCTAAGATGGGACTTCCCGTTCTTGGAAAGGATACGGTTGTTTATGACTGTCCAGTTCTGTACTCTCAACCTGGCTAGCTTCACTCTTTTTTTTACCCACTCTGCTTATGTAGAAATTTGGAGTTGTTTCCTTAAGAATTTATTTGCAAGGTTATTTCCAACATGATATAAGTTCCATGAAAAGAAAGTGCTCAACACTTCATTAGGTAGGACAAAAATAATTTACAGAGAGAAAAATAAATGTCACAAGCAAAAACACCGAGGAGACAGAGAAACTAACAGATGACTGGTTCTTAACTAGAGGCTTAAGCCCTTAAAATGTGTCCTGTTAAGCCCTATGCAAGAATATTTTGGGTTCTAGATCAAAATCACAATGTCACTTAGCAATAATAACTGGGATTTAGTGAATTATTCCAGTCAGAGCTCTTGGGAAAGGAAAGGACACAATGTTCTGTACAGCCCGAGTAAGAATATTCTGAATATTAGGAGATTAAAATTCCCCAAAGTGAGCTTCTTGGCAGAAGATGGCCAAAGTTATTTAAAGAGTGACTTCCCATCTTTGAATTCACCCATTGAATAAAACAATATTCAACCACCGTTTAATAATTTAAGGACCATCATTTCTTTCACTTTGCGCCAGCACAGAGCTTAATCACATGAAGGGCTCCCTATGTGCAGTCTCCAAAAGGATGAAAACCTAATTCAATTATTACAGAAATAACTCCAGACTTTTAAAAGGTTTCTCTGAACTGAAACAACCCCTGAGAATTCCCTTATCCAAACCACCAACTAGCATATGTTTATATGCACTGTATTTGTACGGAATACATATATTTAACATTGTAAACCCTTCTCATAAGCTACTTTGAAGTTATTCTCTAGTCATATATCTTTAAAACTCTTTCTATGAGGTCCTTTATCACTTCAAATCCTGAAGAAAAGAGATAGAGTATAAAAAAAAAATCAATAAATAGGGCATATTAAAACTTGCGGTATCCAGGAGGCATTCATACAAATTTTAAAGAATTTTTCTACTGTGGCTAATTATACGTCTGGGTGTAGTTTCAAATTTTAGGTACCCCAAGAGTTGATACTTGTCAGGCAGTTCATAGAACAAAGTATGTCTTTGCATAATAGGAGAGCCAGATTTTCTCTATTACCACATTATCAAGTAAAAGAAAATTAACACTATTCTGCTCTGATATAGGTATCTACACTTGTTAATATTCCATTAAGATGTATCTGAAGAATGTGTTAACTCTACCCCAGGGTGAAAAATATCATCAGGTAAAACTGAAATAAAAAGTAGCATCCTAATCAAAGATAAATATTATGACCTTGCAGCACAAGCAATAATCCAATTGGGTTTTGTCTTTCCCAAATTTTTTAACTGCCTCAAACAAAAATCTACCTCAAGAAGTAACAGTTCGGATACCAGGTTTTCTGTTGAATTGCCATTAAAATTGTTTCTGGGGTAAAATTCAAGTGGAACAAAAGACAACTTAGTGTTGAAATTAATCAAAATTTAAAAATAGATCCCCAAAGTGCAGAAGTGTACTGTTAATATCTTAAATTATATTTCAGGGGCAGGTAGGTAATTAAGCTTCATAGCTTTGGAAAATCTGGAAAACAACCATCAGTATTAAGGTATAATGAATAATATATTTTTAGCTGACAAAGCCCTAATTCCCAACCTTCAGTGAGTTCATAGTATTCCTATACGTGAATGATAATGAGAAAAAGTAATCTGTACGGCCACTCACACAAAGAAATTTCACTATCTAGTGACATGTTCATTCTTTGGTGGGGAAAAAAGTTGCATTTGTCTTCATATCCTTATATTTATGAGTGCTTTCAGTTAATTTCAACCCTAAAGATAAGGAATCACAAAAGCTGGAGTTACCTAGAATCAAGGCAGACGGACTAACCCACAAATTCCAGGCAGAGCACAGTTTAATTGAGAAAACTTCCCCTCATATCTTTAAGTCTCCCAAACTTTCTCACATCTGTCTAGTCATGAGCCCATTAAGTCATCTTGCCTGCCATGAAGATGAAAATGACAGTGCAGTTACTTGAGTCTATGTAAAGAGGCCCAGGGTGGCTGAAGGGCAGGATTAGGAGGCCTGGGGTGCTGAATGGCCATGCCAGCTGTAGCTCCCAAAGATCCCAGGAGCACAGAGCTGTCAAGAGCATAAAACTGCATGTAGAGAAAACCTTTGGAGGGAAGTAGAGGTTTTTCAGTATGTTCACAATTTCATCAGGCACGATTTGCCTTTCCACCTTTTATTGTATCATTAATAGGACTTAAGCAAGAGAGAGTTTGTGTGTTGATCACATAGCCAACACATGTAGTCATTTCTGGGATTTAGGCTCCGTAATTTGATGGCCATAGTAGAAATTTTGGGGTATTTAAATGTGCTTGGTGAAACCTTAATTTTCTTTGTGAATCTTCAAAGAGGACTTTTTTCTGGTAAGTGTGTCTGTTAAGGCACAAGCGAAATAAAGCTCCTTGCCCCTGATTTGTTAAAAAAAGAAAGCCTTTGAAGTGGAGTCATGGCAATATATCATTGGGCCAAAGAATGGTTTTCTAGAAGGTATTATGGAAGTTTTTTAAAATCCCAGGAAATGCTCAGGATGTTAACACTAATTGATATCATTGTAGGGAGCACATTTGTTATTGTTGTCGTTGTTGTTGTTTCATTCTTCTGGGATGAGAATTATAATTTTCAGCTACAGAATTTCTTGGCAGTTTCAGTCTGTCCTTCCTGTTGTGGTGGTGGATACTATATCACCATCACGAATAATGGGGGGCCGGGGAAAAGGGGAAGGTGGGCATTCAGTCCTGTCCCAGGATATATAATAAACACCGAACAGACACTTTATTTACACAGTCCTGCAGCATTAGATGCCCTCCTTCCTATTTTATAGATGATGTAATAGGGGCTTAGAAAGTTTAAATACTTTGTCATTTAATAGTGAATATAAGATTCAGTCTGTCAGCTCTGCTCTTCTTCACTTCTCCATATTGCTTCCTGTTCATTTCCACCACAGAAGGAATTGGCCAAGGACCTTAAAACATCTCTAGTCCTCTATTTTTCTATCTCCTTAGATAGTGTATATTACCACTGTCAACATTAGTGGTAATATACAACTCAGTATGTGTTAAAGATATATCATATTACAGTTAAGCTGAGAAATCAATTGAAGAAAATGCAGATAAATTAGAACCATAAAAATTTAAAAACAGTAAGTGTTCTTATATATTTTTGATTCTAATAACCATACAGGCAAGGAAAATGTACTTCAGTGATATATGGTGTCTTTTCTGAGGTGACATAGCTCATGAGTAGCAGAACTTGAATCAGAAATTGAGCCTTCCAGTTCAATGCTCAGCTTATTTATCTCTACTACGTCATTAAATTACAGTACAGTCTTACTTGGGGCGCCTGGGTGGCTCAGTTGGTTAAGTGTCCAACTCTTGGGTTTTGGCTCAGGTCATGATCTCAGGGTCGTGAGATCAAGCCCCATGTTGGGCTTCACACTCAGCACAGAGTCTGCTCTAGCTTCTTTCTCCTTTTTCCTCTGCCCCTTCTGTTTGTGCTCTCTCTAAAATAAATAAATCTTATTCACTAAATAAATCTTACTCACTTACAATCTACTACAGTGAACATAAAACCTACAAGTATCTGTTTGAAATTATGTTTTTAGATTACCTTACACCTTGCGTGTAGAGTTTTGCAAAAATCTCTCTTGTGGTCTGTGCTGGTCTTCTGAAAATTACAGTATTTTTCTTGATCTTACAAATGAAGTCACTGTTAGAGTCTTCTTGAGAGTAAGATGTCCAAACTTACTTGATATATCACTTACTCAAAACAGGTTTGATTTCCAAAAATTTTCTAAGAGCCAGTTTTGTGAAGAACTCTGTGTGCATATACTCTTCACATCAGACTACATATATAGACAAATAAGTGATTATCGCAATTATACTGACAAAATTGCTGATATTGAAGGCTGAAATATAAACATTGATTCATAAATGTAAAACAGTTCAATCAAGACCAGCTCTTGTGTTTACATAGAACAAAGTTACTCAAATGCAGTCCCCTGTAGAGAAGGACGGAGTATACAATACACTGAAGCCAATTAACATCCATTTCTGGGAACCCTTTTCAAAGAAACAGTTTTCTTCATATCCTATGGTAGAAGTTCTTCCAAAATACACAAGACTCAGGGCTTTTCTCTGAGGCAACCACTATTTTATGTTTAGGGGGAGTATAATTGATACTCAGTGTAAAATATTGAGAAGTCAATATTTTGCCATATCATTAGGAATTACGATTGCTTTTAAATACTCAAGTTCTATCCTTAGGCCATTTTGACCATACAGACTGGAAGCCCAGGTTAAAATCAGAGGTCTTTATTTCACATAGGACATACACTACTTGGAGTGGTTGTGTTGAAATTTTTTCATGCAAATTCCTACAAGCACTTATGCCTTTATCTTTGTCCTCATATGCTACATTACACCACCTGTTGTATTAAAAAATAACGACTTTATGATATTTAAAACCCTTCTTTCAATTAATACCTACAAATTATAAGAATAATTTCTTATTCTAAATATGCAATTGCTAACTGAATACATAATTTGTGGTTTGCTATAAAATATTTTAAAGAAAAATACATAAAATATATATTATAGTTTAAGTAAGTAATTGTTTAATAGCTGAAGTGGCTCTCCCTGGTAATTAATAATAATAATAACAACCAGTTGTTAAGTGTACACAGAAAAAAATAAACAGAAATATATCAAGCTTCTGAGATAATTCAAGAAAATATAATTCCCTTTAAGTCAATAAATTTAAAGATAAATACTTAATATAAAAAAGAACATATTAAAATATAAAAGAAATAACACATTATGGAACACATAGGGATCGTTTTATCATTAAAAGCTAAGTCTCTTTTTAATGGTTAGTATTGGTTATCTTTTTCCCTCCATGAAAATAGGTTATTACACCTCTATATTGTTATCACTCCCTATACACATGGACCCTGCAAAGATGTTAAATAAAAGACTAAAGCACAAGAATGATAGTTCCAATTTCACTATACATTTATGTTTAAAAAATAGTAGGCACACTGGACATTCAAATAGATGATGTACAACCATGAAATCCATTAGGTCAGCTTTGTGCAATAAAAAATATTTTCCTTAAATGCAATGAATCATAACAATCTGCATGTCTCAAAAGCATGAGATCAGTAATGCCTAGTCTCTACCATAAGTCACCATTTCTAACAGAGGCTCTATTTCCTTTGAGAGATAAAGGATATAATAGTAAGCAGTTTACCCATCAAATGATGAGTTTGGTTCCTGTAATTTACACTAAACCAGCATTAAGTTAAAAATAGCAGCAAGTTAAAGTAAGAAAAACGATCTGGTGGCTAGATTCTATGGTGCAGATAATTAAATGTTTTGCCAGCTTACCTGATAAAACAGAGCTTTACAGATCACAGCATAACAAAGCCCCGTATCCAAGATGGTTAGAGTATAAGGTGTCTTCCTCTGCGGTTGTTCAGATTTTTGGCCACAGAGATTTACAAATTAATTACAGTATTTTTTTTTCTTTGCTTTCTCTGTGGACAAGAAAACAAAGAGACCTTTCCAGAATCCTCTCTGCTTATGCCTCCGCTTCCTGTTCTGAGATTCACTCTATGGTACCCAACATATATCAGAAAACAGCTTTGAGGGGGGGGAAAAAAAAAAAAAAGGCTGACAGCATTCAACATGGTACCGCCATCTACTGGCAGACACACAAAATTGAACAAAAGGGAAAACATCCTCATTATTCTTTAGCATAAGGTAAAATGTAACATTTCTCTGCATATGAGTATGTACAAAGAGACTCTTTCCCTACTCACTTATTTGCACCTCACCAATATTTTTTATACATTTACAAAGGTTATTCACTCATAATCTACTACAATGAACATAAAACCTGCAAGTATGAGTTTGAAAATTATGTTTTTAGATCTCTCTTGTGGTCTGTGCTGGACTCCTGAAAATTTGTTCTTCTCGCTGGATGGATTATTTTCTGAGTGAGTAAAGAACAGTGTAATACACATTTACTGTTAGTCTTTGTGTTGCTTTTGGTAAAACATTTGCAAGAAACGTTATCTGAATGTGGAAAAGTATTCTAAACTTTAGCGAGGTCTAGCTAATTTAGATCTGTGGATTATTTTGGCATGTGTATATGACATGAGGAACAGTTAAATTCACCTTATGTGAGATAATTCAAATCAATTATTATCTGTGTCTTTAAAATACTAAGAAAACGTTGCTTATAAGAACACTGAAGCATGCAATACGTAAGCAAAATGAAAAATATTTTTGTCAGTTTATTTGAAGATATTTGTCAACTAAGAAAACTCTTCATTTTATTTGACTTTTTATATTTACTTTAGAGCAAACAGCTATAATTTTATTAGTTTGTCATTAATTGGTCAAAGTATATTGATATTGATGGAGAAGCCTAATATATGTTAAGAGCTATATTAGCTGTGAAAAGACAAAGATAAAAACATACAGCGCCTGCCATCAAGGAACTTCTGTATAATGAAGAGTCACATATAGCAGGTACCATATTTTCAAGCTATGTGCTCAAGAAGTGTTATTTACTTAGCGTTTAACTCCATCCATATTTTACCTAATGGCAGAAAATAAATCTCATCAGTTAGAGGTAGGTAGACTGAGTCACTCGAGGCTTTTCCCAGTGATTTCAAGTTTATAATAAACTAATGTACAGTTTTCCTTTTCCATCTTCTTACACAGGGAATGGTTTAAGTCCAGGAATGCTTACCTATGTGGAGAAAGGAGAGTATGGTTCCCAGACTCCTGCTTTTCTATGGGGGCATCCAATGAGGTGTAGAATTCTGTATGATTCTACATACAGGATGTACATACCCGCCTTCCCCTTTGGTCCCCAAAACACCATCCATCTGATTTTGCATGGCAGCATCCCCTTTCATAGGCATTAGTTACCTCAGGTTTGTAAGCTCTACCTCTCAGGTAACTTTTGTTCCTAACCTTGAGGAAGAAATAGAGCTAGCAGGCTTCCAGGTCACTCTGGGCTATAAGTGACTGACAAAGTCCCATATCTGAGGTACCCCACACTACCATCTCTTATTACTGTTTTCATCTCTTGGAGCATAGGTGCTCTGCGGGCTTCAGCCAAGTGAGGTGCAATGTCTGCTCCACTGGAATATTCCAACTTCTCATCTCTCTACGTTTTAAACTAATCCTAGGTGAGCAAGCTATGTAGGGGGCCCCATTAGGGACCCTCTTCAATTGGGTTCCCTTGCTTTTCCCCAAATTTCCTTTCCAGCCCCCCGAAAGTTTTGCTTCCATCTCTCTTCCTGCTGTGCCAGTAATGAACTGGTTCTGTAAGTTTTCCTCTCAAATCTTTCTGTCTTAACACATAATGGATTAGTTTTCTAGGGTTCCTAGTAACAAAATACCACACAGCGTGGCTCCCACCAATAGAAATTTGTTGTCTCACAGTAGAAGTCCTAAATCAAGGTGTCAGCAGGGCCCTGCTCCTTCTGAAATCTGTAGGGGAAGGCTGCTTCCTTACCTCTTCCAGCTTCTGGCAGCTCAGACATTCTTGGGCTTGTGGCAGCATAACTGCATTCTCTGTTTGCATCTTTCCATGCTGTTTTCTTACATCTCATGGCATAGTCTTTCTTCTGTACCATGCCTGCCTCTATGTCCAAATTTCCCCTTTTTGTAAGGACACCAGTCATTTTGGATTAGAGTCCAGCCTAATGATTTTATGTCAACTTGATTATCTCTGTAAAACCCTATTTCCACAAAATGGTATTTTCTGAGACTCTGGGGATCAGCACTTTAACATACCTTTTTTTTTTTTTTTTTTTTTTGAGGAGAAGGATAGACACAAATTAGCTTATAACGTTTAAGACCAAAACCTTTGAATTTAAAATGCAAGAATCTAATGATTCTTTTATCTGTTTCCCATGATAGTTTCTCTTAGGAAATAATAACTTTGGTATCTGTCCAGAATTTGGGGGCAGTCGAGGGGGAGGGAAGATCTTCAGGCATAATGAAGAAATTAATAATAACAATAATAAAAACCAATGTTTATGCAGTATTATGTGCCAAATACTCTTCTAAGAACTTTGAGTATATTCACTTAACCCTCATCTGTAGGAAGAATAATACACATTTTACAGATGAAAAAACTATGGAGGGAGGTAAAAATATATTAACTAGTACTTCATATGTCATATCACCAGATGTATGACACCAGTATGCACCGAGTCCTGGAGAAGCGTAAAGGAAATGAGCTTTTATTAATTTTGACCACTGCTACTCACATTTAATGAAAATTCTTGACATTTTACTCTTTAATTTTGTAAGTTTTCTGTCATGAAATATTTCTATTTTCTGGGAAGTTTTATGTTTTTTTTCTCTAGTCACAGTCAAAGTATCCTTGCTTACCACTACTTTACTAAGTGTTCATTAATTCTGCCAGTCCCTAGCACCCTATACTAATTTCCCCACCAGTAATAATAATTAAAAGTATATTCATTCTGATGCTCAATTTGGGGCATACACTCAAAAGATCATATCTGTACACTCCAAAGATTTTCCTCATAGTGTTTTCTGGGGAGCTGATTTTTGTATGAGCATGTATGTGTGTGTGTTTTAAACTACTCTAAGCAGAGTAAGATGGGATTATCATAGGATGAAATTTTGAGGAAAAAAGAAAACAAGGCAGTTCTATAAAAAATAGAATTACACAAATTTAATAGAATCATTAAAAATTTAATAGAACTATTTGAGTATAACAAACATATAAAATAAAAATATTATAATGCCAAATTAAAATAATTTACAGGTAGTATTATTTTCCTCTGATTTACATATTCATTGCTAATATTTTTAATTGCTTCACTAGATCTGCCAGTGAGTAACAATTATTATTCCAATGTCCAAACCTAATTCAGAATTCACTTTGAAGTGTTTCTAGATATGGAGTGCCTGGGCCGTTTGGTGGTTTGAAGCCTCTGCCTTCCGCTCGGGTCGTGGTCCCAGGGGCTCTCTGCTCAGCGGGGAGCCTGCTTCCCTTCCTCTCTCTCTGCCTGCCTCTCTGCCTATTTGTGATCCCTGTCAAATAGATAAATCTTTAGAAAAAAAAATAAAGTGTTTCTAGATATCTCCTACTCATTTCCATCCCTACCTTACAATTTGTAAAGGTAGTCTCCTAGGTCTAGGCCAAATGCACAAATAGTATAAACGTAAATATGAAGAATCAAGACAATGTATGGAGACACAGTAAATATATATGTACTATAATCGGTATCCTGGAGAAATAAAAATATGTTGCATCTATGAAGCAGGAATGGGAAATCATGGGAGAATAATATAATAAAGAGTGCTCATAAATTATATATACCATACATAAAGCAGAGGAAAAATAAGAAGTCTGAAAGGAAAAATTAAAGACAACTTTTAGAAAGTTGAACTAAACATAAGGATATGAAAATATAATAAGAAAAAAAAAGCATCAATCCCCAAAGTTAAAAAAAAAAAAAAGTAAATGTATTGAGGCACCTGTGGGTGCTCAGTGGGTTGAGCCTCTGCCCTCAGCTCAGGTCATGATCTCAGGGTCCTGGGATTGAGCTTTGCATCTGGCTCTCTGCTCGGTGGGGAGCCTGCTTCCCCCTTTCTCTCTGCCTCTCTGCCTACTTGTGATCTCTCTCTCTGTGTCAAATAAATAAAATCTTAAAAAAAAAAAAAGAGTAAATGCATTACAAGAAAAATTTCCAGAAATGAAAAGACTCACTAAGGATTCACTTGATGTAAAAGAACATACATTAAAATGTATTATAAAATTTCAAAACATAAAAAATAAGAAAACAAAAAATCAGATTACCTTCAGACTTACTAACAGTGATAGTAGGAAACAAGGAAGGAAGGATATCAAAAGGTGTAAAGAACGTTGTTTTATAGTTTCAAGCTAGAAAATCTAATCTCGTATGAGAACCAAAGGTATTTCAGATAATCTAATCAATAAAATTTTAGCTTCTCTATGTCCTTTTTTGGAAAGTCATTTGAGCATATACTCCAGCTAACTTAACCCCCTCCCCCAAAGAAAACAAGGAAAGGGAAGAAAGAAAAGGAAAACCAAGGAAGACAAAGACACGATATCCAGAAAACATTCAAATTCATCTGTGAATCTGCCTAGTGAAGAGTAACATCCTATCCCAGAATCAAATTTTTGTAGAGGCTGAAAATAAGTCAGTTCACATTATAAGGTGGAAACAAAGGATATTCACAAAGGAAATCTGATGTAAGTATCAAACCCAAATGGGATGATTATTTCCTTTTCGTTGCCGGTTTATGTGATGGATTGCTTTAATTCATTTTTGGTTTTTGTTTTTGTTTTTTTAAAGATTTCTTTATTTATTTTGGGGTTGGGGTAAGAGAGCACACAAGCAGGTGGGGCAGAGGGAGAGGGAGAGAGAATCTCAAGCAGACTCTGTGTTGAATGTAGAGCCTGATGTGGGACTTGATCTCATGTCCCTGGAATCATGACCTGAGCCAAAACCAAGAGTTGGACACTTAATCAACTGCGCCACCCGGGCACCCTGCATTAATTCATTTTTGAATGTTGAACTGATCTAGGCCACATTTTAATATTGGTTGAATAAGACAAGAAAAAGAAATGATAATTATTGTGCCAATATACCTTACAGCAAAAAGAAAAATAAATGTCAGTAAAAAGTTCTTCACTCTTTTTTTGCTATAGTTCATTATGTGAGCAGGATTAACATTTTTTTTAATTATTTATTTATTTATTTGACAGAGAGAAATCACAAGTAGTCGGAGAGGCAGGCAGAGAGAGAGAGGGAAGCAGGCTCCCCGCTGAGCAGAGAGCCCGATGCGGGACTCAATCCCAGGACCCTGAGATCATGAACTGAGCGGAAGGCAGCGGCTTAACCCACTGAGCCACCCAGGCGCCCCAGGATTAACATTTTAAATACAAAGGAGAAAAAGGAGAAGTGACCAGAAGGGTGATATAATTTGCTATGATTCTAGCTTTATTGTGGCTTATATGCTTTCCTTTTGCAGGTGGAAGGACAGGTGATTTTCAGGTCTTTGGTAAGTGGGTTGGTCCCAGAGTCCTGGGATCAAGCCCCACATCGGGCTCTCTTCTTAGCAGGGAGCCTACTTCCCCCCCCTCTCTGCCTGCCTCTCTGCCTACTTGTGACCTCCCTCTCTCTTTCTCTCTCTCTCTGTCAAATAAATAAAAAATATCTTTAAAAAATAGTTATTGTTTACAAATGTAGGGCTTCTGGAACCTTGGTGGAATTTGACAACACTTTGTAAACATATCCTGCATAAATCATAGGTATTATTAACAGAATAGAACTAATAACCGTCAGCTAGGACTTTTGAGTTGGTCTCTTACTTCCTTCAGCCTCTGGTTCCTCAGGATCTTCAAAAACTTTGTGCACAGAGCTCTAACTCTACTGGCTCTGTTTCCATTTCATAAGATTTTATAGCCAAATAACGCTTTTTCAGAACATCTATAAACTTTATAATAAAACTCCCAGACCCAGGGCACATTTTCCTGTTTCCTAGACTATTATTTCCAAAACAGTGTTTAAAGGAACACTATTATATTGTTGGTTCCATACCATTTTATACCTACCAGAATGGCTAAAATTATAAAGACTAATACTGCTAAGTATTGGTGAGGACCTGGAGCTATAGAAACTCTCATATACTGTTCATGGGAATGTAAATTAGTACAATCACTTTGAAAAAACAGTTTGATATTATCAACTAAAGCTGAACCTAAATGTAGCCTGTGAGCCAGGGAGTTGTACTCTTAGGTATACACATGACAGAAATGTGTGCATATATATATAAGAATGTATAATGCAAGAGTATAGCATTATTGAACACTGTTCAAAGGAGTAGAACCCCATCATCCATCAACAAGAGAATGGATACAAAATTGATATATTCTTTTTTTTATTATTATTATTTTTAAATCTTTTTATTTTTTTATTTTTTTTATTTTTTTATTTGACAGAGAGAAATTACAAGTACACTGAGAGGCAGGCAGAGAGAGAGAGAGAAGGAAGCAGGCTCCCTGCTAAGCAGAGAGCCCGATGCGGGACTCGATCCCAGGACCCTGAGATCATGACCTGAGCCGAAGGCAGCGGCTTAACCCACTGAGCCACCCAGGCGCCCCAAAATTGATATATTCTTAATCCATAATATTGTGCATACATGAAAATGAAGGAACTAAAACTCCTCCCTGAAACATGATGGATTTCACAAATATAACACTGAGCAGAAAGAAGGCAGACACACATAATTAAGACACTGTGATTATTCTTATTAAATTTAAAAACAGGTAAAATGAATTTTAATATTTGAAGTAAGAATAGTGAATCACCTTGAGATAAGGTAGTCTTTGGCAAGAATTGGTTAAGATTGGGGCTGATCTGGGAGCTGGTATAATCTTATATCTTCACCTGGGTGGAGGTAGCACAGGGATTCAATTCATGATCATTAATTGAGTCTAGCATTTATGTTAGGGGCCTTTGTTTTGTATGTGAGTCACACTGAATTTTTTTAAAAAGGCACATTAAGGGTTTAACAGTTGTCACTTCTCATGGGAGGAAGGGAATAAAGGATGAAATGTATGGAAATTTCAGGATTTGCTCTGTCTATATTTCTGTTCTGTTTGAAATTTGTGCAATTACATCTGTGTGCATTATTAGTGTAATTTAAAAACATTTAAGATATTAAAAAGACATTAAATATATACCCGCATGCCATTTACATTTATTTATCCTTCAGTTGTTCCCTTTGGAGTCTGGAATGGATCCTTTTTGTTGTTTGAAGAGATCCTGGAACCTGCGTTTTTCCAGAAGGGCTCATTCATACATATATTCAGCTTCCTGTGCTTCTGTCTTTAGTCACCTTCGCAACAAAGCTACCTACCACTGTGCTTGCATTTATTTTTGTTATTAATTTAAGTAAACACAATTCACATTATGTTCTCTGTACCTTTATACCTATAAAGGTATAGGTATATTATATAAAGATATAGATATATCTACCTAGAGATATATCTCGAGATATATCTCTAGGTAGATATATCTAGATCTAGATATATCTATATATACCTATATCTATATTATATATATATAATAATATATATCTAGATCTAGATATATATCTAGATAGATCCAGATATATCTATAGTCCATTTTAGATCTTAATCTTCTGCTGATAAATACTGAAACTAACTCATGTTTGCCAGTGTTTCATATATAAGGTGTTGTAAATTATAAAAAGGAACAATGGTCTTCTTCTGATAAGAGATAATGCAATATTTTTATGTTCATTACATCTTTTTTTTTTTTTTTTTTTACTTTATAACACCTCTAAAAGTTGAGAAGTATAGCTACTTTTCACATTTTTAAGGTGGCAAAAATTAGTACAGAAAAGCAAAATCACATGGTGGTAAAAATCAGCCTAGAAAACAAGATAATTGTCGATTTAAAGTCTACTCAGTAGACAAAGTGATTTTATATCAAAGATGCAAATATCTCAGATACATTAACTGTCAAAATATTACCTATAAGGTGTGCTTTGATTCAGTAAAATATAGTAAAATATTTTTACCCTTATTATAAAAAACCAAAAAATATTCCATTTTCAAGTGGTTTCTAATATAGATTCCCCTCCATGTTGTTGCTATACAACTAAGTAGTTGCAATTTTCAGAAGGTATGTTGGCCACTGTGCCTTTTTAGCTGCTATTCCTGGGTTTGAAATTGCTGTCATTGCCTTTCTCATTCACATTTCATTCCAGCATGTGGCCAACTACTATTTATTCTTAAAGACTCAGTTAAGGTAATAAACTTGATATCCTGTCCTGCTCTCTCCATAAATGATTTACAAATCCTTATCTGCATTCTTCAGAATATATAGGTAGCATTTATTACTTGGTTATATTTTGTCATACTCTATAGTAGCATTTTTCAAACTGTATTGTAAATGTTGGCGTATCTGTTTCCAGTCTTTTTCTTAAACACTCTTATACGAGACTATGAGGTCTTTGAGAGCAAGCATTATACCTTTTTATATCCTTTTCTTTATTAATATAATGCCTGGCGCATAACATGTGCTCAATAAATATCTGTTACACATAGGGTGGTACTGTGTGACTAGGAATTCCTTTGTGTACTAATTACCTCTTCCATTCAGAAAACTGGTAGTGAGGAAAGCCTTGTCACTGAATATCAGAGTTAGAATAAGATTTTACTCTGTTTTTAAAAGATAGGCAAGTTTATTCCACCTCACTACTAGTGTAACAACCGTGGTACCTATACTTATGTGCAAAGTATCAATTTAACTATAACTTTTATCTCTCATACTATTGTACAAATGACTGGAAGTGAGAATGTGTCGTCCATTCAGATGACTAAAGACTCTTAGATGCTTGCAAATGCCCATTGTTTACCATATGGTTTCATTAGGAAAAGACAGATGTGAAGCAGATAAGTCTGGGTATTGGAGATAGACCTTTCTGCTGCTCTCAGGAAAGATCACCGGACAATTACCCATATGCACATACACTCTGCACTCTAGGGCTTTGTGACTAAGCAACAGTTTGTTTCTTTCTTTCTTTCTTTTTTTTTCCTACACAAACTTTGCTAGTGTGACACTGTCAGACTACCAGCTCAGCAAGCTAAAGGGAAAAATGCAGTGTTGTTTTTTCCATGAGCTCTTAGCATTTAGTGTTAATTATAAGCAAGCACTTAGAAAATTCACTTATACAATCTCTCATTCTGTCTTCTCAATTTGGTGCATACAGGTAACTATGTTCAAATCTATACATGATTAAGTCAGTATAGGAAGATTTAAAATTTTAACTTGAAAGGCTTTCTTTCATTTTTTAAAATATTTACTTGATCTTACTTGAAAGAAAGGCTTTCTTTCATTTTTTAAATTATTTACTTGATCTTATGTTAAATTTTTACTGTTTAACATTTTTCAGTGTTACCTCATATGATAGGAAACTAAAAATAGGAAACTATGCTTGGACAATATATCTTCTAAGTTTAGAGAGTGTAAATCTTTGAAAAACTTTATTTTATGGAAGCCTACAAAAATTTTATTTTATGAAAACTTTTATTTTAGATTATCAATTTTAAAGGAGGAATTTAGCCCCCAAAAAATCCTTCACAGTTTGTATGTTCATTTTATTAGTGGAGGAAAGAAATCAAAGGAATCATTTTTTAACCAGAGTAATCATAATTGAAATTATATATTCATATTTCAGAAAATTGCTCTAAGCTTACAAAAGTAAAGAGGCTAATGCAACTTTCCAATGTGCTGTGGGCAGGGAGAGTAGTTGTTAAGAAAAGTATGAAGATAGGCAATGGGGAGGAGGAATTGGGAGATGCTAATGAAGAAAAATCTGGAAAAGAAACCGGACTACTGTATCTAATAAACAGAGGCCAAGAGGAAAGGCAGAGAAAACATGGAATGTTACTGTTGTAGACCTGAGAAAATAACGGTATGCATAAGCGGATAAAAGTGGAGATTGACAAAAGAATTTGGATTTGAAAGATATTACAGAGTTTATATTGTATATGTGAATTTCAATCTATGTTCAGGCATGTGAAAAATAGTACTGATTATAATTTCAACTTCAGTGATTACCAGGGCAACTCTACCCATCATATCAAAGTTCCAGAGTCTTGTATGGGACTGAGACATGAAGACGGAGGTGAGGGGGTCAATCTTTGGTCATATATTTGCATAGGTTGTGATAGTTCAGTTATTCAATAAATATTATTGAGTGTCTGCTGTTTGATAGGAACTGCTTTTGGTGCTTGGAATATGTCAGTGAAAAAGACAAAGATCCCTGCCTTCCTGAAGCTTGTTTTTACGGGTAGAGAAGATACAGACAATAAATGATAATTATAATAAACTAATTATATAATATGTTAGAAGATGATTAGTATTAAGTAGATAAAAATTAAAATGTAGTGAAATGGATTAGAATAGTCAGTGGGGTAGGAGGTTGTAATTTGAAGTTGGATGATCATGCAAGAGGGTTTATTAAGATGGTAACATTTAAACAATGGCTCATGTCTTTGGCAAATTTTCAAAATATTTCATGAAGCTGGGAATCTAGGTGCCTGGGTTACATCTTTTGGATGGTAAAAATCAACCATTCCTCTTTAAAGTCGTGGTCCCTCTTCAGGCTGTTACTAGAGAAAAGGCCCCAAGTTCCCGTTTCTCAAATACCTATTGCTCTCAATCTACACAAGGGATCTCTGTTGAAACCTCTCATTTTCAATTGCTTCTCTAAATTTGTCTTCATTCTTTCAAATGCTAGCCTCCTCTTTGTTCCTTCACACTGTGCTTTTATAAACTACTATTTTCTATTTGGTTTTCTAGCTTCAGCAGTTGGGACAAGTTTTGGGATGCATTTGCTGAAAATCTTGTGTCCTTTCTCAGAGTTCCTTGCAACTCTCCTTTCTCTTACTTGATACCTAACTAGACTGGGTTTCCCTCCTTTGGACTTGAAACAAACACCACAATATTCAAGTTAGGGGGAATCTGCTTTTCTGAGTGGCTGCTGAGCGACTAGATGATGCAACCCAGAAATGCAGGTAGTTAGCTTTCCATAGCCTCAACCTTGACCAAAAGTAGTAAGTTCAATTGAGTGTCTACAACCTGGGCATGCAAGAAATACCACATTTCCTTACATTCTATGTACATATTTTATTTTGATTTTGGTGCCCCATCCCACTGCAGTGATAGGTAATTCAAACTGTTATTTTTAGGATTTATTTTCTCCCTCCCTTAATCACACAGAAGTGAAGTCTCCAAGGTCTTACCCAATGCCATTAGTTTCTATTTAATCAGTTTGCTTCTTAGGTTTTCATTGATTCTTCTATCTGAACTTTAACCTCTCTGATAATTTGGTATAAAAATATATGACCATAATATTAAATTGCTCATTTTTAGTGGAAACAGTGACTGGCACTGTGTTAAGTGCTTCACATGTATTATTTTCATTTAATCTCATAGCTGTATGTTGTAAGTGTTGGTGTTGCCTTCATTTTAATTTTAAAGGTGTAGAATTTGAGGCTCTAGGAGATCAAGTAACTGGACCAAGATTACACAGGGGGTGATTTTGAAATGGAATGTCAAAGTTACAGCTTTGACTTTTTTTTTTTTTTTTTCTTTTTTGAGAGAGCGACAGGGAGAGAGAGAGAGAGAACACATGCAGAGGAAGAGGGAGAGAATCCTGAGCAGGCTCCACACCCAGCAGGGAGCCCGAGGTAGGGCTCAGTCTCATAATCGTGACATCATGACCTCAGGCAAAATCAAAGGTCAGATACTTAACCAACTGAGCTATCCAGGGGCCGCTGAGCTTTGATTCTTACAGTAAAGGATTTGGAAGAACTTCACTTTTTGCATTTATTATGTATAAACATATATTATAATTGTTAAATATCTAAATCACCTAGTAGATTATAAGTTTCATGGAACCATAAATATCTTACTTATCCTTATAATCTCTAAATTTTCTAATGTGGTCTTCTGTACACAACAGTTTATGTTTTAAACAATTATGGAAATGAGTGGGACAAAATCATAAAATAAATTACAATCAGATATCTCTGAAACAATGATTACTTCTTTGATGACAAAGTAGGTAATGCATTTTGTAATGCTGCAACATTTTTCATCTGAGACCTAATTAGAACTTGGGGGAAAAAAGTGGTAAAATTAAAAACCATAGACAGCAGGAGTGCTTATATCAGAAATTTTTTAATTGCTAAGTGTGGAGACAAATAATTTAAAAAATGGAAGATACAGAGTTTATGGATAATGATTCTCAAGACTGACCAAAATGAAAAGGGTAGCACACACAATTGTTAACAGAGTACAAATCCTATTAGGAAATGTTATCTACATTAATAGTGTTTAAGCCTGGAGAACAGAAAGACAAAGAAGTAACTTGAAGCATACAAAGTTTGGTTCTTTGGAGAGAAACTATAATTTACCATAGATCTACTCAACTGTATGGATAGACCCAAATGATTCTTATCTCCCCTTTGATAGCTAACACTAAGTATTTTTAAAGTTTTTTGGAGGACAACTGCATACTTATTTTTCTTGCAATAGGTTATCTCTAGCAACACTAATAATTCTTCTTCTTTTTTAAAAAAGTAAAGGACAGTAGTAGTGCCTTTACTTCCCTTGCAAAGTGTTCCTCCAGGTAAAGACATTAATTTTACCCAAATTGGCTATGTGTAGTCTTCTAGAAAAATCTTTCCTTCTGTTAACCAGCAAGACAGGTGGTGCTGGCTTTGGTCCCTGTTGCTATGGGTCACTGCACACCTGGACCCAACTGTTCAGTCTCAAGTAGAGCAGGTGGGATGAGGGTGGGCTGTCCTGCGGGACATAAATGGACTTAGCACAGTGCTTTGCTCCTGTGCCAGGCAGCTTTGCTGAGTGGGTGGGCAGGCATGGCTCTGGGAGGCTCAGGAGGGAGCCAAATAGAAGGACTGATAATGCAAACACAGACTTTAGATTCTAAAATAATTCCTGCCAGTAAGTAGGGCTTGGCAGCCACTTACACAGTAGTTAAATGCTGGTTAACACCAAGGCAGGTGCTCTGCCTAGGCTGGACAATTGTAAGCACTTGGATAAATATTAGTTGTTGATTTATTCTCACTGTTTTAAGAGTGTCAGTTTCCCAGCCTTCAGGTAGATACTACTAATTTACTCCATCTAGCCTGTTTATTTATTTATTTGTGCAGGTTTAAGAACACAGCAGAGGAAGTAGCAACGTGTTAAAGCAAGGCTGTGGGTCACTTGATCTGGGTACGTTTGTAAACATAAATAATAGTGTAGAACCAGATTATCCCTATTTCTTAGGAATAGAAACATCAAGATAAGAATCACATCATTCATCTGTGCTATTTGATTATTATAATGGATCAGAGACATGCTCAGGGTGTTTTGTGTGAAGAATATAATATGTAATATCACTGTTAAAAGAGTACCTTGAGAGAAGGAACCTCACCTTCGAAGCTTAAGGAATCATTTATACAGGCACTTTGGTAAACAGAGTGGAGGCACCTCAAAAAGGTAAAATAGAATTATCCGGGGTGCCTGGGTGGCTCAGTGGGTTAAAGCCTCTGCCTTCAGCTCAGGTCATGATCCCAGGGTCCTGGGATCAAGCCCCATGTTGGGCTCTCTGCTCAGCGAAGAGCCTGCTTCCTTTCCTCTCTCTGCCTACCTCTCTGCCTACTTGTGATTTCTGTCTGATAAACAAATAAATTAATTAAAAAAAAAAAACAACAAGAACTACCCTATGATCCAGCAATTGCAGTACTGGGTATTTACCCCAAAGATACAAATGTAGTGAAAATAAGGGCCACATTCACCCAATTGTTCACCCCAGTGTTCATAGTAGCAATGTCCATAATAGCCAAACCGTGGAAGGAGCCAAGATGTCCTTCAACAGACAAATGGGTAAAGAAGATATGGTCCATATACACAATGGAATGGAAACTCAGCCATCAGAAAGGACGACTACCCAACATTTGCATCAACATGGGTGGAACTGGAGGATATTATGCTGAGTGAAATAAGTTAAGCAGAGAAAGACAATTATCATATGGTTTCACTTATTTGTGGAACATAAGGAATAGCATAGAGGGCATTAGGAGAAGGAAAGGAAAAATGAAGTGGGGGAAATCAGTTGGGGAGATGAACCATGGGAGATTATGGACTCTGGGAAACACACTGAGGGTTTTAGAGGGGAGGGGAGAGGGGGATGGGTTAGGCTGGTAGTGGGTGTTAAGGAAGGAATACTGGGTGTTATACGCAAACAATGAATCATGGAACACTGCATCAAAAACTATTGATGTATTGTATGGTGACTAATGTAACATAAAAAAATTTAAAAAGGGAATTATTTGCAATAATTATTGATGTTTTGATGTTTTTTGATGTTTCAAAAATAGTGAAGTTGGGGCATCTTGGTGGCTCAGTGGGTTAAGCCTCTGCCTTCGGCTCAGGCCATGATCTCAGGGTCTTAGGATCAAGCCCTGCATTGGGCTCTCTGCTCAGCAGGGAGCCTACTTTCCCCCCCTCTCCCTCTGCCTGCCTCTTTGCCTACTTGTGATCTCTCTCTCTCTGCCAAATAAGTAAATAAAATCTTTAAAAAAAATAAAAAAAATACTGAAGCTTACTTAACAAGCATTTATTGAAAGCCTAAGATATGCCACTCATTCTACTTAATGGTGGAACATGAATAAGTATAAAACCTGGCCTTGACCTCAAGGAGCTTGTAGACAAGGGAGAGAGACTGACAACACAGTAGTTTTATCTTAAAATATTTATTTATTTATTTGTCAGCTAGAGAGAGAGAGAGAGAGAGAGAGCGAGCACAAGCAGGGGAGCAGCAGACAGAGCCGGCAGAGGGAGAAGCAGACTCCCAGTGAGCAAGGAGTCCGATATGGGACTTGATCCCAGGACCCCGGGTTCATGAGCTGAGCTGAAAGCAGACGGCCAACAGACTGAGCCACCCAGGCACCCCCACAACAGTTATAGTAGATGGAGGTTTGCACAGGTGCTAGGGGACATCTGACTGGAATTGCCCTTCAGAGAAAAAAAATCATTCCTTCTTTTTTTATGTTACATAGGAATGGCTTCAAAAATGGGATAGCAGGCTTTAAAATGTGTAAATGTCCTGAAGTCAGTCACCTTACACAGAATGATCTCTGTGAAGTGTATTAATGGGTGCTTCTAGAAAACTATGTCTAAGGAAATCATGTGACTATATTGCCACCACTTGCATTTTAGAGTACTACGGATTTAAAAGAAGACAATTAGGACAATAACAAGGTCATGAACTAAAAATTGTAGGAGTTAGAGGTGCTCTGGGTGCATGTAGGTGCATGTTTTGAAATGATGGCCTCTGGAATCTTTCCCTCCATCTTTGACTCAGTTTCTTTTATGCTGCCTTCTTTCTTAGGCCGTGTGCACATGGTGTACTCCTGCAGGTCCTAGCTTATAGCCAACCAGAATTATGAATAGTGAGAATGAATTACCAGGAGCACTAGTGAATATCTCAGGATCAGCCCTGATATCATTTTTTTTTTAAAAAATATTTATTTATTTATTTATTTATTTGACACAGAGAGAGAGAGAGATAGATCACACGTAGACAGAGAAAGAGGGGGAAGCAGGCTCCCCGCTAAGCAGAGAGCCTGATGTGGGGCTTGACCCCAGAACCCTGAGATCATGACCTGAGCCGAAGGCAGAGGCTTAACCCACTGAGCCACCCAGGTGCCCAGCCCTGATATCATTTTTAAGTGTAGTAATTTTTCTGGTTTTACCTCTTTCATAGGATTGTTGGCAAGATAAATAGACGGACAGAATTGTTTTAAACTGGCAACCACTTTATTTCTTCACAGACTTTATTTTGCAAACATATGTTTTTACTTTGCGTAAAGATTTCTTTCTACTATATTACATCTTCCTTTTATATACGCATAGAAAACATTAGAAAAATCAACATCTATTGTGGAAATTTAGCTTCCTATACTATCAAGAAAACTAACATTTGGATTTTTCATACTCCTAGATTCCTCTAGTCTCTTCCAGTGTCTTTTTATTGTTTATTTGTTAATTACCCCAAAGTTAGTCATACTTATTCCATTGTTTGGAAACCTTTGAAATAAGATAAACATCCTGTTGGAGATAGGTGGCTACTGAAAGGCCTAAACAAATTATATGCAAAAACTTACATTCAGGAGTTTTAGGAATAAGGATGTTTATATACATAAGGACCCTGTAAATGCTAGACCATCAATATGTATACAGAATACTCATAGCCGGAATATACATTGACTAGCCAGGGTTCACAACATATGATATCAAAGAGAACTGCATTTTTATCGTCAATTTTTATAAAGATTTTATTTCTTTATTTTGAGAGAGAGTGTGCAAGCAACAGAGCACAAGCAGAGGGAACAGCAGAGGGACAGGAAGAAGAAGACTCCTCACTGAGCAGGGAGCTCGATGTGTGAGGCTGCATCTCAGGACCGAGATCATGACCTGAGCTGAAGGCGGATGCTTAACCAACTGAGCACCCAGCAGACCCATCTTCAATGTTTTTTAAAACGATACAGAGTGGAAAAATCTCTTCCTCTGTTCATGGTTCAAATCTTGGACATGCTCAATAATTTTTCTGGTCACTTTTAAGTTACTTAAAATCTTGTAGTCTCATTTTGTTATGAACACATTCTCAATTCACTACGTATATCTAGACCCACTTAGATAATAAAACTTGGAACTTGATTGAAACAAAACTTTCTCCTTATCTGGTGGAAACATGAATGCAGTCCTCTTTTCCCTCCTTATGATTCCACCTCTTCTTTCCAGCACTCCACTCTTGGATTAAAGATGGGAGAGATGGAAAGTGGAAGGAAAGTTCTTACTTGGCTGATAATGTTGTAAGACAGCTTCAGCGTATTATCATCTGAAGAATTTGCCAAGTGGCTAGAGGTAATTCTTTCTTTCAAGACTGCTTCTTTAAAGGGAATATTTGAGAATATTTGGCTGCCCTTCCCTTCACAAGGACAAAGCATGTATTTTCCCCTGAAAAGTACTGCTTTCTCAGCTCCTATTTGTTTGGTGACCCACTTCATGCAGATTATTTGTCCATATCTCATTGACTTTTCAGGTGAACAATTGAAAAGATTTAAAACTGATTCCACATTAACTGTGTCTACCACATGGAAACTCTTACTTTCTTTTTTCGCCCCTGACAATTTCTGTGGATAGGCTCCAATTCCAGTGCAGAAACCACTTTTCATGCTTTGGAAGAGTAATAATTGCAAAGCAGCATTTTAGATTTTTCTGTGCACTGATTAAATCCTGGGGACTTGTATCAAGCTCCTTGGTTGACTCTGTTGAAATGCTTACAACTATCCTTGAGGTGGAGAAGGGGTTACCTCCATCTTTCCCTTTTGCTGGAAGGTGTTTTAGAAACTAATCAGTAGGGGTTTCAAAGATAATTTTCTTCAAAAATCCCCTGTAATCTCCACAGACCAAATTTTGTTTCTTTGAGGTATAAGGTTGTAAGAGTCATGAAACTCCATTCAGATATGGATATCTGGAATGTACTTTGGAATATAACATTACATTTATTTCTTCAGTTGAAATTTCCAATTTAAACATTTTGGTTCACCTATTCTGTTTAATCCATACCTATTTTTTCTCCAAATCCTTTGTAGCGAGCTGTTGCATCTTTATAAAGCCTCAGTGTTTCATTTATTTTCTAATATTTTCATAATCCGCCAAACTTTTCACTAGCAAAAGTGATTAGACACTCCAATAATCCTGTCTTTGTTGTGTTCCTCTGTTTGCAGAGTTCTCTTGTGAATTAATTGTACTAGCATTGTTTTTATCATCACTGACAAGCAGCATGATGTAAAGGATAACTTCCAATAATGCAGTTCATTTTTTTTTTAAGATGGAGTAGCATAAGCAATTTCTCTTCATTAATTAGAAATATGTCCTACAAATTCCTGAACTTATAGCAATACTTTTAAGAACAAATAAAGATTAAGGAAATATATTTTACTTCTTAAAGGACTTGATAATTTTTAGTAAATAAGTGATATAGAGCATTAAATGGAAAGTAGACAAACTAACCAGCAAAAGACAGCCATATTCATAAATCAGAGTTCTCATCTTCAACAGTCCCACTTCCAAACCTTAGAGTTTGACAGAACTAAAAGCACACAGTCAGTTAAATCAATTAAGTTCTTGATCACCCCTAATAAGCTAGAAAGATCTGCCAGAAAAAAGTCTATTCTGATTATGATGGATCAGTAACATGGAGAAAGACTAATGATTCAAGTTGTAGAGAAACTACAACTATACACACACAAACACACACAGAATTTCAACTACAGAGAAATATTAAGTAACTTCTAGAAACCTGAGTCCTACAATTCTTTGTGTTACCACACAATAGCAAGCTAGCTGCTAATAAAGAAAGCATTGAAAGACTTCATTCTGTAAGTCATAATATTGGGGTAAATAAATTAGGTGACAAAGCAAGGTTGTCTGGCATATCTCTTTCACAAGTTGAAGGCATCGCATTTAGGTAACACATTCTGTCTATTGGACAGTCCTCATTCCATTTTGAATACGGAGGCCAATTGAAGGAAGCATAGAGGACATTTTCCTTAAAGCTTAATTCATAGGATGTGTTCTAAGCATCAGCAAACGCAAAGCCCAGTGCACGGTAAAAGCAAGTAAAATGAGATTGCCATTTAATAAACCAAATTTGTAATTGAGTACATGAATTTCAACTGTTAGAACTGAAACTACTTTCTGAGACCTATCTGATATCTGATAATGTTTTCCCAGAGCATTTGCAAATAAAAAGGTTTCTTTAATATTGTGCTATTCCATTTATGTGGGGTTTTTTTAAGATTTATTTATTTATTTATTTATTTGTCAGAGAGAGAGAGAGAGAGCAAGAGCGAGCACAGGCAGACAGAGGGGCAGGCAGAGTCAGAGGGAGAAGCAGGCTCCCTGTGGAGCAAGGAGCCCGATGTGGGACTCGATCCCAGGACGCTGGGATCATGACCTGAGCCGAAGGCAGCTGCTTAACCAACTGAGCCACCCAGGCATCCCCATTTATGTGTTTTATACAAAGTTAAGTCAATCATATTAATAATCAATATCATTTGGAAAGAAAAGATGTTTGGTAAGCCAGACTGAATTTACAATTTATTTTTACATAGGGTCCTTAGCTGGCTATAAAAAAGACTGTTTAGTTTTCTTTTTCCTGCCAAGAAGCAGGCATTTTAGAAGCCGTGATGTAAAAATCAGTCAGGATTATCTGGCTTCAAGTGATAGAATACTCATAATTGGCTTAAGCAAAAATACTTTATGGCTCAGAGAATTGGAATGTCCAGAAGATGCTATGACTTGAGGCAAGCCTGTGTCCGGGGGATCAAATGGAATTGGCTGGGCCCAAGCTCTGTTCCAGCTCTCTCCTTTTCTTTCTCCACTACTGGCTTTATTCATAAATTATATTTTCTTCTTTTATGCTAAAATGGCTTCCAGTAGCTCCAGGTTTACATCCTCACAACTCTAAATTACTCCAGTTAAAAAGGAAGCGTCCTTTAATCCATTGGCTCTGGTTGAGATTCATGTCCCATCTTGAACGAGGCTTGGTGTCCAGAAGAATATAGGATCTTGACAAAATCTAAGTACCAAAAATTTGGGCAGGAAAGATCTCTAGAGAAAAACTGGGGTGCAGGCATAAAAAGATGAGGTGATATATGCAGAGTGGCAAGTACAGCAAGTATCCCTTGTATAATTTTCTCCTGTTGGTCAGTCTAAGAAGAGGATGGTGAAGCAAAGACAGGGAGTCTTGTGGTGACATCTAAAAGCCACTAAAATTACCTTCCTTGGAAATAGTTCTATGAAAGATTATATCTTGTAGGGTATGTATTTGTGGCAGCTGAACACCCAAATAAGTGACAGTCCCTCTCCCTATCCCAAATTCAGGTAAATTTTTAGCCAAACTCTATTTCAGTTAGGCAATATCTTCCTGTGTCTTGATATACCTCTGGTTAAAAACAATAAAAACATACTTGTATGTAGAAATTGCAATTTTTAGGGTGTTTCTCCATTTGTCATTTCATCTGAAATATTCCCCTGGGAGTTTTTCATTTTATTAGGTAAATTAAACTTGCTTTGCATTAATACCAAAGTGATAATATAGAGAGCCAAAGAGAACGAGCACTATAATGTTTTAGTTTGAAGATTTATTCTAAGAAGCCAGATGCTCCATTTTTCTTTTTCAGATATGATTTTCTTAAAACCAATCCACCTTATCCTAAGATTAAATGTAGACTTTATTATATCCAAGACCAAAATTGTTTATTTAACTCTATTAACCATTCTGTCCCTCTCCCTCTAACATCTCGTCTTCTATGATTTCGATTAAAACGAAGCTTCAATGTTTTGTTCATCTTATGCCACAGTCCTCTCTGCTCAAGGTTTCTTCAATGTTTTGTTCATCTTATGCCACAGTCCTCTCTGCTCAAGGTTTCTTCAATGTTTTGTTCATCTTATGCCACAGTCCTCTCTGCTCAAGGTTTCTAGCCATCCCCAAAGCCACAGGTTGGTGTCATGCACCCTAGAATTCTTGGAGCCAGGATTTATGACCGGGTTCTAAGTTGAGGATTGTAAAGGGTATAGAAAGAGTATAGAAAGGGTAGAGAAAGAAAGGCCTCTAATTCTTGACATCTGAGTGCAATGTGGCAGAGGAGGAGGAACAAAGATAATGATTAAATTAGGTTGAGAAGGAAAGAAGATTAAGTATCATCTAGACATTATGTTTGGCCTATGCGTTCTCTCAGTCTAGGAAGGATAGCAAAATGGCTGGTCAAGTCCTTGTTTAATACTTGACTATTGCAATTTGATTTCACCCTACCATTCCTCAGAAACCAGATTCCTTGTAGTCACCATTGTCTTATGATTACCAAATGTATGGACATATTCCTGTTTTTATGTTACTTGATATTTCTATCATTTTGTACTCTTGACTTCTTTTTCCGTAGAATTCTACTCTCTGTTGTCTTTAGTGAAAAAATTTATCTCAATGACTTTTCTCCTACCTTGGCGGTTTTTAGTGTCCGGTCTCTAGTCATCTAAGCCAGAAACAGAGGCAGCCTGAACTTAATCCTCATAGATATTCCTTCCCCAACACATTTGATTTGATTTTTAAACAACTTTATTGAGAAATAATTTGCATGTCATACAATTCACTTACTTAAAATGTACAAAGTAATGGTTTTTTTTTTTTTTAAGATTTTATTTATTTATTTGACAGACAGAGATCACAAGTAGGCAGAGAGGCAAACAGAGAGAGAGAGAGGGAAGCAGGCTTCCTGCGGAGCAGAGAGCCCAATGCAGGGCTCGATCCCAGAACCCTGAGATCATGACCCGAGCCGAAGGCAGCAGCCCAAACCACTGAGCCACCCAGGCGCCCCCAAAGTAATGGTTTTTAGTATATTCAAAGAATTGTGCAATTACATCACAATCAATTTTATAACATCTTTATCACCCCAATAAGAAACCCCATATTTAGTAGCTGTCACTTTCCCTTTTCCCCAGTCCTCCGCCCCTGTATCTCCAACCCTATGCAACTGCTAACCTACTCTCTGTCTTTATCAATTTACCTATTCTGGATGTTTCATATAAATGGAATCACACATTAAATGGTCTTTTGTCACTGGCTTCTTTCACTTAGCATAATGATTTCAAGAGTCATTCATCATAGAGCATGTATTACTATTTCATTCATTTTAATTATTATGTAATAGTCCATTATAAAGATTTACCACTTTTTGACTATCCACTGCTCAATTCATGGACTTTTGAATTATTTCCACTTTTTGGCTATTGTGAATAATTCTGCAGTTAGCATTTATGTAAAAGATTTTATATGGTATACAAAATTTTCTCTAGTATATTTACTAGGATGGAATGGCTGGATCACATGGTACATCAATGTTGAACTTTTTGAGGAATCACCAAACAGTTTCCCAAAACCATCTGACACTACCATCAGCACATGAAAGTTTTCACTTTCTCCATGTCTTCACTAACACTTGTCTATCTTTTTTTAATTGTTATTGTAGCTATCCTAGTGAGTGTGAAGTGGTATTTCATTGTGGTTTTGATTTGCATTTCCCTAATAATCAATGATGTTGAAGATCTTTTCCTGTACTTATTGACGATTTATGTATTTTCATCGGAGAATACCTGTAAAAGTCCTTTGTCCATTGCCTATTGCCCATTGCCCAATTTGGAAGTGGAGGATTTTTTATTGTTGTTTGGTTAGTTTTTTGTTTTAATTGTCAAGTTGTTTAAGTTCTTTGTATATTTTGGATACAAGTTTCTTATTAGATATATGATTTTAAAATATTTTCTTCCATTCTGTAGGTTTTCTTTTCATTTTCTTGATGGCGTTCTTTAAAAGACAAAGGTTTTTAATTTTGACAAAGTGGAATTTTTAAATTTTCCTTTTGTTACATGTGCCTTGCCTAACCCAAGGTAATGAAAATTTACTTAAGTGTTTTCTATTAAGGGTTTTATAATTTTAGCTCTTAAATTTAGGTTCATATTTTGAGTTGTTTTTTTCTTCATCGTGTAAGGAAGTGGTCCAACTTCATTCTTTTGTATGTGGATAGTCAGTAGACCCAGCACCATCTGTTGAAAGGATCAATGAATTTTCTTGGTACCCTTGTCTTGTTTTTAAATACTGTGCAGTATTACTTTTAATATCTCTCTTTTCTATTCTTCTTTCCTTTCTGTTGCCTCTGCCTTAGTTAGGACTTAGGCACAATGAGAACTAATAAGGTATATATTAGATCTAGATATTGTCTGTGTGTGTGTGTGTGTGTGTGTGTGTGTGTGTATTTAATCTCATCTACATATATCACCATGTTTTTTTGTGTGGTGTCTAAAATCCATATTCATGAAACAGACTGTTCTATAAAGATTTAAATGTTTAAAAGGAAAAACATTTGAAGAGCAGTTCTTCAGTTATCAAAAATTGTGAGACTGAGTTCTTAGAAACCACCATTTTGATTGGTTCTCCAGAAATCAAGTATATGATGTGGAAAGGATTGAGTGCCTCAATGAAGAAAGTGGTCCTACTGAGGAGAAAGAGAGAGGCTGGGACATGATAGTGAAATTTGTGTGGATCAAAGAAGAGTGAGCATACGGCAAACTTTGCTTTTCCTGGGGAGGAGTCAAGATGGCAGAGAAGTAGCAGGCTGAGACTATTTCAGGTAGCAGGAGATCAGCTAGATAGCTTATCTAAAGATTACAAACACCTACAAATCCATCAGCAGATCGAAGAGAAGAAGAGCAGCAATTGTAGAAACAGAAAATCAACCACTTCCTAAAAGGTAGGACTGGTGGAGAAGTGAATCCAAAAGCTAGGGGAAGATAGACCCCGAGGGGAGGGGCCGGCTCCCGGCAAGAAGCGGAGCAACAGAGCACAAAATCAGGACTTTTAAAAGTCTGTTCCACTCAGGGACATCATTCCAGAGGCTAAACCGGGGTGAAGCCCATGCAGGGTCAGCGTGGCCTCAGGTCCCGCAGGGTCACAGAAGGATTGGGGGTGTCTGAGTGTCACAGAGCTTACAGGTATTAGAACAGGGGAATCCAGCTACAGAGACAGAGCCGACAGTGAGCTCACAGCTCGGGGTTACCTTGAACCAGCCGCAGGCTCGGTGAGCTCGGAGCGCAGCCGGAGGTCAGGCAGATGGGAGTTACTGGGTGCTGTTCTCTGAGGGCGCACTGAGGAGTGGGGCCCCAGGCTCTCGGCTCCTCCGGGCCGGAGACCAGGAGGCCGCCACTTTTATTCCCGTCCTCCGGAACTCTACGGAAAGCGATCAGGGAACAAAAGCTCCTGAAAGCGAACCGGAGCAGATTACTCAGCCCGGCCCCTGGTAAGGGCAGTGCAATTCCGCCTGGGGCAAAGACACTTGAGAATCACTACAACAGGTCCCTCCCCCAGAAGATCAACAAGAAATCCAGCCAAGACCAAGTTCACCTACCAAGGAGTGCAGTTTCAATACCAAGGAGAGCAGCAGAATTCCAGAGGAGAAGAAAGCAAAGCACGGAACTCATGGCTTTCTCCCCATGATTCTTTAGTCTTGCAGTTAATTTAATTTTTTTTTCAATTTTTTTTCTGTTCTTCTGCTAAAATTTTTTTTTAACTTTTACCCTTTTCTTTTTTAACGTTTTTTAACTAGTTTATCTAATATATATATATATATATTTTTTTTTTTTTTTCTTTTTTATACTTTTTCTTTATTCGTTTTCTTTTTTTAATTCATTCTTTTCTTTTCTTTTCTTTTTTTCTTTCTGAACCTCTTTTTATCCTCTTTCTCCCCCCTCATGATTTGGGATCTCTTCTGATTTGGTTAAAGCATATTTTCCTGGGGTTGTTGCCACCCTTTTATTACTTTACTTGCTCCTTCATATACTCTTATCTGGACAAAATGACAAGGTGGAAAAATTCACCACAAAAAAAGAACAAGAGGCAGTACCGAAGGCTAGGGACCTAATCAATACAGACATTGGTAATATGTCAGCTCTAGAGTTCAGAATGACAATTCTCAAGGTTCTAGCTGGGCTCGAAAAAGGCATGGAAGATATTAGAGAAACCCTCTTGGGAGATATAAAAGCCCTTTCTGGAGAAATAAAAGAACTAAAATCTAACCAAGTTGAAATAAAAAAAGCTATTAATGAGGTGCAATCAAAAATGGAGGCTCTCACTGCTAGGATAAATGAGGCAGAAGAAAGACTTAGCAATATAGAAGACCAAATGACAGAGAATAAAGAAGCTGAGCAAAAGAGGGACAAACAGGTACCAGACCAGGAGGGGAGAATTCAAGAGATAAGTGACACCATAAGATGAAACAACATTAGAATAATTGGGATTCCAGAAGACGAAGAAAGAGAGAGGGGTGCAGAAAGTACACTGGAGAGAAATATTGGAGAGAATTTCCCCAATATGGCAAAGAGAACAAGCATCAAAATTCAGGAGGAGCAGAGAACGCCCCTCAAAATCAATAAGAATAGGTCCACACCCTGTCACCTAATAGTAAAATTTACAAGTCTTAGTGACAAAGAGAAAATCCTGAAAGCAGCCCGGGAACAGAAGTCTGTAACATACAATGGTAAAAATATTAGATTGGCAGCAGACTTATCCACAGAGACCTGGCAGGCCAGAAAGAGCTGGCATGATATATTCAGAGTACTAAATGAGAAAAACATACAGCCAAGAATACTATATCCAGCTAGGCTATCATTGAAAATAGAAAGAGAGATTAAAAGCTTCCAGGACAAACAAAAACTGAAAGAATTTGCAAACACCAAACCAGTTCTACAGGAAATATTGCAAGGGGTCCTCTAAGCAAAAAGAGAGCCTACAAGTGGTAGATCAGAAAGGAACAAAGACAATATACAGTAACAGTCACCTTACAGGCAATATAATGGCACTAAATTCATATCTCTCAGTAGTTACCCTGAATGTTAAGGGCTAAATGCCCCAGTCAAAAGACACAGGGTATCAGAATGGATAAAAAAACAAAACCCATCTATATGTTGCCTCCAAGAAACTCATTTTAAGCCCAAAGACACCTCCAGATGTAAAGTGAGGGGGTGGAAAAGAATTTACCATGCTAATGGACATCAGAAGAAAGCAGGAATGGCAATCCTTATATCAGATCAATTAGATTTTAAGCCAAAGACTATAATAAGAGATGAGGAAGGACACTATATCATACTCAAAGGGTCCATCCAACAAGAAGATCTAACAATTTTAAATATATATGCCCTCAACGTGGGAGCAGCCAACTATATAAACCAATTAATAACAAAGTCAAAGAAAAACATCGACAATAATACAATAATAGTAGGGGACTTTAACACTCCCCTCACTGAAATGGACAGATCATCCAAGCAAATGATCAACAAGGAAATAAAGGTCTTAAATGACACACTGGACCAGATGGGCATCACAGATATATTCAGAACATTTCATCCAAAAGCAACAGAATACACATTCTTCTCTAGTGCACATGGAACATTCTCCAGAATAGATCACATCCTGGGTCATAAATCAGGTCTCAACCGGTATCAAAGGATTGGGATCATTCCCTGCATATTTTCAGACCACAATGCTCTGAAGCTAGAACTCAGGCACAAGAGGAAGTTTGGAAAGAACCCAAATACGTGGAGACTAAACAGAATCCTTCTAAAGAATGAATGGGTCAACCAGGAAATTAAAGAAGAATTGAAAAAAATCATGGAAACAAATGATAATGAAAACACAATGGTTCAAAATCTGTGGGACACAAAGAAGGCAGTCCTGAGAGGAAAATATATAGCGGTACAAGCCTTTCTCAAGAAACAAGAAAGGTCTCAGGTACACAACCTATCCCTACACCTAAAGGAGCTGGAGAAAGAACAAGAAAGAAACCCTAAACCCAGCAGGAGAAGAGAAATCATAAAGATCAGAGCAGAAATCAATGAAATAGAAACCAAAAAAAATAGAACAAATTAACAAAACTAGGAGCTCGTTCTTTGAAACAATTAATAAGATTGATAAACCTCTGTCCAGACTTATCAAAAAGAAAAGAGAAAGGACCCAAATAAATAAAATCATGAATGAAAGAGGAGAGATCACAACTAACACCAAAGAGATACAAACAATTATAAGAACATACTATGAGCAACTCTACACCAACAAATTTGACAATCTGGAAGAAATGGATGCATTCCTAGAAACATATAAACTACCACAAATGAACCAGGAAGAAATAGAAAGCCTGAACAGACCCATAACCAGTAAGGAGATTGAAACAGTCATTAAAAATCTCCAAACAAACAAAAGCCCAGGGCCAGGTGGCTTCCCGGGGGAAATCTACCAAACATTTAAAGAAGAACTAATTCCTATTCTCCGGAAACTGTTCCAAAAAATAGAAATGGAAGGAAAACTTCCAAACTCATTTTTTGAGGCCAGCATCACCTTGATCCCAAAACCAGACAAGGATCCCATCAAAAAAGAGAGCTATAGACCAATATTCTTGATGAACACAGATGCAAAAATTCTCACCAAAATACTAGCCAATAGGATTCAACAGTACATTCAAAGGATTATTCACCACGACCAAGTGGGATTTATTCCAGGGCTGCAAGTTTGGTTCAACATCCACAAATCAATGTGATACAACACATCAATAAAAGAAAGAACAAGAACCATATGATACTCTCAATAGATGCTGAAAAAGCATTTGACAAAGTACAGCATCCCTTCCTGATCAAAACTCTTCAAAGTGTAGGGATAGAGGGCACATACCTCAATATTATCAAATCCATTTATGAAAAACCCACCGCAAATATCATTCTCAATGGAGAAAAACTGAAAGCTTTTCCGCTAAGGTCAGGAACACAGCAGGGATGTCCATTATCACCACTGCTATTCAACATAGCACTAGAAGTCCTAGTCTCAGCAATCAGACAACAAAAGGAAATTAAAGGCATCCAAATCAGCAAAGAAGTCAAACTATCACTCTTCGCAGATGATATGTTACTATATGTGGAAAACCCAAAAGACTCCACTCCAAAACTGCTAGAACTTGTACAGGAATTCAGTAAAGTGTCAGGATATAAAATCAATGCACAGAAATCAGTTGCATTTCTCTACACTAACAACAAGACAGAAGAAAGAGAAATTAAGGAATCAATCCCATTTACAATTGCACCCAAAACCATAAGATACTTAGGAATAAACCTAACCAAAGAGGCACAGAAACTATACTCAGAAAACTATAAAGTACTCATGAAAGAAATGGAGAAAGACACAAAGAAATGGAAAAATGTTCCATGCTCCTGGATTGGAAGAATAAATATTGTGAAAATGTCTATGCTACCTAAAGCAATCTACACATTTAATGCAATTCCTATCAAAGTACCATCCATCTTTTTCAAAGAAATGGAACAAATAATCCTAAAATTTATATGGAACCAGAAAAGACCTCAAATAGCCAAAGGAATATTAAAAAAGAAAGCCAAAGTTGGTGGCATCACAATTCCGGACTTCAAGCTCTATTACAAAGCTGTCATTATC
The DNA here is from genome assembly GCF_030435805.1 of Mustela lutreola. Taxonomy (NCBI): domain Eukaryota; kingdom Metazoa; phylum Chordata; class Mammalia; order Carnivora; family Mustelidae; genus Mustela; species Mustela lutreola. The sequence continues at coordinate 149,503,520 of NC_081292.1, read as the reverse complement.
AAGACAGCATGGTACTGGCACAAAAACAGACACATAGATCGATGGAACAGAATAGAAAGCCCAGAAATAGACCCTCAACTCTATGGTCAACTAATCTTCGACAAAGCAGGAAAGAATGTCAAATGGAAAAAAGACAGCCTCTTCAATAAATGGTGTTGGAAAAATTGGACAGCCACATGCAGAAAAATGAAATTGGACCATTTCCTTACACCACACACGAAAATAGACTCAAAGTGGATGAAAGACCTCAATGTGAGAAAGGAATCCATCAAAATCCTTGAGGAGAACACAGGCAGCAAACTCTTCAACCTCAGCCACAGCAACACCTTCCTAGGAACAACGCCAAAGGCAAGGGAAGCAAGGGCAAAAATGAACTATTGGGATTTCACAAGATCAAAAGCTTTTGCACAGCAAAGGAAACAGTTAACAAAACCAAAAGACAACTGACAGAATGGGAGAAGATATTTGCAAACGACATATCAGATAAAGGACTAGTGTCCAAAATCTATAAAGAACTTAGCAAACTCAACACCCAAATAACAAATAATCCAATCAAGAAATGGGCAGAGGACATGAACAGACATTTCTGCAAAGAAGACATCCAGATGGCCAACAGACACATGAAAAAGTGCTCCATATCACTTGGCATCAGGGAAATACAAATCAAAACCACAATGAGATATCACCTCACACCAGTCAGAATGGCTAAAATTAACAAGTCAGGAAATGACAGATGCTGGCGAGGATGCAGAGAAAGAGGAACCCTCCTACACTGTTGGTGGGAATGCAAGCTCATACAACCACTCTGGAAAACAGCATGGAGGTTCCTCAAAATGTTGAAAATAGAACTGCCCTATGACCCAGCAATTGCACTACTGGGTATTTACTCTAAAGATACAAACGTAGTGATCTGAAGGGGCACGTGCACCTGAATGTTTATAGCAGCAATGCCCACAATAGCCAAACTATGGAAAGACCCTAGTGTCCATCAACAGATGAATGGATAAAGAAGATGTGGTATATATACACATTGGAATACTATGCAGCCATCAAAAGAAATGAAATCTTGCCATTTGCGACAACGTGGATGGAACTGGAGCGTGTCATGCTTAACGAAATAAGTCAAGTGGAGAAAGACAACTCTCATATGATCTCCCTGATACAAGGAAGTGGTGATGCAACATGGGGGGTTGGGGGTAGGAGAAGAATAAATGAAAAAAGATGGAATTGGGAGGGAGACAAACCATATGTGACTCTTAATCTCACAAAATAAACTGAGGGTTGCTGGGGGGAGGGGGGTTGGGAGAAGGGGGTTCGGGTTATGGACATTGGGGAGGGTATGTGCTATGGTGAGTGCTGTGAAGTGTGTAAACCTGGCGATTCACAGACCTGTACCACGGGGGATAAAAATATATTATATGTTTATAAAAAATAAAAAATAAAAAAATTTAAACAAAAAACAAAACAAAACATAACTTTGCTTTTCCTGTATTTTGTTTTAGAGTTCAAATAGTAGTCTCTTAAAGAAGAAACAAGTAAGTGAATATGTTAATATTTCAGAAGGGCCATTTGGGAATATTTAATATATAGTCTTGCTGGAAGACTCAGGGAATTGAATAGATTTTTGAATTATACCTAAAAATATATTCTTTCTCTAATCAAGAATATAGTTAACATGGGGTAAGGGAATGGGTTAAATAGGTGGCAGGGGTTAAGGAGTACACTTGTGATGAGGTGTTGTGTGGACAAAGTGTTGAATCACCATACTGTACACATGAAACTAATATTACACTGCACATTAACTCACTAAAATTCAAAGAATTTATATATATAATTAGCATGAATAAACCTTCTCTATCATAGTCTATGACATCATTTGTATAGAAACTATGATGACATTATGGAATATTTGTTGTGTTCTAGGTATGCTACATACTTTTTTTTAACTTGCAACCTATTAAGATAGTTACAGATGAATATGACAGAGGAGTTAACTGGCACTAGAAAGGTTCAGTAACGTGTCCAGGATCACAGGCCTAGTAAGTACTTGAACCAAGATTTCATTCAAGCACTATCTTGCTCCAAAGCCCACATTCTTTTTTAGCCTTAGCACACATCAACATATTGACCATATACTCATGCTGTTGTTGTCAGGATCAATGCAAGAAAAAAATGCATTGTTTAAGTAGGAAGTCAAAGTGGGCCAAGGTAGTCAGGACAAGTTCAGAAAGAGGTGACTCTTAAGGCAAACTTAATGAGGAAATAGAGATGATGGAGGTGTTCTACCATAAGGAATATCATAGTATAAGAAAAAAGTCTCTTAGAACATGCAGTCTGAACCTTATAAAAGATTACTTTTTTGATTCATCACTTTGGGAAAAATTTTCTTGCCTGATTGAATAGAAATGGTATTTTTTTTCTGCAGATACCTTTGAGCCATACTCTGAATGCAGAGATATTTCTTCTTGGAACCAGCTCTGCCAGCATGCTTGAATAAGCAGAATTATTCCTCTAAGCTATCTGAAATGGAGCTGAGATACCAATAAGCAAATCATAACACACAAGAATGGAAAAGACAAACATTTATTCCATCCAAATAGTGCTTACATTAATCTGATTAATTAAAGCATGAATGAAAACTATTTACTTGTGAAAGAGCAGCATTAAATTAGCTCTTCATTCTAGGAGACACACTGTGATTGTTGGCTCTCATTCTGTTTTTAGCTTCATCGCTTTCTTGTTTAAAAGCAGTGACTTATACTACATTTTCTCATATTTCCTGCTAGTTGAAGCTGGGCCAGTGCATTGCCGGAGAAGGGGTTTTCTTTGTTTTACTGATGACCAGACTCAAACAAAAGCAGGGCTTTTATATTGAAATTAATAATGAAATTTCTCATCAGATAAGCTTATGTGCACAACAAGGCTTAAAATTGAAATCAACAATATAAGGTATAAATCATCTTATACCTTTTTGAAGATTTTTCCAGGGAGGTTTAGTTCCCACTTGTATTCTTTCTATACAATCACTTTTTTCTAAAAATTTTTTATAAACAGCAGGTTTATTTCCATTGCATTTATTACAATGTTTCAGTGGAGATAAATTGTTTTTATTGACTGTTCTGAAGAAGGACACTTCAAGATTCCTTGAAATATATAAGAACTTTAAAAACCTAGTCAAAATTGCTTTCTATTCATTGGCCTTTTATTCAAACAATACTGGTTTAGTTCTGGTTTTGACCTTGTAATATTTGTCTGGAATGACTTTATTGAATATGTTAGTGGGACTTAATATGATCTTTTGTGTTTGTAACTGGGTCTCTAATCTGTTAAAAAATCAGAATGTGTTAATAATTTCAGAAATGCAGAAATGAACATAATAGGGCATAGAAAGTTACTTCAAAGTGAAATCAGCTTAAAATGAAATTTAACTTGTAAATAATTATCTGCAACATTTAATGCCATATAATTTATAGTATTTGACTCTAAAAATTCCTTGGTAAGAAAAGAAATATGCAGAGTAATAGCTTAAATATAACTTCAGGTTATGTTTAAATAAACATCAAATTTGTTTAAAATTCAGACTGGATAGAAGGTAAGAGAGGAAAGTATTTTAACTAGTAATTTCAAATGTAGATTATAATATTTCCCTAAATTTAGAAGAATTTGACCAAGTGATAAATTCATAGAACATATGCTCTGAAGGGCTGGGCCAAAAAACAAAATAAGTTTAGGTGGAATGTTGTATCAGTATGCTAGGAGATATACATTTGTTATTTTTTTCACCTGAGAAACCAGTCTTGATTTTCTCTTTGCTTCCAACTTCAAATTTGTTAACTCTGTCATCTGCTATACTTATCTGCATTATGAAATGTATCTCACTCTGTGCTAATCTTGGTTTCATTTTTCCTTCTTACCTATTAGAAGGTAAACTACTTGATGCAGAGATTTTGCTTTGTTTATCTTTGGGTCCTTAACACCTAACACAGGGTCTACCATTAAACATTTACCCCGTGAACTGGATCTACACAATGGTATGGATATGCTCAGACATTTGGGATTGCCTTTATTTAAAGAGACAGGACAGGTTTGATTTTTTTTGTCCTATCTTTTTAAATCCACATGACTAACACCTAGAGGTGCAAATGAGGTGGAGGAGAGCCCAGGAGCTATTTCTAGGAAGAAAGCATTTCTCTGATCCTTTGCTTCTGCCCACAGTGTTAATAACACTTTGTTCAGCACCCACACTGTCAATTTCATTCCAGCTGGGACTCTTCTGATTAGCAGTCTGCTCTTTGTGTTCCCAGAGACAGCTAAAAGAAGGAGGGCCCACAATGACAAAAAATTAAATAAATATGATATTGCAGTGTGACAGCATCTTACATCAATACCAAGGGAGAAAAACAAAGTAGCTCAAAGGTTCTCTTGGGATTGTTATTCAGCACTGCCTACTTATAATTTCAAAATGTTTTTGTAGCAGTTTGTTCTTTCAGGAATAATTTCACAACTTTATTTGATTGATCCTTGTAACAACCTTGTGAATTTGGGTGATAGAGGGAGCTATAATACTATATCCAAGATGAATCTGCTTTAGATGGTTGGCAGGGTCTGTGTAGTTCCTGAGATTTACCAGATTAGTAGATTTCCAGACAGATGATAGAAAAACAAAAGTTCACCGTGGAGATAACAATATGAAGGGGGGAAACAGAGACATGAAAATGTATGCTGTGATTGAGAATATGAAAGCTAATGACACATGGTAGAGGGGTGGAGATAAACCTGAAAAGGGAAAGCAGGCAGAAATCACATCATAAATATTTTGCTTGCCATCATAAGGGGCTGGGACTTCATCCCCCAATAGTAGTGAGCCATTGAATGTTTTCTAGCAGTTAATCATAATTAGTTCTGTGCTTAGTATAAATTATGTAGAAAGCACAATTGCTAATAACTGGAACAGAGACATGTAATATTTTTCTTCTTTAAATATATGCTTCTTACACTTGCAGTCCAGTTTCATCGTTCTTCCCAAGGTAAAGGGCTATCACCAACCTGCCAACTGTAATCTAACTTTCTTCCCCTCTAAAGAAAGTAACTCTGAATGACAGTGAGTGGGACTCCTGGTATTATAGGGATAATTTCAGGTACACTTTATATTAAAAATTAATAATTTTAAAAGGTACAGCATAAGGAATATAGTCAATTGCATAATAGCATTGTAGAGTGACAGCTGATAGGTACCACTTGTGGTGAGCATAGCATAACATAGAGACTTGTGAAATCACTATGTTGTACATCTGAAACTAATGTGACATTATGTTATCAACTATACTTCAATTAAAAAAATAATTATTTGCATCTATGGGCCTATTACCATTATTAACAAATTAAATATAGTATATTTATAATTAAAGTACTGCATCTGAACAGATAGAAATGATAGTAGAAGGAGGAAGACAAAAGAGCAATCAGAGTGAGATAGAGAGCCAGGAGAGAAACCTAGAATTATTGGCACATGGCAGAAAACCTGAGTTTTGTTGCTGTAACCACAACTGCCATTAAATTTGTCCCAACAGCAAAACTCCCACTCTTATATTTTAAGCCTTCTGTGCTGGTACTCTGTTCTAAACTTATAAGGCTGTATGACTCCTAACTAACAAGTGTTAAAAATACTGACTATAGTCTGTGGATAATATTTTAATGTGTGGGTAAAGTGTTTTTCTCCTTCAAAAAGTTCAATTGAAGAAAGCCTTTTATGTTTATTTCCAAGCACATATACAAATTTGGGAACAGCAAGATAATTATTTTTGTTGTTTCCTTTTTTGGAGTCTATGGATAGAAAGTGTTATATTAGGTTCTACATCATTAGTTTATTCCAGTAGAACTCTAGAAGTGAAACTGGGGGATTGGAATAGTGGTCTCCTCCAGTGACCACTCTTTCATCCTTTCAGTAGCAGGTGAGGTAGGTAGGTTCCTACTTTTATAACTAGAGGAACTTGATAATCGTCGTTCTGAGCTCTAGTTCTGACATCTTACTAATGTCTGTATTGACTAGATCCCTAGCCATCGGTACTGTCTCTTATTCTTTTTTATTTGTGGTGAGTTTTTCTGTCTTGTAATTTTATCCAGATAAGAATAGATGAATGAGAGAACAAAATACTAAAAGGGTAACAATGACCCCAGAAAAAATACATTAATTAAATCAGAAGAAGACCTGAAACCAGGAGGAGAAGAAAGGGGGGATAAAAGGAAAAAAAAATACACACACACACACACACACACACACACACACACACACATATAAGAGACCAGTGAATAGAACAGAGCCACACACTTGATTTTGGGTGTATTTTGGTTTGATAGAAGAAACTACCTCCCAAAATTTTGATGAAAGAAAAACTTATATATACACACACACACACAAATAAGGGTAAAAACGATGAAGAGATGGAATATGATTGTAAAGATGAAAATAAAAAACAATTCTAAAAAATGGAATTGATAAGAAGTTGGTTGAAAAAGAAAAAAAGGAGGAAAGAATGTAATCAGGATGGAGACTAAAACAAAGCCATGTGCTAGATTTAGGGTATATTTTGATCTAGAAGAAATTGTATCTCAGAATTTTAAAGCAAAAAAAAAAAAAAAAACCACACACACACACACACAAAACCAAACCCATATGTATACAAAAAATAAGGCTAAATACAATGAAGGAATAAAATGTGACTATAACAATGAAAATTTTAAAAAGATTTTTAAAAAGGTATTGATAAGATAAAATAGTTAAAAACATTAAAATAATAAAGAGGAAAAATTTAAAAATAGAATATATATATATTTTTAATTTAACTTTAAATGACTAAAGAATCATGGGGGAAAAAAGCCATGAATTCTATGTGTTGCTTTCCCCTAGCTCTGGAGTTCCGCAGTTCTCATTGGTCAGTGACGTTGGTCTTGGCTGGATGTTCTTGCAGATCTTCTGTGGGAGGGACCTGTTGCAATGATTCTCAAATGTCTTTGGCCAGAAGTGGAATTGAAACACCCTTTCTAGGGCCCAGGCTAAGTAATCTGCTTAGGTTTGCTCTGGGAGCTTTTGTTCCCTGAATGCTTTCTGTAGAGCTTTGGAGGACGGGAATGAAAATGGCAGCCTATAGGCGCTGAGAGCTCAGGGCCCCACTCCTCAGTGCGCCCTCAAGAGAAAAGCTGTTAATCTCTCCCATGTCCCTGGTCTGCAGCTGCACTCCGAGCTTACCCAGCCTGTGACCCAACATTTCTATCGCTGGTGCATGGCCCTATTTGGAGTCTCCAAACCCAGCATATTCCTACAGCACGTTCCTGTGCCGCTCCTCCTGGAAGAGGTAGGCAGGGGGTCTCTCAAGATCTGCCACTTGTGGGGTGTCTGCTTGAAGAGCAGTGGCCCAACTGTGCCTCAGATCACAGTTTAAGGTAACCCCGAGCTGAGAGCCCACTCCTCGGCTCTGTCTCTGCAGTCGGCTTCCCTGATACGATACCTGGGGACTCTGCCACACTCAGACACCCCTAGCCTTTCTGTGATCCCATGCGTCCTGAGACCACACTGTCCCAACAAGGGCTCCACCCCCATTTAGCCTCTGGAGCAACGTCCCTCAGTGGAGGAGACGTCTGAAAGTTCTGATTTTGTGCTCCGCTGCTCTACTGCTTGCCAGGAGCTGGCCCCACCCCCTGCAGTCTTTCTTCCTGTATGTTGCCTTGGATTCACTTCTCCTCACATCCTACATTCTGGAAAGTATTTTTCATTGTTCTGTTCCTAGAATTGCTACTCTTCTTCTCTTCTATCTCCTGTTGAGTTTGTAAGTGTTCAGAATCATTTGATAACTACCTAGCTTAACTGCCAGGACCTGATGATATTTAAGTCTCTTGCTCCTCCACCATCTTGCTCCTTGCCCCTCGGACCCCATGGTTGTAGGTTTTTTTTTAACTTTCTGTTATTTACCCCACAGAGGTGAATTTGTCAGGAAATAAAATTAGGAATTTACCAAATGCAGTTCTTAGTCTAAATTTTTTAGCTGAGAATTACCATTATTAGTAATAATAATAATGGTAAGCTTGGAAAAATGAGGCTTTATGAAATGGCTGCCGTAAGAACCATAAAAAAAGGATTTGGAGTTTATGATCAGTCTTCTGCCTATCGGGGGATTTTTACAGACACCAAGTGACCATGTCATAAGATTCAGAGTGTGTCAGTGTGTTTAAGTGGTACATCATATTGGTTGATAGCTCAGGACAAAAGAACCGCTCCTGATTAGTGATGTCAGGATAACCTTGATTTACTTTTGTTGTCCTCAGCAGGGAGCCACCAGCCAGCATTCATGTATTTCTGGTGTCAATCACAGGATCACAGGAGACTTTTACCATGTATGAGAACTTCTCATTCAGTCGATCATGGAAAGCAGCATTTTCTTTCAAAGAACTATGTTCTGGGAAGAGAAGAGTCTCTGGCAGAATTCCAGGGGTCCTAAGCTTCTGTTCTTCACCACTCTGCCCTCTTCTTCCAATCATCAATCTCTTGACAGTTTATTTACTTTTATCACTTTGGCTCCTTCTGTTTTGCCTTCTCTTTTGTCTTCCTGTATTAGTCTTTACATCAGTTGCAAACCCATCATGCATTCTTAAATGCCACAGTTAAGAGAATTAAACCTGAAGATCATCCTTATTTCCATCCTGCCCTTTTGGCTCATATAATTGGCGAGGACCTGGAGCTGAGAACAAAAAGCACATAAATTCCAAAGCTTATTAAAATATCCTCTTCACTGTTTTTATCTCCTGAGTCTGTAGTAGAACTCAAATAGAACCTGACCATTGAGAATAGAGGTCTGAGTTGGAGTTCCAGACACAGGACACAAGACACAGTTAGTAAGCTATAGGATTTTTACCTTTATTTTCTTCATCTTTATGAGGGAAGAAAAAAAAAACCAACTAGTTCACAGACCTTTTGTGGGAATTTAATGAGTTTATCTTTGCAAAGTGCCTAGCATACTGGTTGGCACATAGATACTCAATAAACATTAGCTATTGCTAAAATTATTTGTAACACCTCCTCTTTCAAAAGATTACAGCACATATTCTGTTCATGATATTTTGTTTATGGAAGCTATATGCTTAATTTGTACTGCCCCTTTAGTTCTTCATCCATCATTTGAAGACATACTAGTAAATCTCAGTTCATACTAATTGGAATTAGTATGATAAGCTACCCCCCCCTTTTTTTTTTTCATCAGTATTAGAAGTCTTTGAACATGGTCTAAAAAATTTTGACTTTTCTAGCTTAAGGGCTGTAATGTCCTAATGGTAATGCTACAGGAAAAACACAAGATATAGAGCTCAACTTTTTAAAACTGTCTTGAAGTTGGCAACCAACAATTTAAAAGATATTGGCATATTTCAAGGTGACTAAAATTGCATAAATTAAATTGTTTTTTTCAGGGGTTTCCTTGGTTGTATTTCTTCAATGTAGACATTTTATATGGGAAGAATTGATGCAAGAAAAACATAAACAAATATTAGGCCCAAACTAGACTGTCTTTCTCCATTTCTTGAATTGTACAGGTATTAAAAAATTGAGTGAGATGTGGTAAAAAGTGACAAAGTCAAGTTTTGATCAAACATATATATAAATGTATAAAAATATATTATTTAATAATTATTATAATCATATTATGTATAATACATAAAATATAGAATAATATATAATACAGGTAGCTATATATAAAGTAACCATAAATATATTAAATGTATATAAATTGCACATGATATATACTTTATACAAAATATTGTGTATAAATATATAAATATATTGTATATAATACATACACACACAAAGCTGGAGACCCAGGAAAGCCAGTGGAGTAATTCAGTCTGAGTCCAAAAACCTAAGAACCAATGGAGCCAACAGTATAAATCACATCCTGAGGGAAGATGATAAGTTTCAGCTCAAGCAGAGAGGCAAAAGAAAAAGGGATGATTCTTTTTTCTTTTACCTTTTGTTCTATTTAGGCCCTCAACAGATTGGATGATGCCCACCCACACTGGAGAGGGCAATCTGTTTTACTGAGTCCATTAGTTCAAATGCTCATCTCATCCAGAAACACTCTCACAGATCCATAGGTAATGTTTACTTTGGACTCCCTTAGCCAGTTGAGTTTACACATAAAATTAATGACAACACTTGCTTTTATGCCTAAAAGTGAAAGTAATTTTGAAAATCAAGCTACCAAAATAAAACTATAGTTTTTATGATTAAAATAGTGCCAGAAAGAGATATCATTAAAAAAATTATGTTTTATTGGTTTATTGTTGCTAGCTAAAAGAATGTCAAATCAATTTCAGAATACATATATATGAATATATAAATTCTGTCTCATATATATATTCTAGATTACAATAAACATTTTAATAAAAATAAAGTTGTAATAATCTCCTTAAAGTTTGTTCAAAGTCTTTTTCAAAATAACAAAAATGCTAACATGAAATAAGTGTTGTTCAATGATATTTTATCAAAATTATTTTAGAACTCCATTGGGAAAAAAAAGGAACTCCATTGAAAACAATTGTAGAGCATAGTGGTCTGCTCTCAATATTTATCTAATTAACCCAACATATTTATTGAATACCCACTTTAAGTTCTGCTTTCTGTTTAGATCTTGGATGGTAGTTTAATCAAAGGCATGCTATTTACCACTTGATTTCACACTCTATAATGAAAACATGGAATCCACACATAAAAATAAATAACATTTCCATGACATAGTAATAAAAATGATATGCATATTCTGTGTCTAATTCACCCATTATTTGGACTGCTTTGGTGTTCCAGGTACTGTTTTATGAACCAGGTTTATAGCAATGAACAAAACAAACATCTCTGCCTTAATGGAACTTACATTTTTTTTTTAGCAAAGACACACAAAATGTATAGTATGTCAGCTAAATAATACAGGAAAAAATAAAAGCAGAGGAGGTAGGGTATAGTGGTAGGGATCAGGGTTAGCTTTACTGAGGAGGTCATTCTTATCCATGACTAGAATGGCAGAGAAAGTGAGCCATGAAAAACCCATAGAAGAACATTCTAGGTAAAGAGATCAAAAGATGGAACTTCTTGAAGAGGAAACATTGCTGCCATGTTAGAGTAACTAGCAAACACACTAGAATGATTGGAGTAGAATAAGTGAGGTCAAGAGTAACTAGAGAATAAATCAGAGAGGTAAAGAGGCCCAGATTGTTCAGCACATGATGAGCATTTGGTCAGGCTTTGGCTTTATTCTGTGGGAGTTGGAGAGCCACTGGAAGGTTTTGAAAAGAGAAGTACCTTATATGATATACAGTTTAATATGATGACTTTAGTTTCCTAAGAATAGCTTGTAGCAAATGCAAGGGAAGAAGTAGAGAAAGAAACTAGTTAAAATATTGCAAAGATACAAAATACAAGTGATGCTAGTTTATGCCAAGGTAAAATAGTAAAGTAGTGAGTTTGATTCTGAGTACATTTCAAAAGAGAAGCTAAATATTCATAAATTGATTAGATGTGGAGTATGAAAGGAAGAGAAGAGTCAAAGGTGACATTAAAGTTTAAGATTAACATCATTAAAAGATGGAATTGCTATTACCCAAGATGGTGAGTATTTTAAGAGATGCAGAAACTCATCTTAGACATGTTAAGTTAGTAGAAAGTCAATATATTACATGGCATTTGATTATAAATCTAGAGTTGAGGAGAGTGGACTGGGCTAGAGCAATAATTTGGAAGTTGTCAAAGACTATTTTCTGGTGTATGTCAATGTTCAAAGGCAGGATAATGGAGGGAAAAACCAGCATAAGGCATTGAGAAGAAGCACCCATGAATAGAAGAAGTAGACTGCAGAATGGCGTCAAGCAAAGGTAAGTGAGGAAAGTTTTTCAAGAAAGAGGAAGTAGGGGCTCCTGTGTGGGTCAGTCGTCAAGCATCTGCCGTCAGCTCAGGTCATGATCCCAGGGTTCTGAGATTGAGCCCACTTCGGGCTCCCTATTCAGCAGGAAGCCTGCTTCTCCCTCTCCCACTCTCCTTACTTGTATTCCCTCTCTTGCTGTCTCTATCTGTGTGTCAAATAAATAAATAAAATCTTAAAAAAAAAAAAGAAAGTAAGCAAACTTTTCAAATGCTTTCAAATATTATGATTGAAAAATGTGTAACACTGAATTGAGCATGAAGAAATTGAGGCTGGCACTTTACAAAGCATCCCCAAATGAACATTTAGTTAGTTCGTGGTTTTTTGGTTCTGCTGATCTTGGTTAGACTTACCTGATCTTATCTGGATTTGTTCATTCACCTGTATTGGCTGCCAGGTCAGCTTGGGGCTAGCAATTCTTGGAAGTTTATGGCAAGGAAAGCTGTCTCTCCAAGTGGTTTCATGTCTTCCACAGGCAGCCCAGACTTTTTCATATAGTAGTCAGAGAGGATTCCAAGAAAGTAAGGAGAAGCATACAAGAAAATTTGAGGTCTTGGGGTGCCTGGATGCCTCAGTTGGTTAAGCATCTGACTCCTGATTTTAGCTCAGCTCATGATCTCAGGGCTGTGGGATCAAGCCCCATGTCAGGCTCCGTACTTAGTGTAGTCTGCTTGTCCCTTTCCCTCTGCTCCTTCCCCTGCTCTCTCTCTCTCTCTCTCAAATAAATAAATAAAATCTATTTAAAAAGATGTTTAAGAAATTTTGAGGCCTAGACTTAAAACTGGAATGATAGCACTTCCACTATATATTCTTTTGCTAAATAATGAGGTCAGCCCAGATAAAAGATGGAAAGATAATCTCCATCTCCTAATAGTAGTCACACTGAAAACAGCATGAATAGGCAATAAGAAAAGGATTGTGACACCATTTACAATTTACCACAGTAATACTGACAAGAGCATACTAAATATGAAGAATGCAAATATATTCTATAAATTTTTGAAAGGTATAACCTATGAATATTGAATTCTACATTTTTTGATTCACCAAAACTGAAGTTATGTGCTGGAAAGGAATACACATAAAGTATTTTAGGTAATTATCTATTTGCTGAGATGAGTTGATTTTACATCACATCATTTCATGGTCCTCAAACTGGGATATTGTCTCCCTAAGAGTATGCAGTGGTGTACCTGGAAGTACACAAAGTCTCAGGATAAGTTAAACACATCTTCCTAAAGGGTAAAATTTACCTTCAAAACAATGGGAAAAATGATTCATATTTCAAGAAAAATATTTAAAAGTTATATAAACTATTATAAAATTCCTATGATTTTAAAGATAGTGAAGCTTCAATGGTATTTCATGCTTGTAGCATCTCTCGCTCTAATTTGATGAGTTCTAGCTTCTTGGCCATTAGGAGTGCTTTGCTGGAAAATTTGAGGAAAATGATCATGATTTATGTGCCCTGAGAATTTATAACAGTATCCTATGTTTTTGCAGAAAACTTATGAAATGAAATAGTTGAGTACACATATTTAAATAATGTGACCTACTAAGTCACATTATTTTTTTTGTGAAATGTTAATAACCTTTAAAAAGCATTTTAAAAACAATACAAGTGTATCTTAATGATGTTGTAGAAATAGGAGAAAATTTAGAGAACCAGATTTGTTCTTCTGACTTGCTTATTAGTTAACTCTGGAGAAAATCTAAAAAGTGGGCTTGGGTATCCTCATCTCTTCCATCTATTCGGTGGGACACTAAATGCGGAAACAAGCTACATAATATGATCTCAGCAAGGATAAAGTGAAATATTATATAAAGGACCAAACACATGTGACTGATACTCTGGTTTTTATTAAATAGGTTCATCAGCATTATGGCTTCGGTCAACATGTATACTATGTATTCTGTGGATAAAATAGGACTTAGATATTTGAACCTCAGGTACTATTCTGGATGATATGCTTATTCTAGATGATATAAGACTTTTAAAAATAAAATTTTTATCAAGTATTACAAAGACAACATTTCAGACCAGTTTAAGACCTGGAATCCTGTTAATTTTTGAATTGTTTTTCAGCACCACGGATAGCGTTAATGCAAAAACTACAAATAATTAAGACTTTAGGATCAAACACCTTGGCAGGGAGAATTTTAGTTCATATACCTGTCCCCAGATTTGAATGGTATTGTGAAAAAATAGAAAGACAGCTGTCTATCTTTTTATTTAGAAATTTAAGAATGAACCAGGTCTTCACAATTGCTAACAGAAAAATTAATTAAACAGATCCATATTGAACACATAACATGCTCAGTGTAACTGGCATTATTTGCCAAATGCGTTATCATAATAACTTTTCTCTTATCCTGCTAAGAAGGTGTAATACACATTTCCTGCAGTTATCAAATTTCATATAGCATGTAATTTAATATCTGTATGTTTTGAACTATTTTAAAAACGGGTTGACTAAAGATTTTCATTTGCCTTTTAGTAATTTCACTGTCCCACATTAACTTTAATAATTCTCGAAAATTACCTCCAAATAGCAAAAATAACAACATAACAAAGAATTTCTCTAATAACAAAAATTTAAACACGTTCTCCACGAAAAGGTACCAGTAAAGATAAACTTGACATTTAAAATTACTTTATAGGAGATACATGTTACTCTCAGAGGTAGTAAATAAAGTTAAGTAAGACTTAAGGTAAACATTAAGTTTGTAATGCTATGAAAAGCTTCCATTTAGTTTAAATAGAACATAAATAATTTTAAATAAACCCCAAAAGTAGGATTAAAATTTTTAAAAATTTATGTTCCCATGCTTCTTAAATGTTTAATTTACAAGTAATTAAGGTAGTTGATTTCAAATACAGTGGAATTATGTACTATATACCATTTAATCAAACTTACTAAATACAGTGTTGCTCAAGGATCTTGAATGAAAATGGTTCCAGCTTTGGCCAGGAGATGGAGCTGTCACGTAAGATGCAGGCTTACATTTATTTATTTATTTATTTTTCAATTTAGCATGCTGCTTTCTAACAGACAGTGGGTACCATCGAGTGAGCGTCAGAACAGAAAGCTAAAGCAGAAGCAGAGAGGATGCCGTAGTCGCCCTTTTTTGTTTTTTCTTCTTCAGTGAGGATGGAGCACATGTGAAATTTTACCGTCTGCTTTAGTCAAAATTCTGAAGAACTGCTGTGGAGACTATTATATTCACCACATATATGGATTCTGTGCTATGATTTACAATTCCCTTTATTTCAGGTAAGACAGCATGATTCTATCTTTGATTTATCCCTGAATTGTTATTTTTGTTAATGATAATTAAAATAAGGTGTGTGCTTTGTAAGCTTGGATTTAGATCTAAAAGATTGAATACCTCTAATTCTGGCTGCCCTAGATCTTTAAATCCTCCTGCACTGAAATGAGATTCAACTCTGACATGCTGTATTTTAATATTTATTTGGCTTTCTGGCCTTTAGTGCCCATCTGTGACTACATTTGTGTACTTTTTGAAGGTAAAGCTTTCAAAGTGAAGGATGGGTCTTCCACTCACAAGGGAAATACCACTCCTTAATGTGGTGAACAAATTGTAGAGATGTAATGAAGCAGATTAACATGGCAGTGGCTTTGCCAAAGCCCAGGGCTGAGCCTTGTGATAGATGCCTCAGAAGCATACCAACATTCTGAGCCCAAAGGCCTTCTGAGCAATTCCTGCTAGTAATGATGGTATGGATTATTTACGTTTTGGTTTTTTTGTTTTTTTTCAATTTTAGAAAAAAATATGTAAGCAATTTCTCCCATGAAAGATTTATGTAATGTGTTTAATAGACTTGGAATGATAGTACAAACCCTCTCCCTCTCCCAGTGTGGATGTAATGAGCAAACTAAAAACAGATTAATTGCTGAGAAAATGGATTTTTCTTAGATTTTGGTGTATTTATGATGATAGGACTGTGGTTGTTTAAACTAGTCGATATTGTATAAGATACTCACATTTTAAATTATTTTTGGTGATGTAACATTAGCTGTGCTAAAAGGTGGAATGACTCAGGAGCTGGAAATTGCATGCAACAGCCTTGCTTTTCTCTGCTGCTTCTTATGATTACCCCCTAAATCCTCTTTTTATTGTTATCAACTCAGTAGGAAAAAAGCAGTTTAGAAATCTTGCATTTAAGAATCATAACTGTCACTTGTATCAATTTAAAGTAAAATTTTAAAATATTTAAAAAATATGTTTGTAAGATTGTTTTTAAATATCTCTTCTGTCTCTGAGAAGAACAGTGTGTGTATGCGTCTGTGTGATGGTGGTGGTAGAGGTGGCAGGTATGGGGGTGCATCAGTATGTTTCTATCTTACTCATCATTTTGCTATAAAGAGGTAGTTGTGCTGTGTCAGAGGTTGTGAAAGCTATGGGTCATGATTTTATAGAATGGTTTGAACCACCAAAGAAAAAAATCCGTTCTTCTGACATGTGAGGCCTATAAGGAGTTTGAAGTTCCACATAGTTCTATATATATGACAATTTTTAGAATCACAGATTTTTAGCATTTATTTCATCATTTAAAAAAAAAAAAAACTGTGGCTGAGAGATTTGGTTTCCCACAGCCACATGCTGAGTTGAATCAGAAGCAAGGCTAGAACACTGTTTGACAGTTTTCAATGTCTTTCATACCAGTAACACAATTTACCCCTAGTGTGGACATTTCCAAATGGCATATACCAGGTGTGCTGACATTGACTGTGTGTGTGTGTGTGTTAGTTAATTATATGAAATAGAGTTTCTTTCAAGGTACACATTGTGTTACTTCATGGCATATTTTATACAGTGCTCAATTTTCTCAAGGCTCTTGACAAAGCATCCAGGGAAACTAAAATAACTATGGAGACTCTCTGTTTCTTGATATTCTCCTTTCCCATTTGATGAAGTATATTACTCTGTTCTCTACTCATAAGTGATATGAATGGTCACATTTAGCTCACATCTCTATTCTTCTTAGTTAATAAGAGTAGACTGTACGTATAGTCTATTGACCCTTATAAAACCATCATTCCATGCTCTGCCCTTCCCGTTCTGTTTTTTTGTTTTGTTTTGTTTTTTATTTTCACTTACTAGGCACAGACTGTGTCCTACTTCTGCAGTATCTTGAGAAAGGAAAGGAATTAAATAAAATGTGTCACTTACACAAACAATATTTATGGAGAACCATGCATCTACCAAGAACTGTCTATGGTAGAGGTTGAGACAAACAAAGCCATAGAGTTTTCTTCATGGAAATGTACATGTACAGATAATAGTATACCTCAAAATCTTATAAACATCAAAATAAGAATGAAGAAAGGTGAGAAGGTGAATGGAACAGGTATATAATGAACACCCATCTTGTGTCAGGCTCACTGTGTTACATCCTGAGGTTCATATAAAGCCAACAGTCACAGTTTCTGTCCATGAGGAGCTCAGAACCTAGAGAAAAAAATTTTAAGAGGATATGATAGTTAAATTAGGTCTTATGGGTGAGTTGGTTATAAACAAATAAATGTAGAAAGTTGCTCATTCCAGGAACAGAGGGGTGAGGCAGGCAAATATAAGGCAATGGAGGCCTCTAAGGGACATCATATAGGGAAATTATAGAGAATGGTAAATAATACAATCTGAGTGAAGCCTGAAAATGTTGTGGCTTTTTTTTTTTTTTTCCTGGAGCAGCCTAAGTTAAGATAATGAATTTGGCCTTTGATGTAACGTATTTGACACACTAACACATACTCCCACATAAAGATGTTCTATAAGAAGGTAACAACAATTTTGTTAACAGTGAAAATTTTATTCCAGATATCAGATTAGAAAGAAAAGCTAAATATATGGTTGTGCATGAAGCTGTCGCAAGAGTTAGATTACACATAAATGAACATCAGCAGGGAATAAAAGTGAGGTAAAGATGACTTCAGTATTACTCTAAGATTAGGTAGAGTGAAAAGAATCTAGAAAGAATATTAATTGTGGGAAAGTAATGGAAGAGATTGGAGGAATAAGTTTCCTAGGAAGCAAAGCAAGTAAATGGACTACCAAAATAAGGATCAGAAACAATAGCAAACCCGTAAAGTGTTTGATTAATAAGAGAATGGAGTCAGAGCTGATAGACTTTATTATTATTATTAGGTCATGGATAGGTTTTAAGAGGAGAGGTTTAGTAGGTTTGCAGAGACAGGAGCTTGGACCGAGGACTAAATGGGTAATTGGACACCTGAAGAGTAATTTTCAATTTTAAGATACTTGCCAGTGAAGGGAAAGATATATAATATTTTTTATCTTGAGGGGGAAGGTACTGTTGAGTAAAAATTGATTTTAGTCCGGATTAGGAAAAACTCAGCCCCTTCATAAAATAAGGATATGAAGTCAGTAGAGAGAAACTGAAGAAGAAACAAAAAATAAAATGAAGTCCTACAGCAGACGAGAGAAGGAAGGTTCAAGAATGTATTTTCTTCGAGATACGAAGAAGGGGTAGGAGGTGATATAAAAGAAAGCTGATGTAACTTGCTTTTGGTTCTCTGTACTTGGAAATTAAAATCTTGTCTGTAAGATAAAATATCTCTTCTATTTAAATCAGTTGGTTCTTCAGAAAAGGCTATTTGCGGTTTGTGGACTCTCTGGAAGAAATAATTAATTCTCAGTAGCAAAACACTTTCCAATAGAGCATTTTTTAGTTTCATTAATCCATGAATCGGAAACTAATAACACTGTTTCTTTCACATTAGGCTTATTGAACATACTTCAGTTACCCATTTCTTACGGAATGACCTGTTTAAAAACAGATTCTATTTTAAACTTTCATAGAATTAGACCAATACATTATTTATATATGTATCTAATATATTTTTTAGGTATAATTAACATACAATGTTATATTCATTTCATGTATATAACATATGACTAAAAATTCTGTACATTACTCAGTGCACATTAGGATAAGTACAGTCACCATCTGTCACTATTCAATGTTATTATAATATTATTGACTATATTCTCTATGCTGTACTTCTTTGTGCCTTTGCCAGCTTGCAGAAGTGGCCCACTTTCCTCAGCTCTTGGCCAAACACTCTGGCCTCTGATTCCATCTTTACATCTTCTTTTCTCTAATTTGATTATTTCGGGCTGGTTTGCTAGCATCTGAATTAATTACTCAAGCTTGTGCCTTTTCCTCCCTGTTTCATTAGTATTTTACAAGGACAGACATGAAGAGAAAGAGAAGAGAGTCAGTTTAAATACAAAGCCCCTTCCCTTAGGCAAACTAACCTCCTTTATAAGGCTTCCTACCATAAGTTCTTTCTCCCTCTCTATTGACAGTTCAGAATCTTGTCTTTTCTAGATCTCCTCTAGGCAATCCCTTGCACTTGCAGGCCCGGAGATAGCAATGTGAAGCTTGGAAAAAGGCACAGGTATGATGAAAAATTCCTTCCTTCACACAGAAAGGAGCCTTTGCAATCACTGCTTTCTCCGTTCAGATTAATGTAATTCACTTTAGAATTGGTGGGACAGAAATCCACCTTCTTTTTCTAGACCTAACTTTATCCCACTGTGTGGTGAGCCTGGCGGTCAGTGAGAAGAGCCGAAGTATGTGTTTAGGTGGCAGTATGGACACAGATGACTTCGCTTCCCTCAGCACTGAGCTTGGGCAGCATTGTAAAGGCAGTCCCCCCACCCCCACCCCATAGTCCTCTTCCTCCAGTCTTCTTTTGTGGAGGTCACCTCTGGATATCCTCATAACTACCTCACTCAGCTTCTCAGCCCAATAAATAATTTTATCTTTATCTAGCTTCAACTCCCAGGCATTGAAAGATTAAGACAGAATTTAGCTTTTATTTGTGTTCATTTTTATTCCGTTGTTATTAAGAAATTGGAGTTACTAACAACTGTGGAACTTTTAATCCTTATCCATTTAGAAACTTGATGTTTATTTTTCTTCATCTTTTTTTGACTAGCAGTGCAGACACTTTGGGGAGTATAGATGGGATAACTGATGATTTGAAATAGAAACCCTAAGTCAAGTTTAATTCCATTAATAACTGTTGTGCACCCCACAGGAGGGTCATAGGCAATGCTATCATATAGCAAACCTAGGTTATTACTTCTCAGCTCAGATTACTTTCACAGATTCTATATTTGGATTTGTTAAGTTCCATTGACAATTATTTATTTTATAGTGTTATAATTTTATAGTAGGTCATACAAAATACAAAGCAGGTCTTGGAATAATATCGTTCAAACTTCTGCTCAAAACAAATATCCTAGAAGGTAAACAACAAGGTCTTCTAAAATTTCTATCGGAGAACTTCTCTAACAAATGTTGCAAATACTTTAATATCAACTCCAAACCACTTTCAGATGCTGTCATTAGAAAAAAAAAAAAAAAAAACACCACTTTCCTTGATTTTATCACTTTTTGCTTTATAAATTTTTAGTACATCTAATTCAGTATTCTTTAAATACTGATGATAGTTATAAACAAGTTTATATCAAAGGGAAACCCACTTGGAAAAAAGTCAAGAGATTTAATACAGGTTTTACATTTTAAAATAGTGTGGATTTGGATTTTTCCAACAGTTACTTCCCATGTCTATTACCTGTAGAATACAAGTTTAATATGATATTCTTTAATTTTGTTTATAATAACATTAAGGTTTATGAAAAATATGGTTTGCTTATATTGGTGAATGATCTTGCTTTAGGGCTCAAAAAGGAAAAGTCATAATGCCAGTGAAGGCAAATAAGATCTTTAATTATCAAAATGTAATTTCATATTATATTGATTTTAAGAAGCATTCGAATTTTATGTACATTTTGATATTAGTGATGAATACCATTAGCAACATAGTAGTGCCTATGTTGGAAAAGATGACCAGCATTAAGAACATAAAATGAAATCATACTGAATCTCAAGAGTTACTCACTTGTCTCCCTGTAATATACATAGAGTAGTGTCATCTCTTCCTTATTACATTTGGGTTTAGAGAAATTGGAGGTAGTTTGAAGCAGAGGGCAAGGTGGACTTTGCAAATCAAAGGTGTAGATTTTTCCTGGTAATATTCCACTAAACTTCTAAGTCAAGACCTTTATTTGGAAAAAAATATCATTACTAACCACACTCATAATGGAAAAACTTTTCTTTCATATAAAGGGGCTTTTGTTATTTGTGAAAATTCTGGAGAACTCGTTTAAGAATCAAGGGTATTTAAATATATTTTATTTATCATAATGTACTAGAAGATTTTTGAGGGTAAGAATATCATAATTTTAGTTAACTTTATGTTTGTGCTTGCTAAAATATAAATTTTACTGGAATAAAATGATCTTAGTAAAATGGAATAAAATTAACTGGAATAAAATGATCTTAGTACTCTTCGTGAGTAATCCTCAGGAAGCACATTGAATTGCTTGAATTATTATTAAAGTTTGGAATGATTAAATCTTGTATTGTTATCTAGGATCAGTTGGGATTATAATACACTTTCAGCAAGAGCATGTCTTGGCGGTATTAGCAGATGATAAGTGTGCAATTATGTGATTGTATAATTATGCCCTGTTACATGTTGTGTTGGTTGATTTGTATGGGAGAGTGACAATGAAACAAGAAAGTTTCTATTAGGCTTTGTATAAAGAATAGTGAATTGGTTGGAATATCATGAAAAGTGAGTTTATGATAAGATTATGGTAAGAGAATGCTGATACTGTCTCCCTTTTTGGAATAACTGATGTCAAAAGGTGAAATATGTAAGACATGGAGCAAGCCAGCTAGAGGCCAGTTGGGTAGTATCTCTATCAACCCAGCATTGTGAGCTAGGATGTTTTTCTCCTTTTGTGTCTCATCTGGTTAGAGCATCTCTGATGGCCCAGAAATGGCCAGATATAGGATAATGCCAGAGAAATACCCAGACTTACACTTGCTATTTCCTACATCAACAGTCCTAGAAATCTGGGGGGCCTGGTTATTTAGACAG
This sequence comes from Mustela lutreola, assembly GCF_030435805.1. Classification (NCBI taxonomy): domain Eukaryota; kingdom Metazoa; phylum Chordata; class Mammalia; order Carnivora; family Mustelidae; genus Mustela; species Mustela lutreola. Next base: position 149,481,562 of record NC_081292.1, on the reverse strand, counting down.
GGTGACCATAGTGTATCATCTAAATTAAGATGTGGTTTGTTAATAATTTCTCCAGAACAAAATGTGTATATCAGGACTGTCTCAAATGAAGTGTGATATTATGGTCATCACATTTCTAACAGTTGGAAGAGAAGAAAGTAAAAAAAAGTACTATGCCAAGTTTTATATTTGATCAGTCTACCTAAATTAATGGTCCATGGTTTAGGTGCTTCAGTGTCACAAAGTTAATATGTAAAATGGCCCATCAATTTAGATAAAGAACATGAAGATGAGCTGTTCAGTTATTGGCCTTGCTGAACCTACCAACTGAAATCTCTAATGACTCTTCATTGAATCCCTAGTTGTATCATCAGGAATGACGTGATTTTATGAATTTTGAGCCTGATACATGCTGATAGTATCAACCTAGACTCAGCTGAAAGAAGCAGAGTATAGGAAACACTTTTGCACTTGCTATAGCTTATTCACAGGCTTTCAGGAGAAGATCTGCATTGATGGGTTCAGCATGAGTCCTGTATCCTCAGAATCAGAGCTTCCTATATCCCTAGGAATTTCAAGGTGAAATGAGAGCTACTAAAATAAAAGTAATAATTTGCACAAAACCTATGAGAATCTTGAATTCTGTCAGTTTGGTGGGTTGAGTGAACATAGAACTCATTTGCCAACATCTAGAAACTATAAATAAGACACAATTTTAAAATGCCTTAAAAATACATGGTTAAGCTCCAAATAAATGAAAAAGACTTCGGTAATCAGAAATAAAGTGATAACCAAAAACCTGAGTAATAAACAAGAAAGCTGACCCAGGGATCTGGGGAGTAGAAGGATATACATAGAAAAAAGCCCAGTTTCCCAAAGGGTTTAGTTTTAAAGTCTGTGCAAGTATAAGGCTGAAGTCTTGTAACATAGGGAGTTGAAATTGAGAACCCCTGAGTAGAGCATAGAACCTCAAAAAGTTCTATAGTCACTGAAATGAGAATTAAAAAGTGTAATCTGTTAAATCAGGACTTCAGAGAAACTTGTCTCTGTTCTGTCTTTCAGGGAAAAAAAAAGTCTTTTAGAAAGAATTAAAAAATACACACACACACACACACACACACACACATATATATATATATAAATTATATGCGTAGGTATTACTTAAAATGCGTAAGTTAGGAAATGTTACTTGGGATCCAGTAAAGGAAGCCATTAGTACAAGACAAGAATATATTAATAGTTGAACACACTAGAGAAGAGAGAGCAATTAAAGTGCAGCCGCAGAGGGGTCAGAAATAGAAGGGAGCAGACATGAACCAAATGGGATGATTCTAGAACAGATTACTTAAAACTACTCATATGGTTTCATTGCTGACCAAGCCTACCTGAAGCACTCAAGGCAAAAAAATGAGACTGGTCATTATTTGGGAAATAGATTTCTTACTTGCTTTTACATTTTCATTTGTTTCTTTTAAAAATTGATATTGACTTCTTTTGTCATATTAGTTCAGATTCTCAGAAGAAGAGGTAAAACAGGATATTGTGGAAGAATCCTTTGTACTCAGTATTGATCCCATTTCTATCACTCCCTTCTCAGGTAACAGCTATTTGAATTTGATGCAGAGTCTTTACATTCATATGGTAAAATTATAGTCCACATGACTTGCACACACATATAATATGAAGTACTGTTTTACATGTTTTCTTAAAATTTTATAAGTGGTATTATACTGAAAATGTCTTTTCATATTTTCTTTTTAACCTCAACATCATGTTTTTGAGAATTGATCTGTTTGATATATGGACATAAGTTTCAGTAATTTCTACTGATGTATAACTTCCGATTATAGGACTATATCACAAGTTATTTATAATTCTATAATGATGGATAGATTTCTTACTATTATAAACAATGCTGCCATGAAAATATTTTTTTTATCTACCTGTGAGTTTGTGTCATAAATCAAACATCCTGCTTGACAGCTTTACTCTTTTTTTTTTTTTTAAAGTAGGCTCCACACTAGGTTTGCAGCTCCAATGCGGAGCTTGAACTCACAACCCTGAAGAGTCAGACACTTAATTGAGCCACCCAGCGCTCCAACAGTTTTACTCTTTTGATTGTAGTTCACATAATTATTCAGCAGTCCAAATTTCCACTGCCAACATTATAACAGTTTTAATCTACTTTTTTTTACAGAGGGTAAACCCATTATAAAATTTTGAAGTAAATGGAAAATTCTTAGTGTTCATGCGATGAATTTATTGGGAAGACAATGGTATCTGTCAACATTTAAAAGATGCTCATTTTTTTTTTAAGATTTTGTTTATTTATTTGATAGAGAGAAAGATCACAAGTAGCAGAGAGGCAGGCAGAGAGAGAGAGTAGGGAAACAAGCTCTCTGCTCAGCAGAGAGCCCGATGCGGGACTTGATCCCAGGACCTTGAGATCATGACCCAAGCCAAAGGCAGAAGCTTAACCCACTGAGCCACCCAGGTGCCCCAAGATGCTTATCTTTTGATGGAACATTTTCACTTCTAGGAATCAGTCTTATAAATATGCTCAGACACGGCATTCATTACAGCATTGTTTATTAATAGTAAAAACCTGGGAATGACCTAAATATCCACTAATGAGGACAGGCTTAATCAGTTGTGATGCATCTTTATAACAAATACCATATAGATGTATATAAAAATAATTTTAGGCTTCTATATACTGATACGGAGAAATGATCAAGAAATATGGTGAAGTGAAGAAATCAGGTTTCATAACACTATGAATGGCGTTATCTCATTTGTGGGGAAAAAAAGGAAAAGCTGTTATAATTACATTTATTGATATGTATTTACATATGTTTAGAAACATTTTGGATGAATATACAGAGTCTTTAACTGGTTATTTTGGAGCTCTGAATTTGTATGGGAAGATTAGTATGTAGGATATTTAACTTATTTTTACTTTATGTTCCTTTATTCAGTTTGCATTTTTAATAGTAATCATGAATTTCTTTTGTATACTAAAAATACACATAAAATATTATCCATTACTTACTATCTGATAATATTTTTCCTTTTATGTTTAAATGTTATAACTTGTACCAAAGTATTTTTTAATGTAGATCCATGCTGCTTGGATATAGTTTAATAGTATTTATCCTAAATGAGATTTTTCTGTAGGGGTTTTATTTTGTGTGTACTTTATTCTTTCTCTCTCTCTCTTTTTAGCATCAAAAATTATTCAAACCTTGAAAGCAAACCATGATAAAATATTGATTCAGAATATTTGTACATCTGAATATGCATCTTCTTAGGAATTTGCACAAATATGTGATAATTGGCTTTAAGCTCACTGGCACTATCTCTAGCCTGACTCCCTTACCCAAAACCTTGGTAATTTCAGTTTGTATATAGATGATTTCAACGTACTGTCTATATTAAAACCTAAATTACCAACTTAGCTCTCTGAAAATCTTTGCCACCACCGGTGGTTTCTTTACCCTTTCTCAGGCATTCACTTGCATGGTTGTATCTTAGACATCTTCTTTGTCAATATGGTGACCTGACCATGGTCTTCACTTCATGCGGTCTGCACCACCTAGCATTGTACCTTGAACCCCAACTCAAACGATACTTTAACCCAGCCAGGACTCCAGTGCATTGATCTTACCACACTTTCACTGTCCTCACTTACTGAATGTCCTCTTTACTTTTATTAAATAGATTAAATTCCATGGCCACCCATAATAATCACCTCTTACATACACATACACACTTAACTACCCACCCTTTTTAATTATCTGGAAAAATACCCATCCTAGTCATTTCCAACTCTCCCCTACTTCATACTTGCATCCATGCAGCTAGACACAAGCACAACCTCAAGTGGGCCTTTGATACTGCCCAACAATCAGCACAGTGCCCTGAACCTCTCACTGACCCAGTTTCTGGGACTTGGATTCCACATCCTGTCTTTTCTCTTCTCCCCATTACTTCCTGCTTCATCTTCATTCTCCTTTGACAACTTTGGTTCCCACACCACTAAGAAAATGGAAACAATAAGAAGAGATTTTTTTCCCCTTCAGACTTTTATCATAACTACATGTACTTCCCTACCAAGTTCCACACCTACATAATCTGACTTCCCACCTGTTACCTTAAATCAACTATCCCTGCTTCTACCTGAAATAATCCCTGTGTCTGTGCACCAGATCTTATTTCTCTATTTCTTCTTACCTACACAAGGGCATTGCTTCAGCAGTTCTTTTCTCGCTCCTACTTCAGTAATTTTAGTTCTTTATTGTATCATCATGAAACATTTTATTATTGCTTCTATATTAAAATAATGTTTTCCTTTATCAAGTACTTCTCAGTTTCTTTCCTTTTCTTTTCAAAAATATCTGCCATAAAAGTTCACTGTATTCTCTCTCTCCCTTTTTCTCTCCACTCCCCCATTCCCTTTTAAATCCACTTTAGTCAGGTTTTCATTTCCACCATTTTATCAAAACAATTCTTCATAGGAATCCAGTGAAGACCACACTATAAACCCAGTGGTCCATTCTCACTCTTAGTCCAACTCAATCATTCAGCAGTATAGGACATAGTGCATAACTGAATTCCCTTGATATCCTTCTTTCCCTTGGATTCCTGGACAGCCTATAATCCTGGTTCTTCTTTTGTCTCACTTTTTTTGTCTCACTTCTTCACAGTCATTTTACTTTTTACTCTGCCTTACCAAATGTCAATATTTGGGCGTGTCCCTGGTTTAATCTCTGATTCTCTTTTCTTCTGTATCTTCATCACTTTCTTGTAATCCCATTGCATCTCAAGGCTTTAAATCTCATAAAAATAATGATGACTTCCAAATATGTTTATCCCCAATTTTCTGCTGCACTAAAGATCTATGTGTTCAACACCTTATTTGACTTACTGGTTTGCATATTTGATAGACATCTCAAATTTAACAAACCCTAAACTAAATTTCTGACTTTCCCTCTCCCTGGCCAACCTGCTCCACCCCCAGCCTTTCCCCATCTAACTTGTTAGGGAGGGAACTCCAGTCTTCCTGTCTTAGACTGAAAACTTCTAGGGTCATTTTTGAATGTTCTCTTTCTCTCATATCCCATATCCTATTCTTTAGGGATTTCTGCTTATTTAGTATTCAGAACATATTCAGAATCAAACTGTATCCTGCCATCTCCACTGCCACCGGCCTGATCTAAGGCATCAAGTGTCTCCTGGATTTCTGCCTTAATATCATAAGTGGACTTTATTTTTCACTCCTCCTCACAATCTATTTTCAGCACAGCAGGCAGAAGTAAGATTACACCACATCTTTGCTCAAAATTCTCTAAGAGTAAATTTTCTCGGACTAAAATATATAATTTCCTTGTTGAATTTGGTCTCCATTTCATTAGTTCTCTGAACTCATCTCCAATTTCTCTTTCCCTTACTCACTTTTACTGTTTCTTGAATATTCCAGGAATGCTTACATCTTTAGAGATGGCTCATCTTCCTGGAAGGCTTTTGCCTCAGATATTTGCATGACTAACTCCCTCACCTGCTTCAAGTCTGTGCTCAAATGTCACTTCTAAATGATGCCACTCTATCCTATTTAAAATCTCATCCCCCTTTCCCAGCTCACTCTTCTGATCCTCCACACTCTGCAGTATTTTCATTTCTTTTTTGTTTCTTGCTTTATTCTTCTTTCCTTTCATTTTCTTTCCTTCCTTCCCTCCCATATTACAACTCTTACCATCTTCTAGCATATTGTATAAATTTTCTGTTTCCTCTGCCAGTAATGTAACCTCCAAGTGATCAGACATTATTATTTCTTTGGTGCATTGATGTATCACAAAAACTTAGATTAGAAGAACTAAAATAATATTTGTTTTATAAATGAATGAATTTTAGAAACTTAAAGTATATTCCTTTAAGCATGCTAAGAAGTTTTCTTAGCATGTTTTCTCTCACTTTTATTGAGCTGATTCACATTTAAAAGTGCCCAGAACAGTCTGCTTAATTTTTCACTCAGTATTTCTGTCAATAACAGTGAAATGTATATTAATATTATAAAATCTGGCCTTCCAGGTAAACATATCATTAATACTGGCTAATGGCCTATTTCTAATTTATATAAAATTTAGTGTGTTTCTCTTGGGGCTTCTTTGCTTATTTGTCATTGTTCTGCATTGGGAGCTCCTCAAAGTCAGGAATTTGATCTTCAGATCTGCCTTTCAAGGACCTATCCCAGTGCTGGTACATAAGAAGTTTTTGTTTTTGTTGTTGTTGTTGTTTTCAAAATACTAATTTACCTATAGTTCTCTTTTATAGTGAAAACTTTATCTGGTTTTGATATGTGTATTGCTGGACACATAGGATGAGTTTGGATGTTTTCCTTCCTTTTCTATTTTTTGGAATAGTTCAGAATAGGTATTAATTCTTCTTTACATGTTTGATAGAATTTTCCCGTGAAGCCATCTGGCCCTGGACTTTTTTGTTTTGGGGAGATTTTTTATTATTGATTCAATTTCTTTCCTTATAATAGGTCTGTTCAAGTTTTCTATTTCTTCCTATTTCAGTTTTGCTAGTTTATATGTTTCTAGTTTAATCACTGAATGAAAATACACAAAATTTAATATCAATCCATCAATTCTGGATTGTTTATTTGAGATTAGGTTGTTTATTTTATGGTTTTTAGGTAATTATTATGAGGGTAGATTGTTTATTTGAGATTTTTTTTTTTAAATGTAGGTATTTATCACTAAAATTTCCTTCTTAGAACTACTTTTGCTGCATCCCATAAGTTTTGGTATGCTGTGTTTCCCTTTTAATTTATTTCATGATTGTTTTTGACTCATAGGTTGTTCAAAAGTCTGTTGTTTAATTTCCACATATTGAAAATTTTCCAGCTTTCATCCTGTTATTTATTTCTAGTGTCATATCATTATAGCTGAAGAAGATATTTGGTATGACTTCAACATCCTTAAATTTGCTAAGACATGTTTTGTGACCTAACAAAATCTATGCTAGAGAATGTTTTGTGCAGACTTAAGAAGAATGTGTATTCTGTAGTTGTTTGATAGAATGTGTTATATATGTCTATTAGACCCATTAGGTCTAAAGTATGGTTCAAATCCATTGTTTTCTTGTTGAGTTTTGTCTGGATGTTCTATCTGTCATTGAAGTGAGGTATTCAAATCTTCTATCATTGTATTGTCTAGTTCTCCCTTTGACTCTGTTGTATTTGTTTAATATATTCAGGTGCTCTGATGTTGGATGTGTATATATTACAATTGCTGTATCTCTTTGATGAATTGACCCCTTTATCATTATATAATGACCTTCTTTAATTCTTGTTACTATTTTTCTCTTAAAGTCTGTTTTGTCTGATATAAGCTCAGTGCTACACCCGTTTTTTGTGCATGGCATAACTTTTTCCATCCCTTCACTTTGAGTCTGTGTGTTTCCTTAAAGATAAGCAAGTCTCTTATAGACAGCATATAGTTTGTTAGTTTGTTTGTTTGTTTTTACTTCAGCCACTGTATGCTTTTTGATTGGAGAACTTAATCCATTTACATTCAGATATTTATGGTTATGCAGTACTTACCAGTGCCATTTTATTAGTTGTCTCCTGGATCTTTTGTAGTTCCCTTCTTATTTTCTTCTTTTGCTGCCTTCCTTTGTGAATTGGTGATTTTTTTCATTGTGTTGATATGCTATACTTCCATTTAAGTTTTGTGAATCTACTATAGGTTTTGCTTTTTGGTTACCATGAAGCTTAATCTTTGTAATAGTCTATTTTGAGCTGATAACAACTTAACTTGTACTTGAGCGTACAACAACTCTACCCTCTTACTCCCGTCTTTTATTATTTTAATCTCAAAATCTCTTTTTATAATGTGTATTCATTGACAAATTATGGTAGCTATAGTTATTTTTAATACTCCTGTCCTTTAAAATTTTATATTATAGTTATTAGTTAACACATCACCACGTTACAGTGTTAGAATATTCCAAATTTGATTATACATTTACTTTTACAATGTTATATGTATTTTCATATGTTTTCATGTTACTATTAATCATTCTTTCATTTCAAATTAAAGAGCTCCTTTCAGTATTTAGTATTTCTTGTAATGAACTATCAACTTTTGTTTGTCTGGAAAAGTATTTCTCCTTCATCATTGAAGTATAATGCTGCTGAATATTCTTGGACGACATTTTCTTTTCTTTCAGCGCTTGGAATATATCATTCCATTCTCTTTTGAATAACTATTGAAAGATATGAATTTAGTGCCATTGTATTGCCGGTAAAGTCCCTGTTTCTGTATGTTGTTTCTGTTTCTTTCTGGTCTATGTTACTCTGGGGCCCTCTCTTTGCTTATAGGATCCCCTTTAATATTTCCAGCAGGGCTGGTTTAGTGATCACAAATTCTTTTAGTTTCTGTTTGTCCAGAAGCTCTTTACCTCTCCTTCCATTCTGAATGAAAGCCTTGCTAGATATTCTTGGCTGCATGCTTTTCTCATTTGTACTCTGAATGTATCATGCCAGCACTTTCTGGCTTGCCAGATCTCTGTGGATAGGTCTGCTGTCAATTTAATGTTCTACCCGTGTATTTTAAGGACCTCTTGTATGTAGCTGCTTTCAGGATTTGTCTTCATATTGCTGAAATTTGCAGGCTTCACTCTTAAATGTTAGGGTGTTCATCTATTTTTATTGATTTTTGAGGGGACTTCTCTTACCTCCTGGACTTAAATGCCTGTTTCCTTCCCCAAATTAGGGAGGTTCTCAGCTATGATTTGCTCAGATATACCCTCTGTCACCCTCTCTTTTTCTTCTTCCTCTGGGACCCCAATAATCCTAATATTGTTTTGCTTTATAGTATCACTCATTTCTCGAGGCCTCCCCTCATGGTCTATTAGTTGTTTTTCTCTCTTTTCTTCAGATTCCTTCCTTTCCATCATTTTGTCTTCTTTGTCACTCTCTCTTCTGCCTCATTTACCTTAGTGGTTAGAGCATCCATTTTTTTAGACTGCGTGTCAGTTAAAACCTTCTTTAATTTGGCCAGATTAGATTTTATTTTTGCATTAAGAGATTCTTAGTGTATTCTATGGTTTTTTCAAACTCAGCTAGTAACTTTATAATCATTATACTGAATTCAATTTCTAACATTTTCCTTATATCCATATTGACAAGATCTATGGCAGAGTATTACCTCTGGTACTTTCTTTTGCTGTGAATTTCTCCTTCTAGTCATTTTGTACAGAGAAGAATAGATGAATGCAAGAACAAAATCAAAACTATCAACTCCAATCCCAGCAAAATGCACACTGGACCAATCTGAAGAGGTCAGAAACCAAAAAAAAAGAAAAGAAAAGGAAAAGGAAAAAAGAATATAATCTACCAAGTGGAAAAACACAGGGTGATCTATTTGGTCTGGGGTGTATTTTGGTCTATTTTTCTGAAGACACTAAATCCCACAATTGTGAAGGAATATATATGTATATAAAATTGAATACAGTGAAAGGAAGCCAAAAATGAAGAATATATCTATAAACTGTAAATGTAAAAATGAAAATTTTAAAAAAAGACTGAAAAACAGTTGATAAAATGAGAAGCTAAAAAGGAAAATGAGAACCTTGAAAAGGAAAAAAAAAATTTTTTTTAATGGAGACACCAAAGACTAAAGACCTCAAATTCTATATAGTATTTTTCCCAGTACAGGAGTTTTTCATTTCTGAGTGATTCATAAACTTGGTATTTAACTGATGTTCCTGCTGGTCTTCGGGGGTATGGGGGGTGGCTGTTGCACTGATTCTCAGGTATTTTTGCCGGGCAGAATTGCACTACCCTTACTCAGGGGGCAGAGCTCAGTGTAAACTGCTTCAGGTTGCTCTATGTAGCTTTTGTTCTCTGAAGGCTTTTGCTGCTTTAAAAAACGAGAAAAAAAAAAAAAAAGAAGGAAAAATTGTTGTACCCCGTCTCTAGCTCTAGAGCTGAAAGATTGCTGCCCCCACTCTTCAGTGCACTGTCAGGAAAAAGCAGTCAATCCCTTTTGTTTACTTCAAACTCTGAAGACTGCTGCGGTACACACCCACACCAATCCTCCCAGGGGTGTGTGTGCGTGTGTGTGTGGAGGGCCAGGGTCTCAGGAAGGTCCTGCAGCCTGTTGGACCCCTGCTTCTGGAGTAATTTCCTGATTGTATGTGCATCTGGGCACTCTTCCAAGGGGAAGGAGCAGGGTCTCCCAGCAGCTGTCACTTGCTGGGTCCCTGCTTGGAGAGTAGTGTCTGGATCATGCAGTGGTTTGCAATTTATGGCAACACCTAGCTGAGAGACCATGCCAAGGCTCATTAATTGTAGCCGGCTTCCCTCTTCCAGTGCTTGGGAACTACGCCGGCTCAGGCATCCCTGTTCTTTCTGTGACCCTGGGGATCCAGAGACCTTGTTGTCCCACTTAGGATTCTGCCCCACTTCACTTATCTGATCACCTTTCAGGCAGGGATATTCCTCACAGGAGCAGACTTCTAAAAGTTCCCATTTTGCACTTCGCTGCTATATCACTTTCCAGTAGCTGGCTTAGGGAGGCTCCCTCCCCCCATAGTTTATCCTTCCATATATCCCCTCAGATTCATGTCTCCACATCTCCTGTCTTGCAAAAAGTGGTTGCTTTTCTATTTGTGGAATGCAGGAATTCTTTTCTTACTTCTCAGATTGGATTCACAGGTGTTCAGAATGGTTTGATAGATAAGTAGCTGAATTCGAGGGACCAGATGAAATGTGGGTCCCCTATTCTTCTGTCATCTTTTTTAGAAACCATCTTTCAACTAACATCTTCTTTCATAAAGATAGAACCGTTTTCAAATGTACGTGTGAAAGCATAAGGAAAGTGCCATATCCATCCCACTTTCTTTGGCCTATAAAGTTTTTGGTGAGAAATCTGGTGGTTGACTAATGGAGGTTCCTTTGTAGGTTACATTTTTTTTTTCTTTTTCTGCTTTTAGGATTTTGTCCTTGTCTCTGATTTTGACAGTTTTATTATAATGTTTCTTGGAGATAATTTTAGATTGAAATATCCAAATCTCTCCCCAGATTGGGAAATTCTCAACCATTATTCTGTTCCTTAGAGAACATCTCTTCTTTTGGACTCCAATAATTCACACATTGTTTCTTTTCATGGTATCTCAGAGATCATGTAGGTTTTCTTTTTTGTACATATAATTTAAAAAAAATTTTTATAAACATATAATGTATTATTAGCCTCAGAGGTACAGGTCTGTGTCATGTAGACTTTCTTTACTCTTTTCTTTCTTTCTTCTTTTTTTTTTTTTTATTAACATATAATTTATTATTTGCTTCAGGGGTACAGGTCTGTGAATCATCAGTCTTATACAATTCACAACACTCACCATAGCACATCATTCTCTATTCTTTATTCTCCTCTAACCAGATAATTATAAGTTTCTTATCTTCTTATTCACAGATTCATTCTTCTCTTTGGCCTGGTCAGGTGTTGATGTACTTTATTGCATTTTTCATTTCATTTGATTATTTTTTGTGTCTACCACTCTTTTTTTGTCATCTACTCAAGACTCTCTCTTACTGGTGCCTTGGAAGTTCACACAGGGAAACAATTGATGTCTGAGAGTGTGGGGGATATGTGTGAGACATTCAGGCTAGTTGCAGAGATCCATGGGTGATGCTTTCCCAGCAGCAGAGTCTACAGTGTAACCATCAGGGACCATGTCCCTTAAAGACCTCTGATAATGTTATCAGCTACATTCCTCCCCCTTGTCATGGAACTTTCAGTTTAGTAATCTAGATTCTTCAAGGGAGAAAGGATTCTCTTTGGCAATGTCCTACACAGTTGAGGAAGTCAAGCAAACACTCATCTGTCCTCCCCTTTTCCCATGGGAGAAATAGCTGAGAATGTCACAGTCCTAAGCTATGCTACCTTGGGGGTAAGGATGGTACAGGCAAATTCAAGCTGTTCCTCTTATTTACTCCAGTACATTCCAAAATTTTTTTTTCTCTACTGGAGTGCTAGAAATTCTCTCCTGGAAATGGGCTTTCTTGTCCATGGGTGACTGCCCTTGTCAGTGTTCTTCAGGTACTCCTGGACTATGGCTGAGAAGGACCTGAACCAGTTCATGGGCTTCTGCAGGAACCACAAGTGGTAATGAGGTCTCTCTGCCTATTATTTGATGCACAGTTTGTAAGACTTGAGTGCCTTGGAATATGGTACTGGATCCCACAACTCCCATGGAGGAACTTTTATTCAGGGATGGATACCAAAATTTTGTTGTGCAAGTTTGAGAAGGAAATATGAAGGATGCCTTATGATATTGACATCATTAGGATATAATTGAAATTACTCAATTTATTTCTCCTAAAGAGTGTTCATGCATGTCTTCTTCTAAGTGTCAGCTTATATACTTGTTTTTGTTAAATACCTAATGTCTTCATTACTTTATTTATAGAAAGTTTCCTCTAAATAAATGTGCCAACTAACTAGAAAATGGATCACTTTCCATTTGATCTTATATAAAAATAGCTTCCACTATTTTTCTGTCTTCAATACATTCCAAGGTTTCAGTGAAAAATTTTTGAAATGTATGTGAACTTTTGTCCTAATTAGATCTAACTCAAACATTGCTCTGACGTTTTCATATGGAAAGTCACATATTCCTCTGTACTTCCATTGCATCCTGCAGCTGTCTCTCACTTGTCATAATGTGGACTAGTCGAATATATGCTTACCTGGGTCATCTTTCATATGAAATTGTGCACTGTATAAAGATAGACATTGTGTCTCATAGTTCTACTGAGCTACTCAGTATCTACACATATTGCCTTTCATAGGAGGTGATCAATATGTCTGCTGAGCTTTAGTCATTTAAAACTTCAATTGGGATACTATTTGAAATTTCTTACTTTCACAGCATAACTATTTTCTGTTTCAAGTGACTTCTTAAAATAGCTCTCTGCAGTTTGCTTTATGATAACTCCTTTAAATATCTTTTAAAATTACTGTTTTAGTAGACTACATAGTTCTTTGTAGAAGAATATAGATTAAGCATATACTAAATTTCCAGAGAAAACTTAAATAATAAATATAATTGTGGGAAGGTCTCTCTGTCTCCCATACACAATTTCAATTTCCAATTCTCACTCATAATGAATTCTATTACTCCACGAGTAGTTAACTTTTATAACCAATAACAGGATTAATCAACAATAGTCACATACACATGTGCACACAAACACAAAAATATCCATTCTATCTCTTCCAGTCATCATTATCTATCCTCAAAAATGCAACATAGCAAATAAAATGGCCTAGCTCCTATAGAAGTTAGTAAAATATAGATTATAGTACTCTTTTGACATCATGATTATAGAGAATGTATATTTTGTAGGCTATTTCAAATCCTTAACTGCAGAATTGTTTCAGATAACACCTTACTCAGCCAATATATTTAAGCTCATTTTCTCCTGAGCTGCTGGTTTCTTAGATTCCTAACCTTGGCTAACTCTTCAAAAAAAATTCCGCTCTTTATTAAAGACCAGAAAGAGTTATAAATGAAGCAATGTATAATTTAAAAGTCAATATAATACATTTTACAATTCAAAACATTCTAAAATGTGAATGGATTTGGGCTATATTTTAGTATACAATATTTTAGTTTTTGTGACAATGTTTCTAGCAAATTAAGGGAAGTGATATTTCATGAGCTAATGTTTTTTATAGCAAGTAACAGAAACAGACTAAAGAAAATATTACTAAAAAAATAATCTGGGTATAGAGTGGCTCATGGACATGGATTCAGAAAGGACATACATGCAGATTTTCCAATATATAGATGGTAAGAACCAGTGGAACACTAGTGATTCTAAAAGGAAGTGTCAGAAAACAAACACTACAAGCTACATCAATAATAATAAAAGAAAAAGTCAATAGGGGGTATATTTTTACATTTAGACTTTCAATGAAAACATAACAAAACTTTTGTCTCAGGGATTTAATGCAAAGTTTTGTGTATGTTGATATGTTGGGAATCTTCTAGTCTGGTGATTCTGTTAACCTTGCATGGCATAAAATTCTTCATGATAGATTGGCAAATGAGAATTGATTAGAGAATCCTTAATTCCTTTCGACTAGCCACTGATAAGTAGGTCAAATTGAATAGAAAAACTAACTTCTCTACTTCATTTCTTTCGAATTACAATATAATTTAATATGTGTTAGCTTTACACTTAGTGGTTCCTGGGAGTAAAAGGATAGGTTAAAAGTGGAGGAAGAGAAAGACACAGGGAAAGAGAGAGAAAGATAGAAAGAGAGAGAGAGAAGGAAGGAGGGAGGAAAGAAGGAAGGAAAAGAGGAATCTTAAAGATACAGATTTTTGTGTGTGATTTTCAGTTTGTAAACTAAGAACTTTCATAGCCTTTTGTAGTAGGCTGTATGGTGGCACCAAAGTTGTCCATGCCCTAGTATTCCCTGAACCAGTGAATGTCATTCTGTATGGCAAAAGAGATTGAAGATGTGATTAAGATGAGGATCTGGAGATAGGGAGATTATCCTGAATTATCTGGATGAGCACTAAATATAATTACAAGAATTCTTACAAGAGGAAGGCAGAGAGATATTTAAGTATAGAACAAGTAGGAGATAGGATGATAGAAGCAAGATGTTGTAATAATGCAAGGGAGGATTTACAGACCAAAGAATGTACATGACCTCAGGAGCTAGAAAACTGGGAAACATATCCTAACACTTTGGTGTCAGCCCAGTAAAACTCATTTCTGATTTCTGATCTCCAGAACTGTAAAGGAATAATTTGTGTTATTTAAGCCACCAAGTTTGTATTGATTTGTTATAGCAGCCATAGGAAACTAGTAAACTTTGTTATTAAGTATCAAATGACTAGGGCATTGAGCAAATTAGAATCCTTAATGCTAATAACTTGTATTTTTTCTATGTAACTCAATTTTTGATGATTTAGAGGAAGATACTATATCAAATATTACCAGTGAGCATCTGTCATTTGTTCTTTAAAAGCTAATTTAAGGAGCATGTTGTCAACTTTATAGCCAAAGGGAGAAGACTAATTTTCAGCTTTATTGATGGCCACCTGGTGAACTGAAGCATAGGTTGAATTATCATATTAAACTCATATTTCCAATCATTACCAAGAAATATATTTGGGGCATTTGTGGTTTGGATTAGCAGATAGACTCCAAATAGTAGCAACTAATAGCATATAATGAAAGATTATAGTCATACTTTTAAACAAAAAAGATGGTTTGAAAAATGATGATGGCCTAATAGCTGTACTGGATACATAGAATTTGTTCGTCTGTTCTGTTACACCATATTCTGAGCCCAGGGATGTTCCTTGCTGGCCCCTATCAAGAGGTACCCTTAACCTGTGGTTTCTGGCTGAAACAACCAAAGATAGTCACCAGCAGGGACTGGAGGGTTGGAAGGTTGGAAGAGAATGAAGTTAGGGTATTTATTCCTCACATTCCTCCCTTCCAGACTGCTATGGTATAATGTGAAGGCCATAGTTCCTGCCAAGGAACTCCTACTCCTTCCTGATTACAATAATCATTTCTTCCTCTTGCTTTTTACTGCTGCTAGCCCTGGGGTAGTATAGCACTTTGTTGGTTTCCCTTAAACCTAACAGGCATTATGAATAGTCTTCTTGTGTGTGTGTTTTCATCCCTGAATTAAATTCTTTTGTGTTATCTATTTTTCCACCAAAAAAAAAAAAAAAATCACCATAATATAGGCACTAGTGAAACGATTGATATGACTCAGATTATTTGATTTTTACAGTGACCTTGTGGGTTAGATACTATTTTAACCAAACTTAAAATATGAGAATACTGAAAAATACAAAATTTAAATAACTTGATGATCACATAGCTAAGAACTGTCTAAGCCAAAATAGATTCCAGTGAATTTGACTCCAGAGCTGATCTTAGATGGAGCAGTACAAGAATTAATATGATTTTAAAGATAATCTCATATGTTTGGTATCTATATAAATCTCATTGACAAGACTTAAGTACAGAAAAAAATAAGATAAATAGAAACATGTCAGGAAAATTTAATTTATAAGTAATAAAACTAACACAGACAACACAGAGATCTGGATTTGGAAATAGTCTGTTACATGCACTGTTCATATCTGAATGCTTCCAGATGCTATTTAATATCATAATTCTTATGAAAATGGAAATGAGAGGTATAGTATTTTCTTCCATATACAAAGAAAGCCTTTTATTAATGCAAATATGTCATACAAATTAATTGAAACAGATAATCTACTTGCTGTCTGTAGTCATTTTTCAGTGACCAGAAACAGATAAATTAAATTAAAATGAAAAAAAATTTCTGAAGATTTGTTAATAAAATTAATAAATGTGTTTGACTTACTAATTAAAAAAATGCATTTAAAGCAAAAAGATGAAAAAATATTTACAGAGAAAATTTTGCTTATCTCACATAGGAGTATGACAAAAATGACATCAGAGTGCATTGTTATTCCATCTATAGAAACTAGAAGAGAAGATGACAGATATTTTTTAATATTTTTTAATCCCTCATTGTCTCCTACCTGCCATTCCTAACCTTTATATTCAAAATAGTCTTCCCACCTATATATCTGGTAGTAAAATAATCTTTCTTCCCTGAAGTTTATGAAATTCTTTCTGACATGATGTGGTTTTGACACTGCCATTTTGATCTGAATAATATACCTTGCAGATGGATTTGTGATAACATCACTAATAGGCCACTTATAGCATATAACAAGAGTCAATACATTATGGCCTGTTAAAACCTCTTTTGTTTAAAATAGTTGGGAAAAGGGAAGACTATTTGTTGACATGTAGATATAACAGGAAATTTGAAGCTTAGCATCCAGAAATAAAGTTTTATTGAAGTACCCATGTTTATTTGTTCATGTGTTGTCGATGGCTGTTTTCATGCTGCTAGGACAGAGATGCATAGCTGCAACAGAGACCCTATAGCCCATGAGCCTAAAACATTCACTAAATGGCTCTTTTAGAAATTGAGCAGCAGACCTCTGGCCAATATACTCTCATTGTACTAATTGTGAAGTATAGGTATTTGATGGTATTTACACATCTGGATGAATGAATTTATGCAGTAAAATGTATAGGTATATCTACATTACAGGTATAGCCTATTACTTTTTCTATTTTTTCAGTTGATTCTTTCAGTTTTTCTATGTATATAATTTTATTTGTAGATAATTATGTTAATTATATCTACTATTTTCCAATACTCCTTTTTAAAAAGTTTTTATTTAATTCCAGTCAGTTAACTTACAGTGTTATATTAGTTTCAGGTGTATAATATATATAGTACAACAATATAGATTCAACAATTTCATAGTCACTTGGTGCTTATCACTCCTTAATTCCCGTCACCTATTTAACCCATCCCCCCTCCCCTCTGGTAACTATCTGTTTGTTCTCTATAGGTAAGAGTCTGTTTTTTTGGTTTGCCTTTCTTTTTCTTTGTTTTGTTTCTTAAATTCCACATATGAGTGAAATTATATGGTACTTGTCTTTCTCTGACTGATTTATTTCACTTAGCATTACAGTGTCTAGCTCATCCATGTTATTGCAACTTCATTCTCCTTTATGCATTCATCAATTGATGGATACTTGGGCTGCTTCCATATCTTGGATATTGTAAATAATGCTACTGTAAACATAGAAATACATGTATCCCTTTGAATTACTGGTTTTATATTCTTTGGGTAAATACCTGGTAGTGCAATTGATGGATGGTAGGGTAGTTCTATTTTTAACTCTCTGAGGAGCCTCCATGCTGTTTTCCAGAGTAGCTGCCCCAGTTTACATTCCCACCAACAGTACAAAAGGGTGTCTTTTTCTCCACATTCTTGCCAATACTTGTTGTTTCCTGTGTTGTTGATTTTAGCCATTCTGACAGATGTGAATTGTATTTGTGCATTGTGGTTTTGATTTGTATTTCCCTGATGCTAAGTGATGATGAGCATCTTTTCATATGTCTGATGGCCAAATGTATGTCTTCTTTGGAGAAACATCTGTTCATGTTTTCTGCACATTTTAAAATTGGATTGTTTGGTTTTGGTGTGGTGAGCTTTATATGTTCTTTTTATGTATAGGATAGGATATATGTTTTTTTATGTATGTTCTTTTTATGTATTGGATGTGGCATTTGAAATATCTTCTTCTATATTATAGGATGTCTTTTAGTCTTGTTGATTTTTTCCTTCACTGTACAAAAGCTTTTTATATTGATGTAGTCCCAATAGTTTATTTTTGTTTTGTTCCCCTTGCCTCAGGTGACCTATCTAGGAAAAGTTGCTATGGCCAATATCAGAGAAGTTATTGCCTGTGCTTTCTTCTAGGATTTTTTATGGTTCTGGTCTCACACCATTTTGAATTTATTTTTGTGGATGGTGTAAGAAAGTAGTCCAGTTTCATTCCTTTGCATATTGCTGTCTAGTTTTCCCATCACCATTTGCTGAAGAGGTTGTCTTATTTTTTCATTGGATATTCTTTCCCACTTTGTCAAAGCTTAATTGGTCATATAACTTTGGGTTTATTTCTGGGTTTTCTATTCTGTTCCATTAATCTATGTGTTTATTTGACACATAGATCTATGTGTCTTTGTGACAGTACCATATAGTTTTGATTACTACAGCTTTGAAATATAACCTGAAGTCCAGCTTTGGTTTTCTTTTGCAAGATTTCTTTGGCTATTCAGTCTTTGTGGTTCCATACAAACTGTAGGATTATTTTTCTAGCTCTGTGAAAAACACTGTTGGTATTTTGATAGGGATTGCATTAAATGTATAGGTTGCTTTGGTTGGTATAGACATTTTAACAATATTTGTTCTTCTAGCCTATGAGCACAGAATGTCTTCCCATTGCTTTGTGTTGTTTTCAATTTCTTTTACCAGTCTTTTATAGTTTTCAGAATATAAGTCTTTCAATTCCTTGGTTAAGTTTATTCCTAGGTATCTTGTGATTTTTAGTGCAATTATAAATGGTATTGATTCCTTAATTTCTCTTTCCTCTTTCATTATTGGTATATATAAATGCAACAGATTTCTGTACATTGACTTTTTGTGTCCTGTGACTTTACTAATTGTTTTTTTGTTCTAGCAGATTTTTTTTTTTTTTGGTGGAGTCTTCAGGGTTTTCTTTTTTTAAGTATTTTTAAAAATTAATTTATTTTTAAGAGAGAGATGGAGCACACAAGCAGGGGAGGGGGGCCAGGGGGAGAAGCAGACTCCGCGCTGAACAGGAAGCCTGATGCAGGACTCATCCTAGGACCCTGGGATCATGACCTGAGCTGAAGGCAGACACCTAACTGACTGACTGACCCAGGAACCCAGGGTTTTCTGTATATACTATCATGTCATCTGTAAATAGTGAGAGTTTTACTTCTTCCTCACTGATTTTGGATGACTTTTATTTCTTTTTGTTGTCTGATTGCTATAGCTAGGACTTCTAGTACTATACTGAATAAAAGTAGTGAGAATGGACATTTTTGTCTTGTTCCTAACCTTAGGGGAAAAGCTCTCAGTTTTACCCCATTGAGGCTGATATTAGCTGTGGATTTTTCATAGGTGGCCTTTAGTATGTTGAAGTATATTCCTTCTAAACCTACTTTGTTGAATGTTTTTATCATGAATGGATGTCGTACTTTGTCAAATGCTTTTTCTGCATCTACTGAAATGATCATATGGTTCTTATCCTTTCTTTTACTCATATGATGTATCACACTGATTGATTTGCAAATATTGGACTACCCTTGCAACCCAGGAATAAATCCCCATTTGATCATGGTGACCGATTTTTTTTAATGTATTTTAATGTAATTTAATGTTAGATTTGGTTTGCCTGTAATTTTGTACCTATGTTCATCTGAGATATGGGTCTATATTTCTTTTTTTTATGTGGTGTCTTTATCTGGTTTTGGTATCTGGGTAATTCAGACCTCATAGAATGAATTTGGAAGTTTTCCTTCCTTTTCTATTTTTTGGAGTAGTTTGAGAGGAGTAGGTATTAACACTAAATGTTTGGTAGTATTTGCCTATGAAGCCTTCTGGTCCTGTCCTGAACCTGTATTTTTTTTTGATTACTAAGTGACTGTCTTTGCTTATAATTGGTTTGTTTAAATTTTCTATTTTCTCCTGTTTCAGATTTGGTAGGTTAAGTGTTTCTAAGAATTTATACATTTCTTATAGCTTGTTCAATTTATTGGTATATGTTTTTTTCATAATAATCTTTCATAATTGTTTGTATTTCTGCGGTGTTGGTTATTTCTCCTCTCTCATTTATGATTTTATTTATTTGAGTTTGTTCTCTTTTTTCTTCAGAAGTCTCACTAGACTTTTATTAATTTTATTAATGTTTTCAAAGAACTGTCTTGATTTCATTGAGCTGTCCTATTTTTTTTAAGTTTCTATATCATTTATTTTTGCTCTTTAGGCTTTGTTTGTTGTTCTCTTTCTATCTGCTTTGGGTGTAATGTTAGGCTGTTTTTGAGATTTTTTTTGCTTCTTGAAGTAGGCCTGTGTTGCTATAAACTTCCCTCTTAGAATAGCCTTTGCTGCATCCCAAAAGTTTTGAACATTATGTTTTCATTTTCATTTGTTTCTATGTAATTTTTTATTTCTTCTTTTATTTCATTGTTGACCCATTCATTATTTAGTAATACATCACTTAACTTCCATGTATTTGTGGTCTTTCTAGATTTTTTCTTGTGGTTTCTTGTAGTTTCATAGCATTGTGGTCAGAAAAGATGCATGGTATGACCTTGATCTTTTTGAATTTGTTGAGGCTTGTTTTGTGGCCCAATATGTGATCTATTCGGAAAAGTGTTCCATGTGCGCTTGAAAAGAATGTGTATACTATGGTTTAAAATGGAATGTTCTGAATTTATCTGTTAAGTCCATCTGATCTTGTGTGTCATTCAAAGCTGTTGTTTCCTTGTTGATTTTCTGTTTAGATGATCTGTGTATTGATATAAGTGGGGTGTTACATTCCCTACTATTATTGTATTATTATTCATTAGTTCCTTTATGTTTGTTATTAACTATGTATTTGGGTGCTCCCATGTTAGATATATATATGTACATATACATATATATATATATATTTACAATTGTTATATTTTCTTGTTGGATTGTCTCCTTTATTATTACATAAGGTCCTCCTTTATCTCATGTTACAGTCTTTGTTTTAAAGTCTATTTTGTCCAAAATAAGTTTTGCTACTCAAGCTTTCTTTTGACATCCATTAACATGATAAATATTTCTCCATCCCCTCACTTTCAATCTGCAGGTGTCTTAAAGTCTAAAATGGGTATCTTGTAGGCAGTAGATAGATGGGTGTTGTTCTTATCCATTCTGTCACTCTGTTTTTTTTTTTTTTTCACTTAAACATTTCTTTATTGTTAAGAATGACATATAGAAAAGTATACAAAATTTACATGGACAACTTAGCTAGGTGGACATCATAAACATTGATGTAATCATCAGCCAGCTTATAAAACAACAGTACCAGCCCCCAGAAGCCTTCCTCTCGTGTCCCCCCTCAATCATCAACTTGCCTACTCCCCAAAGATAACTGCCATCTAGACTTTCAATGTTGTATTTTAGATTTGCCTGTTTTAGAATTTTATATAAATGGATCCGTAGGGGGCGCCTGGGTGGCTCAGTTAAAGCCTCTGCCTTCCGCTCAGGAACTATTTCTATGTTAAACAATATGGTTGAATCTCACATTGATTTTTAAGACACAGAGACAAAAGAATACATACCTACAGATCCATTTTTTTTTAAAGATTTTATTTATTTATTTGACAGAGATCACAAGTAGGCAGAGAGAGAGAGAGAGGAAGAAGCAGGCTCCCCACTGATCAGAGAGCCCAATGTGGGACTCGATCCCAGGACCCTGGAATCATGTCACTCTGTTTTTTGATTGGAGCATTTAGTTCACTTGCATTCAAAGTAATCATTGATAGATATGTATTTATTGCCATTTTACTGCATGTTTTGTGGTTATTTCTGAAGATTTTCTCTGATCTTTTCTTGTCTTTCTCTCATGGTTTACTGATTTTTTAGCGGTATATTTGGTCTTCTTTCTCTTTATAATTTACATATTTCTTAGTGGTTTGATTTGTGATTACCATTAAGTTTGTATATAACACCTTCTGCATTTAACAATCTATATTAAGTTGGTGGTCATTTAAGTTTGAACCCATCCTTTGCTCCTCAACTTCCCATGTTTTAGGATGTCATATTTTATTTTGCCCTTCTATTTTGTGAACTATTTTGTCCTTTTATTTTGTTAATTCCTCGGCTGATATTTTACAAAAATATTCATTTTTATTTCTTTTTTGTTTCCTACCTTCATACTGTCACTTTTGATCTTTCCTTTCCATTCAAAGAGTCCCCATTACTATTTCTTTCAGGGCTGATTTACTGGTCATGAACTCCTTTAGTTATTGTTTACATATTTAGTAGTGGTTTGATTTGTGATTACCGTTAAGTTTGCAGCACAACACTTGCTACCTAACAGCTTACATCAGGCTCTGCCCCTACCATGCTCTGGTGGAATTGTGCTTCTTAGTCACTTTGCTTCAGTCCCAGCATGGTGGTCCTCTTCCTCAGAAAACAGGCCTAAACCCTGCTAACAGCATGTCTGGGAAACTCTTTATCTCTCTTTTCTGAATGATAGCCTTGCTAGATAGAGTATTCTTGGCTGCAGCTTTTTCCCATTCATCACTTTAAATATATCATGCCACTCCCTTCTGGCTTAGAAATTTTCTGCTGAAAAATCCCCTGATAGACTTATGGGGTTTCCCCTTGTATGTAACTGTCTTCTTTTGTCTTGTTGCTTTTAAAATTGTTTCTGTATCACTGTATTTAGCTATTTTAATTATAATGTGTTTTGGCATAGATCTGCTTTTGGTGACTTTTTGGAGGTTCTCTGTGCCTCCTAGATCTGTTTCATTCCCCAGATTAGGGAAGTTTTCAACTATTATCTCTTTAAATAAATTTCTGCCCCCCTCTCACCTTTTCTGGGACTCCTGTAATATGAATGTTATTACGTTGGATGGAATCACTGAGTTCCCTAAGTCTGTGTTCATTTTGCATGAACAAATGTGCTCTTTTTTCTCTCTTTTTTCATCTTGATTATTTTCCATTACTCTGTCTTCTAGGTCACTAATTTGTTCCTCTGCTTCTTCCAACCTGCTGTTCATTGCATCAAACATGTTTCTCATCCTGTTTATTGCACTCTTCATCTCTGATTGTTTCATTTTTATCTCTATGTTAAGATTCTCACTGATATCTTATCTTGGAGCATGTCTCAGAGAGACAGCTTTCGTGGAGAGACCTCTCCAGGAACAAAGGAACTGGCCAGTGACATTTCCTTCCTCCACCCATCAGCATAAGCACAAAGCCACCTGAGGGAACCAGCACAGCACCAACACTTGCTACCTAACTTGCTTACATCAGGCTCTGCCCCTACCATGCTCTGGTGGAACTGTGCTTCTTAGTCACTTTTCTTCAGTCCCAGCATGGTGGTCCTCTTCCTCAGAAAACAGGCCTAAACCCTGCCAACAGCATGTCTTTCAACCTGGGAGTTTTGTGAGGCCTTGCTTGTGGTGGCAGTGGCAACAGGTCTCATATCACAAGCAGGCCAGAGCACATTTGGTTAAAATATGCCACATTCAGTCCAGGGATAAAACACTGCCCATAACAGACAAAAGAAAACCTCTGCTGATGACTGGTCTAGAGGATAAAGCAGCTAGGACACAACAGCACAGCATATGCAGCACACATTAAAACATTTCCAGAAGCACCAGGCCCTGGGGAACAGCAGACACTACACAGCATTGCACTATGGGACCTCTTCTTCATAAAGCCATTACCTTCAAAAACAGGAGATATAGATTACTTTCTTCACACACTGAAACAAGCACAGACTTGGACAAAAATGGGAAGACAGAGAAATTTTTCCCAAATGAAAGAACAGGGCAAGGCCATGGCAGAGGTCTGGATGAAACTGATAGAAGCATGCCTGATGCAACACTTAAAGCAATGATTATAAGGATACTCATTGGACTTGAGAAAAAAGTGAAGGACATCATGAACACTGTCTTTCTGGGACATGCTTCAAGATGAGCAAGATGAGTAAGATGAGCATGCTCCCCAGTGTGTGCTCCAGGTCTCTTCAGATCGCTGCTTTCACGTTGTATGTCCACACACTATTTGCCCTTCCTTTTCTCCAAGAGCAGCCCCAATGTCCTCTAAACTCTCCAGAGTCAAGTATGCTGACCTTTAAAACCAGGCTTTAAGCCCCACTTGTAACCCACTGGTTGCAAGAACTCACAAAATACAAGCTCTCTCACTTTCCAAGCCAACTGCTATGGAGATTGGTTTTCTCTATGTGCTTCCTCGTGTGTTAATCTGTTTCTTGCCCTTCTCTGTGACCAGAGACCCCTCCCCCACTGTAGTAGCCACCATCCATTTCTCTCCCAAGCTGAGTCTCCACACTTCTCCCTTCTTCGATATGGCCTCTTTTCTACATTTAGTTGTGGAGTGCGTTCTGTCAGTCTTGAGGTTGATTTCTGGAGTATTTAGGATGCTTGGATATTTATCTGTTTTTTTTCATAGGACAAGGTGAGCCTAGAATCCTCCTACTCTGCCCCATCTTCTTCTCCCTGATTTTCAACACTTCTACTAATCAGGTTTCCTCTAGCTATTTACGATCAGTGCTTTTTACTAATTATACTGGCAGATTTTCTTGGAAAACTCAATAGTGGAAAATATCTAGCTTTTTTTAAACTCTGATACAAATATTTATAATGTTTCATCACTAAAATATATTTAAATCAGTACCCATACAATTGTATCAAAGTAAGTTTTATTTGAGACAGACTTTATCATGTGAAGAAGTTTCTTT
Source organism: Mustela lutreola (assembly GCF_030435805.1). Taxonomy (NCBI): domain Eukaryota; kingdom Metazoa; phylum Chordata; class Mammalia; order Carnivora; family Mustelidae; genus Mustela; species Mustela lutreola. Next base: position 149,456,577 of record NC_081292.1, on the reverse strand, counting down.
TATTTCTCTTTAAAAATAGCATTTATAATAATTTGCAAGTAAATATAAGACTTATTAAATTCTTTTTTCATATCTGGATTTGGTTATATTCTTTATTGATCCATTGACATAATCAATTTCATTAATATATTTCCTAATATTACATTATTTTAAAATTCCTACCTTGGGTTTTTTTGGGGGGGGTGTATTATTTTATTAAGTAGATGAATTTTATTTCAGATTTTTATGTCTGTATTTACTAATGGCATTGGTTGTAGATTTAATTTTTTAAAAAGATTTTATTTATTTACTTGACGAGAAAGGCCAGAAGCAGAGAGAGTGGGAGAGGGAGAAGCAGACTCCTTGCTCCACTAGGCACCCCTGTAGATTTAATTTTTGGTAAAGTTTTGCTCTCAAATTTTTATTTTTCCTGAAAAACCTTTTGAGTGATTTTATATTTTTCTATTTTTGAGCCATTTTTTGAGTGTTTTTTATTATAATCGGAATGGAGTTGATGCACATTTTGTTTCAGGTATACAGCATAGGAATTGGACAAGTCCATACAATATGCTGAGTCAGTTTTTAAAATGCAGAAATGAAGTGCCTTTAGATAATATCAGTTTTTATTTCCTAGAAGATACCCATAACTCATTGATAACATGACACCTAATTATTTTAAAGTAGTTTTAAAAAATAAAATTTAAATTTTAAAAATCTTTAAATAAAGCAGTTTTATATTTTTTCAATTTATTTTCTTATAATTTGTCTGATCAGTTTTTTAATACCATTTTGACATTTTTACTTTCATATGTTAACCATTTCACAGAAAATTGTAAAGACTTATACATTTAAAAATAAGTTTTATAGGTTTAATGTATTATAGTCAAAACATATAGGTTAGGTCTAGAAATTCTACCTTTTAGAATTCATCAAGGTAGGATTTTTTAATCACTTGTTTGTTTTCTTGCTGCTTTGTTACTATGTAATTGAATCAGTTTATAAATTATATAGAACAAAGTTTGTTACATAATTATTAAAATAACAATAATAATAATTTGTTTAAAATTTAATGCATTTAATGCCTTTGTTTTCATATTTCATCTTTTAAAAACTGAGACAAATGAATTTGTCTTTTCCAGTTATGTTGAACTTCTAATAGTTTTGCATAATAATATACTATTATTAGCTTTATAAATTTATGACTGTATTTTATTGATTTACCTTTATAAGTATTAAATTATCTTATTTATCGGGACGCCTGGGTGGCTCAGTTGGTTAGGCAGCTGCCTTCGGCTCAGGTCATGGTCCCAGCGTCCTGGGATCGAGTCCCACATCGGGCTCCTTGCTCGGCAGGGAGCCTGCTTCTCCCTCTGCCTCTGCCTGTCATTCTGTCTGCCTGTGCTCGCTCTCTCCTCCTCTCTCTCTCTGATAAATAAATTAAAATAAATGAATAAATAAATAAATAAAAATAAATTATCTTATTTATCTATTTAAGTCATTTTTTGCCTTGAAATATATTTTGTCTCTAATAACATTGCAAGCTCTACATTTTTGTTTGTATTTGCCTGATATATCTTTTGCCCATTTTTTATTTTTAATTTTGGCAATTTGTTTCATGCTTCTTTTAAATAAACAGCATCTGTTCAACTTTTTCTTTGTGATCTAATTTGGTATTTTTTGTTATTTAATGTGAATAAAGCAATTCACAATTTGTTATCATAAATGTTAGGTGTATTTGGGCTCTCTTCTGACAACTTGTTTTGTGGTTTCTATTTTTAATCCTTTATTCTTTTTCCTGATTTGCTTATGGACTACATCAACTATATATTTTTTCCTTTTTATCTTTTTTCTCTTATTTTTTCCCCTAGTTATTTGGAATGCATAGAGGGCCTTGTTTTTTACTGAATTATTTTAAAAGAAATTGTCAGCATCATAAATGAAGATACTTACTATTGCCATCTATATGAAGTATTTTTTCCTTCCTTGTCCAACTATTTCCTAGTTTTTGAAAGAATTATTTTAAAAGAATTATTTGGGGGTGCCTGTGTAGCTCAGTTGCTAAATGTCTGCCTTCAGCTCAGGTCATATTCCCAGGGTCCTGGGATTGAGCCCTACATTGAGCCCTGCATCGAGCCCCATATCAAGCCCCATATCGGGCTGCCAGCTCAGTGGGAAGCATGCTTGCAACAGTGATTTAAATATAGCCCTATGGTTTAACTCCATGTCCTGAGTTTTATATTGCAATTTCCCCATTATTTATATTATCTTCTATAGAGCTGAAGTATACGTTAAAATCATCTTTTTATAAAGGATACATTGGTGATATATTTCTTAACCTCTTGCTGTGTGAGAATGTTTCTCAAGTGCCCTTATATAGGAATGGCAATTATAGGTGGAAGATAATACACAGCCAGAGTTTTGCTTGTGTTTTCCCCTCTTTGGAAACTAACCATTTTTCCTTACCAGGAATGTGAATGATTTGAATTTTTATTCATTTTTTTACCTTCCCTGTCTTAGTAGGATATATCTAGATTTAGAGTTATTTTCATTAATTTGCCCGTATTCAATAACCCTTTTTGATTTATAGACTCTTGATATAAAGACTGTAGTCTTTCTTGAGATTAGAAATTATTACAACTATGTTGGCTTTGGTTTCTCCTTCTGAGATTACTATCTTTAATTATAGCATCTTCTGGTCTTTGTCATTCATGTGTGTGTGTGTGTGTTTGTGATATTCATTTATATTTTTTCTTCTTTTTTCCTCTTAAATCTGTAGAAACTTCTTTAGTTTATCCTCTAGTTAACAGATTTAATTTTTCTGCATTTTCAAATCTGCTGAATTTACCATGCAGTCCAATTGGACTTTCTTGCTGCTAGCTTTATTTGCATATTTAAAATGTTCTCTTGGGGTGCCTGGGTGGCTCTATCAATTAAGCATCCAACTTTTGGTTTCAGCTCAGATCAGGATCTCAGGGTCATGAGATGGTGGTCCACATTGGAATTATGCACTGGGAATGGAGCCTGCTTGAGATTCTCTCTCCCTATCTCCCTCTCCCTCTGTATCTCCCCTTCAAAAATATTAAACAAAAATAAAATGTCTTCTTAATCTTAATCAGAGTATATTTCAATATTAAAATGTCCTCTTCTCCTTTTTGTAGTAATTATGTTTCATAAGGAGTTATCTGCAACATTACAAGGAATATGCTCCCTATTTTGAACAACGACCTCTTTTTGTATGTCTGATTTTTTTCTGCTTACTCATCCTTACAGATGATATTCTGTAAATATGCTGTAAAACTTTGGGATTTGAGATGGTTCTATCAGGTATTGGTTTCCTATAAACATCTAAAAATCTTTTAGGTAAAAGAGAAAGCTTTAAATTCCCAGTTGCTTTAACTTTGCCAGTTCAAAGGTCCAGTGGCCTAAGGAAAATAGGAGCTAATCACAGCAGGGACTGTGTAGATTTGGCAGCCAGGAATACTCTTGGGAAGTGATGCATTATTTCCTGAACTCATTTGCCTTCATGGGGAGCAGTATTCCTGTTCTTTGTCTGGCATGGCTGTCTGCTGTGTGAGAATGTTTCTCATACATTTTGCCATCTGGCAAACATCTCGGAAATATTGGTGATATTCTCAATGTCCTACTGCTTCTGCAAAACTTACTCTTGCTCTAACTCTTGCGGTAGAATCCAGTTGTAATCATAATGCTCTATGGGCACATTTTTCATTTATTTCTGAATTAAGCTGATCTTCCTTATGCCCACAACCCTGGATATATTTGGTTTTCTTTTGGTCAGCTCCTGTGGACTATTCTAGAAAAAGATACTTCCTTCCTAGTTGCCAACAATGACCCACGTTTTCCTTCCCCAACTCATTTCAGAGTATGGAATGCTCTTTTCACTTGAATCTGGCAAATGAGAGGATGGGGAGTTGGAAGGAGAATGATGAGATGTCTGTGATTGACAGACTTTCACTCAAAAGTAAGTGCCTTCAAATCCTAAGATTATTCATGAGTAAAGAGATATAATGACATATTCACTGACTCTAATAAATAGATACTTTTATTTACTTAATGGAAAACAATTTCTATTTTTATAATCTTTCAGTTAAAATTACTTTTGTTATCTTTCTTTTTTTCTTTGGTTATCTTTCTTTTTAAAAAACTCATAACTTTTTCTTTTCTTCCGAAATAATAAATTATTACCAGTGAAAAGAGGACTGAACTAAGAGCCAGAAAAACAGTGCTGGTCCCAGATCTGATGCTAACTATCTATACTCTGAAATTCTATAAGCTTCAATTTTATCACCCTTAGACTACGTTCTCTCTAAAGCGCCTTCTAGCTCTATAATTCTTCAAGTTCACATTAATGGAACTGCTACTAGACTGAATCCACACTTAAAAATCTATATAAGGTAGATCAACAAGGAGGGATGAAGCTAATTCCTTGTTTACAAGACAAGAGTTGGTTCAGCCCTCTGGTTCTAGATTACTAGTAAAACAGAGAATTTATAGACTAGCTAACTAATGTGCTATTCGATGGGGTATTCTTGGCTTCCCCCTATTAACTTTCTCTGTCCTATCAACATCATATTGTTTGCAGAAGAAAATATGCCAACTACCTCAAGTGAGGGGTACACTTGTGGGAGTGATTTGGGCAATGCACCTTGGGGATCTTTTCTGCAGAAGATTGTCTCTCACAGATAATATTGTTCTAGTTCTGTTACCTTTCCTCACACCTTGCCTGATCATCCCCACCCCTTCAGTCACTATATATCACTGTATAGGATGTGGAATATGTTTTGGATTTTTGATAAAGAGAAAAGGGATTATCTTTCACTCTTACTTGTGTTGATTTGTAGTAAATGGTAATTTATTCTTACTCTTACTATTTATCTGGGCATTTTCTTAATCCATACAATGAAAAGTAGCTTTTGAGTGTTTTGGTTATCTCTCCAATGGAATGGTCTCTCTCTTTTTAATTGGTAATCAGTGGAAAATGTTGCAAACAAAAAAATGTTACAATACAGAGTCAAACCCAATTAGTGTTTTATCCAAATGTCTATCCTGGCTGGAAATGGTAGAAGGATATAGACCATAGTTTATCAAATACCAAAGTCTGAACATTTTGACCTTCTATGTATGCGTGTTTCACGCCCATCTCTGCTAATGACTGGGAATTTTTAACATGCTCTTCTACCCCCCATTCTGTACCAAAGACACTGCCTTTTGTTAAATCTTTAGATATTGGTAGTTTTTACCCCTATTATTGACCTCTTTAGTGAAGCTATAATTCAACTTCCCTTTGAACAAAAATTCCATTCACTTTGTATATTCATTGACAGTTTAAAATATCAAGATAGGGCGCCTGGGTGGCTCAGTGGGTTAAAGCCTCTGCCTTCGGCTCAGGTCATGATCCCAGGGTCCTGGGATCGAGTCCCGCATCAGGCTCTCTGCTCAGCAGGGAGCCTGCTTCCCTCTCTCTCCCTCTGCCTGTCTCTCTGCCTACTTGCGATCTCTTTCAGCAGGGAGCCTGCTTCCCTCTCTCTCCCTCTGCCTGTCTCTCTGCCTACTTGCGATCTCTTTCAAATAAATAAATAAAATCTTAAAAAAAAAAAAAAATTTTAAAATATCAAGATATTTTTCTTAATACTATTTTCCTGTTCAGCTAGACTAACAAAATTTAAATAAAGGAAAATTGTTATTTTTCACTTTTTCATTACATTTCTTTTTACCATAACAATTTTTAAATATTTTATCTTAGTTAATAATCTAATTTTCAACTCCCTTTTCTGAAACATCATCAATTTTCTCCTTGTTCTAGAAAAAAGTCTATGATAGTCTAATGAAATGCAGAAATATTCACTTACTCTTAAAAAACATATACCTGTATATCTTTGTATTAAAAAAGAGAATGTTTATTAGCCATTCAAACTTCTCAATTTTTTTCTGTTATGAAATAGTAGAAGCATTCATTAACTGCCTTGCTCCTCAACACACAATTGAATTTCCAACTGACTTAGTTTTCTTACTGTGCAAGATTCCTCACTACCATCCCTGATTTTAGTCTCTCTTTTGCTCTAGTATCTCAGGGCAGAATAAGTTTTCTTTAATACAATTTTCATTCTGTTTTGCTCCATAAATTTGTTGGCTTCATATGGAATTTGACTTCATAGAACATGAATATCAGTGAGATCTGTGAAAGACAGAAGTTGTCTGCCTCCTGTGCATCATGTCCCTGAGACAAAAACCTTGGAGTCCTCTTCATCTTTGGTAGCTCCTTCTCCACCCATGTGTAGTCAAACTTCAGATTTTACTAAAGCAACTTTAGAAATGCTCGGATCATTTCCTCATCTCATTGCTTCTGCCTTATTTTGGCATGCATTGCTTCCTGTCTGGGCTCTTACAATAGCTTTTTTTCTTATCTCCTGCCCTAAAGGATTTTATATTCCAGACCTCTCCTGTACTATCAGTGCAACATCTGATTGTATTGCTTTTCTGAAGAATGTTCCACAATGTTCCCTGTGTCCTTAGTATTAAATCCAGATTGTTTTGTTTGCGCATGAGGCAACTTTACCCCATGGGCTTCATATTCCACATGAGGTTCTACTGGATGTAAAGCCTGGAGAGATGGTATTAGTCACAATCTGACCTGGTAATAGAAAAGCTTAGAATAAAATTCTGAAATCTTAACACTGAACAGGAAGTAGAGCCATGACTAATATTTTATAGTTTACATGGGTGATTTTAGTCACCATGTAAAGGTGGTGGTTAAGGATTTGGACTCAGACATGAGGTTGCCCAAGTCCACATTCTGGCTTCTCTGTTTACTAATCTGTCCTTGGGCAAGAAAGAAACCTCTTTGGGCCTCCTTGCATAAAATAAGGTTAATAAATGTTCCTACTCCAGAAGTTATCATGAAGATTGAATTAAATACTACAGTGTACACGTAAAACATTTAGAAGAATATTTGGCCTTAGTAAGATTTCAACAAATACTAGTTTTTGTTGACTAACAACACCAAAATATTGGTTATTTTGATGTTCTGTGATGCTTCGTTTCTGGAGTATTCAGATAGAAAAATTTTTCTAATTTTAAGCCAAAGTTGACTTTACATGAGGACATCATAGTCTCTTTTATTCAGGTGGGAAAAAAATTCTAATTAATAGTAAGAGATCCTATGTATGTATGAATTATTACCTAAACTTGTATATTTTTAAAAATCAGCTCCATAATTTCTGTATTTTTGTTATTATAATGTCCCATTTCTTCAGTAAATAACAACAAAATCTGTTTCTCATCAGTGATGATTCAAATGGTTTTATTATTATTATTATTATTTTTAGCAATATCTGTCACACTGCTCTCCTTCAAAAGATTGAGGTGATTAGGTCAATCCGATCTTTCTGTTAACCTTAATTTAAGTCTTTTCATCCATTACTCTGACTTTTTGCCATACTTAATATTTCTTAAACAAGTTTACATACCTAATTTCTTTATTTCTTTATAGCCCACTTATTGCTTATCTACTTGCACTAGTGTACTCAAACTGTAATCTTAAGTATGTATTATTATTTTCATATCCATATTTTATAATACTTAAGATACTCTATAATATATACTTTTTTTCTTGATATTTCACTTTTCTTATTAAAATCTTCAGCATGTTGCCATTGACCTTTGATATTCTATTTTGACATCTCCACTTTGGCTTGTATCATTTTTCCCTGATTAGATCTGCAACATGATCTAGTTCAGTCCAACTGATGTTTTCATTTACTTATTGCCCTGACCTGCCTTATTGTCTCTTGTAGGTCTGAGTCAGATCCTGCTTAGGGCATTTTCTCGTGATTTTGCTTCCACTTGGAATGTCCTCCATTTTTGGCCCAGGCTTTAAAGCTCAGCCCAAGTTTTACCTCATCAAAGAAGTCTTTGTTCATCATGTCAGCCCTCAGTGCCTTTAGCTTTTTATAACCAACAAAAGATATAGAATAAATCTTTTTGGAGGAAAGCTGAAAAACATGTTGCAACCTTGCATCTGTTGTTTATTTGCTATTGCCATAGGCTGATTAAACACATAGGCTGATTAAACTTTAGTTTCTTTTAAGATGAAGTTATTTACACCTCTCTGATCTACCTTGTTATAACTTATTCATTTAAATAAAATAAGTTGCATGGACAAAAGCATAGCCTAGGGAATATAATCAATACTATTATAATGATATTGTATCATACAGATGGTAATACATTTATCCTAGTGAGCATTGCATAACATACAGAATTGTCAAGACTCTATGTTATAAACCTGAAACTAATACAGTATTTTGTATTAACTATACTTCTATTTAAAATTTTAGTAAAAATAAAATAACGTGTGTAAAAGCATTTTGTAAAATTTTTAAAATATCTATTCAAGTTTATCATTGTTATCACAAACAAATCATATACGGCCTTGTTAGTTGCCTTGTATTGTTTTAGTACATTATTCTCTTATGCTGTTACTGGGCTTAGTAATATTATTTAAATGTCTACGTGTGACTACCTAATTAAGTTTTTAATTCTCTGGGGGCAGTGAATATTGATGGTATTAAGATCAAAGAGCCAAATTCCCAATTATCTTAGAACTAATTATCTTTGAGACATAACTGGGCTTGTATCTCCTACTAAAGTATAAATCCATACCAGAGAAACTTATATTCTCGTCCTAGTCGCACGGAGACAGTGAATTGAAGATACCTGATAGGAATACTCTCCAGCTGAAAGAGGATCATCAAGGGAGTGATCAGAGTTGGTTTGTCTCAGCTTGTCCAGGTTTGGCTTGGTGTAGTCACAAGACTTTCTGGGAAACAAGAAGTAGAAGGCAGTATGGTTTGGGCTCATGCCATTTTCTTTATTTGAAGGATAAATTGCATAAAATAAAGTGCATATTCACTTGAGTTTTGACAAATGTAATCTACTGTTACCACTCCCCCAATCAAGATGGAGAACATCTCTACCTCCCCAGTGTCCTTTCTCAGTCAATCCCTCCTGCTCCCAGAGACAACCACTTTTCTGATTTCTATCACCATAGCTTAGTTTTGCTCAAAAAAGTCACATAAATAGGACCATAAAATAACGTACTTTTTTTTTTTTTTTTTAGGTTCTTTCACTCAGCACCCTTTTTGGGATTCAACCATTTTGTTGCATATATAACTAGTTATAACATTTTGTTGCTGAGTATTACTTCATTGGATAAATATATCTTAATTTATTTTTCATTCACCTATTAATGGCCATTTGGATTGTTTCTGGGCTTTAGCCCACTGAGCCACTCAGGCGCCCTCTTTCTGGGCTTTAGCGATATGAGAAAGGTTGCTGTGAACATGCTGGCGTAGGTCTTTAGCAGGTACATAATTTCACTACTCTTGAGATTGTCAGCAGACTGAATAAATGCAAGATCCAAAGATATGCTGTTTTCAAGAGACATATTTTAAGTATACTAATACAGATAGATTGAAAATAAAAGAATAGCAAAAGGTATTGTGTGTAAACACTAATCAAAAGAAAGCTGATATGACTATATTAATATCATAGAAGGTAGGCTTCAAGACAAGGAATATTAACATAGATTGTTAAAAAGTGGTCATTTCTGGGACACGTGGTTGGATTAGTCAGTAGAGCATGTGACTCTTGATCTTAGGGTTGTGAGTTCAAGCTCTATACTGGGCAAGGAGCCTATTTTTTAAAAATGTCATTTCATAGGAATAAAAGGGCTGAATTGTAACAAGACATAATTTAAAATGTGAATGACAAAATCATAGAGTTCCAAAGTAAAAAGAGAAAAAATAAGTGAGAAATATATAAATACACAGTTGTTGTTAGAGATTTTAACAATCTTCTTTCAGTAGTTGATAGAACAAATAGAAAAAATTTAGTAGACTTGAATAATACTATCAATTATCAAACATGAAGACCTAGTTGACATTTATAGGATAATACATCCAACTGCAGAATATACATTCTTTTCAAGTATACATGAAACATTCATCAAAGACCATATGCTAGGCCATGATATAATCCTTAATTTATCTCAGAATATTTGACAACAGGGGTGCCAGGGTGGCTCACTGAGTTAAAGCCTCTGCCTTCAGCTCAGGTCATGATCTTAGGGTTCTGGGATCGAGTCCAGTGTTGGGCTCTTTTTGCTCAGCAGGGAGCCTGCTTCCCCCCACCCTCTCTCTGCCTACCTCTCTGTCTGCTTGTGATCTCTGTCTGTCAAATAAATAAAATAAAATCTTTAAAAATAAAGAATATTTGACAACAGTAGAATTAAATTAGAAACCAGTAAAAATAGGTATCTATAAAAAGCCAATTATTTTAGAAAGTAAGCAACACATTTCTAAATAATCAATACACTGGTCAAAGAAGAAATCATAAGGAAAATTAGAAAGTGTTCTACATTGAATGACAATTAGAATACAACATGTTAAAAGTCTGGTGTTCATGCCTTTTAATCATTCTGTTGTCTTGGGACTGACTGATCAAATTAACATTAATAATAAAAATAATATGAAAGGGGATAGGCAAAAAAGCGACCGAAAGAGATCATACCTACTATCAACTAATGTTTTTATTGTTACAATTATAATGAAGTCACTGGATATTGGTTAACCTAATAGGCAAATATCCTTTCAGTGTCAATAAACAGAATGCTAAGTAAATATTTTGGCAATTTTTCCCTGGTAAAACCCATATAGGGGTATGTATGAAGCTTCCGTTTCATCCAATGAAACGGTACCAGAAGTAGTCTGGATAGTTAAATATTGACAAAGATGATAACTAAAGAATAAGTTAATCAGTGATTAAAAAGTTGAATAGGCAACCAAGAAAAGTTGTGAAATCTTTGTTCTGAGATCTGAGACAAAACCATCTGTCTCTGATTTTGGTTCAATCGTTGATGAATGTAACCAGTCTGACTCAATGATCTATTGGGAGGCCCCCTTCCAAACACAAAACCTATGATTTTAATTAGCGTTAGTTATAGTGCCAACACAAGGCAAAAAATTTGCTCACGCCATAAAGAGTGGTAGGGGTTTAATTCTAAACCTAAGTTATATCTTCTAATTGATAAATTCTTTTATTTGGAAGAATATTTTATTTCTAGAACTCCACAAACATTCCTCCTCCTCCTCCTCCTCCTCCTTTTGCTTCTTCGCACTCTCCCTCTCGCTCTCTTGTTCTCTCACTGTGTTGTTATCTTTTATGAGAAATCAAGGAATATTCAGTTCGAAATTTGTGATCATGACTTGAGCTTTTCAAAAAATGTGTGAGTCATGCCTTGCCCTTTGATAATTTCCAAGTGACGAAGCTGCTTTTACAGATCTGTCCCAACTTTTAATGATTTCCGTATATTTTGTTTCATTGGGAGTGAGGAAAACAAATGGGAAATGTCATTCATGAGTATGAGCTTGCAAATGAATACGTGGAAGGCAAACGGCTATTACTTTATCTGAGGAACGCAGTATGTTTTCCTAAGCCTTTTGCCCTTTTCGCAAGCATATAGTTTCTCCTGTTTTCATTCACAGTTGAAAACAGTGCAGCAGTATGGTGGGACAATCACATCTATGTGCATGGATAGAAGGCTATTCAAAATCTAAACATCTTACAAGTTTAAGCGTACTTTTATAATTCACATGCATGAAGTTATATAGAGCAACTTTAAAAAATATAGAATGCAAGAGATCATTTCTTCATTCATTCTTACAGGCAAAAATTGTTATATTAATAATATTAAAAAAGAGACGAAAATGCATAATGCTTTGCTGTTCAAGAAACATTTTACTTCAAATGATCTGAATTCATCCCGGCAGCAACATTGTTGATTTGACCACGACAGGAATTACCTTTATTCTGAAGAGAGAATAAACAAGAAAGAAAAAAAAAGAGAGAGGTCAAGAGATTAAGTGAACTGAGGAACAGAATGACTAATTCTCTGTATTTTCTCTCTAAATTGTAGGAGTGATTAGGAATAAGGGATGTGTTGCCAACATATTGAACAGACAAATACATTATCAAAACATTTTCCCATGTGAAAGCAAACAAACAAAACTTTTTGTATTGTATGTCTTACTTGGTTATGCTGTTACGTTGGTCTTTTTAAAAAACTATCATGATCAGAAAGATGATCTCTTTTCTAATCTTTTAAAATTTCAACAAATATTTCTAGGCATTAAGGATAAGCAACATTTTGCCTTATCTGCTTCTCTGACATCGAGCTGTTTCTGGATGCTAAATATGACTACTGCACTTTTCATATCTGCAAGGCTGTTCCTGGGTCCACCCTGCAAATAGCCGTCCAGGTTTAGACTTCTCTGAGCAGCCAGGCATGTCTATCCCGCTTTCAACGCCCCCATTCTCTTCTGTGCTCAGGCTCAGACCATTTAGTGGCAGTGAACTTTCCTTTATTTCTGGTATGATTGTTGCTTCTCAGGGTCTGGCTTGGGCTCTGATCTTGACATTTATGTCACAGGTGTCACCGGTGAAACTGCTGGGAAACCAGATGGCAGGCCTACCTGAGGTTGGCAGCATCTGCTGTTGTACTCATTGTCCCTGTTACCTGCTCTACTTTCTTCTTCCTGTTGATGTTATTGTCCTGGGTTGCAGTTTCATTTGTTCAATGCTATTTACCCTTCTATAGGCCTTTCCAAATGCGAATTCCTTTCTGTAGCTCTTTTCATGCATTTTTTCTGCTTGGAACCCCACTATCCAGGAGGGCTCATGACTTGGCTGCCTTCCTTGGGTCCTTTGGGGGTTTTTCCTTAAATGTCACTTCCTCAGCAAGACTTCCCCCTAAGCACCCTATTTAAATTTTCAACACACCACTCTCCCTGACCCTGATATTTTTTCTCTTCCTTCGCTGCAGTATCTTTTTCCATAGCAATAGAGCACAGGCTCTAGTCCATGTTGATGTACTTGTACATAATCTGTATCATTAGGATATATAAAATAAAAGCTTTATGAGGGCAGATCCATTTGGTTACTTACTGTATTCTAAGCATCCAGAAGAACACTGGCTTTTAGCACTTTAAAAAAAGTTGTCTCTTGTTGTTAAATGATACATTGCATTGCAAATTCTGAAGTACTGGGCTTCTAGCTTTATATTTGGTCTTATTCAGCTTAGTACAGTGCTATGTGTAAGAGTTTTAAGGATATGTTTCACTTACTTGTGGAGCGTAAGGAATAACATGGAGGACATTAGGAGAAGGAAAGGAAAAGTGAATTGGGGTAAATTGGAGAGGGAGGCGAAGCATGAGAGACTGTGGACTCTGAGAAACAAACTGAGAGTTTTGGAGGGGATGGGGGAGGGGGTTGGGTGAGCCTGGTGGTGGGTATTAAGGAGGGCACATATTGCATGGAGCACTGGGTGTGGTGCATAAACGATGAATCCTGGAACACGGAAGGAAAAAAGGGCATAGGGAAAATCTGGATAAGTAGCACGTACTCTGTGTACTGGGTTTTTTATTTATTTAATCCTCACTGTAACCCAAGCCCTTTGCCTAAAGAAGCACAGCGAGAAAGTAGCAGAGTAAGTATGCACACTAGTTTCATCTGGCTCCAAAGTTACTGCCTTTTCTTCAAAGCATGGTGCCCACCAAATAATAGTAAGTCAACAAGAACCCCTCAAAATTGATGATGGTGCATAAATCAGGTGTAGCTGATTGGCTAAGAAAAAAGAACTGTAAATTAGCTTCTGAAAAAGATAAGTGTCAATGCCAAAAGAAGGAAACCCAAAACTATTTAGAGCCATAGCACCTTTGGCTTAAGTGCGTGGACCTCCAAGGTAACTAACTTAAAAAGGAAGACATGTTTCTGGACACATGTTTTGACATATCTGCTGAAAATATATTGTTTACAATGTGAAAGTTAAAATGACAAATAGATTCTTTCTTGATCCTGAAAAGGCAGGAAGAACTGCTCTTCAGTGTCTTATTGTGGTCTAAGAAACAGTAATTAATCATATTTTTAAAGCAAGCCAGATTTTATCCATATGATCTTTTTTTACTATGTCCTCTCTTTGACCTCTTTTCATCTAGTGAAACAAATGCAAGTTAGGTCTCATTTTTAATTTAGTACCATATATGTATGGAGAAACCACATGATGCAATGGGCACAGGAGACTGGAGGAGAGCCAGCAAGCCTAGACAAGCACCCTGCCCTCGTGGGGCCCAGAGCCAAGCAGGAGCAGCCACTGCTAAGGGAGATAACATGTTCCGTGAACATCTGGATATTGAGTTATCTCTAATCCAGAATTTATGTAAAAAAAAAAAAAAACCTCTTAATAATTAATTATATTCTGTCTTCATTTTTCTTTCCTTAGTGAGAGATAATTTGATGCACTCTCTCTGTCTGTCTCTCCCTCTCTTTTAGGTAATCATATAATCTGGATGTTGGAAGTATTTTATTATTCTATATTTCAGTTATTAGCTCAGACAGGCATGTTTTCTATAGCATTTTCTTGACTATTTCTGGTAATTGAGAATTATTTCTTGTTAAAAAATAGTCACTTTGTTTAAAGCAAGTCTAAGAATTTGAACATTAAGTTTTTTCTCCTATAACATTCCTATTTGTCTTCAATCTGTCCTCTAGAGTCAGAAGAGACTTTTGCACATCTCGGTCCCCTGCAACATGACAGCTTGTTTAAAACTGGGTCTCTTTGAAATTGTCTGCTATCTAGTTCTTTTATTGAGTATCTACTTTGTGCAGGGTATGGCTTTATGTACTTAAAGGGTCACAAAGGGAATATATTGTAACCTTACCTCAAGGTAGTTACATAAATATGACAAATAGTGTGTGAGAAGCAAGTGCTGTTGAGTTTGAAAAAGTGAAAGGCCACACCCAGCTGAAAGGATGTAGAAGTATTCATGGGAAATGTAACATTTGAGATTTAAAACTGATATTGTCTTGTCAGGTTGAATTGTCGTGAATTTTAGGTAGTGAAAACAAAATAAGCAGCAACTTGGAAGTAGAAACACAGAGATCAGGATGTAAGTTTAGGAAAACTTGAGCAAATTAGTTCTTCTTCACCATAAAGTGCTAGTAGAGGTTGACAGGTAATAAGACTGGAAAGGAAATTTGGTGCGTTCTTTCAATGTCAGGCAGAGGAATTTCTACTTTATATGAATGGTAAGGAAGAATGTTTGAAGATTCTCGGATGAGGGTATCAAATACAAGGTTATACTTTCATTAAATTGACGTAGCAGTAGTTTTGGGAGTGAACTAAAGCAAAGCAAAGTGTATGTATAGGAATGCATTAAGAAAAAATGGCACTCCCGACTGTACATATAAAGGAAATTCAGAAAAAAAAAAAAAGAGATCTCTTAAAGAGAATTTTTCCAAGCAATTTCACCTGAAAAACTGAAAGACTGGCAAATACATGATTGTTGAACTGTCTGGGCTGGTGAAATAAGCTACCAAGGCAGAAACAAGCATATGTGTGTGTATATGTGCATGTGTGCACAGGTGTATGGATATAGTGTGTGTGCGTGTGCGTGTGTGTGTGTGTGTGTGTAGAGGAGAGGAGAGGCAGCAGAGTGAGTTTAGTCTGACTTTTGTTAAGTAGTCTGACTTTAAGAAAGGTAAAGTAAGCTCAAACAGTGGAGTGGCCATAAATTTATAGGGTCACTTACATGGCTCTTTGTAACTGAAAGAAACAAAACTGGAAACCTGGAATTAGGCAGGTGTCATGACACATAAATATATACTGGTGAGAGTGTACTGAGTGAAAAGACAAGAGAGCTTCTGAATAATATAGGGGTACAACTGTTAATTCACCAATGATTTACTGGATGATTTATCTCAGATAATGAGGTATGCTGGACATTGTGGAAAAACCACAAAAAGAGATGGGTTAAGATAAGAAATATGAGATAATAGGGGAGAGAAGTTTTACATGGATAACTTTAATAAAAAGTAGAACTGACAAACATCACTAAGGTTCTCTGAAAAAAGAAATCAGCATTTATTTAGTATCTACTATGTTCTAGGCCTAGTGCTTAGTTTTTTCTTATAAATTTATTTCATAAAACTCAAAATGAGCCTTGATTTCTACTGATGAGAAATTCAGAGAATTTAAGTCTTATTCCAGCAGGAGTCAAGATAACCCCACAAAACATGATTATAAGGGGAAACTCGGTTATATTGTAGGTCACCAGTTTAATAGCAGCGAGCTTACGGTATTGTGACAATATCTCAGGTATAGAAAGGGATCTGGTGACTTAAAAAATCAGTCATATTTCCCGTTACCCTTTTCAGTTGGTGTATCAATGGTACATTTTTCCGAAAATGGAATGATGAAGCATATTTAGAATTTGAAATCAGACACATGTGAGTTTAAACGCTGCCTCTGTTGGCAGTGCCTCATTACAGCCTCCATATGCCCAGATCACCACCACATTAGAAAAGTGTCAACAGCATTACTTCCCTTACAAAATATCACAAGGATAAAATGAGATAACTAATATCCAGAATCAAGTAGAGTGTCAGAATTTAAATCACGTGAACATGAAATGAAGACACAAATCTGCGGTCTCTTATGGTCTCACCCTCTCTCATATCTAATTCTCTCTCTGTCTCTCTGAGGCACACACATGTACATACATACACGCATGCACAAATTTTGCATCAAGGATATTTTGGAATGTAGCTATTTTTTGAGCATTGTTTTTCATTTCAAAGGCCTTCTGCTCCTGGCTCTGCCTACTTGTTCTCTCCTGGGATGATGCCTGGACATTAGATCCACTACCCCACTGAGGAGTTTAGAGACTGCCTTTTTTTTTTCTCTCCTTTGAAGAGGGTGAGAGCTGAGGGGCCAAGTTACAGGTAGAGGTCCTCAATGAAATGGAAGGAATGAAGGAATGAAGAAAACCGAGCTGGAAATATTCTAGCATTTGGAACAATTTTTCACTTTTTCGGGAGGACCATGACTTGGGAAATTTTCTTCCTTGTCTATTAAATTCAGAATTGGAATTCTGTGATTCTAACATAATTTAGCCATCAAAATAAATGAATATGTAATCAGAGTAGAGGTGGCCTTCCAACTGACAAATCATTTAAGAAGGGTTGAGGTAGTTCATGGATAGTCTACTAACATGCACTTAATATATCTGAAGATTAAAAAAGGATGTACAACAACGTTGCCAGACTATCTGCAATAGAATAAAAATACCTGCATAAAGATATGGGCATATGTCATTATACATAACTTATTTTTCCCCAGGAAAGTTGGATGTAAAATGATTATTTACTACACTGAATAGTATTTCCCAGGGATCATCATGATTATGAAAATATTGGTGTGCATATCTGTTATAGAAAAAAATAATGTTTAAAAATATAACAGGGCGCCTGGGTGGCTCAGTTGGTTAAGCACCTGCCTTCAGCTCAGGTCATGATCTGGAGTCCTGGGTCCGAGTCCCACATCAGGCTCCCTGGTAGGGAGCTCTACACTCAGCAGGTCGTCTACTTCTCCCACTGACCTCTCATGCTCTCTCACTCTCATTCTCTCTCTCTCAAATAAACAAATTTTTAAAAATAACAGTCATTTAAAGAAATGAAGGATATTGTTCAACAATTATAATATGAACAGAAAATGAGTTTTTGGAAATATATATTGGAACTAACCCTAGAATTGAAAGAAAAATGATGATTTATCCAAATAGTATCTACTAAGCCTATGTCTTTCATTTTCCATTATGTTCTGTTCCCAATCTATAGTGGAAAAACATGTAAATCTATTTGTTCAGAACTTTCTCCCTTTTATGGAAATTGTTAGTTACAGAAATGAGTGAGTGGCTCAAGGTAAAAGATAGAAAGATGTAAATACACAGTAAGTGACAATCAGAAAGTTTCTGAAAAAATAAATTGAAATCTATGGATTAAGTAAACTAGAAAATCCAAAAATAAATCCTCAGATAACATTTAACAAGTCTTTTCTTAGTTTATGTTTCCAGCATTATTCTAATGTAATGAAGAAAACTAAAAATTAGTTGTAAAATAGGATTAAAAGATAACTTTCAGAAAGACATTTCTTAGTCTCTCTCAGCTTTGTTGAGTAAAAATCCTCAAGTTGTTTTTTTTTTTTTAAGATTTATTTATTTATTTGAGAGAGAGAGACAGTGAGAGAGAGCATGAGCGAGAAGGTCAGAGGGAGAAGCAGACTCCCCATGGAGCTGGGAGCCCGATGTGGGATTCGATCCTGCGATTCCGGGATCATGACCTGAGCTGAAGGCAGTCGTCCAACCAACTGAGCCACCCAGGCATCCCAAATATCCTCAAGTTTTTGAGCACTTATCCACAATTAGTAATTATAACATAAACTGTTATATAATTATTTCCTTATCTGTGAGATTAAGTAAGCCAGTTTTTTTTTCAGTATAAGTTGAACCTTAGAGTAATTACTATAAAGTGAATCTTTGTGGAAAGAAACTAGTCATATGCTATTTTTACTATATGTCTTTATTATATAATTACTCTATCTTTTATGATAACTTTTATATTTGTAGATGTCATCATATATAATAACATGGTTTTTTAAATATTTTAATTTAGAAAATTAATGTTCCTCTTTTATAAGTGAGAAAAAATTTTTAAAAATGGGATTGAAAGGCAAAATATGTTATCAGAGTTTAAAAATTAGTTCATAATATTCATTCCTTTCTGACTACTTAAAATAATATCGTGTACCTTTCCAATTACTTATGAGTCTTCCAAATATAATATCTGGCTTTAAAAGTTGTAACATAAAATCACCTGTCTGTAAAGTAATGCAACTGAATGAAGTTTAAAAACTTCACGTAACGAGCCATTTAGCAATCTCATAAAATGTCAGTTTGGTGTTAACAAGAGCAAATAGGAGAAAAGCTAATGTGCAAGCCTTCTGAAAACTTCATCCTGGGAAATCAGAAATAAGAGACTATGATCCTTATTTCAAATCTATATTGCATAAAAGTATTTTTGAAATGGAAAAAATATTCACGTGTTGCTCTTCATATATCTTGGGTGTTTTGGTAAAACATTTTCTGCTCACCCTTTTAAATATCCTGTAACATAGTCACTAGCTAGGATCACTGGGACAAAAATGGGTGATCCTACAACTAATATCATGTCAAAGGAACTACACATTCCCTTGTCATTCCTAATAGCAAGTGGCTCCTGGAAAAGGCTGGAGAAGCATTGCATCACGGTTAGGCACATGAATTCTGTGACCAAAAAGCATGAGTTCAGATTCTGACTCTACAATCTCCGGCGGTGAAAACTTAATGCATGCTGCAAACTATTTAATCTTTTGCTGCCTCAGTTTCCTCATATTTTAAATGGGGATAATCACAACATCTATTTCATCAGGTTGTTATGAGTTAAGTGCTTTTAAATAGTTCTCAAAATAGTGCCTGACAAAAATAGTGCAGTATGTGTTGTTACTTATGGTTAACCTCCCCCAAAAGATACATTTGCCAAATCACTTTGTAATTGTTTTACTCCTTAATTTATTTTTTTTTGAATTAGAATCTTATTATACAAAAGCCTATTATTAAGCACATTTGTAAAGTGAGACCAAAATATTCATGTATTCATTTGATAAATGAAGCTAATGCTCATCACAGAGATTCGTGGAACATATGATTCCAGTAGGACAACTTATTTTGGGTAAAGAATCTTCTAACTGTCTTGTCTGGTTTCTAAGTCTTTAGGATGGTATACATAGAAGATACAATTTTTTCTAATGGTAAAGCCAGAAAATATGCTATATAGCATATACATATATGCTATATGCAACATATTTTCTAGCATTATATATAGCATATTTTCTAGCTTTATCATTTTCATCAGAAATCTATCTATACATATGTATATATATATCCATGCATTTATATATGTGTATATATATTGTATAGGTAAATAGATCTTCTGACATTAATAATATTACCAAGTATTGAGGCACTGCAAATATGACCAGTACGTGACCAGAGTACACACTTTACTGTTTTTGTTGACAAGCAACTGTCCACCTCTTGTCCAGTGATAGTATTCCAACTTTGCTTTTGAGGGATATTCCTAGACCACCGCCACAATCCTGACTGTTCATAGATTTCAAGGAAGGTTTCCTTCTAGTTCCAAGGGTGAGGCATTTGCTTTAGGGGAGGTCAATCAAAGCATGAAGCACGACATTACCTAGGACTGAGTGATTACTTAAGGGATGGGTATGTAACCCAGCTGGAGCTAGTGTGATGCAATGAGAGTTTTTCTGAGTGTTTATTCCCATTGGATTTAAGTCTGGGAGGTTGGGAGCTGCTACAGAGCAACTTATTACAATAAGGAATGAATTTCTAGAAAAGTTAACACCATGGAAGTCAAAGCATAACTAGATGCTGGTAATGTCATCTGTGTTCCAGAATCATCCCATGCCTCAACCTAGCCCTAGAAAATAAACCTTGAACTAATGAACTTCCTTTTCCTTCCATCCTTCCTTGCTCTCCTTTCTTCCTTCTCTCCCTCCCTCCCACTTTCTTTCTTTTTTCCCTTCCTTCCTCCCTCCCTCTTTTCTTCCTTCTTTCTTTCCTTTTCTTATTTCTTTTTTTTTTTTAAAGATTTTATTTATTTATTTGACAGAGAGAAATCACAAGTAGTCGGAGAGGCAGGCAGAGAGAGAGAGGGAAGCAGGCTCCCTGCTTAGCAGAGAGCCTGATGCGGGACTCGATCCCAGGACCCTGAGATCATGACCTGAGCCGAAGGCAGCGGCTTAACCCACTGAGCCACCCAGGTGCCCCTCCTTTTCTTATTTCTTCCCTCTTTTCCTCCCTCCTTCCCTCTCTCTTTTTTCTTTCTTTCTTCTTTCTCAAGCCAGTGTGAGCCATTCTTTTGTCTCTTATAACCGAAAGAGACCTGCTAGAGTGATTAATTTTTTTTTTTTTACTGGATCTTCTGTATGCTCAGTTCCAACAAATACATTTTCTAATGAAAATGATGAAGCTAGAAAATATGCAAAATATATTGATTTAATAATTAGGACTGTTTCTGGTCATAATTGGCACCACTGCCTGGTATTTATTTAATCTTTATTTCAGGCTTTAGTTGCATGAGCAAGTGTTTATGACTGAATAAAATTCACAGATTTTTGGTGTCAGACTTTCAGTTTGAATCCTATGTGTGTGAAAGAAAGGACGTACGTCCTTTCTTCAGTTTTCAAATCAGGATCATGAAATTGTTTATTTGATAAGATTGTGGGGGGGGGGATGAAATGGTATGGTACATACAGACATGTTAGCCCAGTCAGTGACTGGCACATAGGAAGTCCTCAAATCATCACTTTATCATCAATTGAAAGACTGGCACTTAGGATTTCACTGGATTTTCAGTTTTCTTCTGGCTGCTTTTCAGCCACTAAAATCAGAGTTAAAATAAGATTGGTGTCTCATCACGGTTATTTTATTTCTAGATAAAGTTTATTTGTGTAGCACAAAGACCATCTCCATTGAATTAGCAGAGCGCTTTATTGGATGTCAGATACTTTGGGGCTGAGGAATGTTAAATTCCACTGTATGTAAGACTTTCACTAGTATAATTGCTTTTTTATGCTTTTATTTTTAACAGTCAGTGTTTATTTTTCTTTTACACTTTGAATTATTTGTATCGATTGAATGACTTCTGGCTTAGCAAATAAAAAGAGTGATCAGAAGCTTAATCTGCTAGCAGAATTGATGATTGAAATCAGCAAAGTCTTAGCGTTTTGTTCTAAGAAAAGCCTGTGAAAATATCAGAGCTCCATTAGTGAAAGCTTTGGGCGGCTTCAAACACAGGGTTCTCTGTACGCACACTGTGAGGGGTTTCTCTTCACAGTTCCCCCGCCCTCTAGTGGTAGTTCTAATAACGCCATTTTGTAGTCCCCAAACAGGAAATGCCTGTTCTTACTTCAGTTACCAGAATCCTTTTACAGGAAGTTAGGTGTGGTCTTTGAAGGAGAATTTAAAAAAAAAAAAAAAAAAAAAAATGAAAAAAAGAAAAAAAGAAAAGAATGATGGAATTTTAGCTGCAGTCTTCTTGGTGCCAGCTTATCAATCCCAAACTCTGGGTGTAAAAGATTCCGCAGGGGTAATGTTTTAATATTCTTACTATGCTTATTCTCTGTGATGCTTCTCTACCTATACAGTAGAATCCTTGGGGGAATCTGCAGAGGACCACTTTCATTTTGAAGCTGCTGGCTGCATGTTTTAGCATGTCTCTTTTATTAGAGCATCCAGGCATGGCAGTTTCCTCCATGAAGTATGCATGGACCTTTTTCATGCCTATTTCTGTCGAGGCATGAGGGTCTCTCGGGATGGGTGAGGTAAATGAGGGATGTTTTGGAGGCAGTGTGATACTGAGAGGGCAGTCTGCTAGCTAGTGGCTGAAAGGTCCTAGTCTACTTCAGATAAAATGTAGAAACGGGAGAGTAGCTTATGTTATTTTAAATTTCCCTGTTTGATCTGGCATATGCTACAGAAATGATGCATTTACTCTTTGAAAACGCACTTCATATAACTAAATGGCAATTCTCATTCCTGTAGGAAGGGGGTTAAAATGGATTGATATTTTAAAAAGAGGAATTATATACAGGTGACATTCAGGAGTTACTGTTTTGGTTGTATGGTTTCAAAAATCATAGAAACTCTTGCAACTGGTTCCGAGGTAATATTTGGAATGATTGGTGTGCTCTGTGAAGTTATATTTGTTAGTCCGGTGAAATATAATTAGAATACAGTAAGCCTCTATGTCATGGCAAAGACCAACAAAATAGGAGTTTGTTTAAAAGATAAACTATCTTAAACTTGTTATTTTTTCAAGTCTAAATTTGCTACTTAGATGTTTATGAAATGGACACTATTTGAGAAAAATGAACTAATTCTACAGTGTTTACTAAGTACTGCAAATTTGTTAATTTAAGAAGCAATTATACTAGGTAGCAGCAGGTTGCTAAGCCAGGGGGGTCCAAGATCCAGACCTCTGACGTGGATGACTTCCTGCCCAGTTTGGCAGGAGCTGGATCCCTTCCTGTGCAGCTTCCGAGCAGTTCCAAATGCAATCGGGCATCCCCCGCTCCTTCCTGCTCCCTTGCTTTCAAGCAGTATCTACCTATGTTTCCATAGCCTGGCATTTCAGGATTTCCAGAGCTCTTTACCAGGTGCGTTGATTTTGAATAAGCTATTAAAGGTGGAAAAGTAGGCCAAAAGGAACATGGAACAAAACATAGAGGTACATGCAAGATCCTTGCATAGCCCAGGTTCTATAATTTTGGGTGATTATTCATCTCTTGTTTTGGATCTCTGATATTTTTTTCAGAAAGGATGCTGAAAAAGATGGCTGCCAAAATATTCACACAAGTGAAACAGCAAGCACAAATCAGTATCCTCCATTTCCGTGCTCCGAATCTGGATATTTTCACTTAAAACATTTTGGGAGTGGGAGACTAGATTACCTCATAGACATCTACTGAATGTGAAAGACAAATCTCCATGCAAGCAAATGAATGCATGCCTGAGAATCCCCGGAAGACAGCTTCCTTAATAAAATATTGCAGACAGCTTGGTTTATATATTTTATCTCAGTATCATGTAATTGCCACAGTTACCTTTTATCCTAATGACCATTGCTTCTCTCTCTCTCTCCTCTCTCTCTCTCTTCTCTCTCTCTTGTTTCCATAGCACTTTTTTATGCAAAGAGCTAAACAGTGATTAAAGGAGCAGGATGAAAAGATGGCACAGTCAGTGCTGGTACCACCAGGACCTGACAGCTTCCGCTTCTTTACCAGGGAATCCCTTGCTGCTATTGAACAACGCATTGCAGAAGAGAAAGCTAAGAGACCCAAACAAGAGCGTAAGGATGAGGATGATGAAAATGGCCCAAAGCCAAATAGTGACTTGGAAGCAGGGAAATCTCTTCCATTTATTTATGGAGACATTCCTCCAGAGATGGTGTCAGAGCCCTTGGAGGACCTGGACCCATACTATATCAATAAGAAAGTGAGTTTTTAGTGAAGTTGTCTTTACTTGCCCTACTTCCTAATTGGTTCTGGACTAGTCCCACAGTTGTCTGGTGAAGAATGGTGTGCCTCCTCCCCTTTGTCTGAAACATCATTAGGATGCTGGGTGGGCTTGAGCATGTAATGGATCCACTATCCTACAAGTCTCCCGGAAGTACTCATTTGAGCCTACATTCCCAGAACGAATAGAGCTGAGGAGGCATGATGCAGTTGGGTAACTGAGGAAGGGCAAAAGTCTATTCACCTTACAGTGTGATGAAGCAGAAAGTGAAAACAAGAGTTATATTTCCAGAAGTAATATTTAAAATCCTTTTTATAATCTCAGGCTCTCTTTAAGTTCCTTTGATGGCAGCCGGATTATGCCTTCTTGCCATACACTTTGCCCTTTCCACAGCTCTCTGCAGAAGAAATAATAATAGGTGACTTATGTACTCCCTCCCAAAAGCAGCTCATCCAAAAACACACATGGAAAACTCAAGTCATGAAAATTTTTTGTCAAAATGAAGAAGTAATCAAAGCCTCGTTTTTATGCTCTTTGTGTATTACAAATATACTTTTAAAATGCTGATATCAAAGCTTGATAAAAGGTCCTAAGAATTCCTACAGCAATTACTACAAGTTTTTTTTCTTCTCCTTTAAATCCTCATGTTACTTAACTAAATTTAGGAAAGTTAATGGTGCACGAAAAGAAAAAACACCTATCATCATGTTGTGTGTTGGTAATTAGTGTATTACTATAGTATTTTGTAAGGCAAAATTTTAAGTGATGATCTTACCTTTCTCTTAAAGTGTTCCTAATTTTAATATTAAGATCCTAAATTCTGTTTTATGTGTTGTGTTTTCTTTTTCAGACATTTATAGTATTGAATAAAGGGAAAGCAATCTCTCGATTCAGTGCCACTCCTGCCCTGTACATTTTAACTCCCTTCAACCCTATTAGAAAATTAGCTATTAAGATTTTGGTACATTCATATCCTTTTTTCAAATAGTTGCTTGTTAAGATTTTGTTCTTTGACTGAATTATTAATCTGGAAATTTAAAAAAAAAATCATGTGCTTGGAAATGTTACATGCTCCTTTTTTTCATTCCTCTTACTCAACTGTTCGCATATTGCAAATGGGATCATAGGTAAGTGAACCCCTTTACCTCATCTTCTAGTTGTTCCCCTCTTCCTGACTCACTGCTTCTTCCTTTCTTCTGTCCTTTTCTGCTTCCTTCTGAATTGCTGCTACATCTAATTCATTCATTAATATTGATTATGTTGCCAAGTCCTCCTTTTACACGTCTTCATATTTTACAATGTTTTGCAATGGGTGAACTCCATGAGCTAATTTTCCTTACTGTTTCACATTTGGAAAATATGTAAATGATCTGAATTGCACAATTTTATATCTTTTTGATCTGAGTTGTACTACTTTCTATTTTTTATTTGAAAGCTTTGAGTTAGTAAATGCTTACAGTTGTGATTGTATGCATACTAGCCTTTCAGATAGCTCTCTAATTTTGTTCCCCACCAGCATCCCACTGATTTTCTATGTTCTCTTCTCTTCTCTTTCCTTCCTTCCTTCTTTCCTGCCTTCCTTCCTCCTTCTTTTTTCTTTTCTTTTCTTTTTATCTCTTTTCCCTCCCTTTCTTTCTTGCTCTCTCTCTTCCTCAGTTGTTCCTGTGTTTTATTCAAGTCAAAGATTCTGCTCCAACTGGCTTTCTCCAAAGGCTTATTGTCTGTCAAACCATATACATCCTCATTTTATTCTTCATTCTCCTTATTGAAGTAGTAATATCCTGGAAGTGAGATTGATGACATGTTGGTGGGAGATGGTAATCTGATTTACTCCGAGAAGTTAAATAGAGTAGTTGTGAATGAGAGATTTTGTTTTAGGTAAAAGACAGTGGTCTGACTGACAGCCAGCCCTGGGAAAACCAGGGAAGCCAAGGTTTGGAAGACTGGGGTGTTGCCAGGCAGGGGCATTTACAGGAAGAACACTTAAACCTTGGGATGAAGATTGATATGCATCAGGAACCAGAGGGAAGGTTCCTGAAGGGGGAACTGTAATCTAAGCAGAGTCTCAAGGCAAATTTTAATGTTGTTTCTTCTTTAGAAAGGTTCATTGCCTGGGGTTCCATGACACGATCAGGCCAGGGATTCCATGACATGGTGAGACTTTTGGTGTAAAAGCCTACTTTCTGCAGTAATCCAAGAAAATGTTTGAATTAGATAAAGTGAGGAATTCAGGATGTGGGATAAGCTTGGTATAGGAAACTCATTTCAGTTCTGGGTGGAGGGGCTGTAAATCACGTCCCCAGACTTGCCAGGCAGTGTGGTAAATGATGTTTTCAGAAGCATGACCTTTTAGAATTCAGTCTCCCTTCAACATCTAATTTGTTTCTTTTCCTCCCTGTGTTCTTTGCATAGACATCAGCATATTTTAATTTGTTATTTATTTTATGCTTTAAGATTTAATAATTTTTTGAATTATCTAAAGGGATAACATTTCTTTATTTCTATTTTTCTAGAAAGAGAACCCAATGGTTTGGGGCATAAAGGTTTTTAAGTTGGCATTAGAAATGAATAATAAAGTTGAGATTTATATTTGGGTCTCCTGGATTATAAATTATGGTCTATTATTACGTTTTGGGTATTTGTAATCTTTGCACTAAATAAGTCTTTCCATAAATTATTTAATTATCAGATAATTTTACACCCTTTATGTAAACTTTATTTTTATATGAAATTCTGTGAAAACTCAAACTTATGTCCAGTGCTCTATTAAGAGTAGATAACTAGGAGAGTATGCATTGAAAAATAAGTGATTACTGAGTCAGAGGTTAGAAAATCAAATGCGAAACAAGTAACAAAGTGGAAAGGCTGAATTGGTCAGAAAAAAAAAAAAAAAAAAAGAACTATTTTTCCTGAATCTGAGTGATGGGATGGAATTAAGAAAGCCTAATATTAAAGGAAAAAAAAAACAGTTTTTACTTTAAATCTTTTGTGTGGAGATCATGTATTTTTTCGAAAGTGTCATGAAAGCCATCATCTCACTCCAGAAAATCCTAGGAAGTTAGGGAACCCATGAGTTCTAATTTAAGACCCTTTGTGAAAAGAGACTCCTATTGGTAGAGGGCAAGGACAGTTTTAGAAGTTTTGATCATAAGATCCAGGCACTAAAGACATAGTTTATGGTGCTCTCTGGGAATTAGACAAGTTGAATTTGAGGGTTTTCACTTGTTTCCCAGAAGAAAGAAAATCTTCAAGGGGCAGAGTTGTTTGGAGACCTGCTGTAATGTGAGTTAGATGAAGGCAGTCAGGTAAATCTATTAAGATTTGCTAAAGTGGGGGCACCTGGGTGGCTCAGTGGGTTAAAGCCTCTGCCTTCAGCTCAGCTCAGGATCTCAGGGTCCTGGGATCAAGTCCCGCATTGAGCTCTCTGCTCAGCAGGGAGCCTGCTTCCTCCTCTTTCTCTCTGCCTGCCTCTCTGCCTACTTGTAATCTCTGCCTGTCAAATAAAATAAATAAAATCTTAAAAAAAAAAAAAAGATTTGCTAAAGTGAATAGTCAGATGCTTACAAATGGTGTTAAGCCACAAATTTCTTCTAGTGTAGAAAAAAGTAGATTTTTAAAAATCTCTAATTTCCTTAATTAAAATGTTATATTTCAGATATTTCATCTTGGAGTAAAGATAAAAGAAAAAGCAAGTGGACCAAAAGTCTGATATAAATAAATTCTTTGTCTTTTGGATAGTAGCATATTTGATGGGAGAGCATAGTAAACTTGGATGGGTGTAATACTGTAGGGTTTGTAAGTGATTCTGCTAGTAATTTTGTCTTTTATTCTTCCCAGCATAAGCCCTATGCTCAAATCTTGGTTTTCTGGCTTCAAGCACATGCCTTTTGCTCTAAAGTTAAAATGCTTGGAGATGATGATGGTGGGTTGGGATACAGTTAAGAGGTCATTGTATATTTATTATCATTAATTTATAAATCAGAAAATGTCCATTCACAATAAAGAAATTTGTATTTTAGACCTAGACTAATACCTCTATTTCTAAAGAAAATCCTGTCTCATTTGTTAAAGAGCTGTTATCTTCATTAGGAGCTGTTGAATATCAAATTAGCTTTGTTTTTTGACTTTGGCAGAATGAGAACTTATACTTATGCTTACTATATTTGTGCCAGGGTGTATTTTGAAAGCTGAAAATGCTTTTGCTATGCCTAATATCTTGTTTTGGTAGTTACATAAAATATGGTTATATTTTCTAGATAGTAAACAAGTTAAAAATGATCCATATTCCTAAAATTTCTTATCAGAGTTTTAAATGTGTTGCATGAAAGTTTTTATTATTTTAGATTAATATGCATATTCTACCTTATTTTGCTTTTGTTTGCAAATATTTATGAAGTTCCTAATATATGGCAAGTGTTCTTCTAGACATTGCAATGCGGCACTGAGCATAACAGAGTTCCTGCTTTCATGTGGTTATTATGGTCAGTATATGTGTGTGTTTGAGAGGAGAAAGATGAGAAAAATCCTATGCCAGCTCATGATAAGAGCTATTAAGAAAATAAAACTGTGTAAAAAGAGAAGAATGGCAAGGTACTATTTTCGAGCAGAGAAGTCCTCTCTAAAATGATACCATCTGAGTAGAGATCAGAAGGAAGGGAGGGAGACATGGAAATCTAGGGAAAAGTTAAGTGTGAGGAGAATAGCAAATGTGAAGGCAAAGTATAAAGATAGATGTACAACTGGTGTGCTCAGCAAGGAGAATCAGCAAGGAGTCCAGAGAGATGGGGTGAAGTGGGGAGGGCAGGGTGTAGTGGGATATGAGGTCAGTGAGAGCAGAGGGCGGGGTGCAGTTGTAGGCCACGATAAGGACACCACAAAGTCGGGCTGAATGAGATGCGGAGTGATGATTGAAGGATTTCCAGCAGAAGAATATCATAACCTGACTCATATTTTATAAATACCACTCTGGCTGCTGGGTGGAGTATAGACTGCATGGAGGGAAAGGTTGGGAGAAGATTGATTGGGAACCTCCTTCCATTATGAAGACAACAGATGCTGGTGGCTTGGACTATGGTAGAAACAGTGAGGGTGGCAAAAAGGCATCAAACTTAGATGTGTTTTGCAGAAGAGCCAACAGGATTTTCTTAGCGATTATTAGATTTGAATGTGTGTTTGAGATGGCTGTTAGACATTCAGGGGAGGAGCTGAGTACCTGGATGGAAATAGAAATCTGGAGTTCAGGAAAGCGTAGGGCTGGGGATAAAACTTTGGAAGACATTAGTATTTAATGGTATTTCAAGTCATAACAAAGATCTGTGACACCCCAAATAACACAACTGTTCAGACTGCCTGTCATTCACACAGAATAGAAAAATGAAAAACAGTTTTTGGTATCAGAAAACCTGGATTCAGACCCACCTCTGAGATTTACCTATTGCTCTATGACCTTGGGCCAAGGTATTAAAACTGTTTTGGATCTCAGTTTCTCCATCTATGAAATTGGAGTCAAAATGAATACATTAATAATAATAAAATGTATGCGAAGTACCTGGCATCATGACTAACACCTAGTAGGTACTTGATAAATGGTTGCTATGATAGCTGTTTTTGGTTGTAGTAAGTACAGTTCTAGCAGCAACTACTGTAAGATTAGTAAAGGAAAACTCTCATACTGTTAAGGAATTCCACAAAGAATTCTGTATAAATCACTGTTTTCTCCTGGCTTCACTTTCCCAAGAAAATGTTTTTATGCCACCAGAATTTGATGCTTTAAGTGACTAAAACATAATGTGATTGTGTGACCTTCTCATTTTGCAGATGATTTATTTAAGTCCCAGAAGTGTTTACTCCCTTTCTAAGGCTGCATTTTGTATCAATGGCAGAGCTAAAACTTCAGACCAGGTCTTCTCATTCTCAGCCTAGTGCTCTTTGCATTTTCCGCCAGAGAGAAGAAAACTCTCAGGTATAATGTACTAGGTGCATTGCCAATATCGCTGTCTATATGAATTCCAAAGGTTATTTTCAGTGGCTTCAACTTACTAATTCATTAAATAAGAAGTAGCCTTTTTAGCTCATTCCAAAATTATACAGTATCCACATAGAAATAATAATTTAAAAAAAGTTAGTTTTTCCTGCAAAGAACTATATAGGCCTGTAGGAGAGGAGGGGATACGATTTCCATTTCCCCTGCTTTTAATTTTTTAAAAAATATTTTATTTATTTATTTGAGAGAGATCATGAGAGGGGAGAAGGTCAGAGGGAGAATCAGACTCCATGGAGCTGGGAGCCCTGTGCAGGACTCCATGCTGGGACTCTGGGATCATGACCTGAGCTGAAGGCAGTTGCTTAACCAACTGAGCCACCCAGGCTCCCTCCCCTGCTTTTAATGCTCAAAAGTTATCATGCATTGGGGCACCTGGGTGGCTCAGTGGATTAAAGCCTCTGCCTTTGGTCATGATCAGGTCATGATCTCAGGGTCCTGGGATCGAGCCACGCATCAGACTCTCTGCTTAGCGGGAAACCTGCTTCCCCCTCTCTCTCTGCCTGCCTCTGCCTACTTGTGATCTGTCTCTGCCAAAGAAATAAATAAAATCTTTTTTAAAAATTGTTTTAAAAAAGTTATCATGTATTATCACATAGTTAGGAAAGATGGTTAATCATAGAATGAAACAACTCAAGAGTTGAAAGTATATTTGTGACATTTAGTTAATATTTCTGCTAACTTGGAAATATGCACTGATAGGTAGAAAGAGGCCTGACCTACTCTGCTTTGAATTTTCTATTTTTATGTTAAGAAAACAAAACAAAACTCTAACATTAAACTGTTTTCTCCCCTAGTTTAGAGTTAAAAATTCCCCTGCAACATCTCTGGATATTATATAACATTACAAAGTCCCTGAACAGACTCACAAACAATGACCTCCCCTTCTTTAAAGATTTTATTTATTTATTTGACAGAGAGAAATCACAAGTAGACGGAGAGGCAGGCAGAGAGAGAGAGAGAGGGAAGCAGGCTCCCCGCCGCGCAGAGAGCCCGATGCAGGACTTGATCCCAGGACCCTGAGATCATGACCTGAGCCGAAGGCAGCGGCTTAACCCACTGAGCCACCCAGGCGCCCTGACCTCCCCTTCTTTAAGAATAATAAAGAAATGCCCTACATTTTATATTCAATAAGCATGTGATTAATAGTAATAAAAATTACTGTATTCTCTAAGGAAAGCATTAGTACTGTATTTACATAAGAAAATTAAACATCCAAGAATTAAGCAACTTGCTCAAACCCCTGTGGTTGGTAAAGGATACATCTGGTCTGTCCTTCAGTGCAATAAAGCTCATGTTGCTCCATCCTATCTTCACAGAGCTAGGGATAGGCATGCCAGTATTTTAAATATTCAGATTTCATGTCCAAGGGTACATGAACCATATGTAGTATAAACTTGAAGTTTCTTTTCATCATATACACACAGAAAATACTTTATATTTGCCAACCAGCAATATCAATCAAAGGTTAACACATTTTACCTGGTAGAAACAAATTAATAGATTAAAGGATCATTTTTCCCCTGAAATTTTTTAAGGTTAGTCTGCCTCTATTATATTTTATATATGAAGGCTCTTAAGGAAATATTGTTCTGGGATACATTATTCTTTTGAAAAATATACTTTGTTGATGTTTTTGGCCCATATATTCAGAAAATAATGTAGGATTTACACATTTTATTACTGGTTCTTCCCCCTTGAAATCTGCCTTGATGTGGAGTTTCTATACTTTTTCAACGTGTGTTATCGTCAAAACAAAATCCGTACCTACATTTTTAAAAATATCTGTATATTTATCATGATTATCTGAAACCCTATAAAAAGTTACTCCCTAAATTCCAGAAATTTTAGAAGTATGTTACTAATAAAATTAATCCACAGTGATCTCTAGAAGTTGATGAATTCTAATACATACCCTATTTAGAGATATCTATTAAATCAAAAGCAGAAAACCTACCTCTAGTTATCTTTTTTGTTTTAAAAGCAAAGTAATTTTATTTGCTTTCCTTTCCTGAGTGCCTGTCAGGATCTTTAACTTAAGTGTATTTTTTTAAAGATTTTATTTATTTATTTGACAGAGATCACAAGTTGGCAGAGAGGCAGGCAGAGAGAGAGAGTGGGGGGGAAGCAGGCTCCCCGCTGAGCAGAGAGCCCAATGTGGGGCTTCATCCCAGGACCCTGGGATCATGACCTGAGCCAAAGGCAGGGGCTTAACTCACTGAGGCACCAAGGCACCCTTAAGTGTATTTTTTAAATTATTAAAAGGATAGTCATGCAATGTGGAAAACTCCTGTATGAGCATAATTGACTTATTAATTGTGACTTATGGGACAATAATCATTCTTTCTGTTGTTTAATAATATTGAAATTTTTATTTTACTTCATCATATATAATTACATTCTACCATTATAAGAGTAAATACCTCTTAAGGGTCATAAAAACATGACTCAGATCATCATGTGACATAAATCCCATGAGGCTATTAATTTCCACCTATGTTTGCCTTCCTACTCTCTTTCAAAGAACAAAGTATAGAAACTTGTGTACTCAGTATACATGAAGACAAATTTCATGCTGCATTTTTATACCATATCATATCAACACCTCATCAGAAATCATTAAAAAGGAAAAATGTTATTCTATTTAGTAACAAATGGGTTGCAAAATTTATATTATACACTCCATACAAAAAGGGTCATATTAAAATCACTTTGCCAGAATGATCCTTAGAATGGAATTATAATGCATTTAAGTAATCACTTAAATTCTTTTGTAGAGTTTTTGTCATAGTTTACAGACATGCTGAACTTGCAGCTCAGTTGTTGAGGTAAATCTGTCATTTAAAAAACTTAAATTGATAAATTATTTACCAGTGAGCCTCTCTCTTTATATTTAATTATTAAGAAATACCTAAATGGCCTCAGAATATTTGAAGGCTTGGCCTGACATGGCCTAAATGTGTGGCTGTTGAATTACAGAAATGGAAAAGATGGACTCAAGAATAAAATAATAAGGGCATAAAAATTCTAAGCTTCATGGTGTAAAAGGCATGGTGGGGCATAAAAGTGAGATTTTTCCACTGTGTTTTGTCTTCCTTGACAATACTCTTCTACTTTATTCAATGTGCTCATTATGTGCACTATTCTCACCAACTGTGTATTTATGACCATGAGTAACCCTCCAGACTGGACAAAGAATGTGGAGTAAGTAGAAAATGAAAAATGTTTTTCAATATTGTCATCCCTTTCATTTCAAATTTACTATCTTGAGACCCTGTCACTTTCTTTAGCAAATCATACTAGCTGCTCTAAACCAGACAAGTTTAAACAGTGATTCAGGATTATTTCAACCACTAATTTCCCATAGGACAAAGCTTGCAGTGGCTCACTCATTAGCTGAAATTACTGCACCTGTTTGCCAATGTTTGTAGCCCTTT
This sequence comes from Mustela lutreola, assembly GCF_030435805.1. NCBI lineage: Eukaryota > Metazoa > Chordata > Mammalia > Carnivora > Mustelidae > Mustela > Mustela lutreola. The sequence goes on along the minus strand of NC_081292.1, from coordinate 149,423,074 downwards.
ATCTTCCTTGTGAGTCTCTTATACATTTGAATATTATCAGTAATTACTAATATCCAGTGATAAAAGTTATACCTAATTTGATGCTCCTTTTCTCATGGTTATAACCTTTCTTTTCTTTTTTTCTTTTAAGATTTACTTATATATTTTAGAGAGCGGAAGTGGGAGAGGGGCAGAAGGAGAGAGAATCCTTAAGCTTACTCCCCAATGAGCCTGACAAGGGGATTGATCTTATAGCCCTGAGATCATGACCTGAGCTGAAATCAAGAGGTTACCAGTTGAGCCACCCAAGCGCCCTGGCTATCATCTTTCTGTGTTATTATTATATATTTCATGGCTCTTAATGATACATATTTTATTAAACACAATGCTACAGTAATTTGGAGGTTAATACCTATTTATTTAAATCAGGCCGAAAGCCAGTGTATGTCAGGTAATATCATATGGAATCATATTATTTGGGCCTTCAAATTAGTTAATGTAGCAAATACAATACTTACTTACTTAGAGTCAATGAGAATGTCTTTCAGAATGTAATATTTCTTCTGCCTTAAACTCTTCCTAAGCTTACATCATAGGGAGACTAGTATAGACCCACATGGAAGAGTTTAATTTTTGTTTGTTAAGTTTCCTTTAAGACAGGTACATGTCAATTACCTACTAGTTCTTTAATGTGGACTTGGCTATTTCCTCTCAGGTACACCTTTACAGGAATTTATACTTTTGAATCACTTATAAAAATACTCGCAAGGGGCTTTTGTTTAGAAGATTTCACATTTCTGCGGGATCCATGGAATTGGTTGGATTTCACAGTCATTACTTTTGCGTAAGTATCTTCATACATTTTCCATCCTGGAATAATAAGTCACTGGTGGGAGCCTATGCTGTATTTCTCCTCAGTGGCCTCCCTTGACAGATCAAGCATTTTTCTTAGTTATCATGTGAACATAGAATGTTTTTCTTCTAATCAAATGATGCACTTTGGAGAGATTAAGGATCTAGTAGAAAATTGTCTAATTTGGATTCAATTAGCACTGTAAAGTAGTAAAATAAAGTTTCCCAAGTAACATAGACTAAGATTGAAGACAATGCCATTTTCCTCTTAATTGGGAAATCTGATGGCAACGCTCATTGAACTTGAAAAGGTCTTGATGAAAGACCAACATAGACTTAGATTTCCCTAAATTCTGAATAACTCTGATTTAATTCTACAGGTATGTAACAGAATTTGTAAACCTAGGCAATGTTTCAGCTCTTCGAACTTTCAGAGTCTTGAGAGCTTTGAAAACTATTTCTGTAATTCCAGGTAAGAAGAAACTGGTATAAGGTGGTAGGCCCCTTATATCTCCAACTGTTTCTTGTGTTTTGTTATTGTGTTGTGTGTGAACTCCCTATTACAGATATGTGACAGAGTTTGTGGACCTGGGCAATGTCTCAGCGTTGAGAACATTCAGAGTTCTCCGAGCACTGAAAACAATTTCAGTCATTCCAGGTGAGAGCTAGGTTAAACACCGAGGCTGACTTTACTGCATTGGTGTTACAATCACAGCTTTTGTGCATAAGCCTTTTGCTTGTCACACTTTGCAAAGAAATATGTAAAAAAGCAAGAATCAAGACATCATATTTTGGATGGGTTTGATTCTTTGCTTTTACTTCTTGCTTTCTTTGAAACTGTTCTAAATCAGCCTTTGAGTTTAACAGGTCTTTGCATGAGGCATTTGCAGTAACAGGCTACATGGTTTGCATCCTGTAACATCAAGCTTTCCGCATAGAAGCTAAAGAATGAGGCGTTCAGACTGATGCAAATTTGGCCGTTTAGGTCGAAAACTGGTGATGTTCTTATCTGCAGATAAATGAAAGAGCAAGAGAGAGCATGAGTGCTGCATGGGGCTCAGTTTTCAGATGTCTTCCTTTTTTAACCCATACTCAAGCTTGCAGAAATCACAAATATATAACTTCATAGTCCATTGACTTTAAGATTTCTTACTACTCTATTCATACAGATTTTTCTAAAATCAATAAGAGGTTAAGGAGTAAGACATCTGCAAATAAAAGCAAAATATTTACACAAGGTTGATGTTTAAGCATGAATAACAGAATCATTTCTTTTGCTCTAAGGGGTATTTGGAAATACACTTTTGGTTCATTGCCATTCACAGTTTTTCTAACGAACGTTCAAGTTCTGCTTTCATTCATTTTCACCAGCTACAGGCTTTTCATGAAAATGTTATTCAGTCACAAACATTAAACTAATATTTTTGGCATTGTGCATGACATCTTTATTTTCCAGGACAAGCTCATGATGTTTTTGTTGATAACATAGCTGTTGAATAGTATATCGACATCCCTCCCTCTGATTTCATTCATAGGCCTGAAGACCATTGTGGGGGCCCTGATCCAGTCGGTGAAGAAGCTCTCTGATGTAATGATTCTGACTGTGTTCTGTCTGAGCGTGTTTGCACTAATAGGACTACAGCTGTTTATGGGCAACCTGCGGAATAAATGTTTGCAATGGCCCCCAGATAATTCTTCCTTTGAAATAAACATCACTTCCTTCTTTAATAACTCATTGGATGGCAACGGTACCACTTTCAATAGGACAGTGAGCATGTTTAACTGGGATGACTATATTGAGGATAAAAGTAAGATATACTCTTTTAACCATTAAGTTGCTTAGTCCTTTAGTTAAAGAAATACATATAGTGGAAATTGTCTCAATTTTAATGTAAACTAAATGACTTAACCAATTTAAGATAACACGTGATACAGAAGTCAAATGATATTTATGATATGATAATGATATTTTACTCCCTTTTCCTTACCTATCAATCAGTATAATAAAAGTTATCATTTAAAGATGTGTTATCTTTTCCTAAACCAGTGTTGAAAGCAATACCATTTTATTTGGTATTTGATAAGCATTGATCAAGAAGGAGTTTTCAGTCATGTAGTAAATAAATCTGTAGTTTGAACTATTCAGTGTATTATGCTGAAGCGCATTTTTAAGAAGACTGGGAAAATAAGTTGGCCTTATTTGGTTGACTCATGATAAGTATTGAGTGCATATGATATATCTGGAAATAGAGAAATCACTCACCAATATGGAAATCTATGTTTGTGTATCATCAGGAAGTTAAGCAACCACAGTCCAGCCATTCACTTATTGGTGATTAGAAAGTGTAAACTCAAACCCAACCTCTGTTATTGTAATTTATCCCTTTGGTGTCAGTCATTGTTTTAGAGTTGTTTATTAGTTAGTTTGATTTTATTTAGGAATGGACATCAGTATAAATGTATGATGCCATATACTTCAGTATAATTTCTTAACACTGAAGCCAGCCTCACTATCATTTGGATGTCCAAGTGTTTCCGTCTCCGTGCTTTAGCTAACCAACTCCCATTGGTCTTTTGATTATCAGTATTCTACTGGAATACTTACTCTAAGGTATCCTTCATGGCTTTTGGAACCATATGAAATTTCATCCCTTCTCAAATTATGTAATGTTTTAAGAGTTAATATTCCTATGAAGATTTCTATGACAGGCATTAAGATTCATTGAATAAATAGTTTTTTAAAAAATTTGTTATTTATGGGGTTTCCTACTTATTAATATTATAATAACAGCACAGTGACAATATTTCCACATAAATCTTTTCTCTATTTCTGATTATTTCCTTCAGATAAATTTCTATTAATAGAATTTGGGGGGGTGTCAATGGGTTTAACCAGATTAGGGCTATGGAGATAAGAGTATCAGATTGCTCTCAAGAAAGATCATATACCACTATATACTCCCTACAGAACTGGTCATCTTACTGAACTCTCCTTAATATTGACTATTATTGTATTTTAAAATCTTTTGGTAGAAAGAAAAATGAACTGTTCCTTAATTATTATTGCAGTAGAATTTTTAAACTCATGTTTATTAGTATCATTAACAAGTTACATATTTCATATAATGTGAATTATCTGTTGATTTTTTTACCCATTATTTCACCAAGTGATAGTAAATTTTGGAGAATTCATATGAATTCTTTAATTTATCAAGCATGTTAACATTTTGTCCTTTTCTGGCAAATATATTTAACTTGTTTTTCATCTTACTGCTTTTTTTTAATGCTTAACTGATTTTCATATTTAGGCAATATAGTCATCAAAATTATTTTTATTTTTCTCTATTTAAGTTTAGAAAATGCTTCTTAATTCAGAGATCATAAAGATATTCCCTTAGATATTGTACATATAAAGGAACAACCTATATATCCTATATAAAAACACTTATACATTCTTTGTATTATATTAATAGACTTGTGTTTAAATTTTCACTCTTTAAAAATCTAGAAATATTTTTTGGCATATATTGTGATGTAAGGATCTAAAACTTTTTGCAAAACTCCAGCCCAGATTTCCCTGCATAATATATTAGGGAATTCCTTCAATATAGTCTTTAAGCAGTCTTAAAAACCATTACAATAATTTTTCGTGTGGTATATGTATGTGTTTTAATGTGTTTAATATGTGTTTTTGTATGTGAATATGTATGTTTATGAATGTGTATGTGTATGTTTTTTGAGATCATCTTTGCAACTTATTGAAGTTATATATAAGATTTCCTAAGAATAGAAATTAGATATACTTAGAAAATTATATATCTTCAAAGAAATAAGTTTATCCTGTTCCTTTGAAAGACAGTAATCAAGCCAAAATCCCAAACAATACTTATTTAGAGCATTATAAAAGAGAAAGACTTAACCCCACGTTTCACAGGAAATTAGGTAAGATTGGTAGGGAAAAAAGTCTGAATCTATTTTGAGTCCATGCAAAAAAGTACTTATAAAGTGAAATTTTACTTGCATGGAAGCAATTTGAAGCAACAAGCCTTCCCTTTCTCTCACTTTTTGTGCCAAACAACCTTAATTTGGCAATTCTTTTTTTGAAGTATCCCAAGCCATTTGAGTTTATATTTGCAATAAATGCTGATAAGAGAATGCTATAATAGCTATTCTTTCCCCAAAATATTCTTTTTAAAACAGATTTTCTAAGCACTTGTTTAAATAAAAATTTTATATTTTGATATTTGTTTAGTATTCGGTTATTAACATATTTTCATTTAGCCATATGCATATTTATTATTTTATCCATTTCATTATGGTTGAAAAAATTATGAGGTTTATTACTTGAACACAACGGCTGAAGTGTTTTGAGCACTTTTTTAATGATTCTTTCTATTCCTCACTCTTTAAATAGGTCACTTTTATTTTTTGGAGGGGCAAAATGATGCTCTGCTTTGTGGCAACAGCTCAGATGCAGGGTAAGTGATGTTTCGTATTGAGTTTTAGGCCACACTGCTCCATTGGCCCCCAAAACTTGCCACATCCCACCCATCCAACCCTCCCTCACTCCTCATTCAGAGCCCTCCATAAATTCCACTTCACGCTGATTCTCAAAATAGCTGAAATAAGTGTGGATTCTCACCTCCTTCACACACTCATATGTGGCAATTGTTTTTCCGTATTAGGTCACAGCTAATCTTCCAAATTAGTTCAATGGAAAATAGAAAAGCAGTACATATGTATTAGAAGATTAGGTTAATGGAATTCATAAGCATGTACTTTTGTAAGTGTGATATTTTATATATGCTAATGTGGTCTCCATGGCTTCAAATGTAAGATCTCTGAAGATAATGTCAGTATCTGAGTCATGGTGAGTGTATGTCGAGCATATTTTAGCAAAGTGCTTAAGAGCACAGGCTGCAAAGTTTGCATGGACTCTACAAAATAACACTCCCTCCCCTTGCCTTAGTTTCCTCCAGTGACAAATGGGTATAATAATAGAGTTGCTGTGAGGATTAAATGGATTAGCAGATATGTAGCTATAACAGCACTCAATAATGCTTTTGATTATTATGATTGACATGTGAACTTTGTTATGAAGAAGTATTGGCACTAGGAGCTAAAGCCTAGGAAAATTCAGAGAAATAATTACCTTTCCCTGTTTGACAAGAATTTAGAACCATAGAAGAAGGTTAGTGTTCTTCAGTGGAAGATGGTGTTGTGGACATTAATAACTAATCCCTGTAACAGAATTTCCAGTGGTAACAGACTTTCCATTTAGTTCATCTGATAAATATTGTGCTGCCTTTTTCTCCAAATCCCAGTGATTAAGTTGAACAGGCTAATTTTAATTCCTTGTCTGTACCATACTAAATGCTTTACATAGAATATCTTATTCAACACTTGTGTATTTGTAAGGCAGGTTCTGTTATTAGCCCTTTCTCACATATGAGATGCCTGAAGATTAGCAAAGTTAGGAAACTTAACTCAAGATTATGCATCCCAGGAGTGTCAGGCACAATATTGGGGCCAGGTTTGACTTGATCATTAAAGTCATAGCTATGAAGTCTTCACTGTGCAGAGACATTCCCTCCTCTCCATGTGCTCCTATCCATCCTTCCATCACCCCTCTTCTCTACTGCCACATACACACTCGGCACCTAGATATCTTCAGTGAAAATCAATTTTTTTCCCTGTTGACTTATTCTTCTATTCATTTTAGAAGTCTCCAAAGATATTAATCATGGTAGGTTACTTTTATATGGAGACATAATAAATTAATGACAATTATGAATCACAGAGAAATCCACAAATAGACCTAATATATTCTGTTATTATGTAACTCAGTCCACATAGTGTTGGGTTAAGTGATGGGTATGGTGAGAGAAATCCGTTTTCCCTACTGTCATATAAAGTAGACATTAGAATCTGTAGAAACAGGGAAGTCACCCAGCAGACTTGCAGTACTGACTTTTTCTTTTAATCTAATTACAGCCAATGTCCAGAAGGATACATCTGTGTTAAGGCTGGTAGAAACCCCAACTATGGCTATACAAGCTTTGACACCTTTAGTTGGGCCTTCTTGTCCTTATTTCGTCTCATGACTCAAGACTTCTGGGAAAACCTTTACCAACTGGTGAGAACAGATAAAAAGATTCTTTTGGAAGCGTGAAATACTGAGATCAAGGGAATTGCTGTAAAATACTGTATTACTAGGAGTGTGAGCTTTTAGCATCTAAATAAAATTTAATAAAAGATCTCTTGTATTTTTACAGACACTACGTGCTGCTGGGAAAACATATATGATATTTTTTGTACTGGTTATTTTCTTGGGCTCATTCTACCTTATAAATTTAATCCTGGCTGTGGTGGCCATGGCCTATGAGGAACAGAATCAGGCAACTCTTGAGGAAGCCGAACAGAAAGAAGCTGAATTTCAACAGATGCTTGAACAGTTAAAAAAGCAACAAGAAGAAGCTCAGGTATTGTTAGCAAGAGCATAGAGCTCTTGTGTTTGTTGATTCAATGCTCTGACCACACTGAGGTCAGGGCATTTACCACATAAAACCAGCAGTGGATAACAGTAACATTTGAAACATGTCATATGTGTTTGGTGTTAAGAGCATGTTAGATTTTCAGGTTATTATTTTATGTTGATGGTTAACTGTCAATGCTGATGGCATCAAAACATGGAGAGTTAGAATTGCTTTATTGACTTTTTTTTTCCCTCCCTTGTGACTCCTCATTTATCAGGCTCACAAAGTATTTAGACCTATATGCCCTCAATTGAAGTATTTTCTTAATGCTCTGAGGAAGAGGAATTTGTTATAGTTGCTTCTTCATTAGTGTCAGTAGAGGTGGGAAAGGTCAGAGAACCAGATTCAAACTGAGATTATTTCCTGGAACCTGGAAGAGTGAGGACCTATTTAATATTTATTTTTTATTTGAAGGGTATTTAATACAAGTTTATGGGTCGCTTAAAGAAAATCCTGGTGTGTAAATGTAGGAAATCACTACATTCTCTGCCTCCTATCCTATAAAAATAATTTAATTTGGATTTGATAAGATTTCAAAATAATACAAGAATTGCTCTAATTTTATTTGCTCGATTTCATGGCATTAACTAATCCAAGTGCCTATTTCTGGCTTCTCTTGGATCTTGACTGCAGTTCCCTTTTAATACTGAGTATCCTAAATATTTAATAAAGGTTAGATAGATAAGATATACTGGGGTAACAGCAACTAGATAGAATATAATAGCTTTCCCCAAACTGCACTTTAATAATTTAGAAATTTATTCAGATGCCATGATCTGGGATTCATACATATATATATATGTTCTGTAATATATTTTTGATGTATATTTCTTAGTGAAATACCCCCACTTAAGTCATAGACAGAAGTTTATCAAACTAAAATACTTAATTGAATAAAATTCAATAACTTAGGCTGGCACTAAAAATTTATTGTCAAGTAGATGTGTGATGGATCAGGTTAAAATAGGGAACTTTAATTCTTAAATTCTTTCCTTCTTCATACAGTGATTAAGTCATGGAAAATTTGTTATGATATTTGAATGTCTTGCTCATATTGTTGAATAATTAGAGAGCATAGTGAGAAGCCAGAGCTTTAAAGTTTCCATCAAAGTCACATGTATCATCTTCCATGTGTCTTTTGAATGTAACTCTTTAATTGGTTTAATGACAACGCATCGTTTTCCAAAATATGGACCAGAATGGAGAATTGCTTCTCAAGGTCATATTCATGGTACTGAAGATGATTAACTAGCAAACAGGGAGAGAGTTTTTCAAGGTTTTCCTTGTGCGCTTCCAGGCGGCGGCTGCAGCCGCATCTGCGGAATCAAGAGAGTTCAGCGGTGCCGGCGGGATAGGAGTTTTCTCAGAGAGTTCTTCAGTAGCATCAAAGTTGAGCTCCAAGAGTGAAAAAGAGCTGAAAAACAGAAGGAAGAAAAAGAAGCAGAAAGAGCAGTCTGGAGAAGAAGAGAAGGAAGATGGGGTCCGCAAATCCGAATCCGAAGATAGCATAAGAAAAAAAGGTTTCCGTTTTTCCCTAGAGGGAAGCAGGTTGACATATGAAAAAAGGTTCTCTTCTCCACATCAGGTAAAGATATTCTTAGCTTACATACATTGCATTTTCACAACAGACCATTTTTTAAAGGTACAAAATTTGGTATTTTTACCAAATTTTAAGAATTTGGAAGAAATAAAACCACCTTCTACATGGATGGCACAGTACATTCAGAACTGTAATGATCATCAATATTGTGTTTATCACCTCAGAGAATTTGTGAGTTTTGCAACTTTTTGAAATCCCAAGAAAGTGTTTTTAGAGCCTAGACCCCACTGAATGGTTTTGAGGTTTTGTGGAAGGCTCAAACATCTCAGGGCAATTTTCCACATGAGAAATTATCAGCAGATGGTTCCCATCCCTTTTTAGCTACACTACTGTGCCGGGTCCCAGTGGCTATGGGTTTTCTGAGTGGCAGGTTCCTAGAAGTGAACGATGTATTCTTCCAGACCATCTGCGTAGTTGTTCCCATTCACATACAAACTTCATTGGAAGAATCTTTCTTCAGACGCTTGTTTCAAAGGAGACTGACGCAAAATTTTTCTAGAAGTGTAGCCAAAATTCTTAGGTGGAAATGCGCTAAGGATTATTTATGACACTAAATAAATAGTGGTGCTTAATTGCAATTGATTATCTCTCTCATGTTTAATGTAGGATTTGTGCTGAAAAGATAGCCTGATTATATGGTATAGTAAATGTTCACTGGATGCCTGTGGCTTACATACCAACACAAGCTGTTGAGGCTTTGAAATTTAGGATCCTTAAATTTTGCAATTACCAAGAGAATGACCAGAAATACAGTTTCTCGGATGACAGTGTCACTTAGTATGATTCAGTAATCATAACAATAAGAACAACACTGATAGCAATGATAATGGCTAACACTTACATAGTCCTTTGCATCTTCCAGTATAAACTCAGCCTACAGCCCCGAGTGAGTACTATAATTATCATCCCCAGTCTACAGATGTGAGAACAGGAGGGCTGTATTCTTTGTCAAGTGCTTGTTTTATCCTTGGTATTCTTGTTACATTATCATAATTAATGCTAACATTAGAATTGTATTCACTATTTATTAGGCCCAGTGAAGTTGAATAATTGACCAATGCCATAGAGTTATTAAGGCTGAGGTGGTATTCAAATTTGGTGTGACACTGAAACTTTCCACTTCAGCAGCCTGACTAGAAAAAATGTTTTAAAAAACAGATAAAGAAACTTACATTTTGAATTCCCTAAAAATATACATATATTTAGGGTTATACTTACTCTTCATAAACTCTGTGGTATATACAGTCTCACAATCTCATATTAAATATGTGTAAAATTTTCGTAAGTCAATTCAATTCATCCTAAGTCCAAATAACATTATGAGATAGGATAGATTAAAAGATTAGTGGTGTTGGATTTGCATTTAAAATAGAATTTGGTTTTAATTCTACATTTTATACCTATTCTCATTCATGTTGTTGTCATCATCATTTTGATTTAATTAGTGGAGACATTAATCTTAATAAATCTGAGTTTCTTAAAAATCAGATCCCCTTTTTATAGCATTGGTCATGTTGAAAAGGAAGGAAAAGAAGAAGGGAGGGAGGGAGCGGAGAAGGAAGGTGGGTTACTAGAGAGATAAAAAGGCCTAAATTTTTTTTTTCATCTCCTTTAATTTTTTATTGTTTATAAACATATATTTTTATCCCCAGGGGTACAGGCCTGTGAATCACCAGGTTTACACACTTCACAGCACTCACCAAAGCACATACCCTCCCCAATGTCCATAATCCCACCCCCTTCTCCCAAACCCCCTCCCCCCAGCAACCCTCAGTTTGTTTGGTGAGATTAAGATAAAAAGGCCTAAATTTGAAACTGCAGATCACCAGGTGTCTTCAATTTGCTTCAAATTCAAATCCAGTAGAACTAAGTCTAGGTGAAATAACGAAGCCTGAAAAGGTTAAGTTCTGACCTACTTCTTTCTGCAAATATTGCCGACAAATATATCATTCTCCCAGTACCGTCTTCTTTGTAACTCTATTTCCTAGCTAGTTGGGCATGATAAGTGATTACTTCCATATACAGCATGCAACATCTAGCTCAGGTTGATATTTATTTCTTAAGTGGTATCTATATTTTAAAAGAGGGAAAACTTTCCTTTTATCTGATAAATAGATGAATAGCTAAGAAGATGGAGAGGAGAAAGAGGATGGGGAGAGATGGAGAGTGGGAGGAAGAGGGGAGAAAGAAAAGAGAGAATCCTGAATTTATATTAATCCCACTTTCCAAGTCCCTGGAAGTCATACAGAAAATATTAAGGAAGCTAGATGTTCTTAAGGTAATGAAAGACCGATGATAGGTTTTTTTGAGAGTCTAAGACCCCAAAGTATTAAAGACTATCCTTTTGTGGTGACATGATGTAAAGGCAGTTGTGTTGATAACCATTTCTAGTTACACATTGAAAAAATATATATACAATGTAGGCTTCAACTGCAAGATTAGAATTTTCTCAGTAAAGTAGGTGGATTGTATGAAATATTTCTTAGACTTCAGTTTGACTTGTTCATGTGGGAGATGGGAGAGAAGGAAGTCAAGAGTACAATCTCTAATCAAATCTCAAGACAATCTGGGTGTTTATTTATTTTATTTTATTTTTAAGATTTATTTTAGAGAGAGAGCATGTGCAAATGGGGAGAGGGGCAGAGGGAGAAGGAGAGAGAGAATCCCAAGGAGACTCTGTGCTGGGTGCAGAACCTGATGCAGGGCTTAATCCCAGGACCGTGAGACCATGACCTCAGCCAAAACCAAGAATTGGACATTCAATCTATTGAGCTACCTAGCTGTCCCTGAGTATTTTATTCTGAAGTTATAGTCAACCTTCTTAAGTCATTAGATATAGTCAACCTTTTTAGGTTATTATTTCACTTCCTGTTTATAATAAAGCAGGAGTTTCGGGGTTTTTTTAGGGATTCATTTGTTATGGAAGATTTTTCGTATTGGCCATCCTTTATTTGTGGTGCAGCATTTGATTGTTATGGATTAGATAATTAATGCAAACAACAGAAGCTAATGTTAACAGATGGGGCACAATCGTTTTTCATACAGCTGTCTCATGTAAGCTGTGCTCTCGTATGGCATAATTCACCTTTGAACTCAGAGAGAAATCTTGTGTGCAATTTTATAACCTATTTCCCTCCAAACCCTTCTATTGGCTCGAATTAAGTAGAGTACTTGTAGTTAAAATATAAACTCCTACTAATAGTGATACGTATAGTTTCTACCTTATTTCTTTCTTCCAAGCATATCTTGTCTGACTTTTTGAGCTGATAGCCAGTATGTTACAAATCCTGTAACTCTCATGTTTTTATAGCTTATTCAAAGTCCCTTGTGAAAAGAGAGAAAAGAGGTGAAGGAAATTGGGTAGTAGTCTAAGAGAGACATAAAAAAAAATTACTTATGTGGAAAACAGTAAAGGAAAAGAAGGAATCTTACTAGTGAAGTTGGTAATAAAATGAAAAAACAGGAACAGGAAAAGAAGAAAGGATGTCTTCTGAGGGAGCAGATCAGCCTCTTTAAATGTCCTTCCTTCTGTAATTAATGAATAAGATTCCATAACACAAGATAGTGTTTAAAGCTTATAAATGTTTTACAGATGTTTATAGACATTTTTGAGAAAAATTATTTTTTAGCTAAAAAGAAAATTAAAAGCATACTTTTTGGTCAGGAAATATAAAAAATATATAGGTACAAAATAATTTTAGTTAGCTTTAAATCCTTTGGAGAGAAAAAGATCAAACTAACAACATTTAAATGATTAAATTAGTATTCTTTCCATTAATAATCCTAGAATCCAACTCGAGCCAGCTTAAATAAAGATAACTGATTAGATTTGATAAATAATATGTCAGTAGCTTTAGGTACTGACTCAAACATGTTACTAAGGCCAAACATTTCTCCATATTTTAAGCCTTAGTTCCTCCAATACAGTGGCAAGATGCTACTGCAACTTCAAGCTTATATTCCATATTCTTAGCAACCCCAATTGAAAATGCACCTCTTTCTCAACAACTGTGAAAGCAATAAGTGGCTGCCAATGGACCAATCAGGGTCCCCTGCATAGCTTTAAACGGTTCTCGATGGCCTGAGGGCCGGGCCTGGTCACAGTCTTGACTGAGGATCATTTGTCAAGGATAATCAGGGTACTGTTGAAAGAAGGAGGAGGAATGGATATTGGACAAGCAAGAAAGTGTTTATTACTATAGTGAAATTATAAAAGTAGACTATTAATAATCGGGAAGAGATTGTGTTCAATGCTACAATGCTTAAGAATCAAGGAAAACTGCACGGTAGCAGTGACAATGTAGCCATTTAGTAATCTGTGTAATCATTGTGACCAAATACTCGGTGAAAACCAGGTTTTTGTGAATATGGTCTTTTCAAATTTCTTGAGAGACAGAAGAGTGAAAATCATGGAATGAATCATACAGTTCTCTCAGCTTGATTTATTTAATTTATTCATGAACACATTGTAAAATATGTAAAGGGAAGGGGAGAAGCTGCTCCTTGTACTATAATTAAACAGACCTACTAGCAAGATTGATTTTATTTTCCTCTGTGGTGAGATCTGCATCAGGGTGTGGTCACTAGTGGGCTCTTACTGGCTATATTTTTGGCTTCAAAGGATCTGAATGTAGGTGTTTGTGTAGTTGCTTTTCATTGGCATGTTAAATGAGATTAACTTCTAGAATAGAGTCTAGCAAAAAAATCTGTTTTATGTGCCAGTAATGGGACAAAATAATGTTGAGGGGTACTTGCAACTATCTTAAGGCATGTGTAAAATAGAGAATATGATAGAAAATTAAAAATGAAGGAAGGGAGAAAAAGGTAAAGCAAAACCAATGGGGTGAACCTGGTAGAGTGTGCCAGAACACCACCAGCAGTTACCACAGGAGCCCATGGTTCCAACTTGTCCTGCGACTTACTCTCTGACATGAGTCACGTCTCACATGTTTGGGGATGACTGCTCTTAATCCATCCATGTTTTGTTTGCTTTCTTATTATTCATAGTCTTTGTTGAGCATCCGTGGCTCCCTTTTCTCTCCAAGACGCAACAGTAGGGCGAGCCTTTTCAGTTTCAGAGGCCGAACAAAGGATATTGGCTCTGAGAATGACTTTGCCGATGATGAGCACAGCACCTTTGAGGACAATGACAGCCGGAGAGACTCTCTGTTTGTGCCACACAGACATGGAGAGCGGCGTCACAGCAATGTCAGCCAGGCCAGCCGTGCCTCCAGGGTACTACCCATTCTGCCGGTGAACGGAAAGATGCACAGTGCGGTGGATTGCAATGGAGTGGTCTCACTGGTCGGGGGCCCGTCTGCCCTCACATCTCCGGCTGGACAGCTCCTTCCTGAGGTGAGGCCAATGAAAACTGCCACTGTTGGGAAGGGACCTGTGGCTGCTGCTGCAGTGTTTTTTGATTTCCATATCCAGGAATTTTGTGAGGTCTTTTGTTGGGGTTAGTTGAGTCGAGCTGTGAACTCACTTTGTCAAATTGTTCTATTTAGATGTTTCTACAAATTAATTAAAAATATAGGTTGCCTCTCACAGAATCTAATTAGAAATATTCATCATTATACAGGAAAAAGAAAAGGATATCCTTAAAGGCCTAGGGGTATGAAACTTGTTAAAAAGCACAGCAACAATTTATCAAACATAATGTTTAATTAATATCATTGAATGAAATGCAAGAAATGATAAAAAAAAGATTCTAATTACCACTGTTCCACTGAAAAGAGAATTTGATACTTCTGCTTGAAGTAGATACTATTACTAAAGACATCTAAATCCTGCCATGTACTGTTCTTTTTCTTTGCAGGTCAGAATGCTGTAACATTTTCAGCACCCACTCATTTTTAGCCAGCCATTGTACCTTTGTGTGATAAAGAAGTCACTCAAAGTACCTGGTAGGGTTATGTATTACAATTTTTAGAGAAGATTTCAATTTTTATATTACTATCATGATTTCTTTTTGTACACAAAGACGCTGTAAATCAAGCATATAAAAAAGAGTTTCAACTAAATAGCAGACACCTATAAGAATATATTATTGTTATTTTCCTTTGTAAAACATGAGGTGCTTTTTAACTTTGGTATTAAATAAGATTTTATTGCCCGACATAAAAATATTCCAGCAATGTCATTAGGTTGTATTTTACAACTTTCCAAATCATATTATAATCTTTGTATAATTTTTCTAAAACAAGCCCATTTATTATAGCTGGAGAAGCTCTTTCAGCCACATTAAAATCATCTGTAGTCAGCTTTCAGTTACCTAAATTTCTTACCCCTTACCTAGGTTATAGAAATAGCCATTGATTACTTTTTTCCCATGGCCTCTCCCCACCACTTTCTCCCAAAGCAGTGTCCAAGTACCTGGAGTCAGATAAATAGTGAAAAAGGTAGAACTTTGTAGTGAAGGACCAGGAAGAAGGCAGAAGGAATATCAACTTCTCTGTTAAAATAATCATGCCTAACTATGTACCAGACACCGCCCAGAACACTTTACATGTGTTTTAGTTCATTAAGTCCATTTAGTTCATTAAGTATGATAGGTACTAATATTATTCCTATTTTAAAGAGGAGGAAGCTGAGGTCTGCACATGGTGGAACTAAGATTTTACCCCCGGTGTGCTAGCTACTAAAACTATATTCTACCCAAACTGCAATATAGTCTTTCATTGAATTTTTTTTTAACTTTCTTAAATGGAAAGTAAGAAAATGGCTAAGGAAGCAAACATTTTCATATTTAACCCAGTGTTTCTCAAAATTTACTCATCCTCAGACTACTTACATCAGAATTTCCTGGGATACTTCTTAAAAATGGAAATTCCTCATTTCCCTCTTCCCCCAACCCCTGGCAGTCACCATTCTGCTCTCTGTTTCTGTGAGTTTGACGGCCAAAGGATAGAAAATTTCTATTAAGCAAGATAAATAAGGGCCGGAGATTTATATAACATAATTCCCATAGCTAACGATATTGCATTGTATTCTTAAAATTTGCTAAGATGGTAGATTTTATGTTAAGTGTTCTCATCACAAACCATAACAGCAACAACAACAGTAAAAAGGGGGATGAGAGGAAACTTTGGAAGGTGATGGAGATGTTTGTGGCCTTGATAGTGGTGATAGTTCACAAGTGTATACCCACTGAATTGTGTATATGTAGAGCTTTTTGCATGTCAGTCATTCCTCAATAAAGTGGTTTAAAGAGAAAAAAGGGCCAATCAAGACTTACTCACACCACAAGACTGAAGAGAACAAAGTCTGGGAAACTCCTTCCTTGATGATTCTTACACAGGATAAAGTATGAGCATCACTGATCTTGATATATGGTAAACAAATAAAACAAATCCTCAGTTTCCTTACATAAATACAAGGAGTATCTCAGAAACTAGAATTTATCAGTAATTACCATAAAACTCCTGCCCCATCAGAAAGGATAGGACACCTCTCTGAAGACAAATGGGAGCCCATTTGAAGCCAAGCTTAGTGAGGTCCTTTTATTTTCCACTCCATCGTGTCCATTCTGCAATCACGCAGCCAGGCACTCAGAGGCAGGGTACTGAGCCAAAGGTGCAGGCAAAGGAGTAGGCTTTGAGAGACAGCAGAGCGGAAAATGAGAATAGAGAATGAGGCACTGAAGGCAAATGATATCCCCCAAAGTACACAGTATCCTCAACATGTAAATTCAATAGAAGCAATTTAACTTAAGAAAGAATTTCCTCAGTAATATCATTAGAGGATCAGAAATCTATCATTAAAAATTAGACTTCTAGGATTTCACATATAGTTCTGTGTAGAGCAGAAGAGATTAGATGACCTTTAACTGACCCTATTTTTTCCTTAAAACTTTGCCTCTCCGTCCAGGCCAATTATTTTAATTTCTGAGAAACAACTTTTTGACTTGAGGGACTTTAGTTAAAACGGGGTGAGGTGGTGGTGGTGGTTGTGGTGGTGGTGGTATTTTTTTTTCTCATTCATCTTGCTTCTCTTCTACCATAAAATTAATTTTAGGGTGACCTAGATGGATGTTTATCACTACTAGTGGCAATCATTTCAACTGAGTGGAAACTTTGCTTTTGAATGTCTGCATTGGAAGTATTCAGGTTAATAAAATAATGTTAATTATTCATTCCACAGTAAAGTCAAAGTAGATGAACAGGAATCATGTTGCTCTTTTAGAAATAGGGAGGATTATGAACTTATGAACTTATGACTTATTTATTATTAGCACTCAGATCAGCATATGAAATACATGAGTTTTGCCCTTTCTTCCTGTGATAATTAACTTCATTGTTTGATCTCCCAAGGTAGGAATAAATTTCTGCCCATGTTGAAATCTTGGTGAGTTTATTTTGGAATAGGAAAGTATCGAATCATTTTGTCATAGTGAAAAATCAAATTTCCCCAACTTGGTGCTATTGACTTAAATTAGAGTTTCAGCACCAAGGATGTGTTGTTTTGTGGATGCTTTGTGGAGTTGTTTTGTAAATGTAAATGTTAAAAATTAGTTCTAATACTTGCTTTTATTATGTTAGGAGTTGTTACCTATTTATAATGAACAAAAGCATTTTATAAGTTCAATTCATCTTTTAAGGGAACTGTTACTAACACATATTAGGGAAACCTTAAAAACTCCTTCCATATGTTAAACTGTGAATATGTATCTATAAAGATCTAATAACTCAACCTGAAAGTAAATTAAGAAACACTGAGTTTCAGTCTGAAGTTCTAGGTAGGAATGGTTGAAATGCTAAAAGATTATCTTTGCAATGGTAGGCATGATCCGTCCAGCCAAAAGCTCCACCGTGGAGAAATTAAAGTCCATCTTGATTGCAAACCCAGGTGTGCGTCATTAAAGGCTGAGAATCTGATGGGCTTTCAAACACTTCCCAGGAATGCTGATTCCAGCAAAATCTTAATGAGCTGTTCTCAACTGGTAGACACTTAGTTAAGTAGTACCTACTATAGGAACACTTTGGGTTGTTTTGTTTGTTTTTGTTTAAGATTTTTTTTTTTTTTTAACTTATGAGAGAGAGAGAAATAGAGAACATGAGAAAGAAGCGGGGAGGGTCAGAGGGAGAAGCAGATGCCCTGCTGAACAGGGAGCCCAGCGAGGTGTTCAATCCTGGGACTCGGGATCATGACCTGAGCCGAAGGCAGTGGCCTAACCAACTGAGCCATGCAGGCGTCCCAACACTTTGGGTGTTGCTAACCTTAAGAATAACAGTTATTTTACCTGAAGTTTTATTTTCAGGGCACAACTACTGAAACAGAACTAAGAAAGAGAAGGTCCAGTTCTTATCATGTTTCCATGGATTTACTGGAAGATCCTACAGCAAGGCAAAGAGCAATGAGTCTAGCCAGTATTTTAACTAACACCATGGAAGGTATGTCAGAAGTCTTATAGCAGAGCTACTTGGTGGTACGTTGGTAATGATGAAAAAAATACTAATTCCATAAATTCCAAGAAAATTCTTCCTGACTTTATATTACATCAGCATTATGTCTTTTACCAGATAAAATAAAATCCACATACAACATGTAGATTCTACTATCTCATACAGATTTTTACCTTTAGCCTCCAGGAAGCTACTGTAAATTCAAGATATACATGGAATACTGCTTTTATAGATTCACTTCTAAACTGTTGAAACTTATTGTGTGCATGACAATGAAAGGAGTGTAATGATAAATGTTTATTTTCATGATCATGCTAACCCATTTGAATTGTATTAACTACTTGAGACAAAAGTTATAGAGTCCTTTGATTTAACCAGAACTATAAATGAAAATATGGATTAAGGTTTGATATTAACCAGTTTGAAGCAAACTTTTCAAAATTTTGTAGACTTACTTTTGCCTCTCTTTGACCAGTATTTTACAGTATATCAGCTCTTTCTTTAGCTGCAGATTGTATATCTGAGTAGTTAGCATATTGTTTAGCAGTCTGGATCTTACAACGCCAAAATAAAGACTTTGGGGACAGCTTGATCTGTGATTGATTCTTGGTTCTCCTCTATGTTAAATGTTTTAATACGACTCTAAATTTCAGGGGGTTTTTCATCAGTAAAATGCAGATAATGGGGTCTAGGCATCAGGTTGTTGTAAGAATTTAGACATCATATATAAAACACCTATATATCTGGAATGTAGAAGGCAGTCAGTAAATATAATCATTGTCATTTTACTTTCATTGTTTTTGTTAATTCACATTTGTGTCTTTCCACACTATAAGTGAATTTAAATGTGAACTATCAACTTCAACTACTTGGAAAATACTTTCATATAAAATATATTCTATCCTTCTCCCTCACCCTCCATCTCCCTTCTCTCCCTTTCTCTTTTATAACCCCCCTTTCTGCCCTTTCCTAGGTTTTATCTGTGTGCATGTGTGTGTGTGTGTGTGTTTCTGTAGACGTGTCAAAGGAAGAAGAAAGATGGCGAATGAGAGAGAATGCACAGGCACATGCATTTCTTATTGTTAGTTATAGTTTCTCTTGGCATTCTTGGAGTAATTCTTTTTCCAGTCTGAATGCAAAGATTTTTTGATACTAATACCAGTACCAAAAGCCTAAAAGTCACAGCCAGAAAAAAACCCACAGTGTAGATGTCTGGATATATATCACAGCCACGTCAGTATTACAAGACCCAATTTTCATAATATCTTAATGCAGTATCAGAAATCTTCTCATTGATTTCTATGGAATATTAAACTCAGTACGTTCTTCCCCAACCTCGCCTGCGTTAGCTTGCACTCCCTCTTCTCCCCCAGCTGCCAGTAGCTTGCTCCTCCCTGTCCCTCCAGGTAAATCTTTTGAAGATTCTCTGGTCTTCTGCTCCTTGCCATAGCAAAACCACTGAGAGGAAGCTGCCAGTGGTTCTGCTACCGATGTCAGCAGCATGTCTGCTCCCTAAAGCAAGAAGTAGAGAAGGAGACAGGGTAAGTCTAAATCAACAGTCCTACTTTGCACTTCTGATACCATTAAGTTTGAGCTAACGTAAGCAATTACTTGAAAAACATCAATCCACCACAAGATTGAACTTGCCCACGAATTAAGATACAGAGTTCAAAATGAGTGTATCCACATGGCTCTCCACTGAAATGTATCTCAATGGAGTTGCCTAGGATGTCCTAGAAATATGTATAACTTAGGAAGCAGGTTTAATACCTGAAGAGCTTCTTAACTATACTTTTGTGAGGGACCATGGCAACATTTTCATTCTGTTTTTCATTGGTTTTATAGAATATAAACCTTTCTTTTCTTTATTCAATGGTATCTAAAACTTTTGAATGTGACATTGATCTAGGTTGGTTGTTAGCAATACTTCACATACACATGCATATCAGAGCTGTCTTACATAGTCCTTCCCTTTTTTGGTCCTGCTAACAGTAGAAGGTTTCTTAGGTTGACATAATTCATTTATTTGGGGTCCTTTCTTCTATGTCTAATCATGGTTTAGTTTCTCACCCCACCACCACCCCATCTCTCTCTCTCTCTCTCTGAACCAGGCTTGTTGATCCAGCTGGCTGGCATCTTTTGTTTTCCTTCTTTTGAACTACAGTCAAGTCTCCATTGTCCCATGTAATGAATAGCCTCCTACTTAATGAAACTGTAGGAGGTGAGCAAAAACAAATTGTTTGCTTTTCAAATTTTAAATGCAAAAACTGTACAGAAATGTTTCCTGGTCACATCCTTGAGAAGGATAGAGGGAGGGTAAGTTACAAACACCTGAGGAATTGAGGAGAACCAGCAAAATACGCAAACTAGGATGTAAGGGAATCTCAGTGCGGATAATCCACACAGGAATAATGGAGAGATGGCTGTCGTTCTTTCCTGAGTGCTATGTTTTGTTTTAAAATGTAAGATTCTCTCTCTCTCTCTCTGTCTCTCATTCCCTCTCTCTGGCATGAATAATGGGATGATTTTATTTTAGAACTAAAACAACTTTGATCCACTTTTTCCTGGTGTCAAGATAAGCAACACTGGCTGAATTTTCCCTTTTGAACTTTTCTCTGGTTTGTTTGTTTTCTACACAATTCCCATTTGCTTCTCTTTACCTGCTAAATGACAAGTAGCATTAAAAATACTTATCCTGACTGTACACAGGCCAAGAGTTATTATTTAATTTCTCTTTTGTTAATTACTATAAATGATATCTTTTTATCTTCAACATAAACATGACATTGTTTTGGAGTCTTAAAAGCATCTGTGCAATAATTGGTTATTGATATTGTATTTTTCCTCTGATTTATACCTCAGCTATTCTTTATTGTTTACAAGATTATGTATTAAGAAAAAGAGAAATGAACTGTGCACCTGAAGAATTTTAGTATCTAAAGAGACAATGAAGAATCTACCTCTAATGGATTTCTGCTTAAAAATATTCAGGAAATTAATTTTACTTTAGGGAAGTGGTGAACTTATAGTATTAGTTAATAGTGAATGTTTATCAGTGAAATAAAAAATCATTAGCTATGGTTGTGTTTATCCATTTCATATGTTATTTTCTCCCCCACAAAGTTTAGCTTCTAGTTAATTATATCAGGTTTGAAGAAATATTCCAGTTGCAACAGTAGTAATAACTGACCAGAGTCAAATATACCATGAATTAAAAAAGAATCTTTTTCCTTTATTTTAGTGCTAAGAAGTGGTGGCCTTATATCTGGCAGAACAGATAATCAGGTGTGAAGTAATGATATGGGCAGAAAAGAAGTTCTGCATTGTTTTCCCACTTAAGAATTGATTAAAAGATCATCTTACCAAAGAAGATAGTAATTTCCCACTTCCTAATTTTCTAAAATTCTTTGCCAGTATTTACCAAGGTTCAGTATTTTGAGTATCACCTTAAAGAGCTATGCAAGTCTGTCTTCTTTCTCCTGTTATTCATTTGAAATGCCTCTTGAAATCACTGTACTTTTTTCTTAAGTTAGTGTATTATGATGTGAAATCTTATATCATAGACTTGGTATGATAGTTATACACTTTAATACCTTCAAATAAATCCACAACATGATAATTTATGAATTCTACATACGTTCCACTTAAAATCCTCTTATATAGTAGTACATAATTCTCAATTGAAACATTGGTTTCTGCTAACAGTGAGTATCCTAGTTTCTTAACATGCATATTTTCTCTTCTTTTGTGCCCTCTAGCTAAATAAAGAAATTTAAAGAAAAAGAATCCTGTTGAGTTTAATATGCAAGCCTATATTTAAAAAAGCTTAACTGGAAACTTTTTGACTAAGACTGGTGACACTGACCAAACTATTTCATTAAAAGACTCAAAACATATATCTAATTCAAGAAACTAAGATTCAGCACGACTGATAGAAATTTTAGGACATCTTCTGAGAAGGGATTCTTTGATATGTATAATATACATATGCATATATATATATATATATATATATATATATATATATGCATCTGGCTCTATCTGGAGCATGGATGAGCTTAACCCAAGTCCTCCCCATTAGTTTCAAATATCCTTGAAGATAATTTTTGGACAGTTTAATATTGCAGATAGAATCTGTGAAACTATGTTTAGCCAAAATAGATTTGGAAAATTTACTAGCCTTTCTGTGCCCATGTTTTTATGACAACTAACATAATAGGTCTTTTCCTGTTCCACCATCAGATTAACCTATTAATGCCTTTTGACAACTTCAGACTTCTAAAAAATCACTTTCAATTTAAAGCAATGCTGCCTAATAGAAATTAAGCAGTTTTCATAAGTATTCTAACTTATTTTCCCCAGAACTTGAAGAATCCAGACAGAAATGCCCACCCTGCTGGTACAAATTTGCTAACATGTGTTTGATTTGGGACTGCTGTAAACCATGGTTAAAGGTGAAACATCTCGTCAACCTGGTTGTGATGGACCCGTTTGTTGATCTGGCCATCACCATCTGCATTGTCTTAAATACACTCTTTATGGCCATGGAGCACTACCCTATGACAGAGCAGTTCAGCAGTGTGCTGTCAGTTGGGAACCTGGTAAGACTCACTGAGGATTCCTCTTCCCCTTGAAAGAGTTCATGACTGCCTTAATGAATTGCATATAGCACCTTCAAGTTAAATGTGTATTAATTGGCCATGTACACCTGGACAGCAAAAGTTTAACATCCTTTTTTTATAACAAAAATATGTTGATTGTTACAGTTAAATAATGCAGAAGAGTGAAAGATTTTATGTACAATTTGATTTAGAATTAAATTTTACTAGAAAGATGCACATTAATTATAGAGGATATTGGTCTATGTTAACAAGATTGTGATGTGTTTCTCACCAGGTAGTTAGAATAGATTCTTAATGTCATGACCACATTTGTCAAATTATAGAATATACCAAATCAGAAAATTTTGAAACATCATTTATAAACACTGAAGATGGAATCTTTTGGGAGGAAATAATCATATAGAGATTATTTATATGTATATATCCATATATATGAAAGAGGCTTAGGTTCTCATGCACCTCCTGACTTGAGAAATGAAATTTACATGAGCTCCCGCTCTCTAGATTCCCATAAATTCAGTCCTAAGGCAGATACTATGTTTGTATTTCACAACTGGGGAAACTGTACCCAGAAGAAATTGACAGAGCAATGGGATGTCTGAACACTATATCAGAGGCTCTGAAAGCTATTTCAGAGAATATCATAAACTGTAGTCAGAAATCATAGAACTATGGGGTAGGAAGTAATAATAACATTACCTAGTCCAAATTTTCACCTATATGGGAACCACTTCAATATTATCTCTAAAAAACAAGCAAGGGATGGAAGAAAGCTTAATGAAGGTGGGTATTAGGAAACAACTCAAATGGGCATAAGCAAAAATAAAGAGAATTTCATTACCTCAAGTAGCTAACTAACACCCATTTGGGCACAGCTCCAGGTTTTAACCTGTACAGATTCTGTTTCTCAAGCAATGTCACTGGAAGTCATTTTCTGACCCTGCTTCTTCCCAGTAGGTTTCCTTTGTCTCTGGCTGGGTATTCTATTGGTGGCAACAGCCCACCAACTTTTATCTTACCAGAATAGTTTCCTGAGCAGAAGGATTGTGCTTCCTAACTAGTTCCTTAACAAAGGTCTAAGAGTTGATGATTATTGGCCTGACTGGAGTTACATAACCATTTCTAAGCCAGTCTCTGGTTCTAGAATTAGAATGCCCTATTTGGCCAAACCAGAACCATTTCTTATCACTAGAGACAGAGTAAATGAGTAGAATTATAAAGAAAAAATCAAGTCTGCCATTTCTAGATGAAGGGAGAATAGATGCTGGAAAGACAAAAACAACAAATGAACAATTCAAAGTGGGACTTGTCTTACATGTTAAGGAAGGCAAGATTTGCATTTGAGGTGAATCATGGAATGGTAGAAAATGTATGGACAGGGCATATACATTCTTTTCAAGTATATATACATTCTTTACAAGTATATATGAAATATTCCCCAAGATAAGCTATATATGAGGTTATAAAACATGCCTCAATAAACTTAAAAAGATTGAAATCATACAAAGTACTTTTCTGACAAAAATGAATGAAATTAGAAGTAATAAATTAGGAAAATTTACAAATATGTGGAAATTAAAAAACTTCTCCTAATGACAGTGGGTTAAAGAAGAAATCACAAGAGTGACTAGAAATACTTCAAAATGAATGAAAATGAAAAATCATCAAATTGAAATTTATGAAGTGCAGTTGCCCACAATATTTTAGCTAAAACTTTCATGAAAATAAAAATGATAATATTAATTTTATGGTCTTAATTCATATACTCCTCATAACTTAATAAAACTTAAAATAATAAACAGTTTAAATATTGATTTGAGTACACACCATTTGAGGTTACTGGATCTAAACCAATTTTTAAGATTTATGATTTAATTGTAGTTTATTGGGAGTAAGTTAAATAGCTCAATAATTATTTATGATTTCAAGAGTGTTCACTTGTGTAATAACATTTCTTGTTTAGGTCTTCACTGGGATCTTCACAGCAGAAATGTTTCTCAAGATAATAGCCATGGATCCATATTATTACTTTCAAGAAGGCTGGAATATTTTTGACGGTTTAATTGTGAGCCTTAGTTTAATGGAACTTGGTTTGGCAAACGTGGAAGGATTGTCAGTTCTCCGATCATTTCGGCTGGTAAGTTAATTGAGAGTATCTATAATGTTTTTATAATTAATTTAATCAAATTTCTCTCTTACTTAGTAGGAACAAGAATTATAATTTTTTCTATAGCTAAAATATTATTTGAGTATATTTAAAAACAAACCAGATTCCTTTACAACCAGCTGGTAATTTGTTCTTCATCATAGCTTTGACAGGTAAATGATGTTTATTCAAACGAACAACCAACAGTTCTGTCTTTAGTAATTGAATGGCAGGGCTAATAGGGAGAGAGAAAAAAGGATTCATATATAAATCCAAATACAATTAAACATATTATTCACCTTTCAGTTATGTGAAGTTGCTTAACTGTGCATAAGACTTGATTGAGACTTAGGATGAGCTCACCTTTCTCTCAGAGGCTTAGAATTATGGATTTGCCCACCTTGCCCCCACAGAAGTCAAGATTTGAGAATGGGTAGAGTATGCAAGGGAAGAAAGTAGAGTGCCCCCACACATTTGCCCCTTCTGCCAGGCAGGAAGTCACCAGATGTAGTCCTGAGAAGACTTGCTGTATTATGTTTTGTTAAGTTTAGAGAAAGAGTCTTTTATTTGATCTTTATATTCATCAGTTCACAAATCTTTTATAATTAAGAGACAAAATATCACTTGACACATTTCCATTTAAAGTACAATATGTTTTATCTTGTTACTTTGAGTTGGCTCTTTTTGTGATTTATTTTCAATTAATAGGGGTTGTAGATAGTTACTAAAGACAGGTTCCTATCAGTAATGTATTAATGGTGATTAGAGTCAAGACTTTGCTCTGAAGTCTATTTAGAATTTCCTGTACCACCTTCGAAGATGAAATTTCAATTGAGATCCTTAGAGCTATGGTTTCCTTCCCTGATTGTCATGGATAGTTGTGAATCTAATTTGAAGCTAAAAGGATGCAGAAAATAGAGAAAAAATTAGAAGTGAGGGTGCCTGGGTGGCTCAGTGGGTTAAACCGCTGCCTTCGGCTCAGGTCATGATCTCAGCGTCCTGGGATCGAGTCCTGCATCAGGCTCTCTGCTCAGCAGAGAGCCTGCTTCCCTCTCTCTCTCTCTGCCTCCCTCTCTGTCTACTTGTGATCTCTGTCAAATAAATAAATAAAATCTTTTTAAAAAATTAGAAGTGATTATATAACAAATAATATGGGCAACTACTTAAAAATGTTTAGTAAATCTTTAGATAATGTGATGCAGTTTGGGAAAATAGGAAACATATTATCATTAGTGTTTTGCTTAGTGTGTAGCTCTTTTGCATTAATTATTCTCTGGGAATAAAGTAAACATTTTGGTACTTATATCCACTCCTTTGGGTAACTTAGATGCCATTAAATAATGCACTACTCTTGGCCTGACATTTACTGAAGCATCAGAAATAAAAATGCTGCTGCAGTTGAACTGTAAATGGTACCTTAGAGGATTCCATGAGCTCATACAAATAACATGTCAAGTAGTGGTGGCAAGCCATTTACATTCTATAATGAATTAATTAAGTCACTGAAGACATAAGAGTTGACAAAATACAGCTTTTTAACTTAAGTCCACAGTAGTCTCCTCCCCCTTATCCGTGGGAATATATTTTAAGACCCCTAGTGGATGCTTCTAAAACTGTGGATAGTACCGAACCCTGTATATACTGTTTTTTTCCTATACATACACACCTGTGATAAAATTTAATTTATGAATTAGGCACAGTAAGAGATTAACAATAATAAGTAATAATAAAATAGAATAATTACAATAATATACTCTAAATAAAAGTTATCTGAATGTGGTCTCTTTCTCAAAATATCTTATTGTATTATACTCACCCTTCTTCTAGTGATGACTTGAAATGATAAAATGCGTATCTGTTGAGATGAAGTGATGTACGCGCCGTAGGCATTGTGACATAGCGTTAGGCCACTATTAAGAAGGAGGAAAGCGCATCATTTGCTTCCAGACCACAGTTGACCATGGTTCACAGAAAGTGGAAATGCAAACAAGGACAGGTGGACTATTGAATAATAAATCTCCTTTAAAATAAAAAGTTTGTTGTTGCAGCAAACTTATGATATAGCAAGGATTAAAGCAATCTAAAGATTTAAGGAAATTAGTTGCTTTTTTTCCTCTTGCACCTTACATAATTTGTGTTAATTTTATCTGTACTTACGTGTCTCAAGTACACTAAAAAAATGTATCCACTTTGAGATTTTTTTTTCCATTTTATTTTATTTCTTTTCAGTGTTCCAGCATTCACTGTTTATGCACCACACCCAGTGCCCTATGCAGTACGTGTCCTCCTTAATACCCAAGTAATGACAGCCTCTACTTCTGTGAAACAGTCTCTGCCAATTAATCATCATTAATCTTAGCTATGTCAGGTCCCTATGGAAAACAAAACAAAAAAATCTTACATATGTAAGATTTTACTTATGTAAAATCTTACTTATGTAAGATTCTGGAAGTTTTGGTGTATCTTATCATTAAAATGCCAATAAAAACTGTATAATATATTTGTATTACTTATAAAATAGACTATTTTAGAATGAAAAATACCCATGGTATTAAATAACTGATACATTTGCTAGGTAAAAGTTGACATGCAAATAAGCCATCACCCTATAATTGAGACAATTATGCCATAGATTTTCCTTGTAAATAAATTTATAGATCCTGGGGCGCCTGGGTGGCTCAGTGGGTTGAGCCACTGCCTTCGGCTCAGATCATGATCTCAGGGTCCTGGGATCAAGTCCCGCATCGGGCTCTCTGCTCAGCAGGGAGCCTGCTTCTCTCTCTCTCTCTGCCTGCCTCTCCATCTACTTGTGATTTCTCTCTGTCAAATAAATAAATAAAATCTTTAAAAAAAAAAAAAAAAAAAATAAATTTATAGATCCTTTAGAAGGCAGGGCAGTAATAGCCTTCTCACTTTTGTTTCCAGCTCCGAGTGTTCAAATTGGCAAAATCCTGGCCCACCCTGAATATGCTGATAAAGATCATTGGCAACTCAGTGGGGGCTCTGGGTAACCTCACTTTGGTGTTAGCCATCATCGTCTTCATTTTTGCCGTGGTCGGCATGCAGCTCTTTGGTAAGAGCTACAAAGAATGTGTCTGCAAGATCTCCAATGATTGTGAACTTCCACGCTGGCACATGCATGACTTCTTCCACTCCTTCCTGATTGTGTTCCGCGTGTTGTGCGGAGAGTGGATTGAAACCATGTGGGACTGTATGGAGGTCGCTGGCCAAACCATGTGCCTTACTGTCTTCATGATGGTCATGGTGATTGGAAACCTGGTGGTATGTAGTAAAAATATTTTCCTTATTTTTAGTAAAAGAAATGTAATCATTAAAAAGTATGTTCAACTGAGGAATGTTTTATGTTTTTGGCTTTTTAAAAACAATGCTCAATTATTCATTATTGCAGGAGCCAGGTAAAGTTTGGACTATTGAGACCTACATTAACTTTTTAAAAAATATTTGTTCATTGTTTATTTTTATTTTTTCCAGTTTTACATGATTGACATATATACCGTATAGCATAACTGTTAAAATACCATTTGAACCAGAGTTCATACCTATACTTCTTACTATTCCATGGAGAGAGCCATTTCTAGCTTTTATCTTTTAGTTCTTGTATTAAAGCATGGATGTGGTACTAAGAATAATCACACACTTTTTTAAAGTATCAGCAATTGTATCACTTAAAGATGTTTTCATATTTTGGTGTCCTGCAAATTGGAGTTCAAAAAAATTAATGATCACCTCAAATGCATTAAGAGGGCATGCATTATTTGGTGCCTAGAAACTACAGTATCAGCAAATAACACTGACTCAAGAATCACATATTATCATGTCTGTGTCAAATGAACCATTCCCAGTACATCTTTACAGAGTCCTGGAGGCATGGAAAAGGTGATAAGAAGATAGATGTACACCATGATATGACTTATACTCAAACAGGAGTAAAGATGGAAATATCTAATACATGTCAAAAATATAAAAACAAAGTGCCGTATGTCAAGTTCACAAAGTGGAGACATTGCTTTAGACAGGCTTTGTCAAGGGGGTTGAACCCAAATTATCTTTAATTACAGTGTAAGATTTAGCTTGGTAGGAAGAAAAGTAGACTGTCACAGACAGTAGACCCAGGGGGATGGGGAAGAGAGGACAGTAGACTCAGTGATGGGGATCAGATTCTTGTACTTCACATATGAATTATTCTGGGTTGCTTGATTAAGTTCCAATCTAGTGAACTAGAGCAAATATTGACATAACCATATTTTTAAGTGATAATTTATACATTTAATTTCATTTCACATAAAAGTAACCTCCAGTTCCCTCAAAGGAAGAAAAAAGGGAGAGGAAAAAAGGCAAGAGGTTATCATTTATTTCTATTCATTTGCAGATTTCCACCTCCTCAATATTAGCTTAGATAATGCAGATCTATTCTTGAAGTAACAAGAAGCATGAGCATTGTGCAATCCAGAAACAACATCTCTAGTTTCTGTGGGTCATAAATTTGGGAGTAGCTTGGCTGGGTGGTTCCAGCTCGGGGTCTGTCATAAGGTTATTGTCAAGATGTTGGCTAAAGCCCCTGGAAGATCAGCTTCCAAAAAGCATCCCTCTCATAGCTTTTGACAGGAAGTCCCAGTTACCTGTTGGTTGGCACAAGGCCTCAGTTAGTCTCCATGTGGACCTCTCCATAGGACTGTTGACTGTCTCCAGGACATGCAGCTGGCTTCTCCCAGAGCAGATGACATGCAAGAGAAGGCAAGGATAAGACTGGTGTTCTAATCTTGAGGTCCTACACTGTCCCTTCTGCCACATTGGATTCATCAGTGCTAGTCACTAAGAAAAACTCACACTTAAGAAGGAGTTAGGCTTTAACTTCTGAATGGAGGAGTAACAAATAATTTGTAGATGTATTTTATAGTCACCACAATCCCTAATGCAATTTTTTTTCCCAGAGAAGTACAGGATTGCATAGAACAGGAAGAGAGAGTCCTGGGCTTACATAGAATAGAAACAAAAAGTCATAGGCTTATATTATAGATTTGGTTTGAATTCATATATGCATTTGACATATATTGGAAGAAAAGAAGAAAAGGCAAAGAACAGAATCCTTTATGACAGTAGTGAATGAACAGATCAAACTGCAGCAGGGAATCCATAGTAGGAGTAGTAGAAAGTTAACTGTAGGGTTAGACTGTGTAGAGTTTAATTTATGAAAAGACCGTTTATACATAATAAAAGTGGATTTTTTTGTAGGCAGTTTGGAGCTACAGATAGCTTTTTATTAGAAAGCTAACAACGAGCAATTGGAAAATGGACACTGGATTTAAAGAGAAAGAAATTCAACATATCCCATATAATCTATTAATTTACAGAAATAAGACAAACCTGACATGTAATTGTATAGAAGATTCAAACTGAAAGGAGAATTTCAGAAGCATCTATACCTATGGACAGCATTTAATATAAATTTGGATTACTGTAGGGGTATCTGTGTGGCTCAGTCTGTTAAGTGTCTGCCCTCAGCTGAGGTCATGATCCCAGGCCCCACGCCAGGCTCCCTGCTTAGTGGGGAGTCAGCTACTCCCTCTCTTTCTGCCTATACCCCTTCTCATGTGTACTCTCTCTCTCTCAGATAGGTAGATAGATAGATAGATAGATAGATAAAATCTTTTTAAAAAATTTGGATTGCTATAAATGATTAAAGAGAAATAGTCTGTAAAATAATCATTCCCATCTACATGCATACATGGAAACTCTGTATTTTAAGGAGAAAATTAAAGGCTCTCCTTTCTTCTTTGACTATCAGCTAAAAAAGTTCCCCCTTTCATGCGATCCTGGATATATTTCAGAGTAGCTAAAGTAGTGATAATATGTCATTTTTACCACCAGTAAGGAAATGTGTTCATATTACATTTGATTAAACAAGATGGAATGAATTTCATGCAACTCCTATAATTTTTCTCTTTCATACTCACTGAAGAGAGGAAGGTCCCCCAAAGGCAAGCTGACATAACCCCTTTGAACTCACGTAAACTTCTTATGGTACTCCACCCCAAGCAATGCCAGTGATCACTGCCATGACGGGTCCACAGACAGGACAGAGGCGGGGCCAAAGACTGGCGCACACTCATCCTAACAAGAAAGGGCAGCAGACATACAGCTAGATCAGTAAATGACACAGTCACAAATAGAGTACTTGCCTCTGTGCTTTGAAGAGGAAATAGAAGTTGGATCTCACTCTGGCAGGGTCGATCGATACATATCAAGAAAAGTTTCTTAATAGACAAAGATGGTTCATTAATAAACCTTCAGAAATCAAATCTAGAAAATAATGCCACCAAAATTCATTTTCATAATGGATAAACACCAAAACGTAGCATTTAACTTTTTTCTTTCATCTATTTTTCATCCAAATAACAAATTCAAAGGCAAATAACAATAAAGTATAATTTTATTGGTGAAGGAGTAGGTCTTCATATGAATACCTGCAACCATGGTATTCAATGTCAAAATAGACTTACAGATTATGTGAATTCCATAGTGGATCTTACACACTTTTACATTTCCTATTACCATTGGTAGACTAACTTGTAACTGGTTAAACAAAGGAGCTATAGGCCTTATTAGCTTATTGGAAAGCCAGGAATGTAGCAAGACTGCAGCATTCTTTTCATTGGAGTATTACTTAAAGTTTTTTCTAGGATTCTTCTCTATTATTTTTACATTTTGTCTTTGGCTTACTTTACTACTAAATCCTTCTGTTATTCTATATGTTTCAATAATCACAAACTCATAAAATTATCAATCAAATCCTGAAGAAAATTATACAGCTTGATCTTGTACCCATATGAGTACCTGATTCATTAGTAAATTACATCTTTTGAGTACATATGAAGTGGGTTTATAGTCACTTATCTTTTCACTCACTCCTACCAGTGGGGCCTATTTTTGAAGACTCAAGTTACAGACTAATTAGTGATTTTTGTCCATGGCAATATCTTGATTCCACAATCTTTTAAATCAATATTAACATGATGATTATTGTATAAAAACCATTTTTATAGTATGCCCAGCTATTGTATAGATCTAGTGGCCATGATTTTCTGAACCAAAAACTGTGACTTTTGACCTAGCAATAGGTATATTTTTTTCTAATTTGGTAAGTTATCTAGTGCAAAAATTGGTACAAATACATGAAAACAAAATCATGTTTAGATGTATTAGAATTATCACTTTAGGAATAAAGTTATGATAAATTATCAGTGTCCTGGAAAATCCAGTTTACATGGGAAAATACTTAGCATCCCAAATAAAACTTTTTTTTCTTTGTTCACTGTTACAGTTAACTAGATAACTAAGATTTCTCTTTTGGAACTGAACTTAATTTAGAAGTTTCAGTAATTTTGTAATGACTAAAAAGGAAATACTCTTAATAGTATCACTTGATATTGGACAGGTATTTATTTCATTCACCTTTTTTTCAGGATAGTTTATCACAAACTAAAAGGAATACCTATTAGTAAAAAATGTGGTATAAGAGCAATTTTGGAAAACTTATACTTAAGAGCAACTGAAACAATACCATGTTTTCATCATCTATTTTCCTATCATGCATAGGTTCTGAACCTCTTCCTGGCCTTGCTCTTGAGTTCGTTCAGTTCTGACAACCTTGCTGCCACTGATGATGATAATGAAATGAACAATCTTCAGATTGCTGTGGGGAGGATGCAGAAAGGAATTGATTATGTTAAAAGAAAACTACGTGAATTTATTCAGAAAGCCTTTGTAAGAAAGCAGAAAGCCCTAGATGAAATTAAACCACTCGAAGATCTAAATAACAAAAAAGACAGCTGTATTTCCAACCATACCACTATAGAAATAGGCAAAGATCTCAATTATCTCAAAGATGGAAATGGAACAACCAGTGGCATAGGCAGCAGTGTGGAAAAATATGTTGTGGATGAAAGTGATTACATGTCATTCATAAACAATCCCAGCCTCACTGTGACTGTACCAATTGCTGTCGGAGAATCTGACTTTGAAAATTTAAATACTGAAGAATTTAGCAGCGAGTCAGATATGGAGGAAAGCAAAGAGGTAGGAATTTTTAAATAAGATATTTTGACGTAATGTATGCTTTAAACTAGGAGTCCACTTTAAAGTTGTGTTTTATCTCTATAAGAAAATAGGATATTGATACACTTTCTATGGCAAAATTGGTGATAGATAAATTGACAACAGATTAAAATAAAGCCAGACAAGTGATATTCTGACTCATTTTTTAAAATATTTGCCATCTTGAATTATTGATAATATTAATATTCAGATTAATGTGAATTGCTCTAATTATTTGAAAATCATTTGAGATTTGTGAAAATGTTTCAGTGTGTTCACTTTCTTGTAATTCTCCCACAATGGTAGGTTTTGTATGTACTAGATAAATACTTGGTGAGAAGGCAGTTCCAAGTCTCACTTGGCTTTTATGAAATACTTCCTAAAATGTGATCTTACGTAGTTTGCACAGGAATTTTTATTCACAGAAAATGATTGGGATCTTGGCTTGATATTTACATATAGTTTCATGTTTCCGAAGTAAGTAATTTTTTTAAGGAAATGAAGGTAGTAATGAATCATGCTGAAAATGTTTAACTCTGCTGAGCCTAGTGCATGCTGTCTCCACACACAAGAAGTCATGGTATGTTAGAGAACATAAAATTCTGAGTTTATCAACTACAGTACCAGTCTTGGCAGTTTAAAGTATTTTTTGACTTACTAGAAAAGTATGAGTACCAGAGTATGCTTTTAGTTTGTCTCTAGGTTAATAAGCACAGAGCTGGGGATAAAGAGAATAAAGATTTTAAACCCTTAATGTTTAATTGTTTAACTTTACAAAAATGAAAACAGAATTCCCAGTGATTAAAGCTTGCATAAGCAAATAAAAATAAAAGCCCAAAACAAAGATTCATCTTTTCTTATCATTTGAGTTGATTGACAGGAAGAGAAAGTCCTCCAATACTATTTTCATTCTAAGAAAGATGACTGGGGAGCTTGAGACAATGAAGGATAAAATTTAAGTAGTGTAACAGTCACAAAAATTGGACATTAGTTAATAAATTATGAACTAAAATATATTTCTATGAAGGAAACCTTAGCTGTTTGTCAGTATTCCCATGTTAATAACCTAAAATTACTGACGAATATGCTATTTTTCATTCTTTCTTGTTTTAAGGTAAGTATTGCTAATTCTGTGATTAAGTAGATGTTAAATGTGAAATCCAGAGAAAGTTTATTTATTTTTAAAGATTTTACTTATTTATTTGAAAGAGAGTGAGTGAGAGAGAACATGAGCAGGGGGAGAGGGAGAAGCAGACTCCCTGCTGAGCAGAGAGCCTGCCCACATGGGACCCTATCCCAGGACCCTGCACTCATGACCTGAGCCAAAGGCAGTTGCTTAACCAACTGAGCCACTTAGGCGCCCCAGAGAAAGTTTAAATAGAGGTACTAAAATTTACAGGTAAGTAACAAGGCCATAGTTACTAGTTTCACAAAATAAATGATGTGATTCCAGGGGAAAATGATAAAATGTTATACCCTGAGGCAATGAATTGCTGTAACTAGTTGAACTCAAATCTTTACTAATAAGGCCATTATTTTTAAATTTAATAATATCTTAATATATGGTTAAGCAGAATTTTGGATAAGCATAGTTTGTTGGGCTCTGCTGAAGGAGAGGATGGATCCTAATTGTTCCTACTATATATTACGAGAAATTGAAGCCAGCCTTTAGAAAAGAGAATTGGGTCATTAAATTTTACTATATATTCCCCTTCTCATTATCTTGACATTATACCAAATAGTAAATATTTCCTTTACCAAAAGGGAAGTCAATTTTCTTTTTTTTTCAATTTTTCTATTTTTGTATGTTTAATTAATTTAATTTAATTTTAGAGTATTTCATATAAACTAAGAATAAATTATGAAGAATCAAATGTTAAAGCCCTCAGTTAGTTTAAACTTTTGACTTAGTTTGAGTATCTTTCGAGGTGTAGTTAACGTGACATCCAGTCTTTTTAATTTTCAGAAACTTTAAAGCCTTAGGCTTCTCCAAAACTGCGTATATATTTATCTCACCTCAAACCATTATGTTTGACACAGGAGGAATGTCCAGTCAGGTGGGGCTTATAGTAGGAAAGTCCAGACTCTCTCTTTCTGTTATCATTAAGTTTTTTAATTGTTTTCTGTTTCAATTAAGTACGACAAAACAATATATGTGAAGTCGCTACTTTGGAATTGGAGGCAGAGAACTGAGCTGCCTGTTGGAAATAGAATTATTTTATTGCTTTGGCTGTGGAGTCCTTTCAATTCATTCTCACCATATAGGTTGTTATCTGGTTGTTGAAATTTATTATTTGCAGAAATTTTCAAGTATGTCTTTATATCAAACTTCCTAAATATAAACTCATAAACCAATAAGAGATTAGGGCACTAGTCTAGAAAGAGAAATGTGCAAGTTTTAATCATACTGTATCTTACCTAGTAGCTCTATACCAAAAAACAAAAGAGATTTGAGAGAATTATCCAAGAATTCCAAATATTCCTACCTGAAATATCTGTTTATAGTGTTCTGTCTTCTAGTTATTTTTGTCTATTCATTTTTTTAACTGGTGGGATGGGGTTGTGCTGTAAAATATCACATGTAGAATAGTAAGAAATGGTGTAAAACTTATTTATATTCTTTTCTAAATTTTTTTAATTAAAGGAGAAAATAGGGCACTTAAAACATTTTAGAATGCCTAAAATTTCCTTTTTATAGAACAGACTAACCAGGTGGACTCGGAGGTTGTTTGAGTGTTTGAACTAAATCCTCTATGTCTTTGACAAAGTTGTGTGATTCTTTGATACTTTCTGTAAGTTCCTAGAATTTATCATGTTGCACTCATGTATGCTTTAACTCAACATTATTTGACTATATTTAATGTAATTCCTTTCATAGTTTGTGATTTTGAATGATTGATTTCTTTTTTAGAGTTTTAATGTTGAAGCCATGCTTAAATGATTTTTTTCAAAGTGAAATTTACTAGTACAATATGGTAACCTTCACTGCTTACCGTTCTTACTTCTCACAGGGGTAAAATCAAGCTGGAGCCATCAAGAGTGCAGCTCTGGTGTTTTTTAACCAGCCAGAGGCTCGGGCCACCACTTTTACCCAGGTTACCCAAGCAAGTGGTACATATATAAATATAATCAGTTTCTAAATGAATTTTGACTGGCCTGCATGTTACTCAGCTACATTCCTTGCCCATCCATTGGCAGTAAAATAAAAATATGCACAGCTGCTCTTATGCTGAGTCATATAAAGCATGGTCAGGCAAGTCTGGCAACCCTAACTTTTTAAAACAATGATTCAGTTGCTAATCTTCTTACATAGATTTTTACTAGAAATTATATTCACTGAAAAATAAAAGTGCATGCCATTATGGATTATTTAATTTCCATTTAATGCTATAGAGATTTGAACATGCTAAGGGCTTAGAGGAGAAATGTAGGTGCTCTTTAAAAACTTGCAGAAAAGCTTTCTCTGCCCTGTTTTTTTGTTTTGTTTTGTTTTTCTTTTCCTTTTTTAATATAGCCCCAATGGGTGTACTTTGTTGGTAATTTTTGTTCAGTGTCATATTAAGTTTTTCTGAAGGGCAATATGCAAACCAAAACAATTCCTTATTCATGTGTAAACTGCCTAAAGGGTATTTTAATGTAGTAATAATGTAAATGAATTGGAATGTTTACATTTTGGCTGCTAGCAGCATGGGTATAATTTTTGTCTGCTTCATTACAGAGAAAATGGCATTGCTTTTTTCAGCAATTGACCAAAAGTATTTTACATTTAGAATATGGTTCCCTTGGAAATTCTGTTGATATTTACCCCTAAAACTCCTAAGACTGAAAGAAAAGGGGAAAAAAATGCCTTTTGTACACCAAAAAAATAAGATTTTGGTCTTTTAGGTAGTATGTTCATTCTGAAAATAGATCTGGAATCCACCTTCTTTTCTCAGTTGTTCCTCTGTCCTTTGTGGTTTTGTTTTTCCTCGTTTCATCCAGACCTGCTGGGAAATTTCTCCCAAAGAACGTTATGTAAATATATCGTGCCTTACAGACTCCTATATAGACAGAGAATCCTTGTGCGCTCCTTTAGTGTTTTTAAATGAAAGGACCTCCCTTGTCACGACCATGGCAATGAGGGTAACACAGTTTGGAGTCCATTTGCTGGACCTTTGCATTTCCTAATGTTGAAATCATAGTTTTGTACTCAAATATGTTAACCAAATTACTAAATGCAATTTAATTATTTTCTTAAGAAATGTTAATTAAAACAGGAGAAACTGAGTTTAGGGCATTCAAGAAATCCTTGAACTACTTTTAGAATAAGCCAAAAAATGTTCTAAAGTTAAAAGCTTATTTTAAAAATAGATATGGCTTATTATAAGCCCAGACTAATTATGACAAAAGGTCTAGAGACAGGCATATGAAGAATATATTCTTTGATATCTGAATATATGATTATTTGGGTATATGTTATGTTTGAGGAATCATCAGTATATCCAAAGGAGAGTTCCAGGATAAAACTAGTTAAAAAAAAAAAAAAAAAGGAAATGTTAATTAAATACTTTTCTCTTAGGTGCAGTTTCCTCTTCAGCCATTAAAAACTATAGAACAACCCTAATATAAGCATATTTGGCTCTCTGGAAAGGAGCAATGATTATGTCATTTTCATAGTATTCTTTTATACTTTGGGGCAAAATATTCAGTCTCTGGCACTCTAAGACTTTTGAATGATGATGCCTTGTATATTGGAAGAATGACATCAAATGAGACCTAAGATATATAATTATTCACAATGAAACACAGATATACATATACAGAGGGACTAGAGAGAATTTTTTTTTTCCTAGAATGTATTAATTCTTCAGAAAAGTGTGGGATTTGACTCCTTAAGATAATAGCTTTTTTCCCCCAGTATCTTGGAAAAAGGGAAGGTTCGTTTCCTTATTTTCTGAGTATCCCATATTCCAAGTTCTTATATACACAGGTATACCAAGAAAGTGATTATCAGATGTATTATCTACCAGTTTATTTAGGAGATTTAGTTGGAGTACATTTGTGAAACACAAACTGAGCCCAAACTGGTTTAAATTGACCTCATTTATTCTTAATTCTTACATTATTACAGTTTTCGATTTCCTTGAATATGTCTCTTATCCTCCCTCAGGAAACATTGTCTGTATATAAAAGTGTATACTAAATTCCAACACAAGTGGTAGAGGAGGGAAAAAGATGTGAGCGAATGTTTTTTTGAGAAGGATTCAATAAGAACCCATTATGCTTTTATCCTGGGAAATGTTTGGTCCTCAAGGGACAGTTTTCCAGTATCATAGTGATTAAGGAAGAAAAAGACTCTTAATATCCTTCATGGAGGAACAAAATGAACTAAACTTGTGTCTTTGGGGCACTATCTATCTGCTGAGGGGTAGACCAATGTGATATAAGGGCTACTTTTGCTGGACCAAGAAGGATACTTCAAATACAATGTATGGTTTGAAAATTGTGTAATGTATCCATTATAAAGACAGAAGTTGTTTCTGGGTAATGTAGTATAATGATAATGATACTTTTTGTCACATATTTGGTTTTGCTATCTTCCTTATCAAGACCATAACACCAACAATCCCTTTCTGGTATTAATGTGCCACTTTGCCCTTAGTTTATCCCAAAGCAAGTGAGATTATAACTTTCATTGTTCTAGTGTTAAGATTTTTCATGGAAAATAACCCAGAGCTCCTCAAATATAAATCTGAAATAGGATCCATGTGGAACAAAGGACTGCCATTCTTGTGGGTCAAACTCTTCAGATACGAACTATTTGATTTACTTTATATTTGAAGTTTTCATTCTTTAAACCCAATTCCCTTATTGAATCAGAGTAAAATATACCTCTTTTCTAAATTATATGCAATCTTTATAATATTATGTACAATCTTATAAATAATTATATTTCCTTAAAAATATATTACAATTTTTAATGAGAAACAAATGTGCCTATGAAAAAAATGGCAAGTTATGTTTTCTCTCATTTTTTCTGCTGCAATTGTTTTAAAAAATACTTTTACTTTCTGAAAGAAAGACTATAGTTTGGCATACTGATGTTTAATCATAATATATGAATAATAGGAAAAGTAAAAGAGATAGAATGTTTAAAAATACAAAATGAAATATGTGCCTTAATATTTATTTATTAGATCATTTAGCAAAATACAATTCTGTCTGGCTTAACTCCTTTAATAATCCCACAGATTTTCAATAGGTAGAGCCCTGTAGTATGAGATTTTCATTAAAACAAATGTTCAAGTAATATTTCCACCTGAAAGTAAATTATTGCCAATGCTATTCATAGCAAGTAGCAATTGGCTATTCCTGTTTGATCTTTTTACTATCCTGATATTAGAATATATCATATTTTATTAAAATTTAACTAGGCAAGAGCACTCTAACAGTATCA
Source organism: Mustela lutreola (assembly GCF_030435805.1). NCBI lineage: Eukaryota > Metazoa > Chordata > Mammalia > Carnivora > Mustelidae > Mustela > Mustela lutreola. Next base: position 149,383,384 of record NC_081292.1, on the reverse strand, counting down.
TGTAGTTCATTTATTTCCTAATAAATAAGCATAAAAAATAAAAAGGGAACCTAAACATCTAACTTTTACCAAAGGGAAATATAAAACTTGCCAAATGTAGAACTTAAAAGTATAAAACTGATTCTATTTCTAGGCAATTTATATTTTGGTCTCTTACTCATGTGGCATTTTACAGTGGTTGTTGTCTAGTTTGCAGCATTGGCAAGCAACCTTTATTTGAAAATTTTTCAAGTACCTGTCTAAAAGTTCCGTATAATGATGTATATTTGACAGTTCTATTTGGTGAATTTGTACCATAGTTAGGATTTATTATAATTATGACCATATCTGAAGCTGGAGTTTTATAGTCTTAATTTGATTCCTTTGATTTTTATGGATTCTTGACACATTTTAACTTTTAGTCAACATATTTTATATGTGCCTCTTATGCGATTTTAAGAAAGTCACTTGTTTGATGTTATCAAGATTTTATAAATCAGTTTCTTGCCTACCTCTCAGTATTATTGTTCAAACTTTTTGTTCATTTAATATTCTGATGAATATTTAGTTCTATTCTACATTAATACATATAAGAATATGAATATAAATTGAACTAATACTAAGTTCATTGTTACAAAACATGGGAATCCATAATATCACGAGCACTATCTTGAACCTACAACATTTGACCACATATCACATCTACTAAGTATTTTATACTGATAGAGATTGGTTTTACTTGAATCAGGAGAAATTTTTCTAGGAAATTCTGGTAAAATAGAAGATCTAGAGTCCAGCTACTGACTCATTATAACTTATGACAGGATATTTAAAGCCACATTTCCTTCTCTAAATAGATACCAGATTGGTTGCTGTTCCATATCAGAGGGAAGATGGAGAAGGAGACTGCCTCTCCTTAAAAAGATTGCATTGGCCAATGGGACTGCAGATGTACCTATAAAGAGTGAAAAGAAAGAAAACACTGTCAGAATGATTCAGTATAAGTTTATGAACTCCAGAGTTCAACTGCAGTTTTCTTTGTAGACTCGTTTTAGGTCTGAATAATTGAGAGCTTGATGTTCAGGCAGCACTCCTTATTCTAAAAGTTATCTGACCATTATTTATGTAATTCAGAATCTTGAAGGATTTGTATTATTCTGCACCTAAGGATTTGTGTTATTCTGCACCCTTAAATGTAAAAGCATTCGATAGGAGGTGTCGGAAGTAGTTACTGGAAGAATAAAAGACTCCATGCACAGATCATTTATTCATTTATTCAACGAATGCCTATTAAACACAAACATTGGTGATAGGTACTAGGGACACAGAGATGGCAAAAGTAGTATCTTTGTTTCAGAAGATTAAGTCTTGTGCTATATGTCTTCTAAAGACCCAACAGTTTCATGTTGCTCTTATAAAAAAGTAGTAACCTGACCTTTAAATACACAAATACTTGGCTTCAGTAAAAAGACATTACTTCTATATTAGTATTAAGGAGCTGCACTAAATGAAAGGTGTGATAGTTAACATTACAGGGATCCTCTCGATCATTTAAAACCAAGATTCACTGGAATTTGTTATCTGATGACTTCTCCCAATCACTGTCAAGAGCTAACCTTCATTTTGTTATAGAGAAGTCTATTATTCATTCATTCATTTTTTAACAATATTTATTGAGTAACTGTGACCTACCCAGCACTAACGTTGGCTGGAAAACAGTCCTTCACGAATGCCAGCCTGAGCATATGGAGTACTCAGAATATGGATCCTCCTTTTTACCTTGGGTTCACCCCCAGGCTTTCCCTCAATCTGTATTTACAGTGCTATCCTTTTTTCTTAAAAGGAGCATTTTCCGTCTCTTTTTGTGGGCTGTTTGCAGTTAGGTTAGGTATGACAAAGCTTCAATTCTTCTGATTACCATGTTTCAACATCCTGCGAGTGAAAAAATCAGTATCATCAGCTCCCTAATATGTAACAATGTCATGTGAGTCAGATGGATTGGAATGAGAGGATAATTTGGTCATATCTTAGTCAATTACATGTATGTAAACACAGCTATATTATTAAAGAGTCTAACCAAAAGACAAAGGATAGAAAATTCAAAGTCTAAAAAATTAAAATATGTGAAATAAACTGTTCCACTTTGACATTTCATCTTAAAACAAAATATATTCAAATTATAAGGACAGAGATATCATGATTATCTACCTAGTATTGTAAATACGCCTGGTGAGTAGGAGAAGAGTTCAACAAACTTCAAGCATTTTATAATATATAATCCTTGATTTAACTGTTTCAGCCAAATTAAAGAAAATGCCCTGAAACTGGCTCTATGAAGAGAGGCATATCTAATATTTATGCTTCTATCACTATGTTGTTAAATTAAACAAGACAAAAGCATTTCAATTTCATCTTTATCATGTATAAATAGTTTCACTTCATCAGCATCACTATGCCAAGAAAATATTTTAAATAAGGAAAATGATTTTCATCAAAGAAAGGAACCATCTTTCCAGAGCAGATCTATATAACCCTTAGCTCAAATTGAGTAAAGCGTTTCTAGTACCAGCTATAATATCCACTTTGTAGTAGTTCAACATACTTCAGTGTGCATTTTATCATGTGCTTACCTCATCCCCTTTATAAAGTAGCTCTTATCGGCTCAGCCATTTCCTAATGTTATGCACTAACGGTAATAACATTGTAACAGGTCCGAGAATGCTGTGGCCCAAACTACTCTGATTCCATGTGGCACTCATACCTGGCCCTGTGTCATTCCTGCAGCATTTTAAGACCAGGCTAATAAAGACTGGTATCCCTTCATTTAGCCTGTCCCTTTAACACCCTGACCTGGCTAAAGTTTGTTGTATGTCACGGTCTAAAACAACTTCTTTTTCTTTTGATGGTTTTGATGTAGCCTAAAGGAAACCAAAACAACTGCCAAAGAGTCACTTCTCCCTGTACTAACAGGACAGGTAAGAGTGCCAGAGTAACAAGTAGTTTCCAAATGCACAGTGAAACACAGGAGTGCATTGGCCAAAGAGAATGCAAAATACCAGCTCTTGCTATAAAGCTAACAATGTGCTGCTCTTTTCTGAATTAGAAAACTATAGAATACATTTAATAACAACTAGTGGTCTATGTTTTCATGTCAATGAAAAGTGGATAAATTTAGATTGTTGCTGTTTATTTGCATTGGATCAATCTTTTCTGCATTTGACATGAAAATACACTTGTGCAGCTTTTGTTGGTTGGGTCACAATTTTAGAATAAAACAAACTGTACCATTCGCAAGCTAATTTACAAAAGCAAGATCACAGATGACTATATGACTCTGGCAGCTTACATGAGCTCTCTTTAGGATTTTATTCCAGAATCTCTATACATGGGCTTAATCAAAAATTATTTAAGTTGTTAGTACCATATTTTTAAAGAAAAAAAAATGCTGTGGCACTGCATCTAATCTTGTGACCCCCCACCTCTACTAAAGCGGACTGGCATTATGTTTAAGATACTCTTGAATTACAGATCAAGGAAATGCATACAGAAGACTTGAGGGCACGCCTTTTGAATTTTTATATTATAGATTAAAGAAAATATTTTAAAAGCTTTTCTGTGGAATTGATTTTCAGAAGCTAAATGCAACTAGTTCATCTGAAGGTAGCACAGTTGATATAGGAGCTCCTGCTGAGGGAGAGCAACCTGAGGTAGAACCCGAAGAATCCCTTGAACCTGAAGCCTGTTTCACGGAAGGTAAGTGGGAACAAGACATATGAGCTCACCGGACCCCTCTTACCTGTCTCTTTCCCCACCATCTAATCATATCTCTCTGTTTAGTGACTATTCGTTTATTTGTTTGGTTTTTATTTTTTCTGTATTCAAACAAAGATAATTTTTTGAAAGATAAGATTTATGTAATCAGACATTCCTATTTTTGTGTGTACTGTTTAACTAAGAAACGCCTCTCACTATACTGGTGTTTTGGTGGCCTTCTAGAATATCAAATCAGAGAGAAGGCCAAATCAAACATATCTCTTCAGCTTTAAAAAAAATAAAAAGAAAGAAAGAAAGAAAAAAATTAAGGTCAAAGAGGTAATTTATTGTTTACCGTTTTGTCAGTTTACAATGAGGAGTAAATGATAAGTGTACATTTAAAAACTGTCCATGAGTAATGGTTACCTGTATCTATCTGTCAAGATTGATTTTTTTTACTAGTTTTGAATCATAATAGATAATAGATAATGAAATGCCAAAATATACTGAGTTTTATAATACGGAGCACCATGCCATTGGGCCAATGATACCAAGAAGATTTTCTGAAGAAAGCTAAAATTATGTAATTTGAGGTATGGATCAGTTATCTCTTGAACAATAATGCTATATGTCCAACAATCCAGAACTTCTTAGCATGTAGCAAAACAAAAACAAAAACAAAAACAAAACAAAACAAAACAAAAAAACCCGAAAACCTTGTATTTGTGCTCACAAGTCCAAGGCCAGCTAGATGGTTTTGCTGATCTTGGAAAGGCCTCTTCCAAGCCTGAGGTTTTGGATGGACTGTTGGATTGACTCAGCTGCAGTCCGCTTTCATCTCATCCTCCGCACAGTGGTTGGGCATATTCTTGGGGTAAAGACACAGGAGCAAGAGAGGAAGCCTAACAGCCAAGTGTCTGCTTCTGCCAGGTTTTCTCCTGATCTTTTCACCAAAGCAAAGTCACCCCGCCAGTCCGGACTGTGTGGGAATGCACCACTAATGATCAAAGAGGCAGGAAAATTTAGTACAATATCACAAGATATGAAATTCTTTTAATTTCTTATATAAATCCCTGTTGTAGGTACAGGAACATTTCTCTAAAACCCTGGATATCACCTCTCATTTAACTCATTTAAAAAAATTTTTTTAAAGATTTTATTCATTTATTTGAGAAGGAGAGAGAGAAAGAGAGCACAGAGGGAGAAGCAGATTCCCAGCTGAGCAGAGAGCCCGACGTGAGGCTCGATCCAAGGACTCTGAGATCATGACCTGAGCCATAGGCAGATACTTAACTGACTGAGCCCCCACATGCCCCAACTCATTCTTTTAGTTAACCGCTACTTAATAGTGCTTATTATGTCTTGGTCTCAAATCAATACCATATAGCAATTGCTTAAACAAAAGTTTATTTTAAAAATAGTTACTGTCTGAGTGGCATAGTCAGTTAAGTATCTGACTCTTAATTTTGGCTTAGGTCACGATCTCAGGGTTGTGAGATCAAGCTCTGTAACTCAGCGGGGAGTCTGCTTGGGATTCTGTTCCGAACTCTGTCTGCTCCTGCCCCTCTCTCTAACATGAATAAATAAATCCTAGAAAAAATAATTACTGCCTCAAATTGCTACTAGTAATACAATTTTATTACAACTAATTCTGAAAGTATTTCATTTGGGTTATCCAAGTTTACATTAAGAGCACTAAAGCTCTTTTAATTTAAACTTTAAGCAAATTTTGGAATATTTAATTACACAGATGGTAGAAATCACAATTGATGTCAATAGATTTAAGGTTGTTACAGAAGATTATGTTACATATATTTATTGATCATTTTAATGCATTGGTGAAAATAAATACTTAAATATTAATTATCAATTTTTAAATAATTTCAGAGGAAGAACTATTTATTCAGCATAAGTTATGAGGGAAGTCACTCTTGGCTATTTACTTCAAAAAGTCTGTGTATATTCCAGTGCAGTTACTTGATTATTAAAAAAATGACTTTCGAAAACATTCAAGTGATATATCACAAAAATGATTTCTGTGGTATTAGTTTTTACTCTTTATCAGACAATTAGCTTATTTTTAGGGTCACAATATGTTCATATATACCACAATAATAAGGAAATAATAAGTAATTATGGTACAATAATAATTATGGTACTATCAACGTTTGTCTTTTGTAAAGTTTAAGAAAACACTTAAGTATGAAATATTTTAGAATATATTCTATATAGAATATAGAATAACTTAACATTATAGAAGATAATAATGAATAATACATAGATGCCCACCAATCAGATTCAACAATTTGAATACTCTTGTCATCTTCACTTCAGACTTTTTATTTATAAATAAAACAGATACACATTAGGCCCATTTTGTTCCCCTTCCTTATCTTACTTTCTCCCTTTCCTCTCAGAAATAAACCAGTGTCTCAAATTTGGCATTTGTCATTCCCACTAAAATTGGTCTTTTTCTGCTAAACTGTTTTTTCATCTTTTAACCTCTCTAGGGAAAAACCAAACAACTCCTAAATTTAGTTACATTTAATTTAATACAATGAATATTTTCAGGGCATGTAAATCTTGATCTTTGGGGAAACAAAAATATGAAAAATAACTTGCCTCAAAGAAACAACAAATATAATGCTATTTATTTCTTAGTTGAGAAGCTAAGAACATTTTATAGCACATCATCAAATTTTCATGAAACAAAGGATATGATCTGGCTGACTGACATTATAAAGTAGTATCTGATAAATATCTATGCAGTAAAATACTATGCTCTTTTCAAGATGAGATTTCCATTTTTCTATTCATTGAACAAGGGCCCTCTTCATGGTTAAAGCCTTAACTCGTGGCTCATCTCCCACACCCCAGAATCCCCCTATTCTGTGGGTCAGCTCAATGGTATCTTCTGATTTCTTTTTTTTTTTTTAAGATTTTATTTATTTATTTATTTGACAGAGAGAAATCACAAGTAGATGGAGAGGCAGGCAGAGAGAAAGAGAGGGAAGCAGGCTCCCTGCTGAGCAGAGAGCCCGATGCGGGACTCGATCCCAGGACCCTGAGATCATGACCTGAGCCGAAGGCAGCGTCTTAACCCACTGAGCCACCCAGGCGCCCTGATTTCTAACCACTGTTACCACTGTTACCCTTGTTTGAATGTCATGCACTCTTAACTCCTTTTTCATCTTCTTTCTTCTTTGCATCCAATGCCTTTTATAGGCAGAGATCATTCTAAATCAGTATTCTTATCAGGTAGATCTTCACAATTCCCAAATAAATCCTTTAGTGTTTTACTCATTGGGCAGTATATAAAATCTAAATTCTCCAGCTGACTCACTCAGTTCCTTTTTTCAGATTGGCTCCAAGTATTTTTTCTAGTGTCAACTCCTAGTTCTTTCATGCAACTTCTAGATCTATCATTAAGTTTGATTGATGTTATTGTTTCTCCATTCTTTTATAGCTCCTGTACTAGACCTGTTCTTACATATCCCTCAAAGTCTAAGCTGAAATTCATTTCCTCTATAAAGCTCAATATCAGAAATTAGTCTATACCAATCAACTCTCACAATATCTTATTTAATTTGTGATTTTTTTGTGATATCTATAACTATAGAATTTGTGAGCGAAAGTCCCCTACCTAAAATGCACACTTTAAAAAAAAAAGAATTTTATTTATTTATTTGAGAAAACCAGAGCATGGGTGGGGGTGGTAGTGGTAAGGGGCAGAAGGAGAGGGACAAGCAGACTCTCTCCTGAGCCGGGAGCTGACACAGGGCTCGAACCCAGAACCCTAGAATCATGATCTGAGCTGAAGGCAGACATTTAACAGACTGAGCCACTCAGGTGGCCCTAAAATGCACACTGTTTAAAGAGAAAGTCTATGTTTACACATTTTACTAGTCTGCTTTGTCCAGTACAATCCCTTGAATGTAACAGATATTCAATAAATATTTGTTGACAAGCCTTTGATCTAGTAATCCATAAATTACACAAAGATGTTTATACTATTGTTACTGATAATAGCCAGAATTAAAACAACATATTCAATAATAGTGGAAAAATTCTACAGATTCTGGTTAAGTCTGGTAATCTTATTTAGAGAAGTGAAACCTTTCACGTTCTATTTACTTACAATAAAAAGGAAATGTGTATATTACACCATTAAGCAAACTACTTAGAATTCAAATGTCCATGTATGGATGGAATGATAAGGATAAGATGAAAATACCAACATTTGTTGATTTTATTTTTCTTTCTGTTTTTCTATATGTTTTTATCTGTAATATAATCCATTACAATAATCATATATACATAAAAGTATTTGTTGAATGAATGATTTAAAAACTGTAAAGATGATTTCCATTTGTATAAGTGGAAGCCATCTTAAAAAAGCAGTTACTTATTTACAATGTATTAGGTAATAACGTAGATGAGTCTTCCGCCAATACAAATGTACATAATCAAAGAGTAACTATTTTTTCTTCATTTACTTTGACTTATTGTAGACTGTGTGCGGAAGTTCAAGTGTTGTCAGATAAGCATAGAAGAAGGCAAAGGGAAACTCTGGTGGAACTTGAGAAAAACTTGCTATAAGATAGTGGAGCACAACTGGTTTGAAACCTTCATCGTCTTCATGATTCTACTCAGCAGTGGGGCGCTGGTAGGTGACATATAATCTGCTCCTTTTCCTTTACTGAAACTTTTCAGTTTCCCCCTCAGGGAACCTCTTGTTACATTTTTTTTTTTAATATGGTGCTTGTGAAGTAAGAGACATTATGTGATATTCTTAGCACAGTGCAAGGCTCACTAAATAGCAATTCTTTATTTTTGTGGAGTAGGTCTCAGATTGAATCAAACTCAGATTATGGTTTCTTGTAATATTTAAAGAAAAATATTTCTGACTTTGAGTCATCAGAGGCAGTTCTTATTAAGAGTGATTGTACAGACATGATACAGGATTATCAGCTAAATATCAAACTGCTTAACATAAGCTCCATTTTGCAGAGAATTCACTTATCTTGTTCATGCTGATTCACTAGTGCCAGGCACAGTAAATAGCAAATAGTAACTGACTTAATTACTAAGAGTAGCAGAGTGAAAGCATTAAAACTTAATTTATGTCCAATTTCATTCAATGGAAGGGTCAGTTTAGTCAAAATATTAATTAATGTATGAAAATAATGTGGCCCATTTTCCCATTTGGCGATATATATATATGGCTGCATTTCTTTTATTTTTTCAATTAGTCACTACAGGGTTTGGTGAGTTGATTTCATTAGGATTATAGTCCTGTATCTGAGGCCTATAAGTCTGTCTCTAATACGAATCCTGCCTCTTGCCATGTACTTAAGCAAAGAGGGTCAGCCTTGTATTCAAATGCCAATAGAGAGGGAACTCTGAAGTCTCACCAGTAACTAGTGCCTTTGCTCTCTTAGCTCTTGGTTCTCAATTATACTCAGTCAAATCTCACCAAACTGCAGGCACAATGGCTGTCATCTGAGGGGCTTCCAGCTTCAACTATAAATTGAGCTGCAATGACTTTAGGCCTTTGTGCCTTGATCACAAGCCCAGTTTCCCCTTTTCTCTAAAAAAGAAAATTATCTTTTGTCCTTAATCCAGACCAAGGTATCGTGATAGTTTTTCCTATAAGGGGATTCAGTTGGATAAATGATATTTTCATTCTAGAACACCCAGAGGCTCCTGAAAATGAATTCCCCATGGTGTCCCAAGAGCTCTGCAAAATGTCGCAGAGCAGAGCCCAACAGAGGGGGCTTCCTCCCGTTCCCATATAGGTGCCCATGCTGAGTGAGAGAAATAGAGGGAAGAAAGTGGTAATCTTCTGTTCCTCTTTCCTCAGCTATCATGGCTACCATGGGAGTAGGGGTCTTTGTCTCCTTGCCTTACATTTGCATTCCTGAGAGAAAACATTCTAATGTAATGAACAAAGCAGATCTACTCACACAAGACTTTCTGCCTCCTGCTGTAGAGAGAAGTGCCTGACAGTCTCTTAGGGTTTTTAAGCTCTTTGGGATGTTTCGATACCCAAATTGAAAAATATTTGGATTCATTGGTTAACTGAAGTGTGCCTGCTGCAGGTAGACCTTAAAGCCAGTGCCACCATGGGGAACACGAAGCCTTCCAGAAGCAGGCACCTGAGATGAGGCTTGAAGCAGATTTGCTCTATTAAGACATCAATTAGAGACAGTTTATGACAATGAAATTCCATGGAATTTTCTCACTCACAGGCCTTTGAAGATATATATATTGAGCAGCGAAAAACCATTAAGACCATGTTAGAATATGCCGACAAAGTTTTCACTTACATATTCATCCTGGAAATGCTTCTCAAGTGGGTCGCATACGGTTTTCAGGTGTATTTCACCAATGCGTGGTGCTGGCTGGATTTCCTGATTGTTGACGTGAGTGTTCTGCACTTCCGTGTTTCATTCCATTGCCATGTGATGATAGTTCTAGCAATGGTGCCTGGCACACAGCAGGCACTCAGTAAATACTTGATGTAAATATAAATGACGATTCTAATTTTCCCAATGAGAAGATAACCCCCAATTTTTTAATTTAAATTCATATACTTTTACAGGTGAAACAGTCAAATGCTGCCTTACTGTACTTATTGATTTTATTTCAAATTAATATTTAAATTCCAAATTATACAAAATAATATATTAATGTAGAAGTTTTGCTTTTTTTCACTCTTACGTTTGACACAATAACCGTATTTAAATGCCTCACAGTTATCTTTGACATTAGTATTTTTGTCATCACCAGAGCCTGTTGAGAAGTGTTTGTCCCACAGATGGGTTACTAATTACAGAGAAACTTGAAAGTCAAAAAAGCAGGAAACACACTTGATTTGTATGATGGTTGAAACAGATTAGCTGTGGGTCGGTTATTTAGAAGTTTTATTAATCTGCACTGGTATTGAAACTAAAGTGAGATGGAGTACCAAAATATAAAAGTCTTTAAAAAAAATTGAATACAAGGTTACTTTGTGACTTCTAAGAGAGAATTTTAAAGATCTCACCTTCTATTCACAAATATAAAATCTTAATTGAACAAAAGAATTAAAAATCATTTTCATTTAGTTCTGGATATTTACTTCCTTAAAAAAAAAAAGATTTTATTTATTTATTCATGAGAGACAGGGAGAGAAAGAAACAGAAGGAAAAGCAGGCTATGCAGAACTCCATAGCAGGACCCTGGGATCAAGACCTGAACTCCAGGCAGACGCTTCACTGACTGAGCCTCCCAGGCACCTTGGAGATTTACTTCTTAAATATCTTTTAAATTAGTAGTCCATTCAAAATGGTTAAAAAGAAACTTAGAAGCCTTTGTCTAGAAAAGACTAGGCAAGCCAGTGGTGACAGGGGACTGGCACATGGGGGACGTGACAGGATGATATGCTCAGCTAACAAAGGAAGAGGAGGATACTGGAATTTACAAAAAAGCACAAGTGCTAACTAGTGCATTTTTTTTTTTTTAGATTTTATTTATTTATTTGAGAAAGAGAGAGAGTGCATGAGAAGGGGAAGGGTCAGAGGGAGAAGGAGGCTCCCCACTAAGCAGGGAGCCCAACACGGGACTCAATCCCGGGACTCCAGGATCATGACCTGTGCCAAAGGCAGTCGCTTAACCAACTGGGCCACCCAGGCACCCCTAACTAGTGCATTTAAAGATAATATTTTGTTGATTGTAATTCCTTGGAAATAAAAGACATACGCTTAACTTGAAATATTTTGATATATTAAATTTACATATCATGCCAGCAAAAGAAAAAAAGGACCCTTTCATGGAGAAAGGTATTTTTTACAGTTTCAAATGAAAAAAGTATCAACTTTTAATTCAATTTGAGTTTTCTAGACATCAAACAGAAGAAAAAAATTATAGGAAAAAAAAAGAGTTCTTTGAATTTAAGAGAGAAGAGTATCTTTGTTGTGTTTTTTCCTAATCCATCTACAGCAAAAGTACTACTTTTTTAAAAAAGATTTTTATTTATTTATTATTTGACAGAGAGCAAGAGAGGAAACATAAGCAGGGGGAGTGGGAGAGGGAGAAGCAGGCTCCCTGCCATCAGGGACACCGATGTGGGGCTCGATCCCAGAACCACAGAATCATAACCTGAGCCAAAGGCAGACACTTAACAACTGAGCCACCCAGGCGCCCCCACAGCAAATGTACTATTAAATGTAATATATAGGCTACATGTAGAATTACATGAAAAATTTCCTGGCAATAAAGGAAGACAATAAACAAATACTTAAAACCACATATGATTGGATATTATACAAAGGAAAAATATACCAAGACTATAACCCTTCTTTTATTTGTATAATTGGATTTATGGTTGATACTTTTCCCTTATTTTCTCAATGTGGTTATGATACATTGGAAAGTTTATAATAAAAATATCTGATATGTAATATATCCTTATAACATTAAAAGCATTAAATCAATATGATCTGAATATAAATAAATTCTTAGGAGAAATCCAGTTCCCTGAAGCTGATGCTCATATTACTGAGCGTATCTTGATATTTACCTTCTTAGATTTAAGAAAATTATGATAATATGTTAAATGCACCAATACTCTGCTTTATATCACATGCATTCTTGATCATCTGTTTTGCTATGGAAGATACAAATACAAAAGTCATTTTTCTAGCTTGTGGGAGCTTAGCGTGGACTAGTGAGGATAGATACCTATATAACGAGAGGGTGACATCTGTATTAGAAGTGCCACTCACTTTGCTAAGGAAGGAGGCAAGGCTTTGTGAGGTAGTGCCCTTGTGAGCTGGAGTTTAAGGCCTGTAGACATCAACAGATACAGATAAGGGGAAGGACACCAAAGCGTTAAGACAATGCATGCCAATCAGGGCCTGTTCAAGCAACAAATAATCCCTGACAGTGAGAACAGTGCCAAGGGGGTGAGGGAAAGTGTTTTCGAATTGGATGACAAGGTAAGCACAGTAAGTTGGAGAAGAGTTTAAAGAACCTGTGATGCCATCCAAAGAGATGTAGGCCTCTGATCTAGTTCCAGAAGAAGCCACTGAAGTAGTATTTCTGGAAAGTGACATGAAAGCTTGCCCTTTTAGGAAGAGAAATGTTGGTGCATTTGTGAATGACGGAATAGGAAGAGGATTTTTTAGAGACCAAAAGACCAATTAGATCATTCCAGGAAGAGGAGAATGCATAATTGTATCTCCTCATGTTTAGCTACACAAGTCACATAAAATTAGGTATTTTACCACTTCTTTTAGTTAGCAAATAATTACTGCCTCTGTTCAGAATTTTTTTCTTATGTCCTACATTTATCTTTCTTCCTTTAATTTATGCTTATTTCTTATTGATTCTGTGTTCAGGAAAGATGAAGTAGTCCAGGTCCTCATATTTTATATACAGAAAATCTTCACAACAAATGATAATCCAGTAAATTTATTTTTCAATTATTAGTGAAGACAGGACTCAGAAGCCCTAAAATTAAAAGTTTAGATTTTAGGGGCACCTGGGTGACTCAGACAGTTAAGCATCTGCCTTTGGCTCAGGTAATGATCCCAGCGTCCTGGAATCGAGCCCCACACTGGGCTCCCTACTCCATAGAGAGCCTGCTTCTCCCTCCACTCTTCCCTCCTGCTTGTGATCTCTCTCTCTCTCACCATCTCTCACTGTCTCTCAAATAAATAAATAAAATCTTTATTAAAAAATTTAGATTTTAAGAAAAATATATGAACAACTTAAAATAAATTTTTGTAGCTCATTTTTTGCCAAGTTTAGAGGATTTTTTCTATTTCACATTATATGTGCAAAATTCATTTGAATAAGTTTTATAAAAATTTTTTGTGCTTTATTTTTAATAAAAAGTATTTTTTTTCAAATGTCCATTAACACCATATTCTTAGAAGCTCTATTACACATCTATTTTTATTTATTTGCTTTTGAAATTCAAGTGTCCTTTTGGACAAAATATCTTTTCTTTGTATAATTTTAATGAGATTTCTATGTATTTTCAAAGGAAATCAGACATTTCTGTGCTACCTATGACAGTTGTTCTTTTCCTTTTTACTTGACATTTTTATTTATTTTTTTTAATTTAATTTTTTTTTTTTAGAATTTCTATCAACCTACATTAGTCAGTCTGTATAAATGACTAAAACCATTGTCTGGCAATTTCTAATTAGTCATACTAAAATCTCAATTTTTCTTTTTTGGGGGTTAATTATTTTAATTTGACCTAATTCATGGTTTGATGCCCTCAGACCGAAGTTGACAGGAAGACAAAGCCACTATTTTAGAGGCCTACATCTTTCTGACTGTATTTGTGTTTAGATTAGCCAGTGGTTTCCTTAGTTCACCTGTGTACTTACACGAAGTTTTAGTCATCTTCTTTTTGGGTCAGCTAAATAATATGAGAGATGATAAAAATTTACAGATCTGTAGATGAAGATTGCATTTCAATGGCATTCTTTTTCTTGTTTTACATTTAATTTTTAAAAATCTGTTCTTATCAAGAATCTTGAAGAGAGAACATGTATAGCTTCTTTCTCATAAGTTAATGACAGTGGTTCTCAAAGTATGGCTCACAGACCAGTATCTTTAATCTTACCTGGAAACTTGAAGATTCTCAGGCCCCACCCCAAAACTGCTGAATCAAACCCTGCCAGTAATCTGTGTCTTCAACAAAACCTCCAAGTGATTTTGATACTCACTAAAGGTTGAGAACTACTGGTTTATTGCAGAGCAAGGTTGAACCGGGTAAGCATTTTTGTCTGTAAATGAGAAAACTGCATTGCTTTCTCTGTATAGGTCTCATTGGTTAGCTTGACTGCAAATGCCTTGGGTTACTCAGAACTCGGTGCCATCAAATCCCTCAGAACACTAAGAGCTCTGAGGCCACTGAGAGCCTTATCCCGGTTTGAAGGAATGAGGGTAAGACCGCATGCCTTAGAATTTGCTGGAATTATATTTGAGAACAGACTGACATTTTGTACCTCAGAAATGACAAATCCATGGAGATTTATATCTTATACATTCATACTGACATAACCTACCAATCAATATGTGTCAGACATCCATAAACTTGACACTGCTGGAAACACTCACAGAATAGAATGCCTAAGAGATTGCTTCTAATTAGAAACAATTAGATTGCTTCTAAGTAGATTTTTCACTCTGTGGGAAATCTCTATCATGTCGTGTGGACTTCCGATATGAGTCAAGATTAGTTATGTTCGTTCCATTTGTAAATGTGAGGGAAATTCCACTGACTGTAATTTAAAACCCCAAAGAATTCTTCTTCGTTTCTTCATTGTCTCATATGATGTGTTTGAGCCTTTTAAAATCTGAATCTGGTCCTTTAGCTTTCAAACACAGGCTGAGGTAGCTAAAAAGTAGGTCATACTGTGGAAATCTAATACTCATTTAGAAAGGTGGTACAAAGGAAGAAGGAGGAATTTGTACTGCCATTTGTCACCCGTCCGAAGTGCAAAACCTGAGACCACACACCCTCATCACAGAGGAAATGATGACATCCTGTCTCGATGGATTTTGCTATTCTAAAAGAAACTTTTAGAAAATGATGTTTTTTTTTTTTTTTTTTATAATTTGAAAGTAGTTACTGGGGCTTTCTCTGAATGTTGCAAACCTAAACAGAAATGAATGATGTGTGTAGATGTGTGTGTTTGTGTTGTGCTGAGGGTTGCATAGAAAGAAATTGTTAGCTGTTAAATTCTTTTCACTTTACCACTTTAAAAATCACTGTTTTTGCAGTAGTAGTTTTAATTTTAAAAGGGCAATCAAATTTTCAGTACTGGAATAACTTTCATATTTTCTGTACCAAATTTGCATGGATAAGGACCTAAATTCCCAGTTGTTTCATACATCTGACTATCTTGGAAAACACATGTATTATTTCTTTGTTCTCCAGTTTTGTTTTGTTTGTTTGTTTTTTTAACTCTTGCTACCAGAATCTCCTTGTATTTGCAGAGCATTCATTGTAGTGAATTTAAAAATGAACTGTTAGGTCTACAAGTACCTCTGAGTTATCAGAGAGTTGAGGTTCTTGTAAAAACAACACTGTAACCGTACCAAACCCAAGTCCTGGTTCTTTTTTTTTTTTTTTTTTTTTTTGTAATTTTATTTTATTCTTTTTTCAGTGTTCCAAGATTCATTGTTAATGTACCACACCCAGTGCTCCATGTAATACGTGGCCTCCTTAGTACCCACCACCAGGCTACCCATCTCCCCACCCCTCTCTTCTCCAAAACCCTCAGAGTCCACAGTCTCTCATGGTTTGTCTCCCCCTCCGATTTCCCCTAACTCACGTCTCCTCTCCATCTCCCAGTGTCCTCCGTGTTATTCCTTATGCTCCACAAATAAGTGAAACTGTATGATAATTGACTCTCTGCTTGACTTATTTCACTCAGCATAATCTCTTCCAGTCCAGTCCATGTTGATACAAAAGTTTGGTATTCATCCTTTCTGAAGGAGGCATAATACTCGATTGTATATATGGACTGTACCTTCTTTATCCATTCATCCGTTGAAGGGCATCTTGGCTCTTCCAACAGTTTAGTGACTGTGGTCATTGCTGCTATGAACATTGGGGTACAGATGGCCCTTCTTTTCACTGCATCTGTATCTTTGGGGTAAATACCCAGTAGTGTAATTGAAGGGTCCTAGGGAAGCTCAATTTTTAATTTAAGGAATCTCCACACTGTTTTTTTCCAAAGTGGCTGCACCAACTTGCATTCCCACCAACAGTGTCGGAGCCAAATCAATGTGAATAATTTTCCAGTGTGTCACTCCAAGTGCTAAAACATTCCACGGAGATAGAATATGACCCATTGCTTCACTGGGAACATTGTGGTCAGGGATAAGGATCTGGTTTTTATAAATGGACAACTTCAGCCCCTTAAGTCCTAAGACATAGTCTGAATGCTTAAGAGAGTGTGTCTGATACAAGGCCTAAATGGCATTATGTAGGTTTTTAAATTTTTTCCTTATAAAAGTACACTCTACAGGAGAAAAAAACAACAACACTGTAACAACATTCTTTAGAGGCTACTCTCATTCAAAATACTTTAAAATATTATCCGTTACTGAATAGGCTCCAGGGGCTAATTTGTAAATGAGTTGTGCCTTTTGCCAAATACGCATTTGGTATGGTTGTTGTAAGATATTGTTACTCATATGTATTTATGTGTGTATGTACGTGTGTATGTATGTGTTTGTATGTACTTTTTACCCCATAAAGGAGTTGAGGAGGATAAATACATGTACTTATTATATTTTACATGCCTGCTCATTGATAAAGTTTATTGCTAATGTAGGTTAGGTGCACTTGCACCGAACAGCATTCTTAGCTGAATATTTCCTTGAGGGATAATTTTAAAAAGTGCTGAAAAATGTTTCCTGAAAGCCCTGGTTAACTGAGAAAGCTACAAGTAACAAAGCCATTAAGTGAGAACCCTAGGCTCAAATTGCAATGCTTTATGAGAATTTTCTTCTGAAAGGGATTTCCCAAAGGAGGATCAGAAAAATGAAACAACTCACCCAAAGGCGCACAGCTAATTTGTGATGTAAACTGGAACACGGAGCTCCGGACTTCCAAACCCTTTTCTCCTTGTCACATATTCAATTTCCATGCTCTAATCTCTTCACTCTGAAGTTTTAGCTGTAGGGTGACCCTAGACTACACTGGCTTATACTTGCTTTCTCAGAATAACTATTATTAGTGTTCCCTTTTGCTCTGGAAATTGACCCTGAAGTGTTGTTCTCTTTTACTTTGAAATTTTGGATAGTAAATTTTATGGTTTACAAATTTTTAGAAACTGTGATATTCTGTGCTGACACTGTTTCTATTGCCCTGTCACTATTTGTGTTTATAATTAGTTCCATTCTTCGATGAAAATTGGCTCTATGTATCTTCGTACCTCTTGAGAAAACATTCTACAACATAAAATAGATTTTATATCATTCTGAACTACAATTGTAAAATTCTTCTATTGGAGCTACACGATACTAGTTTCTGCTCAATATTTAACTTTAGAAGCAGATATTTTTTCTGTCATTTGGCTGCTGTTCTTTTAATAGTGTTCCAACACGATTGCTGAGTTTTCACTTATTTTGCCTTCTCATTTCTGTGCCAGGTTGTTGTCAATGCTCTTTTAGGAGCCATTCCATCCATAATGAATGTACTTCTGGTTTGTCTGATCTTTTGGCTAATATTCAGTATCATGGGAGTAAATCTCTTTGCTGGCAAGTTTTATCATTGTATTAACTACACCACTGGAGAAATGTTTGATGTAAGTGTGGTCAACAACTACAGCGAATGTAAAGCACTCATAGAGAGCAATCAAACCGCCAGGTGGAAAAATGTGAAAGTAAACTTTGATAATGTAGGACTTGGATATCTTTCTCTGCTTCAAGTAGTAAGTAACCACTTTATTGTTCTCTGTGATGTATTATTGAATGAGTCTGAAATCTCCTTTCTCAATATTTCCAAATACATATTTCCTCAAGCCCATCTGCCTAGATTCTTTGTAATCATTGCTGAACTATCTTTTCTGCACCATGCAGGAAACTGGACTGCTCTGCAAAGTTTATGGTCTTTCAGACTAGGCATCAGCTACCCCAGCACCAGTCCTGTGTTACTGAGATTTCTATGAAGGTCCCCAGGCTTTTAGCCTACCCTTACTCTGAGCAAAGTACAGGAACTGGGCCTAGTGTGGGGTTGGAGAAGTGTGTGGGTGGAGGGGGTGGGGAGTGATTGATTTCTGTACTCCTCAGCTACCAGACAGTACCAAATCCTCATCAGGCCTTCATCCACCCAATCTTGACGACGGCCGTAACCAAACTCCTCACCTTACATCTGTCACACAGACATCTATCTACTCTGATTCCCCCCTTTCCTGCCTCTTGCTTGAACTCCTTCAAATACGGTGTTTGTTATCCTGCAAGTAAAAATATTCTATCAAGTCTATGATGTCTGTTAGAAATTCATAAAAATCCATTCAGCTTCTCAACCGACCACCCCCTGAGATGATCCACCTCCAAGATACCCAATGCTATATGAATATTAGGGGGAAGGACAGATCCCGTGGTTCTAAGGAACTGAAAAATAATGTCTAAAACTTGTTTTTAGGTGCACGTATCTGCACAAAACCCACAAATATTTAAAAGAGTAAATTGCAGTTGAATATGTTTGTCTTCAGATTAGGCAACTACTTCATCTTATGGAATAATGACTCAAAATAGTATAATCAACAATATGGAGATTTTTCAAGAATAAATCTTCACGATTAGTGATTGGTGGTAATACCATTTAGAAAAGAATGAGGATGGAAAGCATTAAAATCAAACAATGCAACATATTTTTCAACTTGTCTGATGTGATTTTATCAAATTTCATGTTATGTTCTTATAGATATGTCAGAGTCAAAGATTGTTGATAATTGCTTTTATGGTAGCATAGTGTTATAATCTACCATGATATAATTATAGATTTATGGAAGAATGTAAAGTTGAAGTATTTTCCATGCATCTATTATAAAACTTTGCCCAGATTTCAAATACTAACCTCAAACTTTTATGTACCTGTTTTTGAATGATTGAATTAATCAATCTGATACTTAACTTCTTTTCTAAAATTATAATTTGTGGGGAAAAAATTAAATGGTATGACTTTTTTACAGGCCACATTTAAGGGATGGATGGATATCATGTATGCAGCTGTTGATTCGCGAAATGTAAGTCTGTTTAGAGAGAGGTTTGTCTAATTTGATCCAGTGAATATTTCCACAGTATTGTAATTTATTAATAAAAAACAATGGATCAATGTGTAGAAAATGTCTATATTACAAAAACAAAATACTCAACTTCACATTATTTTTTCCAAAATTTGATTTGAATGTTTTTCTCTACTTATTGTACATCTTCTAACATACCTTTTCTAGTATCTAGCATGGTACCCTGTACTTAAAATTTTGTTGATTTTGCAAAATGAGACATTTTATTTCTGGCTCTGATTTGTGGCCATTTGTGCTTTAGAAACCCACAACATGCACTTTCTTCATCTGTCACAGATTTCTTCCATCTTTTTATCTTCCCTATAATAGGAAGAATCTGGCTACTGGTGGAAAAAAACCAAACAGAAAACAAACAAAAACTTCACAGTGTTTCTGGGAAGTGAGATTTTGTTATAGATGGAAGGGGCCTTCATCGTCTGCCTTACACACCTCAGCACTTTTGAAAATTTTGTACAATTTTCATTAATTTTTCACTATTCAACAATGGGGAAGGAAATCACATTTTGAAAAAAAAAAAAAGAGATTAGCTTCTGGTATATTGCCAGAACAAAGTAATTAAATTCAAAATGTTATTTTGCTAGCACCAATAGCCAAGTGGTAGCTAAGAAAGAATTCCCAAGTTGTTGGCTTTTAAAAAAATTTTTTTTTTAATTTTTTGCCTTATTTAAAAAAAGAGAGAGAGCAAGCATGAGAACGAAGTGCCCTGCATTGTATCTTTGTGAGTGCTATCAGAAATCCCAGTCATGGGTTGTTTTTTTTTTTTTTTTTGAATAATACTAATTATTTACTACTTATTACTACTAACTCTACCAAGGGCTTTCTTACACTATCCCAGTTAATCTTAAATAACAACGTTTATGCTGTGGTTGATATTAACTCCATTTACTATTGAAACAGATAGGCTCAATGTGGTAAGTGGTAGTACATGTTTTTTAACTCTGACCACAAACAATGGGCTCATAACCACTTTCTTCTATGGTAGTTTCCTACCTCTTTGACTAATTCATTTACAGTTCTCTCTACCTTCCTTAGCAGCAGCCTGATATGCATCTTTCTTTTGGTTCCTTCCTTAGTAACTTAGCAGACACTATCTGCTACATAATTCAAGCACTTACAAATGATGAAATCCAAGTGGACACTAAAATTGTGAAAAGTTGTTTGCTCTTACTCTCAGTATTATCAGAGAAATGCAAGTTTAAACTACAACGTGACATTAACTATACATTTACCTCATCGTCAATATTAAAAATTATGACAATACCAAGTATTGTCAAGGACAAAGGGCAATAAGAACTCTTATGTAATACTGACCAGACAAAATGGATAAATATTTCTTCTAAGAAGTTGGGCATTATTACATCATTCAATAAAATTCAAGATATTCTTTAACCCTGCAATTTCATTTTTAGCAATATATCCTACAGAAACTTGTTCACATGCATAGCAGAGTCCATGTACAAGATGTACAAGAATGAACATAACTTTTTGAGCTAGCAAAAAACTGGAAACAACTCAAAAGTAGTAGAAATGGACAAATAATTGAATGTTATACAGTGAGTACAGCATACATAGCAGTATAGATGAATCTAAAAATATAACAGCTATAACAATTGTATCCAGTAGACAAAATATAGACAAAACTAATCTGTCTAAGAATGCTTTCTTACCTGTTAACTCTAAAGAAAAAGCAAGGAAGGAATTACCACAAAATTCAGGATAATGATTGCCTCTAGCAGGGATTATAGAGTTTATGTTTGGGAAGGATACATCAAGGGTTTCTGAGTTCCTGACAATGTCCTGTACCATGAGATTCACTTTATAACAATTTATCACTACATTTTATACTTAATGTGCTGTGCACTTTTCTGTATGTATTGTATTTAATTTTGAAATGTTTAAAAATATCATTTTGTATCACTGTTCACTGTATACACATATAAATGTAATAAAAGTCTCATCAAAGAATAGGTACTTTTACAGTATTTCTAATATTTTCCATTTTACTCTATTTTCCATTAGAAAAACATATCATGTTGGCCATTACCCTCTAAACTGATTTGATGACACAATGGATCATTACCTGTATCTATTACCACCTGTGACTGGTTAACTGAATTGGTTAGAACAATGTTCTGTGAGTCCTGAGATAAAGATCACAACCAAAGCGCACAGCAGTTGTCACTCTCTTTTTGACCAAAAGTGTGCTGGATAAGACAAGGCATCATTGTTACAGAAACTATACCTAAAGCCTACTAAGTAGGATGAATCTTAGACTCATTTGTAGAAGGGAATGGACCTACAGATGTACCCAGATTATTACACATACAGTAATAATTCTAGCCTATGAAAAGAAATGTGTAATAGAAAACAAACCTTTACACTTACTATAGGCCAGGCACTGTTTCCTTAAGCTCTTTTTATGTATTAATATGCTTAATCTTCCCAACTACCCTCTGAGGTTAAGGTTCTGTTATTTTCATTTTATAAATGAAAAACCCAAATCAGAGAGAATAAATTTTAAAGGTTTTAACATAATATAGTGTGACTCAAACATCTCTTCTGCAGGAAGGGGAAATCCTGACTTTGCATACCCTGTTGGAAGTCTTTGCCTGTAAGAGAAAGTGCAGTCATAATCTAGAAATTTATTGGGTGAAATTAATTTTAATTATCTAGACCTTTCTGTGAGTTGTTTCACTTTGTCAAGTCAGTGAATGGTCTTGCAGGACTCTTCAACAAGCACAATAGTGTTGATGTTTCATAAAATCTGTTTAATGCTTGATCTTTTTTTTTCCATTTTCAACAATTGAGACATGCTTTGAGAATTGAAAATAGCTGATGTCTTTTTTTATAAAACAAGTAGTAGTCCTAATAGTTATCATTCCTTAATATTTTGTAGGTAGAATTACAACCCAAATATGAAGACAATCTGTATATGTACCTTTATTTTGTCATCTTTATTATTTTTGGTTCATTCTTTACCCTGAATCTTTTCATTGGTGTCATCATAGATAACTTCAACCAACAGAAAAAGAAGATAAGTATACTAAAGCTTTATCTTTATTCTAAAATGTTAAACATCTCATACTGTTTCTTTTTAGCAGTAAAATGCAATCAGCTAAAAGAAGGAATATAAAATTCTGAAATTATTTTGAACTATTTAATTAATTACAGTAGTTGAGTAATTGCTAATTCAGATAGCATGTATTGATATTTTTAGTATAGAAATATGACTGGTTAATATAGAATAATTTATAGATGGAATACATGCATCTGTCTCTGTAAATACAAAGATTGGCAACACTAGAATAGCATGTGGAAGCCAATTTTCACACAACGACTGAAGTGGATTTTCTAGCTAGCATGATTTTAACAAGTTTTGGTTTTATTTCTTTACTTTGGAGGTCAAGACATTTTTATGACAGAAGAACAGAAGAAATACTACAATGCAATGAAAAAACTGGGTTCAAAGAAACCACAAAAACCCATACCTCGACCGGCTGTAAGAATAACATGCTTTCTGAAATAAGTCTATCAGAGAAAGACAATTATCAAATGATCTCTCTGATGGAGGGAATTTGAGAGGCAGAATGGGGGGTCGTGGGGACTGGGGAGGGGAAAAAAACGAAACAAGATGGGGCCAGGGAGGGAGACAAACCGCAAGAGATGCTTAATTTCACGAAACAAACTGAGGGTTGCGGTGGGGGTAGGGTCAGGAAAGGGATAGGATGGTTGGGTGATGGACATTGGGAGAAAGGTCTGTGCTATGGTGAGCTGTGAATTGTGTAAGACTGATGAATCACAGACCTGTACCCCTGAAACAAATAATACATTATATGTTAATAAAATAATATGCTTTAATTCCCAGAAAGATCTGCTATTTATCACTTACACAGTCCGAATTGCCAGACACTAGTATTTTTATGAATTTGCAAAACAAAATTTTTATCTTAGCCAAAGTATATGTGATATATATGTCATAAGCACAAAATATATAATATAGCTATGATATATATGCATATAAAATAATGTAAATTTAAAAAATTCACACTTCTATGCCAATGTCAATGAGGAGCTTCTAGTAATGTAGAGATGTCAATGAGGAGCTTCTAGTAATGTAGAGATGTCAATGAGGAGCTTCTAGTAATGTAGAGAAGAAAACATACATACATACATATGCATATGTTTTCTTCTCTACATTACTAGAAGCTCCTCATTGACATAGTGAAATAGTGACATAGTGAAATAGTGAATGAATGAATTAACATGATAGTGAATGAATGAATTGACATAGTGAAATAGTGAATGTTCACAGAGTGCAGTGGGGACCAATTGAAATAATCAGTACATCTCCCATATGCCCCATTTTCTATCCCACTCTGGTGATTACATGGAATCCTTTATGAAACAAGTCACAGGTTTTGTTTTTTTTCTGGTTTTAAAAATATTTCATATTTTCCCCTAGCATCTTGCTTCTAAATCTGATGACATCATTCTCTTCATGATTTTTTATGGCTATTCTAATTATATATTTGCCAATAGTTGCTTGGTTGCCACAGGAAATTGTTGTCAGGAGAAGAGCCCTTTAGGAGAAGGGCAGTGTTTGTGTGAAAGCCCTGAGGTAGGAAGGCCAGTGAGGCTGGAGTACAGAGGGAGGGCTCACTGGGATATGCTGAGAATGAAGAAGTTAGGATGGGCCAGATTTTTTTGAACTTTGTAAGCCACGTTAAAAATTGTCTCTTATCCTTAGAGCATTGGGGAACTGTTGAAGGGGACCTGTTCATTCTCTGTTTTGTAAAGATCACTCAACCAGTATTGATAGGGACAATGTGTATGCTTTGTAGCCTTCTTTGGAGCTGTTTCAGAGGTAGCTGTTTGAGAGGTAGCCTGAACCAGAGTGGTGTGGAGATGAATTAGAGTGGGTGGATTTGTGAGCTGTCACTGGAGTGAAATTTAAAGGTTTTCTATTAATTGGATAAGGGAGACAAAGAAGGACCCAACAAAGAGAACTTAAAAGTTTTTGCCATACACGCTGGATGACCAGTGTCATGCAGGATATGAAGAAGGGACAGCATGGAGACAAAAATTAGAGATGCTAGCTTGCAGAAGCTGGCAATCGAAAGGAGATGGGGAGAGAATGAATATCTAGAAGTAGTAAAATAAAGGTTTTTTTTTTTAAGGTTTTTTATTTATTTGACAGAGATCACAAGTAGGCAGAGAGGCAGGCATAGAGAGAGGAAGGGAAGCAGGCTCCCTGCTGAGCAGAGAGCCCGATGTGGGGCTCGATCCCAGGACCCTGACATCATGACCTGAGCTGAAGGCAGAGGCTTTAACCCACTGAGCCACCCAGGCGCCCCTAAAATAAAGTTTCTTAGGATTTGTTTGGAGAGAGGTTTAGGTTTGAAGCAAAGCAAGAGTTCTGGAGAAGAAGAATGTGAAGAGAGGGAATATAGAATAAAATCACACATAATATGTGGGTCAAGAATAGAATGGTCTAGGTTAGATTTAAAGGTGAGAGGGACTGAGTCCTCTAATGAATATGGAGTAATATATGAAAGATATGTGTGAAAAGTCAAGATAATATGAATGCAAAAAGAAGTAGAATATTTCTTTACACTGATTTTGATGCTCTCAAAAAAGAAAAGAAGGCGAAAGAATAGAGGATTTTTTAGAAATTTGGAACTATCCTGGAACAAGTGAGGGATAAAGGATTCGTCATCACTGTCAAGGGCCAAGATGAAGTGAGAGAACATAAATCTTTGGTGAACAAGGCTGCCAGGGTTATGTAGCTTCCTTCAGCATATACTACACCTTGGGGTTTAAATTGGAGATAGTGATTAGTGATTGGGGATTGGAGTTATACTTCAAAGTGACCCATTGGAAAATTACATGAGCAGAAAATCTAAGGAGCTTTTTATTGATTAAAAAAAAAAAAAGCTTCTGATTTTAAGGAGTTTTGAACACACTACACTCTAGATGCTGTATCTATGAGAAAAATGACACTGCTCTGTCTTTGCAAAGCCTTCAAACAGCTAGAAGAGAAAACTAAAATAAATAAGAACAAACCATTTGCAATACAGTGGCATCAATTTTATGACAAATGTAAACATGAAGTTTTCTGAGGACACAAAGTGCTTAAAACTTCAAATTGAATTTACTGTCACCAGAGAAGGAGTGAGGGAAGTCTGTTTCAGTACAAGGAGACAAGACAAAATGACACAGTATAATCTGCAAACTTTATTAAGAGGGATAGGAAATATCAGAAGGGTAGAAATAAAAGAAACATAGGAGACTTGGAAAGGTAAGCTACAGTAAATAAACACTAAGAAGGAAGGGCTTGGAACTGGAATTACTCACATTCATCAAGTTGAAGAAGGCTCTTGAAGGACAGGCTCAGCTGAAGCAATAGAAGTCCGGTCCAGCAAACCAGATATCTACTAAGAAAAAAAGAGAAAAATACAACAAACAGGTGGTGTTTGATGTCCAAGAACTTCCATAGGGAGTAATGGATGCCTCTCAACAGGGAGAGGTCAGAACACTCGTACAGGGAATCCAGATGGATAAACATGTCAAGATCTGAGAAAGCAGCCTATGAAGTGTGAAGGTAACAGATCATCAGTGTTTCTAGTTAAGAAACTAGAGAACAGCCTAGTGCAAGTTAAGTCAAGGCTGAAATACCAAGCAGGTGTAGGCAAAATGGTACAAAACAGGGTCCAAATGAGCAGAACTGGTAAGATGAGGACTTAATTTCATAAACAAGACAAAAAGCCAGTTAGTCTTTGGAAATAAGGTCCAAACCACATAAGGAAAAACTTGAACATCTGATTGTGGACTA
Organism: Mustela lutreola; assembly: GCF_030435805.1. Taxonomy (NCBI): domain Eukaryota; kingdom Metazoa; phylum Chordata; class Mammalia; order Carnivora; family Mustelidae; genus Mustela; species Mustela lutreola. The sequence goes on along the minus strand of NC_081292.1, from coordinate 149,356,993 downwards.
TACCTTTTTAAAAGAGTATTATATATTCTTACAGAAGAGTTATCCCCATATGATTTCACCAAGCTTTTCATTATTGTAAAGTCTGGCATAGCCATAGATCAGTAATCAAAGCTAAGAAATCAACCGTGGTGCAATACCATTTAAATAGAATACAGAATTTAATTGGATTTCACCAGGTGTTCCACATATGTCCTTTGTCTTGAGTTACAATTTTTTAGAACAACTTCACAGGTGAAATTTAAGGTGCTCTGGCTTTGGGGAAAGACGATAAAAACAGAAACTAGAAAAAAATAAACATGAGGGAAAAAGCTGGAAAAGTATTTATTAGCTCATTGAAGTTTGCTTTGATACCAACTTCCAATACATGGGATAACAAAGATTTGATATAGTGGCAAATATTGGCTGACTGTCTGCCGTACCCCTGATGATGTTATGGGCACTGAGAACACGATACGTGGTTCTTACGGTCAGTTTATAAAATCTGATATGAACAGTATAAATAAAATACATTTGAAAAAAGTTGCATATGCCCATATATAAACTATTCTTCCAAGTATTAGATAAACATGGTGTGTTCTTATAAAAGCTACATTTTCATATTGCTATGGTAAAAGCAGGTAAGTCAAATTTGATATTCTTTATGTTTCTAACTGAATTTTGCATATTCCTTGTTCCAGAACAAATTCCAAGGAATGGTCTTTGATTTTGTAACCAAACAAGTCTTTGATATCAGCATCATGATCCTCATCTGCCTCAACATGGTCACCATGATGGTGGAAACTGATGACCAGAGTCAGGAGATGACAAACATTCTGTACTGGATTAATCTGGTGTTTATAGTTCTGTTCACCGGAGAGTGTGTGCTGAAACTAATCTCTCTTCGTTATTACTATTTCACCATCGGATGGAATATTTTTGATTTTGTGGTGGTCATTCTCTCTATTGTAGGTAAGAAGAGATTATTTTACTCAGGGACGTTAGTAATGAAAATTTGTTTAAAACTTTGAAAGTGTTTCTTACTAATCTTTCTCATTCATCCCAAAATTTCAGATAAAAGTCTAATAGTCCTTTCTTCAGTTTGTCATTTCTCTTGTTGCATGCTGTGCATGAAATGATGTGTAAAAAAAAAGATTTTATGTTTTTCAGCTTTCATTTATCATCTTGCCTCATTTCAGAAGACAATAACTGCAATTTGTCATAACACTGCTATAGTCACTCACACTCCTGTGGTATAGACAAGTACTGCTTTGAATAAATAATTCACACACACATGCACCCAAAAATGAATAAAATGAATCAAATTGTCCACAAATAAACTATTGATAGTTTGAAGAGTTTGCATGCCTGCTCACATATATTCACACACATAAACTTCATCTTATCTTTGGATTCAAATAGTTTCTAGGGCTTGTAATATTCTTTCTCCAGAAGTAGACATTTTGTTCAAAAAACTAAAACAGACTCATTAATACATATTAACTGATTAAGTATAGAGCATTAAATGAGGTACTGGCAGTAAATATAAGAGAGTTAAGACCAGGTTCTGCCTATTTGAGAAAAGAAAACATACACAGAGGGGAAAAAATAGTATTCCACTATTTAAATTGCTTTCTCTGGTGGACTAAAACACTTGAAGCAATATGCCATTCTGTTTGATCTTCACAAGAGTGCTATGAGGTGGTCATATTAGTGATTAAGAAATGAGACTCAGGAATCATACAGATCTGGCCTATTTCCACCGCTTACCAGCTCTGTAACCTACGGCAAGTTACCTCCAAACCCTGGCTTTCCAGGGAATATTTCTGTAAAGTGTTATTGTGAGAATTAAATGAGATTATGTAAGTAGATGCACTTAGTAGCATGCCTAGAACAGAGAAAAGGCTCAGTAAGTACTAAGTTTAAGAAAAATAACTAATAATAATTAGTTATTTAATAATAATACTATCACCATTTAGTGATGCCAAAAAAAAGGGATAGAATTCAGCCACAAGTATGTTTGTCTCCAAAGCCTGGATTCTCTCCTATCCATCATTCTTGCCACCTTCCAAATAAAATGGATCACAATGGTGATCCTATTCTGATCGAAAAATCACAAGCCTTGTCCACTAGTTCTTATGCCAATACTAGAACCAGATTTTAGAACTGGAAGTCCACTCCTTTGCTGGGCTTCCCCATACTTTGTGATGTCTTTAGGCCTTCAGTGGTTGAATCTTTCAATAGATGCTTTTCTTGAACTAGGAAAAATGACCATTGAAACCTCAGTTAGCATACAGGGGTTAATGTTTTAACACTAAACACACCAGTTTCCTTTTGCTAAACAAATACCACAGATTGTGTGTGTACGTGTGTGTGTTTACCTAATCTTTATGTCCACATTTTATAAAATTAATGATTATCTGATGCATGTAAATTTTCGTTCACTTCTAAATATTAATATAATATTAACTTAATAAATTAAATACTAATTTAATATAACATAGTAAAGCTTATATTAAATATAACACTGGTTTGTTTGTATTTCTTGATTTTCCACAGGCATGTTTCTGGCTGAGCTGATAGAAAAATACTTTGTGTCCCCTACCCTGTTCCGAGTGATCCGGCTCGCCAGGATTGGACGAATCTTGCGTCTGATCAAAGGGGCCAAGGGGATCCGCACGTTGCTCTTTGCTCTGATGATGTCCCTTCCTGCCTTGTTTAACATCGGCCTCCTGCTCTTCCTGGTCATGTTCATCTACGCCATCTTTGGAATGTCCAACTTTGCCTACGTTAAGAGGGAAGTTGGAATTGATGACATGTTCAACTTTGAGACCTTTGGCAACAGCATGATCTGCCTGTTCCAAATTACCACCTCCGCTGGCTGGGATGGATTGCTGGCACCTATTCTTAATAGCGGACCTCCAGACTGTGACCCTGAAAAAGATCACCCTGGAAGCTCAGTTAAGGGAGACTGTGGGAACCCCTCTGTGGGGATTTTCTTTTTTGTGAGTTACATCATCATATCATTTCTGGTTGTGGTGAACATGTACATCGCTGTCATCCTGGAGAACTTCAGTGTTGCTACTGAAGAAAGTGCAGAGCCCCTGAGTGAGGATGACTTCGAGATGTTCTATGAGGTTTGGGAGAAGTTTGATCCTGATGCCACCCAGTTTATAGAGTTCGCCAAGCTCTCTGATTTTGCAGCTGCCCTGGATCCTCCTCTTCTCATAGCCAAACCAAACAAAGTCCAGCTCATCGCCATGGACCTACCCATGGTCAGTGGGGACCGAATCCACTGCCTCGATATTTTATTTGCCTTTACAAAGCGTGTTTTGGGTGAGAGTGGAGAGATGGATGCCCTTCGAATACAGATGGAGGAGCGATTCATGGCATCGAACCCCTCCAAAGTCTCCTACGAGCCCATCACAACCACTCTGAAACGCAAACAAGAGGAGGTGTCTGCTATCGTTATCCAGAGGGCTTATAGACGCTACCTCTTGAAGCAAAAAGTTAAAAAGGTTTCGTGTATCTACAAGAAAGACAAAGGCAAAGAAGGTGAGGGAACACCTATCAAAGAAGAAATCCTTATTGACAAACTAAATGAGAATTCAACTCCAGAGAAAACCGATGTGACGCCTTCTACCACTTCTCCACCTTCCTATGATAGTGTGACCAAGCCGGAAAAAGAAAAATTTGAAAAAGACAAATCAGAAAAGGAAGACAAAGGGAAAGATATCAGGGAAAGTAAAAAGTAAAAAGGAACAAAGAATAATTCCATTTTGTGATCAATTGTTTACAGCCTGTGATGGTGATGTATTGGTGTCAACAAGACTCCCACAGGAAGTCTATGCCAAACTGACTGTTTTTACAAATGTATACTTAAGGTCAGTGCCTATAACAAGACAGAGACCTCTGGTCAGCAAACTGGGACTCAATAAACCAGAAAAACAGCATTGACGGGAGGTTTCTGTTTTCACAACCAGCTGACACTGCTGAAGAGCAGAGATGTAATGGCTACTCAGACTATAGGAACCACTTTAAAGGGGGGAGGGAAGTTAAATTTTTATGTAAATTCAACACGTGACACTTGATGATAGTAATCGTCACCGCTGTTTATGATTTAACTACCACACCTGCCATATTTTTACAAGATGTATGCTGTGAATTTATCACCTTTTTTCTTTTAATTCCCAGGTTGTTTACTATTATATGTGACTATTTTTGTATATGGGTTTATGTTTGGGGAGAGGGATTAAAGGTAGGGAATTCTGCATTTCTCTGTTGTATAACTGGATATATTTTAAATGAAGGCATGCTGCACTTCTCATTCACACATGGAGGAAAAAAAAAAACCCACATCACAAAAGGAAAGAGTTTACTTCTTGTTTCAGGATGTTTTTAGATTTTTGAGGTGCTTAAATAGCTATTCATGTTTTTAAGGTTTCTCATCCAGAAAAATTTTAATGTGCCTGTAAATGTTCCATAGAATTCACGAGCGTTGAAGAATCGTTTTATTTTTACATGATCCATTATATGTACATGTATATATGTATATATGTATATGTGCGTGTATATACATATATATGTATACACACAGAGAAACACATACACCATTACGTAGTCATTCCGAGTCCTGGCAGCATGACTATACCATTTTTGATAAGTGTCCTTTGGCATAAACTAAAAATATCCTTTTGATCCTTTTAAGAACCTGAATTGACCAAAAAGCAGTCCCCACCACTTTATAAAGTTGACTCTGCTTTTTTCCTGCAGTATTGTTTAGCCATCTTCTGCTCTTGGTGAGGTTGACAGAGTATATGTCAATTTAAACAAGAAAAGTCCGCTTTGTAAATAGTCATTTTACCCAGTGGTGCATGTTTGAGCAAACAAAAATGACGACTTAAGCACAGTATTTATTGCATCAAATATGTACCACAGTAAGTATAGTTTGCAAGCTTTCAACAGGTAATATGATGTAATTGGTTCCATTATAGTTTGAAGCTGTCACTGCTGCATGTTTATCTTGCCTATGCTGCTATATCTTATTCCTTCCACTGTCCCGAAGTCTAATCTGGGAAGCCATATGTCAGTGGTAAAGTGAAGCAAATTGTTCGACCAAGACCTCATTCTTCATGTCATTAAGCAATAGGTTGCAGCAAACAATGAAGAGCTTCTTGCTTTTTATTCTTCCAATCTTAATTGAACACTCTATGGTAAAAAGCTTGACTGTACGAACATGTTGCAAGCTGCTTAAATCTGTTGAAACTATATGGTTAGAGTTTTCTAAGAAAATATAAATACTGTACAAAGTTCATTTTATTTTATTTTTCAGCCTTTTGTACATAAAATGAGAAATTAAAAGTATCTTCAGGTTGATGTCACAGTCACTATTGTTAGTTTCTGTTCCTAGCACTTTTAAATTGCAGCACTTCACAAAATAAGAAACAAAGACTAAGACGCAGTGTAGGTTTCCGCTTTTTTATTAGTACTGTAAACTTTGCACACATTTCAATGTGAAACAAATCTCAGACTGATTCCAGCGTTCATTGGCTTTCAAATAGTAACGCCTTATCATCGAAAGAGGCTTAAGGAAAGATCAGTTGATATTCTTGGCATTGCTTGGATCAGATGTTTCCATCTAGTCTTTTTATTCAGTAAATTGTTGGTCTTTTTTCCCGTGTTCGTTTACCCAGATAGATCTTACTCTTATTGACTCGTATGGCACTAGAACTGTATCAGTTATGTTAATGGGACCCAAGTTTTGGTTTTTTTTCCCTCACAAAGCCAGGTAGTGAAATCATATTACCAGTTACAGCAAAACATTTTGTTTTTCTCTCACAAGCAACATTAAATGTAGATTCTTTATACTAAAGCTATTGACTTGTAGTGTGTTGGTGAAATGCATGCAGGAAAATGCTATTACCATACAGAACGGTAAGCCACATTACAATCAAGCCAAAAGAATAAAGGTTTTGCTTTTGTTTTGTATTTAATTGTTCTGTCTTTGTTTCTATCTTTGAAATGCCATTTAAAGGTAAATTTCTATCATGTAAAAATGATCTATCAGAAAAAATATAAATGTAAAGAATACACATTAAATATAATAATTCATCTTTAAATTTTTTCATGGAATGGAAATCAGTTAAGAAGAGTGTATTGGATATCTAGTTTTAATATTGGCCAAAAATCTAGATATGGTATTGGGTAGAGTACTGGAGAGTTACAAAACTTAATTAAAAAATTGACTAATATTTTAAGCTGTGTGTCCTTTCTCCTTCCCGTCTACCTACTGTTTTTGTTTTGTTCTCCTTTTCACTTCAGTTTCTTCCCTGTGTATTCCTTTTTTTTTTTTTTTTTTAAGATTTTATTTATTTATTTGCCAGAGAGAGAGCAGGAGAGCGGCAGGGAGAGGGGAAGCAGGGTTCCTGCTGAGCAGGGAGCTCAATGTGGGGCTTCATCCCAGGACTCCAAGATCACAACCTGAGCGGAAGACAGACGCTTAACGGGCTAAGCCACCCAGGAGCCCTTCCCTGTGTATTCTTGATCTACTTTCCCCTGCATTTTACATTCCTTCCTCTGGCTCTTGTTTTTCATTCAGGATACTTTTCTTGTTTCTTTTCTGTTCACTCAATTTCTTATTAATTACATTCTATAGACACTTTAAACCCTTGGTAATTTGTTGTCACTATAAAAAAAAATCCATAGTGTATCATTATATTCATTTCTATAATTTCCTTGGCAAAAATTCTAGGTGAGCTTAGATCTCAAGTCTTCATACATTATAATTAAAAACACATTAGATTTTTCTACTTAATTATGAACAGTTCGGGAAATATTTCTCAATTTTGATTGCATATTAGAAGTATTTGAGAAGCTTTTTTAAAAAATACCAGTGTATGGACCAAGACCAGACGAACAGAACTCATATTTCTTGGGTTGAGACTTAAACACCTAAATTTTTTTTTTAAGGATTGCCATTGATGCTGTTCCTACTAAGGGCTGAAAGTCAGTGAATGAGGGCCTGTATGCCCAATAGGAAAAAAACATTCTACAGGAAATGCCCCTTTCCCATTTCAGAGTTTCATTATATAATTCATTGCATATAAAGTGGGGCTTCCAATATAGTGGCCTTTGAGGTGTTTATCTTATACTGCAAGGAACTGACATTGACCTATTTATATATCAGCGATTCTATTCTAACACTGTAGTTGGTGAAAGGGAATTCTATCAGTATTGTTTTTGAGAGCTTTTTCAAATTACACACCCTACAACCTGCTCCCCAATTATCCCTAGTGCATATTGGGTGAGATGAATACACAGGTGGTTTAGGAAACTATGGATTCATAAAATCCTCTTTTGGGTGAATCCTACATGCCCTGTCGGGTAAAAACCATTAATCTGGACCAAGGGGAGATAGTCCCCATAAAACATACATCCAGTTTGCCATTATCATGTCACACATCTAAACAGGAAAGACTTCCAGTCTCTACGTCTCTATTCTGGGGCATCTCTCACAAGCACACGTTCTCCCGCGTTCTGCGTACTACAGATGGGTTTACAACGAGAAGAGCCGAGAAAATGAGAGGATGGACGGAAAGGTGGAGGAGAAGGAAAGAGGGAAGAACAACAGGGGGAAGTCGAGGGAGGGAGGAGAGTGCAAAAATGGGAAGAGCCGCTTCATAAAGTATCTGTCACAATAGTGAAGGAAGGAGGAAGGAAACCGCATAGGAAAAGAAGTTTTGCGTCGTGGTCAGTATGTTAGATGCACAATGCAAACATGTTTCTCCTCTCTTCTTTTTTAAAGAAAAAATACTTCGGGAAAAGTTGAAGAGGAAAAGTTATGCAAGTAAATGTTAGAATGATTGCATAGGTAATTTTTTTCCCTGTCATCTGGACTAAATAAATATTTGAGTGTCTACTACATATGAACTTTGTGATAGGAGCTGTGAGATCAAAGATGAAATTAACTGTCCAAAAGAAAGGTATAGCCAGAGGTGAAGAACCTTGAATGTCAAGTTAAAGACCCTGAGATTTACTCTGTTGGCAATGAGGAATGATTGATGACTCTTGAGCAGTACATTGGCAGTGAAATCAGATGTACTTGTCCCTACTTAATCTGATGGCAAGAGGACTACACTGACCATTCTTTTTGCTAATATTTCACAGAGATCTCATTTTCCCATCTCTTTATTTTTAAAGATCTCTGTGTTCTTATCTTTTGGTATATATTTTTAAAAGAATATACATAGATTTTAAAAAACCTAACATTTTCTGTTAATAGCCCGTCTTAATCTACTTGTATTTCTTTTATACACAGGTATATTTGGTTTTATTTTTTTATTACCTTATTCTGTGCTTTTTATTTGTCAAGTGTTTTCTTTTTTGTCTTCTGTCCCTTTTTGTCCTCTTTTAGATTAATTTTGTCATGTCTATTCTCTCTCCCACATCTGCACTGGCCTGGAAGCTACACATGTTCCCTCTGTCTCCCTTCTTCCCTTCCTCCCTTTTCTCTTGTTTTTTGTTTTGTTTTGCTTTTTAAATAAGTGCTCTTAAAATTTTTTTAAAGACTTTATTTATTTATTTGACAGAGAATACAAGCGGGGGGAGTAGGAGAGAGAGAAGCAGGCTTCCCGCTGAGCAGGGAGCCTGATACGGGGCTCGAGCCCAGGACCTCGGACCATGACCTGAGCCAAAGGCAGAGGCTTAACAGCCACCAGGCACCCCTGCCCTTAAATTTTAACATGCAAACGTAACTAGTGAAATAAAACTAGCATTTGTACACTTATCTGGAACAAGGAAGTTCCCTAGACTGAGTGCATATTATTGCCCACCTTTTTTTTAAATCTTTTTTTTTTAAGATTTTATTAATTTATTTTCACGACAGAGATCACAAGTAGGCAGAGAGGCAGGCAGAGAGAGAGGAGGAATCAGGCTCCCTCCTGAGCAGAGAGCCTGATGCGGGGCTCTATCCCAGGACCCTGGGATCATGACCTGAGCCGAAGGCAGAGGCTTTAACCCACTGGGCCACCCAGGCGCCCCTATTCTTGCCCACTTTTGATGTGATTTTTGTCTACTACTTTAATTCTACTTGGTCTGACACCCAACAAATTGAACAGTATTATGGTGAATTTGTGTAGTCAGTGCTCAGTTAGACTTACTTATTAATCAGTCCTTCCTAAAATATGTTTCTTCGGTCTACTACATTTTGTGTTCTATTTCTTAATTTCTTTCTTTCTTTTTTTTTTTCATTTTTAAGATTTATTTGTTTAAGGGGTATGGCACCGGGAGAAGGAGAGTCCAAGAGACTCCACACCCTGAGCACCTGAATTTGGAGCCTGATGTGGGACTTAATCTCATAATCCTGAGATCATGACCCGACCTGAAATCAAGAGTTGATAGCTTGACTGAATGTGCCATCCTGGAGCCCCTCCCCCCGCCATTTCCTTCTTGAAATACATAAGAAATTCTTTTAGTAATATCTGTGGGTAGTAAACTGACTCTTTTTTTTTCTTTTTTCTGAAAATGGCTTTATTTCAGCTGGTTACAAAAAAAAGTTTATTGGGGTGCCTGGGTGGCTCAGTGGGTTAAAGCCTCTGCCTTCAGCTCAGGTCACGATCCCAGGGTTCTGGGATCAAGCCCCGCATCAGGTTCTCTGCTCAGTGGGGAGCCTGCTTCCCCCTTTCTCTGTCTCTGCCTGCCTCTTTGCCCACTTGTGATCTGTCTGTTAAAGAAATAAATTTTTTTTTAAAGTTTATTTATTATAAAGAAAGAGAGACAGAGAGAGCATGAGTTAGGTGAGGGGATGAGGGGGGACTCCCAAGCAGACACCCCACTGAGTGCAGAGCCCCATGTGGGGCTCAAACACACAACTCATGAGATCACGACCTGAGCTAAAATCGTGAGTCAGACCCTTAACCATCTCAGCCACCAAGGAGCCCGGTCATATTTTTAATGGAATAGTTTAGATTATAATTATTCTGGTGTTTCAAAAAAATTTTTAGTCTAATTATGAAATCGTTTTTACTATTATGCTACAGAATTTATGCTAATGTAGTTTGAGGATTGAAACATTATTCATATCTATAATTCAGAAAATTTCACAAAAATTCATGCTTTCAGGAAACAAATATTTCCTCACCCTATATTCTTCTATTTTCTCCAACTAAAACTCCTGAGGGTTATATATTGAAATTTCTAAATCTTTCTCCCATGTTTTTTACTGTCCCTTTTTTATTTTTAGTGTTATTTTTTTTTCTGGGTAATTTGTCAGCTTTTGGAATCAGGATAATGCTGGATTCATAAAATAAGTTAGAAATTGTCCATTCCTGAAAGAATTTCTGTAGGAGTGGAATTATCTCTCCCTTATATATTGATAGAATTCATTAGAAAATCCACATGGGACTTGAGTCTTCTTTGTGGGGAACTTTTTAATTAAAGATTTTTTTTCCTTTAATGGATATAGGGCTTTTATGATTTTTCCCTTTTTTTTTGTTTTGGTAAATTGCATTTTTCTAAAGAATTTGTTCATCCAATTTACTGCATAAATGGTTCATGTCATTCCATTATTATGCTTTCAGTATCTGTGGAATCACTAGTTACGTCCCTTTATTCCTTCCTGGTACTGAAAATTTGTAATTTATCTTTTTCTTGATTAGCTTATCTAAGGGTTCTTCAATTTTATTAATGTATTCAAGATATCAACTTTTGGTTTATTGATTTTCTCTACATTTTTTCAGTTTTCTATTCATTGATTTCTGCTCTTTTCAATCCTATTAAGATTAAGTATGTTGTTTGGTATAAATTTTTAAAATAGATAAACATTATCAACTTAAAGAGAATCACTGTGATACCTAATCTTCTAAGAGTTTTCAAAATCATTAGTGCACACTGAACTTTATTGAATTTTTATTGTACCTTATTTAGATAATCATATTACTGTTATTATTCTTTACTTTGGTTTTATGGTAAATGGTATTGATTGCTTTTAGAATGTTAATCCTAATTATTCTCACGGAATTGATTCCAATTTTGTCATTTACATTATCAATTTCATATATTGCAATATTTAGTTCTTTAATATTTTGTTTCAGATTCTCACATTTACATCTGTGAAACAGCTTGGCTCCCAGTATTTCCTTCTTTTAATGTGCCTGTTAAATTTAGGTCATAAGGTTATGGTATGCTCTTAAAACAAGTTGGGAAAGGTTTTCTCCTTTTTTGTCCTCTGCTACAGATTAAATAAGATAGGTATTAATTGGGGTCCCTGGGTGGCTCAGTGGCTCAGGAAGGCTCTGCCTTCCTCTCAGGTCATGGTCTCAGGGTCCTGGCATCGGGTTCTCTCCCCAGCAGGGAGTCCGCTTCCCCCTCCCCTGCCAGCCTCTCTGGCCTCTCTGCCTACTTGTGATCTCTCCCTCTGTCAACTACATAAATAAAAAATCTTAAATAGGTGTTAATTTGTCTTAATATTTGGATGACTTATGAAGTCTTTTAAGCCTGATTTGCTTTTTGCGTTCAATTTTTTAATCATGTAATTACTGCTTCTTCTGGTCTCAGTTGCCACAAAATTATTTTTTTCTAATGATTTAACTTTTCAAGTAAGATTTCAATTTTATTCACTTTATAAAATTACTTATAACTTAATATTATCTTTTAAAACTCTGTAGGATCTGTAGTAAAAACCCTTTCCCCAATATTGATTATATTACATTGTATTATATTAATTATTATATATTAAGAAACAACTTTTGGCTTTTTTAATCTTCTCTGCAGTATGTCCTTTTCTATTTCATTATTAATTTTGGTTGCTTTTATATTTATCTTTTCCTACTTCTAGTTCCCTGCTTCTAATTTGCTATTACTTTGTAAATTATTAACAAAAAATTTCAGCTTTTATTCCTTTCTTAGTAAATGTCTTAGACTAGGCTCTAAATTTCTCTCTAAGCATGACATTAGTAACATTCCACAAATTCTGTTACATTTTATTTTGTTACCATTCAGTTAAAAATGTTTTTGAATTTCTGTTGTGATTTCTTCTTATTTTATAAGAAATTCAGGCAAGTACTGCTTAATTTCCAAATATTCGAGGAATTTTCTAGATAGGTTTGTTTTGACTTCTAATTTATTTTCCCTTTGTTCGGATAATATTCTCTGCATAATTTTAATAATTTAACTTTGGGAGGGGGCTACTTTGTAGTTCTGCAGCTAGCAAATGTAAGTTTCACATGTAGTTGAAAATAAAGTGTATTATTCAGTTATTGCAGTGTTTTATATATGTTTAATAGATTAAGTTTATTGATTATGTCATTCAAAATTCATCTTTATTGATTTTTTGTCTGTTTTCTCTACATAAATACATCACATATTTTTAATTGACAATCTTATTGTATGTTATTGAAGCCAATCTTTAGTGGGTAAAAGGAATTATCACCCCATACTCAATTCTAGAAAGGCTTCCTATAAAAGATTGCACTATTAAAATGAACTATGAATGGGCTTATAACTATTGCCATTATTTTCCAAAACTAAAAAGCATTCTTTTGTAATACCAACCAATATTTTAGGAAACTATATTCCTATGTGTCTTGGTTGGCCTTTTTTGATGGTTCCTCTTCCTCAAAAAGCTAAACACAGAATTACCGTACAACCCAGCAATTCTACTCATAGGTATACACCCAAGAGAAATGACAAAACATACACACACAGAAATTTGTACACAAATGTTTTTAACATTACTCAGCAAAAAAGGTTGAGACACCCCAAATGCCCATCATTGCATGAAGAGATAAACTGTAGAGTAGATATACAATGAAATATTACTCAACAATAAAAAGGAACTTGAATTGACTTCAATAGCATCATGCTAAATGAAAGATTCCAGAATAAAAGGTACTGCATGATTTCTTTTATGTGACATATTCAGAATAAGCAAATCCATACAGACAGAAAGCAGGTTAGAACTTGCTAGAGCATGCTGAGGGCAGAATAGGGAGTGATTGCTTACTAGTCATGGGATGTTTTCTGAGGCTATTTAAAAGTTTTGAAACTAAAGATAGATTATGGTTTCACAACACATTGGGTACACTAAGTGCCACTGCATTGAACATTTTAATATAATTACGTGAATTTCATTTCAATAAAAATGTATATGAAAAAAATTCGTTAATATTATTGCAACGCTATCCCACTAGGGGGCGCTAATTCCATTACGAAACATGACAAGCTTTTTTTTTTTTTTGGTGGTGTCGGAGAGTTACCTTTGCAAATACATTTTGTGCTTATTTTGCATCTATTTTAGATGTGAAAAAATAGAAGCAACTGTACCATTTGGAAACATTGGAAAACAAAGTTTTACATTTGAATGTATCTCTTTTGGAAAAAACAGTTTGTGAAGCATCTTTATTAAGAAAAGATTTCTTTCCTTGAACGCTGAAGACCTCATAGCTGAAAATCCAAACCAACACAAATAAATTATGAGGCCAAAGAAATGGTGAATGGAAAACATTTCAGGAAGTCACATAAAACTGGATGAACAAAATATCCAAGTACATAGTTTCAAATAACTTTTTATTATTACTGTAAGTACTTGAGATGTTCTTGAAGTGTTTATCCATATTTTCATGAGCACAATAAAATCTGGCTGCCCAACTCAGCTCATGTATTAAATTCCTTCCCTAATTCACAAGATAAATCATCATGTATTCATTAATAAAGCTATATTTGTTGAAGTAGTATTAGGAATAAAATAATCTCCCTGAGCTACTGTGGCCAGGAGTTCTAACAAAGTCACACAGGAAGGGTCATGCTTTCACATGTGTGGAATATTTATTTTTAGCTTCAACCTACTCTTCCTACAAAAAGTTACTCTTCCTACAAAAAGAATGTCCTCCTGCTATTGTAAACAACAGGTCCCAATTGCAGCAGAGAAAAATTAGCCCAAGAAAACATAGTCCCCAAAGCAAATCTGATTCAAAGCATTCTAATTAGTACAATATAATTACAGCATTGTACCACCATTCTTGGGTTAATTTATAAAGTCAGCAGTCAGCATTTTCCAAGGCACACTAACAGGAAGCTAAGCCTTCCTCAGAATCACCTGATAAAAACTATAAAGACCACACTCTGAGCAAAATCAGAATGGTCTTTCTACTAAGTCCTCTGTGAAACGAGAAACAGGCATTCCAGGACAGACGGTTTGGGAAAAAACTCAGCGTGGGGCTTGGCAAGAGAATCTAAAAATTCACAGACATTTACTTAGAAAGAAATGGAAATACGTCGGAACCTACTCTATAGTCAACATATAAGGCATACACAGATTTTCCTAAGGTGCTTCAATTCAGTCATTCTAAGGCCAACAAATGAAATATCTTTTTGTCCTTCCCATGGAATAACTTTTAGACATTGTTATAGTGCACTGGTTTCCAGTTGCCGAGTAACAAATAACCACAAATGTGGTAACTCAAACAACGTATATGTTTGTTATCCCACAATTTCCATGGGTAAGGAATCTGGGCACGGTTTACCTAGGTCCTCTGCTCAGGGTCTCACGAGACTATAGTCAAGCTATCGGCCAGTCCTGGGGTCTCATCTGATGCTTGGGGGCCCCTTCAACCTTCATGTGGTTGTTGTTTGTAGATTTCAGTTCCTTACAGATACAGAACCCGTGGGTGCTTGCTTCTTCAAGGCCAGCAGGAGTCTTTGTTGCTTCGAGTCTCCAGATTCACTGTAATGGCAGATACACATCATTATATATTGGTCCAAACCCATAGAATGCCAAACACCAAGAGTGAACTGTAATGTGATTATGATGTGTCAGTATAGGTTCATTAGTTGTAGCAAATGTACCTTGTACCACTCTGGTAGGGGATCTTGATGATGGGAGAGGTGACGCATGTGTAGGGCAAGGGGCATATGGAAAAACCCCTGTACCTTCCTCTCAATTTTGCTGTGAACTTAGAACTGCTCTAAAAACAATCGAACAAAGTTTTTAAATACAATTAAATCAGTTAGGTATCTTTATTACATATGCAAAATTCCTTCACCTTTGCCATGTGTCGATGGTTAAAAACAAGTGAGAGGTTCTGCTGGAATTCAGGTAAACGGAATTACATCAGGTGGCATAGCTAAGGGGAAGGGGGTCACCCTAGGTGTGTCTTCCACATATAAAGATAGCTGAACTAAATGAAACCTGACTATCCTAACCAAAATTAGATTGGTCAGAGAAGACAAGCCAGTAAGAAAGCACCCTCTTCTGCAAGCCTCTTATCACTGGAGAATAATGAGGCTGATTTCTCTCTGGGTGGCTACATATATCACACAAGCAACAGTTACAACCAGACATCACTCTTTTTCCTTCACACCAGTATATTCATTTATTTGCACTCCAAAAATAAACTATCTTTCTCTATCAGACAGTGACTTAAGCACTGGCAATTGTTTTCCCTTGTCCAAAGGAAATTTCCTTCAGAAGCAAGAGGCCTGAATTTTTTTTTTAAAGATTTTATTTATTTATTTATTTATTTATTTATTTGACAGAGAGAGATCACAAGTAGGCAGAGAGGCAGGCAGAGATAGAGGAAGGGAAGCAGGCTCCCTCCTGAGCAGAGAGCCTGATGCGGGGCTCGATCCCAGGACCCTAAGATCATGATCACATGATCATATTACACATGAGCCGAAGGCAGAGGCTTTAACCCACTGAACCACCCAGGTGCCCCCTGAATTTTTTAAATTGTAATTAAATCTCTACCAATACCTCAGAAGGAAAATCAAGTAGACTTTAGCTGCTAGAATTTACCCAACATAATTTTTAACTTCGTACGTAAAGAATCCCTGGGGCATTTAGTGACTTTTGTCCTTTTTTTAAAAAAAAGCACAATGATTTATTCTCACATCACCTAACTTTACTTAACTATTTACTTAACTATTTCCAGATGGTACTGAAATGATCTGACATCCAGATACTACTTACTCACTGATCAAAGTGGTTAGTCTACCCAACTTCTTGCCTGAAAAAATCAGAATCTCAGGGAGGAAAAACAAAAGAGGTCTCTTAAATAGCAGCTACAAAGAAATAGGGAAAAGCAACAAGTCAAAGAACACGAAGTAAAAAGTGCTACGCTTGAAGAGTCTTCTGTGAAGGCAGTAAAGACCTTGGAGAAATAGACATCGTAGAAAGTTTGTAGAGGTAACAGTCCTGTCTGTATGATCATGAATAATTTGTTAGTGCTGGGAGTGAGATCTATAACATGTGGAATAATTATCTGAAACTGAAAATCTAATTCTTACTCGAGGACCATTTGCAAGTCCTGATTAAATTAATCACTAGAAATATTAAGACAATCAAGTCAATCAATAAGTAAGTGTGTGCTTCAGGCCTGTCACATGCCCAGTGCCGGACTAGGCTTTGTGCCAGACTTGAGTTTGATACGAATCAGGATACTGAGGAAGTCTTGTCACCAGACAAAGCTGGCTATCATTTAGGTATCCCTGTGACATAATGACTTGTCACAGAATGGCCTGTTGCAGACAAATACTTGTGTTTTTGTCTTTCTACAAGTGAGCAAATGTCTAAGAATCCAGGTGGCTACTTTCAGGATGGTTACCAGCCATAAAGACATCAACGCATCTGGGTGCCTTTGAAAGGCTTTGATGTCAGTTGCTCAAGATTAATCAGTCATTTGTGTCAAAATCGGGGAAAGTGCCAGGGTGCTACCACCCCCATGTAGACAGGAAAATAGCAGGTGTTTATTAAATATTGCTGTGAAATTGAATGAATGACAATCTACTATGTAGCCTTTCTGAAGGGTTCAGGACAACTTGGATCTTGTGGCTGTCTTTCCCATGAGAACTATCCCCAAATCATACCCCGTGTCCCCACACACCAGGCATTTGTCAAGCATTTTTCCAGCTCTGCCACCTTACCTTTCTGGTCACAGGGGATGAAGGACGAAGATCCAGCTGGATCAATCAGATTCTCTTTTATAAATCCAAACCAAAGACATAGAGATTGATAAGTGAAAGTTGAATTATTTAATGGTGCAACTAGGAAGATTCTGTCTTTCTAAGGATTTTTTTTTTTTTATCATTTCTTTGGATGCTGTGAAATGTCTTTTCAGTAAATCTCCTTTTTATTCATTTGTTTTTTCTTTTTATTTTGAAGATTATATTACTTTCAACCTAAGATGTTTTAAGTAAGATTATCTTTGTTTTTTTGTTTTGTTTTGTTTTGTTTTTAAAGATTTTATTTATTTATTTGACAGACAGAGATCACAAGCAGGCAGAAAGCAGGCAGAGAGAGAGGAGAAAGCAGGCTTCCCGCAGAGCAGAGAGCCCGATGTGGGGCTCGATCCCAGGATCCTGGGATCATGACCTGAGCTGAAGGCAGAGGCTTTAACCCACTGAACCACCCAGGTGCCCTATCTATGGGTTTTGAAATGTGCCGGAGGCCAAAGAAAGAATACAAGGTATCTGTGGGTGAATTACTTTATTTCCTCATTTTTTCTCATTTCAAGCATGAAACTTATTAAACTTAAAACTCTTGGGAGTATGTAATAGCTTTTCTCTCCATTCTCACATTACAAACTCTTAGGGATGTAGCAACTTTAAACTCTGTTAAATTCCTTTTCTGGAAAATGTTTTTGTGTCAACAACAACAGCTCCCCAGCTTAACGGGGAGGAGGGAGAGAGAGAGGAATATAAATTTATAATGTTCAGTGGAAATAGTTTAACATAAAGAAAGTGACAGATGCATTGTAAAGAAAATGAAGAGATTCAGTAGCATTGAACACGTTTGTTGAGCATTTGGTAGACGTTTTCTATTTATAAGCCGGAGTTTATAAATTGCCTGACTCTAGTTTGTTTTAAAATACATACAGTATTACATGAATATATACATAGATTTAATAATATATAAGTAAGTTCATGTCTTATGTGGATTTTCCTGAGAACCATGAAGACCAAATAACAAAATGTCATGTATAAAACTTCTTAATGAACAGTATTATTTTTAAATAAATTGTTAAACTTTTTTTAAAATCTGAGGCTGCTTTACTTCTTTTCTCTTGGTTATTTTTATTACACTTTTCAATATGCTTAAAATATTTTATAAGATTCATATATTTAAAATACACCCTCTGATGAAACTCATCTGCTTTAGAGTGTATACAACTTGATTAATAATATATTGCTGGTTCTTACTCTTCCTTGCTAAGAAATCTAAGTTCAGATAGGTTACAGAGAATGATTAAAAACCAAAAATTATATATATATGTATGCATGTATTTTGAAGTTATTACTGTAGTTGGTAATCCCTGGAGTAACAGTTACTAACATCACAGAAGTGCAGGTCTCCCCAGCCTGCCACATTGCCCTGGGCTACATGGATCTGTCCGCCTCAGCTCCTGCTCCACTCTCACTGGTACCAGCACTCCCTGTGGCTCTTGCCCAGTCTCACTATACAACTCTTTCTCTGACCACACTTTAGCTCACCATGGAGGATTGATTCAAACCTCCTATTGTCATCGTGGCTCAGACCACACTCAGTAGTGAAAGGGTGGCAGGATGAACATATCATTGAGCAAGAGCCCAAACTTCAGAGTCAGATCTTATCACCATTGTGTAACCATCAGGATATACCAGCCATGCTCACTGGGCAGCTGAAGGCTGAATAGGCGGAGTTCCATGGGGAAGCTTGACTTCCTGCTGTGAGTAGGCGAGGGCAGCTCTTCCTATTAGATAATGCAAAGCATGATGGGAAATAAATTGCTCCCCAAACACTCCAGGTCTTATGTCATGTCCTCTGGAGTTCTTCCTGGTGTCTGATTTCCTAAAATACCAATCAGGCGTCCACTTCTTGACCATCTAGCATTATGCTTCTCCATGAGTCAGCCCTCCTGATGTCCAGGATTTTGAGCCCACATGATCTCCCTACGCATATCCCTTCCACTGAGAGGAGCAGGGGAGATTCCGTAGACCCCACATGTCTGTAGCTTAAAAATAAGTAAAAGAGAAAGAGACTGAGGCTTGTGATGGGCAGTGGCTCAAAGCTGGTGAAAGAGAAAATAATAGAAGAAAGAGAGAAAATATAAAGTGACTTTATCATCAAAGGGGAAGAAGCTTGAATACTGGTTTATCATCTTTTATCTTCCTGAAGATAATTTCAAGTCACTACAGTTAACTCCCCCAGAAAATTTTCTCATGAGTCATCTCCACCATATTCCTTGAGATTTTTCTTTCATAATCATATTTGCTCCTTACCTACCAAGAATTATAGTGATAATAATATTATTATTACTTACAATAATAATAGTAATACTTTTGCTATGTTTACTATGATTATTCATCTTAATTGAGACTCACTATGTAGCATTCTTCCAAGTAATTTATATGAATTTTCTCATTGACTTCTCCCATCAAGTGTGTGTGTGTGTATAATGTTCTCCCCATTACCAATGGAGAACCTGAGACCCAGTGAGATTGGGTAACTTGCCTAATATCACAGAGCTGAGTTGTAAAGCCAGCATTTGAACCTATGCGGTGTGATCTAAGCTCTACTCTCCGAGATATGCTGCATATATTATCTATATCCAAACAGCTTAACTCACTCAGTGGCTCCATTCAACCAGACAGGTCAAAGGACTTGTAAAGCTCTCCCATGTCCAGCAATATGAATAACCAACATCCTCCTTCAGGATGAACTATCCCGGGGTGGGGGGAAATTGTTGTATCAAGTGTCTTTTTAATTGTTTGAACTTTTGAGTAGTTGGGAATAAGAAGGGTTGAAATAATGAAACAACAGAGGTTTGCTTTTGAATTAATTGATTGATTTAACAAATGTCTGAATGAGCACTTTGTCTTGTATCTTGGGGACTGAGGATCACCAGTGAACCAGCTGCCCCTTTATTTGGAGCCATGCATGCTTCCTGAAGACTCTTTCTTAAAAATGATTTTTGTGTTAAGTCCAAGACATACAAACCACATAAGAACCTAAACACAAGAAATGCTTTACAAGCTATGGGATTGAGAATATTTAAATAGTACATAACACCAAGAGGAAAAGAATATCTGAGGCGTATGGGCAGCCAGTGAAAAGGGTACAAAATGGCGTCAACATGTCATGATGCCAGCCACTCAAGAGAAGTCTACTTGTGTAAGTGATGGAATTGAAGCTGTTTCTCTGCAGGAGGCTGGGTGTTCCCGACCGTGACTGCAAGTGAACTGATCTAGTCCCATGTAATCTAGTCCATGCAAGGAGTGTGAGATGGGTCCTTAAAGGCAGCAGTGGAATAAGAGGGCTGGAAGGATTAACTGGACCCAGAAATAAAGCCTCAGACCCAACAATAAAGCCTCAAAGGAGGTAGCAATTTTGTCTGCATCATTGTGGCTCTCCTCAAGTGTATGCTGGGTGGAAGCCCCTGAATCCATTTGTGTTCTAGGGAAGAGCAGATCGTAAATTAAAATGGAAATTCTCTAACTTCTGTGAAATACCGGTACAAGAAATAGCGCTTTAGGACTCCTCTAATATACCACGTCTGCACTGTACAGATGCCTTCCCAGACATTCCGTCACTTCACTCTCGCCTGACTTTGGTTGGAGGAGGACATCTCTGGTGCTGTGTTGTGGAGCATACCCAGGGGAGCAGTGACAGAGATGAGGGGTCCTGCAAGCGTAATACGGAGGAGACATACTGCCTGTAGGAGTAGCGATGGTGGTGTCTGTTGGTCAGGAACCAAAACTCACTTCGACTACCTCACATTGCAGGAGTTTAGTAGAAGGATGCTTGCGGCAATGAGGGAAGCAAGAACCCCACAGGAACTCGCAAACAGCTGAACGGTTGAGGCTTCGTGGAATGAAACACAGGCAGCGTTATCTACACCGTATTAGGATTCATTTACTGAGAACAGTATTCGAGGGCAATACAGACGCTTATCTCTGCTCCTGCCAGCTGCCAACCAGCTCCTTTAGCTCATTTGTAGCTTCCCTTCACCTCACTCACAGCTCTTGTGGCCTTTGCCACAATACGGCATCCTGGCTAGCTTCTCAGCTCCTGTTTCCACATATTCGGCTCCTGCAGATTCTCTCTGTTTCCTACCTTAAATTCCAGAGAGGGAATCTGGATGGCCTGGCTGCACACCTGTGCTTGGAAGGAATCATGCCAGCCAACTCTAGCTGGTTGTCTCCAGCCAACAACTCTAGCTGGTTGTCTGGACATAGGTACCCACTTGTGTACATGAAGGAATGAGGAATATAGGAGTTACTAACCATAGGTTAGGGCCTTAAGTTTAACTTAAAGGCATTTTAAATTAAAATGAGAGAAATATTCTGGATTCTATGCCTACGTAGCTTAAAAAGATACTGGTTAGGAACTGTGAAATGGACATAACAACCAGAAAATGGCATTTCCACTATTAGTAGTTAGACCTCTCCTTCAGCCATGTAATCAGGCAAAAGCAATGAAAAATGTAGCTGATAAGAAAATTGTATCTAATAAGAAGCTGGCCAAAGACATTAAACATTATCAAGAAGTCTGAAAAAATATTATGTAATATAGCCTTCTGATTCTCTGGTTTATCTGTATTTTATAATATGTACAATATATTATTACATGAATAAATCTGTAACTATACATAAATATATTGACTTATTATTATATTATTATATTTAGGATATATATGTATCAATATATATAGTGAAGGACATGTTTAAAAATTAACTAATAGTATTTATATTCGAAGAAGTTAAAACCTACCCACTTGACTATTAGCTTTATGAGATTGGAGGTCCTTTCCTTTGTTCACATCTCTTGCTTAGCACAGAACATTTAATCATGTTGAGAATCTTCTGTAAGTCAGACCAGATACAATTTTTTTTTTTAGTTGTGTGCCACCATCTCAAAGATCCGTGGTTTTTGGAAGGGGATAAATCATTTATAATAGTCAATTATTTCAGCGGAAGTAGTAGAGATACTGTGGAGAATCAGGTGCCTGTGTTGTACAGTGCTCTGTGCCATGGTGGAGGAGTGTGCAAGGACAGAAATCCCACCGAGGGACGGAGAGCTGAGAGCTGGAATGGAATGGAATAAAGGGCACTCATACAAGAAGAGTGCAAGCATCACAGGAAAGACACAAGCTAAAGAGCTGGCAGCTTCTGGCCGGGGCATGGTCACATGGATAACAGCGATGCAGAATTGGGCATCTGGCTATGATGGCATTGCAGGAGGTAACCTGTAGGCAAGCTAAGGGTTAACACAGACATGGGTAAGTTAGGACACACACACAAAAAAATATTTCAGGGAAGAGCCAGACATCTGGAATCCTAGAGGAAAAACATACTGAGTCAGGAAACAAAATGGGAACTCCTGGAGACCAAAAGCAGATCTAGTTTCGAGGAAGGAAGCTAAATAAGCAATCGGACCTGGGAAGCCAAATAGTGACTTGTAGGAAAGCATCAGGACAGCTCTTATTTTTGCTATGCTGTTGGTGTCTCAGTACATTTTTCTTGGCCTCCCTGGAGACAATTTGTAAGTATGAAGTAGATTTTTTAGAAACATGATCGAGGCTCATTCTCTCTCTCTCTCTCTTTCTCTCTCTCTCTCTCAGAGAGAAGGGGGAATGTGAGATGGAGAAGCAGGCTCCCACTGACCGGGGAGCCCTATTCTGGGTTGGAGTCATGACCTAAGCAGAAGGCACATGCGTAATGACTGAGCTACCCCAGTGCCCGAGGCCAATTCTCTTTGTCAAAATCTTTTGAAATTCCATCATCTCACCAAACAGAAGTCATTCAGGTCAGGATCATAGATGGAAACAAACACATACAGAAATAGGAAGAGATTTTCTATTATTCAAAAAATAAGATCCTTGGGCTATTGTCAAAGATTCCTCATAAAATGTCCCTAAACTGCTTTTCTCTGGTTTGTCATTCATTTTAAATTTCAAAATATCTTAAAGCGAAACCAATCTAGTGTTTAGTCTTTAGTCATGGAAGACATGTGTATTCAGGTCTCCATATTTCAGTGCCTATGGTCTCTGTCGTAAACTAAAAAATTTAGCTGGGCTTTGTCCTCGGTCTCTGGGAACTAGCCTCTAAATCCTTGGAATGTCCTTGGAAGTGATAGCAGTGTTTTTGTCATTCACAGTGGTCTCTGACAGATGTTTATACTAAGGAGGCGACTCATGGGGGGCTCTAGATCTTTCTGCTGAGATGACTCCGGACCAACCATATGATTAGAGGGCTGGGGTTTAAGCCATGTGATAGCAGCCCAGTATCCAAGGAGAAGGGAACTGGAGACTTAGTTCAACCATGTGGCCAGTGATTTACTCAATCATGCCTATGTAATGAAACCCCAATGAAAGTTCCTGGCACTGAAGCTTAAGAAAGTTGCCTGGTTAGTCATACTCTGGGTACTGTCAAACATCAGTATGCTGAGAAAGTGACAGTCTGATTTCCAGGGGTGTGAAAGGGGGTGGAAACTTTGAATTTGGGACCCTCCCAGACCTTACTTACGTGTCTCTTTGGCTAGTTCTATTTGCATCCTTTTGCTATGAGAAAACTATAAGCACAAATATTGCACTTTCCTGGGTTCTAAGTTGTTCTAATGAATAGTTAAACTTAAAAAGGTAGTGAGAACTTCCCAGAATTGTAACCAGCTGGTCAGAAATGCAGATGGCCTGGAGACCTTCTACCTTACCGCTGGGATCTGAAGTGAGGGCAGCCAGGTGGACGACTGTGCCCTTGACTGTGCCTGCCTACTACAGGTAGCTCTCCCGAATGTCCCTCACTCAGTTGCCCCATTCATGTCATTTCATTTCATTTCAGGTTCATTTCTTCATTTGTTGAGAGTTTCTACCACGAATGTTGAAACTGAGTCAAATGTTTTTTCTGCATCTATTGAGGTGCTCGTACGATACTTACCATTTGCATGTTAATGTGGTTTATCATCTTTATTGCTTTGTGCATGTTGAGATATCCTTGAATCCCAGGGCCGGCCCCCACTTGATACTGGTATATGTAATCCTCTTTTTTTTTTTTTTTTTTTAAGATTTTATTTACTTATTTGACAGACAGAGATCACAAGTAGGCAGAGAGGCGGGCGGGGGGTGGTGGTGGTCAGGGAGCAGGCTCCCTGATGAGCAGAGAGCTCAATGCTGGGCTCCACCCAAGGACCCTGAGATCATGACCTGAGCTGAAGACAGAGGCTTAGCCCACTGAGCCACCAAGGCGTCCCTGGTATGTAACTGTCTTAATAAGCTGTTGAATTTGGCTTGCTCACATTTTGTGGAGGATTTTTGCATCTTTGTTCATCAGGGATATTGATCTGTAGTTTTGTCTTCTTGTAGTGTCCATATCGGGTGTCAGCATAACCCTGGCCTCCTAAAATGGGCTGGGGAGTATCTCTTCTCTTCAATGTTTTAGAAGAGTTTGAGAAGGATTGCTACTGAGTCTTTATTTAGTAGAATTCATCAATGAAGTCTTCTGATCCTGGGCTTTTCTTTGTTGAAAGATTTTTGATTACTGACACAGTTTCTAACAATTCTACTCCTTATTGGTTTGTTTCTTGTCGTATTTCTTATAATTTCCCACTAATAATCTACACATTTCATGCAGCACTCACCTGTTCCAGATTTCACCGGCTCGTGTTGTATGGGAAAGAGACTGGCCCGCGGGTGAGTAGAGTCCCAGCTGTACGAAGTCTGGTAGTTCCCGCGGCAGGAAAGGCTCAGCCACGCGGTTTCCCTGTGGCTCCCCCAGCCAGTGCTGGGGAAGGTTTCAGCGGTTCTCAAGGGCCCAGGATGTCTGTGTCTGCAGTAGTGGTGAAAGCTCTCAGATTCTCTGGTGGCAAGGCTGCTGGAGACCTCCCCAGTCCTTTCTCCCACGGAGGGTATTGTGGCTAACAAGATCCCTCCTTAGCCCCTGGTGTGGTTTGCAGGTCCCCTGCAGTCACCTTAGCACCCGGTGTCTGATGTGCTGGGAACCAGGGAGCGGCCAGAGAGCCGGCGTGGAGCGGTGGTGCACAGGAAAGCGCAGCTCTGTGGGTCAGGGGCTGGCTAGGCCTCCGTGGCCTTGGCCCGGCTACTTAGGCCGCTTGCATGTGCACGGCGAGCGGCTGAGGGGTTAGGATCTGGCTGGTGGGTGCGTGTGGAACGTCCTAACAGCCATGGTCTGGAGGGCAGGTACATGCTCCGTGGCTGGAGGTCTGGGGTCCAAGGCCTCCGTGGGATTGGGGTAGGGGACTTGTTAGCCCGGATTCCAGGGCTAACACACAACAGTAGTCCTTCCCTGGGAGGCGCACAGCAGCGTCTCCCTCCCCGGTGTCTGATGTGCTGGGAACCAGGGAGCGGCCAGAAGCTGGCATAGGAATGGTGATGATGATGCCCCTGGGGACCTTGACAATGATGCTGCCCCTGGGGACCTTGACAATGATGATGCCCCTGGGGACCTGGACAAAACCAGCCCGGGGACTGACTGGGATACTGACACCGGTACTGACAGCCTTCTTTTCTAGCCTTCTCAGATGTCTTGGCTCTGCCATCATCACCCAGCAATCTTTTCGGCGTGGTTACTCTCCATTTTTTCTTTTTCTTTTTTTCCCCTCTGTGTTTCTGTAAGGTGAATTTAAACCTTGAATCCTGGTAGGGCTATTTTCATTCATGGATAGCTAACTGTATTTTTTTTTTCTTTTTTCGTTTCTTTTTTTAATGGGAAGGTAAAAGAAAGCTTTAACATCTTGCTGAAATTGTACAATCCAATAGTCAGAAGATGTTTACTCAAGGGTCAAGATTTAATAAAATTATTTTTTACTACTTCATTAAGTATATTCTTAAGTGCAACTGGCTTTTTTTCCATTTTTCTCCTGCATATGTGTGGCTCTGAGAATACAATGACTAGAAATGCAGGACAATTGGTACCACTGAGATATTTGTGCCAAGGCGCCCACGGTTTCACCCTTCGTTGCTTCTGAACCATCTATGCAAATGTCAACAAAGTGGGGGAGAAGGGGAAACAAATGGTTTAGTGTTACTATGAAAAGTTTTTTGACTTCATAAGCCTGCTGCAAGGGTCCTGAAGAACCCCAAATTTCCATGAACCACACTTTGAGAACTGCTTATTAAATAGAGTTCCCCATTGCTTGGTGGTGCTTCCAGTAGAATGTAGGCTTCTTGGGATTAGGGATAACTGCTGCCTGCTTTGTCATTTTACTTTCAAAGCCTAGAGAAGTGCTCAGCATAAAATACTGCAAAATAAATATAGGCATAAAAAAATGAATTTAATGTTAGCTATAATTGAATCTTGCCCTACACTGTTTTGCTTATAGTGTTCTCCTTATAAATATCTATCAGTTACTTTGGCTGATAGGAAAGAAGAGGGAGCAGGAGGCTGGCTGAGGACAGAGCAAAAGCTGGTGCCTTGCACCCCCTCTCTACCAACTTCCCTCCGTAATATGTGTAGCATTCCTGAGGTACCCCTGACTGCCATAAACGATAAATAGTTAACTTGCAGAGATCACAGTCCTGCAGGACAGGAATCTCCCTTGCTCTACAGATGTCCTAGAGGTCTAAACAGGGAGGTTACCTTATCAATAGCACAAATTTCCAGAGGCAAATAACTCTCAGTTCCCGAAGCCTTAATGTCTCCCTCCCCACCATAAATGAAACTGGAGGAGGCTGAGGTAGAAGAGAATGTAAATGATAGCAGGATCATAACGCCCCACCAAGAATCTCCCAACTATCTTGATGGTAATGGCTGACCTAAAGACGACATTGATCAACCCACTAGGGCAAGCCCCCCCCCACCCCCCACCCCGCACCTTGTAAGTCCTCTTTAACATACGAAAACGAAAACTCCGCTGAAACCTCCCTTTCCCTCACCTTCCCCCAACCGCAGGGTACATAACCTGCCACCCCTCACAACCCTGGTCAGCAGCTCTTCCTGCCCACAGGTCCTGTCCCCGAGCTTTAATAAACCACCATTTTGCACCAAAGATGTCTCAAGAATTCTTTCTTGGTCATCGGCTCCGGACCTCAGCCCTCCGAACCTCACCTAGGTTCTAGAACTTCATCAGGAAAAAACCAAAGCAATAAGAAGGACTAGCGAGTCCTTCTAAAGCTAGTTTCTTAACAAAGCAAAAAGAAGGACCAGCTAGTCCTTCTAAAGCTAGTTTCTTAAAAGGTTTACACTGCATGTAGAGATGTCCTAAAATCCTAGTCAAAATGACTGTCTTTAATTCCATAGGGAAACTAGTCTTGTGCCTGAAAGCAATAGAAGCTGTTTCTGACCCATGCTCTAGTAGCTTCCTCATCAGTGAGCTGTACACAGATGCAAAACACATTCTTTTCTTTTACAAAACTTCATTTAAAAGGCAGTGCAGAGAGGAATTACAGAAAATTCAATATCTACTTCTACTTCTTATGCAAGTACTTTTTTAAAAACAAATACCTGCTTCTCATTTCAATTATTTGTCACTGTAACTAACATAATACTATTTTTCACTGCAATGCTAATTTTATTTATTGGGTAATGAACTTGTCAGATAAAGAGCTTAGCACCCACCATCATAAGTCTCCTGGGAGGACAAGTGCCTCTACACCTTTGAGCCTGCCATTTTCTCCACAGAGAACATTCTCTCCCCCTTTCCTGA
The DNA here is from genome assembly GCF_030435805.1 of Mustela lutreola. Classification (NCBI taxonomy): domain Eukaryota; kingdom Metazoa; phylum Chordata; class Mammalia; order Carnivora; family Mustelidae; genus Mustela; species Mustela lutreola. The sequence goes on along the minus strand of NC_081292.1, from coordinate 149,329,389 downwards.
CAGGTAAGCCTTACCTATCATTCAGTCCTTACCTCAAGTTTTACCTCCTTTCAGTGGCCTTTCACTCTTCCCTATATGCAGGTTATTTTCCCATCTGTTTACCTGTCATTAATGTATACCCAAATATAGCACTTAGCACGATTAATTTTAGATCTTTACCAGTAGGGATGATGTAATTTTCAACTTTGAATCCCCAGGACCTGATAGAATGCCTGAAACAGAATATATATTTAACAAATAGTCTTTGGGATTGTTGTTGTTGTTGTTTTTAAAAATGCAATGTTGTTATACTGTTTCAAGAATCAGGCAAAGCTGTTTTATCTTCTGATTATCATACAGATGCATCATGATGCATGCCCTAATACAACATTGTCACCTAAGAGACACGGTAGATTTCACAAATGCTGTGTAAATCCTGGCAACCTTGGGGTGCCTGGGTGGCTCAGTCAGTTAAGCATATGCCTCTTGATCTCGGCTCAGGTCTTGATCTTAGGGTCATGAGTTCAAACCCCATGCTAGGCTCCACACTCGGCAAGAAGCCTCCTTAAAAATCAATCAGTCAATCAATCAATCAATGCGAGCAACCTTGAGTAAATGCAAAGAATAATAAAGTAGCAACAACAACAAAATAACGAAAAGCAGTTTAATTCTAGAGTGTTTTTCAGAACATTTGAGGAAGGAGTGCTTTCATAGAGAACAGTCTGACTCCTTGTCACCAAGCAGAGTGGCCCATGGGCCAGCAACATTAGCATCACTGAGAGCTTGTCAGAAATTCAAAAGTCTCAGGTCTCATCCCCCAAATAGACATTTTTACAAAGTCTCCAGGAGGTTTGTAAGGAATTACAAACATGGGGTTTGAACTCATGACCCTAAGATCAAGACCTGAGCCGAGATCAAGAGGCATATGCTTAACTGACTGAGCCACCCAGGCACCCCAAGGTTTGTAATTCATTAAGATTGAGAAGCAGTGCTCTCACCTCTTAATAAATCACATTCATTCACTTCTCTCATTTTGGGAATCTTCAGAGCTGCATCTCTGATCTGGGAGTGCTTTGTAACTCTGAGTTTCTGCCACTGGGTCACAGAGATATTCTTGAAAAGGAAACAATCCCTGGGAGAGAAAACAAAGGAAGGGCAGTTAAGAGGATGCGGTCCTGGGAAGGATGGGGAAGATGCATCTAGAAGGTGTGAGAGGTTGTTCTAGAACTTCGGGAACTTTGTGGAATTGTCAGTGTGAAGTAGAACAAATTTCATTTTTTTAAGTGTATACTCTTAAAGAAAATTACCTAACCTATTAGGCATCCAGATTACTTTCCTCAGATTCAGCTTTTTAGTGGTAGTATTAATTAAAATGAAACTACTAAGTGGCTGGTGGTAAGAAAGTCATGTGAGTTCAGAAAAATATTTTGAAGCCTCTGATCCTGGGGCGTGTGGGTGGCTCAGTGGGTTAAAGCCTCTGCCTTCAGCTCAGATCATGATCCCAGGGATCTGGGATCAAGCCCCACATGGGGCTTTCTGCTCTGTGGGGAGCCTGCTTCCTCCTCTGTCTCTCTGCCTGCCTTTCTGCCTACTTGTGATTTCTGTCTGTCAAATAAATAAATAAAATCTTAAAAAATAATAAAAATGAATAAAGTGTCTGATCTTTAAAGAGTAAAAGGATAAATCATTGATTTTATCAAAATTGTTTTGTTTTAGCTCACTTGTTTGTGGTCTGTGACTTAGCAAGTCAGACTTTTTTTTTTAAGGGTTTGTTTTGTTTTCCCCCCAAACTTCTTAGGCTGGTGACTTTGTGGATTTAACTCATTACACTTAGCAAAAATATGAACTTCAATGAGTCTAGTACAAATGATCTAAGATACCTCAGATGTTGACTTTTCACAATGGAAGCCATCCTTTTTTTTTTTTTTTTCATATACTCATGTTGTTTCATACTGAAGGGGTCCAGAATAAACCCAGTGTGCATAAAATTTATTTTGCGCCAAAGACATTTGAATTCCTGAAATCCCTTATCTACCTAAAAGCAAAGCCTCCCAAGAGAAGCCAACTGTCCTAAGTCCCCTCCCCATTCCCATCCAGGGGTAACTCTAATCAACTCTTCTTGGAGACCAGAAATCTATCACCCAAGCAGACATTGCCACAAAACTATCATATTTTTCATCTATTTTCCTAAAGCCCCATTCCAAAAGTCATTTGTCTTTCCAGAAGTGCCCCTTCATCCCCCTCTAACAAGTCATTTGCTCCACCAAAAATGTCATTCTGTCCTTCCCGATTCCCAATGAAGATGGGGTATAAGCCCCAAATTCAACCACCTCCCTGACTCACCTTTCTTTGTGTACTCCCGAGTACATATATAATTTAATGTGCATTTTTTTCTTGCTAATCTGTCATTTGTCAGTGTAATAAGAACCTTTCAACCACTAAACATAACAGGATAAAGTGTTTTGGCTTGCTGACAATTTACTTCTATCAAATTTGAAGCAATCTAAATTAATATTAAAATGGAGGACAGGGCACCTGGGTGGCTCAGTGGATTAAGCTGCTGTCTTCGGCTCAGATTATGGTCTCAGGGTCCTGGAATCGAGCCCCACATTGGGCTCTCTGCTCAGCAGGGAGCCTGCTTCCCTCTCTCTCTCTCTCTGCCTGCCTCCTGCTACTTGTGATCTCTTTCTCTGTCAAATAAATAAATAAAATCTTTAAAGAAAAAAAAAAATGGAGGACACACCCAGACCAGAATTAGAATGATTTAATCATTTTAACCATTGTATGCTTATTTACCCAAAAAAAGTTTGGCAAATGTGAGACGAATTCACTCTGCCTACTCAGTAAAACCATGTGAAGCTGGTAGTGGTGTTCATGGGCACCCATGGTGCAATTCCATTTATCATCAGTAGGGATTCCTCAACTATACAGGGTCATAACTGCTATTTTCTTCAGCCCCATGTTAAAAGAAACACACTGCATTTGAATACCTTTAGGAAAGCCTAATACTCTGGTTTTACCTCATTCCATCTACTCTGTAGTGTCCTACATGTTTATGTCATTCGACATATTTTTTACACCTTTCTGGCCTCCTAAGTCAGACCATTGGGCAGGTGTCTCCTGCTCTTAATCAGATTGGTGAAGCTAACTGTGAGATACCTGCTAAATTCTGAATATTATCCTAAACAGAGACCTACATCTAAATCCAATTTGATTTCAACAGACTTTTGTCGTGTCAACATTATATAAAAACAGCAATAATTCTCGTTAACAATAAAATAATAATCCAATTGAACTTTTAGACTAATAGCTCTAAAACTTTTGGGGATTTTAGACTAGTGAAGAGTCTGTTGAAAGCCATATGCTTTCTCTCCAGCAAAATGTACACACTTCTCCCTCCCCCAAAATATTTTGCGAACAATCACAAATTATTTTAGGTTTCCTAAAGCACATTTTTAGATTTCTTTTTCTTATGTACTTAATGTGGTAAAAACTAAACAACTCACTTTTAAAAACTGAGCTTTCGAATAAACTCGTACCTTAAGTCTGTGTTAGAGTGATAGTGTAATTATCTTGGATTCTCAGCACTTCTCTCACTTTTTTGTCTTCTCAAATCAAATGCTTTATGTTACAAATTCTTGGAGAAAGGATTGTATCTATTATAGTTCTCTCCCAGTGCAAAGCACTGTACCTGGTACTCTTACTACTACTGTATTCTTAATCTTTAATATTTGACAAGTGCATCTGGAAGTTGCATCTATGTTGGAAAGTTGGTGTGTGATAGGATTTGGAATGTTTTAGTGTTTGCTCTTGGTGGTAGCACAATATGAAGGTTATTATTAAATATATTTTTTATAAAAGATGGGACAGTTATATTAATGTATTATGACTATTTGAATACATAGTTAGGCTATATTATGCTAAGTCTACAGATGTTATATTTTATCTTATCATGTACATTTGTACATGCATTTGCATGACTGCAGAAGACCACCTCTCTAACCATTGTCGTGCAGGATACTGGGCTATAAATGTTAGTATGTCTGAGAGCTGATTGACAAAAGTAAGCAAGTGGCTGCAATAGAAAGTTACGTGCATATGACTAACAGCCACAAAGTTGTCCTCACATACAAGATACTCTTACCTAAAGAGCTGTGTTGATATAAAATGATTTATACTAGATGTGTGTGATTTATTAAACATTCTTTAGGAAGAAGTTCTTACCATAAATCAAGACTTTGTTTCATTCCTTCTTACTATAAACACTAGCACGAGACACTTTTGTTCTTAAAAAAATAATAATAATAACAGATTTGGTACATATAAGAAAAGCCTTGAATTCTAAGAAAAAATTAATATAAACATTCTAAAATGCTAGATTATTCTTACTCATTGTTTGTCTCATGTAATAAGTACTATCAATTGAATCCTGACTTCGCAATGTCCCAACTGAAAATATTTGAAAAGCTGACCGTCATAAATAGTTGGAAAATTAAACCTAATGAATTGGCTGGTATACAGTGTTTATCAATCATGGTTCCATCCTTCTTCCCTTATCGATGTGATGGCATAAGGACTTCAGGCAAAATTTTCAGAGCATTAACACCAGACAGTATCTTAGAACAATAGGTTGTTTGTAAATATACAAAATAACATTGCTCTCTGTTAAGTTTTTCCTCCAAATATTTAAATAAACATGTGATTGTTTCCTTTTGTTCGCAAAGCATGACAAAGATTAGGTTTCATCTATGTTGGCTAATTTTGGTCGTTTTTGGTTCAACTTTGGTTGGTTAATTTTGGTTCTTTGGTCTGAAGAACTAGGTAAGTGTTTTTCAAACTTTTTTTTTTTTTTTTTTAAGAAATGAAAGAAGAAAAACAAAAAGAAATGAAAGACAGGACAATATATTTAAGTGGCACCAAATCTTGGCTTGTCCTCACTTCTCTCCTTAGAAGAACAATTAAGGAAAGCTTTCAGAATACTTGGCCATTTAAATGACATAGACCCCAAGGAATAGGCAAAACATAGGTAAAGAAAAGGTTAAGGAAAAGAACATTCCAGAGCCAAGGAACAGCATGGACTAAACACAGATATGAGAAGACAAAAATTATGCACAGAAAATATGAGTAGCTAGACTAATCCTGTAGGACAGTGGTTGTCAAACTGTGTTCCAGGAAACCCTAGAGTTGTGCGGAATGAAGTAGGTGCCATGGTAGATGCGACGGGATGCAAGTACTTGGACCCCCAAAGAGCCCTTCAACACCTGCAGACCTGGAGCACTTCCATGTTTGTTTCTTTACATGTTGGGGTCCCATTGATATTCACTTTGAACAAAGTTTTCCACACAGAAACAAATGGGGAAAAATGTCTTAGAATTGATGTTGAAAATGAACTTTAGCTAGCTGAAAGAAAATAAAGATGATTATAAAGAAACTGGGCATTTCTCAGAAACCAAGAACAAAAAATGTGGGCAAGAATTGTGCCTGTTACTCCAAAGACAAGAATTTGTAAAGCCTCAGACAGAACTGAATCCAAGATGTGTGTGTGTGGGGGGGGGGGGGGGGACCACAAGAGTTCAGAGCACGTTGCTTTCTTTGTCTCTCAATCCTATTTCTCTCTGTGGACCGATTTTATTATTATGTTTTCTGCAGAAAAGTTTTACCTGCTCCTCTGTCAACATGGTTGGGAGAAGCAGCCCAGTCGAAGCTACCATTGTTTACACGGTGCCAACAACTGGCTGACTGGAGCTCTGATCACAGATAAAGAGTGTAGAGACTGGGGCAGGGAGAGACAAACAGAGAATCAGTGATCTGTAGGACAACATCAACTGGCCAAATTTATGTGTAATTGGTGTCCTGGAAGGAAGGTGGGAGGAACAGAGAAAGTATTTGGGGAGATAATCGTTGAAAATTTCCAAGCATAATAAAATTTATAAAATAATAGCTCGAAAAAACTTAATAACCCCAAGCAGAGTTAAAGACATCTATGTCAAGGCATATCACATCAAATTGTTGAAAATCAAGTCATAAAAAGACAATTAAGGAAATAGCCAGAAAAAAAAAAAAAAGAAAAGAAAAGAAAAGGAAAGAAAGAAGAATGTCAGACTGGTCAGAAGCACAATAGAGCAGTATCTTTAAATACTTCTTAAAAGGGAAGAAAACCCTTTTGTTCTAGAATGTTTATCCAGAAAACTGTCTTTTCAAAAATAAAAGTGAAATAAAAACTTTCTTAGACACAAAAGTGCTTAGAGAATTCATCCCCAGTCAACCTTCACTACAAGGAATGTTGAGGAAAAGTTCACTAAGCAGGAGGAAAATTACATCTGAGAGAAATATAAATTCTCGCCAAAAAATGAGGAGCACCAGAAATGCTAAATACCTGGAAAAATATAAAAATGTACTAAGATGCAAAACTGGTAATACACTGAAGTGTTTAAACACAGGACCAATGAATCTGATGGGTTATCACTCCAACCATAAGGGCCCTCATCAGCTGACACTGAGCTAATAAAAATAAGGTGATCATATCTGGATCTGATCTAAGCAAGGAGAAGCCTTTCAAATGAGATGAAGTCTGGGGCGCCTGGGTGGCACAGTCTGTTAAACACCAGACTCCTGGTCCCGGCTCAGGTCATGAGCTCAGGATCCTGAGATCGAGCATTGGGGTCTGTGCTCAGTGCGGAGTCTGCTTGAGATTCTCTCTCTTCTTCTCCCTCTGCCCCTCCTGCTCGTGTTCTTTCTCTTCCTCTCCAATAAATAAATCTTTAAAAGAAAAAAGAAAAAGGAGGTAGAGTCTAAGAAAGCCGTTTTCCTGTTGGACATAAAGGATGAGCCACCCTGAGTTCTACAAGGGCAAGGAAATACGTTCCAGCAAAACCCACAGAAGCTTGGAAGAGGAGGTTGGATCCATGAGCCTGAGAGAAGACTCCAGCCCTGGCTGACACCTTGAATGCAGCTTTGCAGGCCTCGAACAGAGTACAGTCGTGAGCTTGAGACCTGCAAAAACTGAGATAATGAACAGTGATTGATTTAAGCTGCTAATCTGTGGTAATTTGTTACATAGCAACGAAAAACCATTAAGCCCATACGATGGAGGTGCTGAAGTTCCATTGTGCTAATTATGACATTAGCTCTCAACAAAACGTTTCTTAACCACCAGTGCTAGCGGTGTGGTTGTAGTTGTGAGAAATTCCCTCACTACACACAGTAAGCACCATCTTCTGGAGGGGAAATGGTCAAAGATTGAGTACCCGAGTAGTGTGGCATTCCTCCTCATCATGTAAAAAGATATATAGGTGTTACCTCTCCAACTGGATGGTTCATTCCATGCGAGGGGAGCATGTGTTTTATATTTCTTGTGACCATTTAAAAAGTACTGGGGCAGGGGCACCTGGGTGGCTCAGTGGGTTAATCCTGGGATGGAGCCCCGCATCAGGCTCTCTGCTCTGCGGGAAGCCTGCTTCCTCCTCTCTCTCTCTCCTTGCTTCTCTGCCTAATTGTGATCTCTCTGTAAAATAAATAAGTAAATTCTTTAAAAAAAATAAAATAAAAAGTACTGGAGCACTGGGTGACTCAGTGGGTTAAGCGTCTGCCTTCAGCTCAGGTCATGATTTCCGGGTCCTGGGATGGAGCCCCGCACCCCACATCAGCCTCCCTGCTCAGCGGGGATTCTGCGTCTACCTCTCCCTCTTCTCCTCCCCCCCCCCCATGCTCTCTCTCAAATAAATAAATAAAATCTTTTTTTAAAAAAGTACTTATACTGTATGTTGCTCAAAGTCTATACAGGATGTGATAGCAAAACAAATTATATTTTTCAAACGGGGGATCTTTCACTGATTTCCCGAAGATGGTTTATATAATTAAGCTAAAGTATTTATTTCGGGACTTTCAATTTCAAGATGCGGGTTAACATGTAGTCGATTATAATGCCATAACCTTTTCTGACACTATTTATTCACAAAAGGAATGATAAGTCTCAGTTACTTTTAGCTCAATAATTATCTAGTAATTATACAAGTTTTAACATCTATAGCAGGTAGCATTAACACAATGCTTTTAATACACACATAATTAATATCTACATCATTATCCTCAATTGGTGCATATCGCTAATTCATAGATGAGAAAAGGATTTCTAACTTATTGACTAGGTCTCTAAGGAATCTATTTTCTTTAATCCAGTTTTTCAAAAGCTGGATCTCCAAACCTTTTAATTTGTATGCACAAATCAGTAAGATATTTTCAGTACATATCCCCAATGTATATTTATTTATTTATATGTTATAAAGAAATGCATCCTCATAGTCCTTACATTACAAAGAATACAGTAGAATTTCTTTAGGAGCTCCTGGGTGACTCAGTTGGTTCAGTGTGAGCTCTTGATTTTGGCTCTGGTCGTGATCTCACAGTCCTTGCTTGGAGCCCTGCGTCTGGCTCCCCGCTCAGTGGGGAGTCTGCTTGTCTTTCTCCCTTTGTTACCCTCCCCCACTTTCTCTCTCTCTCTCTCTCTCTCTCTAAATTAAATAAATAAATCTTTTGAAAAAGAATACAATAGAATTTTTTTTAAAACTGAGGATAACAAGCATTTTAACAACTATTTTAATTTAAAAAGGAACAAAATATCCCTGCTTCATCATTTACAAAAACATCTTGGCCTCATGCTTTATAATACAGAAATTTGTAGGTCTGGGTTTAACCTCAGCTTACTTGGATATTTGGGTTTAGAAGTCTGTCTTAGCTGACAAAAAAAAAAAAAAAAAAAATGCAGCTCCAAATGGAAGAAGCATGTCTATTTTTTGATTTTTGCTTACCAAATCATTCTATTCATTTCTCCATGTTGTCCACTAAAGACTTTTTATTGAAATTCAAGCAAATTTTAATCTTCCCCACATTCTATCAGTTTTTTAAACTAATCGAGTATAAATCGTATCTTAATATTTTTGTTTATTGTATCTTTAAACAGTGGTTCAAATCCTACTGATATCCTTTTGAAGACTTTTTTAAAGTAAGCTCTTTTTTTCTTAAATATATTTTTTTAAGTAATCTCTACACCTTATGTGTGGCTTGAACTTATAACCCCAAGATCTAGAGTTGCATGTTCTACTAACTGAGCTGCCAGTAGCTCTTCCTTTTTGAAGATTTTTAATCAAAGTAGAACATTTGAATTCCATGTTTTTGGTTTTTTTTTTTTTTTTAAGATTTTATTTATTTATTTGACAGAGAGATCACAAGTAGGCAGAGAGGCAGGCAGAGAGAGAGAGAGAGAGGAGGAAGCAGGCTCCCCGCTGAGCAGAGAGCCCGACTCGATCCCAGGACCTTGAGATCGTGACCTGAGCCGAAGGCAGCAGCTTAACCCACTGAGCCACCCAGGCGCCCGAATTCCATGTTTTTAAGTGTACAAATTTTAACAACGAGTTTATGTAATAATGGAAACATTTATTTTAAATATGCTCTGTCCACAGCCTGCATTTCTTGCAGGAAAGAGTTACTTTCTTTTCATTGATCAACTTCTTGGATTTTAGATTATTCTTCTTAATTAGGTTGGGAAACAGCTTGCACTAAGAGCAGGAAATGGTGTGAGTTGTGCCATTTCAGGTGGCTTACTTGTGGTTGCATTAGTTGTAATGTCTCTAATCAATTGCAATTCTTTTTAAGCCACTAGCCCATTTTCTGAAGGCTTAGGTCAGTGAAAACTAGCAAAAATAAATCCATAAGTCTATCTAAATAAGTCCCAAGGAACTGCTCTCTGTTGTAATAATACAGGACCAGAGTATTGCTATCAATGCCTTGTGTTCCCCCCTCCCCCAACTCCATGATAAAGGTCCATCTTGCCTCCTACAGTAGGTGGCTCATGACTGTCCAGGACTCACTGTGAGAGCCAGACTTCTGAGTAAAGCTTAACGTCTTTCTTAACTTTCAAATAAAAATCTTTTTTTTAAAAGATTTTATTTATATTTATTTATTTGAGAAAGAATGAGAGAGAAAGAAAGAGCAGGAATGGGAAGAGAGAAGCAGATTCCCAGCTGAGCAGTGAGGCCGACGAGGGGCTCCATTGAAGGACCCTGAGATCATGACCTGAGCCAAAGGCAGACACTTAACCGGCTGAGCCACCCAGGTGCCCCAGATAAAAATATCTTAAAAAAAAAAAAAAAAAAAAAAAGGAGTTCTAGTATTTCCCCCCCCAGTCTTCAATAGATGTCTTGAATAAGCCATTTTGAAGACTGACTTTTGTGGTCACTTCACCAAGTCCTAGTGGTGGTTGACAGAATTTCAGTTCCTGAGTTCCATCTCAGGCAATGATTAAAGTTTCAAAACAAGCTTTCAGGTGATTGGGATGTACCACAAAGTGACAGCTTGCCTCCAATTAGTAAACCAAGCAGAATAGAGGAACAAGCTTACATCAGAATCAACTTGGGATGCTTGTTAAATATATCTGGACGCTGGCTTCTATCCAAGACAAACTAAGAACAAATCTCAAGGGGTAAGACCTGGAATTTTATATATTTTAAATCATTTCTCATGCAGAGCCAGGTGTAGAAACCACTGCAGTTTATATTGTTGAATTTGCAGTTTATATTTGCAGTAAGAACTGACTTTTTCTTTTTCCACTCAAAATTCTCTTACTAGCAAGCTTTTAGAGTACTCTGAGGTTCTGGGATTCTCAAAATGCAGATCCAGAAGTAACAGCATCACCTGGGAACTTTAGAAATACAAATTCTTGGACTCTACCCCATCCTACTGAATCAGAAACTTAGGGCATGGGGGCTCAGCCATCTAACAAGCCATGTGTGCAATTCCAATACACATTTAAGTTCGAGATTGGTGGTTGAGGCCAAGTAATGAAAAGTATTTGTCCTTTTCTTTGTATGTGTGTGTGTATGTCAGGGGGAGCTTTATAAGAAAAAATTTGATAGTGAAGAAATAACTTAATTCCTTAAAAGTTGTATTACTGGCAACAAATGAAACATTGTGTTTTCTCTCTGTGTTTCTCTTTATGTTGTGCACTGTGGAGGCTGGCAAGAATAGCAGCATTTTATATATTTGCATCGGGCGAGGCTGAGATCAGGGTTGAGGAAATCTTTTAAGGTTAAATTCTCACAAATACTTCCTCCCGAAGACCTTGTGCCAGGCTGTGATTTCCCAGCAGATGTTTTCCATTATACATCTACTGGGTCATGACAGACTTGCCACGGTTTGCAGTTGCCATGACAACCACATTTTTTGGTCTGCAGAGAATAGTATACAGCTCAGAGGTGTACGTTTTCTCTTAGTAATGGAAATGTTGATCCATCAAAGAAATGGATTAGTTGACAACTGTACATTTGATAAATCAGCAGTAAATTTGAAGGATCACATTTATTGTACATGGCTTATCCAGTGGGTAGTATGCTGTTTCCACTAAATTTCCGAGACTAATAAAGATCCTGTGGTAAGCATTCCAGTTTCTGAGACTATGAAAAGCTATGGGAAATGTTTTGTTATTATTATAAACCATATTTTACATGTAGGAGGAAATTATTGTATAACGAAGTAGCCACAAATTTTAGTGATTCCTATTTTCTGTTTTACATTCATTTTTGAGCCTATTTTGCCCTTGGTCACTTACTATAAAAATGAAAGCAAGTATTAATTTGCAAAACAATGATAATTTAATAACATTGTAGACTTGAAAATGACATATGTAGCATCTAATTGTTTGTAATTTCATCTGGGAGCTTGTTATCTAGGGTATCATTAGGTTTTACATACACAAAAAGGCTATGGCAAAACATTTTCAGAATTAAGGCCCTTTGAAAAATGAACCAATTATCATTTTCAAATTAAATCAAGAGAAAGGTTTTTTGTGTTTTTTTTTTTTCTTCTCTACCAGTATATGTCTGGACATGGTAATTTCTCTTTCAAGTATTATTCATAACATACTGAAATCATGTTCTGCTTGGTTTATGACCTATATGAGAATGAAAATCTTTCAAACAGGTATTTTAAGTTATGGTAATTACTTTCAGTGCTAGGTCCCACGAAGTCTAGGTCAAAGTCTAGGTCAAAGTTCATCCAGTAACTGTGAAATTGAACTCTATTTCTTCTACTACCACAGTGATTGGGGATGGGCTTCATATTCTACTTTGATTTTTTTTTTGCAATAGTTTAATATTTTTTGTTTTAGAATAATTTTGATTAAGTATGATCATGTATATACATCACATTGATAAGCAAGTGTTTTGTTTTAGTTAATCCTTATTTTTTGAATTGTGTTATTTGGTGTAAATCAAAATTTGAAGATGTATTCTTTGTTTTGGATGATATAAAATTCTTTATATTCTTTTACTGGCAAGATTCTCTGAATTACAGACCTTGAAAGGATTGTATTTTTGGTCTTTTTTCTTATATCAAGGATATGTTACTTTTATTATTTCCTCCTCATAGATTATAGGCTTCCTGAAGTTCAAAACTATTTCTTTGGTTTGTTTTTGTTTTTGCATCCCTTACAGTACCTAACACACATAGAGGTGCTCAGTAGCACCTTGTTACAATCGGTTGGTATAAAATATTTTATCTCTCTGTAAACTTGACTTCAGTAGATGTTAAACTGGAACTGCTTTATACATTTTTAATTTTCCAAATGTTCTGAGATGGATGTAATTGATTTTATAATCTGAAAAAAAAAAAAAAAACTAATCTAACTTTCAGGGTACCTGGGTGGCTCAGTCGGTTGGGCATCTAGCTCTTGGTTAGGCCAGGGTCATGATCTCAGGGTTGTGAGATCAAGCCCTGTGTTGGGCTCTGTGCTGAGCATGAAGCCTGTTTGGGATTCTCTCTCCTCCTCTCCTATTGCCTCTGCTCCTCTCCCTCCTGCTCTAAACAAATAAACAAACAAAAAACTAAACCATGTTTTGAAATAACAGAAAGGAAATTCAGTAGCTCCTTCTCTATCTTGACATTTTCCCGGTTCCATATCACGTGGTCAATATGTGGTGTTTGTATGTATCTCTCACCCTTTGCCCCCTCTGAAATTTGAAGGGAGTAGTTCTGTCTATCTAAGAGAAATTACACATCTACCCTCAAAGGAAGCTGAGATTTCCCCTCTCTCCCCATTCTGTTCTAACCCTTTCCATCCACCTCTCATCCTGTCCCACTCTATGTGTCTTGTGTTTAAGGAAAAGGAGGATCCTAGGATTTCAGACCTGGAAGGGACCTAAGAGATTCTGAGGTCATGGATTGCAATCGCTAATGCTCCTGGAGCCAGACATTACCACAGTGTGTAGAACAGGCCTGCTTAGGACTGCGATGTCTCAGAGAACAAGTCCCATTTAAAGAGGGGAGTGAAGACACAGTTACAGCTAACTATTGCTATGTGAGAATATAGGCCAACTCTATCAATTTAAAAAATAAATAAATAAAAATGGATTTATATGTAAACATCCCATTTTTTAAATGTTGGCAGCTGATGTATGCAAAAAAAAAAAAAAAAAAAAAAGTTCTGTTTGTCAAATAAAACATATCTTCAGGCCAAAATGAGGCCGTGAGCTGCCAGTTTAAACGTGTTTCATAGATGAGGAAACTTAAGCTCAGACTGATGTAAAAAGTTGTCTAAGACCATCCTGGATCTTAGACAAAAAACTCCAGTGCTCCTCAACTATACATGTTGGTGATTTGAATTGATATTTCCTTAAGTCAGGAAGGAAGTTTGTGAGCATATCCTCCGTGGGAATTGAGTGTCTGGAAACCATTTTATATCTTTGATCATGAAAACAACAAGGCATTTGTCTTGTGGATCAGAAAGTAGAAACAAGACTTTGTTTGAATAGGTGATGTAGTCCAACATCTGAGAGGAAGAAAGGGTAATATTGCTTACTTTGTATTCATAGCATTTTTTTAGTAACTCCAAACTCTTTTTTGTTCAATAAAACCTAACAATCTCTGAATTTCAGTTAGAGGTTTGCTAATAGAAGGAACTTGATATGTTCTATATTACTTCTACTAGATTATTATCTCTATTTAGGGATTACTTGTAATTTAGAAAAAGAGAAAATGATTTCCTAAAGTTGCAAGAATGATCTCTTTCCCTGAATTTATATTATTACATTGCATTTTTTTTTTTTTTTTTGCTTAAAGTGTTCTTTCCCTAAATACTCAAGAAACCTCTTTGGTTGTATCAAAAAGATCATTCTTAATAAGGTTTCTATTTCCTTAGATGAAATTTTAGGTACTGATGAGATTTTATATTCAAATGGGGTCTAGTATGCATTGCTCTTTGTTCCACAAGCTATACAAGATCAACTAGACCAGAAATGGCTGAAATCTGAAGCTGAGAATATGACTGCAAAGATTAAGGACAGTTTAAATCACAAAATACATTACAAGGTACACCTCTAATCTGTAATAAAGATGGCTTTCTACATCAGTGGTTCTCAAACCAGATTCTTCAGATCACCCGGAAAACTTAAAAAATACCAGTGCCCAACCATGGATTCTGACTTAATTGACCTAGAAGCTGGACACACATATTTATGCCAGTCCATCTCCATGTATTGGGACTAGCACATTGTAGAAACAGTAATGGGTCCAGGAGTCCAATAAATTCTCCTCTAAATCCTTATACCAATCGCTGTCATGTGTCCCAGGAAATCCAGCATCAGTATCTAAAGAGGAGTGACAAATCTGTGTTGGTCTCCTGTTCTATTTGAAATTCAAGGAGTTACAGAGTTACGAGAAGTTGGTAAAGGTTATGAGCTAAGCTACATACCCCAGCCACAAAATTATAATGCTTGTGATGGTCTAAGAACTGGCTGATTGTCAAAGCAATTATTGAGCCCAAAGTTTAGGTCAGAGAAGGGAGTCCAAATTCTCTAGCACGGCCAGTGCCCCATTCTTGAAGTGAAAATGCTTTGGGGAAAACATTAGTCCTCTGAACCACAGAGGAATGAAGATTCCCCACTAGCCAAGACCCCACAGGGTCACAGCTCCTAGTGCTCATTTATTTTAAGTTCACCAACACAATCAATTGTCTCTCAGAGGGCTGGGGTCTGTGTCATTACCAGGAAGTGTTCCTTCATGGACTCAGAATCCTCATCTTCTACCTCCTCTTCAGTGGCACTCCAGTAGCTAAATTTTTGATCCAAGAAAATCAAAATTCTTATTATTCTTATCTATAGAATAACTAGGAGAAATTGCCATATAATTGTTCCTCCAGGGGAGATGAACCTCAGGCATCCCATGGTGATTTTTTGTGCCAACATTTAAAGAGTTGCCACTTGTTTTAAGGAAGAGAGAAAATATGGAAAAATATTTATTCACATTTCATATATGTATATATTTTATATATATTTATTTTGGCCATACATATATATTTACATTAAAGCTCTGAGTAATTCCCTAATTTACATTTAATTCTCTGAGTGCCTTCCGATAGAGGTTTATGCAGTAGGGATAACTTCTATAAATTTTAATACTTTAAGCTCAATCCTTTTAGTTTTAATTTTAAAAACTTGATGTTTTAATACTTAACCTCAGAAGACTATGCCTAGTGAGCACGAAACTTTAAATTGGTATTTCCCAAACTATGTTCTGGAGATCTTGTGTTTTATGGCTTGTTAACAGTTGCCATATATACTTACATACAGTTGTAAACACACAACCCCCAACAGGATTTATTGGATTGGGAAGTGTTGGCTTAAACAAATGTAAATGGGCTTGTTTATTTTAAGATTTCCAAAGTTTTTGCCAGTTAACATTAGAAAGATGTAGTTTAATACATTTTCAAAATTATTTAACCAATCAATCTGTTTTGGAGGCACTTGTAATGAGACTAGTGGTTTTTAAAAAGAACTTCAGAAAACATCCAATATGATGAATTAGAAAAAGTTAGGGATTTTGGAATTCCAGACAGGGTTCAGATTCTAGCTCTGTCCCTTGCGCAGTCATGTGACCATGGGCAAGTAGTGGGTTTCTTGATTAGAAATTGGATAAATGGTATCTGTCTCACAATACTGCTCTGAGATTAAAAGAGTTAAGTTAGGTAAAGATATCAGGACAGAAGTCCTCAATATATCAATAATCTGAATTCACTCCCTTTCTTCACTTCTGTCTTTCCTGATGGCCAGCTCATCCATAGGCCTATAGATGACTAATTAGATTTCACAGATGGCTCTTATTTTTTTTTACTTTACTCAGTTATTTACTATAAATACGGACCTGTATTAACTAGTCCACACAACTTAACAGGCCAGCTTGTATTCAGGGTATTAAACGCTAGTTTCCTTCAATAATCATTTATTGCTGGACATTTGGGTTATTTTTAAATTTCTCCTTTCCTAACAGCATTGTATGAAAAGCTTGGAACAAATTACTTGTTTGCTTTTAGGTTATTTTCTAGGAGTATATTCCCCAAAGTGAAATTACTAGGTCAAAGGAAAGAAACCATTATATAGTTTTTGTCACAAATAGCTCCGCAGAAAATTTGAACCAATTTACAACGTCACTTAAAATATATAAGCGTACCTTTTTACCTTAACCTGTCACCAATGGAACTTTAGTGCTTTTGCTAGTTTAATGGGTACATACTGGTAACTTAAATTCGCCTTAACCCAATTTTATTTAATATCCATAATGCTGTGGATTTTAGAGTATGCCACTTTAGTATCTTCATTTTTGTGTAAGTGTGCAAGCTGTTTATTCTACTCCTTTGATATTTATTGACTAAAATCTGATTTTCAGGATATCGGATCTCCAGTCAGCCTCATGTTTTAGGGAAAATATGGATAATATATGAGAAGTACTTCCGTAGGATGACTAGCAAGCTTGGTCATGTGACTCCAATCCTTTCTTCTCCCACCACTCCTCTTCCCCCATCCTACCCTCTGAACTTGAACTTCATGGATCTCAAAATTTTTTTACTACAGGAATGATACTACAAAATATCCAGTGCTTGCTTAAATCTCTGCTTATGGTTGGCCAAAAGTGTTTGTAATGTCAGGGACGCCTGGGTGGCTCAGTTGGTTAAGCGGCTGCCTTTGGCTCAGGTCATGATCCCAGTGTCCTGGGATTGAGTCCCACATCGGGCTCCTTGCTCAGCAGGAAGCCTGCTTCTGCCTCTGCCTGCCACTCTGTCTGCCTGTGTTCACTCTCCGTGACACACACACACAAAATTCCTCTTAAAACTCAGAAGAGCCATGATCTCAAACTTAGAGCAATGATTTATACTCATGGGCAACCTTTAAATGGGATCCTGATCACTTTTAAAATAATATGGAGAGTGACTAAACTCTATTATATAAAATTATTACAGATGATTGTCCACTTCATGTGTCAGACTCTGCCTACAGTATTTTTCCCTATTGCCAAGGCCACTTGGCTACTGTCAAGTCTATTTTTTAGGACCAATCCTGACTTTAGAAAGTATTTTCCATCTTAGTAATATATAGTTTAGCATTAAGTTCCAGGTCCTGCTAGTACAGTCTTGGTCATGAACTTCAGTACTGATAACGAACTTAACTGTCTTGAATCCAAGGATTACGCTGGCCTCTCTTGGCACCCCCTAAGGAAGGAGTCTGTTCCCCAAAATGCAAGCTTATTGGTGAAGGAAGAGTTGGTCTGTGACTTGTTGACTGACTATAGATACTTTCTGCTTGTCCTACACTTTAGCAAATACGGAGTCATCTTATTAACTATGAACAGATGAAAAGCTAGGTGAATCATAATCCAAGGCCTAAAATCCAAAGTCTTTGTTTTTCAGAGAAAAGAGCATGTGTTATTTACATGGCAAACCAAACAGCTCTCTCTTGCCAAGGTGCACAAAATGAGAAATCTCATTTATGCCTACACATGACTCAGATACTGCCTTCTCTATATTGGGGACATACACATGCTTTGGAAAAGGACAGATCTGAAGGACTATGTACTAAAGCAAAGAGGCAGGAGAGGGAGCCATAGAGGAGATAACCCAGCAATCATCTACAGAAATGGTTCACTAGATGTCACCCCACACTTGAGTCAGGATTAATGTTTTTCTAACAGAATTCACGAGCAGGAAAGGGGCCTTCTATTTCCTGGAAAAGAACTCTTTGTTTCTTCCTACCCTAATTTGGTGGAATATCTTTGTGTTGAAAATTATTTGAAGTCACAAAAGTGATTTTTGGCTTTAACCAAAGAGTTTTTGATGTCCATGAAATCTTGACATTTGAACAGGGATTTACTATGCTAACCTATTATGTAATTTTATATGGTGCATATTTATTACATAGTAATTTGAAAATGCAAATAAGTAAAAGAAAAAAGCCTACATGACATGACCTTATCTCTAGAAAAAAAAAATGTAAACATTTTGATACATTCTTCTAGAATTCTTTCTATACACACACACTAAATAGTTGCTTCATAAGGTACACATTATGAATTTTTTCCATGTCAATAAATGCATTTTTTACTATGAATATACAATATTACTTAAATGGCATAATAGCATTTTATTATTTATTGGTCAATTCTATATAATTAAATATTGATACTATATGCTTGACAACCTAATATGTTGAAAAAAAGATGTGAGCTTCAATGTACTTTTCTAATATGTTTTATATTAATATTTATGACATCACCAAATCTTACTTAAACCATTTTAAGATCTGTCTCCAAAGAAATTGTTTAGACTTTGAAAAATCAGAGAGTAAGCTACCTTTATCCAAGTGCTCAATATAAAAATCTGTGTTACCACTGTGAAAAATAATAAAGGGAAATCTCACTAGAACAAGTCAGGAGGTTCAGCAGGGAAGCTCTCAGGCCCTACAACTCCTCATGAATGGCAAATCTGACAGGAAGACACGGACCTTACCTTGCACTTGGATACTGCTTTACTACCATCCCCCCATCCCCTTACCCCACCGCCACCCCTCCATCTCCAATCCCCCCACCCCTGCAACAGCCCAGCCAGTGAAAGACAGTCACAACTCAGCCAATGAAAAGCCACTATACTTTGAACTCCCGTTTACTCCAATGGAGTTTTTGCTCATAACAATCCTCCCAACTTCCCCCTTCCCTCTGTAAAAGAGTATGCCTTTCCTTTGTTCAGCAGATTTGTCTATGGTTTTTATTGTAGGTTGGTTGTCCTATATTGTAATTCTTGGCTATTCCCAAACAAATCCATTTCTGCTGGTAAAATGACTGTTTTTTTGTTTTTGTTTTTGTTTTTTTTTTTTTTTTTTTTAAAGATTTTATTTATTTATTTGACAGACAGAGATCACAAGTAGGCAGAGAGGCAGGCAGAGAGAAAGGAGGAAGCAAGCTCCCTGCTGAGCAGAGAGCCCGATGTGGGCCTCGATCCCAGGACCCTGAGATCATGACCCGAGCCGAAGGCAGCGGCTTAACCCACTGAGCCACCCAGGCGCCCCTTGTTTTTGTTTTTGTCTTTTTAAGGTTAACACCCCCCAAGTTTTCAATTCTGAAAAAGTAAATGATGGCTTGCTTAATGTGCGTATTCATTCTGAGGAAGCCTGCTATGGCCCAGTTTCTTGTCTGACAATGAGCAGGGCTGAGGAATTCAGTGGACAGAGTCTGTGTCCAAAATACCATGTAGGTGTCCTTTACTGGCAAGACACTATAGATTTCAAGGTTTTTGAAAGATGTCAGTGATATATTCTGGAGAGTCAGATGTTCCCATGTTCTGATTCCTTACTCATTTGATTCAGATAATTTGTTTAATTTCTCTGATCTCATTTTCCCACCTGTCAATTAGACAGCATGCTACCATGAAGTGTCACTGGGATTAAAGAAGATCTTGCTTTTAAAGTTCTTGGTTCATAAAAGCACCAGGAGTTTGGTCTTTTTATTTATTTAAATGGTTTTTTCCATTTTTCAGAAATATAACCTATGCTTTCTCACAACAGTTGAATATCTGAGTAACATATGTTTAACTCTGTACACTACTTTACCTTATTTTACCAAACTGCACAATTATGAGTAAACCAAGTTTGCTGTTGATACATACATGTGGCTTTTATGCTTTTGATCTGTCTACTCTAAGCTTCCTTACAGTTTTGGTCTTCCTCTGATGTGTGTTTCTCTTCCCTCAACTCTCTTTTGAATCCTTTCCTACCTGGCAAACAAATGAAGTCATTCAGACCATTATGAAATAAATCCTATTGGGTTATGAATATAATCATTTCAGTTTCTGTGGATATTGGCCACGTGCTTATGAAATACACTCGGTTTTGAGAGAAAATGATGAGGTGATATTCTTTTTTTTTTTTTTAAAGATTTATTTATTTATTTATTTGACAGAGAGATAGAGAGATCACAAGTAAGCAGAGCAGCAGGCAGAGGGAGAGGGAGAAGCAGACTGTTCACTGAGCAGAGAGCCCGATGTGGGGCTCGATCCCAGGACACTGGGATCATGACCTGAGCCGAAGGCAGCCACTCAACCAACTGAGCCACCCAGGCGCCCCATGAGGTGATATTCTTGACAGCCCACCCTCCACATCTTTTCCACAACAACTTGAATAACAATAGGAAAGAGGTTGCTTTTATTTGACGAAGCTTTTTATTGTCTAGCCTGATCAAGCTTCATACCTTTGGCTGCACCTACCAAGAAACTGAAGAAATAAAGCAAGAAGATTCTATCCCTTCTCCCTACTACCTACATTTTTTTAAAAACAGTTTCCCCCCAAAAGGATATTGTGTTCCAGGAATACTCTATGGACCCTTTGTACCACCTTTATCAGAAACGGTTTCTTTCTCAGGCATATTCCTAAATGCCTTGGCTTGGCGTAGAAACAAATGTGTGTGCTTGGTATAGGTATGTCCATGTACATGATTTTACATACAGAAAATCGAGTTCTTTCTTCCTCAAAATTTCTCCACCCTATAAAAATAATGAGAAAAAACCTCCAGGGAGGTGGGAATTTGTTAAACCCCATTTGCAAGACTTGTTCTTCTAAAACCATTTTATCTTTTTTCCTTCCCTCCTTCCCAAGGTGGGCTTGTCTGAATGTTTCCAGAAGAAGTTGGTAGATGGCGACTTTTATCTATGCTTTCTGTGCTAAACATGTCTGCTGTGACCTTGGATCAGATCATGAGGCCCCAGCTGTTTTACTAGTTAGGGTTGTCCTTGCTCCAGCTGTTTTACTGTTCCCTACTGCCGTAACATTGAGACCTAAACATTTAAAAGAGAAGTCAAACACAGCCTGTTCCTTCTCTTGGTGGGTATTCTTGGTATGCTCAATATGCACCAGTTACTACCTGTGTTGTTAAGTGTTCAATTCTTTTATTAAATTCTTCCTATTGTGTTTACTGTCATTTCCAGAAAGAGAGAGTTTTCATTCGGACTATAGTATTTTATTCAAAATATGCCTAAAATTCAATTTGAGGTGGATTGCATCTGATTTATGAGGTTTACTAGTTTCTACTTTTTTCTGGTTTTTGACAGAAAAGAATGGAAACATTTAGAATTCGTTCTGTCATTTCAAAGTTTAGGAAGGATTTATCCTAAGTTTATTGAAGTAGTCAACTGAATAAGTGGGTCACCTACTTACCCCCCATGAAATAAATTTCCCGGCCTCTATAAATTCAGATCAACCACTAGGAATAAAACTAGATATTTCAGGGGCTCCTGGGGGCCACAGGCAGTTAAGCATCTGACTCCTGGTTTCAGCTCAGGTCGTGATCTCAGGGTCGTGAGATCAAGCCCCATGTCAAGCTCTGTGGTCAGCATGGAGTCTGCTTAGAGATTCTCTCTCCCTCTGCCCCTCCCCCCTCAAATAAATAAATATATCTTAAACAAACAAACAAACAAATTAGGTATTTGGTCTTGAACCCACCTGTAAATTGATAAGGATTAGTGTTATTTATTCAGTTATATTTTATAACACCTTTTTACACATCTGGCAGAGTGCGAGATGGTGGAGATTCAATGATGAATAAAGCTGTGGCCCTTACAGAGTCTTCGAGGTAAGTGATGGGGTGAACTGTTTCACTCCATCTGATGGAAGGGTGATAGAAACTTCCATGGACTTTGCCTTTTATATACACCTAAGGGTTAAATTACAAACTCAACACTGAATTACTAAAGGTTCCTAAAATTTAGTATTTATTAGTTACTAAAATCAGTACACTACTAATATGTACTGAAAAATCTTTATTACTACTTTATTATTTATTCTTTCAGCAAATATTTCTTCTTACATGCATTGTACTAAATATATATATATACATATGTTATAAATATAAATATTGTCTCTTTATACATAAAAACAACCCTACAAAGAAGTTATCACTACTAATCAAATTACACAGAAGAAAGCAAGCCTTAGAGAGATTTATATGCTAGAGCCTGGAGTGGAATGAAGGCTCTAGATCTGGGCCCATGCTTTCAATTCCATCGTACTAGATGTTGGGGATTGAATGGTGAGCCAATCAAACACCTCACCCCTCGTAGCTTACAGTCTAGTTAAGGAAACAGATACTAACTAAATCATCACCCAAGTATATAAACACAAATAGTAACATGTACTTGGAAATGCAAATACAGGATGTTAGAACAAAACCATAACAGGGAACATGATAGAATCTGACAGGGCAAGAGAAAACATCCCTGAAAGAATTAGATTTGAGCTGCTTTCTGAAGTGTAAGCAAGCATTAAGCTGGTGAACATAACAGGAGAGAGGACAAAGGTGAGATAAAGCCTCCACAGACAGAGGGCAAGGCCATGAAGCAGAGGAGTATGGTAGAATTAAGGGAAATCCAAAGTGGCTGAGACAGCTCTCAAGGAGATACGGAGATAGTGGCATGAGCATGGTGAAGCCTTCAAGGCCAGACTGTGCTGGAACCATCCAGGCAATGTTAGGAATGCCTTTCCTAAGAGCTTTGTGAATCCATTCAGTGATTTTAAGCTTCTAGAAGTTCTAGCTACCTCAAAACCCTTGGGAATTTTGCAAACTTACTGCACAAACATAAACACAAAGACCTATTTGAAATTTCTTCAATTGTTGACAAGAACATTTTATTGAAAGCATGTCTTGAGTTTTCTGAGGTCTTCATTTGAAGTTTTTTATAACTCTAAATTTATTACTTTTAGGTTATCTTCTTTACAGTTGGTTATAGCATTTTTGGCTAACCCCCTCCACCTGGAATGTGTTTGAATCAATAATATTTTGGTTTATAATTTTTTTAAGATTTTATTTCTTTAATTGTGAGGGAGAGAGAGTGGGGAGGGAGAGCCAGGGCACAAGCAGGGGGTGTAGCAGGTAGAGGGAGAAGGCTCCAAGCTGAGCAGGGAGCATGATGTAGGACTCGATCCCACGACCCTGGGATCATGATCTGAAGGCAGATGCTAAACTAACTGAGCCACCCAGGTGTTTCTGGTATATTTTAATATATTACCTCAAGATTAATGTATGTTATAATGTAAATGCTGTCTTAGTCCATTTGGACAGCTTATAACAGAATTCTATAGATTGGGTGGCTTATAAACAAAATAATTTTTTTTTTTAACGAAAGAAATTTCTGTCTTACAGGGGGCTGAGAAATCTTAAAGGCACGAGGAGATTCAGAGTCTGGTGACAGCCTGCTTCCTGATTTGTAGAAGGCCGTCTTCTCACTGTGTCCTTACCTGATAGACAGCACAGGAGAGCTCCCTGGGGTCTTTATTATAAGGGAATTAATCCCATTCATGAGATCTCTACACTCATGCCCCAGTCACCTCCCAAAGACTCCATTTCCTAGTACCACCACATTGGAAATCAGAAGTTTAACATATGGATTTGGGGGGTAGGGCAGAAACTTTCAGTCCATAACAAATATGATGATCCTTATCCATATTTCTATAGAAAATATTTGCAAAATTTCACCCTCAAAATTTTCTTATAAGGAGGCACTCTATTGTTTTCATTTTCAGGTTTTTTTTTCCCCTGCTTTGGGGCATAAGTAGAATATTTTACCAAAACTCTTTATTTTTAGTGGGCCAAGTTCAAAACCTATTGGAGAGCCATATGTGCCCACATTGCATGAACCAGCCACGAAACAAACTGTTACCACACAATAACACCATTTTTGTAATGGAGAGGGGGACAAAGGACAGCAGGGATAGAGGGCCAAGAAACACCACCACCATCACTGCCACCCCTGCAAGACTTCCTGAAAGAAAGAGGAAGGGCTTCGGGCCAGGCAGAGTCTGTTCTGAGGCTCTATGGCTAACTGACATTTGCTGGTTTTTTTTTTTTTTAGCAGAGGAGAGCAGAGGAAAGAAAATGTATGAATGTATGGAAATGAGAGAGTATTGCATAACTGCAAAATTATGATGAACTTAGAATTGCAGGAAGTAAACAAGGCCGTGGCAAGTGATAAGACAGGACTGCGATATAGTCTGCGAGACATCCAGGTGGAAGTGTTGAGTTTGTCGACTTTTGAAAACAAATCTACTTTTCACTCAGGTAGATTTATAGCAACGGAAGACCAATGACCAACGGAGGAGCCAGGGTCTGCGTTAAACCATGAGACAGTCTCTTGAGAATGGTAAATTTTTTTACTTTCATGTGAGAAATTACATAAAAATATTGTGATAGATATTGTTCAAGGGGAATGCGCATGGTTGAGACTCCTTAAACCTCCTATTTTTTATGGAAATCAGTAGTTAGGAAAAACACAAAAAGGAGATGATCAATATGTATGTACAGAGATTTGGCTCTTGATAAACACCCATATGATAACATCGGGTCTACTCAGCACATTAATGAAATTTGGCAAGATTTATGAATTGTCTTAGCAACCTCCCCAGGAAATGGAATTTGGCTGATGTAATGCCATCTTAAGAAAGGCCAGATCTGCATATCATTAACATTTGTGTTGGTGGGTTCCCAAAAATGGGTGTAGTCTGACCCAAAACGAATGTTATAATAAAAGCCCCCGCTTGCTACGGGTGTGTGAAACCATCTGAGGGAAGCAAAAAATTAGACATTTCTTCAAGCACAAATGGCTGGTGTCAAAACTAGTTGCAACAGTGCTATGTTCAGCAGCTGCACCTGCGTGGTAACTAGGGAGCGATCTGGCTATGAATGTTTGTTTCACACATCAGAATTGAAAGTACAGGATGGAGTACACTGGGCAACATCTCATGAAAATGGAATGGGGTTTTCTTTCTCCCTCCATCATCTGAGCCTCAAGCCTTAAAACAGGAGTAAACCATGACATGACAGTGTTTTCATCTGTGGAAAAATACATACTTTTCTATGCTAGTAATGGCATTTAAAAGGGAAACATGCCTATTTGGTCACTGACCACTCCCACATCATAACTATCTTGAAATTTCCTTTTTAAGCAATCTTTCCTAGAGACCCAGTATTGGCCCAAGACCAATTTACTCTTTGCCAGAAAGTTATTTCTCAGGCCCAATTATCTAGAAAGCTCATGAAATGTGTGCCTTGGCAGGCTGAAGAAAAAGGATTCTGTAATCAGGTTTTCCAGAGGAACTCTCAGAATTTCCAATCCAAGATCCTGTTTTGGTTGGAAGAGAGTGCACGGATAGAAACATTAAGAAAGAGAAATGAGAATTGTTGTCTCTTATATAACTCTAGGCTAATTCGTTGTATCCAGTCCCTCCTAGTGGAAGTGAAGGAAATGGTAAAAGGAAGAGATCTACAAACTAAGGATCTCCTAAAATGCCCGTGTTCAACATGACCGTTTGGGTCACCTTCAAGGAATGTCTAAACGTTAGAGGCAGGGTAAAGGTTTATTTTGCTGCAATTTGAGTCGGGTGAGTATGTCAAAAGCAAAGAGGGTTAAGAGGTTAGTCTGAGATTTGTATCACATAGAGGTCCAAGAGCTTGATACTGACCTGGAACTTGGTTTATTTATATCTAGGCGCCAGTTGCAAACCAGTCATGTGGCTAACTCCAAACGAGAGCCACATACTTCAGTTGTTCAGAAACTCCCTTGAATCCCTTTACTTCTGCTCCCTTATTTTTCTATAGTTTAGAAAAAATTCTCTTCCACCCCCAAACCCAAGATCTACTCCCTTCCACTTCTTTCTAAGGAGAATGATATCCTTTAAGGAAAAAAGAAAGGAAAAAAAAAACCAGTTTGCTTAAAAGGAAATGGATTTTGATCTCTAGAGTTTGCTAAGCCTATTTCTTGTCATTTCTTAAAATTAGCTTCTTCTAATTTTTGCCTTTGAACGAATCTGCCAAATTCTACTGTAGAAACAAAGACATCCTCCACCCCATTCTACTTAAAATCTCGTACACAGCTCAGCTCTTTCAGGAAAATACCAAGGATATACGAGATCTAATCATGCATTGTAAATTCTGTTTTCAAAAACCTGCATTTCATTTATTGCTAATCCAATTGACAGAAACTCAAAAGTGTCACAAAATACCCTGTTGGTGAGGCTGTGACAAAACAAACACGAACACTTTGCATGACTCTGATGGTTCTACAGAATGGAAGAACCTCCTTTAAAAAAGGAACTTGTTAAATTCTAGCAAAATTACATACATATGTAACCTTTAACCTTTTATTTTGAATCATAAGTGAAGTGGAAAAATAGATCTACTTTGTCTCATGTATATGAGCTCTTTTTTTTTTTTAAGATTTTATTTATTTATTTGACAGAGAGAGAGATCACAAGCAGGCAGAGAGGCAGGCAGAGAGAGAGGAGGGGAAGCAGGCTCTGCTGAGAAGAGAGCCCGATGTGAGGCTCAATCCCAGGACCTGAGATCATGACCTGAGCCGAAGGCAGAGGCTTTAACCCACTGAGCCACTCAAGTGTCCCTGAACTCTTAAGGCAGAATAAAAACTGAAGTTATTCAGTGTACAAGGAATGGTAGCATTACCTTGTCACTAATTTTCAGCTTCCAATCAATGGATCTAACTTATGAATACCTAATATCAAAAACAAACAAAACAAACCCAAGTCATACTTACACTGATAGAGGTACATATACAGCCTGAAGTGAAAGCCTGAAGGTAATCAAAACTCTAGATACAAATACAAGAGGAACATAAATAATACTATGGAGATATAATCAGCAAAACTGGAAACTAATTGAGTAGTCTCATTTTCATGGCAATACAGTTGCTTGCAAAAGTTCAACAAGGTTTCTTTGTAACAAGACACAACTGGAAAAGTTAGTTATGTTACCAAGATTTTGACAAGAATCCCATTGAAACATGATGTGCATAGAATCAGAAATGACCGGTTTTAAGAAACCAAGGTCAAGACAATAAAGCCCCCTTCCAAAAAACCTGCTGGTCTCTTGCCATCAGGGTTTCTGGTACCTTTGACATGAGTGAGGAAGGTCACTTCCTGGCTGGTTCAGGAACTTCAGGATGTTTGGGGACCATGAGAAGAGAGGAATTCACCCAAATCTATAGATATTACGGGTAAAGTCTTCATGGTAAGTCCTTGGTTTGGCTCCCTTGCTATGAGAGATTTTCAAAAGTCCAATCTGAGATTTATTTTGAAGAGTGGTAGCAAAGCAGACTTCAGAGGGTATATATTATGGTCATCACTATTCTTGCTGCACTTGTGTAAGCAAACAGGCCAAGTTTAATGAGACTGGATTTATTTTGCAAACAAATTAGTCTTACTATGATTATCTTTGATAGAAGCAGGGGTGACTGTAGATAGAAAATTATGTTTCAATGGAAAACAGTATCTGATATCTGAGGATATCAGATTCTAGTCCTGTACAGTGTCTTTGAAAAGGCTTTGTTATCCCATCTCTAAGCTGGACTGGATTCTGAACTCTTTTACTTCCTCAAATATCTGGCTACCACTCTCCAAATTAATATTTTCAATTATCTCTCACTCTTCTGACCCAGAATAACTAGAAACAAAACCATCATTTCCCCAAAGCCCTGCCAGTTGAAGTTGCATGACTGACTATAGACATAAGGAAATCACCCCAACAGCTTATGTATGGACAAGCTTCCTGCCTGTTGCTGTGTGGGCCACTCAGAAATTTCACCAGAATACCTGATGACATCACCAGAGACATTCAAACTGCATGAGATGCTTCAAGCTTGACAGGCACACATCTCAACAGGCTGCCCTCCAGACTCCAACTGGATTTACAGTCAACTCCAATCATTAACTTTTGTTTTTCTTTTGCTTCCATGTAGATGACTCCTATGAAATACCTGTGTATTTCCTATGTGCTCCCACCACAGAAGCCCAACTTTGGGATTCCATCTGGTATCACCATGTCCTGATATGAGACACAATCGTTTAATTGAACTGATTTCTTCTCAGATCTAAGAGACTGGTTTAGTGAGACATGTACTAACTCAGCTTCTAGACTGTGAAACTTCTTGAGGAAGTTTCAGATGTAGACAATGAAGGGAAGCAGAAGATGCCACCCCAAAATATGACTCTTTGGTACAAGGATTATCTTGGGCTGGCTATTTTGAGAACCAGAAGACCCAGAAAAACTCTGAAAACAGTAGAGGTTACACTCTTTAAGGAAACTTGAAAAGGAAATCTCCATGTGTCAGGGTCTCTCTCTTTTTGTATCAGGAAGAGTGGATGACTAAACCACAAGAAACTCTCACCTTTGGAGAAGGCATCAGCTTCAATGTGCGTAAGAAACTGTACCCTTGTTTACTGTGATTTTCCTGGGGACCTCACTGTAACAAGCCTTCCCACACCTTTCTTTCATCTTTAGCTGAAGATGGTCTTTAGGCCACCTTGGGTCTTACCCATTTTTACCTGGGTATCTCCCATGTATATATGAGGCGTACAAGTTGATAAACTTCTGCTTGCTTTTCTTTCATTAATCTGTCTGTTGTTACAGGGTTCTCAGCCAAGAACACAGAAGGTAGATGAAAAATTATTTTTCCTCCTCCAGTACACTACAGTACTGTGAAAGGATTGAAATCTAAAGTGGAACCAGGGGATGTGTAATGAAGAATCTCGTGTACGTATCCTCAGAAGAAACAAATTTAAAAACAGAGAGCCTGATTTCCCACAAACACCTGATTCATGAAAGACTAAGACTGACCTTCTGTCCAGTGAACTTCCACCGAGAACTCCTCCCAAGCTTCAAGCCAATGAACGTCCTGCTTGGATTCTGGCTGGCATTCCCCTCTTTGCACGCCTTGCCCATAAATGCAGCCCAGCCAGGCCCTCAACAGCCCTGCCCCCTATAGCTTGCTACCATAAGAATTTTCTGCAGAAGTCAATAGGAACATGATGGACACTGTACCAGTCATGAGTTGATTATTGGTGAAGCTGGGTGATGGATACATTGGAGTTATTTCACCTATTCTTTCTAATTTTGTATCGTTGTGAAATTTTCTTTAATAAGATGCTGAAGAACAATGTATATTACCTTATGAAAATGTGGATTTTCTCAGGCCAAGACTTACTTCGTGATTTTGATTCTGCAAATCTGAGATGAGAAACAGATATGTTTTCTAGTTCAGGTTCCAAATGTTTATCACGCAGGTTATCAAAAATAGATACCTTTCTGTCTCTGCAGCCCTTGAATTATAAAACAGTACTTGGCATGGAGATCTGCCGTGATTTTAAGGTGTGTTTTTATCTTCACAACTAGACAACAGTTAATCTTTATTCCTGTTTATCCTGCTATTTCTCTAGTATAGTTCCTTTATATAATAGACTTTCAAACATACTCTTCTTCTTACTCCTGTTGAAGAAAGTGTATATGCCTTAGTCCGAGAAGAAATTCTCCTGAAACCCACAAAACAAAGGTAGGTTGCTGAGACATTCTATTGTGTATGCTTCTCATCAATCAACTACTATTCACTACAAACACATAGGTGAGAAAAAGATCACAAAACATACCCTATTCATTTTTATCCTTTTGTAAGCTTAAGAGTTTATTCTTAATCCCTTGCTTTAAAGAAGTTCACAAAAGAATACATTTGAAAAATACATTAATAAATAAAAAGAGAAGTTCACAACTGCAAAGTGATATTTATCAATAATAATAACAATAATCACTTCACAGCATCTGCTTTGAGATCAGACCTTAAAGTCTCCATGTCATTTTTGTTCTTGCAAATGGAGATCAGAAGAAAAACTGGGAGGATGAAAAGACTTCAGAATTGTGTGTGTGTGTGTGTGTGTGTGTGTGTGTGAGTGTGAGTGAGTGTGTGTGTGTGAGTGTGTGAGTGTGTGAGTGGCAAGGGAATGCAGTGATTTAGACTGAATTAGTTTAAACCAGATCAAAAAATTTAAACTGGTTGAGTAAATGGGCCCTGGCCAATTACCCTCTATGGATTGCTTTAAGAAGTCAGTTTAGGGTCTTCTGCGTGTCAGAGTGGATCCGCTGCTGCTTTCTTTTACTTTGGGAGAGAGGAAAACCAAAAGCTATTCTTTGAAATTTGCAGAAACTGAGACCTACCTTTGAACTAATCAAGAACACTTTTAAAAATTGTATTAGGAGTCTCAGTTTTGAAGGACATTTTGAGAAAAAGAAAATTCACCTGAAAGATTTTTATTGCCCGTGTCTATCCGGATGCCTGCTGCCATTCCAAAATTTTGAATTCCACAGGAAACTTTGGCCAAACCTGACCTTAGTGTATAGAATTGGCAAGACGGACCTTGTTCTTTTTGCTGTCTTGCAAATAAAGCTCTTCTGTTTGCGGTGTGGAGCTGAGGATACCATTTCTTTTCTTCCTGTATGAGCAGGACAAAACAAATGGACTTAAGTATTTCATTTATCAAATGTTATTATGTTGCTACTTGTTTTCTTTTACTTACTGAAAATTCATATTTAAATATTTTTTAGAAAATCCGGGAAGTGATGCGTCCACCCTCATTTTTATCTTTAACATAAACAGCCCTGAATTGCTACGATGTCTTGCTGTGATCATCCCAGATTTGTAATAAATATCTATTGAATGATAAGAAAAGAGTGCCTCTGCACAACACTAAGGGAGAAATGTCTCCCTGGGGGTTATGGCTGAGAACAACTTGGAGGTAATAAAATGACAAAGCATCTTTCATTTCTATCATGCCCCTCCGAGATGACTACAGAACAGGATGTATGGTCCTGAAGTACCCATCGTAAAGATTTACACAAATTGTTCCTTTCTTTCAGATTGCTGTTGCTTTCCTCGGTGTTACATACTGTCATTAAATTCTCCACCCTCACTATTACAGCTTCTATTACCACCCACATGGCACTACGGCTCTATCCATGGGTGGCAGATGTTATCACCATATGTCATCCGATCAATTTTCCATTCAAGGGTAATGTAATGTTTGGGGGAAAGCCAACTCACACTTTAGTAAAGGCTTTCTCTGTAGTCTTCACCAGCCATAAATGCAAGCTTCCTTTCAACTTCTTGGCTCTGATGCCTAACCAGAAATCAGCAGGCATCTTAGAGATGCTTTGCATGTTTCCGTGTTAGTTGGGCTCTCTCTCACTGTCACCTGCCAAATTGTTTCCTATTAAGGAGTTTGGCACTATTTTGCTTTCCTCTCCTTTTATTCATCTCAGAATATTCTGGACAGAGAATCATTAGCTAGATGAATACCCAAAGAGAGTAGCAGTTTCAGTCTGGTTCACAAGGCTGTTACTTCTTGTTTATTTCTAGGATCTATATCTCACCTCCTTGTTCCAGAAGTTGGCATTGCTCAGAGAGTTTGAAATTCTTTTTCTATATAATTCTAAAGGGTAGCCAAAGTTAAGACAAGATCGATTTATCCATACGGTTCTGATTTGTGCTTGTATGTGCTCGCTCTCTCTCTCTCTTTCAGTCCTTTTTGTTTCCTTTTTTTCCTCTACATTTTTCTCCAAACTCCACTCTCACACTTGCTGTGGATTTTTATCTTTCCACATTTATTGAACACTTATTATTTGCCACTCCCTGGGTTATGTGCTGCATATTTAAATATTTAATACAGTTTTCCATGCTTTAAAAATCTTAAAGATAAGGGGCGCCTGGGTGGCTCAGTGGGTTAAGCCGCTGCCTTCGGCTCAGGTCATGATCTCGGGGTCCTGGGATCGAGTCCCACATCGGGCTCTCTCCTCAGAGGGAGCCTGCTTCCCTCTCTCTCTCTCTGCCTGCCTCTCTGTCTACTTGTGATTTCTCTCTGTCAGATGGATAAATAAAATCTTTAAAAAAAAAAAAAAAATCTTAAAGATAACCCTTAAATTGTTTTGGAAGCAGTCCAGTCTAAATCACTGCATTTCCCATCCATGTTGGGTAATTCAGATGTGGGGTACTTGGGAAGATGGGAGGTGGAAACAGTGACTTGTTTTTATTAATCATGAAATGATCTCCCTTCCAAGTGCTCACACTGCCTATAGTTTGGTAAAGAAATTTCTGTTTATGTTATACACACTCATCAATAATTTGAAGACTTGGATTATATCTTTTTTTTTCCATTTATGTATCAGTTTCAAGTTTCCCAAATCTCATGAGCAAACTCATTTGAAATTCCTTAATTCCAATGATCCCTTGATTTGCCTTTCTCCAGATATTTTCTAGTTATTCTGTGTTTTTCTTGAAATGTGATCGCTGGTAACTACTATGGTGTCTCAATTGTAGGTGGCAAGAAATAATGTCTTTAGGCACCAAAATGATAATCTTTTCCTGAGTTACAAATGATGTTCAAACATTGTCACATTTTGAAGTTTAAGTTACTTGTCCTTAAGTTATAACTTTGTATCTATCCCTAATTAAAATCTCCTACTATTTTATTGTTCATTCATGCTGACCTGTGAAGTTCTCTATAGATTATTTTCATGGATTTCTTATGGCACTCTCCAGGAAATATAAGTAGAATCAGAGCACTTGGCTATTTTGCTGTTCCTCAAGAATATTTTATTAATACTGCTTAATTGTTACAAGATTAACAACCCTATTTGCAGCTGTTTCTAGTGTGAATCCCTGCGGAAACTATGTTATCAATTTTATTTTTACCCAGAGCATCTCATCACTAAGAGAACTCTTTACTTTTGATATAGTTTTCTACAATGCTCATCTTTCTGAAGTGTCATATTTTATGATAGTATTGGAAGGAATTTTTAAAAAATTACTCTTGCCCACATTAAAATTTATACTCTTAAACCTCTTTAACCAAGGGATCATAAGGCAAACTTTTTTCTTAAAAATACATTGTCACCTCTATTCCTATATTTATTCCAGTTATTGCTGTAGTCCAAAATCCTTTTTGTTATGCATTCTGCTGGGATGCCTCTCGAGGGTAGGAAGCCCTCTGCTGTTTACTTTGGGTCTCTTTGGATCTCTTTCCTTAATTCAGCACTCTAGTTCTATAGTATAGATCATATATGTATAAGTAAGATATAATTTGCCTCCATTAGAATGGTAACTCCATAAAATCAGAGACTTGCTTTTGTTTACTGTAGTATTTTAATACCAAGAACAGTAACTTTCACATAAAATGCGTAATACATGTTTGTGAATTTATACTTTTGGAAGTACATTGTTAATTTCCTCACAAGCCACTAATGAATAGATTCTTATTAAGTTGCATTGAACCCTAAGTGATTTTATTAAATATCATTGAGCATCTCTTACTGTCTGATGGTTATCGTGGTCTTCTCACATGGGTAGAAGCCAAATGTTTGTACGAATTCAAGGATAAATTTTGGTGCAACAGGCCAAAGTATGTGTGGCACCCAGGCAACTTACAGCAACATGCAAAATACTTTGGCCTGTTGCACCAAAATTTATCCTTGAATTCATACAAACATTTGGGTGGTTGCCAACAAGTCGCACTGCTCTGTGTACTGAAGAGTCTTATTACTTTTTTTTTTTTTTTGAGTCCTAGTATTCTTTAACACCTTTTGATTTGATAGTTCTGAATCCCAATTCCCAAAAGGCAATTTAAGAATCCTTTAATGACTTCCTCAGTGAAGTTGGAATAGAAAAGTAATACTTGCTGTATTTCTTAACTCTCAACATGCTTAGGAGACCAGAGACGTGAAATAGTTCATTGATCCTTCAGCTTGAATTAATATATTTGAAGGTCTTTTAACTTTGACAGTTTGGTTCCTTGCAAAGGTGTTCTTGCTTCTGAACAGCATAATTTTGGATGCATCTGGACTACCACTCCTCAAGATAGTTCCAATTCTATTCACTGGCAAGTCCTTGACTTTCAAAACTGTAGGTTTTATTAAGATAATCTCTTTAGCCAGTTAAGCATGAATAATTTTTGTTTAATCATTTGGAGGGCCAAGCCTCATCTGTTTCCTTAGTGGTCACTTGTATTATCTTGAAACCTTACTTCTACAGCTCAGCTGGAGGAAGCTTCACCCAGTTAATGCATAAAATATTGAAGTCTCTTCCTATGACAACCAATTCTAATTCTGAGACTTCCTTAAGGACTGGCAATTCTTTTATTCTTTCTGGTTATCTTTATTTTCCAGGTTTTTAAGGTTCTTAAATTATGTAATAATGGTATTTAACTTCTAGAGATTTTTCTTCCATTGCCTTGTCATAAAGGATTTTTAAATCCTCCGACGACTCTCAGGAAGGTCTGTTACCCTTGTTCTTGGCAATACATGCCTGAGCTCCTGCGATGATCAAGGGTCCAACTGTGGTTATTCTTTAGGAGAGCATATCCTCTCTCACTATCAACCTCTGTTCATTCTTATCACTTCTGTCAGAGCAGTGGACAAAGTAGAGACCTACATCCGCAAACTAGACCACTTTATGCCTCTGTTGATATTCAGATCCTTTGAATTGAGACAACCTGGTGATCAGTGTGCCACAAGATCCTTGTTCTGGGTGTATATAAACACTAAACTCATAGTCTTCATTTCTTTATTACCCATTTTCTCTTAAAACCGTTTTAATCGGGGTGCCTGGGTGGCTCAGTGGGTTGAGGCCTCTGCCTTTGGCTCAGGTCATGGTCTCAGGGTCCTGGGATCGAGCCCCGCATCAGGCTCTCTGCTCAGCGGGAGGCGTGCTTCCCCCTCTCTCTCTGCCTGCCTCTCTGCCTACTTGTGATCTCTCTCTCTCTGCCAAATAAATAAAATAAAATCTTTAAAACAACAACAAAACGCTTTAATCTGCCTCTTGCCCCAAATGCTCCACCGAAATTTACTTTCATTTCACCAAGAACTAAATCAAATTCAACAGGTGGCAACAGTGTTTCTAAAACGCAAGTCAGAGGAAGACAAATACTGTATAATATCACTTAGAGGTAGAAGTTTTTTAAAAATCCAAACTTGTGAAAACAGAAAAAATGGTGGTTACCAGGGCATAAGGGTTGAGTGACAGGACAGATGTTGTTTAAGATACACGTTTACAACTACAAAATTTACAAGTAGTAAAGAAGCCCCGGAGATATAATGTATAGTACAGTGAATGTAGATAACAGTATGTATTATGATCATCACACTTGCTGAGAGACTAAAACTTAATTATTCCAACTACTAAAAAGAAAGGATAATTATGTATCGTGATAGAGGCACAATTATTGCTACAGTGACAATCACATTACAATATATAAATGTGTCAAATTAACATGTTGGACACCTTAAATTTATACCCTTATATGTCAAATATATTTCGACGAAAAAAATAAATGAGTAAAGAGTAAAACTAAGTTGTGCCTACAACTCATCTGAAGATCTTATTAAAATGCAGATTGTGACTCAGTTTACTGGGATGGGGCCTGAGATTCTGCATTTAAACAACCTCCAGGGGAGGTGTCAACTAAGTTCAGTGAATTGCACTTTGTATAGCAAGGCGCTGGACCCTGGAGCGCCTGGGTGGTTCAGTGGGTTAAGCCTCTGCCTTCGGCTCAGATCATGGTCTCAGGGTCCTCAGATCAAGCCCCGCATCGGGCTCTCCGCTGAGCTGGGAGCCTGCTTCCCCCTCTCTCTGCCTGCATCTCTGCCTACTTGTGATCTCTGTCGGTCAAATAAATAAATAAAATCTTTAAAAAAAAAAAAAAGGCTCTAGACCCTGACGGAGCCTTTGATAGGACATCTTTCCAAAATTCTCTACCCCTTTGGATTTTGCTAGACTACTCTCTTGGTTCTCCTCCTCCTGGTTAATTGCTCCTCCCATAATCTTTCCTTCCATCCTCTTCTTCTGTTTGTTCTGAAATGTAAATATATCCTGGAGTTTCATTCGCAGTCTACTTCTCCTTTGAGAGTGGTGGTTCTCAAACTTCACTGTACAAAGAGGGTTGGCTAGGAAATTGAATAGACATGGAGTGTCCTGAACTTCACTCCAGAGTTTCTGACTCAGGTGCTTTGGGGTGGAGTCCATTAGTCACCATTTTTAATTCCGTTAAAAGAGTTCCTCGGGCCACACTTGGGAGAAACACTGATGTAAGGGCGCTCATCTACTCTCAGTGCTTTGACCATGCTCCAGATAATTTCCGAATGACACCTACACTCCGGACCTATCCATCAGATCAGCTGACTACTTAATATTTCAATCTGGATATTTGAAAAGTTCAAACTAAGTTGAATCTGTTAACCTCCCCCCCCACCCAACCTCTTTTTTGTCTCTCTGAAATGATGATGAAATCTGGTTAGAGTTTGTGTCCAAGGCATACTTGTCCTCTGGGGATTGTTACCTACAGCACGTCGGCATAAAAATCACCTGGGGCAGTTTGCTAAAATTGCTGAGTTGCAAACTCCTCAAATGCTGATTCCTTACATCTGGAGCCCATACATCTGACTTTTAAACAAGGTTTCCAGCAATGATTCTGATGCTGAAAGCCCTCAGCCTCCGCTTTAAAAAGTGCTGTCTGAGGGATTCCTCCAGCAAGTGCTAGTAGTTAAGACCATAGAAGATTTGAAAGCATTTTCCATGGTAGAGGGGCTGAGCGGGAATAAAGGACTGTCTAACCTTCCCTTTATCTCTAGTACAGTCTCCCCAAACTACTCCAAATAACTGCACACACTAAATGAAATCAGTGTACTTCTCTCTAAAGTCAGTGTCAGGTCAAGTTACTAGCCACACCCCACTAACAAGATTGGTACCCCTAAACCCTTTCCTTTTAGTTGTTTCTGGACCACTAATGATTTACTCCCATGTTGATGAAGTTCTAGAACCTAGGTGAGGTTCCGTGGGCTGAGGTCCGGAGCCAATGACCAAGAAAGAATTCTTGAGACATCTTTGGTGCAAAATGGTGTTTATTAAAGCACGGGGCAGGACCCCTGGGCAGGAAGAGCTGCTGCCCCGGGTTGTGAGGGTAGGCATGTTATATACCTTGCGGTTGGGGGGAAGTGGTGAAGGGATGGGAGATTTCAACAGAGTTCTCACATGTTAACGAGGGCCTACAAGGTGCTGGGGGAGTCCTTGCCCTTATGGCTTGATCAATGTCCTCTTTAGGTCAGGTATTAACATCAAGATAGTTGGGAGATTCTTGGTGGGGTATTATGATCCTGCTATCATTTACATTCCCTTCTACCTCAGTCTCCTCCAGTTTATGGTGGGAGGGAGACATTAGGGCTTCAGGAACTGAGAGTTATTTGCCTCTGGAAATTTGTGCTATTGATAAGGTAACCTCCCTGTTTAGACCTCTAGGACATCTGTAGAGCAAGGGAGATTCCTGTTCTGCAGGATTGCGATCCCTGCAAATTAACTATTTATCATTTTATGGCAGTCAGGGGTGCCCAAGGAATGCTACACATATGGAGGGGAGCGGGTGAAGAGGGGGTGCAAGGCGCCAGCTTTTGCTCTGTCCTCAGCCTCCTGCTCCCTCATCAATGTAACTTTGGAGATAAAGAATACTTTCTTGCCATTTCTTTCATTTCCCTGTGGTCTTATTTCCATGAGGATACATTACTGATTTAGGAAATTGAATACCAAAACCTATAATATCTCAGGTAGACAGTACATGGCAGGAAGGGGGAGAAAGTATCTATTGTTAAATTTATAGCTCCCCAAGGAAATTTTTTCAGATCACCTCCACTCGCGGAAGCTCAATTAATAACACTTTTTATCTTAAAGAGCCATGGTTTGTATTCTATTTTTTAAAATTAAGAATACAATCTGTGTATAATTGACATTCTTTGTTAGTCCCAACCTAACCTTAAAGCGATGGGTGAATTTGTTTCGTTGCCTTAAGTCTTCTAACTGGATGCTTTCCTCAGTTGTCCTTTTATTCATGTTACGCTCTTAGTTCAAAAGTGAAATAATTTTGCCCAAAGTTATTAGAATAAAATTGGAGTTCAATTAGTCACTTTGAGACACAGCAACTAAGTGGCTGATCCCTTTTTAATCTTTAACAAGCTCCATTATTCACAAAGGCAAATTGATGCCAGCTTTTAAGGAATCTGAAGTAACGCAAACCACATAGCTTTGAAATATTTAAATATTCTAATCTCAGGAAGAACTATCCTTTTCATACCGATTAGACTCTGAAACTGGTTTTAAATGGAAACAGTGCCAAACAGAGGTTCAAATGCAAATACATCACATTTACATCGACGGAAAGGGTCTTGATTCATCTTAATTTTATCTCTTTGCAAACAGCATATGCATAATGTTATCTTGATGTTCAGTCTCAACCTCCTCTATCTACATATCAAAACGTACCACAGAGAGAGCTTTCTCCCCCCCCCCGCCCCCCGCGAAAAATCAGTGGGAGCTGAAAAGACAGGCAATGTACCTAGGTTTTATCATGAGTGTTTGGCTTTAATTTCAGGTGGTTGAGACACTGATTAACCCTATTTTCCTAAATCCGAAGAGAGGCATTTTACTTCAGCGGAGTTCACCTGCAGATATATATATTTTGTGGGGTTTTTGTTGTTGTTGTGGTTTGTGGGTTTTTTTGTTTGTTGTTTGTTTGTTTTTGGTAGTTTGGAGCTCTTCGTTGAAATATCTTTCATCTCTTTATTCCTCTCCTCTTCCTATTGCTGTTCTCCACTCCTTTCCTCTCTCTCAGCCGCAAGGACTTGCCCTCTGCGCGAGTGGGGGTGGGGGCAAGCTGGGGATGGCCGCAGAGCGGGGAGCGGGAGCCGGAGACCGCCGGATCTGGCTTTGTTATTGGTCGGCTGCTGCCTGATGGATGGACGAGGGAGGAGTGAACTCTTCAGTCTGTTCCGACGGAGCTGAAGTACAGAAACCATCTTTACAGGTAAGAGCTAAAAAGGAAAAAAAAAAATATTTTTCTTCAAAACAGAATGCTTCTCAGTGCCTATGGAGAGGATCTTAAGATACGAAAATGATTCTGAAGACAGTTCCCGAAAGTGGGTCCCGTTCGTGGCTTAAGGAAGCTTGGCAGGGAGCGGTTTTTCCTCCCTGCCAAGCCATTAGCTGATAAAAGCACCCGAGGCATGTCTTGCCCTGTTTAACTTTCTAGGAAGTGTTCTTGAAGCAAAATTAATAGATACGATGAATCACCATGTGTCTTTTTTTTTCCCCCCCGAATTCAAGTTTGTGTGATTGGGAATGAAGGGAAAGATGACGAAAGCCCGGTAAATTCCACAGGTTCGGAGAACATGGAGCTTTCTCTGAAAATAGACATAAAATTTCATGTGGTGTCTTTTAAGAGGTACAATACAGTGAATGGCTTAGGAAAATAAATTTTGCAGGTTGGAGACTTCTAAGTGCTGCATTAGAATGCATGATTTCGTGTGCGTTTAAGCTCTTTAACTTTCTGCTCTTGATAAATCTCATGCTACCGAGTGATTGTATCATTGTATTTCGTAAATCGTAACCTTAGGTGATGATAAAGCGACTCTATGTTTAGCAACATGCATAGGGCTGTTTTCATTTTAAAACCTCGGAAACCTGTTTATGAAGGACTAAACATTGCTGTAAAAAATAGCATCTTAATAGGCAAATTTCATTGGCAGTTTCATTTATCAATCAAACATATCTAGATAAGGGTTCCTTCGCAGCATTTATATTGTTGGTAATATCCCTAGGGCAACAGTTTTTTTTTTTTTTTTTTTTTTTTTAAGTTAAGATTTTACTTAACCAGTTGCTTGTATCTCTTAATCCTGTCTTTGATTTTCCCTTAGGGAAAATAGGCAAGAGTTCTAAAAATACACTAAATGACACATTGACAGTAAAAAGAAGAAAAATAATTTTACTACAAGTCATTTACTTTTCTAGTTATTTTAATTCATAAACACGGAGCAGTGGAGGAGGGAATCCATGGAGGGAATCTAATTAAAATCAAGCTTCTTTTAAGAAATATTTCTACTGACCTGGGCACATTGGCAATCAATTAAGACTTGTCGATTATAATAAAAGTATTTCTCTGATGTAAATGGTATATTCAAGTATTTTAAAAATACTTCTTCTGAATAAATCACAAACTAACAGGAATGAATATGTATCTTATCTACGAATTTTTTTGATCTTGTCTTTGCTTTTTGTTTTTGTTTGAGAAATGGGGTTTGGTTTTAAATGAGAGACAAATACAAAATAGTTCTTGAAAAAATTACGAAAAGAGAAGGGGAGAAAAACTACTGAATA
Source organism: Mustela lutreola (assembly GCF_030435805.1). Taxonomy (NCBI): domain Eukaryota; kingdom Metazoa; phylum Chordata; class Mammalia; order Carnivora; family Mustelidae; genus Mustela; species Mustela lutreola. The sequence goes on along the minus strand of NC_081292.1, from coordinate 149,289,035 downwards.
TTTGGAAAAGATCATCTAAATGAATGGAGAACTAGCTTAGATTTCCTAAACATACTAAATATAGCTAATAATATGTTTATATGCTTGTGTCTTATTGACCCAAGCAAATACACTTGCATGGTTTATTTTGAACTATTTCTGGATTTCAAGAATCATTACACGATACTGCAATGTTGCTATGTTTCTAATTATTGATGGAATCTTCTGATCTTGGTTTTTAAAACAAAATGATGATAGAAATTAATCTACCCCAGATTGGAATGTAGGTGATATATAAATCCAGAGAGTTCTCACCTCCTAAAATGTGTTAGAAAAAAATAAATCAAGGCAGTTATGTTTTTTGGAAATTATAAATTCTGAGTAAAGCTACCTCCAGGAATGAAGGGGAATTGATGAAAATTAGAGAGCAGAGTTCCACATGGTTTTAAATTATTCTGTTTCCTTGGAAACCAGCTGCTGCAGATGCATTTTGCTTTCTTTGGCTAAAAATATCATCGTTTTAATAATCGCTAAGGGAAAGGTTCTGAATAAAACCAGAGTATATTGTTGCTGCTTTTTATAATTTCCTTAATGGTTCACATATTTTGGATGAAAAGTAGATAAACCCTTTCTCAATCAGCATTTCCTATCATCCACTGGCAGACGTCTGCATGAGGCGTCTGCATGAGACGTCTCCATGAGATAACTATGGTAGCTTTTACTGCAGAGACTATAGGAAAAAAAAAAGAGTGTGTGTTGGGGGCGGGGGGCAGGCATGTGCGCTGGAGTGGAGGCAAGAGAGGAAAAAAAAGCATGAAAGAAAACAGTTAAGAGCTTCCTGTCCAAGTGAAGGATGAAACAAGGCAAATGAAAACCATGTAAGGCTGTTCTGTGAGATGGCAAATGCAGTATCATTTGTTTTTTCCTTTAGAGCATTTTTAAGACTTAAATATAGGTTTTTACATGTTATGTGTTTATATGTTACATATGTTCCTTTTGCGTAACACTTTCCTTTTTCTTTCTGTTTTGTGTGGTTAGTAGTATACTGAATGAGACAATAAAATTATGAAATATATTTTAGTGCATCAGTCATCTCAATCAGAAAGAAAAGCTTGAGATCTATGTTCAGGCTATGGATAGCAAAGATCAAATTCATATTTTGACAGATGAAGACTTTTTTAAACTTAATGTCCATACTGTTTCTGTACTGCAGTCCTTTGTAATCTAATACATAAAAAATTACACAACTTAAAAACTTTAAATATTAATAACATAATGTGATTGAATTTTTTAAAGAATTATTATAAATACACTTTTTTTGTTTTGTTGGAAGGCTTTTGCTTGATTTGGAAATAAAATTTCACTCTGTGTGGCTTTTCAAGATCAGAAGTAAAAAATCACAATTATCGTATTTTACCTGAGGCAATTTCCAAAATTAAAACACATTCGTTATAAATATTTTTCTCTCAGCAAATTGTTGAGAGGGAAAATCATCATAAAGCTGTTATAGCTTTCCTATTATTTTATCATAATTCAAATAAGATTCCTAACTCTTTTACCTCTCACTTCAATGTTTTTGACATATTGTTTATTTTTGTAATAATAACTTTAGTCTATTAGATTTATTATTAGTAATATAGCAAATAAAATACCACATGCTTAAACTATATTTTAATGTATTTGATATCTAGCCAATACATTACTTAAATTAATATGGTACATCAGAACATTATTTTTCACAAAGAGTTAGGGTGATGGGAGGAGTTTAGTTTTCATCTAGTAATATGAGCAAAGCCCTTCAGGAGCAACATGTTCAGCCTAAAGACAGATGACCTTAAAAAACACACTGACAACAAAGCAGATGGATGAGGAGATGGGTCATGCAAGCTTTCCAGATAACCCTTATTGCAGGCACGATCAAAGTTTTCAAGCGCATTTCAAGTTCCTGAAAATAACGCATTGCCTAGGCTCACGTTCACCTGCAGATGATTTTAAAACACAGCTCGTTAGTAATGGCTCTTGACTGCTCCGTGGTTCTTTATTTGCTGCAAGTGGCTTGCCAGATTCGTAGATGAGTTTACATGGGTCTCTTAAGTCTCACAGAATGTATTCAGGAAAATGAAATATTAATAGCTGCTCCTATAATATAGGTAGACAATTTTATATCTGTCATGTTAGTTTGTCAAATAACATTGCATTGCCGAGAATGGAAAGGTGGGATTTAAAAGAAATGGAAGTTACACCCAGGTAAGAAAGCTTGGGTCTGGTTTCCCAATGTTCAGGTAATTCAAACAGATGAAGAATTGCTTTAGCGTTTGGACGATGGGAGGCCATAATTCAAAAATATTATTGATCAGAAGTCAGTTTTGCCTTAGTATAGGTTTAATACTTGATAATATAAGATAGGGCTTATCTAGGTATGGAAGGGGGGTTGGTCTAAAGTAGCATAATTACTTTTTAATTACCACTTTGTACATCAGAAAGCAAGAACTGGATTTGATTATCAAGCTAATGATCACATTCGGATGTTTTCACATATTCAGTCAATCAGTTGGGCAGATCATTTGATTTGTCAGTCAACTATTCAGATCTGAGTTGTTATAATTGACTAAATAGTTTGACCTGAAAATTGCTAAATGTGTGTACTCAGAATACAGACTCAACATAACTTTTTAAGCATTTAATTCAAGATTATGATGACCTTGATAAATGTCAATAGTAATTCTAAGAATAACACTCTGACAAAAAAACCACTTGAAAGGAGCTCAACTTTGCCATTCTTTTTAATCTTATGGCTAAGAGGTGAATAGAAACTATGTGATTTATTTCTAAAGACTTCCTACTTTAGTGAGATCAAGAGCCTAACACAAGGGCTCTTGAGTGGCTCAGTCAGTTAAATGTCTCTGCCTTAGGTTCAGGTCATGATCCCAAATTCTGGGATCGAGCCCCACATGGGGCTCTCAGCTCTGAGGGGAGCCTGCCTCTCCCTCTTCCCCTGCAGCCCCCCCCCCCAACGCTTATGTACACACACACTCTCCCAAATAAATAAAATAAAATCTTTATAAAAACAGAGCTTAACACAATAACTTCTAATTCAACAACAAATGGTGGTTTACACATCTTAATATTTCTCCTGACTCGCATTGCACATTTGTACAAAAACCAACCACCACACACAAGAACAAGTAGTTCTTCTGTGAATTTTTGTATCTTTATAAAGAATATTGACTATAAAGCCCTTTGACAAATACTCATTGTATTTCCATGCATTCCCTTTGACTATTTTAGTCTTCTGTTACCCTAGAAACATGGAACTGGCCTGTAGAGATGGTTTCTTCCTGGATTGCTTGTTTTACCTATGAAGAAAGAAGGCACAGAGAGGGATTCCCATAGTGATATTTTAGTAAGAAACTGAGCATTTGCTTATGCAAAATAACAACAGCCAAACACTGTGTGTTTGTATTAAATATTGGATATAATGCATTAAATACTGGATGCAAGAAAAGCATTTAGTTTAGGAGGACTTTGGAAGAAGGCGAAAAAGCATGGTGTGGCCAGATGGTCCACAAAGCATAACAGCACAGGAATTTTAGAGTTACGTGGAACTTTCCACTTTAGACCTGCCCTGGTATCCTTTTACTGATCTCTTTGACTTACTGTCACAGTCTCCTTGACTTTTTGTGAGCTTGCTGTCACGGTAAAAAATACATTTTAGTTTTGTTCTCTAGTAAGGGTTGATACAGTTAGCTGCTGTCATGTTGTGGATGTATCACAATATATTTAATAAATGAAACAAATAATTTCCCAAACAGGACTCCTGAATGCATTTACAAAGATTTCCTTTTCTCTCCCAGGTTGGGCTAGCCACAGAAAATCAATATCTGTCATCAGTCATTATCCAGGTAATACTGGTTGTGATACTGTCAGCATATTAAGCCAGAAAGACTCTAGAAAAGGTTTTCGAACATTATTTTAAAAATTCTTTTTTATTTTGCTTTTTTGAAATTCCTTTCTGGTAGCTCGTAAAACTCATCCTTAAAGTTTGAGATTCTTTGCCTTCTTTACCTCAATCAGTAAGTGTCCCACGTAGACTCTCCCATGCACACAATGAATCCTCTCGGGCTCAGTGTCAGATGGGAAACTGAGCCTGGGCACTCCCCTTTTCAGTTTCTATATTCAGAGATCTCCACAGCACTTCTGGACAGAGTCAACGAAAACAACCTAGAACTACCTCGGGCTTGTCCCGCACCTTCTACCAAGGCTTCTTGATGTGGTTTGACAGCCATTTTTTTGACCTGTTCATAAATTTTTATTCAGCTATCTTAACTATAATTCTTGGTGGCAGGGGTGTCCTTTGTCTCTATCAACAACAAGGCAAAGGTAGGCAGATAATATAATGCCAGTGGAAGTCCCACAGTCTACCACAGCCAGGTAGAACTGACCAAAAAGAAAAAAAAAGAATGTTATGCCCTGATGTAATGTCTGGGAGTTTCAAGAGAAATATTGATTCCTAATATACCATTACTGTGCTCATTTATGTGGGAACTGTACTGTGGTATACATATATACCCCTTAAATGAATGATTTAGTCAGCCAGTCAGCATGCCTTCTTTTAGAAATACATACATCGAGCTAACGGGGTATTTTAACTTCGGCTGGCCCATTAGTTTTTTAGGTAGTACAGTGTAATAATTGATGGGATGCACATTGGACTTTGCCATCAGGGTGACTGTCATTCAGCTCTTAGACATGCCATCTTACTGCCTCTGTAAATTTGGGAAAGTGACTTAAGTTATCCAAGCCTCTGCTGCCTTTTCTGTAAAATTTGGTTATCAACTTGGGTGATACTGTAAAGACTGATAGATATATGTTGAACACTTTTCACCACAGAATGTGGATCATAATATGGAATTGTGTGTAATTTTTATTGTTATTGTTAATCATCCTTTTCTGTTTATAAGCTAAGAATTGGAAACAAGGAATGGAAGAATGGAGCCAAATGATACCCAGGGCTTTTAATGACCTCCTAAGTATTATTCTTCATTAATGTATCAAAAACCCATAAAATTCTCTTTTTCATTTTATTTTATTTTATTTTATTTCTTTTCAGTGTTTCAAAATTCAATGTTTATGCACCACACCCAGTGCTCCCAGTCCTCCGTGTTATTCCTTATGCTCCACAAGTAAGTGAAGCCATATGATAATTGACTCTTTCTGCTTGACTTATTTCACTCAGCATAATCTCCTCCAGTCCCATCCATGTTGACACAAAAGTGGTATTCATCCTTTCTGATGGAGGCATAATACTCCATTGTATATATGGACCATATCTTCTTTATCCATTCGCCCATTGGAGGGCATCTTGGTTCTTTCCACAGTTTGGGGACTGTGACCACTGCTGCTATAAACATTGGGGTACAGATGACCCATCTTTTTACTACATCTGTATCTTTGGGTAAATACCTAGTAGTGCAATTGCAGGGTCATAGTGTAGCTCTATTTTTAATTTTTTGAGGAATCTCCACACTGTTTTCCAAAGTGGTTGCAACAACTTGCATTCCTACCAACAGTGTAAGAGGGTTCCCCTTTTTCCATATCCTCTCCAACACATGTTGTTTACCATCTTGTTGATTTTGACCTTTCTAACTTGTGTAAGGTGGTATCTCAATGTGGTTTTGGTTTGAATCTCCCTGATTGCTAATCATTATGAACATTTTTTCATGTGTCTGTTAACCATTTGTATGTCTTCTTTGGAGAAGTGTGTGTTCATGTCTTCTGCCCATTTTTTGATGCGATTTTCTGAAAAACCCATAAAATTCTTAATTTTTGGGTGCCTGGGTGGCTCAGTTAGTTAAGTGGCTGCCTTCAGCTCAGTTCGTGATCTCAGGGTCCTGGGATGGAGTCCCACATCAGGCTCCCTTCTCAGCAGGGAGCCTGCTTCTCCCTCTCCCTCTACCTGCTGCTCTACCTACTTGTGCTCTCTATCCCTCTGTTAAATAAATAAATAAAATCTTTGAAAAAATTCTTCTTAATTAAAAAAAAAATTTATAAACATATAATGTATTATTTGCTTTGGGGGTAAAGGTCTGTGAATCATTAGGCTTACACAAGTCACAACACTCACCATGGCACATGCCCTCTCCAATGTCCATAACCCAGCCAGCCTAGCCCTTCCCCCTCACCCTCCAGCAACCCTCAGTTTGTTTCCTGAGATCAAGAGTCTCTTATGGTTTTTCTCCCTCCCCAGTCCCTTCTTGTTACATTTTTTCCCCTCCCTACCTCCCACGACCCCCCACCCTGCCTCTCCAATTCCTGTCAGAGAGATCATATGATAATTGTCTTTCTCTTGATTGAATTATTTCCTTTAGCATAATACCCTCTGGTTCCATCCATGTTGTTGCAAGTGGCAAGATTTTTTTTTTTTTTTTTTTGATGGCTGCATAGGATTGCATTGTTTATATATATATATATATATATATATATATATATATATATATATAAAATTTTTACCCCCATATATACACACATCTTCTTTATCCATTGGACATCTAGGTTCTTTCTATAGTTTGGCTATTGTGTCATTGCTGCTATAAACATTTGGGTGCATGTGCCCCTTCAGATCACTACATTTGTATCTTTAGGGTAAATACCCAGTAGTTAGATTGCTGGGTTGTAGGGAAACTGTATTTTCAACATTTTGAGGAACCTTCATACTGTTTTCCAGAGTGGCTGCACCACCTTGTATTCCCACCAACAATGTAGGAAGGTTTTTCTTTCTCTGCATCCTCACCAACACCTGTCGTTTCCTGATTGATTTATTTTAGCTAGTCTGAATGGTGTGAGGTGGTATCTCACTATACTTTTGATTTGCATTTCCCTGATGCTGAGTGATGTTGAGCACTTTTTCGTGTATCTGTTGGCCATTTGGACGTCGTCTTTGCAAAAATGTCTGTTCATGTCTTTTGCCCATTTCTTGATTGGATTATTTGTTCTTTGGGTTTTGAGCTTGATAAGTTCTTTACAGATTTTGGATATTAGCCCTTTATCTGATATGCCATTTGCAAATATCTTCTCCCATTATGTTAGTTGTCTTTGGTTTTGTTGATGGTTTCCTTTGCTGTGCAAAAGCTTGTGATCTTGATGAAGTCCTGATAGTTCATTTTTGCCCTTGCTTCCCTTGTCTTTGGTGATGTTTCTAGGAAGAAGCTGCTGTGGCTGAGGTGGAAAAGGTGCTACCTGTGTTCTCCTCAAGGATTTTGATGGATTCTTGTCTCACATTGGGGTCTTTCATCCATTTTGAGTCTGTTTTTATGTGTGTATAAGTAAGTGGTCAAGTTTCATTCTTCTACATGTTGGCTATCCAATTTTTGCAACACCATTTGTTGAAAACACTGTCTTTGTTCCGTTGGACATTCTTTCCTGGTTTGTCAAAGATTAGTTGACCGTAGAGTAGAGGGTCCATTTCTGGGCTCCATTCCATTGATCTGTGTGTCTGTTTTTGGCCAGTACCATACTGTTCATGATTGCAGCTTTGTAATAGAGCCTAAGGTCTGTAGTTGTGATGCTGCCACCTTTGGTTTTCTTTTTCAACATTCCCCTGGCTATTCAGGGTCTTTTCTGGTTCTATGTAAATTTTAGGATTATTCATTCCATTTCTTTGAAAAACATTGATGATATTTTGATAGGGTTGCTTTAAATGTATAGATTGCTTTAGGTAGCATAGACATTTTCACAATATATGTTCTTCCAATCCATGAGCATGGAACATTTTTGCATTTCTTTGTGTCTTCCTCAATTTCTTTCATGAGTACTTCACAGTTTTCTGAGTACAGATTCTTTGCTTCCTTGGTTATGTTTGTTCCTAAGTATCTTTTGGTTTTGGGTGGAATTGTAAATGGGATTCACTCCTTAATTTCTCTTTCTTCTGTCTTGCTGTTGGTGTAGAAATGCAACTGATTTCTGTGCATTGATTTTATATCCCGATGCTTTATTGAATTCCTGTATGAGTTTTAACAGTTTTGGAGTAGAGTCTTTTGGGTTTTCCACATACAGTATGTCATCTGCAAAGAGTGAGAGATTGACTACTTCTTTGCTGATTTGGATGCCTTTTATTTCTTTTTGTTGTCTGATTGTTGAGGCTAGGACTTCTAGTACTATGTTGAATAGCAGTGTTGATGGTGGACAATCCTTTTGTGTTCCTGACTTGAGGGGAAAAGTTCTCAGTTTTTCCCCATTGAGAATGATATTTGCTGTGGGATTTTCATACATGGCTTTAATGATATTGCGTATGTGCCCTCTACCTCTACACTGTGAAGAGTTTTGATCAAGAAAGTGTGGTGTACTTTGTCAGATGCTTTTTCAGCATCTATTCACTGTATCATATGGTTCTTGTTCTTTCTTTTATTAATATATTTTATCACATTGATTGATTTGTGGATGTTGAACCAAACTTGCAGCCCAGAAATAAATCCCACTTGGTCGTGGTGAATAATCTTTTTAATGTACTGTTGGATCCTACTTGGTAGTGTTTTGGTGAGAATTTTTGCATCTGTGTTCATCAAGGATATTGGTCTGTAATTCTCCTTTTTGGTGGGGTCTTTGTCTGGTTTTGGGATCAAGGTACTGCTGGCCTTATAAAATGAGTTTGGAAGTTATCCTTCCATTTCTATTTTTTGGAACAGTTTTAGGAGATTAGGTATTAATTCTTATTTAAATTTGGTAGAATTCTCTTCGGAAGCTGTCTGGCCCTGAGGTCTTGTTTGTTGGGAGATTTTTGATGACTGCTTTAATCTCCTTACTGGTTATGGGTCTGTTCAGGTTTTCTATTCCTCACTGGTTCAGTTTTGGTTGTTTATATGTCTCTAAGAATGCATCCATTTCTTCCAGATTGTCAAATTTGCTGCTGTATAGTTGCTCATAACATGTTCTTATAATTGTATTTCTTTGACGTTGGTTTTGATTTCTCCTTTTTCATTCATGATTTTATTAATATTGGTCCTTTCTCTTTTCTTTTTGATAAGTCTGGTCAATCTTAATTCTTTCAAAGAACCACCTCCTAATTTCATTGATGTGTTCTACTGTTCTTTTGGGTTTTATTTCATTGATTTCTGCTCTGATCTTTATTATTTCTCCTCTCTTGCTGGGTTTAGGCTTTCTTTGCTGATCTTACTCCAGCCCTTTTAGGTGTAAGGTTAGGTTGTATACTTGAGACCTTTCCTGTTTCTCCCCCCCCCGCCATAAGATTCATCCATTTATTTCAGAGAGAGGGAGAGAGAGAGAGAGAATATAGGGAAGAGGGGTAGAGGGATTGGGGGAGAGAATCTTAAGCAGACTTCACTGAGGGTGAAGTCTGACACAGGGCTTGATCTCATGATCCTGAGATACGACCTGAGCCAAAATTAAGAGCTGGACACTTAACTGACTGAGCAACCTAGGCACCCTGAGACCTTTCTTGTTTCTTGAGAAAGGCTTGTATTGCTATGTACTTTCCTCTTAGGACTGCCTTTGTTGTGTCCCAAAGATTTTGAACAGTTGTGTTTTCATTTTCATTTGTATCCATGGATTTTTTTAAACTTTTCTTTAATATCCTGGTTGCCCCATTCATCCTTTAGTAGGACCTCCATGTATTTGAGCTCTTTCCAATTTTCTTCTTGTGGTTGAGTTCTAGTTTCAAAGCATTGTGGTCTGAAAATATGCAATGAATGATCCCAGTCTTTTGGTATACCAGTTGAGACCTGATTTGGACCCAAGATGTGATCTATTGTGGAGAATGTTCCATGTGCACTAGAGAAGAATGTGTCTTCTGTTCCTTTGCGATGGAGTGTTCTGAATATATCTGTGATGTCCATCTGGTCCAGCATGTCATTTACAGCCTTTATTTCCTTGTTGATCTTTTGCTTAGATAATCTGTCCATTTCAGTGAGGAGGGTGTTAAAGTTCCCTACTTTATTATTATATTATTGTTGATGTGTTTCTTTGATTTTGTTATTAATTGGTTTATATAATTGGCTGCTCCCATGTTAGGGGCATAGATATTTAAAATTGTTAAATCTTGTTGGACAGACCCTTTAAGTTTGATATAGTTTCCTTCCTCATCTTTTATTATATTTTTTGTCTTAAAATCTAATTTATCTGATACAAAGATTGCCACCTTAGCTTTCTTTTGATGTGTATTAGCATGGTAAATTGTTTTCTACCCCCTCACTTTAAATCTGGAGGCGTTTTGGGGTCTAAAATGAATTTCTTGCAGATAACATATTGATGGCTTTCCCCTCCCCCCGATTCTGATACCCTTTGTCATTTGATTGGGGCTTTTAGCTCATTTACATTCAGGGTAACTATTGAAAGCTATGAATTTAGTGCCATTTTATTGCCTGTAAGATGACTGTTATTGTGTATGTCCTGTTCCTTTCTGGTCTGTTACTTTTAGGCTCTCTTTGCTTAGAGGACCCTTTTCAATATTTCCTGTAGGGCTGGTTTGGTGTTTGCAAATTATTTTAGTTTTTTTTTTTTTTTTTTTTGTCCTGGAAGCTTTTTATCTCCCCTTCTATTTTCAGTGACAGCCTAGCTGGATATAATATTCTTGGCTGCACATTTTTCTCATTTATTACTCTGAATATATCATGCCAGTCCTTTCTGGCCTGCCAGGTCTCTGTGGATAGGTCTGCTGCCAAACTAATATTTCTACCATCGTATGTTACAGAGCTCTTGTCCTGAGCTGCTTTCAGGATTTTTCTCTTTATCACTGAGACTTGTTAAGTTTTACTATTAGATGACAGGGTGTTGACCTAGTTTTACTGATTTTGAGCGGGGTTCTTTGTGTCTCCTGGATTTTGATGCTTGCTTACTTTACCAAATTAGGGAAATTCTGTGCTATAATTTGCTCCAATATGCATTCTGCCTCTTTCTCTCTCTCTCTCTGTCTTTCTCTCTCTTTTTTCTTCCTCTGGGATTGAATTATTCTAATATTGTTTCGTTTTATGATATCACTTAGCTTTTGAATTCTCCCCTCATGGTCCAGTAGTTGTTTTTCTCATTTTCTAAGCTTGTTTATTCTCCATCATTTGGTCTTCTATATCACTGATTCTCTCTTCTGCCTCATTTATCCAGACAGTAAGAGCCTTCATTTTTTATTGTACCTCATTAATAGCTTTTTTAAAAATTTTAACTTGGTTAGATTTTAATTCTTTTCTTTCTCCAGAAAGGGATTTTATCTCTCCATAAAGGGATTCTCTAGTATCCTCCATGCTTTTTTTGAGCCCAGGTAGCACCTTGATAATCATCATTCTGAACTCTAGATCTGACATCTTACTCATGTCCATATTGATTAGGCTCCTAGTCATCGGTAGAGCCTCTTGTTCTTTTTGTGTGTGTGTAGTGAGTTTTTCTGCCTTGTCATTTTTATCCAGATAAGAATAGATGAATGAGAGAACAAAATACTAAAAGGGCAGCTACAACCCCAGAAAAAATATACACTAACCAAATCAGAAGAGACCTGAAATCAGGGGGTGCAGAAGAAAGAAAGGAGGGGGGAAAATTATATATATGTATTTGACTGGTGAAAAGAACAGCCACACACTTGATTTTGGGTGTATTTTGGTCTGTTAGAAGAAGCTGCCTACCAAACTTTTAAAGAAAGAAAAATATTTATATGTATATATACATATGGGTGAACATGACAAAGGGATGAAATAGGATTGTAAAATGACAATTAAAAAAGATTCTAAAAAGGGAATTGACAAGATAAGAAGTTGGTTGAAAAAAGGGGAAAAAAAAGAGGAAAGGATGTGATTAGGGTGGAGAGTAGAACAAAGCCATGTGCTAGATTTAGGGTATATTTTGATATTTTAGGGTATATATTTAAGGTATATTTTGTATCCCAAAGTTTTAAAGAAAGAAAAACCTATATGTATACAAAAAAGTATACAGTCCAAATACAATGAAGGGATAGAATAGGAGTATAACAATGAAAGTTAAAGATTTTTAAAAAGGTATTGATAAGCTTAAGTAGTTAAAAAACATTTAAATAGGAAAAATAAAAATTAATAGAATAAGAAAAAAATAAAATTAAAAAATATTTAACTTTGAAAGACTAAAGAATCATGGGGGGGGGAAAGCCATGAATTCTATGTGCTTTATTCCTGTAGCTCTGAAGTTTTGTAGTTCTCGTAGATCAGTGAACTTGGTCTTGGCTGGATGTTCTTGCTGATCTTCTGTGGGAGGGGACTGTTGCAGTGATTCTCAAATGTCTTTGCCAGAGGCAGAATTGTACCGACCTTGCCAGGGGCCAGACTAAGTAATCTGCTCAGCTTCGCTCTTGGGAGCTTTTGTTCCTGAATGCTTTTCATACAGCTTTGGAGGACAGGAAAGAAAATGGTGGCCTCCCAATCTCTGGCTGGGAGGAGCTGAGAACTTGGGACCCTCTCCTCAGAGTGCCCTCAGAGAAAAGCAGTCAATCTCTCCTGTCTCCCTGGTCTCCAGCTGCGCTCTGAGCTCACCCTGCCTGTGACTGTTTCTGTCTCTGGCACATGGCCCCCTTTGGAGTCTCCAAACCTAGCAGATTCTTGCAGCATGCTCCTGCACCACTCCTCCCAGAGAAGGAAGGAGGCAGTCTCCCAGTATCTACAGTTTGTTGTGTCTCTGCTTAAAGAGCATTGGCCCAACTGTGCCACAGATCACAGTTTAAGGTAATCCTGAGCTGAGAGCTCACTCCATCTCTGTAGCTGGCTTCTCTGCTCTGATACCTGGCAACTCTGCCACACTCAGGTACCCCCAGTCTTTCTGTGACCCCGTGGGTCCTGAGATCACACTGTCCCTGCAAGGGCTCCACCCTCCGCTTAACCTCTGGAGCGACATCCCTCAGAGGAGCAGACTTCTAAAGTTTGGAATTTGTGCTCTGATGCTCTACATTTTGCCAGGAGCCAGCCCCTCCCCCTGTGGTCTGTCTTCCCATATATCACTTCAGATTTACTTCTTTGCATGTCTTACCTTCCAGAAATTGGTTGCTTTTCTGTTCCTAGAATTGCTGTTCTTCTCTTTGATCTCCTGTTGAGTTTGTAGGTGCTCAGAATGGTTTGATAAATAACTAGCTGAACTCCTGGGACCCAGTGATATTTACGTTTCCTACTTCTCCACCATCTTGCTCCTCCTCCCATAAAATTCTTGATTGGCAAGTTTTTCTACTCTTCCACATTAACTGCAATTAGATCATTGGGCATCAAGCTAATTAAGTTAGTATTGTATGAGATAGTATTTTTCCATGTTTTCACAATGGTGAAAATAAATCCTAGAATCATTAATGGATAACAGTGGTAAGACTTTCAAAATAATTAACTGGTAAAGCATTTTTCAAAGTTCTGAGAAGTGTTATTGAATATTCCATGAAAAAAATATTCTCTGCTTATAAGGTGCCTGGGTGGCTCACTGGTTAAGTATCTGCCTTTGGCTCCAGTCATGATTCCAGTGTCCTGGAATCAAGCCCTGCACCAGGCTCCCTGCTCAGCATGCTTCTCCCTCTCCCACTCCTCCTTCTTGTGTTCCCTCTCTCACGGTCTCTTTCTGTCAAATAAAGAAATAAAATCTTAAAAAAAAAAAAAAAAATTTCTATGCTTAAATAAGTTTGCAAGAATCTTGACCAAATTTAAACAATACCAACTTCTGTATAGCCTTTATTAGGCTAAATGCCAGTGAGATTTTGCAAAAAGGGTATATAGTATGAATTTTCAAGATTTATTTGATCATAGACTCCCCTTTTTTTTTTTTTAAGATTTTGTTTACTTATTTGACAGACAGATCACAAGTAGGCAGAGAGGCAGGCAGAGAGAGAGGAGGAAGCAGGCTCCCTGCTGAGCAGAGAGCCCGAAGTGGGGCTCGATCCCAGGACCCTGAGATCGTGACCTGAGCTGAAGGCAGAGGCTTAACTCACTGAGCCACCCAGGTGCCCCTGTAGACTCCCTTTCTAACACAAAACTTCATTCATTAAAAATTTTATAGATCAAGTTTTGTATTTGCTACATTAATCGTTTTTAAGACAGATGTATACCTATAATCTCCCGAAGAATCTCTAACTCCAAGGCCGAAATATGTTTTAATAATTTTTTCAATATGAAAATAGTTCCCATGTTTCCAAAATAAAAACATTTTCAAAATTACTCCATGAATTGCATATTCTTCATAAGAGTAATATATTCAAATTTAAATTCTTTTTCCCCCATGGTTTGTTTTTAAATTTCTACAAAGTGGCATGTGCACTTGTGTTTTAAAATATTTGCTGTCACAAAGGAACCTTATGTCCAAAATACATAAGTAAAATATATTCTAAGCTTCATGTTGCCCAATGATAATAAGGCAACAATAATACTCATTTCAGAATCAATTATAAGTGCAAATGAGAGAGCACATTCACAGAATTTAGTTTCTGGTACCAAGTAAGGACTCAGCCACATTATTATGATCTATTTATTTAGAAGAAAAGCAATTTATTAATTAAGAAAAAAATAGAACATAATGGACAGTATGAAGGAATCCCAATGAATTCAATTTAAATTCTAAAGAGGCACTTGGATGTAAAAGTGTTTATGACCTATTTCTTCTATAAACGTAATGTAAAAATATAAAAAAATCCCAAGCCAGAGTGTGCTCCTAATAGCTATAATAAAATGTCTCTAAACACAAACTTAATATATCTTTTATTGAGAAAAAATATGTTAAGTAACTTAGATAAATGCACACAATACAAACACACAGAAACTCAATAAGGATGGAAAGAATGCACATGGGAAAAAATAGTTCTAACTAACAGAGAAAACCAATTTTGAGCAGTAAGATACCATCAATAGTCAAGAAAGAGTGGTGATTGAAAGTATGATTCCAAGTGCCAAAATGCTTGGATTCGAATGCCTCCTCCAAAGACTAATTAACTCTATGATCTTTGCCTAGTCACCTTTCTCTATGCTTTGTTTTTTCTTTGGAAAATGTCATTAATAATGCCTACTTCATATATGCACATTGAAGTTTAAATGAGATGATGATATACTAGTTTTTTATTACTATATAACAAAATTACCACAAATTTAGCAACTTAAAACAATGCCCATTTATTAGCATAGAAGTCAGAAGTCCTGCACTATGTGGCGAAGTTCCTTGGTCAGGATCTCACAAGGTGGAAACCAAGGTGTCCGTTTGGCTGACTTCTTGTCTGGTAATTCTGGGGAGAAAAAATCTACCTCCCAGCTCATCCTTTTTGCCAAGAATTCAGTTCCTCGTGGTTGTAGACTGGGGCCCCTGTATCCTGCTTGCTGGGCTGGAGCTGCTCTCAGAGCTCCTAGAGTCTGCACACGTGCCACGTCATAGCACCCCTTCCCTCTTCAAAGTCAGCTACAGAGAATCTTACTTTAAATCCATAATCTCACCCTTAATTTCTTACCTCCAGATTTGAAGTGTTCCTGTGATTAGTTCAGGCCCACCCAGATAATCTCTTATCAGGTGTCTGATATAGGACTCTAAGTATGTATGCAAAATGCCTTTGCCTTGTGATGTGAACATAATTACAGGACTGATATCTCACCATATTTGCAATCCTAGAGGTATACAAGGCATGCACACTAGGGGATAGGGATGTCATTTTAGAATCCAGTCTAATATATATGTGAGATGCTAGAACAGTGCTGGCATATAGTAAATACTATATGTGTATAGCCCTTGTTCTTATGGAGTATCTGAAATACTCACAGATATTTTATTTTTTATTTTTTTAAACATTTATTTATTAGAGAGAAAGGGAGAGCATGAGCAGGGGAAAGGGCAGAGGGAGAGAATATCCAAGCAGACTTCCACGGAGTGCGGAGCCTAACATGGAGCTGGAGCTTGACATAGGGCTCAGTTCCATGACCCATGATATCAGGACCCAAGCTGAAACCAAGAATCAGATGCTTAACCAACTGAGCTACTCAGGCACCCCAAAACTCAGAGATATTAAAAAAAAATAGTATTGTCATAGTCATGGCAAGAGTATGGTAAAATGATATACCAACGCACAATAAAAGAAACAAATTGGTAGAATCCTTCTGCCAGGTAATTTGACAATGCATATTGAATGTCCAGTACTTCCACTTCTAGGGCTTTATTCTAAAGATATAATCAGAGGTATATACAAAGGTATGCAAAAGAAAAGTTAATTATACTTGATTTATAATAATAAACACTTAAAGAGAAGCTAAACATTTCCCTTTAGAGTTTTAGTTAAATATTATAGCATCGCTATTCAATGAAATGTTATGTAGCCTTAAGCACGAACGTATAAATCAAATAAAACAAACATATAGTTTTTGAAAAATATTGAATGAGAACGAAACTCATGACAGAAGTGGAGAAATTATAGGTTAAATTTCATAAGCAATATTAATCAACTCATGCTTTTCCCTAGAATGTTAGGTGGCCTTTTAGCAAAGCAAGTTCCCTTGACAAGGGAGGGAACAGACCCTGACGTGACAGCCGTATATACTAGGTTCCTAGAGACTTCTTATGGAATCTCAGCATCCTTCCTAAAGTTTGAGGTAAGTTTTTGGCTAGACAGGGTTACTTGACAAGGAAGAGAACGTATTCAGATGTCTGTTTCACTATGTCCATCAATCAGAACAACATGGGTTGTAAAAAAAAAAAAAAAAGAAAGAAGGAAAGAAAAGAACAACATGGGCATCCTCAGAAGAAGACTGCATCATCTCTCTCTCTCTCTTTTTTTTTTTTTTTTGGTGTGCTATTGACATTCAATGCCTCGAAATGCAAATAGTGTGGCTTGGTCACTCATTCCTACTGTATAGCCCTGTTTTATATTAAAGTGGCTAAATTACGGTCTCAGTCAAGATTTTAGAGAATGGTTTCTGTTTTGTTTCAGCTATAATGCAAGATTCTGCAATACGTAATAAAACATACCAATGGAGGAGGTAGACGTGAACGGTTTTGAGGAGAGCACTGTAGTGCTCATTTTACCACATCTACCGCTATACCACAGCCGTTAGCCCCGCTTCACAGGTGAGAAAACGTTGGCTCAGAGAAATTAAGTGACTAGCTGAAAAACTCCTATTTACAAAATGGTGAAACCAAATTTTTAAGCAACTGGCTTCCGTCTTTTCATCATCCATGATTCCTAATGGTTCCTGGGACTCTCTTTTTTAAGATAGCTTTTGGAAATGTTAACGATTAGCCTCGTTTAAATATTCTGCAGTAAGTATCACTGCTTTACTGTACCTGAAGGCAAATTAGTGGTGACAGTAGCAACACTGATTGCTTTTTTCTCCTAAGCTTTTTCCAGTGCTGGCCTCTCAGATATTCAATTTCAAAGTAACAGATGTGTTTTTAATTGGAGATCAAGATTATCACCACAAATTCAGATTAAAGAAATTCTTCCCAGTTCCCTATTAACCCAACGAATGGCTCCATAATCTTTGGAACTAGCATTTCTCCAGACTCTACAGCCCATGGTAGTTTCTACTACCTCTTCTTCCTCTCTGCAGTTAAATCCTTGATAAGAATCAATGCCGATCTCTCAAGTCACTTAATTGTCCATTTCTCTTTTGGGGATTGCCTTCTATTCTTCTCAGACTCTTGTCCTTTGCCCTACTTTCCCTCCATATTCCCAGGACCTTCCATTCATTTTTTTCACCTTTATTATGTCTCAATCTCTAGCCCCAGCAACCTACTCCACTCTTGTTCTAGTATTTGTCAATTAACCTCACTAATCAACCCAAGTCTACAGTTGTACTCTAGCTCTATAGGAAGTGTCTTTATTGCAGAGGAAATAGAAAGAACATAAAAATACATTTCTGTGATTGTGGAGCTTTACTACTAAAATATTTGTGCTCACTGGTATTCGTTATCCAATCAAAAAATCAACCATTGGGTATTTTGTTCTGTAAAGCTTGCCTAATAGCAACAAATATTTAAGTCTGTAGGGGAGATCCACATAAACTCTAAATTATTATTTAAAAATAAATTCCATTTGTAGAAAGGTCAATGTACCCAACATTCATAGTAGTTCTAACCTCAAAATGCAATATATTTTTATCTTTAAATTCTCTTAGCAATCTGTCTTCACTCAGTTACTTCTCATTATAACATCAATTGAACATAAAAATTAAGGACATACAGTTTTCTTCTCTTAAATGCTAATAATATCTTGCCTTTTCAGGGTCTGGGTTTGTATTAAAGTATTAAACTGTTTCAAATATTTTAATTCAAAATCTGACTATTCTATTTGACAGATAAACAAATTGTAATTTTTTCATATTAGAAGCAGTGTTAAGAAAATTGTGTTTTATATGCTTCTAAAAAGGAATTATTGGGCATAGGATCAGTAATAAGATAGTGTTTCCATTAAGTAGGCCAAGAACACCCAGAGGACGGAAGGAAGGAAGGAAGGAATGGAAAGAGAGAAAGAGGGAGGAAAGAAGGAAGAGGAAAAAATAAAGAAAGGAAGGAAGAAAAAAGCCAACCAGCTTAAGAAAACTTTACTTTTTTTGACCTCAGAAATGCATACCTTTTTGGGAATCCCAAAGTAGAATTATAAAACTTTGATTACTAACAAATATACAAAAAATAACATGATCTTTTTGATGCTTGCAGATTTAAATTAAGCCATCTGTACTTTGCTGTTTGCTAACATTTTCTTCTGGCCACATACTCTCAAAACAATATTCTGTGTCCTAGGGGTGACTTAGTATTATTTAGACTGCTTCCACTTGACTATGTGGATGGGAAAACTCATCCAAGGACATTCATAACTTTTCTTTGGTCTTCCTTCCCACTTCTTCCTGCAGAAATCTGAATGGGGGAGCATCTTAAAGTCACAGTTTAGCTTTTCCTGCTGATCTCATGTCTGTTGCCATGGAAATAATTGTAGTATTTCAGTTTTAGTCCTACAACCAAAGCACACTCCAGTGGGATCAGATTGGCAGACACAATCTGTAGGATGAAATTTCTCTTTCAACAAGTGTTTGTTATGCTTTAGGACATTTTTTCCCTCTATACTTCGTTTCTTTGTGCTGCCTCCACTGTCGAGTTCTACAGTCTCATCTCTCTTCAATGACTTTGCCCAAGGTTCTTCAGGGCCACAAGGACCTAAAAGCATAAATATGAGCAAATCCACATAAATTATTCATACTGATTTCATATCAGCTAAGGAAAAATTTCCAAATAGTTTCCTAGAACTAACAAACTTAAGTTTTATCAACATTTTTTTAAAAAATCTATTAACAGCTTTGAGTTTTTAGGACCTTTTCTGTAATTCTTCTAAAACCTCTATAAGTCTCCTGAAGATAAGATAGTCACTCAACCAAAAAACTGAGCAGTTGTATTAGGCTACTGTTTGGCTTTTTAAGCTGGAGATTGACTTTTTTTTAAGATTTTATTTATTTATTTGACAGACAGAAATCACAAGTAGGCAGAGAGGAGGAAGCAGACTCCCCGCTGAGCAGAGATCCCGATGTGGGGCTTGATCCCAGGACCCTGGGATCATGACCTGAGCTGAAGGCAGAGGCTTTAACCCGCTGAGCCACCCAGGCACCCCTGGAGATTGACTTTTAAACAGATCCAGAGTCTTATAATTCCTGCAGCAGCAGGTAGTAGTTGTATATCTGACTTTTTAAAAATCTTGAAAAAGTAACTTTAGAAAGAGTGGTGAATAAAATAGTTATTAGTTCTTTGTCTCTATTTTCCCATGTATAATAGCCATTGTCCATTTATTCTCTCTTTTCTGCCATACTAAAAAAAATATTCCTGTAGAGTGATAAAGGAAAGCTTACTTTTTTATGCTTAATTTAAAAAAATATTTTATTTATTTATTTGACAGAGATCACAAGTAGGCAGAGAGGCAGGCAGAGAGAGGGGGCGGGGAGTAGTCTCCCTGCCAAGCAGAGAGCCCAATGTGGGGCTCGATGCCAGGACAATGAGATCGTGACCTGAGCCGAAGGCAGAGGCCCAAACCACTGATCCACCCTGGCACCCCTTTATGGTTAATTTTATTCGCCAAAGCAACATCACAAACTGGTACCCATGTATCTGAATTGGTCCTATTTGAAACCTGGCAGAAAAGATGGACTTCACTGTCATGAAGTAATCAGTAATCTAGAGACAGAGGTGGTCCTTGGTAAAATTAAGTAACCATATTGCTTTGGGAAGTACTTTGGTTCCCTTCCCCTTCTAAACTCTTTCTAAATTGTTCTACCCCAGAAGAAATTATGACCTCTCCTGTCCTCTGACTACTCAGGTTTTCTGACTCTAACTCTTGATCTGAGTCACTAAGTCCTCCCTCAGTGTGTTCCTTAATTCTAGACCTTTCCCTTTTCCTATGAAATCTGTCATCACTTTACCATTGGCCCTGTGTTTTCTTGTGAAATAATAGGCTAATGGGCACACCTTTAAAAATATAAGTCAGATTTTGTCATTCTATGACTGAAGACCTGTGGTGGCTTCCATCTCATGTAGAATGATGGCGAAGTCCTCCCACATGCTACACAATCTAGCCTCCATTCCTGTCTACCCTAATTACCCACTATGCCTACCCTAAGACCTTGGCACATACCATTTTTTTTTTTTTTTGACTTGAAATTCTTTCCCCCCAGGTGTCAAAATTGCTGGCCCCCTTACCTCCTCCCTATCTTCATGATACCCTTCCTCACTGTGACATTAGCTCTCCAATCAACTAAAAAATGGAATGTTTTGGGGCACCTGGGTGGCTCAGTCATTAAGTGTCTGCCTTCAGCTCAGGCCATGATCCCAGGGTCCTAGGATGGAGTCCTGTGTCAGGTTCCATGCTTAGCGGGAAGCTAGTTTCTCCCTCTCCCACTCCCTGTGCTTGTGTTCCCTCTCTCACTGTGTATCTCTCTCTGTCAGATGAATAAACAAAATCTCTTAAAAGAAATGGAATATTCTCTATCAGCCAAACTTGTAGTCACTATACCTCTTAAATGCTTATTTTTCTCCATAACCCTGATTGCCATGTGACATATTATCTATTTATCTGTTTGTTAGTACTTGTTTGACTTTTTATTATTATTTATTTTAGTTATCTGTAGCTAGTAAATCAGCACCATTGGAGAAAGGAATTTTTTTTTCCTATGCTCTTACTTTATCACTGAATGGTAAGATAGTCACTAGTTCGTTATAGAAGCATCTACTGAGATGCCGCTACTGCAATAGGAGACTGTGAGGTCAGTGGGAGGCCCTAGGAGGGTAGCCAGTCCCAAGGTTGCTACATTTTTACCAAAGTTACTCTAGTTAGACTTGTCCTGTGTTACCAAAAGACATAGATAGGCCTACCATGCTGAGATAAAATGGCTTCAGATGTTACCTTTCCTTGGTAGCATATGTCGTGGAATGTCTTTTGTAAAATCAGTTTGTTCCTCCAGCTGATATTTTCTAGCAAAGGCATTTCTGGTATGGTGCCGGGTGACTGGAGAAGGGAACGTTTTGATTTTTTAGTCTGTAAGCACTTTGGCATCACCTACCTGAACCATTCTTTGTCATTCTTCCTGAGCCAGTACAAGTTAGGCTTTAAATGTAATCCAAAAATTGCTCTTCTAATTTTATAAACAAGATTAATAAGGGAAAGGGGATGGGGAGTGTAAAATGTAAAAAGTAAGGACTGCTTCTGAAAGTGAATGGGGCACTGGCCAAGTATTAGAGCAGCTTCAGTGGGGAAGGCGTGGGGCTGAAATGACTGGCCCTGAGTAGCTGCTTCCCCCTTGGGCCTGGCTGTGCATCCCGACTTCACCACAATTCATGCTACTTACTATCCACTCTCTCCTTGGTTGGGGGGCCATTTATTATTGTGCCTGTGCTATCAGAGTGATGTGAGCTGGTGGGGACTGAGGACCCAGAGGGGTCCTGCAGGACTACCCAAGACGGTCCTTGGCTTATAGGATAGAGATCGAATGTGCATCAGGAGGAAAGGAGAGCAGAGCTTATGGAGAGAGAGGGCGCATACAGGCAGAGCATCTGGGAGACTCAGAAAGAAAGGAGAATGAGTCTTGCCTTTGCTTGGGGCCTGGGGGTTTTATTGGGAATGGTCGTCTGGTGCACATATCTTCTCAGGCATCAAAGGAACAAAGAAAACGGTTTAAGTGACTCCAAGAGTCACTTATGACCTAGAGCCAGGGATCTTGGTGAGTTAGTCGTCTTGGAGAACCCTGCCTGGCCCCTCATTAGATGTTTTCTACTGCACTGGAAGACTCCAAAGAAGTCATTAACTCTTTAGCCTTGTAAAGGAGTACATACATTATCTGTTCTATGAGGCATGTGTAACATGGAGGGTTAGGTCCTAATAAGAATAGAAACAGGAAAAGGAGAAAAAAAAAAAAAAACCAGTTTTTCATGGTTCCCCTTTAATTTTCTTGTCTCAGTAGGGTAGAGGAATATTTCTTGATACCTTCGTTACAAGTAACAGTAGACAAAAAAGAAGACTGAAATGACTTCATGATTTTATTACATCTGACCCTCTTTACTCCTCGAGGTTATCTGTCACCAGAGGAACCGCTGATCATCTTAACAGTTACTCTGTAGCTACGAAGAAATTATTACTCTTGGAGGTTTAATGGTTCATCTAAATTGACATTAACAAAATTTTTAAATACATCAGGCTACCTCTGACTGGCTTTCACTGACCATGCTGTTTCAGAGAGTGAGCAGTCTCAAATTAATATTTTATCCAGTAAAAGATTTAGGGACTGTGGTTCACTCTGCCTAAAATCTATTCAGCCAAACCTCCTTGGCACAGGACTCAGGTACTCCCTGCAGCTCTGCTGAATTGACTAGAAACATGATAAGGCATCTAAATTCTGCAGGTATAGCCAGCCATTCCTAGCAACCAATTTGATTTTTGACGGACAAAGAGCCCCAGGAAAGTAGATGCCTTTGTACCCGAGAAAAAAGAAATCCCAAGCAAGATAGACATGCCCTAATCAGTATGCTCTGGGTATGACAGCATGCAAGTGAGTGATCTATTTTGTTCTGAACTCTAGCTCTGTCAATGACAGTACACGATTTGCTAGAACAAATCAAATAAGTGTAATGGACTCCTGTTTTGACGTTTCAAAACAGTGAACCCTACCTCCTTGTGCAGTGCCCTGAATCTACCTTCTTAATTTGGACTTTTTCTTATAAAATGCCATTGACAGAAACGAGAACGCAAATAACAACGAATCAGGGTAGGATTGTTTTCAACGCTCTCGAACATTATGGGAGGAATAATTTCTGCCCAGATACGATCATGAGGTGGATGTAGTTCAAAAAATTACAGCCTCAGATAACGATTTGAAGACTTGGACTCTGCCGTGGTCAAACGTCTCAGGGCTCTGTTGTTCCCATTCCTGTTACAGGTACATGTGACAGCATTGCAGCTATGAGAGGAATTTTAAAGGGGAAGTTTGAAGAAATTGACAGCTCCTCACCCTGCTCCTCTGTGTGGGAATCAGATGATGAAGTTTTTAGCTGTGACGGTGCTGACAGTGTTGATAGTGCCAATCCGTCCACTTGTAATCTTTTCACTGGTGAGTATCTGAAGCTCTATTTCAGGCTGTACTCTAAATCGTGTTGGACAGTTGGTTCCTGGAGTTCCTCTCTTTATCCACTGCCTAATATCTGCTCCAAGTTTTTTGTCCTATCAGACTTATTTGTAAAATGTGATATCATTTTGGTTAATTAAATCTCAGTATTTCTTCTGTCCATCTCTATGGAGTGATTCTGAGAGGCAGAAATGAGTCCAATTTAAGGCAAGCAATTGAAAATGATTTCCTCTGCGTCTTCAGCTTTCTGAAATCCATCTTTTTGAAATCTAATCAGTTGAGCTTTTTTGAACTTCTAATAATACTGGATAATGAGTTATGGAATTAACAGCACTCAGTCTAAAACATTTATTTCCTAGGTGAGAAAATGATGTTTGTTTTTATTTTCTTTTAAAGATTTTATTTATTTATTTGACAGACAGAAATCACAAGTAGGCAGAGAGGCAGGCAGAGAGAGAGAGGAGGAAGCAGGCTCCCTGCAGAGCAGACAGCCTGATGTGGGGCTCTATCCCAGGACCCTGAGATCATGACCTGAGCTAAAGGCAGAGGCTTAACCCACTGAGCCACCCAGGCGCCCCTGATGTTTGTTTTTAGAAGAATGCTGCTACGAAATCAAAGCCTTGAAATCCCTCAGCTTCTATCACTGTTTGAACACTGGTAAACTTCAGACTTGAGGCCAGGTTCATGCCCTATAGTAAGTGCCACTTTCTGCACATATATACCTTCCTAAGAAGTTAATATGAACAACAATATTTACCTTAGTATGGTAGTAGGTTCTAACTTAAAATTCTAGACTTCTAACCTGCCTTCTTTGATTTTGGAATACGTGAAAATTTCCAACATCCCAGTGTCCATTCAATCCCAGTCATTAAGGAAAGAGGGATCTCTAAATTCGTTTTAGAAGTTAATCATCCAAAGCAAAACTAAACAAGGTCAAATAAAGTCCCAGAGGATGATGGATATCAACTTCCTTTTAAAGCTCCATTCCAGAAGTAAAAGTACAAATTATCCAACAGAAAAGAGAGGTTTTATTTTTTTTTTCATAAGTTTTTTCTATATTATTCTTCTGAGACATTTATGTTTGGGGATTTTTACCAAACTTAACAAAATAACCTTTTCAAATTCACACTGATGTTCATGCATCAGGACTCTATGACCCCTGAAACTCCATCTTTAATAATCTATCTTCCACTTCTAAGAATTTGAACGTTTGTTTGATAGTCATGAATTCTCCCTCATCCCTGTTAGAAGCATTTAGAATAAAAATAGTTATAATTTTATAGGACTGTTTAGCCTTTATATCGTTTATCTCTAAACTCATACTTCTATGAACTTGTGGGAAGTATAAAAAGTGAGGAGGAGATAAAGGAACACTTGGGAGAAGGGAGAAAGCAAGAGCTCTTTTGAGAATGGGATTCTCTAGTTACCCAGAAAGGTTATTGTGAGTCAGTGGGTCTAGGGGTAGGCTTGTTTGAGATTTATCTGTAAATAAACCTTTCACGTCCTTCCTCTGAGCGACTGTCGCCCTGTGGAGGGCACACACCTTGCTGTCACCCAGAGTGCTGAAGAATATTAAGCATCGAATGATGCTTAGACTTCTTTATTGAGTGATTAGATTAAAATTAGATAATTTTTTTCTTTTTTGTAATAGTTACCTTCCTCAACAATAAACACGGTACATATTTAAGGTGTATAATATGATACTGTTACATGTATGCATTGTGAAATGTTACATGTATGTATTATGTACTATGTTACATGTATGCATGTATGCATTGTGAAATAATCAGCACCATCAAGCTAATTAATATTCCCATTACCTCACGTAGTTAGTTTTCGTTGTTAATGGTGAACACTTGAGATCTAATGTCTTAGCAAATTTCAAGTAGGCAATACATGATTTTTACAATTTCAGACAGTTTTTAAAAGCCAGAGAGG
Source organism: Mustela lutreola (assembly GCF_030435805.1). Classification (NCBI taxonomy): domain Eukaryota; kingdom Metazoa; phylum Chordata; class Mammalia; order Carnivora; family Mustelidae; genus Mustela; species Mustela lutreola. The sequence continues at coordinate 149,263,563 of NC_081292.1, read as the reverse complement.
ACAAATCTACTGGCCATCTTTATCCTTACTCTATATTTAAATTCAAGACCCTCAAGAATGCTATTGAATACCCTGCATGTGTACCTTGGAAAATTTTCCTTCTCTAAGCCCCAGAACACTGCAGGAGCTGCCTGGAATTTTTTTTTACTTTTTCCCTTTAGCCACTCCTGAAAAACATCATCAGTCTAGACTCTCTTTCTTTGAGATACCACCTCACCAGGGCAGCAATTTCCACATGCATGTGTTGTTGCTTTTTTAAACCTTCAGTATGCTTTCAACCTGCCTGGTGTCTATGTCTCTCCTAAAGTTACAAATTGACTCTCTCCTGGAAAAGTCAATTGTAGGACACTCTATGCAAGATATCTATTGATTTCTATAGCTTGTGAGTTCACGAAGTACCTATAATGTTCATTTAAACACCATCAGATCTTCCAATTGTGGCTCAAGATGCTTTCCAGATGAAAGTGATGTTCTGGTGGCTTTGAGGAGTTTGAAAAATTATAGGTCAGGCGCTTGTTATGAGCACCTGAGCATCTCAGAAAGGGAAAAGTTTGAGAGGAGAGTGGTTTTATTTGGAAAAATAAACTATTTGGACATCTGTTCACCAGTTTTCTCATTCATCTCCATTGTGAAAGTCTGTGGAGGAGAAGGCTCCAGGAGAAGTCAGGTTGATGATGAAAGTAGCTTCAAAAGTTTCATTAACTAGAAACAAGATGGGATTGGGAGGGAGACAAACCATAAGTGACTCTTAATCTCACAAAACAAACTGAGGGTTGCTGGGGGGAGGGTGTTTGGGAGAAGGGGGTGGGATTATGGACATTGGGGAGGGTATGTGCTTTGGTGAGTGCTGTGAAGTATGTAAACCTGGTGATTCACAGACCTGTACCCCTGGGGATAAAAATATATGTTTATAAAAAATAAAAAATCATAAAAAAAAGAGGAAAAAAAAGTTTCATTAACTATCTTGAGCACTGTTGCTAATGTACTCTTCTTAGTGAATCTTCGAGGGTTTTGAGGGAAATGTTTGCTGATGAAGGGGATGGTGTGCATCATTGGACAACTTATAATTGAATGCGTGATCAGAACCATGACTTGAGATCAATAGTAGGGAGGAGGGTAAGAAAGAATGGGTGGAAAATGTGACCTATGGATGGTTTCCTGCTATTGTGAGATTGTGAGATTCTTAGTTTAATCATCAATATAAAGCTTACTGGTATTTCATAAAATTGGGCAAGTGAAGGAAGAAAGCCCATTTTAATTTCTTTTGAGAGGATCCGACACAATGTAATGGAATAAGATAAAAACAGTAAGGAATCAACGTCATTTTGCATTCGAAGAATGTTAGGTCTAGTAGGACCTTTGAGAACATCTAGACTATTTCTTATTTTTACAGATGTGGAGATTAAGGCCCAGTGAGAGTAACTAGAGAAGAATCCACATGTCAGCTATTAGCAGAGGACTTTATTGTAGAACCTTAGGGTCTACCTTTCTGTGAGACTGATGATGCTGCTCTCTGGTGGGTCTGTTATATCACTGAGTACTAAGTGGGATCCAAATCACCAAGAGAGAGAGATTGGTTTAGCTTTTGTGCCAGCTCCTCTTAGAAATGGAATGAGTCTTTTGGTGAAAGGGCAATTGGCATTTCATTTGTCTTTTTTTTTTTCCCTTTTCAGTTGGTTTCTAGTGAAAGTGCTAGTATCTCTTGGCTGTAATATAGTGTCATTGACAAGTTTTATGAATAAATTCAATGAGCGAAAGAAATAGTGGACAGAGAATTCAATTTGAGTGGGAATGAGCACTTTCCCTTCCCCTTTTCTGTAAGTGACAGGGCAGACTGTTGAGACTTCCCTTGTATGTCACTGACATTGATGGAAATATCTTAGAGCAAACATGTTGTTTTACATTTCCGTGAAGGAAATTGGTTTGTCTTGGTAACATAATGCTACTTGTGATAATGTGAAAATGCAACAATGAAAAGAAGATGAGATGAAGTATGCAGTGTGCATCTTTAACAGCAGCTAGCAAATAGAGGGTTATTTCATTTACCTTAAAAGTAAAACCTTTGTACACTCCACTTTTGCCAGAGGGGTGAATGGGCAGCCTGGACTCCCCAGGGAAAAAAAAAAAAAAGATAATGGTATCTTTTCATCCCTTGAACTCCAGGACCCTACATTACTTGTTCAATAATTCAAGACTTCAGAAACCCATTTCGATTAGACTCACTTAGTCACAGCTTCTGGCTGAATGCAGTAATTATATTCCATTTTGCTGCCTAGGTACAGAATTGGCTTTTATATTTGCTTGTTTGTTTTAAGCCCTGAAAAACTTAAATTTGGCTTTAAACTTAAAAGCACAATTGGTCTGAATTTCAAATACGTTTTTATATATTACTGTCATAGTGAATCTAGAAAAACAATGCTTACTGCTTGTGGTTTTAACTCTCAGTTAGCAACCATGAAAAAACAGAATGTAAAGGTAATTCTTCGTGGGGTTAATGGTACTATTTCTCACAGTATAGAAGTGATAAAGCCCTAGGATGGGATCCAAAATATATCATAGCAAATCTTCCAATTTTCCACATCCATTATTTAATCAGGATGTCTATAGATAGAATTGATGGGGTAGCTGTATTTCATAAGAGTATAATAGAGTTGCTATTAAATTTTGAAGATACTATCTTCACATTAGTGATCAGAATATTTTCATCTGTTGATGTAATTTCTTTACAAATATTTCATAGAGAATTTTCATGTTTTATGAACCTCTTGATAAGAATCACATCCTTATGGGGGTAACCTAGGAATAGTCACAGGCAATAGATGATTGCCTAACTGCAAAATATCATGACTTCAAAAATGGATCCAAGTGAAAAAAAAAAAAAATGGATCCAAGTGAAATTGAGGTGATTCAAATTCTACTAACTGTTTTCAAAGCCCCATAATCTTTTGGCTTTGGCTTGAATACCAAAGGTTGACTGGCTTTATGCTTGTTTATGATGGTGATGATGAAATCACTGTGCCTGAAGCAAATGGTCCTTGTGTTTCTCAGAAGATTTTAAAATTCATCATGCAGATTAGGCAATCTGATGCTTTCTGACAGCTCGAGGGAAGTATATTTGTGTGCATGTGAATACAGAATAGAATTAAATCTGGTCTTACTTTAAAAAAAAAAAAAAAAAGAGCCAGTTGGTGCTATTTCTGAATTGGCTGTGATATTTAACCATTTCACTCTGGAAAGTACATGTTTGTACTCTGAAAATGTTCCCTTTTTTTGTCTGAGGAATTTGGGAGTAAACTGGGAATGTTTTAGGGCCACAGAATTGTTGTAGCATATGTCTTATATGTTCAGCTACAGTGATCTGGCATGAAATAGAATTGTTATATATCTCAAGTTTACTGAATTCATTTGACAGTGGGATTAAGGTTAAGAGTATAGTTTTTATATGTAATGAAGAATGAGCAATCATAATAAGTATAGCAGAAGACAAATATTTGATTTTCAAAGGTCAACACAAAAAACTAGAAAAGCATTTTTAAAAGTAATAAATATTTAATGTTTAAGTAGAAAAGTATTGTGAATTAAAATTGAAATGGAAGCTCAGTTTGTTGTATTTGGTTTTATCTTATCTCAGAAATATAATAAATAGAAGAGTAATAAAGATTGACTTATGTAATTTAGAATTCTAGGACTTTGAAAGAAATGTTATGAAACTTGATTTACATAATGAACTATTAAATCACTTTAAGATTCTTAATGGATAGCTGCAGTGGTCTTAATTAGCGTGACCAAAAAAGCAAACTCTATTAAAACAATTTACAAAGCAACATGAAAGCTAGGGAAGATTGCTAGACAGAGTGCTAAAAGCACTAGATATTTCTGGATGAAATGCAACATTGAGTCCCATTAGTTGTGGTATTGTGAAGACCTGAATTGCATGTAAGGCAACACATTTTTACACAATGATTGCATGATCATGGTAATGGATATATCTTTTAAGATTAAAAATGTAAATATCTTATTAATAAAATTGTTTTTAAATATTCACAAAGAATACTTGATATATTTTATCTTAAAATTCCTCTAATGGTTACAATGTCTACATTTGAAAAAACATGTATCCTTTAAATCTTAACAATGCTAGGGTGTGCAATACTTAATTCCATCCCTGAGAAACTTGGTTTGGAAGAAATGATGACTATTAATTTTAAATATGGTTAATTTTTTTAATATAGCCATCCTATTTCACAATTTCTCCAAAGATTTTGTCCACTGTTTTCTTGTTATGTCAGATCTGACTTTCTGCTGTTTGCTGTTTCTATGACAACTGCCATTTTAGCTTGGAGAAAGTAGTACCTATTATAAATACCTCTCTCTATATTTTCAGATACATACACACATACACACATTTTAAGAATTTTTTACTTAACATGGGGCGCCTGGGTGGCTCAGTGGGTTAAAGACTCTCCCTTCGGCTCAGATCCTGATCTCAGGGTCTTGGGATCAAGCCCCAGATCGTGCTCTCTGCTCAGCAGGGAGCCTGCTTCCTCCTCTCTCTGCCTGCCTCTCTACCTACTTGTAATCTCTCTCTGTCAAATAAATAAATAAATAAATAAACAAATAAATAAATAAATCTTTTAAAAAGAAAGAATTTTTTACTTACCAAAATAATGATCATTAGGCTGACAGTTATCATGGTTATTAATCAATCCTAAAATTAACTGTTATGCTAATTAGATCATGGCTACATTAGGACATATATATTTTACATTTGTCCTAGATTTTTTAAAAAATATGCATAAAGCTAGAGAGGCTGGAAAAGAAAATCTAAGTAAACTTAAGTAATTTATGGGCACTAATAAAGAAGCATATATACTTAGAAATTCCCCCTGACGTAATAAAAGTTTTGATGAAAAATTAAAAAATGAATGGAATCCAAAAGGGATAAATGCAGCTTAAATAAATACTGTTATATTTCAAATAACTTTTTTCTTTTGGCATTCACTAGCTTTTAGCCCGAATATGAAAAATGGTTGAAATTAATCATTGTAACTCTGTAAACTCTTTGAGGATAAGAGCTGCACCCCATATTTGCCCCACATTACTTAATGGTAATAATCACAACAAGCTTTATTGAACATATATAATTTGCCAGGCATTGTACTAGATGTTTAAACAAATTATTTTATTTCATTCTGATGTTAGGTCTTAAATAAATTTATTTTCAATTGCCATGTTCACGTCTTTTTTTGAAAAAGGAAATGCTTAATTGATTAAATGATTTGTCATTTTAAACATGACATGAGACAATTGAAATAAGTTAACTAATTTTAGAGAAATTAAGAATTTTGGATACAATTGGGGTGAACTTCAACAGGTGCAAACTCATAGGAAAAGACAATTTCTATCAAATGTTCATAAAATTTCCAATTTATGCACACAATTTTGCCAGTATAAGTGAAATCCCTCTCCAACCTCTCTACATAGCTTTACCAACCTTTAAGCTTATTCATTAAATCAGAATATTCTAAGATTAGAACATTGAAATACTTTGAATCAATATGTTTAACATTTACTTCTCACTTTCAAAAGTTGAATGTAGGGGCGCCTGGGTGGCTCAGTGGGTTAAGCCTTTGCCTTCGGCTCAGGTAATGATCTCCTGGTCCTGGGATTAAGCCCCACATCGGGCTCTCTGCTCAGCATGGAGCCTGCTTCCCCCAATCTCTCTGCCTGCTTCTCTGCCTACTTGTGATTTCTCTCTCCCTTTCAAATATATAAATAAAATCTTTTTTTTAAAAAAAAGCTGAATGTATAAAAATTTTAGCTTTAACAATGGTTTTTGCAGTATTTATTCTTATGGTGAAAAATTATATAGAACCTATATACCACACAATTGGTTAAATAATCTGTGGAAACCCATATAGTCAATTACTATGTGGCCAATAAAAACAGTTGAATGGATGTATCTTTTAACATAAAAATATATTCACATTAATAAAGAAGTTTGCAAAATTATATTTTCCTCCCATTTATAAAACCTCCATTACATTTCTACTCCTATTTATAAAACCTCTTAAATCTGTATGAGATATGTATAAAATAAGATCTAGAGGTAAAAAGAGAAATATTTTCTGTAGAAATATAGAAAACCTTAAGAGACATTTTCTCTGGATATTAAAATTATGGATAGTAAGTTTTGTTACTTACTTATTTCTCAATTTTCACAATATCTATATATTTTCTCAATTTATTTTCATACATTTTTAGCTTAATAAGACTTGTGTTCATTCATTATGATCGTTTTCTAGATTTTTCACTAATATGATTATTACTGTCATGACATGCTTGTAGATAAATCTTAGAATAAATCCTTAAAAATGGAAATCATAGTTCAAAGAATATAATTTTAATTGCCCTCCAGAAAACTTTGCCAATTTATGTGCCTATTTTAAGTAATTGAGTGCCTATTGCCCCAACGTCTTGCCAGTTGGGCCCACATACACCCCTTGGCCAATCTGGTAGGTAAGAACTGATTCTACTGGTGTTTTAACTCGAATTTCTCTGAATACTGGAAGCCGACTATTTATATATTTATTTATTTGCTTTTTTTCTGTGTATATAAATGTTCTATTATTTTATTATGATCATGATTTCTCTTTCATTGTTTTATAATATTAAGGATTATTTGATTAACACATATGCAATAATGTCTTTCCTATTTTGCCATTTATCTTTTCACCCTATGTTTGCATAGAAATATATTTATGTGGTCAAATATATCACAGATTTGGCTTTTAGGAAATACTTAGGTGGAACTTCTCTGCTCCCAAGATTAATTGTATACAAATAATTTCTTCTAGAACTTTTGTAACTTTCTATTATATATTTAAATCTTCAGACCAGTTGAAAATTGTTGGCATATTGTGTGAAATAGCTAACTTTCCAGTTTTCCAAAAATCATATACTGAATAATATGGTTTCTATTAATATGAAAGTATATTCTTTTCTTGAACCAGATGCTTAAATACAATAGGACTAGTGTCTGTGGTCTCCTTTCTGTTTCATGATCTGGATGGTTATTCCAAAACCAACAATAGTGTTATGTTATGACTCTATATTAAGTTTTACTATCTCACATAAGAGTTCACAATTTTCCTTAACTAGACAGAAACACCACATACTACCATACTCTTTAAAGGCTCTATAAGCTATTTCACATGAACATTATTTGAATTTTAAAAGAATATTGTCAAGTTACCAAACAAACCATTGCTATGTCATGGAAATTGCATTAAATTTATTGGTTAATTTGGTTCACAAGGAAGGTTGGTGTCTTTGCCATATTGCTTTTCTATTTTAGGAATGCCAGATATCAGGGTGCCTGGGTGGCTCAGTGGGTTAAAGCCTCTGCCTTCAGCTCAGGTCATGATCCCGGGGTCCTGGGATCGAGCCCGCAATTGGGCTTTCTGCTTGGCAGGGAGCCTGCTTCCACCTCTTTCTCTCTCTGCTTGCCTCTCTGCTACTTGTGTTCTCTGCCTGTCAAATAAATAATAAATAAAGTCTTTAAAAAAAAAAATGGAATGCCAGATATCCTTTCATATTTATTTTGCCTACAGTAGAGTTTTGTGCTTTTCTTCTTGCTGTGCATTTTCCGTGCTGAATCCCCAAAGTTTTTTGACCCTATTATGAATGAGACTTTTTATATATGTTGTAACAGATTATTGTTGTTACTAAAAAGACATTGTTTTTCTTTTTTTAATGGAAATGTTACCAGGTTATATCTTTATTTAGCCATAGGATATTCTTTATCCTATATGAAGGAGGTATGCTTCCATTAAGAGTTTTTAATTAATAAGTACTATGAAGTTACATCATATTCCTCATTAGTTCATATCAAAACAATCCCATTTTTTCTATGACCTGTTAATATTATAAACTGAAAAATATTTTTCCAAATATAAAACTATTATTACCTTTGACTCTTTTACATAATAAGGTAACTTAATCTCACATGAGGAAGGGCACCTGCATGGCTCAGTTGGTTAAGTGTCTGCCTTCTGCTCAGGTCATGATCCCAGGGCTCTGGAATCCAGTCCTGCATCAGGCTCCCTGCTCAGTGGGTAGTCTGCTTCTCCCTCTACCCTTCTTCCCTGCTCATGAATGTGCACACTTGTTCTCTCTCTCTCTCATAAAAATAAAAATAAATAAAATCTTTAATCCCACATGAGGATCAAATTTAGTCTGGCAATGTATATATAATAAAGAACCCTTAGAAATGGTCAAGGTTAATTTAAAATTCACTTTAAAATGTGTTTCATTAAGAAAGAACAAAGCTGAAGGCAACACTCTTCCTGATTTCAAACTATATTATAAAACTGTAGTAATTAAAGCAAAATGATACTGACATAAAAACAGATACATGGATCAGTGAAACAGAATGGAGACCCCCAACATAAACTCATGTATATATAGCCAACCAATGATTCACAAGGGAGCCAAAATATGCAGTTGAGAAAAGTTAGTCTCTTTAATCAATGGTGTTATAAAAACTGGATATTCACATATGAAAGAGCAAAACTGGATTCCTATCATATGCCATTCACAAAAATTTCATTTCAATTTTGAATGCCTTTGAATCACTATCTCATTTAGTCCCCACAAGACAATCTATGAAATGAGTGAAGGTGGTGATCTTGGTGGAATTTCCATGTTATGGATGAGGAAACGGAGAAGAAGTGGCATAAACATGCCTAAATTCACACAGTTTGTACATGCTGCCGCTGGAATTAAAACAAGCTCAAATGCCAGAGACAGTATTGTTAACCACTACACTCTGATGTATGTTCTAAAGTCCATAAAAAAAAAAAAACCAATCATTTTGTTTCCATACCACGTAATAGATACTTTGTTTCAATATCCTCAATTTTTGAAGAACTTTCTACATTAAAGACAAGTGGTTCTTCAGTCCTTCTTTACATTAATACTCGTGAAAATAAAATGAAATACAACTGAAAGTGATAGAAATTGAGACTCTGGTCAAGTTTAACCCACCTATGCTGATTGCCACAAAAATTAGCTTTGTTAAATGCTGAACCTCTGGTGTTCCTGCCCCTGGTACCTCTAAGACTGAAGGGGTATAAATTCTTCCCATATACCAAGAGTCTATTAAGATTCTGTTCCTAAGAGAATCAATGGAGATCACTATGTGTAGAACACTATGCTGGAGAGTAGGCAGAGTAAAAGCGTGCTCTTGCCCTGGGGAATATTCTCACTAGATGAATAAATGAGACTAATAGACATGAAACCATCCTGAGAAATACCATCTTTATCTGAAAATTATGTAGAATGGAGAAAGATCAGCTCTGATCTCTAGGAAACTTTGACCTAGAAGAAGATGCATCACTGAATGGAAATATGTTTTGGGGAAGATGGGGGTTGTTTTAAGTTCTTCAAACAAAATTACTTATTGGCAAGTGAGATCTGACTCTTTGTTCTAGGTACTCAAAGCAAACAAACTGCTAACCACCTTTAGGTTTCTAAGGATTTCTATTCTGTGAAGCAAAACCCATTAATTTCTATTTCCCACTTGATTGAGGAGCACTAGGTTTTGAGTGCTACCTTTGTTTTCTGTTTTGTCTGGCATCTCAACTCTTAGAAAATTATTATAACCAGTTCACCATCTGAAATTCCTTCCATTGAACCATCTAGCATTGCCTGTTTTCTGAACTGGACCCTGCCTGATAACTCTAGCCTGGGTCACATGCCCTTCACTGAACCAATCACTGTGGCCAAGGAATGAGGTTCTTTGTTTGGCTAGATCTTATTCATTTATCCACTCTTGTGGTAATAAGAAAGGAGATGTAGAGTATGTTAAGAGAGAAAAAAAATAGAAGAAAGAAAAATATGTTGGGCCACCAGTAATAATGGCTATCATACTAGTAATTCATTTTGACACCATAGTGAATAAACATGAAGATCTAAATCGCTTTTGTTTAAACAGCACTATACAAATAAATTGTGAATAGTGGAAATATGTCAATTGCTTTTTTTTTTTTTTTAGATTTTATTTATTTATCAGAGAGAGAGGGAGAGAGAGCGAGCACAGGCAGACAGAATGGCAGGCAGAGGCAGAGGGAGAAGCAGGCTCCCTGCCGAGCAAGGCGCCCGATGTGGGACTCGATCCCAGGACGCTGGGATCATGACCTGAGCCGAAGGCAGCTGCTTAACCAACTGAGCCACCCAGGCGTCCCTGTCAATTGTTTTTTAAATTTATAAATAGTCTATCAAAATTCTGCTCTTTTGCTTATAAAATAATAAGAATAAATATAAAATAAATGAGAAAAATATGGGAAAGGAAAACAAGATAAAAACAAGATTAGTCAGTCAAGATTACCCTTTTTAAAATTAATTAAGAGACCTAATGTGTTAAAGGTCTGCTATTAGTCACCTGTTGTTTTATTTATTTATTATTATTATAATTTTTTAAAATTTCGTTTATTTATTTGACAGAGAGAGATAGCGAGAGCATGGACACCAGCAAGGAGAGTAGAAGAAAGAGAAACCGGCTTCCTGCTGAGGAGGGAGTCTGATGTGGGGCTTGATCCCAGGAATACTGTGATCATGACCTGAGCCAAAGGCACTTAATGACTGAGCCACCTAGGCATCCCTCACATGTTGTTTTAAATGCCTTATTTATCTTTCCTGAAAAATATGAAATCAGAGTCTATATGCCCATTTAACAGATGAAGAAACTGATGTTAAGTAAATTGCCCAAAGTCATAAAGTAAGATGAGAGCATCAGCAACATGTTAATGTCTGTGTTTTTGATCCTCGAGAGCCTAAGCACTTTATATTACATTATTATGCCACTTACATTTCTCCCTTCAGCTGTATTGAATCAGCATTTCCCTACTCATTTTTTTTTTTTAAATCTTCATTCAGGGTTCATTCATATTCACCTTCTGGTAAAGTCACTTTATTATATTCATCTATCAAGAAGTCCAACAACAGACTTCTATAACCAAATTCCCTCAGATAATATCCAGAATGAATCCCTCTTTCCTTTATCCATACTTCATACTCAACATTGGCACAATGTGTAGCAACACGGTGTTACAAGTGGACCAATTTGTGACCAAGTTAATTACATAATCGTTTACACCCCAATTCTGCCTGCCACAACATGCAATGTTTCTGAAATCTGAAGAAAGTACATCAGCATTTATGAAATAGTAGGCGCTGGACACTTCCACCAGGGGCATATTTGTAAGGCTCCTTATATCTTATTGCGGCAGAGAAGATCAGAACATACTTTATAACACAATGTCTCTGATTTGTTCCTCATTGTTCTTCAAGAGAATGCCAGTTGTCAGGGCTGCCCAGCAACTATTCAACTATTTATTTGGGTGTTCCTCTCCTGTGGGATAGTTACTGTGTGGTTTCCATGAGGGACAATGCCCACTATAAAAATTAAAGCAGATACCACAGGCTGCTTTGACAACTAAAAGTTGAGTGAACACATTCTGTAAAGTTCTTCCTCTTTTCTTCCTGTCCGTGGATATTGCTTTTTCTTTTTTTAGGTTTGGTTTCTATTTTCTGCCGTACACTGAAAGTACACTGACTAACATAGGCTGCAGTTTAGCTGAGTTCCTGGGACCATCTGTAAGAATTTATGCATATCCTGGGAACCTGATCGATTCTAGCAGCAATCCTCTATTTTCTCTCTTAGATTAAGGAGACCTGCAATCAATTTTATATTTAAAAGTTGGTTTCTGCTTGAGGAAATTGGGGGCCCAATGTCCAAAAACCATTCTGTGCTTCAAAATGGAATCTCTGAATAATTCTCTTTCAACAGACACACATGCATTTTTATGTGAAGTCATACATATTGTTTCACAAAATTTACTTAATTTCCTCCCGCCCTCTCTTCCTCTCTCTCTTTCTTTCTGCATACTATTCCACAGCACAAGTTTACCCAATATAGTCCTCCCTTTTCCTGCCAGTTGTTTTTTAAGTTCTCATTTTTTTTTATATTAAAACCTATGTTGCTCTAAATATTCATGTACCTAGTGTATGTTCAATTTTATACATTGTTTTATCGATTACTGTTGAATTATTTTCATGATATTTTCTGGTTCCAAGATAATCCACAAATAATTTAACTAAACTATAATCTTATTTTGAGCTCCCTCTCTCTCTCTTTCTTTTTCTTACCTGTTTCCTTCCCTCTCTCCTTCCTCCCTCTCTCTTTTCTTTCTTTTTATTTTGCTTGGTTTCTCCCTTTCCCTTTTCTTTCTTTCTTTCTTTCTTTTTTTTTTTTTTTGTAAAGATTTTATTAATTTATTTGACACAGAGAGACACAGAGAGAGAGGGAACACAAGCAGGTGGAGTGGGAGAGGGAGAAGCAGGCTCCCACTAAGCAGGAGCCTAATGCAGGAGACTCAATCCCAGGACCCTGGGATCATGACCTAAGCCAAAGGCAGATGCTTAACTGACTGAGCCACCCAGGCACCCTGTTTTTTCCTTTTTCTTCCTGTGCATTCTTCATCTATATTTCTAACTCCTGTAGGTAACTCTTACTGTCCTAGTTATCCTTTCATTTTTTTTTCAGTATCAAATAATCATAAAGATACTGTCACAAAAGATTTTTTTTTGTCAAAAGTGGATCATCTTATATACATTTTTCTTCATCCTGACTCTTTTCATTGAACAATACCTTATGAAAATTCCCCAATGTCTTTGCCATAGCTCTATTTTATTCTTTTTGATGATTGCAAAATATTGGATATATTCTATTTTTTTTTCAGTCCTTCCCCTACGAGTGTTCATTTGTTTCAGCTTAGTTTTTATGCAGCTATGAGCAAGGCTGTAATGCATATTCATTTGAAAAAGTCCTTATATACTGGTGCTTTACTGGAAAAGAGAGAGGGGAAGTGAGGAGAGAGAATCTCAAGCAGTCTCCACACCCAGCATGGAGCCATCATGGGGCTCGATATCACAACCCTGAAATTATGACCTGAACTGAAATCAGTAGTTGGTTGCTTAACTGACTGAGCCACCCAGTTCCTCCAATGCTTTACTTTTGTTTCTCTAATATATATAGGTATAGATATAGATATAGATATAGATATAGATATAGATATATTTATTTATTTATGGTAGGGAGGAGGAGAGAATCCCAAGCAGACTCCATACTAAGCTAGAGCCCAAGGTCGGGCTCAATCACACCACCCTAAGATCAAGACCTGAGCTGAAATCAAGAGTCAGAGGCCCAACTAACTGCACCACCCAGGTGCTGCCAGTGCTTAACTTTTTTGAGGATAGATTCTTAATAGTAGGGTTAGGGTTAGGCCATGTAATATCTGGAGTGAGAGGGGACTTCTAGAAAGAATGAAGAGCAAATGCAGATGCAGACCATTGGCAAAGAGCTTAACCCTTGTGTGCATGGGCAATGGGGAATCAATGGAGAAGGCATTGACCAGGTGGGAAACCGTTGTTGAGTGGTAGAAGTGAGAGATGTGGGACTTGGTGACAAGTGCTCAGATTCACAATAAATCTTGAACGTAGAGCTAATGGGAGATGCTGATGTTTAGATGTGAGGTTTAAGAAAAACAGATAAACATGAATAATTCTTAGGCTTTTAACTAACTTTATATTTTGGAATAATTTTAGTTTCACGGCAAAGTTGTAAAAATAGCACAGAATTACCTAAACCCTTTGCTCAGCTTCCTCCAGTATTAACATCTTATGTAACCGTGGTACATTTGTCCAGACAAAGAAATTAACATTGTTACCACTTATTATTATATTAACTAAACTACAGATTCTTTTCAGATTTATTCATGGATATCCTTTTTCTAATAAGATCTACTCAAGAATATCATGTCGAATTTAGTTATCATGTCTCCTTATTTTCCTCAGTTTTTCAGTCTTCTCTTGTTTTTTTTTTTTTTTTAAGGACCATTACTTTTTGAAGAGCATAGTTAGAATGTTTGGCAATTTTAGTTTTCTCTGATGTTTTCTCATTACATGGAGGTTGTAGATCTGGAGTAAGAAAGTCACAGAAAATGAAGTGCTCTTCTTGTCCAAATATATGAGGGACTAGATGATACTAACGTGCTGTGTCACTGGTGGTATTAATGATTGTCATTTGGTTAAGATGATATGTGCTAAGTTTCTCCAATTTATCATTAGTGGTTTTTTTTTCCTTTTTCCATATTCTATTCTTTGGAAACAACTTATTTAAATACAGCTCACACTTAAGGTGGGAGTGGGGATCAAACTCCACTTCCTGAAAAAGGATCTACTTATTTTTTGGAATACTTGTAAGAAAGATTTGTTCCTCCTCCCCTACTTATTTATTTAGTCATTTATTTACATGAGCATAGATATTTATTTTATTTCTTATTCTATTCTTTTTATTTCTTTTATTACTCATAGATATTTATTTTATTTCTTGGTTATAATCTAATACTGTCATTATTATTATTATTATTACTCTTATTACTATTATTTGCTTAAACTATTCCAACTCTGGTCATTAAAAGTTCTTTCAGGTTTATTCTTATATCTTTTTGACATGCCTGTGCCTGTTTTTTCTTTCTCTTCCTTTCTTTCCATCACCATAAGATGCTTCAAGTTCATTTTTTGTTTTCCTTGCCCGAGTCTAGAATCAGCCATTTCTCTAGGAGCTATGTTTTTATTATAAGTCACTGGGTAAACACGGATGTCATTTACTGCACTGGAAAAGACTGGAGTAGGAGGAGGAAGCCTGGAGTATGTTATTTTCTTTCTTTCTCTCCCTTCCATCTTTCCTTCCTTCATTCTTTCCTTTATTTCTTCCTTCCTTTCTTTTTATTATTATTATTACTATTATTATATTAACATGTTAACTTTCAAAAGCATGTTAGCCATTCAAGCAGAGCTGTGGAATAGACTGTGGATATCAGAATCTATAGCCCAGTGAAGGGGTTCAAGCTAAAAGCTAAATTGGGGTTCATAAATAAATGGTGGTATTTAAAGACATAGGACTGGATCTGCTTTTGTAAGAAAGAGTCAAATAGAGAAGAAATATCACATCTCAATCTACTAAAGGATTTCAATGTCAGGAAGATTAGAAGAAATTAGGCAAAGAGGTTAAGAAGGGGCAGCGGATGAGGTAGGAGATAAGCCTACTTCGTGTATGGTATCCTAGAAGCCAAGTTAAAAAAAAAAAAGTGATTATCTGAATCAAACTCTCTTGAGAGAAAATTTACCATTTGGTTTGTCAATATCTGAGTTCACTGCTGACCAAGGGAAGTGCTACTTCGGTGGAGTTGTAAAAATGAAGCCTAATTTGGAGGTGTTCAGTACGTCTCTGGGGAAGTTGCTATAAAATGGAATTGAGAAATAAAGTGATGAGATGGGGAACTGATGTAAAGGGATTTTTTAAGTTAAGTTTTTAATTTTAATTCCAGAATAGGTAACATACAGTGTAATATTAGTTTCAGATGTACAATATAGTGATTTAACAATTCTATACATTACTCGGTGCTCATCAAGGTCAGTGCACTGTGAGTCCTCTCCACCTATTTCACTCCTCTCTCACCTACCTTTCTTTTGGTAACCATCTGTTCTCTATAGTCAAGAGTCTGTTTCCTGGCTTTTCTCTCCCTCTTCCTTTGCTCGTTTGTTTTGTTTCTTAAATTCCTCATATGAGTGAAACATCTGGTATTTGTCTTTTTCTGACTGACTTATTTCACTTAGCATAATACTCTCTAATTCCATCCATGTTGTAAATGGCAAGATTTCATTCCTTTTTATGGTTGAATCATATTCTACAGTGTATATATACTACATTTTCTTTATTCATTCATTTTTGATGGACACTTTGACTGCTTCTTTAATTTAGTCATTGTAAATAATGCTGCAATAAATATCGGGGTGTATATATACCTTTGAATTAGTGTTTTTGTATTTTGGGGGTAGTGCAATTACTGGCTTTTAGGATAGTTCTGTTTTTAACTTGCTGAGGAATCTCCATACTGTTTTCCAAGGTGCCTATACTACTTTGCCTTCTCACCAACAGTGTATGTGTTCCCTGTGATTTTGATTTTAGCCATTCTGACAGTATGAGGTCATATCTCATTGTGGTTTTTATTTGCATTTCCCTGATGATGAATGATGTTGAGCATCTTTCATGTGTCTGCCGACCTTCTGGATATCTTCTTTGGAGAAATGTCTGTTCATGTTTTCTGCCCATTTTTAAATCGGATTGTTTTTTGGGTGTTGATTTTATCAGTTTTTAAAATATATTTTGGATACTAATCCTTTTTTGGATATGTCATTTGCAAATATCTCCTCTCATTTGGTAAGGTGACTTTTACTTTTGTCGATTGTTTTCTTTGCTGTACAGAAGCTTTTTATTTTGATGTAGTCTCATTTTATTTTTGCTTTTTATTTTCTTAGCTTTGTAATTAGAGAAATAGTGCTGCAACTGATCTCAGAGAAATTACTGCCTGTGCCCTCTTCTAGGATTTTTATAGTTTCAGTTCTCACAGTTAAGTGTTTAATCCATTTTGGGTTTATTTGTGTGTATACTGTAAAAAAGCAGTACTGTTTCCTTCTTTTGCCTGTAGCTGTCTAGTTTTCCCGGCACCATTTGCTGAAGAGACTTCTTTTTTCCATTGTATATTCCTTTACTCCTTTGTTGAAATTAATTGACCATATAACTGTGGGCTTATTTCTGGATTTTCTTTCCTTTTCTTTTTTTTAAAGATTTTATTTATTTATTTATTTGTAGATCACAAGTAGGCAGAGAGGCAGGCAGAGAGAAGGGGAAACAGGCTCCCTGCTGAGCAGAGAGCCTGATGTGGGGCATGATCCCAGGACCCTGAGATCATGAGATCATGACCTGAGCAGAAGGCAGAAGCTTAACCCACTGAGCCACCCAGGTGCCCCGTGGATTTTCTATTCTATTCCATCGACCTATGTCTGTTCTTGTGCCAGTACTATATTGTTTTTATTACTACAGCTTTGTAACATAATATGGAGTCCAGAATTGTGATATCTCCAGTTCTGTTTTTTTTAAATTTCAAGATCGCTTTTGCCTATTTGGGGTCTTAGCGGTTCCATACTCATTTAGGATTGCTTGTTCCAGTTCTGTGAAAAATGCTGTACGTATTTTGATAGGGATTGCATAAAATGTGTAGATTGCTTTGGGTAGTATATACACTTGAACAGCATTTGTTCTTCCAACCATGAGCATGGAATGTCTTTCCATTTCTATGTATCATCTTCAGTTTCTTTCATCAGTGTTTTATAGTTTTCAGATTACAGGTCTTTCACCTCTTTGGTTAAGTTTGCAGACAGATGGGACTAATCCAGTGAAATAGGGGGGAAGGGGGAATGGTGATGCAGGAGCATGAGGGAATAACTGAAGCAGCAAAGACCTAAAATTGGTGAGAAGAAATAGAATCCAAGAGAAAGGATTGATCTTAGGTGGGAGAGAAGTTTCTCCATTATAAGAGGATTGAAGGCTTACTATATGGGTATAAATATCAAGAGTATGTAGGATATAGATAAGAAGAGGAAATTAAATCATTCTTCCAATTTTCTTAGAAGCAGTATCATAAACTGAGAGGGGGAGATGGGAAAAAATGTTGGAGAGTTGCAAAGAAGCAAAGGTGCTTCTGTTGGTGGTGTCATTGGGTTAAAGTCTGTGATCATATATCAATAGTCTTTCCAGGGATGCAGTATCCTACATTTTCTCTAATCATAGTAATCTGTTCAGTGACTACTGGTAGTTTCATAGTAGGAGAGCTGAATTTAACCAAGTGATTTTTTTTTTTTTTTTCCATCACGCTGGTCCGAAGAGGAGAGAGAAAAGTCCTGGAGGTGAGTCTATATGAAAGGATAGTCTACCATGTTGAATAACAGACCCTACACTGGGTGAGTGGCAAGTGTGAACATGAGTGGGGGCAATGAAAAATATGTAGAGGTCGAGAAACACTTTTGGTGGTGGAGTGTATGCTCTAAGCAACTTGCAACCTTTTGTTATAAAGGTTCATTAAGGCTTCCCTATAACCTGTTGACCCTAACTGCCCCTGTGATCATAGAGCCTGAAACACCTTTTTAATCTCTTTTAATCTGTTTTACCAAATTTGTATGTCTTTTTGGGTCAATTTCACTAATTGGAAATTTTCTGGAAAACTATGTAATTCTTTAGGTTTTAATATTTTTACCTAAATTTTTACCTAGATTTTCTTATAATTTTTGCAAATTTCCCATAATTATCATTATATCTTTTCCCATGGTTACTACCTGATACATAAACAGCCCAATTAGGACTGATTTAATTTGTTTTGATAACTCTTACCCACTTTACTGAAATGGAATGACTTAAGTGTTATCATTTTAGGAAACTTGTTTGGACACGTGATACTACCTTATTATAGTTCAACACATGTTAGGAAGACACAGAAATTCACTTTTTGTTGTTTGGTAAATGAGTAGATGCTGCATGGGTTTTAATAACTATACTTCAACATGTGTTCATGAAGACACGAAATTAGAGTGATCTTGTTACTTAAAGAATTCTAAGTTGAATCAATGTGTCTCTCCATGGGGTTTTGTTCTTTTAGAAAGATAGCTTCAAACTTTACATAGCAGATTGGTCTTGCTAGATTCTTCTACCCTAAGCCCTTTGTGTGAAGAGGCAGTCCTGCAGAGAGAATGATGCTTCTGCTGGTTGCTGGTGTATTAATCATGCAATACTATATTTTAAGATGCAGTTGCAAATGTAATTAAACTATTGCACTGAACCTATAAGTCTTATTGTCACCTTAGAAATAGGGAAGAGCAAATTCACATTTCTTCACTTGTGTTCACAAAGTGACATTTCCTCTTGACATACTGAAACTGCCATGAAGCAGGCTTTCAGACATGCGAAATGGTTGGTTTGGGGGTCCAAATTCTGTGACCCTGAGAGGGTTAAGTTTATTCTCAAAAACTTGGCATTTGGAAGTTTGTTTTTTTTTTTTTTTAAGAGAGGAACAAGATAAGAGTGTCTTAAGCAAGTTATATTTCCTTGTAGTTAATCCATGAATCATCCATTAAAAATAATACAAGCTGATCTGATAGCTCACTTAAGGCTACTACTGAGATGTGACCTTCAGTAACCTCAGTGAAGTCTACCATGACTATTGATTGAAACATACCAACATGTGAGCTTTGTGCCTCACTGACCTACTAAAGATGCCCTTTAGAGAAAATGTTGACAAACACAGGAGAGTGCTTTTACCCTTGCCACTACATATGGCTGCTGGGATTGGTAGGATGGTTTGCAGTAATGTCCTCGGGCAACCAGAAAACTAAGGAACCTGACACAAAGAGAGGTGGTGCTCACCATTCCCTCTAGCTCTGCAAGATTGCAGAAATTTCTAAAAGTGAAAAACTAGGTCTCAGAAAATCTCTTAATTGTGGGGCGCCTGGGTGGCTCAGTGGTTTGGGCTGCTGCCTTCGGCTCGGGTCATGATCTCAGGGTCCTGGGATCGAGCCCCGCATCCGGCTCCCTGCTCCGCAGGAAGCCTGCTTCCCTCTCTCTCTCTCTCTCTCTCTCTCTGCCTGCCTCTCTGCCTACTTGTGATCTCTGTCAAATAAATAAATAAAATCTTAAAAAAAAAAAAAAAAGAAAAAAAAGAAAATCTCTTAATTGAATCCCAGATATTAGAAAAGATCAGATATGAATCATGAATGTTAGGTAGATATGAATCATGAATGTTAGGTACACATTCCTAAATGATAACATAGGTTTATGTCAATATTATTTTTCATAGAACTTATAATCATAAACCAGGGTTCTTTAGATGACTACCACAAACATTTATGAAGACAAATCATGTTGCATTTACTTTAGTGTACATGTTCCTAGTCTTCCATAAACTTCCACTTAGTGCCTGGGATGGTTATATTTATGCACAAATCAATCCCAGATGTCACTTGACACTCCTAAGGCCATCCGTAGGACTGGGATCCAACCTTAGTACAACTTTAACAGGGTATGCTAGGGGTGTTCACCTTGGGTTGTGATTACTTCAAAGACAGCATTTCAAGAAAGTGGCAGTCTCTACCAAACTTGTGAACATCACCACTGTTGTGCCCAGAGGGCTTGCAGAGGAAGAGTAACAGCCCCTGGATCTTTCTGAGATACGTTACTTAGGGATTATTCCTTTACAAATTTGCCTGGGTCTCAGGGTAAGTGCTATTGATCCACAGATCTTAGCACAACTCTTCAAATTCTCTCTTTCACGTAAGTGCACACATACTTCCTTACACAGTCTCATACAGCCCATGTCCCCATGTCACATCCGGCGAACCAAGGTGCGGCGTTGGAATGGTTTCCAGTGGTAACTATTGCATGTTGCACCCAGAACTAACACTGATCCTCAGATGCCCAATCTTGGAAATTAGCATTGAAAATTACTTGCTCTTCCAGAATTATTTTTCTTTTGTGATGAACTCCTCCCAGGGGCTCGACTGGCCTCAGTTTGGGTCAATCCTGTCAGTCAAATATATGCTTCTATATTTGACTTTCAAACAGGTCAAAGTTTGGGTTCCTTTTTTCCATTACCAAGGGTCCTTTGTCCTCTTTGTAAATTATAGGGTAATTGCAGGTATGTAAATTTAAATACTTTTGCTTTTCTCAATAGATAACTCTCAATGACTATAAAAAGTCTTTTATTTATTTGGTTGTAAAATACAATTATGTTTTCAATTCCAGTTTTAACAATCATTGGTCAAAAAATACTTCATCTTTTACTTCAGAGTTATCTACATGTCAAATACATAGCAATAAGTTTTCATACTTATAAAATAGGGAGACTGAACCAGGTAGTAGTTTCCTCATTTTTTTTTTATTGAACTCTATGCTTTAGTTTATTATGATTTCCTTTATTAAAATGCTTATTACATTGGCAAATTCTGGGACAGTCTATTTCATATACATAATACACACACACATATATATATATATATGTAATTTTATGATTTGAAATGTAAAAGAATGAAAAAGAAATCTTCATGGTAAATAAGAAATAAATAAAAATCTGGTATCTCTAAGGCACACCTTTTCCTTATTTAGTTTTACTGTGTCCAATTAAACAATAACCAGGTAAAAGGATTAAAGGAGAGCAGAAGTTGTTGTATGTACTTTCATGAGATTCTAGTGCCTAAATATAAATAGTATATATTTCTCCATAATCTATAAATAATGGAATACTCCATTTAGCTTAATGCCCTAAATTGCCAAATGAGATTTATTGTTACCTACTGTCCCCATTTTTTAAGAATAGTAAAAACTTTATTTTTAAGATAAAATCTTAAATAATACCTCAATAGATAAAAATGACACTTAAATACTATGGAATTCATTTTCATTAACAAGAAAGTTTGAGTTGAGATTATGAATGACATTTATAGACATATTCAACTCAGCATCTAACTTATTTTTGGTGTTTTGTTTTAATTGCAAATAATTTTTAAAGTCTTTATTCAGTGGACATACTACAAGCTGGTATATCTGTTAATATACTTATTGTTTTTTTTAATTATTCGACCTGCATTCTTAGAATATGTATATAGGTATATATGTATATATCATTAACAGAAGACAGAAAAAGTTGTACTCTGAAATATTCCTCAAAATGACTGCAACAGGTGATAAAAGTAATTGTTTCAGTGTTCTTTAGTATGTCATCATTTGAGGGTATAATGTTTAAGATATTTAAAATTATTAAAACTGAATTTTGAATCAATGTCTCCAGAATTTCTCAAGTTCTTCTGCTGAATCTACACTTCATCAGAACCAAGCTATACTCAATAACCTCTGCTTAACTCTGCAATTCTGACCATAATTTGATAATACTTATGAGTGAGTACCGTGGATATTCTAGTCTGTTCTAGACTAGTTAAAGAAAGTTAAAGGAAGAAAGAGGCTCCCAGAGACACAGTGTTCCTGCGATCTTTTTTTTTTCCCTTAAAGATTTTTATGTTTTAAGCTTGTCTGAAAAACATCAGCCCACGTCATTTGCTTGGGCTATTTCTTCATTCAAGTAACTCATGTATGGTATTTCCATACTGCCTATTTTCATTGGCAATGGTCTATGATGGTTCATTTCTGGCTGTTGCGGAAATACTAAATGAACCATCCTTCACAAACTTCTCTACCCCATCTATAAGAAAAACTTTTACATTTGTATAGACATAATGATTTACTTCAGCATGTTAGAAGGGAAGCTTCATTAATTCTTTAGAGAAAGTGATTATATACATTTTAGTTTGAGCAAAATACAAGTGTATAATTATTATGAGGATTTCATTACCTTTTAAAATTATGGCACTAAAAATTTTGAATAATGGCACTATAGTTTTAAAAATAAGATTTTTCTTAAAGCATGTTTCTTTTAAAGAATAATTTGTTTAAATTATTTTCTTAAAGCCTAAGGTATCTTCAAACCAGGACATATAAATGAGTTAATTTTATTATTAAATAGTTTCCTTTAAACAAATAAAAAAACATAATAAATATTCATTGTGATTGCTACCAACTATATAATTATGACATTCTGGTTGATTTTCCTGGATTTCTATATGTCTTGAAGATATGATCTCCTGGAAACCAGAAAGTTATTGAATCTAGTGTAATGGTGATTAACAAGATGGAATGTCTTTACCTTCATAGTAATATTAGTTTATTGATTAGAAATTTGCTACATTCTTCTAGCATGGATATTGTTTCTGCTAAATTATATACACTGTGAATATTGAGTTCTATATTTAATGCCTTGTTTGTATTCTAGGATTCCTATTGATTTTCCTGTGTCACGTTATATTTATATTATGTAGCTAGCTTTACTTTTTGCAAATATAACCTTATATGACATATTGAGGCATGTTTTCTTTTTTAAGGAAAAAATAAGGAGATAGCAACAGACTGAAAACAATGTTTTCAGAAGCATAGAGTCTTCAGGAAGATACTGGAGTTCATGAGATCTCAAGGTTAGCAGTTCACATATTATTATTTTCATGCTTTTACAATTCTGAGATATAAACTGTTCCAAGTTGTTCCTTCTAATGTGTAATTGGATTCTAAGGACACACAGTTCCTTAAAATACATATTTTAGCAAGATCTCTTTATAATTTTTTAAAAATTCATTTATACCAGAAATATAATGTTTAGTTTAATTGGGGATGGTAAAAAGAAAATATTGTTTCAGTAGAAGACCATTGGTTATTAAAATTTGCTTTGCTTTTTATAAAGGATAGCACAGTTAAGATACAAAAAAATAAATATTAGGCATCCTTATAAAATTTTATTTAGGATTTGTTAAGAAATGTACACCTACTTTGGAAATTTTTCATTTATTTTGTATCTTTGGCTGCAGTGTATCTGTAGATACACAAATAGTTTAGAAGGATAGCTGATTATCATTCCTTCTACAACCCTTTGAATCCCACTCTCTGACTTTTCCCCTAAGCGCAATCAAATAAATTATGTTTTTGTTGGAAAATGTGGTCTCAATAAAATGACAATTCATATGAATAAGCAGAAACATATTTGAGGACTCTTTCTATCTTGTGTAAAGTCCGAAATCTGGAAAAGCAAAGCAAAATAAAACAGCTTATTAAACAACTTATTATAATAATAGCCTAATGTAAAATGTTCATTTGAAAGTTTCAATTATAATGTAGGTTGAAATAGTATTTCATGGGATAGCTTGAGAATGTGGATGATTTCTGCCTTTTTTATTTTATAGGACCCAATATCAAATATTTGTAATATAAAGTGAAAAAGTATTAATGATCTTTTATTATGATTGCCTTAGTCACTGTTTTCTTCTACATCTTCTACATCTTTTCCTCATTCATCCAAGGATATATTTGTTCAAAATTTATTTAGGACTTACCATATGCACTGCAATGGGTGAAGTGCTTTGGTTGTTTAAAAATGAGTAAGATACGGTTCCTGTTCTCAAGAATTGCCCAACCAATATGTTACTCAGAAAGTAATTTTATTATTAACACAAACAATAGATAATTAAAAAGACAAATGAGATTTAAAAAGGCATGTAATGAATTCTAAAATGCAATGAGAATTATTTGGGGATTATTCATATTTTCACTTTATTGCTTTTACTAATCTAGTATAGTGAAAGTTTATGCCAATGGGAGTGTTGTTACTCTATTCCAACACACACCGGATAGATGTTTAAAAAAAATAGCTCTTCAAGCATAGCACAAGTAATATGAGACTTTTTAAAAAAGAAGCATCTTTTTTGCCACAGTTGCAAATTTAATGCTGTAGAAAGTCGTTATGCAAACACCCATGAAAAGAACAAAGGTGAGCATTACCTACTTGGTGTTCTTTTTTTATTCCAGTACATTTGACTTCTTTATGAAGTTCACCAGAGAATTAAATCATTTCCCCAATGACCTAGAAAAGCATATATGTAGGTTTGAAAAGGATTGAACCCTATAAACCCACATGTAAATAGTAGTTGGATGAGTAAAGAATTTGCAATGGTGTGGGAGTCTAGACTGCTTGAAATGGCATTGTGCAGCACTGTACTCCTCACAAAAAGCTTTTTAAGAAGGTGATAATGGGAAGATGTTAAAACAGATTAAATCATTAAAAATAGTAAAATTGTTTTTTGAAAAGTCAGTGAAGACATCTCTTGCTTAATTGTGCCCTTAGACAAGTGGTTGGATTAATTTATATAACAACCACAATTATTCAACAAGTATTTATTTATCAAGTGCCTACTAGGTGCATGTGAGCAGCAACAGTGAATAGAATACACCAATAGGTATTAATTCTTCTTGAAATTTTTGGTAGAATTCCCCTGGGGCTGTCTGGCCCTGGGCTTTTGTTTGTTGGAAGATTTTTGATGATGGCTTCAATCTCTTACTGGTTATGGGTTTGTTCAGGTTTTCTATTTCTTCCTGGTTCAGTTTTGATAGTTTATACGTCTCTAGGAATGCTTTCATTTCTTCCAGATTGTTAAATTTGCTGGTGTACAGTTGCTCATAACATGTTCTTATAATTGTTTGTATTTCTTTGGCGTTGGATGTGATCTCTCCTCTTCCAGTCATGATTTTATTAATTTGGGTCCTTTCTCTTTTCTTTTTGATTAGTCTGGCCAGGGGTTTATCAATCTTATTAATTCTTTCAAAGAACCAGCTCCTAGTTTCGTTGATGTGTTCTGCTGTTCTTTTGGTTTTTATTTCATTGATTTCTGCTCATCTTTATTATTTCTCTTCTCCTGCTGGGTTTAGGCTTCATTTGCTGTTCTTTTTCTAGCTCCTTCAGGTGTAGGGTTAAGCTGTGTTTTTGGTACCTTTTATATTTCTTAAGAAAGGCTTCTATTGCTATATATTTTCATCTTAGGACCACCTTGACTGTGTCCCAAAGATTTTGAACCGTTGTGTTTTCATTTTCATTTGTTTCCATGAAGTTTTTATTTATTTATTTTTTATTTTATTTTTTTTTAAAGATTTTATTTATTTATTTGACAGAGAGAGATCACAGCAGGCAGAGAGGCAGGCAGAGAGAGTGGAAGGGAAGGAAGCAGGCTCCCTGCTGAGCAGAGAGCCCGATATGGGACTCGATCCCAGGACCCTGAGATCATGACCTGAGCCGAAGGCAGCGGCTTAACCCACTGAGCCAATCAGGCGCCCCTCCATGAAGTTTTTAAATTCTTTAATTTCCTGGTTGACCTATTCACTCTTTAGTAGGATGCTTCTTAGCCTCCATGTATTTGAGTTCTTTCCAACTTTCTTCTTGTGGTTGAGTTCTAGTTTCAAAGTATTGTGGTCTGAAAATATGCAGGGAATTGTCCCAGTCTACTGGTACTGGTTGAGACCTGAATGTCCAATGGAAAAAAGATAGTCTCTTCAACAAATGGTGTTAGGAAAATTGGATAGCCACATGCAAAAGAATGAAACTGGACCATTTCCTTACACAACACATAAATATAGACCCAAAATGGATGAAAGACATGAATGTGAGACAGGAATCCATCAAAATTCTTGTGGAGAACACAGACAACAACCTCTTCGACCTCAGCTGCAGCAACTTGCAGCAACTTCTTCCTAGAAACATTGCCAAAGACAAGGGAAGTAAAGGCAAAAATGAACTATTGGGACTTCATCAAGATCACAAGCTTTTGCACAGCAAAGAAAACAGTCAAGAAAACCAAAAGACAACCAACAGAATGAGAGAAGATACTTTCAAATGGCATATCAGATAAAGAGTTAGTATCCAAAATCTGTAAAGAACTTATCAAACTCATAACCCAAAGAACAAATAATCCAATCAAGAAATGGGAAGAAGACATGAACAGACATTTCTGCAAAGACATCCAAATGGCCAACAGACACATGAAAAAGTGCTCAACATCACTCAGCATCAGAGAAATACTAATAAACCAGTGAGGATGAATGAAGCTAAAGAATGACTAAAATAAATCAGTCAGGAAATGACACGTGTTGGTGAGGATGCAGAGAAAGGGGAAACCCTCCTACATTGTTGGTGGGGAAAAAAAGCTGGTGCAGCCACTCCAGAAGATAGTATAGAGGTTCCTCAAAAAGTTGAAAATAGAACTATCCTATGACCCAGCAATCGCACTACTGGGTATTTACCCTAAAGATACAAATGTAGTAATCCAAAGGGGCACATGCACCTGAATGTTTATAGCAGCAAAGTCCACAATAGCCAAACTATGGAAAGAATCTAGATGTCCATCAACAGATGAATGGATAAAGACAATGTGGTATATATGTATACAATGGAATATTATGCAGCCATCAAAAGAAATGAAATCTTGCCATTTGTAATGATGTGGATGAAACTAGAGGGTATTATGCTAAGTGAAATAAGTCAATCAGAGAAAGACAATTACCATATGATCTGTGATATGAGGAAATTTAGAGGCGGGGGAGGGAGGGAAAAGTGAAAGAAGATGGGACTGGGGAGGGAGACAAACCATAAGAGACTCTTAATCTCAGGAAACAAACTGAGGGTTGCTGGAGGGGAGGGGGTTGGGGGGATAATGTGGGTGGGTGATGGACACTGGGGAGGGTGTGTGCTATGGTGAGTGCTATGAACTGTATAAGACTGTTGACACAGACCTGTACCCCTGAAACAAATAATACATTATATATTAATTTAAAAATAAAATAAAATAAAATAAAAGACTTTGGTAGGGAGAAAAAAAAAGAATACACCAAATCCTTGCCTCTGTGGAAATTATATTTTAGAGGGTGAAAATATATAAGCAATAAAAAAATTAATTATATATTATGTTACGTGGTTAGAGTGCTATGAAGAGAAAGAAAACAGGAAAGGGAATAGATAATGGAGAGGGATGCAATTTAAAATAAGCCCAGTGACTTAGTATTGCATAATTTACGCAATAGAGATAGATACTAGCTTTGCCCAAATAGTGCCAACTGAGAATGAATATGATGAAATACGACACCTACTAATAAGTATTCCAAATCACCATTTGTTAAAGTAAATGTTGTTAATGTATATAAAATAATGAGTATGTGTCTTCCTTAATTTAACCAGAAGGAAAAGATATATTTTTAAAATGATAATACACTTACTATATGTACATAAAATGTGGTCAAAATGTTTGCAATAAAGAAAGGTATAAATGAACATGGATTAGTCTCAGCACTTACTAAAGGAGTGAAGACTATAACTATTTATCTGTGTATGGGAGAAAATTAATCAAATTTTTTGAATTGAATAAATATGAACTTAAAAGTAGTTATAGGTATCTATGACAATACATATAGATGACACATAGTGTTAAAAAGTTCTATATAATTATCTTTCTGTTGTTTCATTATCAGTTTTATTATCATTTTAGGAGAGCTCTAAGTACTGGGACTATAGATAGAAGGGAGTTATTTAAGTACCATCTCATTCCCATAGTACCAATTTTTTAAAGGGCACATGTCTTCTTTTGTACATTTAATAGAAGATACATGGAGATTTGGAAATTAAATTAATCTATTTGTGATCACCAGCAAATGAGTCATCAAGTTTCTTTTGATGGTGATCTGGTTGGAATTTTTCTGTGAAACGTTAAGAAACATAAAATACAAAGCACAGGAATCTGGAGGTGTGTATGGTCCAGATGACCTGGGCATTTTTTGCAACCCATTTGAGCTATAGATGAACACATCATATAAGTTGATATTATCTTAAAAGCTATTCATTATTGATTTTGCTGGATAGAATTGAAATGTTTAGTCAACTTGCTATGCAGAAAAAGAAGTTAAATCAGTTCGTTTTCAGTGTTAATAAGTCAGTGTAAAAGAAATACCTAACCATCCAAATAAACAAAAATTGGATTAGGAGGTCTCAAAACCTAATAACCATTACATTTTCTTCAGTATTCCAAAAGGCAGGTATTGTAAATAGCATATCATCTAAAGTAAAATAACCAGTATTAGAGTATTACAAGAATGATGCAGTGAAGGTCACAATTGTTTAGAAGTCTGTTATAATTAAGCCAAAGCAGAGAGTACTTATTACATGTACTGTGAACAGAACAGTAAGCTCTATGAGTTTAACCAAAAGAGGCAACTGATACTATCAGCTATGGGAAATCCAAAAGAAAAGAAAACATGAGAGATGCAGAGGACTGGTGGAAGTTATAGAGAAAATAACAACAATGTCTTCTTCTTTTTTTTCTAAGGTATTTTTCAGATCTTTTCAGTTTTTTAATTTTTTATTTAAATTCAATTTAGTTAATGTATACTGTGTTACTAGTTTCAGGGGTAGAATTTAGTGATTCATTAGTTGTTTATAACAAGAACTTCTCATGTAAAGTCACTGTGTCAGAGATAAATTCTTTCCAAACCAATATTAACCTTTGTTGCATTCATTTGGAAACTTCAAAGGAAAGAGCTAGAAACTCTTGTTTAACGGTAACTGAAATATGAATTTTCAAAAGCAAGTGGAAAATTTAAACTCCCTTCCTTCGTTCCTCCCCATATTTGCTTTATAAAAGTTAAACCCAGGAATCATTTATGAATTTGTACCACAAGTCCAGTTCCCCATGGACTGACTCTACCATCCTCTCTCAAGCCACCACCCAGAAATATATGTCTTTGAATCTCATGGTACCTGGCATGCTCATGCCTGGGTGGGTCTTCCTTTACCTTTCTTCAATGGTTCTTTAGATGATTTCCTACCATTCTCATTCTTCCATCAGTCTTATAAATAGTTTAACCCAGGTTTCTCAACCTCATCAATATCAATATTTTGATCAGATAATTCTTTGTTGTGTGGGCAATTCTGTGCATTGTGGGATGTTCAGTAGCATCTCTGGCACAAGACAGTAGGGGTACTCCACCCTCCCCCACATTGGAAAAACCAAAAATGTCTCTAGACATTGCCTAGTATCCCGTTAGGATAAAATTATCCCAAGATGAGAACCACTGATCAAATCTGAACTTCCACAACTTCAGTAAACATCTATTGCATATCAACCACAAAGCCTCTTAACCGCCTTTAGCATCTTTCAATTAAACCTCAACCAAGATGACAGCTTCTCTTGTCAAAGTGAAACTCACCTCTGTCTGATCATCTGTGTGGTTTTAGTTTCCTTATGCCTGGCCTTTTACCTAAAATAATACCCTGTGTTATTACAAACTAATGAGTGGATATAAAGCAAGTGAGGAAAATTAGGGAAAAGGAAAAATATGGTAAAAACAAAATTAAGTCAGGAGTGATACTATGTTACAAATAACATAAGTGCTGGGGCACCTGGGTGGCTCAGTCATTAAGCGTCTGCCTTTGGCTCAGGTCATTATCCCTGAGATAGGGGACCGAGCCCCGCATCTGGCTCCCTGCTTGGCTGGAAACCCACTTCTCCCTCTCCCTCTGCCCCTGCTTGTGTTCCTTCTCTAGCTGTGTTTCTCTCTGTCAACTAAATAAATAAAATCTTTAAAAAATTATTAAAAACAAATGACATAAGCCCTTTCTTTTCCTTTCATTTTCTTGGAACTCACTGAGACTTGGAATCTTTCCATGTTCTCTGAGTCTTTCTTGAAATTTAGCTTGGATACCAGCAGCTTACTGTCTACATTTCTACAGCCTGTCCTTTCTCACACAGTACCTGAAACTTTCAATCCAAAGTAGGGTGTACCTTCTCTTCTCTTACACCAAGAGTGCTCCAGGAACAAATGATTCACTCTGCAGATTTATGGTTTTCTAATCCTCAATAGAGTCCACTAATCCTTCACTCTGACCATGGTCAGCCACTATTTCAAAAGTTTATCACCCCACTCCAGCCATACAATCTCTCCCCTTCATTCTCAGAGCACCTGGTATTTTAACAAGAAAATTGAGGTCATTGTGTGGAAACTATTTATGCCTCCTTGCAATTCCCTCCAGCTACAAACAGCTACATCTATCAACATTCTTACTTTCTTTCCTCCAATCTTAAATGATCAGAATCCTTCCTATTCAAGGCAAAGCCCGTGTTTGATTGTATTCCCTCTCACCTGATGCTGAGGCTTTGGCCATTATTTCCTTTTTGTCCTTTATCTTCAACTTTTTCTCCCTTGCTCACTCTTTTCCTTCAACCTGTATACATTCTTCAGACTTCTATCCAAAAAAGTAAGTCAGCAAACAAAAACAAACTGACCTCTCTCTTCACTAGATTTTATGGGCACTACTATTCAATTTCTGTCCTCTCCAACCCATTCAGAATCTCCACACAGCAGTCTACATTTATTATCTCTGCTTTCTAAGATCCAGTCACTCCTCAGCAGAGTGCCATCTGATTTCTAACCCCATTTAACAGAGCACGCTCTCTCTAAAGGCATAGATGACCTGGCAGCCCGTATCTTGACTGGCTCTCTCAGGGGCATTTGACACTGTTAACTTTTATTTTTCTGCTTCCACATCCTGGACTGTTGGGACAGCCCTCTCTCCTGGTTTGCCTCACACCTCGTAGACCCTTCGGGAAAGGCCCCTTTGACAGGTTCTGTGTTCTGCGTTCTCTCACCATCTCGGAATCACAAACTCAAATACTGATAGGTGACCGTAGGTAATATAAATGAGTGAAGTCAAGCTGATTTAAAACAATAAACAATGTAGAAGCCAAATAACAGGCCCAGAAACATTCTTGAAATTTGACTCTTGTTCCAATCACAGTGCTCCCCAGAGATCCACCCTGAGCTCATTGTCCATCTATCCTCTGCACTGTCCCTGATCAAGCCAGACCACCCTTTCAATTTTATTAATTACAGAGATGGCAATGACTCCAACCTTTTTATTTGATTAGGTGACAGAATTTTGTATCACACACACACATGTCTACAAGATATCAATGCCTAACAAGGACACATACACAAACAAATCATCAGAGCAATGAAATGGAGTAGAAAGTTCAAAAATAGACACTGTATACATGCAATCATAAAATGCAACAAAGAAATAATCATAAGTCAGTGGAGAGTCCCCTCAAGGAAATGCTATTAACATCCCAAGTAGACATTAATTAGTGTCTGCTGAAGAGGGTGTTTCAGATGGGGGAGGGGGAGTGTGGCAGAGAAGGACAAGGGCTTATTGATTAGAAGGTACTAGAATAATTGAACTACTTGGGGAAAAATAAAGTGTGGGCTACACATCATATCATATTAAAGGAAAATGTAGATGTTATTTTAAAAGACTTTAAATTCTATATTTCTCAACATTTAAAATATTAAACATTACATTTAATGTTAATGTTAATTCAATAGCTTTCAGATATTTATGTACCTTTGGTTTAAGAAAGCATTTAAATACTATAAAAAAGCAAAGAAAAATGAGAAATCATTTATTTAGCTTTATATTTATAAAAAGTAAAATTCACTCTTTTTGGTTATAGTTTCATGAGATTTGGTAATTACACTGAGTCTTGTAATCTTAATCTCAGTCAAGATACAGAACAGTTCTGTCATCCCCAAAGTAACCTTGAGCTGCTCCTTGCCAACTCCACCCTCCCTCTGAAATATCTGCTCTGTGTCACTATAGTTTTGCCTTTTCCAGAATATCAGATCAATTTTATGCTTATCAAATGAGGAAGTTTTTTATTGCATATCTGTTTCACAGTCCTATACTCCTAATGGAAATGTTAGTGGCAAAATATGTCAAGAAGCTTTCACATGCTTATGCTTTCTTTCTTTCTTTTTTTTTTCTTTTTTAAGATTTTCGTTTATTTATCTGACCGAGAGAGACACAGCAAGAGAGGGAACAGAGGCGGGGGAAGTGGGAGAGGGAGAAGCAGGCCTCCTGCTGAGCAGAGAGCCCGATGCAGAGCTTGATCCCATAACCCTGGGATCATGACCTGAGCTGAAGGCAGACACTCAACAACTGAGCCACCCAGGCGCCCCTATCCTCATGCTTTCTTAACTTAAACAAGCAGTGGATTTCCAGACAAGAGGAAATATATCATAGCATTGTATATAATTGTTGAAATATTGAAAATAACATACATGTTCTATATTAGGAGAATTGTTTTAAAAATTGTGGTACATCCAGAAGATAGCACATTACACAGCTACTAAAATTTCATTTAGAGAAAATTTCAATGACAAGAAATGTCACTAAATATGACATTGATTAGAATATGTTAGATGAGAAAAATAGATATAAAAAAGTGGAGATAATATAAATTATATATACACAAAGGACCATTGAAGTAAATAAAGGACGGGAGACATTAAATCAATCTACTGATTTACCAATATATTATAACAATGTAAAAATATAGTGTTTGAAATACAAAAATTTCCTTTCCAAAGTAGAATGACAATGATTTGTTCTTTTTTTATTCATTTCTAAATCTTCACAATTTTTATGTAAATCTTAATTTTAAAAAAGAATCTGCTTATCTCCTCCCTGGCCCAAATCTTTTCCTGCTACTGTGTTCACTATCTCAGTTATAAGTAGCCAGTCTTTGTGACATGTGGGTGGCTCCGTTGGTTAAGTGACGGATTCTTGGTCCTGGCTGATGCCGTGATCTCAGGGTCCTGAGATCATGTTCCATATCAGGCTCTGTGCTCCGTGCAGTCGGCTTCAGACCTCTCTCCCTCTCTTGCATGCTTTCTCTCTCTCTCTCTCTCTCTCTCTCTCTCTCTCTCGCTTTCTCTCAAATAAATAAGGAAAAACTTAACAACAACAACAACAAAAGTAGCCAGTCATCTAAGTCAGGAAGCTAAAAAGTAACTAAGATTATTACTTCTTATTCACCAGCCACTTCCAGAAAATCATGCCTGATTTCTATGGAGTTTCTTCCTCATGCTGCTTTTCATTCCCTCCAGAGAGCTGCATTGTCACCACTTTAATCCTGTGGCTCTTCCTCTCTCACCCATATAATGTGATAGCCTTCTGATATGTATCACAGGTTCTGTTTGTGCCTCTTCACATCCATTCTCGATACAACTGCCCAGAGGCTCAATCTGAAACAAACATCTGACCATGACCTTCAGGTACCTTCTTAAACTTCTTCAAAGATTTCCCATATGTTGATAGGCTCCAAGTTCTACCACGGAGCCAGCCAGGGGCCCCATCACAATCTTCTCTTCATACAGACATGCTTAGATCTAGAGACTCTTTCAGGAAGCCTTTCTGTGTTCTAGCTCCTTGTGTTTATGTCTATCAGATAATTGGCCCTTTATTCAAATTATCTCTTTACATGTTATCCTCCCCTCAAGATCAGTGAGCTCCAAAGTCTAATGCATATATCCTCCTGTGGGATGAGCAAGATCTTTTGAGAAGAAAGTAAAAATATTAGTACCTATCTAGAATTTAAACAAAAATTTGGGGAAAAAAGAGTTACATTTAACTTTGTGATTCCTATTATTTTTATTTTTCACATGAATATTATAATAAAAATTGTTGAAAAATAAAATAATCAACCAAATTGAAAAAATATTAGTACCTATGTTTATGATTCTTTATCATTTCTAACTTCTATGTCTAAATATTCATATAATTTAGATAATATATTTATAGTAATATATTACACATAAATACATATACATATGCATATGTATACATTTACTACATATATGCATATATTTTATGTGTGTGTGTGTGTGCGCGTGTCTGTGTATATATATGTGAAGTATATGGAAAAACTTTTTTTTTTTACTGGTAGAGATACATAATTTAAAATGTATGAAGGCAGGGTGCCTGGATGGCTCAGTCAGTTAAGTATCTGGCTTCAGCTTAGGTCATGATCTCGGAATTCTGGGATCCAGCCCCACGTGGGCTCCCTGCTCAGGGAGTCTGCTTCTCCCTTTGCAACTTACCCCCACTCTCAGTCTGTCTCCATCAAATAAATACATTTTAGAAATCTTTGAAAAAATAAAATGCATGAACATTGTTGCTCTGAACCTCCTCAAGAGCAAAGAATGCATTTTATTTATCCAGAGCATACAGCAAAGTGTTGGGCACATACAGATTCTCTGTGAACTTCCCTAAAAATTAAAATTTTAACGAACTCCTATCCACATTTGTGCTGTTAGTAGGGAAGTTATTAAAAATTTGGATTAAGGGATGCCTGAGTGGCTTAGTAGGTTAAGCAGCTGCCTTCGGCTCAGGTCATGATCCCAGCGTCCTGGGATCGAGTACCACATCGGGCTCCTTGCTCAGCAGGGAGCCTGCTTCTCCCTCTGCCTCTGCCTGCCATTCTGTCTGCCTGTGCTCGATCTCTCCCCTCCCCCCTCTCTGATAAATAAATAAATAATCTAAAAAATTTGGATTAAGGTGGAAGATTCTCTCATTTACTAACTTGAAGTGTATGACAGAGAATTTAAAAGAGAAAAATAGAAAGCAATAGAGGAAAAGTTCATAGTAAAGTAATTTTCAGGATTACAAATGTTTTCAAATTGTGAGCAATATAAAGTTTTGGGTTTTTTTTTTTTTTTCAATATAAAATTTTAATAGATGCATGCTTAGAGTATTTCAAAGGTAGTTAAAATACAACAATATTAAAGACCAGAAGATCTATGGGGATTTATTTTAAAAAGTATACATTTTTGAAGCAAGTGAAATTTTGAGGGTAGAGTATGTTTGTTGACCCCAACTCTACAAGCTCAGAACATGCATGTCCTTTAGAATTCTTTTCAAGGAGCTGCCCAATTTATATAGTATGTACATATGCATGGGGATATCTGCCTACCAGCTCCAATTCTAATCTGATAGAAGAACCAATTCCAATACTAATCTGATAGATTCCAATACTAACCTGAGAGAAGAATTTGAATCCCATTCAAGTAAGTTTGGTTATCTTATGGTGAAGGACTTTTTAAATTTTAATAAAATTGTAGTTCGAGTTATGTATAATTCCAGGCAACGAGTGTAGGAAAAATGTAAAGAAAAGTCAACTTTTGATTTTTATAAGAACAAATGGATACAAACGTATGAATAAAATATTTAAAAGCTGTGCTCAGTGTTGTTTTCAGGGCAAAGTTGAAAGTATATATCTAAATATAGTATCAGATATTGGAAAGGAATTTTTCTCTCTAATTAGTTTTTAAGAAACATTTTATGAACATGATGAATCTGGAGGCCGTCTCGTATTTTTTTTTCTTATATAATATTGTAGCTCTGTGTTTTTCTGCCCCCTTTCTTTATTTTAAGCAGAGTTGATTCTAATTTAATTGTTTTTAGATTTTTAGCATCAAGCCCAAAGTAAGCATCTAAAATTTTGTATTACTCTTTGAAAATTCTGTTCTATTCTAAGGCATACATTTTCTGAAACAATGCTATTTTTATCCCCCCATGATTACCTTTAAGAATCAAAAGAAATGAATACATGGTACAAGATAGTTCTCATATGGCCTCATATAATAGAAAAAAATAAAAGTAACAGATGGAACCTATTTCAGAACCCCTAAAAAAATCCCTTAGTACTAAAGTTCTTTTATTTTCCAAAATGATTTTTGTTTTTTCAAAACAGGATAATATTTTATATTTTGAGCACAATCAGTTAAGGAATTATTTTCAACACAGGTTTGATTTCCACTTGTCAATACCACATAACTATTTCTTTTACACCCACCGGAGGTGGCAACTTTACTCTCTTCTGAAATATAAATCAGGAGTGTTGAGAAACAGCTATAATTTTATGCTTTATTTTATCTCTAGGTATTTTATTTTTCAGGTCTAAAGAAAGAAATATGGCATAAATAACAGCCCAAAATACAAAAGTACAATTAGAATTACATACTGACTCATTCCCCAGCTCTGCTTAATCATCATCACCCTCTTCTCAGACTGACTGAGGAAATACCTGCTTTGAAATCCATTTTTTTCATACATCCTGTAGCAATGGGAATCCTTTCCTTGGCTCTCTCGGCTTGACAGTCTCAGAAGGGTAAAGGGCATATCAAAGGGCTAAAAGAGGCCAAGCTGCCTCGTGTTCACATTGTGCGCTCTGTGTTGAAACTTCCAGAGGTTTATTGATGCAGTGGGACTAGA
Source organism: Mustela lutreola (assembly GCF_030435805.1). NCBI lineage: Eukaryota > Metazoa > Chordata > Mammalia > Carnivora > Mustelidae > Mustela > Mustela lutreola. The sequence goes on along the minus strand of NC_081292.1, from coordinate 149,227,033 downwards.
AAAATAAGAACAGAACCAATTTTCTCCATGGCCTTCACCCTCTCTCACAGACCACAAGATAACCACTGTTATCAAAAGGAAACTAGAATTTTCCTCTTCTGTTTTTTTGCCAAGCTAAAATAATGGGATTTCTTTTTTCTTCTCGAAGATGTTTTACGAGGTTAAATATCAATCTTAGCCGGGTATTGCTTATATTCGGGACAGGTAGTGTATTTCCATTTCTTTTCCTCTATTACTGATATGTGAATAATAGGAGTACTAAAATGATCTTACATTTACATTTAAAGATTTTATGCCAACTTGACATAAGTTAGAAAATTTTATGTATGCACGAGCAAAATATAAGACAATATTTTTTTATGGTTTTCAATGTATCATAAAAGGTTTGTGTTGATAAAATCAATACAATATGTAATAAATCCTAAATATAGGAGAGAATGAATTTTTCTCATAACTGTAAAATTTAAGAAAAACTATAAAGAAAGAAAATTAGGTTAAAATAAGACGTATATAGTGAAATTAGTTATCTCATCACAGATTATGCTATTTTCTCTAATAAAGGAAGATCTTGCTTTAAAATTAAAGAATCAAAGTGAGGTGTATTCCACTAAGACAAAGTCAGAAAAAACTGGCAGACTGAGAACTAAAGATGTATTTTGTTTGTCCATTATAGTCCCCTTCCCATGCCAGTCAAATTTCCTGAATTTCCACTATTTCCCCTTTTCTTACTCTGTGCTATTTCACATATTTTGTTATCTGTCCAGCCCTGAAGTCATCTGAATTTGTAACCTCAGCTTTAAAAAGCTATTGAGTGTTTTCCAAAACATTGAGAAGTGTGTAGAACAGATTATTTTATGTATTATTGGTAGACATGTAAATTCTTTACAACACCTTTGAGGGTATTTGGCAATATTTACCAAAACATTATATTCTTTTGACTCTTCTATCTCCCTGAAGTTATTCTACAGAACACTCATATGTGTGCATAAAGGTTGTTCACTGGTACATTGATGCAATTAAAAATTAGAAACCTTCCAAGTACCTGTCAATAAGGTATTAGTTTAATAAATTTTAGTAAATCCATATAATCTAATATTATATAGCTCTTTAGTAAAAGAATGAAGTATTTCTAATATACATGCATATGAAAAGGTATTAAGTAAATATTAAGTAAAAGAAGAAAGTGGCAAAATATATTCATGTTTCTATGAAAAATTATGTCATTAAAACAGTAATACATTAGTGTATTTCCTAATATATACCAAACTGGTATACCAAACCATACCATGGGTTGAGAATATAATATACTACTATAATATTTAAAGTAGTAGAACAAGCATATATGACACATAATAAATATCTAAACTATAGAATCCAAAACACTGAAACTTTCTATAAAAAATCATTTTCTTACATTTAAACCTGTGTCAGAGCTTGGCTATTGATACAGTAAGAATAATGGCATGTAATATGGTTCAAATTGTAAGCAATCCTTGGGTTATGTTTATGAAGCTTTTGCTACTTCTTATCTTCTTATTCAAATGAATAAAGTGCATTTTTAGGGGTATAAGAAAATTTAATAAATTTTAACTCATTCTTAGGAAGAAGAAAAACACTAAAATATTTAGGGACACATTTTTCACAGACATAAGAAGAGAAACATGTTTGGAGCTTTAAGAAAAGTGTTATGCTGGGAACCAGGTCTATACTGAATGTTGTAGATATCTCTTCTTCTGACTCTCACTTTAAAATTCTGTAATAACCTGTTTTGGGAGGAAAGAAAAAGTGTAATCCTCCTACTGTTGCGAAGAAAAATTTGTCATCTCTGACTTAATCATGAACTAGGCAGTAAGTTACAAAATAAACTGGGCAAAATTTAGATGCCCTGTCCTTGTAAACCATTTGATCTACAAATGGACAGATGATATACAATATGACCTTCCTGTCATCAAGGATAGGATCAAGAATGAGGCCAGCTTGCATGTAGGAGAAGGAATTTGTGTGCTAGCCTTGGACAATTTTATGTCTGACCTGATCTCAGTGACAGGTTTATTGCCATGATGAGAGAGAATTAAAACCTTGCTGGCCTAGAGAGGGATTTGAAAATAAAGAGGAGATCACAGTCTGGAAAATGAGATCATGGCTTGGACTATTATCATCATTATCAATAGCAAACATATACCAAGAACCTGCCAGATGAAAAGTATTGAATTATGTGTGGTGAGTCTTATGTGACAAAACCCACGTGAGAAGCTGACAGAATGATCTGTACTTACACAGTTGATTTAATAGTGTATTTAGTTATTCTAGACATCATCAGAATTGGTAACATCGGAACATTTCCGTCTCCCCTAACACCACATTTCCTCTCAGAAAAATGCACACCAAAGTTTGTAGGTAAAATTGGAAGTTCATTCCTCCATAGATCCCTGGTTTTACTTGAAAATGAGATTCTTAGGTTAATACTGGAGATGGAGAAGATAATCTGGATTTGAACGCCAGGGTATATGTACATATGTGTGCCAATAATAAGCTTCTGAAATTTATTTTAATTGAACATTAACCAAATACGTCAACACAACCTTTTGGAGCATTTGTCCGTTTAAACAGAAAATGTCTTATATTTTAGTTGCTTGTCAAATGGTAGTATTGTTTTCGTTGTTGTTGAGTTAATGTCATTTGTTCAGGTGGCCTCAGAGTTTTAAAATGTAGATTCATTTGGCCTCAAATAACTCTAACCTATTTATCATTAATCATGCGGAAACACATTGGTTCAGAGTGCATCAGCGTATGCCTTCTCCTCCTTTCTTAAGAGTCGGTGACTAAAGTTTCTACAGTGTTGCCATAAATTTGCCATAAATTAAAGCTGAATATGCTTTTCACATGAGTCTACCCATCAATGAACATGGCCATAACCAACGGCCACATGAACACTATACTTTTTCATTGAAAGCATTGGTTCAGTCAGGTGGCAAACAGTCTTCAAGACTTAGATATTTTTCTAGGTGTTTATCGACCTTACCTTTATGAAATTACTCTTAGGATTTTTGGAGTACATAATGTGAAACATGTGTCAAGCCCTTCAAATCAATATCGTGAACAGAAATGTGTATAAAATTGTTTGAGCTCTGACTCTGCCACAAGGATGCTGATACAAACACAGATTCCGGCAGAATCTGCTCATCTTTCCAAAAGTGATATGAACCACTATATGTAATTATTGGATGCATTCAATATTATAGCCTAGGAGAATACGATCTTAAAGTATGTTTTCAATTAAATAGGTAAATAGATAATATGCATTCATATTAATTAATATGTATTAATTAAGATGTGCTCCAAGTCTATATGTCGTTGTACTGGGTACAGCTATTGTTTCCATATTGTGTCAGATGTGTGGTAAGTCCCCAAAGGGAAGTTGAAAACGGGATACATAAAGTGAACAATCAGATGGGAAACTCTGTCTTGCCTTTCCTCTCTGTCTCAGTGGACCTTCCAAAAGAAGTGTAGGACCACTGCGGGTCCTACAGCTATTTTCACACCCCTCTATGGTCTCTGCTGCTCAGGACCGAAGATAAATCCACATCTTCAAATGTCAGGAAAGAAGAACAGTGGATAACAAACTTGACTGCTACTGACACATCCAACTCCAGGCTGCTTTTTCATATTTGTGGCAAAGGAACGAAGCAAGGGGGAAAGTAACCACTTACCGGCGGTGGTGGTTTATTAACTTGGTGAAGACTGAGCTTTAGGGATCTGTTGGCCATACAGTAAAGATATTCAGACACCGAACAACAGCGGGCCCAAAGGGCCTTAATCCCAGAAACTTCACCTTGAATTTTCCAAAAGAGAATAAACCTGGATCCTAAAAAAAAGAGCAGATATTTATCTGCTCTATTACATCAATGTTTTATTATGAGTAGCTGAAAGAAGTATTTTACCATCACCAATTAATAGTTTCTGTTAGTATTATAAGTATAAATGGGGAAAAGTTATTGCTAACTTTAGACTCATTTCTTATGAATTATCAGCAATTACACAGAATGTAACACTTTCTCTTAATGAGTATATATATATATATATATACACACACACACACACACACACACACATATATATTTAACATACATATATACATATTTTTTACATTTCATTTATGGTACCTCAAAGGAGCATCATTAAACTCTCTTTTCTGTGCCCTCTTGCTGTTTCCTTACTTCATTCTCTTGCTTTTCCTTTTCCCCACCTTCCCCTTTATTTTCTTCTCTTCTTATCGATCCTTGAGTTTCCTGCCCTCTGCCTCTACCTTAATTACATGTATGACCTAGAACTGGTGCTTGCCTTCCATTTTTCTTTTTGATTTGTTCAGTTCAGAAAACATTTATTATCTACCATGTGTGTAAGCACTGAGCATTGTGAGTGAAGAAGAAATAGCCTCTGCCTTGAGGAAAGCAGGGAGGTTTTTTTCCCCCTTCAGCTTCTAAGGAGGGATAAGAAAAGCAAAGCGAGAAGGTTTGAGGATAATGGAAGAGGACCGAGTCAGCCTTCATTGTTAGAACTCTTGGCAAGGACCATTACTCCAGCAGTAACCTCAGTAGTTCAGCTGTGGCCACAGTTCCTTAAAGGGGCAAAAGCTTCCATTTGATGCTGATAGCACTGTCTATAAATACAAATACCCCTGAGAGAAATCTAGTTCATTAAGCTCTCCCTATTTGGGATTCCCATGGTGCATTGTTTAATTTCTTTTATTATTATTGTCATTATACCATTCTGCCTCTAATTTTGCCATTTCCCCCAAACCAGCAGGAAAAAAGAGGGACAGGCCATTTTGAGACTCTGGGATTCTAATATCCAGTGATACTTTGATCCCTCTCACTAGCATTCTTGCTTCTTCAAAGATCATATTAGCTGCCTCTACATTCCCATATTCTTCATGAAGTAATTATCCTTGTGTTCTCTATGACTTACGTACCGCCCACATTTCTGTTCTATCTGTTCCTCTATAACTTGTAGGAAGGAGGAGTATGTCCAGTCTTTGATTATTTCCATGTAGTTTAAGAACCATTTCCTGGAATTGCTTTTCGGAATGGATCATTGCCATTTTCAATGGCATTCCTCCTTAGTATCTTGCCTTGACATTTCTTCCATATTTTTCACAATAGTCTCCAGGAATAGAAACAGATGCTCTATCTCTTTGCTTCAGTTGAAGTGTCCCCTTCCCCTTAATTAAAGAATAATGAAATGGCTTCCTTTTACACCGAGTCTTGACATATTTTCTGGAATGTGACAATACATTTGTGAATACTATTTTAGGGACATACTCCTCATTTATGAAGGATCTAGCATCTGTCACCATTGCCAGGTACCTGCCTTAGCAAATTCTCAAATAGCAAAAACTGCTATGTATAACATCTCTGCCACTTCTTACTTTAAAATCACCCTAAATAGATTTGGGGTTTTCCCCACATTTGTTAAAAGAACTTTTCTTAATGATGGTCTGGAGCAATCATGAACTATCAAGGATTAGAGACTGAGAAGTAAAATGTTATTTTAACAACCATGACAGGCTTAAGTCTTCCTTGAGTCTTGTCCTTTTTCTTTAGACTTCATGCTACTCTTTGCAGTCAACTCAATGACATATTTACATTGATTATAAAACAATAGGATGTTTTGATTACTTAAAGCCTTTTCTCCAACGTGTTGGCAGTAAAACTATCAGATCAATATGCACTGTTTTTACTCCGTGGTTTTATGTTAAGTCCAACTTGCCTCCCCTGATGGGCAGGAAAAGACCAGAATTTGCTTTTTCTTTTACCCTGCTCAACTAGGATAGAATTTTTATAGCTAACCTACCTGATTTTCTTCCGACTCATGTATACCTCCACTTTTTCACTCACTCTTAAATAAGCTCACATTTCACCTGACATTATAAAAAAGCTTTTCCTATTTGTCCAATAGTAATTATTTTTCCTGATGCTTATATATTTTAAGCATTTTTACATAAATCCTTCTAGATGTCTTTGATTAAGAACTCCAAGAGGACAAATGCTTTGTTCTTTTCTATAACTTAACAGTGTGACTTGCACAGCTGATGTATAACAAGATGTTTAATAAATGCATTTGGATGATGATTTTTAAATTTATTTTCCACAGGTTCCTTTATATAACCTTGCCTGAACTAATGTGTATTTCTGTTGCACTCCAAATGGTTCCCTGCCAGAGACATGGTTAACAATAAGAAAGAAGTAGGCATTAACAGCAGTAAATGTTGATATCAAAATGGCACAAATTTTAAAAATTAGTTTAACATGTAAGAAAATTTAATTTTTATTTGAGACTAGTTCTTAACTGAGGATGTCTGTTAGTGACTATGTTAAGACTAGTTATAAAAATCTTTCTTGACTTAAAACCAAGTGTACTAGAAATCAGAATAAATCTGCAGGTGAAGCCTAATCCTTGAACTTGAGAGATTTCCAGAGTTCCTGGTAATATGCCAATAAACCCGAAGGATGAAATGCCAGAAGTCATTGACCTGTAGCCCATCCCTAATAAAACAATATGAAATTACAATCCTCTCCAGCCCAAACCTCTTACCTATTTCTATTCCTGGAAAGAAGAGTGCATTGTTTCACTGAGGCAAGGTGTCGGCAGGCAACCAGAGCTCGCTCTCTTTTTTGTTCGAAAATGCGTTGAATAGGCTGTTGAACTTGTTTATATTATTTGCTTCAGTGGCTTGCCTTGGCAAATTACTCCCTGTCTTTATTGTTAAATTCAGTGTACTGGTAGTGTTTTAATTTTAGTTTATAGCCTAGTGTTTAACGTTTCCACCAGTGTAAACAATATTGGATAAGTTGATATTCTCTCTGAGACAGAAGCTTGTGCATTTTATCTCGTCCTCTGTTTGGTCGTCTTTTACTTGATCCCTAGGAAGTCTTTATTTTTTGCATTTGAAAGTTTTTTCATTTTAAGGGAACCATAATTAATACCTATAATCTTGTCCTCTGCTCTGCTGCTAGGCAAAGCATTCTCTTCCTTAGCTCCTTTGAATACTTAATGGCAAAGTCAGTTTCTCCCTGCCATTTTTTGCTCACTAAGCTCTGGAGACATACAGACTTCCCCCTCTATTCCACAAGACACCTCATTGATCTTTCCAGTTTTATCACACCAGTTCTTTGTTTTTCACAGGAATCCCTGCTGGCTTGTCCCTACAGGATTCTTTTTTTTTTTTTTTTTTTTATTTTTTTTTTAAAGATTTTATTTATTTATTTGACAGAGAGAAATCACAAGTAGATGGAGAGGCAGGCAGAGAGAGAGAGAGAGGGAAGCAGGCTCTCAGCAGAGAGCCCGATGTGGGACTCGATCCCAGGACTCTGAGATCATGACCTGAGCCGAAGGCACCGGCTTAACCCACTGAGCCACCCAGGCGCCCCTCCCTACAGGATTCTTGCTGAATTCTGAGTTACCTAATTAGTCTAAATCTCTAAACCTGAACTCTGGATTCTGTAACTCAGAAGGAGAACTTAGCTGCCTGGTCCTGCCTAGTAGAGTCTGTCCATTTTCTACGCTTGGTAATTTGATAGTCCTTCTGTAATTATCTTTTTATAGTTTCTAGGTATTAGTGTAATTTATACATCTAGAAATAGGATCCCAGGAACATTTTGCTATATTTTAAAAAGCCAAATAATTTTATATGGCAGGGTTTTCTCTGAAAAATATACCTGTCCAAAGAAAATGTCAAATTATAATATATATATTGCCCTGACTGCTTGAATTTGGAGTTGTTCATATTTCATTGAACAATCAACCTCTTTTGCTTGAATATCCATCTGAAGAGTCAGTTGCTATTCAGAGTTCAAATTCTAGCTCAATCGGTATCTGGAATTTCTGGCCTCTCTCTCCCTCATTGCCTAGTAGGTAATCCCAGGCTTTCTACCACATGGAGTTTTTCAGACTGTAAGGAAGGAGTGTCAGGTTCTATTATTTATTATGTAACTCACATATTGGAGATTATAGTTTATAATCTTATTCTCTAACCCGATGGCTTTTTCAATAGCTTCTAGATTTTGGGTTCTCAGTGACTCCATGAGCATTTTAGAGATTGTCCTAAGGCCTCTCTCCTTTGTCTTTAGCTACTTCAGGATGACCTTAAAATTGATGGTCTGCTTACCACAAAATGGGTGGAACCTCCCGCCCAAGTTTTCTGCCCATTTTATAGCACAGATCCTTCTCACACATCTGGAGCACTGCAGGGCATCCAGCCCAACGGACACACACACTGTGAGATACAAAGATGAATTAGGTCATCTATGCCTACAGAAACTATGGATATTGACACAATAGCTGCTGAGCTCACATGTGGTCATGACAGATGTCACGCCCCTCAGCAGCTCTTTCTACTCTAAGTACATAACCTAAGCCATTGTTTCCATCCCTCCATTGTGCTCCCATGAAGGCACAAGTCTCCACAAACCCCAGGTTTAGGGTACATGCTCACATTTACCAAGCAAGTGGGGCAGACAGTCAATTATTGTTTCCCCAATTTTTTTTTCAGGTTGTTTATATAGTATCAGAAAATCAAGGTTACGTAGATAGAAGGCAAAACTGCCTTCTTACCACTGAGGAAACGAGACTGTATGTGATCAAGTGATTTGTCCAAAGTCTTGGCCAGGTCTAGGACTTGGAAATCTGTTTACTACGGTAGTGTCCTTGCAGGCAGTTTTGAAATACAGCTATTACAGCCTTGGAACTGTGATTAAAGTTGTCAAAGACTATTTTTTTTCCAATTACCCATTCCCTTCCAGAACTTTCGATATTTTACCCTAACGCTTCTGACACTCTACTTCCTCTTTAGGAAAAATTAGTTAGCCTATTTCAAAGTATCCCTGATGGGATTGTTTTGTGTGAGTCAATGGCATGAAAAGACTAGAAGTGTTGAAAACCACGCTTTTGAGAATAAGATGAGCTTTCTTTAAGCACATATACACACATACACACACAAACCCATACCCTCAAATTTTCGTATATAATTTCCTAAGACTCATGAATCTGTTAAAGCTCATGATTACCACTTGGTGTTGATCTTGTTAGCATTTGTGAAAAATATATATGATACATATTGTGAAATATATATACTGATACACAATAGACATATGTATATATAGAAGACATTATGCATATAGACATGTAATACTTAAACCAAAAAGACTCAGACAATTCAAAATGTAACATTAGCTGTTTTTTTTCAGTTTTCAGTATATTCTGAACTTCTTTTCATAAAAGCAAATATTCAATGACCTCATAATTTTAATGATTGAGTAATATCACACCATATGGGTATATCGTATTATACTATCTAATACATATTGCACTGTGTTCTAAACAGCAAGGTTGTTTATATTTCCCTACATTCACAATGATCCTTAGAGTTAAATCTTTAAATCCATATATGATTTTTCTCTGTGCATAAATCTTAGAAATGAATTTTAAGATGTTTGTACAAAACACCAAATCAACGGACATTTATCTTACATAATTCTAATTGCAAATGACTATGGTATTCTCTCTTAGTAATAGATTGTTGTGTTGGAATAGACATGAATATTTAGAATAGTTATATCTTTTAAGATCTTTTTTTTTTCTTTTCTTTTAAGATCTTTGATAACAAGTTTTTATGGAGTATTCAGGATAGTTTTCTGATTTTATCAAGAATCTGTGCTTTAATATGTAGCAGTAGACTTTCAAACTCCCCTGAATCAAATGGAACAACTGGTTGGCTCTTATTGGCAGTTGAGATATGTTGTGTGGCTGTGTCCTCTCTTGAATAGGCTGAGGGTGGCAGTTACCTGGCTTCCTGGAATGCCTGAAACATCAGCTGACTCACATTTAATTTGAGGCCTTGGGATTTCCTTCTACCTGAACCAGACGGGGCTGACTCATCCATCTTCCTTGACTATATCAGACGTCTGTCTGGACAGCAGAGCTTCAGCTGCCCTTATCCCTAAGGTCTTCCTAGGTTCTTATATTTGTTATCTTTTTCATTAATGAAATTTTTGTCTAATTGGTTGGCTTTTTAAAATTAATAGAATAAAATCCTTGTTGCAAAAGACATCCTACTTAAATTATATTTAGCTAGTAAATATAGAAAAAAAATTAGTTGAAATGATTTACCCAAGATCTTGTGAACATTTATATTTTAATCAGAATTTGAAACTGGAAATGCAGGTTTTTTTGTTTGTTTGTTTGTTTGTTTTTTAAGTGAACCCCATGTCCAGTAAGGGCTTTAACTCATGACCTGAGCTCAAGAGTCACATGCTCTACAAGCTGAGCCAGTCAGGTGCCCTTATATGTGCAATTATTACCACATTTTCAACATCATTTAGTTACAGCTTAAAAATGTCAAATATATGATTTTCTGTTTATATATATTTTAAAAAGCTGATTTGCCTGGAGGAGGGACAGAGAATTTTTTTCTTCTATTCAGGATTGTGTTGACTCTTCTAAAGAAGGTAGAGTTGATCAGAATAGTAGGATTTAGTCTATTTTAAACTTGCAAAACATCAGTAATTTTAAACCATTCATTGAATAAATATTGATGAAGCTTCTACTTACAGTGTGCGAGTATTCTAAGGCCTTGAACACATCAATGAATAAAAAAGATAGAAATACTTGCCTTCCAGGAGCTTATTTTTTAGTGAAAGAAGACATACTATTAGGAACTAATATAATATTATGTTATGTTTCTATATTATATATACATATTGTGTGTACATATTACATAAAATATCATGTGTACATACTCTATGAAAATATATGGCATATTAGAAAGTGATATGGACAAAAGAAAAATAGACCTGGGAAAATGGGATCTGAAATACAGACTAGTAGGGAGCAGATTGTAGTATTAAATAAAGTAGATAGTTTAGGCTTTACTGAAAGGGAAAAAAATGGAAAGAAGTAGAGGAGGTAGCCCAGGTCACCTGGGATATTAATGTTCCAGGCAGAGGAGCCAGCCAGAATGGAGGCTCTCGGTGGGAGGTAGCTCCCTTGACCACAGTACAACAGGGAGGCTATGAGTGGCTGAGGTGATGAAGAATGACAAAGGGAAACATTGTAGGCGGTGGTAGAGTCAGAGCAGTAAAGGGGTTTGTTTATTTCGGTGATTTTAGTTCATGAAAGACTTTATTACTCCAAGTAAATGGGAACCCATGAAGGGTTTTGAGAAGAGGGTGGCATCATCTGACTTAGAGATTTAAAAGGATCCTCCAGGCTGCTATGTTAAAAAATTTCTTGTACAAGAGAAGGAAGGTAGAACATGGAGACCTATTAGGCAGTTTAGACTGGGTGACAGCAGTGGAGGTGAAAAAAGGGGTCTAATTTTGGATATGCTTTGAAAGCAGTTCCAATGGGATTTATTGGCAGTTTGCATGTGTTACATAAAGAGAAGAGACCAAGATAATAGAGCAACTGGGAGCAAAATACAGGTAATAAGACTGAGCAGAAAATCAGAAGTTCAGGTGAGGACATAGTAAATTTAAAATATCTGTTAGGGGTGCCTGGTTGGTTTAATCAGTTAAATGTCAGAGTCTTGATTTTGGCTTCGGGCATAATCTCAAGGTCATGAGATGGCACTTCCCTTAGGCTCTGCACTGGGTGTGGAGTCTGCCTGGGATTCTCTATCTCTCCCTCTGCCCTTTCCACTCCCTCTTTCTCTCTCTGCCTCTATAAATAAATAAATAGATAGATAGATAGATAGATAAATAAATAAATCTGTTACACATTCAAGTGGAGATATTGAGGGGGCAGGTAAATACCAGGGCATGGAGTTCATAACCGAATACATGGGTTTGTGAATCTTTAGGCTGTAGATGATGTGTAAAACCTTGAGGAAGCATGAAATCACAAAGACAGTAAATACAAATTTAAAAAAGAGCCAAGATTTGAGATCTGACCCTCTCCAATTTAATTAAGATGTGGGAGAGAAGAGTACCAAACCAGAGGAAACGGAGAAAGACCCATCAGTGAAGTAGGATTGAAACCCGAAAGATGTGGATCCGTGAGTCACGGGTGAACAATGTGCACCAACGAGAAGGAAGTGATTGCTTTTGTTAATTGCTTCTGATGGGTCAAGTAAAAGGCAGATTAAGATTTGGCCAGTGCATTTAACATCATGGAGACTCCTGATGGCTTTGATGGGAGCAGTTTTAGTGTGCTGGTGGGATTAAAGCCCTATTTAGGAGTGTTTAAGAGAGAATGGGTAGAGAAGATTTAGTGTGTGCATAGATAATTATTTCAAGGAGTTGTGCCACTAAGGGAGCAAAGAACGCAACAGTAACTCAAAGGGAGATGGTGTCAGGAGAAGGCTGTTATTTTTTTAATCATATCTACATGAAAGTAATCCAATGGAAAGTGAGAAATTAATAATATCAGAGAAGTAAAGCATTATTGCTTCAGTGTCCTTGAAGAAGTAAGATAGGATCGGATCGAGTGCATAGAGAAGAGGAAGATACTGGAGAGATTTTAATATACTTGACCATGTATAATGTCAGGGGGTCATTCTAAATAGTTCAAGGAGTCCAAGATTCCGAGTGGAGGTTGGGGGCACGTGGATGGGTATCTGGGATTGTTATGACTCTTTGTCTAGGTTATTAATTTTTTTAGCTTTTAAACAGTGGCCATGAGGATACTGACCAAGTCTACTTAATCTATGCTGCTGTGTCTGGGGCCTACCCTGGGTCCTGGCACATTAAATAGGTGCTGAATAAACATTTTCCAGTTGATTATACAAGGTGGATATTTTCTTTTCTTCTCTTTTGCCATATTTCTTAAAATCAAGCGAAGTGTAATATTTGAAAAATAGTCTACCTTGGGTGATTTGTTAAATACTGCATAACTGTGAACCAAAATTAAATAATATGTGTGGATGCCAATAATGTGGTAGGGGTTTACATTTATGTTGTAAGAAATTACAATCAGCTCCGTTTTACAGATGAGGGAACAGATGTGAAGTAACTTGCCTGACATCACAATGTGCATTGAAGACCCAGACTCATTCTGGATCTGCCTGACTCCCTGCTCTTTTCACTCAATCCCCTACTTCACAAATCTGTCTGTTGCAATGCTGGTACCCTGCATAAAAATATTACCCAAATGCCTCATGCAATGTTTTCTTCAAATCAGAATCGTTCTAAGCAGTTTCTTCACCACAAAAATTCAGAACTGGCTGTTTTATCCTGGCTTAAGGGGTATTTTAAATTATTGGCCTTTTAAGAGATGTAAATGCACATTTGAAGAAATTCAGAGTATTGTCCTCAGATAACATAATGTGTAGCCAGATTGTGTTTTATGGTAAGTACCTATCTTTATTACCCAAGGGGAACAAGGGGAGGAGAAGCAGCTTATAGTATTGAAATCCACCCATAATTTGGGACCCTGGAAAACTATAAAGCAGAAAGTGACTTACTTGTGCTTTTTTCCAAAAGTGGAATGCCAACTGACTGAGAGAAGTACAGAACTTAAGTCAATTTTAGCTATGTTCTGATTTTTAAAAAATTTGAGACATATTCATAAGCATTGTAAAAATCCTTTTAAATAACATTAAGTATATTAAGCAAAAAGTGACAGTTTCCTCTGTATCTGCCTCTGACTTACTCCCCTTGTAATTCATAAGTCCAGTCCATGCTGACCATGCATCCTCTTAAAACTTTTTCTGTGAGGGACACCTGGGTAGCTCAGTTGGATAAGCCACTGCCTTCAGCTCAGGTCATGATCCCAGGGATTGAGTCCTGGGATTGAATCCTGCATCGGGGCTCCTTGCTTGGCGGAAAGCCTGCTTCTCTCTCCACCTCTGCCTGCCACTCTGCCTGCTTGTGCGTGCTGTCTCTTTCTCTTTCTCTCTCTGACAAATAAATAAAATAAAACAAAAAAAAAAAAACCCACCTTTTTCTGTGAACAGTTAAAAAAAAAAAACCACATTCTTAGTGTTCTCTTCTTTGGAATGTACCAATGAACCACATTCATGTTAACACCTGCAGAGTGTATCATATTATGAATGTGTCATTACTCCTTTAACTACTTCTATATAGAAGGACATTGGAGAGTCTTTCCAAAATTTCACTATTATGAATATTGGTACAACAATCAGCCATTATTTCCAAAGAATATGTTCCTAGTAAAATTACCAATGGAAAGTTCTGGACAGTTGAAAAATTTGACAAATAATGCCAAATTACTGAACAAAAAACTGTGTCCTCAACAATGTAAGTAGAAGCTTGCTATCATAGCCCTTTGCCAACACTGGATATTGTCAGTCTTAAAATCTGCCAGTCTGGGGTGTGTGTGTGTGTGTGTGTGTGTGTGTGTGTGTTATTGGTGTCTGAAATTTGTTGTTGTTTTGGGTGTCTGGGTTTTAATTTGCATTTTTTCTGATTATGGGAAAGGTTGAGCATCCTTTCATATATATATTGGCAGTTGGTTTATCTTTTCTCTATGAAGTACCTGAATAGAATTCAAAATACGTCCAGCTTCTCAATGATCTTCTCTTAATTTTTACTGAAATATTCCAGAGAGTACCTGAATTTCACCCAGAAAATAATAGTATATGTATGTCCAGGTCATTATTTTCAAAATAGAAAGTATTTCTTTTTGCGGAATCTTTTCTTGACTATAAAAGTAAATTACTTATAAAAGATATAAAAGTAAATATAAAAGATACATGTGTGCAGAAAACTATTCAAAAAACTATTAAGAACTCCATTAAGAAAAATGTTAAAAGCACTTACAATAACAACAGGAGTAGCCACTACTAACATTTAGGTTAATATCTATATATGCTTAACATGGTTTTGTAGTACACCATTTAAAGAGTGACAAAAGATTACACATATCATTTTGAAACCTGAAGGATTATTTTAAATTTTAATTTCATTGTGAAAATAATGCACACTCATTATAAAGTATGCAAATACATAGAAATGACATGGAACACGAAGGTTTCTGCTGTGCCCTGCCTTGGTAATTTTTTGGTTTGCTAAATTACTTCCTTAAATCCTGCCTTACTATAGCGGCATTAGACTCACAGAAAGCCTACTTAAACAAGAGTGAGGTAGAAATTCCCTTAAAATAGGCACTGACAACTAATCGGTAATTTTGCTTTTCCTGAAGTTTCATGGATAAAACATAGTCCTGGGGTTTGAAGACATGACTGGAGTCCCATTTCTGCTATTTACAGCATTAAAAACTGCTTCTTTCCTCCTCAGTTGTAAAATGAGATTAACAACACATACCTCTCCAAGATACTCTGAGTTAAATGACAATACTGCCTGACACATGGGGAAGTGCCCAATAAATTTGATTTGATTTTGAATTATTCAAACTATTCTATCTAACTGTATTTATCTTATAACTATATTTATACAGGAAATGGTGTTATGGTCACCTCATTTATACATACCCAAAATCTGTCTTACCACGAAGATGGCAAAGAAGATTTCTTTTTAAGTATTGTGTCATTAAACTTAAGGACTTCACCAGGGCATAATATTTATAAGTTTCAAGCAAAGGGAGTCTAAACGGTTTTGAAATCACTTATGTCCTCAAAATTAAGAGATGCACAAGTATGAACAAGCACATCAAACCTACAAGTAGCCTCTGGTTTTGTTGTTGTTCTTGTTTTTAACTGACATGAGAGTGACATATTTAATCATGATATCTTAATATTTCTGTGAAGCATCTATTGTGGATAGGATAGTCTCTAAATAAAAGGTTTAGCCAGAGTAATGTCAACAATTAATATAATCCATATTCATGACATTTTTCAGAACTACTCCTTCAGGAATTTCTGTTCCAGTCTAAATAAAAGGGGAATTAGCTTTTAAAAATATTTTCCCACTACTTACTTTCCTATCCTTTTAACTTTTCAAAAATTGTTTTACTGAGGTAACGTCTGTAATTTTTTTTTTAAGTAAAGACTTTTATGGCTTACTTAAGGGAAACTACTTTTGCATTTTTGATTTTTTGAATCTGGCTACTTAATATACTCTTAGTTACACTGAGATTGCAGAAAAGTCCTTGAAGGAATAATTTTGAGCTAGTGTTTCCTATTGTGAAGGTGTTTCTATTAACATATGATGTATTATTTACCCCAGGGGTAGAGGTCTGTGAATTATCAGGTTTACGCACTTCACAGCACTCACCATAGCACATACCCTCCCCAATGTCCATAACCCAACCACCCTCTCCCTACCCCTCCCCCCCAGCAACCCTCAGTTTGTTTTGTGAGACTAAGAGTCTCTTACAGTTTGTCTCTCTCCCAATCCCATCTTGTTTCATTTTTTCCTTCCCTACCCCCCACGACCCTCCTACCCTGCTTTTCAGATCTCTCATATCAGAGAGATCATATGACAATTGTCTTTCTCTGACTGACTTATTTCGCTCAGCATAATACCCTCTAGTTCCATCCACATCATAGCAAATGGCAAGATTTCATTTCTTTTGATGGCTGCATAGTATTCCATTGTATATATATACCACATCTTCTTTATCCATTCAGCTGTTGATGGACATATAGGTTCTTTCCATAGTTTGACTGTTGTGGACATTGTTGCTATAAACATTCAGGTGCACATGCCCCTACATTTGTATCTTTAGGGCATAAACCTAGCAGTTCGATTGCTGGGTCATAGGGTAGCTCTTGTGAAGGTGTTTCTATTTATAATCTGTTCTAATAGAGACTGCATTGTTATGAAGCCTCCATCTTGGAACTCTATTAGATCTGGTAAGGACCAGAAATGATTGTCATTTTTTTCAGTGCGAAAAATATGGTAATGTTTCCAAGACTCAAAACTAAAATCTATTCATTTAATTGGGAGGGTTGAAAGTCAGGGTTAAATTTAAACTAATGTGACCAATTTGAAACTTTGCATCTGTAATGTACTGATCCAAAGTAATGGCTATGCTTTGGATGGCTAGTCTGCTTATGAAACTAGGCTAATAAAGAATTTGGCCTCTTTAATGTAGATAGTGCTGGGGTTCAGTCAATTCTTTATTTAAGAAATATACCCTAGTTACTTACCCAACATTAATTTAAGCTTAGATGTAGTAGTTCTCAGTCACATATAGCATTATTATTAGCATTATTATTCTTAAAGAGCTCTTAGATTTTTCTTCTATGTTATTCCATTTAAATCTTTGCAAAAAATGGAAGGCACTTTTCTTCACTAGCACTCAAATTGGGAAGAAGTGAAGGGGTGGAGAATGTGGCAATCTAGCATGACAAGGACCTAGAGACTGTATTTTTCCCTCCCCATTAAAACCCCCTACAAGGCCACACAGGCTCTAGTGAACAATGAAGATTCATTGTTATGGCCGCCTGAAGGAGCTATCAGTTTTTCTGTAGTCCATATGGTACAGATGATGTGTCTTTTCACATTTGTATTGAAGTCTAGAGATAATCATCAAGATGACCTTGGAAATGTGCAGAGGAAAAAGAAAAGGAAAAAAAAAAGAACAGTCTAGCCCATGGTTTTCCTGTAGTCTGTGGCTCCTCACTGAAGTATCCTAATATTTTAGAGTGGGAAACATATCAAATCTTTAGCAATAAAATTATTATTACATGTGTACAACCATGAGTAGTCTAAGATCTGGCTAAATAACCCTGGCCTCAGCAAGGAATTCAACATGTAGTAAAGTAATAAACATTCTTCCCAGACTATGCTGATCATTGTTAGTGATTTGAAGACAAAAACAAGGACATTAATAATCATTTTTTTAAAAACACCAAATTTTCAAATATCACTGGCAATGCATGAGCAAAAACAGAAAAGAGAAAGAAAGAAATGCAAGCCAACTGAAAGAAAGCAAAACGTTACTCTGATATTGTAGAATGTTCCTGAAAATAAGACCTTCCTTTAGAGAGCAATTTCCTCTATCTGCGAGCCTGATGATGAATTATGATGTGGTCCTGGGGGAGAGAGAAGATCCAGGGGAGCAGAGTGGACGATTTATTTTGAGTAGAGAGGGGATGGTATTAACAGCTCAATTAAGTGCCAACAGCTTAGAATTAGCCAAGAGTCATTGTCTTCCTGGGACAGATAAATTCTAGATGTTCTAACTTGCTTTATGTTTCACATAAATGTGGACGAAAATGTGCTTACATTGTTCCTGTTGGCAGCAGAACAAACCAAGAAAGGCTGCATTTGGTGAGAAGACATGAAGATTCATCCATCCTTGTTCTCTAGATCATTGTCAAGACACAAATTCTTTTATGTTGCTATATTTAGATTAATGTAGCTACATTTCCACTGGAGAAATCTGGCCCAATCTATTCTGAATCTTCCCCATTCCTACCTGTCCTACTTTCTCCTTCTGTCTCCAGTGCTTGTCACTGGCTGGCTGTCTTGGGAGGTCACCATCACTCTGTAAGTGAATAATGTTTTTTCATCAGTTCTGTACAGCGTTCAGGGCTCTGGCAAGAACAATTGCTTGATAAAACAGCAGAGGTCAGCTTTTTCTCAAACACAGTTTTTCTGCGTTTTTCCTTTTATCACATAATCTTGCTTTTTCCACCTCACCTTCTGAAGACTTGTTTCTCTTTACCTCTGAAGTCACTCCTTCAGGTTACCTTCTTTTACATTCTCTATCATTTGTATTCAGAGCTAGATAGCTTTTACACCTCCTTCCTGTGCTACCCCTCTCTGCCTGAGCTCAAAACATAATCTTAGTCATTTCCACACGGAGTGTTCAAGTTCTTGTTTCATGCTTGCTAGATCAATCTAATACCCCTCATCAGTTCATCGCCACTCAGAGCCCAAGGATAGATAGACATACTGTTATGTGTTGTCCCCACCTGATACAAACTCTGTAAAAGAATATTGAAACAGACATTTTGAAAGAGCCTACCAAGAGAAAATGAAGTATCCTTCACACTTTATTTCCATAGTGCCTTATCTATTTCTCCCCTAATCTTTTAGTCTCCTCCAGTACCCAAGAGAATAGTGGGAACCCCTGCTGTCTCTCTGTTTGCCCCTCATCTTTCTCTTTCTCTGTTGTTCCTAAGTGCTAAATCACAAGAGGGGATCGAGAAATTACACATTAAAAACTCTCTTCTGTACCCAGCAATGGCAGAAGTCAGTTTCAAAAGCCCCTGCAGATCTTGATAATAACTATTTCTTTCTAATTCTAGCTGTTCATTGTTCAAATAGAAAGCTGGGAACAGAACAAAGTTGTATTTCCAGAGGAATCTAACTTCCTCACTTTGTAACAAAGTAAAAGTTATTCTGATTTATAAACTATGACTATATCATAAAATACTGGGTTATACCACTCTGGATCTGGTAGCAAAACATTTGGAGGGAAACAAGTCATAAGAGACTCTTAATCTCACAAAACAGAGGGTTGCTGGGGGAGGGGGTAGGGATAGGATGGCTGGATTATGGACACTGGGAAGTTTATGTGCTATGGTGAGTGCTGTGAAATGTGTAAGTCTGATGGTTCACAGACCTTTATTCCTTGGGCAAATAATACATTGTATGTTAATAATAATATAAAAAAAGAATATGTGGGTAATTCCAAAAGAATAGCTCAGAACCCCCTACAAGTTTAAACTGTAATGTCACCCTGTCTTCAAATGAGCCAGATATATAGAGGGAAATCTTGAAGAGTATTTGAACAGTCACAGAAATTCAACAAATATGAAAAATGTGAAAAAGCAATCATGTTTATTTCTAATGAAGAGTCTAGCTTATTAATTCTTATGACATTATGATAAATCACTTAGAGCCCACATCCTTGGTTTATGAAGAATTTATAAAGCAAACTGTCCTCCAAAGTATGGAAAATTCACTTTCCTGGGAAAGCCAGAGTCCTCACATAGAATCTCTGATCACTCCCTTTGCCCCACATCTTTCATTTATAACCATGTTGGTCAGGGTCACTCAAAGAAAATTTAATTAAAAGAGGAAAAAGCCATTAGTTTGTCTGTAAATGGGTAAATCATTAATTATGTGGAATTCCTTGTTAATATAAGATTATACACTAAAATAGTCTCATCACAGGGATTCCACTTCTTGGTGCTCTTAAGCTCACTCCTACTACAAATCCCTGCAACGGTCTTGATCAGTAATCTGTATAGAACCAAACCAAAGGTCACTTGCAACACAAAGCTCATCCAGTTAGTCAGTATTAAGGTGAGTCATGCTTTGGTGTTGGCAACATAGTTGTCAGCTATAGACAGGGAAGGATGATAAAAATTGGTATTTATTGAGTTCACCATGGACTGGTTACTCTGTTAATCACTTTATGTTCATATCTCCTTTCATCTGCAGCAACCTGAAAGGTATGAACTATCTTTATTTTCCTATAGAGTTATCTATAGGCCCAGTGTCACTCCTTCCTTCCCTGAAGTTTGTAGCACTTATCTCACTGTTACTCTCCCTAATATCATGCCTTCATAATTCTTGGATTATATGAAAATCCATGTAGATGATATCCAGTAGTAACTTCACGACTACCTTCTCTAGTAGTGTTACCTTTTCCTTCCCTTCTGTGTACAAACCATACAACTTTTTATAACCAATAACTGCAATCATTCTATGATCTTGATCTCAGGGAGCCCATGCGCCAGCCACTAATTCCTATCTTTCTAGCTCCTTCCCTCTAGTAATCTGATTCTCATAATTCTTCAACCCCATTAGGACCTACCAGACATTGATCTCACCAACTTTTCCATTATGCTTTCCTTTCTTCCTGAAATAATCTAAATTCCTTGGTCCATCATTTTAATTACTTTCTTAAATTTACCCTCAGCTCCCTTTGTCTGCTTCTTTTGCTGGCATGACCCTAGCCCAGGTTCACAGTCTGCCTATTTCATACCTATTTCTAGCTGAACATGGCTAGAAAAAAAAATGCAACTATTTATTAAAATATTTAAAGTTGTAACTACTAATTTTTTTTTTATTTTATTTTTTTTTAAAGATTTTATTTATTTATTTGACAGAGAGAGATCACAAGTAGGCAGAGAGGCAGGCAGAGAGAGAGAGAGAGAGAGAGAGGAGGAAGCAGGCTCCCTGCTGAGCAGAGAGCCCGATGCGGGACTCGATCCCAGGACCCTGAGATCATGACCTGAGCTGAAGGCAGCGGCTCAACCCACTGAGCCACCCAGGCGCCCCTGTAACTACTAATTTCAACTGAGCCTTGTTGGTAGCCACTAATCCTGTCTTATTTTCCAAGTCCACCCAGTTCCTTCCTATCCACAACCTCCCTTCTTACAACAAAAAATTTTAACACTTTCCCCACCATCTTCAAGATCAGCTTATGAGGAGTGCCTGGGTGGCTCAGTGGGTTAAAGCCTCTGCCTTCAGCTCAGGTCATGATCCCAGGGTCCTGGGATCGAGTCCCGCATTGGGCTCCCTGCTCAGCGGGGAGCCTGCTTCCTCCTCTCTCTCTGCCTGCCTCTCTGCCTACTTGTGATCTCTGTCTGTCAAATAAATAAATAAAAATCTTAAAAAAAAAAAAAAAGATCAGCTTATGATCTTGTTTTCTGTTTCACTGAAAAGATAGAAGCAGAAAAGAACTTTCATAGGTTTTCTCCCTGCCTACCCATATCTCTACCTTCTATTTGTCATTAAGGATAA
The DNA here is from genome assembly GCF_030435805.1 of Mustela lutreola. Taxonomy (NCBI): domain Eukaryota; kingdom Metazoa; phylum Chordata; class Mammalia; order Carnivora; family Mustelidae; genus Mustela; species Mustela lutreola. The sequence goes on along the minus strand of NC_081292.1, from coordinate 149,205,407 downwards.
ACTATTTATGTTTCTATTCAAGACCAGATATCAACTCATGTACTAACTCTCATTCTTTGTTGCTTACTCAAAGGTATTTCTCCAGTAGACACCCCTCTCTGCTGTATAATTAATATCTCCCTCTACTATGATCTCTATCATCTCTATCAGCATCTGAGTGTACTTTTTTCTTTAAAAGTGATGATATATTTTCTCCCACATTACCTTCTACCCACTGCTCATTTCTATCTACTCACTCAGCACAACTCATTGAAGGAGCTGTTTACACTTTCCGGTCAGGCATTGCCCCTACCACTTTATCAAAACTGTTGTCAAGGTCACATGGCCCTCCATGTTCTCCATATTTCTAAATCTAATTGCAGATCCTCAGTCTTCCACTTACTTGACCCATCAGTAGATTTTTGAGAGATGTGATCACTCCCCTTGGCACATTGCCCCCTCCCACACCTTTTTTTTTTTTTTTAAAGCTTCTTTACTTTGCTGGCAGGAAAACCACACTTTCCTGGTTTCCTCCTACCAGTTTTGCTGCCTCTTCTCAGTTTCCTTTACAGGTTCTTCCTCATTTCCTCAGTCACTACCCACTGGAGTACCCAGGGCTCAGTCCTCAGAATGTCTCTCTTCTCTGTTTATAGTCTAGAGGCTTTAAATTTTTGTTCAATGGAAAATTTGTATCTTTAGCTTAAAATCTTTCCACAAACTTCAGCTCATCTAGATTGATAGGTAGATAGAGCTACCTATTTGACTTCTCTACCTCAATAGATAATAGACATCTCAAAGTTAATTTCGCTGAACCTGAACTCCTGTTCTTATCCATCCTTTGGAAAACTTTTGCAGGCTTTCCCAGCACAAAGTTTTAACACCCTCCTTGAAACTGCACAAGTGAGAATCCTTAGAGTCAAGCTGTCTCTTCTCTTGTCTCCCTCAACATTCAGCAAATCCTTTTGACTCTACTCTAAAGTATTTTCAGAACAAACCATGTTTGACCATCTTCACCTGATCCAAGCCACCATCATCCTTCATCCAGATTATAGTAACAGCCTCCTAGCATGTCCTTCTTTCAACCCTTGCTCTGCTACAGTGTATTTTCAACACCACAGCCTGAATCATCTCGAACCTTAATCAGATCATTCATTCCTCTGTTCAAGACCTTCCTGTGACTATTTCCACACAGAATAAAAATCAAAGGCCTTAAGATGGGCCAGAAATGCTAGCACTGTCTCCTGCTCTTCTTACTCCCCGACCACCTTGCCAATATCTCTGGTCTTATCTCCTCTTTCTCCCTCCCTTGCTTAGTATTCTCCAAAATTTTGCTTCCATGTTATTCCTGGAACATGCCAGAGACTTCACCATTACTATTTCTTTCTGGAATTTTCTTCACCCTAGCTATTCTCGTGGCCCGTTTCCTTGCTTCCTTCAGGTCTTTGTTCAAATATCACCTTTGAGTGGGGCTTTCTCTGTTCACTCTGTTTAAAATTTGCCAGCCACTTCCTATGTTTCACTTTATTCCCCATCCCTTGTGCAGTTATCTCTCTATAACATACTATGTATTTTATTTAGTTGTTTCCTTTTTACCTACTTATTTTGTCTCTTTCATCACCTACTTCCACTAGAATGAAAGTTCCTAGAAAGTGAAAATAAATTTTTGTCTAGAAGAATGCCTGGAACATAGTAGAGGTTTAATAAGTATTTTTTTCAAGAATGAATTTAGTTTCCAGTTTAAAGATGAGGCTTAGAACGTCTAAGCTCAAGACCATAGAGAAAGTATGCTTGGCATTGCTAAGTTCTTCATTTCAGCCTATCAGATACTGGAGGAGGAGCTGGAGTGGCAATGACAAACAAACCCTACCTTGTTTACTCAATAATGATGAAGCCAAGACAGTTACAGAAGAAAGAAATTATATCTTCAATACAGTTTTGTAAATCAAATGGAAACAATGAAGAAAGGCTCTTACACATTCAGAGGCTGAATCTTAATAGATGAATAGGCATTAGCTAAATGAAGAAAAGAAATAGTCTGATGATAGGAATACCAGGTACAAAGACACTAGGTATATAGTTGTATTTTATGTTCAGTTTTCTATTCCTGGAGGATAATAATAATTAAAACACACACACACACACACACACACACACACACAGGATTTGATAGAAGATAAGACTGAAGCAGGAAGCAGAGTCCAAGGGGAGAAGAGTTTCGTTTCCATGCTAAGCATCGCGACAGTGAGTCACTCAGGAGTTCATTAGGGAGTTCCTTGATTACACTTGGTGGTAGTGTGAAGTGGGGAGACCAGAAACTAGACCAGTGCAATAGTCCAGTTTAGCAAAGAAGCTCTGGGCTAGGACAGCAGCAGTAGGGATGCTGCTGAAGAGGCAGAAGAAAGAAACATTGGGAAGGAAAGTCAGTTATTCTTAGTACCTAATTAAGAAGAACTAGGAGTGACAGCGGGAAAGCAATGAGGATGATTCCAAGTTTCTTGACTTCAGCAGCAGGGGCGGTGTTACTGGAAGAAGACTCAGGATGTAAGAGAACGATGTCTGGTGGTAATAGTACAGGTTCATTGTTGGACACACTGACTTTGAGATGCCTCAGGGAAATCCAAGTGGTGAAATATGAGTGACTATCTAGTGAGATGTCAAGATCGGAGACATAGACATGAAGTCACCTGCATAAAAGTTGAAAATCACACCCTGAAAATAGATCAAGCTGGCAAGGCACGAACAGGGTATAGGAGGCAGTGGGTCGGGAACACTGGGGAATCCCGCTTGGGCAGGGTTGCAGGAAGGAGGGTTGGATGAGAAGGAGCTGCCATGGCATTCAAGAATCAAGAGAGGTGGAAAATAACTAGGGGAATTTAATGCAAGTGACAAAAGTAGAATATTTTCAAAAGGGGAAAAGATAAAGGGAAAGTGTCTTCTGGAAAGGTCGGTTCTAAAGGAATGGTGGGAGCACATACCTTACTAAAGAGCAGACTGAGAGATTTTAAATTAGAATAATTTCCAAAAATACTGGCTATAAAGAGAAGAGAAAGGGACAATATCAAGATGGAAGTGCAAGAAGAGTTTTGTTTCATTCTTTGAATGAGATAAGAAACCTATGGTCTGCGCTGATATTTACACCAAGATCACCCACTAATTTTTTTTCTTAAATATTTATTTATTTATTTCAGAGACAGAGAGCATGCAGCAGGTGGGGAAGGGCAGAGGGAGAGAGAGAGAAAGAGAGGGAGAATCCAAGAAGACTCTGTGCTGAGCACAGAGCCCGATGTGGGGCTCCATCTTACGAGCCTGAGATCACGACCTGAGCCAAAACTGAGAGTTGGACGCTTCACTGACCACACCACCCAGGTGCCCCAACACACTAGATTTTATGGCTGGCACCAGATCTGGTTGGCTGGTTTATCTATTCTGCATGGTCAGAACCCAGAGTCATTAGGCAATGCCCATAGTCCCTGCTAAATATTTTTAATATTCTCTTTTTAAGTATTTTTAACATTCCCTTGACTATAGGCTGAGGGGAAGAAAATAGAAAAGAGGAATGGCAATCTTTTATAGCAGAGGTCAGCAAACTTAAGGCTAAGGGCCAAATTCGGCCCCTACCTCTTCTAATATGGCCCTCAAAGAAGGATTCTTAAGCGATTGAAAAAACAAAGGTAACAACATCTCACAGCACGTAACAATTTTATACCACTCAGATTGTGGTGTCCGTATATAAAGCTTTATTGGCACATGGACACATCCATATGTTTACATATTGTCTAGAGCTGCTTTCACATTACAGTAACAGAGCTGAGTAGTTGTGACACCCGCCATATGTCTTACAAAAGCCTAAAATATTTAGTATCCGGTGTATTATAGAGAAGACTTGTTGACTACTGAATTACAGTACAACTTCCAAAATGAGAAAGGAAGGTGGGATCGAGGCACACAGAGTGGTACTAGCCTCAAACAGGGAAAAGGATCCTTGATCCTATGAAGTGCGGAGAGGGTGAGTGGACTGGGCGAATACAAACAAGTGTGTAGCTAGAGGAGGAAGAGGAGGGAGCCCCATACCACATCCATCTCACACTCTAAGTAAAAGACATGACATTCTGGAGGACAAAAACTGCGTCGTGTTCATCTGTCTCTTCCACAGTGTTCACTTTCAGTCGCTCTCACTAAATATTTAATTGAATCCCAGGTGAAACTCTATTATAAGTGCATTCCTAGAAACCTCTGCCCTTAGGGCCTTGCATTTAATTCTCTTACTATCTGGGCCCACATTTATTAAAGTTTGATGTTATGTTTAGAGGTGTGAAGAGCATGGAAACCGGCTTCTTATTTAGTTAATTTCCAGTTCGCTAAATGGAGGCAATATAGTCAGAGAGTTAATATTCTTATTCCAGTTGGCCCATTTTCCCCTTTTTTTCAGTCTGAATAATTCCATATATCACTAAGGGACTTTGAGACTAAAACTAGTATTTATTAAACTACTAACAATGAAAAAAAAAAAAAAAAAAAGGAACCGTAGGAGACTTGAAAAAGTTTGGGGGGGATTATTACAGAGCACAATATATGGCAACCCTTAGTTATTTTTGTTAGCCAGAAGGCTGAGTTTTAAGAGTTTGAATTTTAACACCCTTGGCTATACACTACTCATTCAGAATTCACAGTCTCACATCTGCTCATACAAATATATTGCCAGCCTGGACCTGAGAAGTACTTAAATTTGCTAATGAAGAGTTATCTGAAAACATAAAAACATTCCAGATGACCAGTTTGAGTTTAGTTTTATTATGACCTATTATGTGCACACACACATACATATATTGTTCATATCAATATACATATATCTGCCCCAATCACGCAAATCACCAGATCACTCCTGTTCACTTAAAAAGTAACGGCATGCCCATAGTAATCGTATCGTAACAGATAAATATATCAAACCAACACTGTTGTGCACCTTAAGCTTATACAATATTATATATGTCAATTACAACTCAGTAAATTAAGAAACATCAAAATAAAAAAAACAACATATATGTGAAATTCTCAGTGCTTTTTCCTATTCATCTATTATGAATGGAGAAGTTAATTTTTCAAGCACTCAGTTATCTAATGTTCTTTTTTTCCCTTCAATAAATCTTTGCATCTCCAAAGGGAGTTACACATGGGATGACCTATAATGCTATTCATCTTGCCATGATCTTCCTTGTCATTAATCTTCTAGTAAGGCACAGATTGCTGAAAGGAATACTCCAAAGTGACTGATGATAGCAAGAATGTATCTATGTTTGCAACCTAATAGTAACTGGGCACATTTTCATTCTCCCATACCACACAGCCTCTGATCTACAGACTAACTTATCTGTAGTATAGCACCAACTTACAGGAAAGCAATGTGTCAGAAGCTGTTAAGAGACAGAGAATGAAAAAAAGATGTGTAAAGCAAAAGAAAGCAAAATATGTTCCCTGTTAATTTATATGGGAATTGGAATATAAGGAGTGTTAGTTTTGTCTTTCCAAATGCATTATTTTCAACATATACAAAATTTTATTTCTTTGCCACTTTCTTCAAAAAAATCAGTCTGGTACCAGAAAAAAAAAGCAGTGTTTGGTCTGTGAAGGTGAGAGAAAACAGCAATAAAAATACAATCTGTCAACTGTTGATTTCTACTGATAGAGGTGTACCACTAAGATCACTTGTTCTAAATGGTATTAAACTCATAAATAAAGGCTAGGGAAAACAGGGTATGGTCATCTGTTGTGCATGTTTTTTTTACTAAATATCTTATTTCGGCTTTCTAACTGAGCAACATTTAAATGCACTGGACCAAGATAAATGTTGGAAAGCTGACTTTTTTTTTTAAAAAATGAACTAAACATAATTTATTAGTAGACTATTCTTTGGAAGGTGTCCCAGAGTCATCCACGAATAAAGAAAAGGGATATAAAATAGAACTAATAGTTGTACTAATGAGAAAAATCAGGTTCTATTGCTACCATTTAGTTTTGACACATTAGAATTTAAGGGAATATAACTAAATTAAGAGATCTGTAGGAACTAATAGAAAAAAATATTAAATTTGTATTTTTAAGTCATCTTTATACTGTCCTATTTGTCCTGTATTATGGAATTACTCTCTATGTCATACTTTTAAAAAACAAATGGACCATTTTTTATTAATCCTTAATCCAAGGACTAAAGGTTATAGTTGAGAAGCTCACAAACCCTTTTATTATTTTACTTGGGAAATATCCCCCTTGTTAAATGATGGAGGAATGGAATTTTTTCCTGAAAATATTTTTTGAATAGGAATATCAGATTTAAATAGTTTACCTGTACACCTTCTAGAGGCAGAGGACATTGTTCAGTGACTTCTGTAAATCCATTCTGAAAATGACCCATGGTTGTGAACTGTGTAGTACAGTGTGTGAGTACCAGATAGTTATAACCCCTTGGCAGCCCTCTCTTTGACCACACTTTTCATAATCTTCTGCGAACAATGCTTAACTACCTATCTCCTTTCCTCAGTCCTCTTCTATCATGTTACTCTAGAGTCAACCCAAGTTGTATGCTATCTTCTCCCTTGGGGTTCTTAAAGAATGATTCTGACTGCTCCACACTTTCTCATCTCCTTGAGGGGCTACCAAACCACCAGAAGCCTGACTGCCATATTGTAGCATTTGCTACCAGGCTGAGCTTGAGTTACTCAGGTCATTATGTTTTTCACAGTAGGAAAGCAATACAGTAATCAGGTGATAAAGTACCATTTAAAAGCAAAATCAAAAGATTTATGTATAATTTGGTGAACTACTCATTCAGATAAGAAATGCAGGTCCATACGTGAACCAGATGTTGCCCCTTTATGGACTTGGCCTATAGATCTAGTGTTTCAGTGATCTGTGTTTCATCTCTAAACTATTTGCTTCCCTAGTGTTCATGATGTGGATTGGTTTCCTGAAGCTTAAACATTCCAGAGACCAAAACATGCTATTATTTTTATATTTAACTGTCCACTTTGGCACAGTGTGTTTAAGGCCAGGAAACATCCTTTTAAACACTATCCATTCATCTAACATACAAAAGGAAATACCTTAATTCCTTATATTAGTTACTAAGGACTACCACTTGTCAAATACATTCCTGCAGTTAAATAATAAAAAGGCAGAGTACTTGAATGAAAAAAGCATTTCTCTAAGCTAAGAAAATGGCCACTTGAAATATTTATGCCTTACTTTTCCTGTCAGTAAAGAAGGATAAAGTTACAAGTGATCTTTCTACTTGCACTTGGCAGCTTAATGTTGAAAAAAACTGTTTAAAACATCTCAGGAGAAAATTCAAGTCCTTCCAAAGGTTGAACAAATTCAAGTTAGGCAGCACAAACCCCCTAAAAGGCCATATGAAATTGGATTTATAAAGAGAGAATGGTTGAGATCTTTTTTCTTCCTCTCCAAGAATAATTTCTTACTTTTCCAATTCAGTAATAATTCTTCTGTTTGTTCTGTGTTCTTGATATGCTACAAAAAGTCATTTCAATTTTGGCAATATAGTCACTGAATCCAAAAATGGACTGTTCATTTGGATTTTATTTTCTCTGCAAATATTTTAAAATTACATTTACTCTCTCTTCTATGAATTTAATGCCAATGTTTATGAAATTGGTACAATATAGGGCACATTAAAATCTCTTTTGTCCTGTGAAATTCTCTGTAACTAAATTGAAATCTGACTATTTTCCATAGCACAGGATGTCCCTTGCCTGAAGAGGAAAGAATAGACAGTTGTGATAGAAACTTAGGAAGGAATTTCTACTTTGTAAACCCTTTTTCTTTCTGGTCCATCTGTTGTAGGTTTGAGGGCAGAGAGGGACAGCTCATTATCAATCAATGTCAGAACAGATATTTCTTATGTTAATGACTATTGAGGTCCAGTGAAATTAATGCTGAGTGAATACAAATGAAAAGTTCTTCTATATGTAATATTAACACATGGACATTTTAATTTAGCTTACATAGTTTTATTTAACACATGTCATGAATTGACAAAACCCTCTGTGGACAGAAATAGTATTTTTAAAATGTCTTACATATTGGCAGATGTGTTGATCCAAAATATGAAAATGTTTGCTAGGCTCATTAGCAAAGCCTTAATCCCTCTTGCTGTTCACGTGTCAGTAATCTAAAAGAAATCTACCTAGGACTTCAAAGACACTGTGTTAGGTAAGTAAGTGTATGCAAAACTGAAGGGCAAAAGCATATTTTTTCTGCATTTGAAGGTAAAGAAGGGAAGGGGAAAAAATTATTGGCAAAAGGAATAGTAATGTTGGTTGATATTCGAGAAAAAGGCTCAAGAAGTTTTATCAATAGGAGGAATTTTTAACAAAGCTGAAAATGTGTTACCACCGATGGAATGGCTATAAGAGGAGACAAATTGCAAGTTATCCTGTCTGATCTAATTTTCCTAACTGTTGTGGGGGAAGGAGAGGAAGGTTGTGCAAGATCTCCAGCTTTTCATCATTTTTTTTTTTTTTTTAATTTAGGCAACTCCAAAAACATATACTGGAAATGAGTGTTAAACAATAATCCTGTCCTCCGTATAACATGCATGCTATCAGCATTATCAGACATTCTAAAGACAGCTTTCTAAAGGGCTGTGTACACTTTATATTCTAAAAACACATTCATAAGAACTTGTTCGACAGCACTGAACATCTCTAATGTGAAAGGCTTGCGGCAAGCTCTAAGGGTATAAATATGAATATGACAGAGCCTTTGTCTTGAGAGCCCAGTTTATTGGTATCTTTCTAGAACGCAAACACATTAATACAGTATGATGTTATAGAACATATAGTAGACTAATAAACATGGAAGAGAAAGAAAGGAATGGCCTCTTTCTCCCCCATGGGCAAAAGATCTGGAGATAGGCTTTAGGACAGCACTTTTGAACTGAGACTTGAGAGAGACTCAGAGTTCACCTGATGAAGGGAGGAAGAGAGTATAAGAAATCAGAATCCATCTCACAATTAATACTGTACTGTGGACTATAAATGGGCTTCTATTCCAAACTCTGCCATTTATAGCCAAACATTCATTGGTCCATGCAGATTAAAAGTTGCCCCTCATGTTGGTTCCTAGTAAACATTCTCAGACTCTATTATGGTTGGTTCTTGCCAATATACAATTAATAACTGTACCCAGATTCACTGACAATGTGCCTAGGTTCAGATGTCTCAGCATCACTGAGCATCTCTCTGGGAGAGCAAGAAAGCAAGAGTTCAGTTGCTGGACTTTCGCCTCGCAAGCACTCTCCAAGTTTAAGGAAGACTCAGTATGAAGACACTCATATTTTCCCTATTCAGCATTTCACTCCCGGCCTTCTACTTCTTCTGTTGTTAAACTTCTACTGGAGCTACATAAAGTCCTGCTACAGATTTTTTTTTTTTTTTTTTTTTAATTCTCAAGCTCTTTCTCCATTTTAAACATGTATCAGGTTCCTCTAGTGCCCTTACTCTTTTTGTTATAATATAATCTCTTTCATCCAAGCAAGTAAAGTAACTAACCCCAATGTAGGGCTCCGCAGCTGGGTCAGAAGTAAGATTACTCACTGACACTCACTGACACCTGCAGTCATCCCCTTGGGTACCTTGCCACTTAGAGGGTGGGAGTAGGTATGTGAACCTCCTCGTAGTGCCTCCACAGTGAACTGAGAAAAAAACAATACAGTGTGTGGTTGCTCGAAGAAAGTGCTGGAAAGCAATCTGTTCATCAATCAAAAGTAATCATGTCTTAAGGGAGCCTCATAGACAGGATAGCATCAAGCGCCAAATCCAGCCTGAGGGTAAAATATGGAGACAGAGTTCAATTTCCCCACTATCTAAAAGCTTAAACATACAGCAGTTGAAATCATTTGAACAATATTCTTATTTTGAAATGCTTTTCTTATTATTGAGCTAATTCTAGCATAATTAAATTCAGTACAACAATTCTAATATTATTACATTTTACATTGTATTACTAGTAACAGAAAAAGAAGAACACTCGTGAAATGTTCAAACAGCCAAAATAAAAAATCAAAATCACCTATTACCTAACGTCCAAGAGATAACTATTTTTATGATTTTGATTCTATTTTTCCAATTATTTTATACTTATATAATATTTAAAATATTGAGCTCAAAGTGTGTGTATTGCTTTGTAGTCACACATACTCCCTTAAGACCTTTAGTTCCCCTCCAGTCTTTTTCCATACATCTTAGTCATAATAGTATTTGGTAGTATTTTTGGTAAAAATTTTCACTAATTTTGTACACATTTTTATTGTTTTTCTATAGTCATAATGATACTAATTTTAGGAGCTGTCTCAAATTCCACCACATTAATCTATATTTAGTACATATAGATGATCTCAAATTTTAATTATTCTAAGTATGCTATCCTGAAGTATCTTTGTCTTTAAAAGCCTTATTCTCTCTGTAGTCCATGAACCCATAAATTTATTGCTGCCACCTGGCTCTGTAGTGGCCGCAGAACACAGTAAATTAGACTAAGTTGCTAGTGGAGTAATGTCCCCATCAGCTTTCTAGGTCAGAGACACACTATATAAATACAATGTAACAAACATACACAGACAAGGTTAGAGTCACCTCCCTGTGACTGGCTGGAAAACCGTAGCAATAGGACGCTCCATTCTTCTTCTCAGCCATCATAATTGCGTGTTCCATAGATAAGTATCAGTAATTAAAGAGGCAAAGATCCCAGGCAGGCTATGGCCTCTGAAGAGTAGCAATTGCTACAGTATCCATGGTTGTCAACTAAAGTTATCATGGATCATAATATTCAAATAAAATGTGTCTATACCACTTTTTATTCTTAATCCAACATGGTTTGCTAGTGACATAAGAAATTCTTAGAGTATCTAGATAGAGTTTTTTTTTTTTAAGATTTTATTTATTTATTTGACAGAAATCACAAGTAGGCAGAGAGGCAGACAAAGAGAGAGAGGATAAAGCAGGCTCCCCACTGAGCAAAGAGCCCGATGCGGGGCTGGATCCCAGAACCCTGGGATCATGACCTGAGCCGAAGGCAGAGGCTTTAACCCACTGAGCCACCCAGGCGCCCCCTAGATAGAGTTTCTTAAGATTATGACCAAAACTTGTTTTTCCCAGGTTATATACCAGACTGATGGGCTCCCCACCCCCACTGGCATGTTGCTTTTCTAAACTAAAACAGGTGTGAAAAGAATGTCTGTCCTTTAGCTTGACCACCCAAATTAAGTGGCACCACCTTCAAATACAATGGGACATGTATATACTATGAACACATATGTCCATAACAATCATATTCCAGTATAGTAAGGGTGTTTAATTTTCTTCCCTCCACAGATAAAAATTAGAGCCAAACATGCTTGGATCATGGTTTCATGTAATCGTGCTCTTTGATAAAAATAGACATGAATAATGAATACTAAATAGGAAGCTGACTATATGAACAAGAAAGAGAACGCATGCCTCATTTCAAAGAAGCCAGTCACTAGCATTAATAGCAAGCCACGGGATTAAGCTCGTTAAAACATTTGCCTAAAGGAGAAATCTAATTTATTTCTTGTTTTTCTTCATGTTGTATGATTACTAGAAAGCATGGAAGTGGATTTTGTGATCTGGATTATGATTTTCGTCTGCACTAAACACTTTTATATAGTTCTGGGGTTTTTTTTGTTTTTTATTTTTTAATGTATGACCACCACAATTAAGTTCAATTGATGGTATTCCAGAGTTAAAGTTTTATTGTGGAAAAGTCAGTCTTTGTTCTTTCACAGAGAGAAATGCTACACCTTCACAAGTTATCTGTGATAGAGGGAGTTGTGTATTTAGGTAACAGGTTTGGTCTGTGAGCTCCTCTGACAGGCATTGAGCACTCAGGGGCCAAAATGGCATCTTTGTATCCTTAAAACTTCATACTCTTGCCTGGTGCCTGGTAGGCTTTCCGTGTTTACTGCAGAATGGCTTCACATCTGAACTTTTTTCGCTGTTTCAAACCATGGCTAGTGGTGTCTTCATCTGTGCTGTCTCCCATATTGAAATTCCTGGATTCAGGGTTCTTCCTCACTTCCAGCTTAAATATCTGTTGATTTACTTTCTCAATATGTTTCTCTCAGTTCCCAGGGGTGCCACTGTCTTCATTTAGAGCTTTGTAACTATTTTCTGGGATATTACAGCAGTCTCATTTCGTCTCCCTTCTTCTAGCCCCTCTCACCAATTCATTCTCCAGAGTTACCTAATAAATCACAAGCAAGACATTTAAACATCCCTGTGAGTACAAAATGACACCAAGGTGAGTTCCAAACATTCCAACATCCCAAATGCATAATCCCATGAAGATCAAATAACCTTATCATTCTCATGGTGAAATTTTTAGTTTCCTTCATATGTATATTAGTCATGCCTCAGAATCTATATACTCCAACCCTGCTGCCTAGAATACACTTCTCCTTTTCCACAAAAGAACTTCTGCACATCTTTTAACATTTATTTCCCATGTCACCCCTTCTGTGAAGACCACCCTGATTGCCTTAGGAAACATGCTCCCAGAAGAGCTGCATTGCATTAGCCATACTCCTGAGTTTGGATACTGATTGTCACATTGGCAAGTCATTTAACCAGTCTGGGCCTCAATGGTCATCCATGAAATAGAGATGGTGAAAGTAGCTATTTCAAAGGTTTTTGCAGTGGTCCTGAGTTCATTAATACATACACAGTAAAGCACTTAGGTCTTAGTAAGTGCTTAATACCTTTTAGCTATTTTTATATAGTATTAATCACTCCTGCCTTGATGTTCTTACTATTCAATTACAGAACTTACCCCATTAGACAATAACTTTTTATGTCTCTAGATGGAGAGCCACTTAGTTTGTAGACTGTGACTCATTCATCTCTTTCAACTATCAGAGCCCTGAACCAGGTTCTGAGCATAGAGTACTCAGTGAGTGTGCAATGAAAAACTGTATGAATGAATGAATGAATGAACAAATGGACAAACTCACATAAATAATATGCCAAGCTGTCTCTGTATGACTCTGTTATACAAGCTGTAGTAGATTCCATCCATCAGCTGATTCTTTGGATGAAATAAAATATAGAAAATCTTTTTGTGTACCTTACCCCAAATGCAGCCCTTTCAATTACGGTGCGAGCTTCCCATTGAAAAGGAAAAGCTGCCGGTCCTATTAAATTATTCTTTTTTCTTTTTTTACCTGCTCAGTTCATGTTTGGTTTTTGTGTATGCTGTTTGATTCCGTATTTTTTGTCCCAGGTTAGACATCTAATTCAGCATAAGAAGAAATCATTGTAATTAACTTTGATGGTTACTAAGAAATAAATGTATTCTTTGTGTTCTCAGGAAGGAGGTTTGCTTCATTTACTCTTTTCTCTTGATAAATGCTGTTTTTAAATGCCTTTGTGGTGATAAAGAGATTGAAGGGCAGGGGGGAAATCTGGATACTTTTTTCTCTGGGTCCCTTTGCATAAAGACTTCTTTCCAGCCATGTTCCCATGATTTATGTACATATTGTATGCGCAGCAGCAGCAATTATAGAGCTATTCCTGCCATTTTACCTGCCTCATTCTGAGTGGCCATTCACTGGCCACTTAACTTCCCCTTTGGTATCCTGATATCCAGATAGAATGATGATTCAAAAGGTTAAAACTCCCCACAGGCTTGTTTACTTTGGTAGGTAATGGTGTGTGTGTGTGTGTGTGTGTGTGTGTGTGTGTGTGTGTGTTGTTTTAGTTCCCATTCTCCAAAATATATATTTTTTTATAATCTTTGCAGAACTGGGGTGTATTTGTCTTTTCCCTACAGTATTTTCCTGTCTTAGGAATCAGACAACAGGAAGAAACCTAAGTGCTGTCCTCTACATAGTTTATTTAGGGAAAGTCCTGCTGCTTCAGTCTTTTGCAGCCTCCCAAACAGAACATTAACAATGTTTGATAGGAACAAATTTTCACAATATCTGAAGGTTGACAAACTGAGCCCAATACAAGTGAAAATACCTGTGAAATTAGTAAATGTGTCTAACAAACATAAACCAGTTTAATGTTCTCCAGTTGTCATAGGTCACTGGTAACTGATTGGTTGAACTATTGACTTTCACACTGTAAGAAGATCAGAGACTGGTTCACCCAACCTATTTGAAATTCTCTTTCTTCATGATGAATCCCTTTCTTCTCATTCCTCACTCAGTACCTTTAGTTCAGATGCTCATCATTTCTTCCCATCTCCTCTTCATCCTCAGAGCCCCATGGTCTAGCCATTTTCCAATTGTTAGAGTTGCCTTCTTAGCCACGTTGACCACACCTCTTTTCTTATGTCTTGGAGACTTCTAAGCAGCCATGTTGCAAAATCTCCTCATCTCAAGCTTTCAGAGCCCTCCCAGAAGGATCATTAGACTTCTTGTTTCCCTTTCAACCTCCCATCACTTGTCTGTCATCCAAATTTCCTCAAAATTCCTCTCACAGTTAAGCTCTTCCTCTTGTTTCTGGGCTTTTTCCCAAGTACCATCTTGCAAATGGGAATTCCTCTTCTCTGGGCTAGTTAAGCAGTTGATCTCCTATTCGTTCAGAAATCCCTTTCCTTCAGCACAGTCTTCTCAGATAACTGAGTCCTTCTTTGCTTTGAATACTCCTTGAATGTTTTTACCTCTCTTTTTTCACTCTCCCAAGTTGTATTTCCTTTAATAAACCCATTCAGTGCATTCATTTTATTGAATGAAATTCCTTGCTTTCATTGAATATGTGTATCAGTTTGCAGTTTCATGTACTTTAGGTTATTGTATTGTCTCTGCCATGCATGTCAATAGGTTCTAGTTAGTAATTGCCAGGTAACTACCACAACACTTAGTGACTTAAAATAGCAACCATTATATCTTACGAATTTGGGAGGACAAAAATTTGAGAAAAGCTCAGCTAAGTGATTCTCTTCCACATAGTGACAACTAGGATCTTTTTTTTTTTTTTTTTTTTTTGGTGTCCATTTGGTGGATGGATAGGTTCCAAGGGTCCAAGATAGCACTTTATACATGTGTCAGGCATCAGAATGGCTAAAATGTTGGGCTCAGTTGGGGCTATGACCCGAGAACCTATAGGTGGCTTCACCCTGGCTGTCTTGTGGTAGTCAGTCATTTTATGTGGCAGTCAAGGCTCCTGGAGTGAGCGTTCCAAGAGGTTCAGGTGGAAATGGCAACATTTTTTAGCACCTAGCCTCAGAATCTCCAAAACATCGATTTTGCAGTCTCTCTTGTTTAAACAAATCATTAATACTAGCTTACAATAAAGGTGAGTGAAATAAGATCCAATCTCCTGATGACAAGTATAGCATAGAATTTGCAGCCATCAGGTATGTGTGTGTGTATTTGATAGATGATTTTTAATTACAATAATGATCTTCTGATTTTAGGAAACAATACTGAAAATGTGGAAATTGTATTGATTATACATAAAATGCATGTTAAGTCAATAAAATATTCAAACTTTTAAAAACATGTCTATACTTTACTACCCATCCATAACATGCTCAGCAATTTATTTCTACTTATTTATTTATTTATTAGCTAGAAAGGCTATAATCTTCTTAGGAACAGTGTATATTTCATTTTTTATATCCCTAGCAACTGTTTCAAAGCTTCATTCATAGTAATCTCTCGATAAAGTTTTGTTGAATTGAATTGAATTAGTCTTGGATTTTGAGGCTGACATGGGCAACTTATTGACTTCTTTGAATGTGTTATAAGGGAGGTGAAATGTAGCAAGAAAATCCCTCCTGATCAAGGGTAAATCCAACAGGAAGTGCTGGTATATATATGCCACTTAATACAGTTACAGGAAACACAGGTGATAGTGTAAGTAATTTTCCTCTGTCTTCCTTTATGTAGTAGAATGTTCAAAGGATCATCCAATTAGTATGTTTCTGCCCCAGTTACTGTATGAGCTGGATAGCACCCATTTTGGGTTACTTCTGATAAGCTTTGGTCATTTTGTAGAAAAGGGCAGGGAGGCAGAAGAAATGATTCTAGGATGTGTCTTTCCCATTAGAGAAAAACCAACAATAAGAGTCAATAGTAAGAAACATGTATCTTTTTTTCAATTCACAGTCTTTAGTGTAACAAAGTAAATTAAAACATCTTTTTAATCTTGGATGGGATTTGCTCCTTTAAATTCTGATCTTGTGTTTCTCTGTTAATTTCAAATTTTAAGAATTCTTGGCTGATGAGACTGTTACATAAGCAGAGACACCATTGTTCATTGTGTAATGCGAGAATCAGATGCTCTGCTGTAATTCCCTTGTCATGTCACTGACAGAGAGCTCCAGAATTTTGATTGGAAAGTTGGGTATATTTTGTAATTTGTTTTAATCCTGAGGCAATTTTATGAGTGTTGTCTTAAATTAGTTACTAAATTTATTTCTATTTTTCTCTGCATTTATTAGAAAAAAAAATCACTTCCTGCTTCCAAAAGTCCTGTTTGTCTCTGTTATTAGGATAACGTGTTTAAAAATTCTTTTAAACAATCTTTAGGATTTTACCTCATCTTCTTATTTTATTAATGTTAGTTGACAATTTTGGTCAAAGCCAATTTAGAGAACTAAACTATAAAAATATTGCTATGTATTTCCATGACATGCTGTTCCTGTTTTGCAGACTTAAAAACTAAAGCAGGAGATGCTAGAGTAATTCACCAAATGACCAAGGTCATTTAAGACAATAGCAGACCTGGAAAGGTTATTACTATTTCATGATCTTTCTGTCCTTTTCTAGATCTTTCTAGCTCTGTCATCCACCTTTAAATAGCTTTTTTAAAAAAAAAACAAACTAATGGACTTAATGGGTCTCTATATTTAATATATACTAAGTTTATAGACTATAGTCTTTCTATGGGACACTCCTTATTTTACTGGTATTTGTTTTAATTGCTAGCTATTTCTATATTCCTTATGTTTATTTATTTATTTTCCTTACTGTAAATTATTTCATTACATCCATTCATTCAAACTTTACATACATGTAGTTTTTATTTCCAATTTCATACCCCTTGCCCTCCCTCTTTCAAGAATTTGGAAGTAATTTGGTTTTCTGCTGATTCTTTCCTTCCATTTGGCAACCATTTTATTTCACTGTTTTTGAAGTGATGCAGTAAAAGAAAAATGGCTGCCTTTTGTTTATTTCCTTGTACATTAACAAGATGACATCATCAAGGATATTAACTAGGATGTACATATCTTTAAAAACCTAGAGGCATGCTATAATACATGAGCACTCTGTTTCCCTTTTTCCTTTAATGCCCCAAGGTTTTGTAGCTTTAGCGTAGCTCTTGTGTGCAGAGGAAAAAAATGAACATGAGCATTTTGGAACAAATGCATTAAAATGGTGGCATTTAAAACATATCTGAATAGTTTTCAACGTTAGGAAAAGTCCACCAAAAGGCATTTATTTAAGTCATAAGACATTCTAAATCAATGTTAGCCCAACAAAAATATATTGTAAAGAACCATGTTAGGTCATTGTATTTAGGGACTGGGTTATTTAGCTACAGTTACTTAGTCTGGCTTAAAATTATTTTTAAAAAATTTCAATTGACACTAAAAATTTTAAGTTGTAATTGTTCCCAGAAAATAATTTCTTATTAAGGAAGGCTTAAACAGGTATATATGTTTACTATTTTTAAGATTACTGAATTATTTACAAACACTATTAAAATGTACTGTATGTCTATACAGAAAATTTATTTTCTGGTCTTCATTTATGGTGCTTCTGCCTTTTCTGTCTGTGCTCTTTGTTGCACTTTGCATGTATTTGTCATAAAATTTCAACTGAGATTAACAAGCAACAAGCTTTTAATTACCAATTCAATGTAGACAGATTATTAAAGAGATAAGAAATCAATTTTTTTCATCAAGTTCCAGTAACTAAGTAGCTTTTTCATTTGGAGATCCACAATCCATTTTTGAATGTGAAGAAATGATTTGGGGCAATTATTTAATTATTGAAACATTTAAAAAATGCTAATCTGATGATATATGTATGTACATGTGGAGACACGTATGTACATACACACATGTGGGTATAGAACAGAAAATTCCTGTAAATGTTAAAGAGCTCTGAAACTACTTGTTAACACTGAAATCAGATAAGGTAAACCATATGCTTTATTGAGGTTAGCTGTCTAGAATAAGTTACTGCATTTTAAGAATTAATATGAAACACATGTCCTTTAGATCTTTAAATTGAAATCTTCATTGTTCTTTTAAGTCAGCTGTTCTAGGAATGTGTCATCTTTTGAGAAGATAAATTAATCACCTTCCTCATTTATATACATCAATAAGAGACTCACCCTCTTATCTACTTTATCAAAAGTAATTAGAATAACTCTATTTTTATTCACATATAGTATCTATCAGGGATTGAGATTTTCTACTGAGGAGATTTTGAGGGAAACAGCCACTTATCCTTTTAGAAAATAACCTCCTCCAAGAAAAAGAAACCCCAGCAATCTAAAGGTTAAAACACACTGTCACATCATTCAGTTGAGCAAGGCTCTTTACTAACATTTATACAAAAGTACTTTCAGAAAGCAGAAGGTAGAAAACCGCTTTTTGCTAGTTCCCTTTCCTTAAATTATTATTCAGCCTCTTATTCAAATAAAATCTAGTTAACTTCTTTTGAATGCCTGCTCAAACATTTTCCATAATAATAA
Organism: Mustela lutreola; assembly: GCF_030435805.1. Classification (NCBI taxonomy): domain Eukaryota; kingdom Metazoa; phylum Chordata; class Mammalia; order Carnivora; family Mustelidae; genus Mustela; species Mustela lutreola. The sequence continues at coordinate 149,186,682 of NC_081292.1, read as the reverse complement.
TAATAAAAAAAATCTTGTGAAAGGATTTCCATAAGTCGGGCTGCATTAATGACTTAGAGCAGCTTCATAATCTGTTATTCCTTCCTCCTAGCAGACCTCAGCTGATAAAAATATCCATAGACACAGTGAAGTCAGTGGCATGCCTGGCTTTCTCAGACAAAACTCCCATGTGATCACATATAGGCAGCCTCAGTGAGGCTGATGCCGTGCAGCGAGCAGTAGGTAATGAGTCTTTGTGCAGAGTGAGGCTCTTGTCGCTGAACAATAAAGCATACGGTACCAGCAATAAAACACAGGGCTGGCAAATTTAAGAAGATTCCGCTGAACCAGGAAGAACAGTGCCTTCGGTGATGCTGACACATATTATAAAATGATAATCAATTTATTTTGGATTCTAATGAATAAAGAGTGCAAGGACTAAGACTACAGCTATTTGAACAGGTCAGTGATTTTATAAATGACTCCAACACTTCCTTGTGTTGGATTGGATTTAAATTAGGATGGGCTAGTGTGTGTTTTCCCTTAAACAAAAACTTTGCAAGGTATTTGCAGTGTGTAATATGAAGGATACACATGAATTGACCCAATGTGATTAAATTGTTGCTGTAGTCAGATGTGTTAGAGAAATGTTTATATGATTGTAGTAAACCGAAAAGTTATTTATCCTATTTAAAAATTGATGGGTAAGAAAAAAATGCATCTGATGATTTCTAATCTTCTATATATGCAGAAATAATATAAATCAGAATGCTACTAATAAATTGCTCAAATAAAAAGCTTCACATTTATTTTTCCAGTGTTAAAAAATCCTGTATTATAATAGTTCACATGTCTTATAAATTGATGATGTATCATTCAGATTTTTATTGATGCCTTTCTGTACACTGCAAGAGGAAGGTTTGGCATGTTTAGTTATTTAAATGAAAAATTTTTAAATAAGAGAATTTTAAAACGTTAATAATGCTACTGTTAGAACAATGCATTTTATATTTAACTACAGTAATATAAATCTATGTTAGTTGGTTGTGTGCCTGTTATTTTTCATTTTATGTATCTTTTGATAAGTGGAAAATACTTCATAAAACCTTTTATTTTATACATATCAGTCACTCACTAATGGAGAAAAACAAATTAGCTTAATTTTCAAAAAAGAATGGGTTAATTTTGTGATGATGCATATTTCCATTGACTCACCATTTAGAAAAGAATGTGTGCCTTCATGTATATTTATAAAATATATGCACACACATGACCTTCTGTATCTAGAAAATAACCACTTCTTGGGTTTATGAGCAGTAGAGAAGTTTATGTTTGAAATAGCGAGATTGCTGTGTGTAGGAAGACAAGGGAAGAAATAACTCTAGCAAATAATAGCACAACACTGAACATCCTTGCCAAAGACAGACAAGCATTACTGCTACATGAATCTTTAAATTTCAATACCTAGTTTAACTTTGCTCTACATTTTTACTGCTGTATTGTTTGAAAGGAATCTTGGGAGCTTAATTCTTAACAATTAATTTCTCGGACACCATTTAGGATGATCGCCTTTAAGACACTAGGGCACATTTAACATTTTATAGATTTACTATAGTGACTTCGTGTATGTGTACAGTAACTAAAAGATATTTATGCTTGTAAAATGCTGTTTAAACCACCACCACCTCCACAAGACAAAATACCCCATATCCCTAATTATGCCGGCAATATGTATGCCAATGGGAAAGAAAATAGCTATGTTTCAAAAACAAGAGAAGTTAATGAAATTTTTAAATTGGTTTTCCACATGTATTTAAATGAAGTATTTGACTATTTGGGTTTCCTTGGTTACCATAGTTGCTGCTGACAGCTTCTTTTGGTGGGGAGCGGGGAAAAGCAGGACTCTAAAACAAAGAGTTAAAAACACTTATCCATTAATAGATCTGGGGTCTGTGATGCTGGCAGCCCAGGAAGTCCGTGCCCACTCCCCATCGCCTGTTCCATCCCTCTGGTGATTCAGGTATTAGGCACAACTGCGGTTCCACACTTCCTTACCCAGCATTCCGTTTCAGCTGCTGGAGGGCTGCCTAAGCCTTATGCAAATGAGACCAGCTCTGAGGCTTTGACTGCAGAAGCGAGGGTGGGGGAGTGGAGGGGGTGCAGAAGGGAGTTCAAAGGTCACAGGGCTGGTGGAAGGCTGGATCAGTTGGCCGAAAAAAATGCACGGGGCTTCTCTGCAGCAGTGTTTTGCAGCAGTTAAATGAAGTGTGCTTTATTTCTCAGAGGGAAGATTTTACAGCGTGTGCCGTAGTCGTTTAAAGTGCACGCAGGTACGGTGACAGATTTCATGATGCGCCTAATTTTATTTCTATAAAAGACACTGATGAGGACTGGCTATTTTAATTCATTGTGGAAATTGGCAAGGCGTTCTCGGTATTCAGCTTCCCTTAAGTAGTTTATTAAATCGTCTTAATGTTGTGTGTTGTTTTTTTTTTTCAATTGGAAACATGGGTGTTTTGTTCTAATGGGATAATTTCATGTGAGGAAAACATTGAATTGCGGCTTCTAAATAATTTTATTTTTTGGAAAGTTTTTGATGGCAGAGAGATGTCTGGGTTGAGACATCTAGATAAATAAATATGAAGACTTACAACTTTTACGGAATTTTCCCATTTTAAAAAAATGTATTTTAAATTAGACCTGGGTTCATAGCCTAAGATTCTTGTGAGGTATCTTCAATTAAATAATGTAATTCTTTTGTTCCATCCCACAAGACATCATAAGGACAGTTTTAATAAGTTGTATTTTCATTTCCTTTTAAGAGAGAGTTTCGGTTTTGATGGTGTTCATTCTACATTTATTGCTTATTTGGGGGTTATATTTTTTAAATGCTTCTGTAATTTTTCTAGTTGTAACTAATTTTCTTTGGGACTTTTTAGACAATGCTATTTTGAACTCAACATGTTCAACTTTCTATGACTTTTCCTTTCAGTTAAGTCTGGATTGTAAAGTGATTCTCAAAAATGTCACAGGCAGGACAAAAGTCCTCTTTTTCCTGCACTAAATATCACACTTTGGTAAAATGTGTGATTACATCATAGTAAAGTCTGACCTGTACCAAACAAATGTGTACTCACTTTATTGTTCATAATGTTTTTTTATTTCCAAAACATATTTTTAAATAAACTTAATTAAAGCAGCATGATCAGACGTTTATCCATGTCATTAAAAATTTTAAATGTATCAACTCAGCAGTTAAAATGTTGATGGGGGAAAAAATGTTACCTAATTTGCATCAAGCGTGCATCTGTCTATATTACAGGTTGTATGTGTATGAAAATTTATGTTGGAAAGATGAAGAGACAAAATAATGTTTAGTCATGAAATTACTGCTTTATGCTTTTTTATTTGCATAAGATTTTAAAATGAATTCTATGAAGCTTACATACAAAGAGCTAATACATATTTAGATAAACTTAATTACTTTTTTTGCACTGAAAAGAGGGCGTTAATTTTATTATAATGATTAAGACTTAGTAGTTTGGCAACAATATCTTTTATTTAAAAATGGGGGGTGGGGTGGGTAGAGGGTAGACCAAAACAGGAGGATAGCTGTTTTAAACAGTGAAGGACAATTATTTCAAATATTTGTGAAATGCCTTTGTGGTAGTCACTTAGGGCCTGATTCTTAGCCTTTATCACTTTGTGGGGACATTATGACATTTATCCTGAATTCTGAGGTTAATTTGGGAAAAGGAATTCATATTTTGTGTGTTTTTTATAAATGCAAAAACTGCTATTTTCTTCTAAACTCTTTCTCTTTTGAAACTTTCAGTAATGACTGCAACTAAAAGGGTAGATTTTAAAGAATTTCCTTCTTATGTTGAATGGAATATGCTGTCCTCTGGCCCAAACAACATATTTGTAGACCTTTGTTTTACATATATATAAATATGTTTGTGTGTACATATATATATATATATATATATACACATATATATATGTTATATATCCTGAAATAAATATGTGTAGATGCATTTTGTATATGTTATCTATTATATATTATATCTATAGTGTATGTTATAATACATATATGTTATATACATACATAGCCAAATAAAATCTTTCTTATGGTTAACCATATTTAATCAAACAATTCTGAAACACAAAAATTTTCATTTTACTTTTACCTCAGGTCATGCCCACAGTTTGTCTACTAACCTCTGTGTGTGTTCTAGGCAGAGCACAGTGAGAAGGGAAGGGCCCAGCATAAATTCATTGAGGCAGTCCAATACTGTTAACTTTTAAGTGCAACCAGTATCAGGTAGCACATTCTGAATATAGAAATAAAAACAGTATGGGCCAAAGAAGAAACCCTGTAAAGGTTCTTGGAGAAAGCCTGGTAACAGACAAGTGTGAAATAAAGAGAATTGTGCTTCCGTAAGCCACGAGAGAGCTATGTATGTCCTGCAGCAAATTTATGGCTTTGAATATCCTGGATAATTTATGTCTCTATGCAAATTCAGTCAAAACTTTGAAGTCTTTTTTGCATTAGCTTGAGCGTACTACTTCCATACAAATCTCAGCAGCACGGACATAGTAGGTTCATGGACTGGATATTTAAACATATGTAGGAAAATGTGCTTTGTGTCAATGCAGTTCAAATCAAAATTGTAAAGTAGAAGAGTAAATAGAGTAAAATAGAACAAATCATTGAAGGATACACAGTTAGTGGACTTGAAGAAATGGTGTTATATCAGATTCCAAAGAAATCTTTAATGATTTTTCAAAAATTAATTTCCTGCTTTCTGATTACCAGTCTGTCTTTGTCATCACTCAAAACTAGAGACCATATTGTGAGCTTGGAAAAGATTTTAGGGCAAATATGTTTTACTCAGTCTAGCAGTATGGAACGTAGTCTAAAATCCACAAATAACTGTTGTCATCTTAAAATCACATGTGTAAGTTTTAGGTTGTATTATCTCTGTATATGTCCCTTTCCTGAAATTCTGGTTTCTATAAAATAGAAATAAGAGGAAAATGACTTATAATATATAAAAGGAAAATGTCCAAAATAATTGAGTATTCAAAACAACCACATTTATTTCTTTTAAACTGACATTTCTTAGGAAACAAGCAAAATAAATGATTGCATTTTTTAGTTACCTATTCTGGAATTGAAATAGAATTATATTCATTTTATAGAAAAGTATAATAAGATTATAAAGTGATCTTAAAGACTTACTTTTATTCCATATTATTAAACACATGACAATGCTATAGTAATACTTTGTCTAGAACAGTTGGGAAATAATCTGCACTAAATAAACCAATTTTCCAAATAGGTGAAGTTTATAGCCTTAATGGCCAGTTTTTTAAAATATTACTTGCTTTCAGGGACACAAAGTATAGAACGTATCATTCTGCTTTGTTGAGCAAGTAGAAATCAGTTTAGGCTTTTCTTCACAGTGTAAGGATCATTATTTCCACCATTACATTGGACTTACTGGAAAAGATAAAACTGCTTCCCAACTGTTCCCTAACACCAAATGGTGTTGCTATTATATGTTTTTGGTATACAATTGTATATGCTTTTTATATATTTTATATGCTTTTTATAATTTTACTCTTTTCTCATGTTACTACTTTTTATTTTTTAATACAGTTAATCATTGCTCTTTATCTGAGAACAATTTAAAAATCAAGTTTATACACTCTGTCTTACATTAAATTCTAAATCTTTTAGGCTTTGGAGGGCAAAGGGAAGGAGATAAACATCTCTCCTTACTTTTCCTTTGTACCGAACTTCTGGTCCGTGTGTATACACAGTATTATAAGCACAGGGACATAAAAAATAAAATTTATCTTAGTTTTTCTTATGTTCAGGATATTGAAAACCATGTTTGAACTCCAGTTCTTATTACTGCAGTGAGAATCTGGCGTATTATATCATCCACAGGAACTTGAAACTGCGTTGCCTAAGAGGGAAATGAGGAATCTCTAACAGGTATACCAAAGAAAACACACAGACCAATTTTTTTTCTGGCATTTGACAAAACATTGGTGCCACATATCTATTCTTACCAACTTTAGAGGCTGTGGTCTATTTCATTCTCAAATCCTGGGGCTCTGAAATTTACTACCTCCTACCACCATGCTAGTTAGGAAGAGATATTGCTTGAACAATCTTTTATCTCCATGCAAGTTTATGAACCCACATATTGATGCAGAACTGTATGTCGTGTGTGTGAACGTGCATTTTCTCTAATCACATACAGAAAAAGTAAGACAGCTGAGCCATCAATCTTCATTTCTTTGAATATTCACTAATACAATGTATGTGTTAAGATATACAAAGTAGCTAATGCCACGCTAGCAGGCCAGGGTTCTAGTTCTCAAGTTTTCTATAAAAACCACTGCAGCGTTCTTATGCAGTAACATCATCCTACGGGGGGGGGGGGGGGGGGGGCGGGGAACTGTTCTATTCAAAACAACTCACCAGGTTCTGACAAATAACAAAGAACAACATGAGGCTGCGATTTGAGAAGGGAAATAAACTGAGTGCAGAAGAATCATACAATTAAATTAAATGGTATCCCTGGAAATAAGCAATGATTTCAAAACCCACAAGTAGAGGGGGGGCCTCGGTACTTATTTTTTTTAAATGTTCATTAAGCTCCAATAATTGTTTACTGCCATCTTTATCTGTAGTCATGCTGAGTAAAGCTATAGCTAAATGGAAGTTAAAGTGTATTCACGAGGTGTTAGTGTTTACATATCCTCTTCAGTCTCCCAGAGAAAGCAAAGGTAACTACAAATAGCGCTCTGCCAGAAACTGGCTTCTTGATTGATGGTGTCGCTTTAGCACACAATGTATTGGATCATTCTAAAGTGATCACAGCTGTTGATGACAAGAAGCTTTGTATTTTTATATGGTACATCTTTTGGTATATGTGAGGCAAGTTGTTTTTGTTTTGTTTTGTTTTGTTTTGTTTAATGTTAACTGTTCTCAGACACTTTGGAGTTCCTGTCATTCTTCCCATTTCCATTAGGTCCATAGGTGGTCTCATACACTCTGAAGTGCTTTGAAGATGTGAAGGAATGTTGGTTGCATGAACTTAGTGTCAAAAGATACTCTGTAAGAATGAAAGCGAGTCCAAAGTACTAGGGGAAAAATGCTTCCTATTCTGGTCTTCTTTTGCCCATTAGCATTTTAAACAAACCTCAACAAATCTGGGTAATTTTGTTTAATACAGAAGTGCCTTATAAATTTAGGGCAATTCATGAACAACCAAACAACCAGGAAAAATATCATATTGTTTTCTTGATAGGTAAATGCCTTTACTATGTAGTTTCTTGGGTATGTGAGTTCAAACTATGATGAAGAGTGTGAAGAAGCTGAGTAGGAGAGTGGTTAAGGGCTAAGGCTTAAATTCCAACCCTGTGTCACTTCTAAGACATGGTCTGCCACTCAGAATCCATGTGGCCGTGGGCATGATATTGAAATCTTGTAAGCCTTGTCTTCATCTGCACAGTGGAGTACATTATCTCGATGGTTTTTATGAAAATGAAATGGCACGATGCATGCCTGGCACATAATAAGAACCTTGTAAATGATAGCTAATACTACCATTTTTCAACCCAAAGGAGTTGATTCCCTGATGCTGATAAGTCAAGTTCTGCTTAAGCCTATAGTTACAGAGACTCTTAATGAAACATCATAGATTTCAGCAGATGAGGAAGAGACCTGTTTTCCAAAAATAGGAACTCATGAGCAATTTATTGGCGGCCATACCTCCCTGGTACCATCTTGTATTCGGATGCAGCAAGTAGAGAAGACAGTACCACAGTGATCAAAGTTCAAACTATACGTGGCTTCGTAGATATCTTGAATCTTGCCAACTGGAAGCAAGGTCTCCACAAAAATCCTCACATATGTTATGGCAATATGTACTTCCATAAGCTCTCGTTTTATATCCTTTATTGCTTTAAAAATCTTCATCTACGTGTCTTTGCTCTACTTTTTTTCTCCATTTCCATGTTGACTATAACTAAGGTGTTAGTCATTCATCTGTCTGCTCCATCCAGATTTCCTGTCTCATCCATAGACTATGAACTTCTCAATTATAGAGAGCTCCTGGCACATAGTAGATGTCCAAGAAAGGTTTGCTGATCCTAGCTAATGAGTTAAACGGGCTAATTTCTCTGTATCATGAAACAGTCACAGGTTTGCTGTTTTAAAGTTCCTCAAGACCAGAAGGATGTTTAGAAATATTCTATCAATTGATATAGTCACAAAGTTTTTCAGAAGAAATTTAGTAATGTCCTTAGAGGGGATTTTTGATAAACATACATGGGTAACAAATGTTGGATGAATTGATGGGGAGGAGGATCATGGGTCTTGCTTTTGTAAACTTGTTTGAATGGTAGAACTTCTTTAAATAATGAGTTTCCAGGAGATTGTATGAGTTTGATATGACTTCTATTCTGAACCAATTTTAATCTGTGCCAGTCGAACCTTCCATTGAGACCTGAAAACCCAGGTATTTAATCTTACACTCTATATTATTTTTACTAACTGCTCCACAATGTAATGTTAGCTAAAAGTGAAATAACTTGTTCTGTGCCTTAGGTAGTAAAAATCTAGATCTTGTCTAAGGTGGTGATTCATTTTTAAAGAATGTCCAAAGTACTTTTTTCTACTTATTCCAGTTTTTAAAATCTCCTTTGTTTTTTACACATTAACCTTGGCAGGATCACAGTGTTTGGATGGGTATGGTCTTAAAGTGCGGCCATATATTACCCTGATGTCCACTTCAGAGTACTTTATGAGGAAAATGTTTTCAAGGTTCCTTTCCCTTTGGACTATTCTGATGCTTGTTGTGAAGGAAAAGGATATCATATCCCTTAAATACCCTTTGATCTACACTGGCTAGTCTACTTTATTATTTAATCAGAAGCTTTCTAAAAGCCTGACAAGAAACTTCTTAAGTGCTAAGGAGGAAAAAAAAAATGTTGTCTTTCAGTGTCGCCATTATAATTCTAAATTCTTCTACTCTGTGAAGTCTTTTTTCCCCCCTTAATGCAGTAAGTCTTGCTATTCGCCCAAGGAATTAGGCTAAGTACTGTTCTGTAGTCTTAATAGCAAGAACATAAAATAAATTTTTCATTGACACTTTTTTTAGAGTAGGAAAAATAGGCTTACAATGGACACTTGATCAATTCTCAACAGTTTTAAAAGCCTTATCATGTTCTTGGTTAGTTTTTTCTGCTCTTGCTAAGTAAAAGAGTTAACCTGGAAATTGACTTTAGGGACGGACATGGGCTTCTAATTCACCTGTATTCTAGTATGCCATCTTGCCAAATACCAACTAGTGATCAATGTTTAGGGTTAAGAGGCATAAAAACCAATTTTCATCTTTCTTATACTGGTACTAATCTTAATGACAGGTAAAGTGGAAAACTTCTTGGGCTCTCTCCCCGCCAGCCAAATAGAGTCATAAAGAACACTTTTACCCTTAGTAATGGTGGAGGACCATTCATCAGCAAGGCCTTTATCAGCAAAGCCTAAGTCAATTTAGCCTTTAGCTTTTGCATACAGTGAGGGAAGAGGGTATGGACAATTAAGAGGCACCCATCTTTGATGGAGGCCATGGTTCTTATCATTTAACTGCCAGGTAGTGGGTAATGCATCAGAGCCTGTTCTTACCAGTTATGTCTGCCCCCTTATTTTGACTGAAGTGGAAATTGAGACCCAAGGAGATAATCCTCTTACTTAAAATTAGGCCACTTGTTAGTAGCTGATCCAGGATTAGACTCCAATTTGATGACCATTCATTTACCGAGCAAGCACTAGAGTACATATTCAGTCCAGGAGGAACCTTACAGTGAAGTGTTAGAATATGGCAAGTCAACCAGCAATTATGATACAGTTTGAAATGTACCACATGCTGTGAATACAGAGAGGTCACTTAACCTACAATGCGGTGGTGGCCATGAAATACTTTTCAGAGAAGTTTGGATCAGACCTCTTGGGAAAATGATCTAGATTTCTGAAATCTCAGTTTCCTTTTTTCAAATTACCTTGCAGAATTGGGAAAACAATTGCATAGAGAGAATTGGTGCAAAGGGTCTAGCTCATAGTAGGTGTTCACTAAAAGCTCTGACTGGTATTATAAATGGAACCAGGCAATCTAGTTACCTTTTAGGAAAGACAGACACTGTTTGGGGGATGTCGTCCTGCAACCCAGAACCATTCACCAAGCTGCAAATTTCCAGAGGAGGTCAGTTTGGTTTCAGGTAGTTGTATTAGAGTAGTAGGTAGCAGCCAAGAGAACAGTGAAGAAAGGAGCCCCTAAAAGTGATATGGAATGTCCCCTTGAGATTCAGTGGGCCCCCCCAGTACAGATGGCCGAAAGACCTGAGAGAACTGGAAGGACCCCTGCCCTTGGCAGTGGATGACCCTCGTGGTAAAAGGAACAGGAGGCAACAGATTCTCAAACTTTTTTGATGCTTTGAACTAATGTGTTCACAATGAATCATTTCTCCGAGTTCTGGATACCCACCAAAGCTGGAGAAATGGTATAAATCACCAGAGTTAAGGTCCTTAACCAGAGTCCATGGATAGATGGCATACATTTGTGGCTTATGTGCACTTTTTTTCCTGGGGAAAGCTTTGATTTCTTTCATCAAATTCTCAAGCTGCAAATCAGCAAGCTGCAAACATTTGGAGATCCAAAGCACATAAAATAACTCAGACCTTTAACTCAAGGTCACAGGCAACTCTGGCACAAGGAATTCATACATAATTGGGGAACCCTGCAATCATTTCTCCAACAAAAATATTCATTAGACAGGAGTGACCCCAGGGTTCTTGGCTTACGCAGGCACCTGGGCAAGAGAGGTGTATTTGGCCAACTTGCGCTTCCCACATTGGCAAACCACCAGCAGCATTTTTCACATTGGTGGTGCCCCATGGAAACACCTTGCAGGATTTTACCTTGTGAAATCATTGCCAAATCCCTATCCTCTTGGCCGCAGATACGTTCATTTCTTGCCAAATGGGTTAAAGCAAAAATGGTCCTAGTTTGTGGAAGAAGATAGCCTCTCTCTTTCTTTCTTTTTAAATAAGAGAAATGCAGGCACAACATCTGATGCCAGCTTTTTAAAATGATGATTTTCTTATTCAGCAGGGACTTAAGTCCATATTCAGTATTCGATTAACACAACAGTGTCAGGGCTATAGTGTGAAACATCACAGATTACAGAGTACTCAAAGTCATGGTTTTGTTTTTTGTTTTTTTTTTAAAGGGTGGGGGGGATGAAAAGGATTTGATGCAAACTAACTTGATTAAAACTGTGTCCCAATAGTTAGGGACACATCTAGATAACTAAATATATCCCACCGGAGAATTCAAAATAACACAATATGATTTTTCTTAGCTAAGCTCTGCTTTCTTAAATATTGGAATAAAACCTATTCACCATTAATTGAGCAACTGTCCTCTTCATCTTCTAACTGGCCCAGTAACAATCTGGCTGATGAAGTGTGACATTGTGAATAATCTTGCTTTTGCCAGCTAGGTTTTTCCCACCTGCTATCACAGATGAGCCACACACCAGTATTTTTTGTCAACCTGTTTGCAGTGCTCCTCAGCTCATCATTAATTTGGTGAAGCAACCAGAAGAAACATCAAAACTGCTTTCTATTCTCAGAGAAAGTAAAGGAAGCTTCTTTTTCTATGCAACTTCATCCTCACCCTGGGCCCCAGGCCTATCGCTGATTGAAGCCAACCGCCTCCCCCTATCGAAGTCATTGGAGTAGAATTTTGTCATAGTTTCATAGCTTCTGAAGCTTGTTGGAAGAACTCGATGAGATCATAAAGTAAATTATTTTGTTTTTTGATAAATCACAAAGAGATGTCCTTCCTGTCGTGTTGTAATGCAAGGTAACAGGCCCCTTGATGTATGCCAAAACACCAAGTGTCCTTGTGAATGACACTCGCAGTTTAAAAAGAGCCACACTTGGGCTAACTACAAAATGAGCAAGGAAGCAATGTGAAGGATAAGCCCAGACCCCCAGGAAGAAGTGAACAGAGGGGTTCCATGTGTATCCCTTTTCTCCTAAGAGTGCCATGTGAGGCTTCTGGTTTCAGAGGCCTCCACAAAATAAGGACCTATTGGGTCAGATGAACTGGGAGCTCACAGCTTACCACTCTTATTTTTTTTTTTTTCTTCCCGCCAGGCGAGAGAAGAGACAGCATCTCACTAAAATAAACCTCCTCATTCTCGTAGAAGGAAATTCTTGTCTTGCCAGAATTACTTCCTTTTAAATTCATTTCTTCCTGAGCCAGTGATAGGCCAGGCCTGCCCTTAACCTGCTCACCACTACCAACCTCCTCACCTTTTTTTAGTTGTTTGATAAACTCATGATTCACCGTAATGACCTCTCAAGTCTTATTGAGTTCCCTCTGATGGGTAAAAGGCAGAAATACTCATGTATGACCACTCCAGGTGGTGGTGGTGAGGGGAGCATTTATTTAGATGTTTTTTTGTTCATTTTATCGTCATTCGTCTTTCTCCTCAAGAGCTAAGAGTAACAATAAACACAGATAAACAACATAATTAGTATAAATAGATCTTGAAGGTGATTTATTTTTTTTAATCTAAAAGTCAAATGTAACTGGGTGTCCTAGATTTTTATTTGCTAACCTTGGCAAGCCTGAAGTGGTTCTGCAAATCAGATCACCCACTCCTCAGATTTTGGGGACCAATCATATTCTTAAGGCATATTGTCTGTGGTCATTTCCTTACGATACATAGCAAAGTATTATGAAATCAGGACAGAATGAAAGGAGAAAACAGGATTAAACATTAGATGAATATAAGTGGGATAGTAAGAACTCAATGAGCCACCTATGAAAGCTATGAAATTTTTACGCTGTCAGAAGAGAGTGATATGAACCAGATTCCAACAAATACTCAAAGTTAGCTTCAGTCATTTTTCCAAATGCATTAAAATGTACATTTTTATCCAGCTTCTTGATTTGGCATTCTTAACGAAGCTCTCCCACTTACTTCAGTCTGTATCCTTCTGGCTTCTGATATTTTTTCCAGAAATACATTAAACAAAAGAATTGCACTTATAACCATAGAACATCTAAGTGTAGCTCCTTGGCATTCTTTTTTTTTTTTTGTGGAGAAGTTTGAAAACATTTATATTTCTTTACTACTTTTTCATTAAACGTGCTCAGAGGCTTCTGAGCAATGGTTACATCTAATAAAAATTTGAGAGCAGTGGTATATGTTAGTCAAGAATAGTGGATATCCCAAGACCACAGGATGCTTATTAGAGTTTTATAACAAAGTGGTTATTAATTAAACTTGGCAATAGAAAGGACATGAGGGGGCAGGGAGAGGGGAAGCTGTCCAAGTGGTGAATTCACAGACTATATTAATAAATGAAAAAAATAAGATAAATCAGAGTTAGGCAAGGAGGAAACATTGGCTTTGAAATGAAGTTTAACTTATTGAGGTCTCTGAGTGAGATTCTCGGGAGTAGTACCTATTTGAGTGGCTGTTTGCTTTCTGGCTGTGCAGTTGAGTAATCAAAGGGCTGACTTCTGACCCAAGATGGGCTAACATGTTACTTACTCCTTAGAACGTTAAACTTGAACTGCAAGACGGAGAGAAGTTGCTGGGCTTAAACTTGGTAACTGTGGTATTCTAGAGGGAAGATCAAGGAATTTCTACAGTCATAATCCTGGAAGATGTCCTTATTCCTGCCTTCCTTTGATTTTGGATTTCAGCTCGATCTTAGATTGCATGAACTAGTTCAGTATTTTTCCAACAGATGTCTATGTGCTTAAGTTAGCTAGAATTTGCTTTTGGGTTGCTTGCAAGCAAAAAAGAAAAAAAAATTGTATGACGTTTTGAGGTCAATTTCATCTTCATTTTGATTCTCATTCAATCAAAAATGCCAGATATTTTGTTAGTAAGAGGCATAGAGTGGTGAATAAGATGAACATGAGTTTTATTTCATGAAGTTTTCAGTCTAGCAGAGAAAACAGACACTGATAAAGTAATTAAAGTATAAAAATGGAAGGGTTTTATTTATCCATCAACAGACGTTTGTTAAGCACCTATTTACTAAGCACCTATATTTAAGGCACTGTTCTAGACTGTTGGTACATTGGTAAAGAAGACAAAGACCCTTCCCTTGCATCTCTTAGCAGGGGATGAACACGATAAGCAGTAAACATCGAAATATATAAACAAACAACATGGATTTTGAAGATGGTAAGTGCTATGGGAAAAGACATTAGAAAGGAAATTGGGAGGAATGGTGTATCAGAAGGCCGCGAGGCCAGAGACAAATGGCAGGTTGGAGAAACAGAGATTATTAGAGCTAAAATAGTGACAACAAGGCAGTGGCTAAAATGATGATGAAGAGGTTAGCCAAAGTAAATTGTTAAGGACGTTATAAGCCATTTTGAGGATTTTGGATTCATCCTAAGACAATCCAAAGCCACTTAAGAGTTTTAAGCTATAGACTGACATGATCAGATTTGCATTTTAGATTTATCATTCTGCCTGCAACCTGGAAAACACATCGAAAGCAAACAGTAGTGGATGGGAGAGAATATTTAGGAAGCTCTTGTCCTAGTCCAAATGAGAAATGGTGATGCTTTTGACTAGCATATGTTTCATGAATTGGAAAACAGTAGCTGTGTTAAAATGGCTGTTATGGAGGCTTAGACTTTCTGCTTCTCATATTTAGAACAAATTAATGCCTGTCCAGATTTATCTTCTGTTCGCTGGGCTTTGATGCTATATAAAGCCAATCTGAAATGTTGACCACTTTTTCATTGGCTTCATATCCATGAAGTTTAATTATGCCTCATCTTTAGGAACAAAAATATGATAAGTGGATATTTAAGGAGCCGTGGCAGCCATAAGACAGGCATTCATTCTACTCCCTTGCATCTGTACCTAACTAGCCACGTATCGTCATTCTCGAATTCTGAGAGAACCAGTACAGGGTAGAAGCAAACCAGGTTTATGCATCTCCTTTATTAAAAGGGCCTTCCCCCTAAATTCTCGTATTCTTTTCCGCCCCACTGAGATAGTGTAGATGCTGTAGGAGAAAACCACTTGTTCTATTTACCACCCCACCATTGGGTTTAGATGGGGGTTACCTTCCTATAAACAATGGGTCATTTGACCCTCATAATTTGTTGTAACATCTTGTTACACTCACACAGTATTTTTTAAAGACAATGAAAGTAAGTAACCACTATGCTTGCTTGCTGCACTTAACAAGACTGGTTCAACACTGAACCAGCATCATGGGTGTATGTGAAAGTTATGCCCCTTTGTAATTATTTCAATTTTTAATTTCCAGCTCATATACTAATCCCAGATTAAATGGTTAGACATTTCTTTCTTTCCTTTGCGCTGTGTCTAGCTCAGGCTCTTTCAGTCTCAAATATGTAGACAGAAATTGTATCCAGCCTTCAACTCCCTTGCTTACCAGTCCCAAATATAAGAGCAAAAAAAAAAAAAAAAGAAAGAAAGACTTCTCAATTTCCTTATCATCCCTCCAAAAATTTCCCCTCTCATTCCCGAGAAGAGTACCAAGTCCCACTTTTTACCATACTGGAACATGGTTCCCTGTGGTCCAATTGAATGACCTTGGTTCTTGAGAAATCTGCCTTTCCTAAGGAAGCTGGGAGAGATGGGCTGGAGAAATACAGCTAAAGGATATTGTTTTTAACTGTTCCTACTGCAGTACCTTATTATAAAAATGTACTTTTTAAACATGGGTTTCCATCTTGTATTACTTTGTGTCTTGGAGTCTCTCCCTCATGAATTACTTTGCATCTTGTTTGAAGTGAACCATTTTAAAATTTATATCCTGTCCTACTTTTATTTCAAGAACTTTACTTAAAATATCTTTTTTTCTCTTGCCCTGCTCAGATATGCATGAACATTTTATGCATTTCACACTCTTTAAGATAGAGAAAATAATATGCTAATTTGAATAGTGGTAAACTCAGAGTCAGAATAGAGATTTTATTCTCAGGGAATGGACAGTACAATATCTTCTTATGACTATAAGTTATCTCCATCATTAATATATAAGTCGTGTAGAAGACGTGGATTAGTAAAACAAGACCATAGGAGATGAATGTGGGAGTCCTCTCATTTGGGTGGAGGCAGCATGTGAATGTTTGCTCCTCGAGGGCAGGTAATGGGTCCTCCTCCCTTTCTATCACCGATTCCACCAAAGCAGTCAAGCATATACATACCAGTTACTCAACATGAAGTTAGATGTGCAAATGGAAATAAATGATAAATACTTATGAGACATCTAGTACTGTACTGAATTATACTAGAAATCACACAAGGGATGGTGAAAGAAGAGGTTTTGACTAGGTTTTGAGTACTGGGTTATGTCCCTCTAGGACAGGTATGCAGACACCCCCAATGAAGGAAAAACCCAGGAAGGGAGCTGCTGGAGTGGACTAGAAATCAGACAAATGGTCCTCCGATTTGAGTGCATAGAGACCGAGGCATGGCCTCCTGGGAGTTTCTGATCCAACAGTTCTGAAGTGCGGCCCAAGAATTTGCGTTTCTCCCAATTTCCCTCCCAGGTAATGCTGATGCTGCTAATCCAAGTAGTCCACTTAAGAAACTACAGAACTAGATCTTGGAGAGCTGGCTCAGCTGAAGGGACCTGGACAGGCTGCTTGCTGTGTGATCTGCACGGGGGGGGGGGGGGGGGGGCGCGGATTTCAGACGTGTCTCAGGGCGGTATCTAGAATAGTTTTAAGTCTTGCTTCCTCTCAGTCAGTAGGACTGGTGGCTACACTCTGGCAGGAAAAGGAGAGGTTGCACGAGCTCAAATGAGAGTTAAAATCAGCAAACGTAAATAAGATGGAAGAAGGGATAAGTGAAATCAACTTAGTAATACTTTCAGGGAAGTTAACCTAATTTGGCAATGTAAGACCATGTACATGTATATCTAAGCTAATTTTTATATAGGTTTTTCCCTGAAATATCCTTACACTGCAAGGAAAGTTTATGCTCTTTAGCTGACTGTGCATACATCAAGGTAAATGGGGAAGGTGGAAAAAGGGCAGCCCAAGGAGAGAGGAAAGCCCATTCATCCTAGAGAAAGCATTTAGGAGAAACCACTCCCACCCTCCCGCATTCCCACTCAGCAGGGTCTCTCAGGTAGTTCCTGCCACAGCGGCAAGGGCTTCAGTAACCGTGGCGTCGTCCTGGGAACACATCTCATCTTATTGCAGTATTGAAATGGAAACTACCTAAAATTTAGAACCGGTTTCATAGGCTTTGTTGTTTTCAGCTAATTAGGTTCTTGCATTTTAAAACTCGACTCTGAAGTTTTTGCCTACTTATCTGTGCTTCTTCCAGATGAATTTTGTATAAGGCAGGAATCATTTAGGACTCTGGGGGACGTTGGCATTCTTTTCATTACACAACTTCATGGACTCAGGTGGATTTTCTCAATTTGCCAACAAAAAGAATAGAGATAGTGCATTAAAATGAACTGTGTGTTTAACAAAATGATAGAATCTGGTAACCAAATGGGCAGTTGCTCATATTTAATTTAATTTTTGTTAATTTGAAAATATTAAAAAAAAGTAAAACTGCTTAGTGATCCTTTCAAGGAAAGGCTCAGTTCATGTTTTTAAAAAAGCACAGAAAAATGACTCTGGAGACCTTAGCTACACATCTTGCGGTCAAATATTTCAATGCTTCGTTGCTCTCATTCCTGTTACAGGTACATGTGACAGTGTTGCAGCTATGAGTGGAATTTTAAAGAGGAAGTTTGAAGAAGTTGACGGCTCCTCACCCTGCTCCTCTGTGCGGGAATCAGACGATGACGTTTCCAGCAGTGAAAGTGCTGACAGTGGGGACAGTGTCAATCCGTCCACTTCTAATCATTTTCCCCGTGAGTACAGAAACCATACCTGAAGCCACTTTTCTGATTCTGCAGTGAAAATAATTGTATCATCTTGGGCCCTTTTTTAAACCCTTATTATTAGTTTAGTTTTGTTTTTGTAATTGATCTGAAAACAAAGCACGATTAATTAAAATTAAGTCTCTTTGAGGTAGCGGTAGATTCTTGTATTTGGATTGCTTTTGGCAGTGGATTATTTGGTAGTGTTAATCAACTGACTCAGTGAAAACAAGCGTATTAATTTTAAGGAAGCACCCTACTGAGAGTAGATGGGGAAAGACAAGTCTAGGCACAAAAATGCATCCTCCCATAGGTGAAATGGTATTCTGGGTTGGTAGGGGAGAAAATGGATGTATTTGGGAGTGGAAGGTCTAGGATATGATGAGAAAGAGCTCACCAGACATGCGTGAAGAGATGAGAAACCTGCAAAACTCTCCCAGATGTGCAAGTGCATTGCAGTTTATACTTCTTTCCACTCATTCTTTTATCCCATTCCTAAGGAGAATATGTAAAGCCCACAAGGAAAAAATAAAGAGATGTATGCCTCTGGATTCCTTTTTCTGCCACACTGTAGCATTAGTGCTCGCTGTCATGAAAGGTATTGTGAAGATTGCAGGACTGATGAGAAAGAATTCTTTTTTTTTTTTTTTTTTTTTTTTTTTTTTTTAAATTTATTTATTTGACAGAGAGAAATCACAAGTAGACAGAGAGGCAGCCAGAGAGAGAGAGAGAGGGAAGCAGGCTCCCTGCTGAGCAGAGAGCCCGATGCGGGACTCGATCCCAGGATCCTGAGATCATGACCTGAGCCGAAGGCAGCGGCTTAATCCACTGAGCCACCCAGGCGCCCCGAGAAAGAATTCTTAAAGTGATATAATCTATAAGCTAAAAGAAACTGACTAGTAATAGCTAAAAAATCTTCTTAAATTTATGTTTCCAACAGGAAGATTTTACTATATCATGATACCACGGTAGATAACTAGTCTTAGTTTTTCCATTTTTCAATTCAGTGGCTGATTTTATTAATATATGATTCTAGAACATAGAATTTATTTCGGAAATGTGACAAACTCGGAAAACCGAAAGAATTTGTAATAGTTTTAAGAGGGTATTAAGGAGCTCAATAAAACTGTTGAGTATGAACCAAACACTAAAATCAAAAGCATTGCTTTAAACAGGCAAAGCTAGGGGCACCTGGGTGCCTCAGTTGTTAAGCATCTGCTTTCTGCTCAGGTCATGATCCCAGGGTTCTGGGATTGAGCCCCACATAGGGCTCCCTATTCAGCGGGAAGTCTGCTTCTCCCTCTCCCACTCTCCTTACTTGTATTCCCTCTCTTGCTGTCTCTCTCTGTCAAATAAATACATAAAATATTTAAAAAAATAAACAAGCAAAACTAATATAAAATGTAATGAAAGGGCAATTAAATGATCATAGCAGATTAAAAAACCATAAAATATTAAGGGACAAGGTTATTGTGTAATGTTGGAGATCTACAAATACATTTACCTATGTCATGATGATATGAGATGAGCTTGTGTTTTTTATTTAAAAGGAGATACATGTATACCTATTTGGTCTTAGTATTAATAGTGATAATAGCAACAACATGATCATCTGGTGGAGTTTTGTGAAGATCAACAGCACAAGTGAGATAATATACATGAAAGAACTTGGTAAAATATTAAGTACTAAGCGCATGTTATATTGAAAATTATGATCATAGCTAACATTTCTTGGATACATAAATGCTCCAATAGCTTTATATACATTATCCCTACTCTGTGTCAATTCTGAAAATACCACTACCTTCAGTTTAAGAGGAAATATCTGAGGCTCAGAGACCAAGCATCTTGCCCAAGATCACACATGATTGGAGGCTGGTACATATGTGTATGTGTGTACCTCACCCCATAGTCTTTGTTTTTTCCATTACCTCATGCTGCCTCTTAATTGTATAATATTGGACATATCTTTAAAATGTTGTTCATTGAGAATTATAAAAGAATTAGGTGAATTAGTAAAGAGATAAGTTATGTTTCTGGATTTAAAGATAAATAAAGTTATCAAAGCCTTCCACATTAATTTACACATATGAATATAACGTTAATAAAATCCTCAAGTGCATTTTCTTAAAAGGCGATTGAATGATAAAAATCTATTTGGGAAAATAATGAGAATAAAGGTATTTTTTAAAAAGAAATTCTAAATGTTGAAAAGCCATTACAGATCCCAAGTCATAATATAAAATTATATAATTTCTTTTTTGATACTCTGCTAGATCTAGGAAAGTATAGAAAAATCTCAACATGTTATATATAAGGTTTAATGTATAAGAATAGAGCATTATGGAGCAATGGTAAAGGGAGGAAGTATTTAATAAATTGTTGGGGTGTTAGAGTTTGAAAAAAAAGTAATTTAGATATTCATCCACAACATATGCCAAAATACATTCCAGATGGATTAAATAGATAATTTTTTAAAAATCCAATTATGAGGATATTGCTTACTTATCAGACATTGGTAGGATCATTACCTGAGCTTTGCAGTAAAAAAAAAAAAGTCACATTGCAAAATACTTACAATAAATATATTATTTATTATATTTAATTTAATTTAAAAAAATGTAAATTTTTTTGAAACCCCCAAAGGCAATCAACACTATATAGGAAACATGATTAGCAAGCATTGGAAAGCATTTAACAATAGTAATAACAATGCAGATTCAAATAATATTAACGAGATTCCATTAATATGAAATTACAGAAATTTCATCTCTGTGAAATTAGTACCCCTCTCTCCAGTAGAAACTACTGATACCTAAGGGCTGGTGAAAGTATAAATTGTATACCTACAGTATAAATAGTAGGTACACACATTTTGACTGATGGCAGTAAAATTTAGAAATCCCTGAGTTAATATAAGAGCCATAATAATATTCATATCTATTTGTCTGTACTTCAGATAATTTACCTGAAGGAGGAAACATCAAAAGCAAGGGGAAAACTGCATAAGTGAAAATGTTGGTGGTTAACGGTAGTACCAAAGAATAGGGGTTTTAAAAAAATGGGGGTTAGAGGTAGAGAAGAGAAAGATAACATGGACTCAGAGCAGGAAAATGCTCCATTAAGTTATGGTGACTTGTACAATTTATTTTAATGATAGTTATGAGGACCTGATGACAATTATGTAAAATGCTCATGAGATAATGTTAAGAAAAATCGAACAACAAATCTTACTTACATTGTCAGGGAAAATCTAGTATTCATAAAGGCAGGGAATGGTATGGCGCCCTGAGCACTGAAAATGATTTGATTGTTTGAGGTTTTAAAAAGATGGATGAATTTTCATATTTATTAATTTAAAACAAATAAGTTTTATATTTAAACTAAAATGATGACTGTAGTTCAAATTGTGTTTATGTATGTGGACAGCAGATTGAAATGGCGTGATCAGCAAAATCATGCAATACTGGAGCGAACTAGGAAAAGCTTTTATAAATTAGAGAAATGATTTTTCCCATTAAAGAAAATAGACCTATTTTATAATGTCCGACAAGTCATCAAAATGGGAGTGCCTTGCTGGCTCACTCAGTAAAGCACGCAATGCTTGATCTCGGGGTTGTGAGTTTGAACTCCACATTGGGTGTAGAAATTACTTAAAAGTAAAATCTTAAAAAAATTAAAATACATAATATAAAAAAGAAGTTATCAGAATGTTTCAACTCATTGTTTATTATCTGTGGTAGCTGGCAATATGTTAATTTACTAAATTGCTGATTTAACTATATGAAGTGAAATCTGACAGATTTTTCATAATTTTTAGGGGTGGTTAGATTATTAATTTAAAAAGTACCCTTTACATTGAATAATAATCTGCATAGTTCACCATATTTATATTATGGAGAAGAGAGAAAAAGTGGGAGGAAACAGCACAGAATCAAGAGATAAAAATTCTACCTAGAATATTTATTCTATGAAAGGCCTGAGCATGTTAATTAATGTGAGAGGGGTAGTTGAAAGGCTTTCTTGTTTCTAGAAATATATTTCAGATTTTTCACCTATCCAAAAATTTACTATGTGCACGTTTTTAGAAAATGTTTTTTAAAATTTTTTATTTTTTTATAAACCTATAATGTATTTTTATCCCCAGGGGTACAGGTCTGTGAATCGCCAGGTTTACGCTCTTCACAGCACTCACCATAGCACATACCCTCCCCAATGTCCATGACCCAACCACCCTCTCCCTCCCCCCCTCCCCCTGGACCCCCTCAGTTTGTTTTGTTATATTAAGAATCTCTTATGGTTTGTTTCCCTCCCCATCCCACCTTGTTTCAAGAAAACGTTTGTTTTTTTTTTTTTTTAAATACCCATTAAAGTATGTACTTAGCGGCAGTGATCTTATCTGCATGTGAATCTACAGATATAAACTTTTAGGAATGTTATCATTGATGAATCCTGTTTCTTTAATATGTATCTTTCCTTTCCAAAAAAAACCTGTCTTAGAGTAAAAAAGGACTTTTGATGACTATCAAATTTGTGTAGCTTTAGGAAACCAAATTTAGTTTCACATTGAGAGTTTTTAAAATGCGGTTATTTAAATCTCACCCATCATGATCTCATCTTTCAAATTAAAAATATCCCATGTACTCAGTGCTTTATAGGCGTTACCATATTGTGTAACATAACATTTTGTTGTCATTACAGATAGAGGCATTGATAGGATTGTTTGGTACTTGTCAGCAGCTATGGTAGTAAAAAATTCCATGCTATTCTAAGCTTTCTCTAAAGATATTCAATTTGCCGCACATCACATTATGATAACAAAAGCTTCAAAATATAAATCAATAAGAGAATTATGCCTTTTTCATGGACTTCTGAGCTTTGCTAGGCAATTCGCATGCTTACCAGCGATCAGCCAAGGTCATGTCTTGTACTTCCCTTGAGAGAGAAGCATCTGGATTCTGTATTGCTGTGGAACTCTGTTTCATCACATCCCTGTGGTTCCACAGCCAATCAGCCGGTACTGGAGCGCTGTTGAAAGGAAAGCTGCAAGAAGCTAGAGAGGAAGGATTTTTTTCCTGCCCTCTCCAAGGTTCTTGGCACTTCACACCGGTAATGAGAAGCTGTGTGATGAAACATCCTCCCCAAAGGAACACATTATTTTTCCTGAAACAGAGCATTTCTACAAATAAATGTACAGTATTGAGGAAGTGAAAATATCAAGAGGTAGGATGATAGATCTAAACTGTGCGTGAAAGCAGGAAGTCAATGTCTCACATAGAGATACTATTTTCTAATTGATAAAACACTTCTACATTTTTGAGTTCATTTGATATCCCAGAATTGTTGTGTGATTAGAAGCTATTATTTTAACCATTATATAAAAGAAATTACCATTCATTATATAAAAGAAATTACCATTCAGAGATGTATTCCTAACTTACCCAAGGACTAAGATTATAGTGTTTCCCTCTCTCCCTCTTTCTTTTCTTTCTCATGTCCCTCCCTTTTCTCTCTGACCCCATACAGGGCATACTATACACACCCAAATAGACTGTTTCTCCAATGTCATTTCCCTCCCATGGACTGCACATTTCTTAATGGGATTAGAGATAAAGAATACACAGAAAACAGATTTTGCCATGAAACTTTGTACTGGAAGTCCAAAACATACCTATTTTCTTACCCAAGCAGTTAAAATGCACTGAAGATTTAGATTCAGTTCCAACAAATAGAGTGTATCTTATGTTCCAGGCTCTGGGTAGGTGCTTTCAGACATGACAAAATGATAGATTACAAGTAGTGAATACCACTTAAAAATACGGAGGCAGATCATGTCTACCTAGCACTGTGGTTTACTATGAGAATTTACTATGCCAAAGATAAATGTAGCAAGCTACCTCTGAGTCTTTGATGTTTCAAACAATGGAGGAGTGTTTGGGCAGAAACCTAACACAAGAGTTTTTTGTTTTGTTTTGTTTTGTTTTTAAATTTTTTATTTTTTATAAACATATATTTTTATCCCCCAGGGTAGAGGTATGTGAATCGCCAGGTTTACACACTTCACAGCACTCACCATAGCACATACCCTCCCCAATGTCCATAACCCCACCCCCCTTCTCCCAACCCCCCTCCCCCCAGCAACTCTCAGTTTGTTTTGTGAGATTAAGAGTCCCAATCCCATCTTGTTTCATTTATTCTTCTCCTACCCCCTTAACCCCCCATGTTGCATCTCCACTTCCTCATATCAGGGAGATCATATGATAGTTGTCTTTCTCTGCTTGACTTAATTCGCTAAGTATGATACACCTAACACAAGAGTTTTAAAGGAAGTCTTTGATTAAGCAGGAGGTGGGATCACGTGACCCTCAAAATCTCCTTTCTTTATGATAATATGATTCTAAGAACAGGGATCAAAATAACATCTTAGGTTAGAACTGAGACCAAGTAAGAAAACGTAGGCAGTGTAAGTCAAGAAAAGTTATTATTAAAATTAAAAGATCTCCAGACCTTCTGCATTCCCTTATGTTGAAGAAGGACAGTTAGCATGCCCCTTGTCAGGTCAGGCCCAGAACCAGTTGCGGATGTACTCACACTAGACCAGTGTCCCTATCTGAACACCAGACAAGGACCAGGTGAATCATCAGGTATTTAGTTGGTTGAGGATAGGGGATATAATTTAGAGTGGAGGAAGATATGAATCAGTGGTCCATTTAGAAAATACTCATTTGAACCCACTGTAAAGTCCAATTCCAATGCAATGGACTTGTTTTGAGATCACCTCCTCTGAGAGAGATCTAGTGTGATGAGTCGGAGGTGATGCCTCTCTTACTGCCTCTTCTGGCCTTACTCAGACCATCCTTCAGGCTGAAATGTCTTCTCTGCCCCCTGGTTTCTAGGAAGTTCATTACCTGCTTTAAGTTTCACATCAAATATTTCTTTCTTCATGAAAACTTTACCAAATCTCTCATTTTACTCTTCTTTTTACCTGAATCTTCTGGTATTTTGCCAACATTCAAACACTTTGACAGTGGTTTTGTGTCTTCTTTCTATCCCAGTATGTCCCCCGCAAACCACGATGTCAATAGCCATGTGAGGGCTCATTGAACACTTGGCCTTCTATTTCCTTGACCACCTGTATTCTGAAGTCTTTATTTCTATCCCATTTCTGTCCTTTACCTCCAATCCATTCATCTACTTATGTCCACAGCCTCACCTAGAATATGATTACAAACTAGAACAGCCCTGTGCCCCCAAAATCAAATTTCAGTGTTCCAAACTCAGACCACAACCACTTATCTTTCCACGGCCTTTCTCCCCAACCACTTTTTTTTTTTTTTTTTTTTTTTTTTTACCTCATCCTCTTATTTTCCCCAATATAGCACCCATCTCTCGTTTTTACATATCTTTCTACCCGTTACCATTTGCCCCATTATTTCTGGGATTTTTTTTTTTTTTTTTTTTTTTTTTTTTGGAAGCCAGGACTCTGTTCACTGTTTTCCTCTTGTATTCTTCACTCCAAATTCCCCTTTTACTCAAATACCTGAAAACTTGAAAGAAGATTAAAGAAAACAGCAAAAACTGTGTTTTAAGACTCAGCGCTCATGGCTGCCACGCTGCCATCCTGCTAGGTGCCCAGGGCCAGCTTCGTCTCCCATCTCACAGCACAGAGCATGTCAGACTCCTGTCACTCCACCTCCTACTGTCACTCCACCTCCTACCTCGTACACAGCAGACCTGTCCTTCTCAGGTGGGCATTGCCTTCAATATTTGTCCTTCTCCCTTTCGGCAGGTCACTCAAAATGAGTTTTGAAGGAATGAGTATAAGCTGATCAAAGGCAGGAACTAGGTCTTTGTATTCCCAGCTTCTAGAAAGCCCTTAAAGAATATTTGCATAAATGGATGAAGGAATGGATGCTTATTAAGCACATGCTGTTTGCCATTCACTGCACAAATAGGAGGAGCTAGAACTATAAAAGTACCTGAGACATGATTCAGCTTCTGTAAAACCTCACAGTCTAAAAGCACTGAAGCCCGTCTCCAGCACTGCTAAATTCTGTTTTCCATTATGGTTACTGGTGCACCCACTTTATCTTTTCTGGAGATTTACAGAGCTCAGACTTGTGTTCTTCTCAGTACTTAGACTGGTGCAAGTTCAATTACTGTTAAGTACTTGATAAATAACAGTTAGCTTTGTAAAGAGTGGTCTTTTTTTAGTACAACTAAACCATACAAAGAAAAAAAAAAGAATGCTTTTATTGTAGGACTTTATAAGGGCATGGACATCAGTGGGAATAAATACCAATTTACAAGCTAACTCTGTAATTTATGATTTTGATGGGTGTCATTGTGATAGACCAGGATCCTGATTTAACAGTTATTATATCCAAATGCATGTAATGGTGAACCATGTTTTAAATAGGGCCCTGCTGTAATTACGTATTCCTAACATGTACCTTGCTGGCTCCATTTGCTTATATATAGATTTTCCAGGCAGAAACATCACTGTTTAATTGGATGCTGTGCAGCTCTTTATGCAGTCGCTGTATAACACACTTGAGGGAATCCAAGTTGCTTTCCCCTTCACCATGCTTTGAATCAGCTCAGGGGAAAAAAAAAAAAAAAAAAGGCATTACCAAGTTAGATCACTAACATTATATAAATACAGTTCATTTAGTTGTTGTTTGATTTGGTTTAAATTCGTAGGCAGGACCTCAGATCTAGCCTTAATAAATGGTAACATTAGATTTACCTCTTTATTCTAGTTGATCAGAAACTCTGTTATTGTTTCCTTAGTTGCTCTTCCTCCCCCAGTCGTATGTTATATAAATATGTCTCAAATCTGTCCACGTCCCTCCGTTCGCATTGCCACCCAAACACGTCTGACTTTCCTCTCTCCTGGACTCCTGCAGGAGCCTTCCAGTTGTTTTCTGCATCCTCTCCTGCCGAGCCTCGGTCTTATCTCTAGATGGGAGTCCGGTGGCTGTCACCACTTTCCTACTTAAATCCTGGGAGTTCTTCATTACTGTGGCCCCCGAAACGCTGTGCAGCCCCATGACTGAGCCTTTGCTGTCCTCTCCAATCTCCCACCTCCCTCCGTATCCAAAATATGGTCACACTGATCTTGCAGGGTTTTTTTTTTTTTAATTTTTATGTTTTTATTTAAATTCCAGTTAGCAAACATACAGTGTAATATTCACCTCAGGTATAACATAGCAGATCTTTCTTGCTCTAAGATCCTGCCTAGAACCTTCTTTGCATGACTGAGATCCTTTATATTTTAGGTTCAGCTTAAATATCCGTTCTTTCCTGGAGCTGTCCCTGATCACCCATCCAAAGTAGGCAGGTTCCCAAGTCCTCCTCTCTTAGAGATATATGTGGAAGTTTTACAGGAAACATGACAGATATCTTGGAGTTACTTTCAAATAACCTGTGGGAAAAAAGAGAGAGAGAGAGAGAGAGAGAATATGAGATTTAAAAATACCTATATTACTCTATATTTTTATATAATTAATACTTTACATAATATATTTTTAAAATATGTAGATCTAACTTATCTTAAAATTACTGTGAAAGGGCCAATGGCTAAAAAATGATGAAGTAAAATTTTGAAAAAGAATAAGGAAAAGGGAAAGCATACTGACCCTTACAGATTTTAATTCTTCAAATGCTAAAATAGTTAAAACACATAAAATTAGCTCAGACAGACTGCACATGGAGGAAATAGCTTAGAAACAGACCCACATTTAAATGGCATCTTGGTATGTGACAGAGGATACTGCAGATGAGTTGGGAAAGGAGAGACTGCTCTAATAAATGACCTTTTAACAACTGGTCAGTCACATTATAAAAGATAAAATTAGTGGGGTACCTGGGTGGCTCAGTGGGTTGAGCATTGACTCTTGATTTTGACCTAGGTCATGATCTTAGAAGCCTCTTCAGGCTCCATGCTCAGTTTGTTTAAAGATTTTCTCTCTGCCTCTCCCTCTGTCCCTTCCCCCAGCTCATGTGCACATGCATTCTCTCTCTGTAAAACAAAAACAAAAACAAAAACAAAATAAAATTAGATCCCTACCTCATACCATACATGAAAATTAATTCCCGGTGGACTAAATGCCTCAATATAAAAAAACAAATGAAAACTATAAAACTTGTAGAAAAAAATAGGAAAATATCTTTATGTTGGATATGAGGCAAAGAAGACAAAGTGTAAGAAAACATACTTGAATATATTAAACTTGTTTATATCATCAGTTATGCCATCAAGAAAGTGAAAAAGTGAGCTACAGACCGGAAAAAAAAATACTTGCAATTCATTAACTGACAAGGAATTTGACTCCAAGAGGAACTCCTACAAAAACAAAGAAGAGCCAATGCAATAAAAAATAGTTATAGAATGTGGACAGATAATACACAGAAGAAAAGGTTAATACAATCATGAACTGAAGTTCAATTCTGTTAGTAATTAGGGAAATTAAAATTGAAAGAAGATACCATATCACATGTATTATATCTCAGATGGGCAAAATTTTAAAATTTGACAATATCATGTATTAACAAGTGTGTGCTGAAGGAGGAACTCTCATAAATACCAGTGTGAGCATCAGATGGTTCAATCGCCTGGAAAATCCCGTAGTGAAAGGTAAAAGAAGAAACATTAACTGTGCATCAGCATCGGATTGGACAATTGTAGTTTGCTTATATAATGATAAATTGGATAACTCTGAACCAGATAGTTAAGTTTACACGTATGTATTGTTGAGTGACATAGGCAAACCGCAAAACTCTGTATGGTACACTTACATAATGAAAATGAAAAAAGCAACACCATATTTTATTTTATTTATTTTATTTATTCATTTTTTAAGTTTATTTATTTGACAGACAAAGATCACAAGCAGGCAGACAGGTAGGCAGAGAGAGAGGAGGAAGCAGGCTCCCCGCTGAGCAGAGAGTCCAATGCGGGGCTCAATCCCAGGACCCTGGGATCAAGACCTGAGCCAAAAACTGAGGCCTTAACCCACTGAGCCACCCAGGTACCCCAACACTATATTTTATAGAAGTAAAGATATGCATAGGAAGGAACAATAATCAGCAATGTGGGAATTGGTACTCATAGAGATGAGAGTGAAAAATAGGGGGTGGGTGCTTACCTGTACTTTCACACTTTTGTTTACATTTTAAAAGTAGTAATCTTAAGTAAAAATAGTAAAATATTAACATCCATTAAATATGGATAGTAAGTACCTATTATTTCTGAAAGTTTGGAATATTTTATAATTTTTGATAAGTTCTATATACCTTTCACTAGAGATTAAAGTCTGTGGATTATCCCACCATTTTCTTTCCCATCATTTTCTTTCTCAGCACCCTATTTTTCCCCTTCACAGACAATTTGCAACTATTTCGTAGTATATTTGTTTTGGTTTGGTTTTTTGAGGGGGGTGTGGAGAGAGAGAGCATGTGCACACAAGCGTGAGTGGGGGGAAGGGCAGAGGAAGAGAAAGAATCCCAAGCAGCTCCGTGCCCAGCATGAACCACAGTCTTGCCACCCTGAGATCATGACCCGAGCCAAAATCAAGGGTCAGATGCTTAACCAACTTAAGCATCCAGGTGTCCCATCATATTTGTTTATACTTGTGTATTTTTATATTTGTTTATATTTGCACAGCTGTTTTGTTTAGCATTGTATTCCTATTAGGAAAAGGCAGAAGAGCCCTGCAGCACATTAGAAACTTCCAGGCCAAATTAGGTCATTAAGTAGAACCAAATTTAATATATTCATTGAGAGTCTTCATCTTGTCCACAGTGATAGCCAAGTGATATTGCCAAATGTTGCCCTGAAATCCCTTCATACAATTCATTGCCTAAGTCCTAAAATGTAGGGAGCCATATCTTCCCCAGGTGTTCGGCTCTAGGATGCACAGTGACATTTAGAAAAATTTCCATTGGAAATTGCTTCTTGTGCTTATAAAATACACTATCCACGGTTGCACTATTTATACAGTAAGTCCCACATGACATTTCTCCCCCTGTGGTGTTAAGGTAGAATATTGTTTCTTTAGTTGATCATCAGTGAAGTATTTGCTGTGTTTGGGAGCCATTGAGAGAGAAAAATATTTAGGTTTGCTGTGATTTTTCTTCCCCTAGTGCATCAGTTAAATTTGTGAAAATGGGACTCTTAGAAATTCCTTCAGTTTGTTATAATTGGAAAATCCACAATCAAGGAGCCATGAGATCCTCAATCTAGTTTCAGTTCTGTTACAAGTAGCTCTGACTGTAGTTAAATCATTTAACCTGTTAATTCATTTGGAAAATGTGAGAATAGATTGATTTCCAAAGTATGGAAATTTGCATAAGTTTCAGGTAATCCTCCTTCCCTCTGAATATAATATGCTGCCGATAATCCTTTACGCTTGGGTTAGTTATATCGTATTTGAGGGTATCTTTGTGTTTTCAAAGTTTATGCTGTGTACCTTTGCAATACTTAAATACAAGTCCAATAGAATATTCCAGTTGGTTATTTTAGCTTGTAATTTCCATATAAAGAAGTGGAAATCATATGAATTATTTTAATTGATTTGTTTTGGGATGTCTTGATTAGTAGATAATGTACTCAAAGCAGAGTGTATTAGCACCATAAAAAAAAGAACAGTTTAGTAATATAGGATTGAGTAAAAATAAATGATAATGTTTAGAGTAAGGGGTTTTACATGTTGGTCTGTTGGCAGAGAGATATTGGAGAAATAAATAGAATATTCATGTGGCTAATGATTTTTAAAAATTATTTTCAAAGCTATCCTTAGCTGAAATGTATAAATGAACACTCTGCGCTATCTCATTACCACAAAGGAATATTCTAACTGAAAATTTCTAAAGAAAGTCACAAAAGGATGAAGGATTAGCAGAAATGATTTATCTGGAATATTTTTAAAATGCGTAGTCATTTGATGTCATGAAACAGTATTTATAACTGCATATACACATTTGTCTCATTTATGTGCTAATTGTGTTTTAATATTGGGGAGGTCAACCCTGCTTGTGAACAGACTGCGTGGGCATTTAGGCAGTATATTTTAATTAAGAGGCATTTCTGTCCTAAAATATCTTCTACCATGTGACTGAAAATTTCATCATGAATGTAATCTCTTTGGGATCACTGTATTAAAATCTACATATATGCGGCCTGTCTAGTAGTTTAAAATGTGGTATCTGGACTGAAATTTCCTAGATTCTCATTCAAGATTCTCTACTCAGAGGCAGATAATGTAATATCTCTGATATTTAGCTCCTTCATCTATAATACCAAGAGAAAACAATACTAGTTACATTGTAAGTTTGATGGTAGCTTAAATGAGTGAGGAGGGAGCCTGCTTCCCTTCCTGTCTCTCTGCCTGCCTACTTGTGATCTCTCTCTGTCAAATAAATAATAAAAACCTTTAAAAAAGGGGTGGGGGAGGCCAAAGTTATAATTGGGCCAGAAGACAATATCATACCAATTCTGATTTTGTTGTTGTATTATTTTTCAAACTTTTCAGGGAAAAGAGGAAATTCCAACTGTTTACCTCTCAGATGCTCAGATGTAGTATTTTGTTGCCTTTAGCATAGCTACATATTCTGCTTATGCTGCTGAGATGCCTGGTTGTAAAAGAAGTCATAAATATTTCAACTTTTCTGCCAATTTTTCCCTGATGGGGGACTGATTTCATTCCTTAAGCATTATTCAGTTTGCAATATAGTTTGCTTTAAACTACATCTTGATATTTCGTGAATGCCCAAATGGTATTAGCTATGCTAATGATGATTCCAATGATGGACAACACAAATTTATTTTTTTTAATTTTTAAATATTTTATTTATTTATTTGAGAGAGAGCACAAGCAGGCAGAGCAGCAGGCAGAGGGAGAGGGAGAAGCAGACTCCCCACAGAGCAGAGAGCCAGGTGTAGGACTCAATCCCAGGACCCTGGGTCTTGACCTATGAACTAAGGCAGATGCTTAACCAACTGAGCCACCCACGTGCCACAACACAAATTTTATTAATAGTTCTTCGGGAACACTACCTATATAGACATTAGGTTTCCAGAGGTAAGAGAAATACTTTGGTTATGTTTTTGGTACAGTGGGAGAAATGCCTGGAAATCTCTAGATTACAGATGTAAATCCTGGATCTTCAGATCTCGGCAAGTCATGTAACTGTGAGAAAGAAGCCAGGTATATGACAAGAGGGAATGGTGGACCTAGAATGTAGCTTCCTTAAAGGCTTTATATTTAATAATAATAATAAGAAGAATAAACCTATCTAATCCAATGAAATTCTTGTTCAAGCTAGTATCAGTTTACCATCTACCTGTTTGCTAATCCTGGTTTAGGCAGTGGAACATTATTCAGAGGACGTCATGAGATTCAATCACTAGCTGCTGCAGAAGGAATAATTTCCAGTGTACTCTCACCATTCTTGCCTGCATAGTCCTAAAAAATTGTAAGGATTCAGAATAATAATCCTAGCAATAATAACTGGCATTTATTAAACTTTCATTAAACGTTTGACGCTAAAAACTGCACTCACATTTTATGTGCGTTCTCTTACTTAATTAGCACAACCTATGAAGCGTCTGATGCTGATTTTTCGTTAGGGGCCTAGAATTACAAAGCTAATAAGCTTGTGATCTTTGCATCATTCCGACTCTCAATCCCATGCTTTATACACTGTTTCCTGTAATTAATGTTGAAGCCAGCGTCACCAATCTTTCTCCTGCTAGCATCACTTTTCAGACTTCTAAAAACATCTCCTGACAGTTGGCATCCATTTCTGAAAATATAGTAAAGTCTGCTGATTACTCGAGTAGCCCGTAGATTCCATTTTAAATGAGAGAAGCTCAATATAGTGCATGGGTTGAGTTTAAGGAAGATAAAGTCGATTTGCTTCCTAAGTCTTGCATGCATAGAGCTTTTTGCGCTGTGTCATAAACCTTTGTATTCAAATGCCGTGATCCATAGGACTTCACCCATTTAGATTCTTCTGAAGCTGAATCACTTAGTCTCTTTCGAGTGGTGTTTTCTTTTCCAAGTAAAAGGAATGGGGAAGGAGAGGTGCTGACATTGTTAGGACTGAGGGGGTAAGACTGGGCATTGGGGCATCTCCCAGCCAGGCCCACTTCCCTGCAGGGAGTGATTTAGAGCTGCAGGGAAAGGGGTGGGAGGCATCCTGGCAGCTGCCTCCCCTTTGATTGACCACATCAGGCTTTAAAAACATCTATGGGTTCATTAGCATCAGCCATTTGCGGAGCTCTTCTCTTGACCATCTTAATGGAAACATGTGAGAGCTTTTATGAGTGTACTCCAAGATAGAATTTATGGGAAATAGTCACAGCAATGTTCGATGTCTTTTGGATTTAATCTCCTAAACTCTAGGCACCAATAAAGCATGACTTTTGTGTAAATATCAGGACAGAGAAATAAGTGTTGGCACAAGTATTTCTGGAAAATTTTCTATAACAGTTATCAAGGACAATTTATTAGAAGAAATGGATAGTAACTTGAGACTCTAAAGTCAAGCAGAGGGAAGAAAGGAGGTGGGGAGGAGGGAGAGAAGATAATGCAGTGGGTTAGATTGAAGACTTATACGTATATGCTCAGAATATGGAAATAGGGAAGACAAGGGGTAGTGAGCAGGAAAACCATTGCAGGACAGAGGGCTGTGTGCTTGCTCAAGCACCCAGCACAGATAGCAAGCTCATTGGTGGTAAATAAGCATACGCATTATAACCCTCGTCATTACTCTTACAGTTAGCATTTCTCCAAGTTTTCAAGCAAGAGACAGAAATCTGCTGCTGCCTCCTAAAAAGGGTGGGCTTCTTCTGAAATGGTAAAAGAAATGGGAGGTTTTAATAAAATATTTACTACTACACTTTACATTCATTAATGCATGTAAGTGTTACAGCAATCCTAGGCAATGTGTATTACTTTTAATCCTAGTTATACAAATAATAAAATGGGAGTCCAGAGGTTAGTGACTTTTCCAGAGTCCTCCTGTTCATAAGGGGTAGAACAAGATTCCAACTTTGGCCAGCCTCACTCTGGTGTTTGACCCTTTAAACATACAGCTTCTTACGGAAACCTCAAAGGACTTGCTCAGTGAAAGCTTCAGTTCTAATCCAGGCTTAATCTAGGCTTTGTAGAAATCTATGGGGGTGTGATTTAATTTTCTAAGCAGAAAATAAAATCATTGTCAAATGATCTCATTTTAAAAGTCTTCATTGTACAGCTTTGATTTGTATTGCCTACAAAGTAAAAACATCCATAATTTAACGTATTTGCTCTTGCCATTAACTCTTTTTTTTTTTCCATTAACTCTTTTTTATAATGATCATGCTCATACTGTCTAGGAAATATTTATAAAACCACAAGATGCTTACCAAAGTGTTAAATGCTATCTGCATTCCTTAAAAACATTGTTTTGTTTGTTTTGTTTTCATGCTTATTTTGTACTTTGAATCACTCCCATAAAATTATGTAACATAAAATTATATTAACTTAATTTTTCAGCCATGGTGTGGGTATTTGCATCAGGGAAATTGGCAAACTACACATCAGAATGATCGATTTATTGTTTTGTAGATTGTGTAGACTTAAGAAAGCGATGAGATACAATGTGAACACATATGCATGGTACATAGCATAAAAAGATGAAAAAAAGATACTCTTCTAAGAGTCAAAAGTTATCCTACCTACCAAAGAAGTCATTACATCATGAGTGAACGAGCTGTCTCAATATGCCTTCAATGCTTCATTTTTCTTTTACTCACTTACTTAAATGAAAATGTCAACCAATATTATATCTAAACCACACTTTTCTGCCAATTGCAACCCGAGTTTTGTGATAGATACATAAGTTGTGATAGATACATAAGTTAAGAAAAATCAATTGATAGTTGATTCTGTGAGAACCAGTTGACTAAATGGAATTACAATAGAGTATTTATATTTTATTATTATTTGTAAATCTCGGGCTATGCATTTTTTATATAAGTAAAATTTATAATAAATGTATGTATTTTTGTGGGGAGCCGATAGTTAATCATATTCCAGAGCACCACTGGGTTCACTCTATGATTATATTTAAACTCACTAGTTTTTTGTGTTTTTAAAATTTTCTGTATTTTGTTCCTTTGAATGCTCTGGGTATAAAATTTTAGTGTTTTTTTAATCAACAAAATATTTTATCAACTCTCATAAATATTAACTCATTACAAATTCTTTTTTGTTTAAGATTTTATTTTTTATTTATTTGACAGAGATCACAAGTAGGCAGAGAGGTAAGCAAAGAGAGAGGAAGGGAAGCAAGCTCCCCACTGAGCAGAGAGCCCGATGCGGGGCTCTATCCCAGGACCCTGGGACCACTACCCGAGCCGAAGGCAGAGGCTTAACCCACTGAGCCACCCAGGCGCCCCTCATTACAGATTTTTAAAACTATAAAAATTGGGGGGGGGGAGAGAGTTACATGCCATTCATTACAATGAAATGAAAAAAATTATTTGGGTGATAATTTGTAGATATTTTTCATTTAAGTATTTAAAAAACCCTAGCTTTCCTTTTCTGTTTCTCAACTGTTTCTAGTCCTCTTTTGTAACAAGGTTTCATCTGATTTGTGGTCACTCAGTTAGAATTTGAATGTTAATATCAAGCTCAGTCCCAGACTGACTGCTGGGTCAGCTTCATTCTCCTCCACTGACACAGGTTAACCTTAATTCTGATCAGAGAGCTACAATGTCTATTTTTCAGTACTGAAGAAACTAGCTAGAAGATAAGTAAATGAAAACCTATCACAGTAACAGAAAAACACATTCCCAAAATGTGTGTGCTAGAAGATTTTGTATACAGACCATAGTCTTAAAGGTCAAGAAAAATATCCATCTCTGACTTTTCAACACAGTTGTGGCAGGTCCTTTTACTGTGCTGTCTTCAAACAGTTGCTTGAAAAGCCATGAGTCTTTTTCCTCCCTCTTGGAAATTGAAGTGTATCATCTTATTAACATAACAGTCATTGCCATCAACATTAGTTAACATTAACACCCAAATGGTACTGTCATTTAATTGGACTCTATGAAATTCACAAAGTTAGACTTGCTATTTAAGAGCAATTGTAGCAAGAGATGGTATGAACCAAGAGCTAAACAAATTGCCATTTACACAAATTATACCATTTATATAATTGTGTACCCAGGATTAGGAAATCTTCGCTATGCGTTTACCCCTTCCCCCTGTCTACAGCCCATACAGAGCAAATTATATATGCGGAAGGATTATAAAGTGCTAGAATAACAGCTGTCACAGGGCTGGGAAATCCTCTGAGGCTTTTTGTTTTGTTTTGTTTTCGTTTTTGTTTTAATACAGGATTTATTAGAAGAACCAAATTTTGAGTTGGATTTAAAGAATGATGTGGTAATGTATTAGAAGTTAGAAAAAAGAAGTATATAGCAAAATTGAGCG
The DNA here is from genome assembly GCF_030435805.1 of Mustela lutreola. Taxonomy (NCBI): domain Eukaryota; kingdom Metazoa; phylum Chordata; class Mammalia; order Carnivora; family Mustelidae; genus Mustela; species Mustela lutreola. The sequence continues at coordinate 149,150,226 of NC_081292.1, read as the reverse complement.
AGATTATCCTTATGAATGCTGTTATTATTTATATGGTGTGAGTTTGGGAGGCTATTAAAAAATCTGTGTAACATGTTAGGAACACATTCCTTTTTATTTAGATCTACTTTTTTCATTCTCTTTGGGGGGATAGTTAATATTAGTGCTTAATGTTACAAACCGTTCAGGCACACCCAAGGTAGTGTGAGTGACTTCGTTTCTAATAGAACGTATATGGGGTCCCAGCAGTGTTCTGTGTATCTGAATAACAGAAGAACTACAGTAAAATCAAGAAAAAGAACAAGAAAAGAGAACTAAAGCCAAATCTCTTCTACTTTATAATTTTACTTAAAATTGTTCCTAATAGAATACAGAGTAGATGAGAGATTTATTATAGGAAAATCTCCTATTTTATATCTTAATTTTCTGTTTGTTGGATTGTGAGATTAAAAATCACATGGTACGGGGCGCCTGGGTGGCTCAGTGGGTTAAAGCCTCTGCCTTTGGGTCAGGTCATGATCTCAGGGTCCTGGGATTGAGCCCCGCATCTAGCTCTCTGCTCAGCAGGGAGCCTTCTTTTTCCTCTTTCTCTCTCTGCCTACTTGTGATCTCTGTCTGTCAAATAAATAAAATATTTTTTAAAAATCACATGGTATTTTTTTCTTCCTCTCTAAGGGTTTGTTTTTTTTGTTTGTTTGTTTGTTTTTTTTTTTTTGAGTCAAATTGTAATCTGCAGATCTCATTGACTCTTGGCTACCCCAATAATTTCATTACATTAGTAGTGAGCCTAGGGAGCAAACAGTGCTTTGTGTTTAGTTGAATTGTTGATAGCCACATGGGATCGTCCCCACCCACACACCCATATTGTATATCATAGCTGCTGGCAAAATCAAGAAAGTGACAGAAATATCAAGAGAGAACATGTCAGAGAGAGAGAATATGTCTTTTTAAATGAAGTATAAAGTTCTGCACATACAATGTGTAGAGCATTATCAAAAAGAAGAGTTGGAAGCCCAGAAATTCTTGCCTTGTATCCTAGAATTTATTTGCTTACAGATCCTACTCTAGGTCATGTTTGTTTGTTTGTTTTGTTTTGTTTTTAAAGATTTCATTTATTTATTTGAGAGAGAGAGAGAAGGCAGAGCAGCAGGCAGAGGGAGAATGAGAAGCAGGTTCTCCACTGATCAGGGAGCCTAACGCTGGCTCCATTCCCGGACCCTGGGATCATGACCTGAGCCAAAGGCAGCCTCTTAACTGACTGAGCCACCCAGCGCCCCTCTAGGTCATTTTGATCTAGGGTATTTCCCTACTAGATCAATCTGAGAAAGTTTTCTTTAAAACTTAATACTGAAGTCATTCATTTAATTAACAATTAAGCTAAGCTTTTTACTTCGGTTAGAAGAATAGCCTCTTCATAAGGGTAAGGACTGGAAATCAAAGAAAAATTCTCAAATGAAGGACATATATCTGAAGTAGGCACCCAAATGAAATGCACCTTTTTTCTTCTCTTATTTCTTGGGATTTTATACAGTGGACCCTTGAACAATGTGAAGGTTAAGGGTGCTGACCCTCTGTCAGTTGAAACTCCACATAGGACTATTGACTCCCCCAAAACTTAATTACTAATAGCCTACCACTGACCAGAAGCTTTATTGATAACATTCAGTAGATTAGCACATATTTTGTATGTCATATGTATTACATACTATATTGTTACAATAAAATAGAGAAAAGAAGGAAGAGGAAGTACATTTGCAGAACTGTACTCTATTTATAAGAAAAACCCATGATGTGTGCAGTTCAAAACTGTGTTGTTTAAAGGTCAACTATAAATCACATGAGCAAAAATATTTTATTGCAAAATATTTATAAAAATTGAATTATAGGCAACTTTGAAGTTAATAATTACTGGTAATATGGTTTTCTATAAATGTTACAGGATAAACCATATAAGCAATTTAAAGTTTTACAGTTTTTCCTTTTGATCAATTTGATCCACCCAGAGTTTATGCCTGTATAAACCTTCCAAAAATTATATAAGGTATCTGACCATCTACTGTTCAAAAAAAGAAAAAAAAAAAAAAAAAAGGAACAGAATCTGCAAAGTGAATAAATATTTATAATTTTCTAATTTGGGGGAAAATCTATGCAAATGCTATTATGTATGGTTAAATGAAACATATTCAGTTAAACTAATTACAAGTCCAAAGTAGCTTTTCTTTTCATATATTTTTCAGTTAAAAGGTAATGTGGGGTGGGCGCCTGGGTGTTTCAGTTGGTTAAGCGACTGCCTTTGGCTCTGGTTATGATCCCAGAGTTCTGGGGTCGAGTCTCATATCAGGTTCCCAGCTCAATGGAGAATCTGCTTCTCCCGTTGACCTTCTCCCCTCTCATGCTCTCACTCACTCTCTTTCTCTCTCTCAAATAAATAAATAAAATATTGGGGTTTTTTGTAAAGTAATGTGGGGGATGCCTGGGTGGCTTAGTGGGTTAAACCTCTGCCTTCAGCTCAGGTCATGATCCCAGGGTCCTGAGATCAAGTCCTGCATCAGTTTCTCTGCTTACTAGGGAGCCTGCTTCTCCATCTACCTGCCACTCCCCCTGCTTGTGTTTTCTCATATTCTCTCTCTCTCTCTCTCTCTCTCTCTGATAAATAAATAAATAAATAAGATTTATTATTTAATAATAAATATATAAATATTAATATAGTAATGTATAATAATATACAATATGATTATATATAACTGTATAAATATATAAATAAAATAATAAATGATAAATGAATAATAGAATCTTTAAAAATAAAAAATAAAAATAAAAGATAATATGGGGAAATGGTAATTGTGGTAGTAAAAGGGAGCCTCAGTCTTGAAAATATTGAAAAAACCATTTCTGCTATATATTAAAATAGGATTTAATCAGAAATAAGGATATGTCCAAGGGGGGTTCATAAGGTAGACCATTCAACACTTACTAGTTTCTCATAGATATCTCTATTACTTCCTGAAGATTACTTTGTCTAAATTAACACTACATAAATATTTAAGAATTGTGTACGTTAATAAAGCAGAAAAGTTTTTAAATTTTACCATAGAATTTGTGAAATATTATAAACATGCCCTTCATAACTTATGACTGCCTTCCTATTATATTCTGTAATATTAGCCCACAGTGGGTACTGTTAGTATTGGTATCCCATAATTGCAGTGGCTGAAATCTTGGTTTTTATAAGGTGCCTCCTCATTCAGTGGCTGCTCACATTGACTCATCATAGAAGGAGCTTATCTGAAGGATATTACACTATAATTCTTTTCTACAACCAAAATGTCAATGTTGCCTATGGATTAAATGGCCTCCAATTTTGTTTACCATCCCCTAATTTCATCCTTTCATGTGTATGTATGTGAGATTGGATTACAGATAATATTAAATGCATATAATCTATTATGATAATATGCATAATGTAATAAACATTTGTAATAAACATAATGATCAGTTCTTTAACTGACCTCTTTCTACTCTGCTTTTCTTCATATTTACACTTTTTAAGAGAAATGACCACCACATAGTAACCTCACTTTCTTACCATTATTTTAATTTCTGTCCTCACTGTAAAAGAACATAAAGGTACAGTCACAGTATGATACCCTTTAAGCTGGAAACCAGAAGGCAAACTAAAGAAATAGCAGTTCTTGGTAAGCAGTCTTGGACCATTGTAGTCCTGGGTGTTATGCTGAGTCTTGTCTGACCACAGCTGTTCTTGGTAGCTTTCACTGCCGGCATCCTACCAAAATATTATTATTTGTGTTCTGCTTGCCTCCTTCGGTCCTTTTTTTGAAATACCATTGATGCCAACTCCGGCTCTCTTTTCTGGCTTTTCATCTCACTTTCCTTCCAGCAGGCACAATTTTCCTCAAGTATTCTTCCATTTGATATACTAAGAATGGAAGACACAAAGAAATAAAATGTGGCCAGGCCCTTGCAGAATTCCCAGTTCCACGGATGGAAAAAAAAAAGATGCAAACAGTTTTCAGCAGAGCAGAAAAGGAGTCGGTAAAAACAAGGGAAAATCTGTGAAACAGCGCAGAAACAGAGTGTGTTACTGTTTAAGAGGGCTGGGGACAGAGGAAGTCTTACAGATGAGGGGATACTTGAACCTTTTTACGTTCTTTAATGGCAAATCATATCATTTCTGTGTTAAAGTGAATTTAGAGTGAAGGTCTCGCCATTGCTCCTCTCTATCTTTTCTTGGTCCTAATACAGTTTGTATCATTGAAAAAAAAAAAAATCAACCTATTTTAAAAAGTCTCTCCACATTTTGTCTTCTTACCTGTGCATGTGCATCTCACAGACACCTCACACACACTTGGTCTTGCATCCCCTATTTTGGCCTCATTTTTTCCTTGCTTCCTACTTTACATTTTGCCTTCCCACTTGATATTTCCACCTATGTGTGATATTGAATGTTTCTACATATGAGAATGCTTAGTTTGTCCTTCACAGCCTTCAGTTTTACTACTTAGAGGATTTTCTTCGGCTCATTTAACATGTCTCCCTATGCTTACAACTCTCAAAACCAGGCAGAACTTTCCCCCTTGGTGCTGGTCTTCCAATTCTACTTTGAAACGTCTCTTTTCTATTCAACTCTTGCTCTATTTCTGCTGTATTTTCCACATGAAAAAAATGATTTCTGAGTTATGGTAGCAGTCAGAAATTCAGAAATTCTCGAACTGAATTAAAAAAAAATTCTCGAACTGAATTTGAAAAATTCTTCTTCCTTGCAAATAAATATTTTAAAGTCTAGCAGCCCATTTTCCTTCTTTCATATGTGTATTTTCCCACCGTATTACTATCCAGCAAAGCCTCCTTAATTCTCATTTGGATTTATAGATCTCTTGACAGATTAGGTCGGGATCTGTACTTTTTTGTAAGAGTAAAAATAAGTACTTTGAAGAAAGAATGTTGTAAAAAGAGGTATGTATTTAAATCACTTTTTCTTTGGTATCTGTGTATTAGTTTGGCTGCTATAACAAAATAATAGTAGTTTTAGCTACACTGTAGGATATAGCTTATACTCATGTGTATTAAGTAGTTTAACAAAATGGAGGCTTTACTTCTCTCTAAGCATAAGGGTCTACTCATAAATAGCCCACTGCCATATGGCAGCCCCCTGGTTTTAAGAACTCAGGTTTCTTCTATCTTCTTGATCTACCATGCTTAATGCAGTTTCCTTGTTATATTTAAGATTGCTGTCTGGTCCCCCACCATCATCGTTCACATTCCAGCCAGTGAGGAGAGAGTAAGAAAAAAGGCGGGGGGAGGGGGGAGATACTTCCTTTAAAAATAAGATCCAGAAGTTGCACACACTGTTTTTTACTCATACATATTAGTCAGAATCTAGTCACTTCATGACTCCACTTAAGGGCCAGTTAAGTGAAATGGGTAACCAGCTTAAAATGGTATGACTAGAGAAGAAGTCAAGATGGTGGGGAAAAGAACTACCAGTCTCTATGACAATGTACACTCGTACAGTCTACTTTCCTTTCCAACTCAAACCGCAGGTCTTTAAATCCATTGGTACTCCACCTTTCTGAAGAGTCTTTGTGCCTTTTTGATACAATAGGCTCTTGTGCTACATTTACATTTATTGGTTCTTGGATATCCCTATGAAGCAACGTCTTCAGCCCTCCAATATTTTCTGGGTGTGCAGTCACAAATGGGCGCTTACCCTTCCTCCTGAGTTCCCCCTTCTGAGACTCGGATTCTACTCCTCTCTGGCTGTTGTCTAAGCTTATTGTCCCCCGCCACTACTTTTTCTTTTCTTTTCTTTATTTAATTTTATTTTTTCAGTGTTCCAAGATTCATTGTTTATGCACCACACCCAGTGCTCCATGCAATATGTGCCCTCATTAATACCCACCACCAGGCTCACCCATCCTCCTACCCCTCCAAAACCTTCTGTTTCTCAGAGTCCACAGTCTCTGATGGTTTATCTCCCCCTCCAATTTCCTCTAACTCACTTCTCCGCTCCATCTCCCAATGTCTTCTGTGTTATTCCTTATGCTCCACAAGAAACTGAAACCATATGATACTTGACTCTCTCTGCTTGACTTATTTCACTCAGCATAATCTCCTCCAGTCCTGTCCATTTTGATACAAAACTGGTATACATCCTTTCTGATGGAGGCATAATATTCCATTGTATATGTGGAACATATCTTGTTTATCCATTCATCTGTCTAAGGACATCTCAGCTCTTTCCAGTTTGGCGACTGTGGCCATTGCTGCTATGAACACTGGGGTACGTACATATGGCCCTTTTTTTACACTATATTTGTATCTTTGGGGTAAATACCCAGTAATACAATTGCAGGGTCATAGAGTAGCTTTATTTTAAATTTCTTAAGGAATCTCCACACTGTTCTCCAAAGTGGCTGCACCAACTTGCATTCCCACCAACAGTGTAATAAGAGGGTTCCCTTTTATCCACATCCTCTCCAACACTTGTTTACTGTCTTGTTAATTTTGGCCATTGTAACTGGTGTAAGGTGGTATCTCAATGTGGTTATGATTTATTTGAATCTCCCTGATTGCTAATGATGATGAACCTTTTTCATGTGTCTGTTAGACATTTGGATGTCTTCTTTGGAGAAGTGTCTGTTCATGTCTTCTGCACATTTTTTGACGTGATTATCTCTTTTGTGTGTGTTGAGTTTGAGGAGTTCTTTATAGATTTTGGATATCGGCCCTTTGTCTGTAGTGTCATTTGCGAATATCTTCTCCCATTCTGTGGGTTACCTCTTTGTTTTGTTGTCTGTTTCCTTTGTTGTGCAGAAGCTTTTGATTTTGATGAAGTCCCAAAAATTCATTTTCACTTTTGTTTCCTTTGTCTTTAGAGACATGTCTTAAAAGAAGTTGGCTGTGGCCAATGTCAAAGAGGTTTCTGCCTATGTTCTCCTCTAGGATTCTGATGGATTCCTGCCTCATGTTGAGGTCTTTTATTCATTTCGAGTTATCTTTTTGCCACTACTTTTTTTTTCTTTTTTAAGATTTTATTTATTTATTTGACAGACAGAGATCACAAGTAGGCAGAGAGGCATTTTTGCCACTATTTTTTCTAATGCTCTTCTCTTCCCTTTTCTAGGACCCTCAAGCTGGGTGACTCTTGCATGTCTCCTTCTCTCCACAAAGACAGCTGTCTCCTTGTCTGGCTTCCTCTGGCTCCTCTTCTCCTAGCAGCATGGGAGGTCTGTCACCTTCATTTTTCCATTCTTCTCTGGATTTTCCTCTTGCCACCCCAATCCCTACATACACTAACAAGAGTCCCAGCTACCCTGTGCACTCAGTCCTGCTCAGTTACCTTGTTTTCTTTCATTCTGGATGATAAACAAAATTCAGGAAAACTATCCTAGAATGTTGAGGGGGAAAGAAGGAAATTAGCCCTTAATTTACATGACTTTGATATTTTAATAAAGGAATTTTATTATTTTTATTTTTTAAGCTTTTCCATATATATTTGGAAGCTAAAGGGTAAAATAATCCTTATCAAAACACGAGTCCAGGTTTGGATTCTGAATATGTACGCCTTACCCTGGTTCCGTGGGGCCTCCTGGGGGAAGGAACAAAAGCTCCAGGACCTGCTCTATAGAATCGCCACAGAGAGCTTCCATCAGGCTGGTCCTTTTTTCTTCCTAAAACCTCCTCCAAAGTCAGTCTTTTTTTTTCTTCCCTTTGATGTAAGCTTACAATTTCCTCACTTTCAGGGATTTAAATTACTACAAATGTTCTGTAGTTCCAACCATTTTTTTCTCCTTGAATTTTTTTCTTTGAGGTGAAATTCACATAAAATTAACATATTGAAAATGTGTAATTATATATATATATTTCAAAGAATATATTTTTAAATTAACCTTGATTTTCTTCATTTATCATGAAAGATCAAGATACATGTTTCATTATTATTTTTTAACAAAATATGTACACATTTCAGGCATATAATGATTACTACAGTAAAGCCAAACACCCATCTCCACATCATTACCATTTCTGTGTGCATGTTGTGTATGTGTGTTGAGGGGTGGTGGTGAGAGCACCTGAAATCTAGTCTTCTTAGTAAATTTCCAGTTTATGGTACAGTATTATTAGTAGTATTACAGTATTACGAGAGTTGTCATGTGCACATTATCTCCCTAGACTTTTTCATCCTATATAACAACATTTAAGGGTTCATCCATTTTGAGGTACCATGGTCCCTGCAGAGTCCCTTGCTGGCCAGTTGCTCTCGTCCATTGTTAAACTGGTGCCTCATAAATTTCCCCTTCGAGCTCCTTTCTCTTCACAAAAGCTGCCTGGGTTTTGTTCTCTTAAAGAAGCCTTCTGTTCGTCCCACCGCCCTCGAGGAAAGCCAAATACATTTTGGAAAGCCAAAGTTCTCACCTTTCCTTCCCCTGCCTCTCCATATTTCCTCCTTTTTCCTAACACCTTATTCCTTTATTTATTCTGTCCACTCTAGTGGTGTCACCTACCATTCACTAGGATTCGCTTAGGTGCCCGATGTTATACTTGTTAATCTCCACAACCCCATGGGGGAGATATTCTCATGTTACAAAGAGGAAACAGGCATAGAGAGGCTACAAAGTGTCAAGAAGGTGGGAAACTACATAGTGGCTGAGCCAGGATGGAAATCCCACTGTGACCCTGGAGCCAACACGATGTCACCCTGCCCTTTGGACATATTTGTCACATCATGTTTTCAGAGAGGTCATGCAGAATAATTGAAACAATGCGACCATCCAAAAGACCCAATTTCAAATCCTGATTCCATCATTTGGTTGTATCCTAGGCAAATCACTACATATCTGAGTTAATTTCCTCACCTGCCAAATGGGACTAGTAACCCATTCTTTTGTCCAGTAAATATTTACTGAGCACGTCTTTTGTGCCAGCCACTGTTCTGGGCATTTAGAAGATGGTAGTGACTAAGACCAATGCTTCTGTTCTCAAAAAACCAAGGTGTTAGTGAGGAGACATAGAGTAAGTACACATATCATATACTGTAAGGGCTATAAAGAAAAATAAGACAAGGAAATAAAGGGTAAGGAAAGCCTTTTCCATGAAGGGGAAACTTAGGCAAGGATGTGAAGTAAGTCAACTTGTTGGGGAAGGGGATGGCACATGGAATAGGGATAAGAATATTCTAGGCAATAGGAATAGTGCAAAAACGTCAGGGCCGAATTTAATAGTAACTAACTCAAAAACTTGTTGACAAGTACATCTTTACAGTATCTAGAAATTGGTATATTTCAGGTGCATTAATGTCTTCTTTCTCCCTTCAAAGTTTCCACGTATTGCTAACGCTTCGTATTTCCTTACCCAAAGCTTATTTGAGCGCTAAATACATCTAAAAACCAATTGTTTTGCCTCATTGCTCTGACATGCAGGAACAGTCACCAGCCCCCAAACAGGTCAGCCTAGAGGGGCTGCTGCTGCCGCTTGTGTCCTGCCGCTTTCCATCCTGCTGGGCTCTCCTCTTTGTACCCAGTGAGCAAGTGGCTTCACCGCAGTGTGGACCAATCTCTCCCGCAGGTGAAAGTGTTTGCTGCTTCCAGGCTTTTTAACATAGATTACTTATATTAGTCTCACACCAGAGGAAATACCTACTCCACACCCTCAATTACATCCCATTTCTCCCACGAACACAATGAACAGATGCTTTTTCCCTTTTCTAGCTGCACTTCCTTCACAATGTGCAGGCCTGTCACCTACCTCCTTCTTACCCCTGTGATACAGAGGTGTTTTGTGCCCCGGCTCTTCCCTTTTTTTTTTTTTTTTTTTTTTTTTTAAAGATTTATTTATTTATTTATTTGACACACACACAGAGCGAGCGAGAGAGAGATCACAAGCAGGCAGAGAGGGGGAAGCAGACTCCCCACTGAGCCCAATGTGAGGCTCTATCCCAGGACCCCGGGACCATGACCCGAGCCAAAGGCAGAGGCTTAACCCACTGAGCCACCCAGGCGCCCACCCCGGCTCTTCTCGTAATGAATCTTCTTCCTGCGCAGTATTTGACCACCAGAGATATTGTGGGAACCATTGAACCGGGCATGATGTTCCCCCTCCGCATTCTCCTTCCACTCCAAGGCTGAGAAGACCTTTACCTGTGACGCAGGTCCACCAATTGCCTGTCTTCAGTGGGTGTAATAATTGTCCTTTCATTGTCTTGATTTCCCCATTGTGTCTACTGAGCTAGTTTGTTTGGATTTCCACTACTTGAATTCCTTTGCCATTTTCCCTGCAAGCCCTTTTGCACTAGCTGCCTTTTCCCTTATGGCCACAAGTAGCTCTTCTGAGCTCTGTCCTTTTTCACTCTGGACCCTTGAAGTAGGCATAGCCTAGATTTACTGAGAAGTGATTTGTGCCCGTCTGTTTGAAATAGCTCTCTCTCTTTTAAAAAAGAATGCACTGATAGTCTCTCTCCTGTGAAACCCCACTTTTCCCTTCACATCGCAATGTTTACTTGAACCACACCAAATGATATTTTTGGTGCCCTCCTTTATTAGTTACAAGCACTTTCTATCTAAAAGAAAAAGTTCCAGTAAGTAACACTTTTTTTGCTCTTGGTCATACAACCTGACTTAATTTGCATATATGTTGCCCCACCCATGAGTAAATACAATTGAATAAATACCTTTATTTTATCCTTATCACCCAGGGACATGGTCAGGGTATGACCATGGATGAAAAACTATGATCTGAGTGGTTGTTCAATTCCACAGCATCCCGCAAGTACACAGCCAATAAACAGCTGCCACTCAGACCCTGCCTTCCGTAGACCCTCCCTCTCCAGCACCCCATGACACATGCCCCAGCAAATTGCACTGGAGCTGTCGACGCCTTACAATCCTAGCTGAAACCAACTAGCGAACTAACAGGTTCTCTTGGGGCGGTTGTTGAATACCTAAAGAGCTTGGTAGTTCTTAGCCTCAACCTATTCCATGCAATCACTTCAGATGTTTCCTGCTGCTCTACTCTGGTATCATTTTATTTGTAAGCCTTACCCTTCCATTTCCAGAGGGGCGGGGGTTTACCCCTCTTCTTGTTTAGCTGGCTTCCATTACCATTCAGCCTGGGGGATGTGCTCCAGATATGTCCCTACCCCTAACCACAAACATAGTCTTCTTTCTGGTCTACTTTATTCTTGAGACACCATGTTCGGCCCTTTACCCCTCCCTATTCTACTTCTCTCGCCCTCTTGGCTTATCAATGTGCCACCACTTTTCAACTACCTTCTATCAACTACAGAAAACGAAAGCTCCCAGGATTTTCAAAACGCTATGAATTCTGGAGGGCACGTATGCTCTCCCTATCTCCATGAAGCTGCTGAAACACCACAGATAGGTGACTAGTCCAAGGTCTTTCAGTGACTCGTCAAGTCCGGTGAGAAGGCGGAATCTGAGGCAGAGTGTCAGCTTCTCCCTTCAGCATTGCTTCTGAAATAACCAACCAAGTGACAAATGAAGATATCTCTAGATGTGTTCGTTTCTGATTAGTAAATAATCAGATGGTATTTTTATGGTACCTAATTTGATGGTACCAAATAATCATTTGGTACCATCAAATTACTGTTTGTGAAAACCCAAAGCAGTGGCCCAGCATTAATCCTATTCTATCACCCTCTTTTCTCCCCTTTAAATGTTCTTGTCTTTATTTATCTTCATTTTGCATTCTACCTTTCATTGATTTCCTCTTTTATCCCTGGATGCCCTGCCTGCAGCATTCAGTAAACCATTCCTTCTCTCAGATCTAGAGGACCCCACGCTGATTTCCTGCGGTTCAGTTCTCAACCACTTAAAAGAAAGGTTGCAGCTTTTCCTTTTGTAGTCAGGTGAATTTGATTGTTTAAAACAAGCTTGCTTTCAAAGAATCTCAAAAGACTCTACAAAAGCTTAATCATCATTTCTGTACATAGACTAAAATAAGACCTAGGGCACACCACCCAAGGGTGCCTGTTCTTTGATTTTTGAAGAAATAAAAAAAGCTCCTTTTTGTCTCCTCCTTTGCCTGAAAAATTAAATTCTAGTATTCTTAGTGAACAATGTATTAATCCTAAAAGCATGCATATGCATTTTGAATTGGTCTTTTCATTTTTCTAAGACAGCATTTATAATTGTGATTCTTATTTCTTCTACACATAATCTGACTGCCTTCCTCCAACGGTTTATTCATCCTGCCTTCTCCTTAATGACGTCCACCATATTTCCTGCTCTCTGTTCCCCCTCCCCGCTAGCGCCCGAAGGGCATTAACTCCAGCGAGCCGTGGGTATCTTTTGGGTACCCATGGGAGCCTGTCCCGGAGCTCTGCCCCTTCAGGCAGATGCCAACAGCTCTCCGGCCTGGGGCTCCAGGCATCTCCTTCTCTCCCAGACATAAAATAGACACTTTATGTTTACTCTGTACACGAATGTATCTCTCACCGTAGTAAACTTTAACATCACCTGAGGAAATACTGACCTTGTTTAGCTCTCCTCGTGGGAATTTTATCAGACATTCTTTCATTTCTCATATCATAAAATTGCTTATATTACACATGTTCCAAGTCAGCCCTCCCATTCTTCAGAGCTGATGGAGCCAAGGCCCACTGCCCTCATTCACTCAACACACATTTATTAAAAGCCTACCCAGGACATGTGAATGCCCCAGGGAGGCTAATTATTTGTTCAACGTTTTCTTATTAGGGCCAGGGTTTTCAATTATTTGTGTAGCTTTTTCATTATGTTCAAAATGAGAGATTTATCACCTACACTAAACATTATGTAACGTTATGACTTAATTGTAATTGCCTCGCTATTGCAATTTTCTGAACCAGATAACTTCTGAGGAGGCATAGAAGAGGGTTTTAAATTGAAATGATAAAATAAATCACACGTTCCCCGTAAGCAGCAGTTACGCCATGCGTCTTGCCCTGTGAGAATTTCAGCTGCCAGGGACAGCGAACCTGAGGCGACGGACTCAGGCCAGGGACAGCCTGCATGTGGGAACTCGGTGGTCCCTCCTGTCGCTGCAGGGAGGGGCGAGCTATGCCCGCCATGTGCATCCGCAACAGAGATGAGTGATGCCAGTGAAGGCTTTTTATATTCTCACTCCTGGGAGCTGTTAACTTTGGTGGGAACAAGACCAATTTATACGTTGCCAGTTTTCTGGGGAAATCCAGGTTTACTGGCACATCTCTTTTATTTATTCCAGTGATATTTCCGTAACCCATGACGGATGCCCGGTATAGAAGCCCTTTACCACTGCCCAGTGAGCCTGCACCTAATGGATTAGAGAGATAAAAGAAAAGCAAGATGCACTCCCTGCCCCAAAAGACCTCAGGCGAGCAGACAAGGAAAGGGATAGAGTACGCAAATCAGTAATTAGACAACCAGAATATGTCCCGGTGTTTGGATTCTATTTTTATAGCAACAATCTGTTTTAGAGCTTTCAGCAAAACTCCAGCCCTCGCAGGCCAAACCCATCCTGACATCCTGTTTTGTAAGTAAAGTTTTATTAGAATGCAACTAGTCTCATTCGTTTGCATATTGCACATATGGACCGTGACTGCCCTTATACTAGAATGGCAGGGCCGCAGCGCTGTGAGAGACCGAAGGGTCCACAAAACCAAAATGCTTACCATCTGGCCCTTTAGAGACAATGCGGGTTGACCCCTGCAATCAAATATGTATGAACCTGTTTCAAAGGGCTGGGTTCAAATACTGCTGGCATTTAAAACATCGCCTCAGGACTTGCTTGTAGTGCTTCCACAGTTTCTGTGCTGCGAGGCCAGGCCTAGAAACAAAATGAAGTATGACCCCCATACAATAATGATCATAGGAAACCATTAAACAGCTCATGAGTTCTTAGAATACAACCTGGGTATTGATTCTGAATTTAGTAAGGTAATACTCTTCATTTTCTTATCAGTGTCGCAAAGCTGTCATCTTTTTAACAAAAAAAAAGTGAGATAAATCAAATGTTGTTGCCTCTCTCTTTATTAGTAGTCTATCCCTGCATTGGGATCTTAGCGCCTACTCTAAGATCTACACTTCTTAAATCTATATCTAGAAATCAATAAACATACATCTTTTATATTTTAGTCGGTTTTTCACCGGATTTTCTCGTTTTGATACATAAAGAAAAATCTTGGATTAAATGAATATTCTTCTTGTTGAATATACTTCCAACAGGTATACTTATGGTCTACCCCATGGTTCACCCACATCTTTATTTTGCTCCTGTTTTTATCAGAACTTTGCACTCTCAAGATTGGTTGAACAACAGCTAAACTAAGCGGCTTACCAGCTGTCAATTTCCATTTTGCATCTGCAAAAGAGAAATCCTTGATCTTATTTGTAGGGTTGTGCCAAGAATTAAAAAAACAAACTTGAAAAATGCTTTGCACTCTGGTAGACGTGTGAAAATGTTAGCTCCCTTCCCTTTTCTGATGTATTCTGTAATAGTTGAACAACTTTATGTCATATTTATTTAATTATTTAATTTTATTTAATTATTAATTATTATTAATATTAATTATTAATTATTATTAATTATATTTATTTAATTAATTAATTATTTAATTTATTTAATTATGTCATATTTAACACAAATGTTCTTGTCACCTTAAACTTAGGAGAAGGACCACCTGAGTAAACCAGACATTGATTACAGGGTTAAGCTTATTTAATATCTCTTAAAGCATTCATCCTAGTCATTACCAGGTAATACCACCAAGTGATTTAAACTTAGGAATGGCCTCCCCCAGAGGACTGATAATGCAAGAATATTGTGCAAAGGAAGGCAGTCAGGACTGTCCTTCACTGCTTCTTTCTATCATTTAAATCACCCACAACTGTTGGACTAGGAGCATTAACCTCCCGCCAGCCAGCAGGTTTTGAGTCTCTGTCTTCAAGAAAGAATGTACCGGCTTATCACGAAGCCTCAAACTCTGCCATTAATAATATTTTGATCTTGTTATTTTTTTCCAGGATTTCCTATGAACCTGCTTGGGAAATGTTCAGATACTTTTTTAATTAAAAAAAGAAAGCAATCCCTTCAGAGATTTGCAGCTTCCTGGGTCTTGCTTTATTCAACATTCTAATGCCTTTCTTTGTTTTCCATGTAATAACTCCAATCCCCCAGCTCGCTAGCTTCCCGAGACTCCCCACAGAGCACAGAATAAAATCCAGCCTCCCGACTGCAAGATTTAAACTTGGATCCGAACTAGCCTGTTTACGCATTTCCTCTTGAATACCAGGTCTTGTGTCTTATGCCTTTGTTCATTTGCTCAGTACTGAGAATAGTGCCTGACACCAAGTAGGTGCTCTGTAAATATCTGTTAATTGAACTAGTAAATGAAGTCTAAGCAGATTGTCCTTGGCAAGCACCCACCAATGGTACAGTAGTGAGTTAGATTGAGAAAGACCCCGTTCTCACAAAGCTTCTATACTGACAGTCAAGGTGGATAATAGACTGATACATAATGTCAGGCAGGGACAGGGACTCTGACAAAAAATGGAAGAGGGAAAGGATGGGCAGGTGGCTTTCCCCCACAGGGAAGTTGGCGATGTCCTCTGTGAGTAAAAACATTGATTGTGTGAGGAAATAGCTAGGTCTTGTGCTAGGGGCCAAGGATATAGTGACCAGTGAAGCCTTTTCCTTGCTCACAATGTCATGAAGAGACCTGCTTGTTAGGTGACAGTGATTGCATTCTAGGATGTGGAAAGAACACTAACCAGCCTGGGAAGGAAAGCTATTCCAACACTGTTAGGATGGCCTTGCTATTTTATGTGCTTCTGTGTGCTTTAGTGTAATCTCGTCCAAAGCCTTGGGCTGCTCATGGTGCTATGTCCCAGGATGCTTACAGTCCCCCTGTGTGCTAGGCCCAGCAGGCTGTTGGATTCAGCCCCCGCATCCTGAGGAGAGCTGTCCCAGCACTTAAGCTGGCCCTGGGGGAGGGGCGGCCTGGCCCTCCTGTCTTGGTGTTCTCAACAGAAGGAGCTGAATGGTCCCCCCCCTGTGAATCACTGTACACACTGAGAAGCCCTGTGGCAGCACAGCTAATCAGTGGGAGAGTTGCCAAAGCAGTGCTGCTGGCCGGGGCCCCTGGGGTGCCCGTGAGGTCATCCTCTTCTGCTTGAAAAGCTTGCTGTGATCATAGTGGAGATGAGTGGGCAGAACCTGCGGAAACTCTTTCTCTTTTCGCCGTGTATGTCAAAAATGGACCCCAGTGCCACCCAGGACATTTTAATTCATCTTGGTTGACAAAAGCCTGCCTCTGTTTTCCTCCCAGGGAAAGAGGGAATTTTAAGTGACAATTTTAAATTCCAAAGTCTTCAGAAACTCATTCTCAGAGACACATTTTGAGACTTGACTCTCGGGGATAATCAGCTGCTTTAATAAGGGGCTGGTATTGGGTGAAGCAGAAAGGAAGGGAGCAAGTGAGGCAGGGCAATGAGTGATTTGTGCTCAGGTAAGAGCATGGCGTCATAGAATAGTCATACTCACAGGACAAAGGCCTATTTTACATCCCTAATCTTATTCATAAATGATCGACATAGGAGACAATACTGTCTTGTTTACACACAGTCTCTTACCTAATGGTATGACTGATTTGGGCTGGTCTAAATTTTGTGTTAGATGATAGTAGTCATCTAAATGTGGCCAGGGCCCAGTGCAGCTCACCAGGATTGCAAACCAGAATTACATGATTCTGTAGAACTGAAGATTGATTTCAGGGTCATGGGTAATCATTCCGTAATAAAACATGCAACCTTCTTCCGGCTCCGTCCGTGACTCTACTTTTCCTCACTTACAGCCATTCTCTTCCCTCCGGAACTGGCTGCCCTGGGAGTGCAAGTCACTTCCTTCCATTACGCAGAGCCCTTTTGCTCCCTCTAGCTTCTGCTCCCAGACTCACCTACCTAAACACAACATGGGGAGTAGCAGACTCGGGGTAAAACAAACAAACAAACAAACAAACAAACAAAACCCTGATTTTTCATTGTAACTCTGTTCCCTGAATCTATGTAAACACATGACATTGCTTTAATAGTATTCCTATTGACATTAAGAACAACAGTGTCTTCTGTTGGGCCAAATGAACTTACTTGTTCTTACCAGCTGTGGCCAGTGACAAAGTCATACGTAAGCAGATTAACAATTTAGGCAGAAGCCACCTAGAAATTGCTGGGTTATAGATGCTTAATAGATATTTACTCCATGAGTGAATAAATATGAATCATACATTCATAATCAGAGGCATAAATTAGGAGTGTGTAGGTGAAGAGCTCTTTGAAAGAATGAATAGCATAGGAAGATAATCTTTGTGTTTTTAGAGATCTGTGTATGAGGACAATTTTTCTAATTCCCTCGATAAGATGTGTCTTGTGATGTTTTCCCAGGAACATTGATGTTTTTAATGTTATTCAAATACCTCTCTCCCATCAAGTTCCCATAACTAATAGCATTGATGTGCAAAACAGGCAGGTGACTGCTATCACTATGTATAACCTTGGCTTCAAGAGAACCAAATTAGAAAATCAACCAGTTATACTTATCATAAATGGGCATATGACTGTATAATATAAATATGTGATATCTCTATATGTAAGTCACATGCATATTTAAATTTTAGAAAACTTAGATTTTATGGATACTCTGCCACCCCTTCCAAAATCCTGTCATTCTAATACTGCTACATTTTTTCCCCTAGTTTTTTAAAGATTAGGGTATTAAGCATTAGCTACTCATTAGCCTAAAATGCTTCGGGGGGCTTTTATCCATGCTGGAACAGAGCACACAGATATTTGGGTGCATTGGGACTGAGGGCAATTACTGGGCCGTAGGATTTACCCCCATGAAAGACAACGAGCAGTCCTATTCACAATGCTACAGGAGATATGGCATACTGGGTTCTGATCTAAGACAATTTTCTAGAGTTTGTTTGTTTTTTGGGGTGTTTTTTGGAGGTTCTTTTTGCTGTTGTTTTGTTTTTGTGGGTTTTTTTTAGGTAAAATGTCTTATGTGATGGAGAGAAGTATGGCAGAAAGTATGGCTTGGTGAAGGAAATAGGCAGTCCACAAAGCTGTGATTTTAGGATGACTTGACAAAGCAATAGCAGGAACTCATATATTAGCTTGGAATTAGAGGAACAAGACCAAGTCCTAAGTAGGATGAAAGGGGTGAAAGAGACTAGCACACTTACCTTCTTCAAACTATCTGGGTTTTTATATACGGATTTAGCAGAAATACTACTATCCAGTGGATGTGAGTATGCCCCGAGAAAAAGAACGGGCTAACTGTGTACCTGGCATAGTAATGGAGATGGAGTATTAATGTATTTCCAGGCTCGTTCTCATTGGCTCACATTAGTACTTACAGTTGGTAATGATAGGACAGGCAAGGAATGACACATTCATAGCCATTACGGACTGGTTTAGGCTCTTGAACATACTTTGTAGAATTCTATATATCAGTGCTTGTTGTACCAATGTTTAATGGAATTTTGAAAATGGGAAACATACAGTTGTAAGTGCCAGGGTATAAGATGACCCATTTATAGTAATGCCACTTCAAGAATGTATTAAATAATTTTATTGTCTTATGTTCAGAAGGCTATAGAAGTGTTTCTTAAAATATATAATGGAGAGCTTAAAGTCTGAGAACTTTCAACTCTTTGTGATGATAATTATATAGAAGTTGGAAAATTCAAAACAGTGTAAAGAAGCAGATTTAAAAATACATATATATCGGGATGCCTGGGTGGCTCAGTGGGTTAAAGCCTCTGCCTTCGGCTCAGGTCATGATCCCAGGCTCCTGGGATCAAGCCCCGCATCGGGCTCTCTGCTCGGCAAGGAGTCTGCTTCCCCTTCTCTCTCTGTCTGCCTCTCTGCCTACTTGAGATCTCTGTCTGTGAAATAAATAAATAAAATCTTAAAAAAAAATACACATATAATCCTATCCCTCTGAAACAATCAATATTAGCATTTTAGTGTACTGTCCTAATATTTCCTTTGTGTTTTAGATAGTTGCTACATGTTGTTCAGCAATTTTTTTCTAATCTGCTATTTTTTCCACTGGATGCTATAGCAGGCAATATCTAGTATTTTGTTAAAAATCTGCAAAACCTTCTTAATTTTATGGGCTACAATAATATCTCTTCATATAGATAGAACCTCATCTTAACCATTTTTACAGTCTCGAGCATTTAGGTGGTTTTCGATTTGTAAGTATTATGCATAAGTTAACGATGGACATGCTTGGAGATAAATAATTTTCTAAAGCTCTGATTATATCCATAAGGCTTATCCCTAGATTCAAAATTGTTTCTATTCAAAAAAGATGAAGATTTTCTAAGGTTCTTGGTAAAATTGAGAAATTACTTTTGGAAAATGTTGTATGGTGGTATAGAAAAGTACTTGTCTCTTTGTACTATTGCCACAATTTAAGATTGTTCTAATTCCTTATTATTTACTAAGTAGATGGGAGAATCTTGAACTTTATTATTATCTTGATTTTTATTTATTAGTGAGGTTGAACACTTTATATGTTTTAAACATTTGAATATCATTTTATGTCACCTTTCTATTAACTTCACTTTCAATCAATTGTTAGAAAAATGACCACAAAGAGGAAGAGAACATACAGTTGATTCTCAGTCTCATGGTGGTTATGTTCTACAAGGTTACAGTGAACACTAAATTAGCAAATACTGAACCACTGCTATCCTAGGGGAAATACAGGTTTAGGTTTTTGGGAGCTTCTGGTCATAATGTTTTTATCCACTGATGAATACATACCTTGTTGAGTGTATTTCTGTCTTGAAGACACCTTATTTAATACATATTGTTGATTGATTAACGTTGTACTTGTGGCCAACCGCATTGTGACTCACGCTTGAACAAAGCTTATCTAACACATCTATTTTTTCAAGAAGACACATCACAGTCTTCTCACGCTTGGGAACACAAGGCAGCATTTTAACAATACGCTGTGGGGCCATTTTAAACAACAAAATGACCAAGAGAAAGCCGAAAAGTGCAAATAGTGTGACACTAAACATACCACCTACAGGATGCTTTTTACACCAGAAGAGCTGAAACAAGAAGGCAAGGCAGTCACCTTGTTTGACCTCAGCTGGGAATGTGAGGCTAGTTGAGTTTTTCAGTGCTCTGGGCCTGTCCGTGAATGACCATGAAAGTGCCGCGAATATTGATTTGGGGGTTACAAATAAGTTTTAGCAAGTAGTCAAATTTATAAACACAGAATCCATGAATAATGAGGATTGACTGTATCTCCCTATCTTAGCAGTCTGGCTACAGGTGAATGGTGAGGAATATGGGCGAGTAAAGAAATGAATGAATGGACGGATGAATGCAAATCAGTTCATTTTAAAGGGAATGAGTAAAAATAAGTGTCCTTCAAGTCCCATAATTTTGAAATATAGACAGGAATTGCCATACCCACAGCAGGAAAGTGCAAAACTGAGACTGGCAAAGTCAATATGCTGACACCTGGAGAGAAACAGCCCATGGGGAAATGCAAAAAGGCTCCCACCTGAAGGAAGAGCTGGAATGTGAGCCTTGGTGAGAACACACTCTGAGCCTCCATTTTCTTCTCCACAAAATCAATGTTAACATATCCTCCTTAGACTAAATGTCTCCTAAGGGTATATCTTATCTCTTTTTCACAGTTACAACCCTAGGATTTTGCAAAATTCCAAACACACACACACACACACACACACAAATATTTACAGTATACACACACATTAATTATCTGTCAGGTATATCTGTCAGATACTCAATGCCAAAATGTACCCAAATGAATGCAAAAGCCTCCCTAAAAAAGTTTTTAAACTACAGAATGTTGTAGATTTAAAATACTGAATAGGGACACCTGGGTGGTTCAGTGGGTTAAAACCTCTGCCTTTGGCCCGGGTCATGATCCCAGGGTCCTGGGTTCGAGCCCCGCATTGGGATCTCTGCTCCGCGGAGAACCTGCTTCCTCCTCTCTCTCTGCCTGCCTCTCTGCCTACCTGTGATCTCTCTCTGTGTCAAATAAATAAATAAATCTTTAAAAAAAAAAAAAGACTTTATAAAAAAAATAAAATACTGAATAAAACACTTGTATTGTAAAGCCCTAGTCATGTGGGACCAGTCCCTGTCAATAAATAGTTTACACATATTGATCATTCTATTTCAGACACTCTACTGCCTTATATAAATGATTTATATGAATCCAAATTATATGAATGATTTATTGATTTCTTTATTTTTATTTAACAAACACTTATATAGCAGTATGCGCCAAGCATTGTTTAATACTTCATAAATATTAATTTACAGTCCTTGTAACAACACTATGCAGTAGGCATTATTATTATAACCATTTTATGACATGAGGTATAGAAAGAGTAAGTAGCCTGCCCAAGGTCACACAGCAAGTGAATGGCAGTCCCTGGATTTGGACTAAGTGCTTTGGCTGCAGAGTTCATGTTTATAACCTCTACTTCCTCACGATAGCCCTAGGATATTCCAGACAAAGAAACAGAGGTTAAGCAACTGACCCAAGGTGGCAATGAACCTACTGGTGTGTCTGATTCCAAAGCCTGTGCCTAGGATTTATGGCTCCAGGCCAATAGCTGTCTGGCAATAAAACACCAGAGGTTCACAATGGTTTTCTTCTAATGCTGCTTCTAACTGCTTCTAAGACTCAGGCGACTTGCTTTCTCTCTTTCTCTTTTCTTTTATTTTTTTACAAATTTTAAAAAGATTTTATTTATTTATTTGACAGAGAGAGAGATCACAAGTAGGCAGAGAGAGAGGCAGACACAGGCTCCCTGCTGGAACAGAGAGCCCAGTGCAGGCTCCATCCCAGGACCCTGAGATCATGACCGGAACCAAAGGAGGGGTTTAACCCCCTGAGCCACGCCCGTGCCCCCACCTTTCTCTTTTCTTAATAACACAGATTATCATTGCCATAATTCTGGATTTTTGGGGTCCTGGGAGCAGGTGTTCATGGAATGTAAGAAAGAGAATTAGACTATTCTAGAACTAAAAAAGGGAGGCAAGTCAAGATTAACAGCTTAATCAAGACACTGTTTGCATTCAAATCAGGCAGCTCTGCTACCAGCAGTGAAGTTTTGGTCAATTCCTTCACCTCTCTGGACCTCACCTTCATTTACAAAATTGATAGAGTTCTACCCATTCAAACCATGAATGCATTGATTTGGGGATTCAGTGAATGAATACCTATAAGGCAATGAGAAAAGTCTTTGGCACATGCTAAACATACAAATAAAATTTCACTGATGGATGCGATACCTTCAAAGTGCCCAATTTTGTCTTTTAGAAGTTTAGTGTCTTGTCTTGTGTACTGGTAGTTTCCCAAATTTCTGTGGTCACACCTCCATCAGCGCAACTGGCATGTTTACCAACATCCTTATTTTATGTATAAATTATGGAAATTGTATTGCTGTAGTAATGGATTTCCTGCCATTTTAAACTAGACCGCAGGTTCTTTCATCTTTCCCCAGTACCCGCCAGCTGCCTTGGGGCACCCTTGGATTGTTGCTCCTCACTTCTCCCAAAGAATTCTTTGTTCAAAGCTACCTCCAGCCTGCTCCAGTCTTTCTCAATTCCCATGACTTACTAAAGAAAAAGGAGTAGCTCTTGAAGGAAAGTAATTCTATCCTTTGCCATCTGGGAATAGTAGTAGTCCCTCAAACCTCCCAAGATCAGTCACACACTCAAAAAACATCCCGTGTTATCCTTACTGAATCCTTCACCAAAGACCAGAAGTCTGGGGGTCAAGACAGGGTCGCCCTTAAATTGATGCTGCTTCTCACTTTTCGTTCTCCAGCTCAAAACTCCAAGAGGCCCTTTGGTTTTTGCCATGGCCTCTGGCGAGGTCAATGGTAAATATTTCGGTGGTGTAAATCACTTAAAAATTGAACTCAGAGACACTGAAGACCGTATCTATGTGAGAACAAAGTCAGAGGAACTGGTCGGTGGAGAATGCTGAGAACCAGGTTTTGGAATTTGAGTTTTGTCCAGATGACAAATCTGAAGCCATTGAGAAGTGATGCTCTTTAAAGGTAGCAGAGGTCGATTCCTGCTTTTGTAAAATGCAGTATACTCATTACTCTGCTGAGTTTTTATTTTCATCCTTAGAAATATAAACTCTTAAAATGTAGAAGGAAAAAATGTAGAAGGTTTGGACTTATATAGTCTTATATAGTCCAAACCTGAGATTACATTTGGCTTTGGAAAAACAAAATATATTTCTTGTAACAAATAACTCACATGTCATAAGAGTAGAATAAAAAAGGGCAAACATGGATCCTTTGGGATTGCTGTGCACACAGGAGATACCTAAGAATGAACACACACACACACACACACACACACACACACACACACACATATATATATACTTCTAAAGATCTTTGGACTGATTTTCTCCTTTGGCAAGATATTCACAAAGGGAAGTATATCTGAGCTATGAAGGGACCTAGGGAAAAAGTGTTCTACTTAATAGGAATAAAAATACCTCACTAAGCATTCTTCAGGAAACTCTTTAGTTCATAGACACTTTGCAGGAAAGATTGTTTCTTTGTGTGTAATGAATATCGCTTTTGCATACTAAGTGGTAGTTACAGTATGCATGCCTGTAAAATGATCATTTCACAAGAATTACAGTGTTTAATAAGAGTAGAAGCCTATCAATAAGTCCAACTCTTCCATTTAACAGCTAGGTACTGATATCTACTGTATGCCAGACCCTATTCTAGGTGCTTGGGATATATGAATGAACAAAATCAATAAAAATTCTGTTGGGAAACACTCCTCCATAGGTTTTTGCATTCCTTTGTGTCTTCCTGAGGATGTCAAGGATGTGCTGCCTCGACCCCCCTTTCCTAGGGCCATTTCTTAGTGTTGGGTGTGTAGGAAGCAAACTCAAGGGATGAGGTTATGTCTCCTCCTGGGACAAAGAAAAGGATTGCTTATTGCAGACTAAAAACCAGTGGGTTCTCAGGCTTGTTAGGCCTTCGGTACAGTGCACACCTACTATGTATAGCATTTCTCTGGTCCCTCCATATTGCCTCTTTGGACAATCTGAGGACAAGGAAATACCAACAGAGACATGATGCTCTTGCTATCTACTGTGTTATGAACAGTAAAGTTTGTTTTGGACCCAGGAGTCTCCTGTCTTTACTCCCATCCATGAAAATGAACAGGATAGCTCTTTAGCTTTAGGGTAAAAATCGGTCCCACACATGACAGATTTCTGCCCTCATTCCACTTCTATTCTAGCCCATATTGTTTTGGTTCTCCCCTGTTTCTATTATTTTAACAAAAATTTAGAATTCTGCTTGCTCGTTTCTGCTCCTTGTCTCAGGAAGTCATCTGGGCCTTTCACTTATGTCTCATTGCCACTCTCACCAAAAAGAGAAAAATTATCTATCTTACAACATGGCATATATTATAAAATTTCATAGGAAATTAATACATTTTGAGCAATATGATTTTATTTTTACGGGACAGTACTGCTCTGAGGCAAAGATGGCAATTTAAATGCTAAGAGAGAATCATTTTGTAGATCTATCACTAAGGGACTGCTAAAGGCAAGAATTTCGGTCATGTTTTTGCTGGAGGTCAATATTAATTAGTCGGTATTTTATCAGCAGGATTTCTCTTTCAAAATCATATTATAATACTCAGGTAACTCTTCTCCCCACCAACTGCTTGCTTTGTAGAGTCGGATTTACAAGCTCATTATTGATGGATTGTTCAGAGGTTTATTATGATTCCAGAGTTGGTTTGTTATATTAGATCTTCTGATATGTAAAATGTGGTGTATTTCAAATGGTTTTTAATACAAAAGTTATGTGTACCCCCGAGCCATGAGGGTGATGTGTCCTCTCTCCAATATATATTTTTGCACTGAAAAGTACCTCAGGAATATAAAGTGACTAGAAAGAAGGCAGGCAAGTAGAGTGTTGACCCTGGCTGGAGCTTCAGGGAAAAGCTGTTACATGGCACCTTACCATTTAAAATTAAGGAAAACATGTTTAGGAAATGTAAATATGTGCTTGGCCCAGACTTCAGTTATTCATTCTTCTAATTTAGTTAAACAAGCACTAATCAAGCAAGTCCTAGGTGCCCAGCAGGGTGTTGGTGTGTTGTATGCTGAGAGGTCCCCAGGAAGTAAGGTACGGTCCTTGTACGCCTGGTCCAAAGCTGGTAGTAGAGTAGAAGCACTCATATTATCAGTACCAAGGCAGAAATGATCTGAAAATGTGTAGAAAGAGCACTCACCTCTTTCTTAGGGGGTCCATGAAAGGCTTTCTGGAGTTGACATTTGAGATGAGTCTTACTTTTTTTTTTATTCTTCTAGTAGATACTGGATGATAATTCTATGCCAGACATTATGCTGAAGCAATTCATAGCTTTAAAAGATATTTAAAGCAGACAACAGGGCAATATTAAAAACCTGAAGCATATGCTCAATATATACATTTATAGAAAAAAATCATAGTTAGCAGCCCCCATACCCCGCTTTTTTTTTTTTTTTTGATGTTTACAATCCTCCCCAGTCACTCGTTGACAGCCAGGAAATAGCAGCTCGAGGCACAGCCGCCCCTCCCTTTGCATTCCCAGCCTCATCTTTCCTCCTGACTTCGCAGCCCTGCATCTCTTTTTTAAACTTAGATTTCTGACCTACGCAACCAGGAATACAGCATTGATGAGTTTCTTCTTTCTCTGTTTCTTAGTGGTTTGGATTTCTATTTGGGATAAATATAGTAAAGTCTATTTAGTCTAACATATTAAAAAAAAAAAAAATGTTTCCAGATTTTATCCTTCCTGGCAAAGGTCAAAGTTCAGCGTATAATCTTTGATCGAGTGTTGCTTTCCTGAATGACTGGATCTTAGAAAAGTTTTGTTGTCTTGCGTTTGAAGATCTGGTTTTGTTTTGGTTTTTGTTATAGTTCAGTGATGTTCTGACCTGTATTATCATGATATATTAGGCTGGATGGGGCTATATTGTTGGAACAGATGAGAAACTGTGTGGGAAAATCATTGAGCAGGTGGAAAGTGCTGTTTAATTTTTCCAACAGGAAAGGCTCATGGTGGTGCTGAGAAAATGTAAAAAGCAGCAAAACAGGTTCGAAAAGCTGAAGAACAGCGAACATCTCCTCTGTCATTGTGTGCAAATTTTAATCAAATGGCCTGCCTCATGCAGCTTTATTCTGCATTGAGATATTCCTTGTCCCCCAAATATTTCTCTGATGGTGGTAATGAATTGCATTGCCCTCTCGGTTGTAAGAGTACGGGTATTCTGCTGTGGAGCCATATGGTTCCCATTTATTTTAATGTGTCTTTGACATCAGGAGAATTGCTGAGACAGCAGAGGAAAGTGCTCACGTCTTGGACTGCAGCCAGAGCTACGATTATTTATGTGGAGTAACGACTACCTTTTCCCCAGTAAGAAACAGTATGGTCTTAAGAGAGTATCCGTGTTGAGATTTTAATAAAATGAGAGTATAAGTTTATATATTTTGGAAATGGCTGTTACTCTAGTAGTAGTGAAAAGTGTTTCCTAAGTATGACGTTTTAAGGTTTAATTGCACATATGAGAAATTAAGGAAACAAGCTGGGGAGTAGGTGGTCCTTATTTTCTCACTGATAATACAGGGATACTCTTTTTATTTAGTTTAACAGCATCACCAAGATAGTCCTTTGCATATATAATGCTTTCCATCTGTGATTCTTAAGGCTTTTAACAAAGGTAATTATTCCTGGTAATATTCCTTGGAGGTAGATAAACATAATTCTGAAAATATTAATGGAAGAACTGAGAAATGCAGATGCTCACGGATGTAATCTATACAATGGACCTTAGCAATTAATAGAATTCATATTTTTAATTGATTACATTATTTAACAATTTATCATTTTCCACATCCCAGGACAGGATAATGTTTTCTCTAACTCATTAGTAATAGGACATGCTTGACCTCAAGAAATATCCTTTAAAAATGTGAGGACAAACAAAGACCTCCATAACAATGATGGTCCATATATTCCACATGTAAATGTTAACGCCGACTGTAGAGATCTTCAAGATCCCTTGAAAAATGTTAATAGTATCTAAAGAAATGTATATAGTGTGAAAAGAGAAAAGAGATGATCTGGTCCAAATTCTGTAAAAATAGCTCTTACTGGTAACAATGTCCAATGGCTAAATGAGCATGTGGATCAGCGGAGAAAAGTTCCCCATTTCCAGTCTGCTCTGGGCAAAAGTGAGCGGAATACGGGACCTAGATTTAGCAAAACACTATCCTGGAACATTGTGTTTCAAATATTTTAGCAAGGATTTTGAACTTATAAATTTTATTTAAGTGAGAAATTAAGGAAACAAGCTGGGGAGTAGGTGGTCCTTATTTTCTCACTGATAATACAGGGATACTCTTTTTATTTGGTTTAACAGCATCACCAAGATAGTCCTTTGCATATATAATGCTTTCCATCTTAAGACAAAATGGAACCAGAAGGAAGACTGCACACCAAACAACAAATTTCATGATACTCGTCACTGTAAATTTATGGGTGAATTGATAGAAAAGGAAAATTAGAATGAAAATCAGTAGATCATTCAGTTAGTGGTATATTCCATGCATCGTCTGATCTAAATCTGTTTTTAGTTTGGCAGTTCACCATTCCCAATATGAGTCACATTCTGGTGATGGCTAGGGCACTCTGCGGTCTTAGCACATTTGCAGTAGAATGTCAAATTAATGCAAGGGGGATGAGGGTTGATGTTAAGTCAATTATATATTAAGGTTTTCTACATAAAAGAGAACAAGATATCTTTTTAAAATTTTTGACCTTTTAATTGTTCAATTTCAATTTTATGAATTCAAAATAGAGTATTTATTCCTTCTATCCCAATACGTATGAAAACAAATGATTCCTCCCCATTTCCCCCTTTTTTTATTCCCAGGAATTAGGGGAATATGCAGGGAACATCTATAATAACACAGAAATGTGTACATGAAAAATAGCTAGTTCTAAAAAATGATCATTCTTTGCGAGTTAATCATTTTAATTATTTATGACATCAAAGCTGGAAGGTCAAAGTTTATACCTAGACTTAATTTTTGTATGCAACTTTCTGAATTCACATTAAAATCTTGGGTGGTAAATCTTATTTTTTTTCTTTTCTAAGCTGCTGAGAATTGCAAATAAATGATTATGCTCTTAAGGCACCCCTATACTGTCAAATCCAGCTTGCAGCATTGGAGCAGCATGGGCTGGAGCTGTCTAGAGAGGCTCAGGAGAGAGCTCGTCCCCTCTGTGCATTTCTCTCGCTTGCTTGTGTAGACGAAGCCGACAGACTGAATGGATGACGACGTGACATGCATGTTCATGATCCAAAACAAAGCTCTAGTCATCCAGCCTCAAGGGTCATCTATTTTTGCTGATTTTTTTGTTTGTTTGTTTAATTGCATGTGCAGTATTTGGACGTATCTTGGTAGAATACTTACTGCACACAGTCTTAGATGAGAAGGTTTTTGTTTTGTTTTTGGTTTGGTTTTGCAAACTGGTGATTCAAACAAAAGGGTGTCATCTTGAATTTTTTTCACTTAGAAGCTGCAGTTCACAAAAGACGTGATTAGTCTTGAGGGCAATCCGTTGTGAATATTTTCAACTTAATATTAGAATGGAAAATACGAGTAGCTAAATGATTAAAGGATCTAATCTTGCCTAAATATTATAAAACTATTCCTCCTCTACAGAAGGACTGAAATCAGAAGGATGGCTGCTTCTTATGTATGTTTATCATATTTTATATGGTGCAAGTCTGTTTGCCCCTTCACCAGCACACGAGTTGTTTGGTTGGTTGAAGACGGGGGAAGGGTGACATTTAGAGCCTTGGGAGAGAGACGTGCTACAATTTTAAAAGCATTTGGAGCTATCATTCACACTGTAGGGAGCCAAATACAAACTTGGATTTACCATCACGAACATCCCTGTAAGTGGGAGCTATTTTCCCTTTATTTTTGTTTTTGAGTGCTATTTCAGAGTAAAAGGGCAATAATACAAGGGGAGGGGAAAAAACCCTGATTTGCCGTCTATTTGGAGGATTCTAACATTTTCTTGCATTTATTGGTTCTGTTTCAGTTCTGATTACTTTTTAGGAAATGCAGGGCACTCTGATTCTAACATATTGGGTAGACCCCAGTATTGTCTGCCTAGTACTTGGGAGATCCTCTTCCTTTTGTTTGTGACTGTGTGTATGCATTTTATACCCTTCATTACTGAGTGTAAAATAACAAACTGAGTACACAATAATGTAGCATTGATTTAGCCATAGATAATAGATGGCTTTACATTTTAACCCTTAAGGTAATTTGGATTTTGTTCGTGGTCGGAAAGAAAATATCCCACATTAGTTTACCTTTCTCTTGCCTCTCATTCACTCATGCCCCAAGATAGTTCCTTATTATCAATCTTGTGGAGTTTGTCCCACTTGAATGATTTACTACTGCCCTAAATACCTTACTTGAGCAAAATAATGAAAGACGTGACTGCGGCAAGTATGTTCAGGAAACCTGAGGATGTAACTTAAAAGAATAAAAAGGGAGAATTAGAATGAGAAAGGATTGCTTTTAATAGGCTTCATTTTCAAAGAAACTCCTCCTCTATTTCTTGGTTGCTGGATCCATTTTCACTCCTATGGTTAAGATCTGAGACCTTGTTGTTGACACCTGATCAAGAGGGGCCAACCTGGACAATCATAGCAAGCTGGAAAGGACATGAGACTATGACCACAGGCCATTTGCAAAGACTAGGGCATATTTTGTATTAATCCTAGTAACTTTAGCCATTGGAAATTGACGTGATACCTGAGCTATGAGGCTAATTTTTATACAAAATATTTTCTGGGAAAACTGGATTTTCTATTTGTAAGCTAGGCTTCATGACTTCATAACTGATTTGATCTTGATTTGTTCTTCAAAAGGTAAGAAACAGCATGCACACTTCCAGAGCCCCTGATTAATTTGGTGTGTATGTTTTAAAAAACAAGAGTTTTTATTGCCCAGGATTTACCAGATAAACAAGTTAATTTCAGTAATTTCACTTTGCTTAGACCAAATTTCCCCCAAATAAATGACAAATACACTCAAAATTTGGACTTAAAGATCATCTGGCATTTTCCTTCTGAGCGCAGTACATAGGAGAGAGAAGTTTATTATTGACTTGAGACCCCCCATGGTAGAATTAATATTGTCCATAATTTGCCCCTTGCTCGACATCAGACTGGACCACAAAATCTCAACCACCATGTACCAAATTTAGTGCCAAAAAAAATAGCTCTGTTTACTGCTCTCTGCCTGTCAGGCTATGCCAGTGCTTTGCTGATAGTTGTTGACACTAAAAAGAACAAGTGCCTTGAGAGGGTCACTGGCTTGCTGCTCAAGCATTATTAGCTCCGGAGTGCTGCACTATGGTGGCATCAATGGTCTAAGATCTGGTCTTCAATTTTACGGGCCCAGAGACAGGATGGTCTCTTGCCTGCAGAGAAGGCAGTCTCAGATGTAATGACACATACTAACCACATTCAGAAATGACTGACTTATACATCTGAACAAATCTGATTATTTTCAGCAAGAGATAAAATTAATGAGTCAACTGAATAGTCTTGTTGATCTGAGGATATATTCCAATTTGTATGAACAGGTTGGTCGATGAGTGTGGAAGGGGAGCAGAGTCAGATGAATTTTCTTAGAGCTTAATTTGATTGTCCCATCAAAGCATTGGCGTCCCAGAATGGTCTTGGAAACATGTGCCCAACTTTGAGTTTTGGCTTCCATTTCTAATCCACTCTGTTCGTGAACTCTTGATGTAATTTATGGCACAGATTATTTTATTTTATCTACTTACGTTCTTATCCTGGCATTGTGAATTAGGCAATTTCTGAGTTCTCTTCCCCATTCACTTCTAAAGCATTATTTTAGGAAGGCTATATTCTGCAGATAACTAACATCAGTCACTCCGTGCTCTTTATTCCTTTAGTTTACCAAGATTGATCTTGTCGCCATAATATGTGATCATTTTACAGTAGCACCAGTGTACCCTGGTGGGAACCATAATGGTGTTCTCAGGATCTGTGTCCTGGGCAGTATACATAGTGCCGTGGCATTTAGACACTTCTGCTTCAGAGTGGTAACTGTGAAAGGCATAAAAGAAATTGGGATGAAAGACACGAAAAAAAAAATCCAGTATCATGTATGAAAACAGACTAATTATTTTTCAAAGAAGTAGTGAAAGACACCTTCACCCCTTTTCTACTTGCTCTTGACCTCACAGTGGTAAAGTAAATTCTGAACTCTGTAGAGACACAAAGTAGAGTTCAATCCCTCTGCAAATGGCACAAGTTACAAGGTAGGCATATGAGGGAGGTTTCAGATTCCCTAAGGCAGATGTGCTGAGTGAATCTGGCCTGTTTTTCCCAGGCTTGAGGAACACAGACTCTTTTTTATGACTTCATTTTGTGATGTTAGTCAAATTGGGGCCTGGAGGCAGGAGATAGCCCATAAAGGCCCATTCTAGTTCTCCAATTCAATCATCAGAAGAGAGTCGTGGGTGGCTCCTATATTCAGAAAAGCCACATTTAAAATATCTCCCACAAGGCCGATCTTATAGTATTTCAAAGCTTTCCTTTTAAATATATTCCATAGGCATTTCGGTCATTGTTTTTATGGTGCTATTTATAATATGCAAATTCTAGGACAAGGATAAGCACAGGTTTGAATTCTAAACCGTGGTGGATAGGAACGGATACCAATCCAACCCTAACACACTTTGACCATGTTAGCAATGCCAAGAGCCCAGGGGAAGGGACTCCACAGTCTGCCACTATTGTTATCCTCAGAGCCTTAGAAAACTGTCTCTAAACTATGTCTTTTTGGGAAAAGGTAATCTGGCTTTTGGGAAGTGGTAGATTCATATCACAATAGATTCAACCAGAAGGTTGAAGAGTTCTTCTAATCTAAAAGTACAGGTACAAATCTAAATACATGTTAAAAAGAAAATTTGTCTAGACTACCATGAATTACCTAAAAAATAAGTAATAAGGTCATTCATGAGAGATTTTTATAATTATTTTAAATGAGTTCATTAAAGTCTTTTTTTTTTTTTTTAAATCTGTAAAGTCATGGCCTTGAAAGGTAATGTCGTAAGGGCATCATTCTATGATATCAAGAGTGAAAAAGGTTGAAGGTTATCATCCCAAACCAGAGGCTCTCGCCTGCCGTAAGGTAGTGACAGATGAGACTCTCAGATAGGATGGCAGGTTACTAGACAGGTTGTTGAATTTTTCCTTCGACGGTAATCTTTTACATTTTGACAAATTCTTCCCTGTTTTGAGATGATTTAAACATACCGTTATGAAGCAGTTCAGAGCTTTTAAATCAAAGTTGAAAATTGTCTCTGCTGCCAGGAGTACAAGTATGTGCAGTGAACATATACATAAATAAAATGGGAAAGTTGTGTACACGTTTGAAAGCCTTTGCTTTCTGGCAGTCTCCTCTGGAGAAGTGAAAGAGTAGAGAAGAGAAGTTGGGAAAATGAAATTCTTGCCCAAATGTCATATTTCGCTTAACTCTGTAAACTTCTGAATCTGTTCGTTCTGTCTGCCTTTCTCATTCCTGGAAATGGAGGCTCCATGGGGGCAGGAATTTCCATCTGCTTTTTTCACTGATATATCCAGTCATCTGGAAGGTGCTTGGCGCATGGTAGGCCCTTGGTTTATAGTTATTGAATTAACCAATTCATGCAATGAGATGAATCATAACAGCCTCTCTGTTTTTGGTTGGAAGGCTTCGTGAGGTGGGGTGGGTGGCATAGGAGATAAAGGAACTTGAACCTCTTTGGAAGAAGAGTCTTATATAAATTCAAAGTGATACTGTCGTCCCTTTACTCTCAGTGCTTAGAAAGCCTTATACAGCCTTCTAAATCAAAATCCTCTTTGAAGGCAGCTGCAGCTGACATCTACCAGAAGTAGTATGACACCCAGTCTCAGCCTTGTTCAACTCCCTTAGGGTGGCTTCAGCTGTCTGTGTGACATGGTGGTTAAGAGCCTGGACCCTGGAATGATGAATCCCAGCTTCAAGACTGGTTTCATGACTTTGACAATGTCATTTAACCTTTAGTGACTTGGTTTCCTCAGCTAGAGACATGGTTAATACCAACCCAAGGAGATGTCAGGATAAATGAGATAGTTCATGTAAGATTCTTTGCATGTATGTATAGCACTTGGGAAGCACGCCATAAATGTTAGCTTATAATTACTTGTTACTATCCAAGGATTTTTCCTCAATTTATTGTTTCTGTCTAATTTTCTACTTGAACATGCATATAGTTTAGAAACAAAGTACCAATAACTCAGTGGCTTAGCACGACAGAAATTTCTTGTCCCGCTGTTCTAGAGACTAGATTGAAATCAACATGTTAGCAGAACCATGCTCTCTCAGAATGCTGTAGCTTTCCTGGCATTTCCAGCTTCTGGTAGCCCTAGGCATCCCTTAGCTTTCAGCAGCACACTCCCAATCTCTGTGTCCATCTTCACATGGACTTCTCCCTTTGTCTCTTTATGTCATCCCTCCGTGCATGTGTGTTTACATTTTCCCTTTTTATATGGACACCAGTTGTACTGGACTAACACCCACCCTAATGACCTCATCTAGACTTGATCACTTATATAAGGACCTCATTCCCTAATAAGGTTACATCCTGCGGTATTGAAGGTTAGAACTTCAACATACTGGTGGAGTGGGGGGCGGGGAATGACATATATAAGAGCATAGTTCTGTATTTTACTCCTCAATTCAGTGAACTTTTCCTTCCCTAGTGGAGAAGCATCATATAATATGGCACCACACTATGGGCTTTTAGGTTTAAGTTTAACTTTATCACTGAGTATCTGCATTGCAAAAACTCGCTGAAATTCTGCAAGTCTGGCCTACTTCATAAAATAGAAGGACTGCATTAGATGATGTCTAGCATGCCTTCCAACTCCAGAAAGGTCATGTTTATGTGTGTCTCTCTTTTCCTCACTACAGTGTGTATATCAGATTTCCATGATGTTCAATGCATCTTACTGTCCCTGTAACTAATAATAAAGGTTCTGATATATTTCATGATCATCTTCAATTGTCTTAGTGTGTACTCGTAATAAAATCTCGCTGTCTGTAATGCTATTTAAGTGTGGTTCTTATCAAATGAAAGCTTTGTTAGATTTAGGTTGTAAAAATGTCTTAATAGGGCCACTGAGCCTTTTTTGTGAGTTTGTATTCCTTTTTTAAATTTTCTAAAATTTCTAAATAGACACTTTTCTATGCCAAGTGCCCTCGATATAAAAATAAGATCCAGAACATAAGAGTCTGTAGTGCGTCTTTTCTGATTAGAGCATGATGCAACTCATATGAAAACCATAAAATCAAAACTTAAGATGTTAAGGAAATAAAATTAAATTCTGCCACTGATTCATAGACTACTGGCAACTTTCCTGAAAGTTTGCTCAGATAGCCATTATAGAAGACTTAGAAGTCTACTCCACTACAGCTAGAAGAAAAAAAAAATTTTTTTAGAAGATTTTATTTATTTATTTGACACAGAGAGAGAGATCACAAGCAGGCAGAGGGGCAGGCAGAGCGAGAGGGGGAAGCAGGCTCCCTGCTGAGCAGAGAGCCCAATATTTCAAGCCAGGGTTCTGGCTTGATCCCAGGACCCTGAGACTATGACCTGAGCCAAAGGCAGAGGCTCGACCCACTGAGCCACCCAGGCACCCCTAGCTAGAAGAAAATTTAAGAAAGGAAATAGAAATCGGTGCCTGCTCTCAGATATAACATTTTTAATGTCTCCTAGCCAAAAAGGGTTGACCATAGATTTAATATCATCAAATGGTACTTTTTAATTCTCCACCTCATCTGAAAAATGCTGCCCTGGGTGTTCGCTGAATTGTTCCTTTCTCTTTCAGCTTCCTCCATCCTCAAAAGAGAGAAGCGGCTAAGGACTAAGAATGTGCATTTTAGTTGTGTCACCGTGTACTACTTCACCAGGAGGCAAGGCTTCACGAGCGTGCCCAGTCAAGGGGGCAGCACCTTGGGCATGTCCAGCCGTCATAACAGCGTGCGCCAGTACACTCTTGGTGAATTTGCAAGAGAACAAGAGAGGCTCCACCGGGAGATGCTGAGAGAACACCTCAGGGAGGAAAAGCTGAACTCTTTAAAACTAAAGGTAAAAATATATATATATATATATATATATATTTATTATTATTATTTTTTTGCAAAACCTCATATCCTTACCTTAATTTGGTTGAATTAACCATTTTCATACTTGTATTCATAGTCCAAACTGGATATTTTACACAACAGACCACCTGCTGAGGCTTTTTTTTTTTTTCTTTTAAGCAAAGATAGCAAAGTGTCTTCACTGAAAGCAAGGTGGAAAACCTGACACCATTTGTTTATTCATTCCATAAATATTAGTTGTTAAGTACTATCACATTGTAGACCCTATGCTTGGGCTGGGCTAACTGGAATCAAAAATAGATGTGGATGTGGTCCCTTCTCTCCTAGAACTTTCTTAGTAGTAGGAAAGAAAAATATCCATCATGTAGACAAAATCAAATCATAGCTTCATTAAGTGCTATAAAGGAGAGTTGCGAGGGGTTATGAAAGTATGTAACCGAGAATTGGTATGGTTCAGAGGTCAAGGCGGGTTTCTTTAAGGAAGCGACAACTGAACTGAAATCTGAACAACTAACTAGGCCAAAGGGTTGGCCAGAGGGGCTCAGGCAGCTGCAAGAGCCAAACTGCTTTGTGCTGTAGCAAGCACAGTGAGCACACAAAGTCTAGGGGGGCTGGAACAGGGACAGAAAGAATAGGTTATTCATAAAGTAGATTATTCATGAAGGAGGTAAGACGGGGCTTTGTAGACCATGTTAAGGCATTTTTTTTTCCCCCTCTTCATCCTCAGAGCATCAAAAGTCATCCAAGAGTTTTGAGCTTGGGGTCCGGGTAGTAGAATCACATGATCAGGTTCATGGTATGATGCAAAGATAATTTGGGGGTAAGGGCTGCCATGCTGGTGGGAGACATACAAGGTCAGACCAGTTACGAAGCTATCACAGCAGTCCAGGAGAGAGATGATGGGAAGTTAGACAGACCTGTGGCAGGGGAGATGAAGAGAAATGGACAGAAGGAGAAGTGTAGGAAGTAAAATTGAATAGTTCCTGATGACAGGCTGGATTTGAAAGGAAAGGAAGGGTCTGGTTAAGAATGAGTCCTAAGTTTCTGGCTTACAAAACTGAACAGGTTGTGGGTAATAGTGCTTTTCTCTTTGAGGAGGATATGGCAAGGAACCCAGGAAGAGGAGTGGGTTAGGGCTGGGACTGGAAGGGAAGGGATAGCTAATGAGATTATTTTTGGACATCACTGATTGGGAGAGGATTTTGACTTACTAAAGAGATGTGGAGGAGGTGTCCAGGCCACATTAGAGATTAAGTGGAGAGAAACACAGCTCAGAAAACATCTTTCATCCAGCAAAGACGATCTTTAAATATGTACTGATCCATCGACCTCTCAATATATAGGAAACGCTCTCTCATCATTAGCTAATGACAAAGGAAATGTTTTTTAGGTTGTCCATGATACTGAACATAGGGAGCCTCTTATTAAATAGGTAAAGCACCAATAAGCTTGTGTTACCTGTAACTTCAGTTCCCAGTACAAAGTCAGGCAGCGGAGGTGTGCTGTGTGTTTTAAAGTACCTTGTTTTTATGTATTTTGCAATTTATCTATCTGCCTTTTCCCCAACTATGTAAGAAGGCAGTTGCTTAAATTAAGCTGGGAACAACCTAGCCTAGAACATGTCTCATATTTCCTTTGGTGATATTTTTGGCAAATTTCGTTGGAAGTCTCCTAAGATTTTTTTTGGTAGTAATCCATTATTATTGTTGTGTTTCATGATTGCTTTGCCTATCGCTTGATTTAATAATAATTCTTAGATTTGCTTCTGAAATCCACCCTCTGCCTTTCTAACCCACTGTAAAACAATTCTATGCCCACTCCAAGAACAGAGTCATGCTTCAAACTCAATATTGGCAAAACAATAGTAAAGGCTGTCATTCATTAAGTGATTTTTATTTGCCAGGCATTCTGTAAACTTTATTCAATTTAATCTTAACAAAGACCCAGTGGGATAGGTAAATTATGA
The DNA here is from genome assembly GCF_030435805.1 of Mustela lutreola. Taxonomy (NCBI): domain Eukaryota; kingdom Metazoa; phylum Chordata; class Mammalia; order Carnivora; family Mustelidae; genus Mustela; species Mustela lutreola. Next base: position 149,112,922 of record NC_081292.1, on the reverse strand, counting down.
GACCATGTGTGCTAAAGAAAAAGCAGCACAGTGATGTTAAACACTGACTCATTCCATAGAAAACTGATTCTATTATCCTTTTACTTCCTATTCTAAAATTAATTGATTATCCCTCCTAGGCATTGGGAAGGACAATCTCTGTACCTATAGGGAGTCGTACCTTTCTGGAGTTTGGTACTGTGTGCAGTGGTTTTTAACAGCTGGGAGACTATAATTATATCTGAGAGCCAGAAGATTTATTGTGGTGAACTTTGAGGCACATTATACATGTGATGAACGTTAGGAACAGCCACACACCTACAGGAACCTTCTATAGGAGGCAGACATATATTCTGATACTGTAATTTTTATTCAGCTACTTTTGTGCATTTTCTTTAATAAGCTGAAAAAGAAAAGAAGAAGCAGAAAAAAAAAGCATTCTCCTATTGATTCATCCTTTTTTTTTTTTTTTTTTTTTTTTATTGTGCTTCGTGTTGGAAGTTGGAGAGGCAGTCATTCGAGTGGGTGTCATGGCTTGGTTTGTCACTGATAAGTGACAACATGCAACTTTCCCTTTTGGTGAAGATATAAACAGAAGACATTTGGATATCATTGCTCCTTTCAAATGAATACCAAGCAAAAACATAATGGGATTCTAAGGTGATCTGATCTTAGCCTCTCTGTACTGGAAATATTTAGAAACTCAGAAATATGTCACACGAACCTAATTAAAGAATCATAGCAATGTGGACCAGTTTGCTAAAAAAAAAAAATCTGAGAAGACTGAATGAAGAAACAGTTGTATATTTTAATTATAATTCCTCTAGTATATTAACTTTTATGATTTTTAAAATATCATTGGCTATACTTGTCTAAGGTTTAGCTATCCAAAAATCTGAAATTAGCTATCCAAAAACATTAGCTATCCAAAAATAATCACTCAGATACTTGAAATTTCACTTTTAATGTAACATTTATCTTGAAATATTAATATCTCTGGAGTAAGTAATAAAATAAATGTAGTTAGATTGATTCCATTATTTTGATTGGGGCCAGAGGAGGGTCACTGGCACAGAAAGGAGTCAAAAGAGGAAAACAAGGAGTGTTACAAACTTCATTTTGGCTTTGACTGGAGGAGGTCCTCTGTGAGTGGTAGTGAACTATCTATTGAGTAAGAAGAGAGAAGGTAGCATCTGTCAAGACACTTTCAAAAGCCCTCCCCATGGATATCATATACAACACCACAGGAAACTCATTGGCCATGGAACCTAGTAGTTTCCTTTTTCCTAGAAATTTCTCTTTCCACTTGCAGCTCCAAGTCATTCCATGGTGTTTCTCTAGGTTCCAAATAGAGAACTTGCTTATGCAATGGCACCCTTTCTGATGGGGCCTTCCTAGTGAAAGATTAGTAAACAGAAACATACACTACCCTCTTCCTGATGTTCCGTTATGATAAATATTTTGGAAACAAAAAAGAATAGGAATTTAGTTTCTTATTGTAGAATAGGAATTTAGTTTCTTATTGTAAAATTGCTTCTTATTGAGTAATCTGCCTCTTAATCAAATTATGAGTTAGACACATTGGAAAGTAGTACATACAATTAGATGTGTAGAAGAAGTTTAATTCGATTTGGGGGTTCAGGCGTCCTTTTTGTTGGTGGATTTGGTGTTCCAAACTTTGTCAAAAAAAAAAAAAAAAAACAATCAATAGAGAAAGCTAAATGAATAAAATGCTTGTTCCTAGAAGAAATAGCTAGCTTTAGATTTCTGAATTACAGAGAATAGTCCGTTTTCCCTGTCAAGCCCATTCAAACATGTCATACTCTTCACAGTAATCAAGGCAGTCATCTTAATACTATACTCTTTTCCAAATTAAGTGCTTAGATTTCATCATCTGCACCACATTGTTGAACAATTACATTAGGCTTTATTCCCATTTCACATATATCTGTAAAACGCATTAGGCAGCCATTTATGTTCAAAAGAACCTTGGCATTTCAGTTGCCTCTGGGTTATATCTCACTGGCTTCTACTACCTTGTTCTAGGAAATTTAATTTAGCTTTCACAGCTTTGACGGGCTCTCCATCTCAACGTTTTTTCAACCTTGATTGTTCTTTTTATTCTTTCTGAGATCAAGGGTCTGTCTCCACTCTGGCACCATTTACAATTACTTCCCAGAGTTATATAGTTTTCCCAATTTTTCAGTCATGAATGTGTTTCTTGAGTGATGCTTGGTTGTTTGCTCTCTGTCCTCATAAAACAAGAGTTGCCAAGTGGTAACTCTTCCTTTAATGATCAACCTTTTAAAAAATCTCTATCTAAATTTTCTTCACCTGAAGTCTTATGTTTATGGTCATGCTTTATTCACTTAGTGACTCACCCATGGGACGTAAGTCTCTACCCTCACCTCCTGCCCTGTTCCTTATATCCCTTCAACAGTCGTGTGATTTACTAACCTCTAGGTCACTATCCCAAATGCTCTAGAAGATATAAAGGATTGAGGGTTTGTGAGATGGTTGACACAGGCTGTTATCTCAAATCTATAGTTTCCAAACTTTGGGAATGTGTCTTTTAACTATTTTGTCACACTATAGTTCTTTATTAGATGGGTCAGAGTCTAGGGGTCATGGTATTTTTTTAACCCCATTTATCCCTACAGAACTTTTCTGTTAGACTCTGGAGAGATTGCTCAAAAACATGGTGAGTGCAAGTGCTTCTGGAAAGTATCCCTAAATGGAGTCCTGCTCCAAAGCCAAATGAAAAATTTTGATATTTGCCAAATACTTGTCATGACATCTGCACAACCCATTTTGACAAGCATAGAAAAAAGACACCTAACTGTAGTGATGGAGACTAAGAGACCGTGCTTTAGCCCTAGGGCAAATGCAATACAATTAAGAATATGTTCTTTCAAAATACTGCTGGTATTTTAATTGTAATGGAGCAATTAAACATGTATAACCAAACATTTACATTCTTCCTATGCAATATACTTTGATCCTCTGGTTTCAGAGAAGTTGATTGAACTAATTCTCCTGATTAAACTAGAGAGTGCATCAACTCATAAAAGTTGCTCACTAAGGTATATTGTGCATGTATCTTCTCAATGGTAGCTTGAAATCAGCCATGATGAAACTATTTACATCATGGAACTTGACAAACACAACAGATTAGAAGCCCCCCCCCTTTTTTTTTCAGAGACACCATTGTTAAATATTTACCGGCACATTGTTGGATTCATTTGGCTTAACAACCACCAATAAAAGAAGCAGTGCTGGTCTAAACCAGAGGGAAGATAACAGAATATATGATAGTTTATATGTCTTATATGTTGATATTATCATCCTTTCTGGTGACTTTGGTGGTGGTACACAAGCCACAGACACATTATAAATTCAGGTTGTTAAAATTCTTACAGGTTGACAAAACAAGCAAATCTGCCTGGTTCTTGGAGGGTATAATTAAATCAGTTCCAATTTGCCATCTGCAATTAACAACTAATGAACAGAGAGTGATACTATAAGATTTGACAGAATAGCAAAATAATATGAATATTTTTCTTTATTTTGCCAGAGAATTAGTGACTAGATTGTCTATCCAACTCATAGCACAAAACCATGTCCCATACAAAGCCATTTACTGCACATCCTTGATGACCCAGAGCACATTGCTTTTTGAGAGAGCCAATTCTATTTAGCCAGCTCTAATTGTTAGAAATTTCTTCTTTACATTGACCAGAATGTTGCCATCTATTCCTAACTTTCAACCCTAATTCTGCCCTCTAGGCACACAGAATAAAACCTGCCCCTGTTCTCCAAACTCCCAAGTGTTTGAAAACAATGGTGATGGCTATGCCAATATTTGACAAGTGGGTTATGTGGGCTCCATATGTTTTTTTCTGTAGGATTAGACATTCTCAGTTCTTCCCATTAATCCTCCTAAGGCATGGTTTTCTGACATTTTTCACTCCTGTTACATTCCTCTGGATATAGTGGCATTTATTGATGTCTACCTCAAAATGTGGTATTTGATCTGGACATTGTACTCCAGATGGGACCTTTCCAGTATATAGGAATGTGTTACATTATTGCCTCCCAGGTTGTGGATGCTCTATCCCTGAGTATACACTAAAGATACAGTAGCTTTTTGGAACTTGATCATTTTGTGTGTTCATATTAACTAAGTAAAAGTAGGTAAAAGAGCAACAACAAAAAGCAAGCAAGCAGGGGTACCTGGGTGGCTCAGTGGATTAAGCCTCTGCCTTCGGCTCAGGTCATGATCCCAGAGTCCTGGAATGGAGCCCCGTGTTGGGCTTTCTGCTTGGCAGGGAGCCTGCTTCCCTCTCTGTCTGCCTGCCTCTCTGCTTACTTATAATCTCTCTGTCAAATAAATAAATAAAATCTTAAAAAAAAAGATAAAAGCAAGCAAACAAACAAAGTCCAGGTAAATCGGGTCAGCATCATCACACATCTTAAATCTTTATACATCTCCAGGCAAGAATCCTGTTTAGTGCTGGACAGGACACACAGAGAGTGATCAATAAAATCTGTTCTTTAATTTGAATAAACCTGATCTTGTCATCCTCAGATATGATAGGCCCATCCTTTAGTCTTCATCCAAGATTAAAAACTGTAGTTAACAAGACAGGGTCAAATTTGGGGTATCCTCTCAGAGCAGTGATCCTGAAGAGGAAAAGAGGACTCTCCCCTTCATCATCCCACCATGACCTCTGATGAGACTTGTTGGCGTATGTGCCACACCCTGCTTCCCAGTCTCCCCAGTGGTGAGAAAGAACTGATCATTCCTGTTATTCCCTGTTATTAGAGACATTTTCAATTCTTCAAATATCTAAACATTCAAGTATCCAACCATACTTATTAATCAGTTTGCATTCTCCCCTTTTATGTAAAGAGCATGAAAACTTTTGTCTGAGAATCACAGGATTAGATCAGTGGTTTTCTAGGTATGTTCCATGATGTCAGGGCTCTATACCTTATTCCTGCTTTTGTCTATTGTATAGTTTGAGGTTCTGCGTGGAGCTTAATTTGACAAATGGACACTGTACTCCAGATGGGACCTTTCCAGTATATAGGAATGTGTTACATTACCCCCTCCCAGGTTGTGGACATAACTCCAGGGAACTCATACATAACTCCAGTAGTCACTCAGACATAACTCAGACATAACTCCAGTAGTCACTGCTCTCTTTCTTCAAATATACAGAGGCGATCTGTTTAAATAATTCTAGAGTATTACCTAGAATTAGTTTTTCTTTTTAAACAATTCACTCCCATTTTTTAAAACTTTTTTAAAAGATTTTATTTATTTATTTGACAGAGAGTGAGAGAGGGAACACAAGCAGGGGGAGTGGGAGAGGGAGAAGCAGGCTTCCCGCTGAGCAAGGAGCCTAACATGGGGCCTGATTGCAGGACTCTGGAATCATGACCTGAGCTGAAGGCAGACGTCCACCCGACTAAGCCACCCAGGTGTCCTATTCACTCCCATTTTGATCAGCTTTTGATTCCTTTCCCCATAGGACTTCATACCTATTAGACTGACCAACCATAGCTTCAAGCTTTTTCATTGCTCGACAGCACGAATGGCCTGGACCTGGGGATTCTTATAGAAAACAGCTGAGAACTATCTCACTGTCTCCTACCTCTTTTTTATATGTTAAATCCTTACTAATATATCTTTTCTCCCGTTTCTGGTTTGAAGGTTTTCTCCTTGAGAGAGCCTGTGGAATCAGAAGAGGAACGAAATAACTCTTCTTCTTGTCTTTGTCTCTAGCCTTCCATTTCACTTGTCTATCATTTCCTCCTCCCTGCTGCTTCTATAACTTACATACATATTTCGTTGCTCTTCCCACACTATACCACATTTATCACACGGTTATCTGTCCACCAGGCTGGAAGCCCTTTAGATGCCAGAACTGTCACAGATCTGTAAATTCTGACACTAGGTACAATGGCAGCAATATGGTGATTAAGCATGCATTCATTCACTCACTCATTTGTTCAAAAATATGTGTTAATCAATTACTGTCGGACTGTGGTTAACAAAGGGCTGGGGAGGGCGCCTGGGTGGCTCAGTGGGTTAAGACTCTGCCTTCGGCTCAGGTCATGTTCTCAGGGTCCTGAGATCGAGTCCCGCATTGGGCTCTCTGCAACATGGGGAGCCTGCTTCCTCCTCTCTCTCTGCCTGCCTCTCTGCCTGCTTGTGATCTCTGTCAAATAAATAAAATCTTAAAAAAAAAAAACCCACAAAGGGCTGGGGACACAGTATCAGACTTAGTCTCTGTTCTCAATGCATGCACATTATGTTGGGGGATATACGTGAAGCTAATCACCAAAAATAGTATATTATTACAAAATTAGACAGCATACTGTGCTAATTAATTGCAGGCCAGGGAACATGAGTTGGAAGTTGGCTGCGAAAGTTCAACAATAGTAGCTATCACTTGGACCAGCTTCTTCTGCTGCCATGTCCATTAGAAAGTCCTCCATCACATGCTCACAAAATGGGTGCCCAGAGAAATGTCATTAATCTTCAGCTAGCTTCCTCTTGTCTTCTGTTCTGAGCTCTACTCCTCTGTGTCTGAATCATATTTTTCATTTCTGAATGAGCTAAGTCTAAGGACGCTTATACTGCTCTTCTGTCTGCTACAACATAGCACTGGGATCAGTGCTTGGAGTGTGGCTGCAACCATATCCTTTTTTTCCTTCTGTATAGAATTCTCCTGTTCCCCTAAGAATTCTTACTCTAAGCTGCTCTCAAGAGCCTGGCTTTAGCTCTGAGGTCAAATAGACCTGAGTTTGATTCTCAGTACAAGCATTAGTGAGACTTTGGCAAATTATCTTCTCAAGGCTCCCATTTTCTCAACTATTAAAAAAATTTTTAATAAGATTCTTGTATAAATTGGATGAGATAATTTATATAAAGCATAGAGCCTAGTTACTGGTTTTCAGTATATGGTAGCTTGGGTCATTCTCAACATCATTATCATCACTGTAATAGGCAGTAATCTGTGTTTGTGGAATTGAATTATTTTCACATTCTTATTTCTTTCCACTATCATCTTTACATGTGCTAATAACTCTTTAATAACCAGGAGACTTTATTACTAAGAATACCTTTTAGCTGCTGAAAGGGAGTGGTTTTATTTTGGGTTTTTTTTTTTTCTTGTTTTTAGCATTTTAGTCAATCCACATTTTCAGTAGTGTTTCCCTCTTCCTAATCGCTTTGCAATGAAATAGGTCTTTCAAGTAATTAATTCATTCAAAATTTCATTTCATTGGAATTTATGGAATTCATCTCTACATGACATGGGAAAAAAAAGAGGGGGGGTGGCAGGGGAGTGAATGCTGACTTTCAAATTTGAGCCCCTCTTGCTTTGTACTTGACCTAAAGCAGTCTGAGAATCGTTCCACTCCTCCTGACAGTAATGTATCCCAACCTTCAGGTGTATTTAGCTGGGCAAAGGTTTTACTCTATTGGGCTTATGAGATATTTGTTCATACTTTTTGGTACAAATCAAATAAATTTACAAAATTAAGATATTCAAATTCTATGTAAAGAAAGTTATAGTCCTTATAATTATAGAATGAGTCTGGGCAAGTTTATATAGTGACTCAAGAACCAAGTTTTATCTTAATTATCATTCTGGAACAAAGCAAGTACACACACACACATACACACACACACATACTCTAGAGTCTTTGACCTTGATATCCTTCTAATATATATAAATAAATGCACACACATGTAGGATAAAGATCAAAAGATCTTTAGATGATAAAGATCATCTAAAGATCAAAAATCAAATCATGAGTTAGGTCATTCTTATCATCTCTAAAGTGACTAAAGCAGGGGAACAGAGGAGCTACTCTCTAGAGGCCTATAATTTATTTACTTTTTGTTCTTTGCTTATGGACCAAGACAGGAAGTGGTCCTGTGTAAATCCCGTCATCTGACTAATTCGTAGGCCATTAAAAACACCATGCTTGTTCCATCTCAGGCCTTTGAACTATATTCTTGCTGAGTGTGGAATGGCTTTTCCTCCAGTTGGTCATCTCACTACGACTCCATCTTCAGAGTTAAACTTAGATGTGGAAGTTTTCCCTTCTCACCCCACCGGCAACCCCTCACTAGGTGCCCTGTGTTCATTCGCAGCTAGAAAATCCCTATGAACTGGATTAAAATTACTAGATTACTCATCTCTTTCCTCCAACCCATTGAGATCAACACCTGCATCTTGTGCTCTGACATAGCTAATGCTTACACACTAAGTAAGCACAAAGACTATTCAATATACTTTAATATATAAAAGTATATATATATAAGTGTATATATAGTGTATATTTTATGTAAGTGTATATATGTAATACCGTGGCAATTAAGAGCTCAAGCTGTGGAGTCAAATATCTAAGTTTGTGACTTGCTGCCCACCCTTTTTCTTGTGACCTTGGACAGTTATTTAGCACCCTGTGCCTCAGTTTCCTCATCAGCTAAGTAAGTACAATAATGTTTACCTAATGAGATTTTTGTGATGCTCAATGAGTTCATGCAGGTAAAGTGCTTAGAGCAACACCAGGCACGCAGAGTCAAAAACTGCTCTTATTAATATCGTTGCTCTCAGCCCATCTCTCTCCCACCTCCCTTTCTTCCTCAGCTCAAGCTCTCTCTCTCTCGCCTTGTACACACACATGCACACAGAAACAAAAGCAGGTTTGAGGACCAGCATTATTTGGTAGTTAACCACAGTGTAATTAAACCACATTTTGGCAAGGTTTGTTTTGTTTTTTGTTTTTGTTTTTGTTTTTTTGTTTTTTAAGCTCTTGTTCCCAACATTACTTTGGGAAAAGAGTTACTGAAATGGAAGTGGTCCACATCCCAGACTGTCTTCTAAGATATCTATCTCAAAAAAGAGCATTCCTTTGAATGTGCTCGTTAATCTGTATGCATTTTTTTTTTATAAAAAGGATAGGTTTTTGGATATATTGTGTTTAATTTTATGTACAAGTTCTACCACTGCCTTGTCTACCATCAGAAACTTGGAACCTAGAAGTACAGGGAAAAGCATATTAAATAGGGGTCAGGGAATTAAGTACTAAAGCATGTTTTGGAGAGGTCACACAATTAATGTGGACCTCATTGCTGTATAAAATAAGGAAGGACCATCTGATGAACTAAAGCCTGAAAATTCAATGAATCTATTTGAGATCGAGAAAAGACATTTAAAGGTAGCACTCATGTTGACAGAGAGATAAATGTTATACATGGATCTTATGGAGTCTCATCAGCCAGGAGATACCCTGCCATTCGCGACAAACAGATGGACCTTGAAGGCATTGTGCTAAGAGAAGTAACTCAGACAGAGAAAGACAAATGCAGTCTAATAACACTGATATGTGGAACCTAAAAAAGCAGAACTCCTAGAAATAGAGAGTAGAATCGTGGTTGCCAGGAGCTGGAAAGTAAGGGAAATGGGAAGATGTTGGTCAAAGGCTATAAACTTACAGTTATAAAATGAATACGTTCTGGAGAGCTCATGAACAGCATGGTGATTGTGGCTTACAATACTGTGTTACACACTTGAAGGTGGTCAAGAGAGTGCATCTGAAATGGTGCCATCACAATGGCAAGAACAGCTAATGCGACAGTGGGGATCATTCCACAGTATATAAGTGTATTAAATCGACACATACATCTTAAGCTTACACAATGTCATATGTCAATTATGTTTCAATAAATTTGGGGAGAAGAGAAAGAAATGTACAAAATGAATTTCTTGTGAAGATGGGTAGTAGAGTAAAGAAGTCAGGAGAAGTAGGTGAGGTGATCTTGAAGTCTTTCTGGCTTCTTTGGGCCAGATCTTGAGAGCATGATGGATGTGATTTGTGCTCACTGACTTTTTTCCCTATTGCCCTAATATAAGATGTTTTTGAAAATAATCTATGTAATGCACTGATTTTAAGTAGCATTTAAAGTTAGTAGGTTTGGCCTGGGTTTTAAAGGAACAAATGGGCACAGACTGCAGGAGGGACTGGCGAGGTTAAGAATCTCTCTCAATGGCCTCCACACCAGAAACTGTGAGGAAAGGGAGAAAAGGCAACTGACTAGGCTGAACACAGATATTTCCAGTCTTCATTAGAAACGGCAGAAATGGGGCTCTTGGGGGGCTCTGCCTTCAGCTCAGGTCATGATCCCAGGGTCCTGGGATCGAGCCCCGCATCGGGCTCTCTGCTTAGTAGGGAGCCTGCGTCCTCCTCTCTCTCGCTCTCTGCCTGCCTCTCTGCCTACTTGTGATCTCTGTCTGTCAAATAAATAAACAAAATCTTTAAAAAAAAAAAAAAAAAAGAAAGAAAGAAAGAAAGAAAGAAATGGCAGAGATGAGGGATGCCTAGGTGGCTTAAGCATCTGAGTCTTGATTTCGGCTCAGGTCATGATCTCAGCGCCCTGAGATCGAGCCCCACATGGGGCACGGCCCTCAGCAGGGAGTCTGCTTGGGATTCTCTCTCTCCCTCTGCCCCTCCCCCTGCTTGCACTCTTCCTCAAATAAAATAAATAAATAAAACTTGTAAAAAGATGGCAAAAATGTTAGGGGGGAGGTGAGGAGGAAACCTTGCCAGATCACCTCAGTGTTAATGTGAGATTTTGCAATCTAGATGAGGCCCCCCAGCGGGTTCCTAAAACAAGAATGAAAACAGTATGGAGCTCTGCGTGAAGAGTTTTTAGATTCTTAATTGAATTTTTATCTTGAAATGAAATTGTTTATCATAATTTAAATATGTGGGAATAAGAGGCGCAGATTGTATTTCTAAGAGCACTTATATTTGGAATAAGCTTCATCTCTAATTTATTTAAGGTAGCTTTTTTTTTTTAAGTTTTTAGATGCCAATTGTTAATTCATATTCCCCTAACAATTTTCACTAATATGTGAGTAGCCTTTTATTTATTTACTTTTTTAAAAATCAAGCCCCGTTGATATAAAATAGAGGGTTTTTCTTTGTTTTGTGATGTCACCGGTTGCTCGAGGAAGCATAAATATATAGAACACGGAAATTAAGTAGGAAAGAAATATTAAAAATGAACCATTCCTTCCAAGTTCTGGCTGTTCTGTGTGAGCTATGGAGTCAGACCTTGACACAGCTCACATAGACAGGCCAAGAATTAATGAAAACAAATCTAAATGCCACAAAGTTGACAAGGTGGGAAAGGTAACGCTTCCTATTTGTTAATGCAGCTTTACCTATCACAGAGGATTGAGTATGTGCTACGTAATTACACACCTGAATTTCCTAGGAAATCAGATCTTCACAGATATGCTTATGCTTCTATGAGCAAATGAGAATTAACAAAAATGATAACAGCAGCCAATCAAAGTAACATCCTAGTAGTGGACATCACAGAAATGTGGAAACAGGTTAGCCAATACAACACAAAGAAATGCAAACAAAGGAAATGCATTGCAGATCCCACTGAGAAGCAAAACCCCATAAAGGGGAAGGCCCATTGTTGCAAGAACACAGACTTAAGGTTCTGAATTATTTAAAAAATATAATTTAGTGGCTCTTGAAAATGTAGTTCAGAGGCCCTCTGTAATACATTTTAATGTACACTTCCTACTCTCGTATCTCTGGGTCCTGGGATCGAGCCCCACATTGGGCTCCCTGTTCAGTGAGGAGTCTTCTCCCTTTGCCTCCACCCCCCCACCTTCCCCCCACCCGGCTCTCTATCAAATAAATAGGTTTTTTTTAAATGACCTGGTAAAAATTACAATTAATGAAGTTTATGAAGTAACACTTTACAAATTAAAGAATCAAAACGGCATCTATATTTAGAGCAAGCCCTTACGGAGGTTCTACATTTATTCCTGTGCTGCTTCTCAGGATGGGTTCCTCGCTCATACTCAGAGAAAACGCCTCTCAGTGCTTTTTTATGAAGGAAACGTAATATGTGCTGGTATAACAGTAAGAAGTGAGCTGCTGACTCAGGGTTTACTGATGGATGAAATTAATTTAGAAAGAAATATAAATAGATGCACATACTCATAAGTAGATGAGACGTAGCTGTCCACAGGAGCTATGACGCAGATGCTATTGCTTGGGGCACAGGTTCAGGTGAAGTCCTCTGAGGGCTGGGTTTATTGTTTGGCTGCCAGTTGGTGAGAGCCTGCCGGCGCTGCTCTCTGTTCCCCGTCTTTCTGACAGCACACTGACCTGACTGATTACTTCATATCCAGCCCTCTTTCTTGGAATGTTCTGTAGGGTAACCATGTTTGTAGTCCCAACAGCACAGTGCAGCACGATGTTATTTCCTAGTTCATGGTTTTGCCCGCGTCCCAAAAGACAAAGTGGTTATTTCAAGGACATGTTTGCTGATTTACACGGCAGTGGCTTCTGCTAAGATACCGTCACCTCTGAACAAGGACACATTTATTCCACCATCAGAGCTGCCCATCACGAACTGAGTCTAAAGATAGCTTTCACTGATGGGCATGTGTCACCTTTGGCCTTTTCACATCGCCCTGGCTAAAAACTCTAACTCTGTACATTAGGGGGTTAGGAGTTCCAATTAAGTCTTCAGCTACCAGTGCATGTAAAAGCCTATCATTTTGATGCCTTCCTTTTTCTTTCCTGTGACTTCTCCAAAGAGAAAAATAAATGGAAATAATAAGACCCACAAACACTCCGGATTATGGGACATGATGTTTTATAATAGTTTTAAGCGTCAAAGTAGGGATTCAAGACCCTGCTGATGCTAAGTCCGTTTGCTGCTTCGTGTTTCTAGATGACCAAGAACGGCACAGTGGAATCTGAAGAAGCGAGCACTCTTACCGTGGATGACATTTCGGATGACGATATTGATTTAGACAACACGGAGGTAGACGAGTACTTCTTTCTACAACCCCTGCCGACGAAGAAAAGGAGAGCACTGCTGCGGGCCTCGGGGGTGAAAAAGATTGATGTGGAAGAAAAGCATGAGCTGCGCGCCATCCGCCTGTCGAGAGAGGACTGTGGCTGTGACTGCCGAGTGTTTTGTGATCCAGAAACGTGTACCTGCAGCCTGGCAGGCATTAAGTGTCAGGTAAGGATCTGGGTTTCAAGGACTCCAAAGAGGAGACCTCATACACACTCTCCCTCCCCTCCCCCACCATGCGGCAGAGAAAGAAATTTCTCCCATACAGGAAGAAGCTTTGCAGCAAGACAAGACCTACGGTTCATGAAGAGAGAGATATTAAGTCAGGGACATTTCTGGATGTACATAGTACGCTGACTGATCCATGCACGATCTGTGGGAGAGGCAGCCCTAGCTGTAGCTTAGTCCGTGAGAATCACATCCTCTTGGATTCATGTATGGTACCAGCTTGTTGTGGGTTTTTACAAGCACTCAGGGAGATCGTCCCATCTCTGACATGGGCATTTGTGTTTTCTGATCCATCTATGGGGTACGAAATGACGACAGGTTAGAGGTGGCACACACGGATGCGAAAATGACAGGACTGGGACTTAAGAAAATAGAATTCTACTCCTGGCTCTGCTTCCTGCCAGCTGTGTGAAATTGGCAAGTCAGGTGAGCTTTCTGGGCTCAGTTTCCTTATCTCAGAAATGAAAGGGCTGGGCTGGATCGGCAGTTGGCAAACTGTGGTTCACAGGACAAATCTGGCCTGCCACCTGTCCCTGTAAATAACATTTTAGCGAAGCCCAGTCATTTTGCGTCTCTTTGTTTGTCTGTTTTGGTGTCATCTGTGACTGCTGTCGTGATGTTACAGCAGCAATGAGTGGTTGCCAGGGACACTGTAGGGCCAACAAAGACTAAAATATTTCTTTTCTAGCCCTTTATCCAAAACAAAACAAAACAAAACAAAACAAAAGGAAAAAGGAAGAAAGAGTTTACCAACCTTTGGATTAGAAGATCTTCAAGTCCCCATTCATCTATATGATTTATGCTCTAAGTTATGAGGAAACTTGCCTTTTTTTTTTTTATAAAGATAGCCACTCAGGCAGGCCAAAAAAGAGGATAGATCTCATCGGTTAAGCAGTTGCTTAAAGTGAATTAATAGAAAAGGGATTAATGGGTCAGAAAGCAGCTATAGATTCTGGCTCTGCCCTCTGCCCCTACTTTTTACTGAAACCAGGAGACAGGGCTGGAGTGTGCCTTCTCCTTTGTGGCAGAGGAAAGTCCCTGTGCCTGGATAAGGAGGCAAGCAGAGCCAGTTCTTTCTGGGTGCCTGCACTCTGGTCTGCATACAGCTGAATTAGTAGCAATTAGCAAATGTCTTAGGAGGGCCCTTGGATTGCCGTGAATTCCACCTATTATCACCTGAGTGACGAGTTCAGTCCCATGACACTTGGTGAAACCAAACACTCTGCTGATGGAGCCCAGTCACTCTAATTCTTGGGTATGGTGACATCAACATCCCTTTCCCTCAAGAAGCTTGTAGTCTCCTGGAGTGAGGAGGGGGAAGGGGAGAGCCAGAACCTAAATGCATGGGTCCACCAAGCAGAGTCATAAATGGGCACTGCTGTCCCAGCCCTGCAGGACACATACATGCACCGTGGACCAGGGACCCAAACAAATGGAAGGAAAACCAACGTGGATGAACTACTAGGCTTCATGAGACCAAGGGGGTGTCAATCTGGCCATGTCAGGCAAAAGGTTCATTTTATAATAAGCCAAGAAGAGGGGGTTGGCCAGTATGGAAAATGTCATCTAATTTTGCTTAAACATAGCAGGCAAGGGATGGGGGCAGTAAGTTGGTGTCGTTTAAAATCGGGCGTGTGCGCCCTCATGCAGTGGAAGTGAAGGGAGCCTGGGGGAAGGAGCGACTTTGAAATCATAGGAGCAAAAGACAGGGGGGACGGTAGAAAGGAGAAAGAAGAAAGCACAGGAAGGGGGTCATGAACTAAAACTCCACACTTAGAGCCGGAACTCATTTTTAATTTGAATACAGGTTTTTTTTTTTTTTTTTTTTAAGATTTTATTTATTTATTTATTTATTTATTTTAAATTTTTTATTTTTTATAAACATATATTTTTATCCCCAGGGGTACAGGTCTGTGAATCACCAGGTTTACACACTTCACAGCACTCACCAAATCACATACCCTCCCCAATGTCCATAATCCCAACCCCTTCTCCCAAACCCCCTCCCCCCGGCAACCCTCAGTTTGTTTCGTGAGATTAAGAGTCACTTATGGTTTGTCTCCCTCCCAATCCCATCTTGTTTCATTTATTCTTCTTCTACCCACTTAAGCCTCCATGTTGCATCACCACTTCCTCATATCAGGGAGATCATATGATAGTTGTCTTTCTCTGCTTGACTTATTTCGCTAAGCATGATACACTCTAGTTCCATCCATGTTGTTGCAAATGGCAAGATTTCATTTCTTTTGATGGCTGCATAGTATTCCATTGTGTATCTATACCACATCTTCTTGATCCATTCATCTGTTGATGGACATCTAGGTTCTTTCCATAGTTTGGCTATTGTGGACATTGCTGCTATAAACATTCGGGTGCACGTGCCCCTTTGGATCACTACATTTGTATCTTTAGGGTAAATACCCAATAGTGCAATTGCTGGGTCATAGGGCAGTTCTATTTTCAACATTTTGAGGAACCTCCATGCTGTTTTCCAGAGTGGCTGCACCAGCTTGCATTCCCACCAACAGTGTAGGAGGGTTCCCCTTTCTCCGCATCCTCGCCAGCATCTGTCATTTCCTGATTTGTTGATTTTAGCCATTCTGACTGGTGTGAGGTGATATCTCATTGTGGTTTTGATTTGTATTTCCCTGATGCCGAGTGATATGGAGCACTTTTTCATGTGTCTGTTGGCCATCTGGATGTCTTCTTTGCAGAAATGTCTGTTCATGTCCTCTGCCCATTTCTTGATTGGATTATTTGTTCTTTGGGTGTTGAGTTTGCTAAGTTCTTTATAGATTCTGGACACTAGTCCTTTATCTGATATGTCGTTTGCAAATATCTTCTCCCATTCTGTCAGTTGTCTTTTGATTTTGTTAACTGTTTCCTTTGCTGTGCAAAAGCTTTTGATCTTGATGAAATCCCAGTAGTTCATTTTTTCCCTTGCTTCCCTTGCCTTTTGCGTTGTTCCTAGGAAGATGTTGCTGCGGCAGAGGTCGAAGAGGTTGCTGCCCGTGTTCTCAAGGATTTTGATGGATTCCTTTCGTACATTGAGATCCTTCATCCATTTTGAGTCTATTTTTGTGTGTGGTGTAAGGAAATGGTCCAATTTCATTTTTCTGCATGTGGCTGTCCAATTTTCCCAGCACCATTTATTGAAAAGGCTGTCTTTTTTCCATTGGACATTCTTTCCTGCTTTGTCAAAGATTAGTTGACCATAGAGTTGAGGGTCTATTTCTGGGCTCTCTATTCTGTTCCATTGATCTATGTGTCTGTTTTTGTGCCAGTACCATGCTGTCTTGATGATGACAGCTTTGTAATAGAGCTTGAAGTCCGGAATTGTGATGCCACCAACGTTGGCTTTCTTTTTCAATATCCCTTTGGCTATTCGAGGTCTTTTCTGGTTCCATATAAATTTTAGAATTATTTGTTCCATTTCTTTGAAAAAGATGGATGGTACTTTGATAGGAATTGCATTAAATGTGTAGATTGCTTTAGGTAGCATAGACATTTTCACAATATTTATTCTTCCAATCCAGGAGCATGGAACATTTTTCCATTTCTTTGTGTCTTCCTCAATTTCTTTCATGAGTACTTTATAGTTTTCTGAGTATAGATTCTGTGTCTCTTTGGTTAGGTTTATTCCTAGGTATCTTATGGTTTTGGATGCAATTGTAAATGGGATTGACTCCTTAATTTCTCTTTCTTCTGTCTTGCTGTTGGCGTAGAGAAATGCAACTGATTTCTGTGCATTGATTTTATATCCTGACACTTTACTGAATTCCTGTACAAGTTCTAGCAGTTTTGGAGTGGAGTCTTTTGGATTTTCCACATATAGTATCGTATCATCTGCGAAGAGTGATAATTTGACTTCTTCTTTGCCGATTTGGATGCCTTTAATTTCCTTTTGTTGTCTGATTGCTGAGGCTAGGACCTCTAGTACGATGTTGAATAGCAGTGGTGATAATGGATATCCCTGCCGTGTTCCTGACCTTAGCGGAAAAGCTTTCAGTTTTTCTCCATTGAGAATGATATTTGCGGTGGGTTTTTCATAGATGGCTTTGATGATATTGAGGTATGTGCCCTCTATCCCTACACTTTGAAGAGTTTTGATCAGGAAGGGATGTTGTACTTTGTCAAATGCTTTTTCAGCATCTATTGAGAGTATCATATGGTTCTTGTTCTTTCTTTTATTGATGTGTTGTATCACATTGACTGATTTGCGGATGTTGAACCAACCTTGCAGCCCTGGAATAAATCCCACTTGGTCGTGGTGGATAATCTTTTTAATGTACTGTTGAATCCTATTGGCTAGTATTTTGTTGAGTATTTTCGCATCTGTGTTCATCAAGGATATCGGTCTATAGCTCTCTTTTTTGGTGGGATCCTTGTCTGGTTTTGGGATCAAGGTGATGCTGGCCTCATAAAATGAGTTTGGAAGTTTTCCTTCCATTTCTATTTTTTGGAACAGTTTCAGGAGAATAGGAATTAGTTCTTCTTTAAATGTTTGGTAGAATTCCCCCGGGAAGCCGTCTGGCCCTGGGCTTTTGTTTGTTTGGAGATTTTTAATGACTGTTTCAATCTCCTTACTGGTTATGGGTCTGTTCAGGCTTTCTATTTCTTCCTGGTTCAGTTGTGGTAGTTTATATGTTTCTAGGAATGCATCCATTTCTTCCAGATTGTCAAATTTATTGCCGTAGAGTTGCTCATAGTATGTTCTTATAATAGTTTGTATTTCTTTGGTGTTAGTTGTGATCTTTCCTCTTTCATTCATGATTTTATTTATTTGGGTCCTTTCTCTTTTCTTTTTGATAAGTCGGGCCAGGGGTTTATCAATTTTATTAATTCTTTCAAAGAACCAGCTCCTACTTTCGTTGATTTGTTCTATTGTTTTTTTGGTTTCTATTTCATTGATTTCTGCTCTGATCTTTATGATTTCTCTTCTCCTGCTGGGCTTAGGGTTTCTTTCTTGTTCTTTCTCCAGCTCCTTTAGGTGTAGGGTTAGGTTGTGTACCTGAGACCTTTCTTGTTTCTTGAGAAAGGCTTGTACCGCTATATATTTTCCTCTCAGGACTGCCTTTGTTGTGTCCCACAGATTTTGAACCGTTGTATTTTCATTATCATTTGTTTCCATGATTTTTTTCAATTCTTCTTTAATTTCCCGGTTGACCCATTCATTCTTTAGAAGGATACTGTTTAGTCTCCATGTATTTGGGTTCTTTCCAAACTTCCTTTTGTGGTTGAGTTCTAGCTTTAGAGCATTGTGGTCTGAAAATATGCAGGGAATGATCCCAATCTTTTGATACCGGTTGAGTCCTGATTTAGGACCGAGGATGTGATCTATTCTGGAGAATGTTCCATGTGCACTAGAGAAGAATGTGTATTCTGTTGCTTTGGGATGAAATATTCTGAATATATCTGTGATGTCCATCTGGTCCAGTGTGTCATTTAAGGCCTTTATTTCCTTGCTGATCTTTTGCTTGGATGACCTGTCCATTTCAGTGAGGGGAGTGTTAAATTCCCCTACTATTATTGTGTTGTTGTTGATGTGTTTCTTTGATTTTGTTATTAATTGGTTTATATAGTTGGCTGCTCCCACATTGGGGGCATAGATATTTAAAATTGTTAAATCTTCTTGTTGGACAGACCCTTTGAGTATGATATAGTGTCCTTCCTCATCTCTTATTATAGTCTTTGGCTTAAAATCTAATTGATCTGATATAAGGATTGCCACTCCTGCTTTCTTCTGATGTCCATTAGCATGGTAAATTCTTTTCCACCCCCTCACTTTAAATCTGGAGGTGTCTTCGGGCTTAAAATGTGTTTCTTGGAGGCAACATATAGATGGGTTTTGTTTTTTTATCCATTCTGATACCCTGTGTCTTTTGACAGGGGCATTTAGCCCATTCACATTCAGGGTAACTATTGAGAGATATGAATTTAGTGCCATTGTATTGCCTGTAAGGTGACTGTTACTGTATATGGTCTCTGTTCCTTTCTGATCTACCACTTGTAGGCTCTCTCTTTGCTTAGAGGACCCCTTTCAATATTTCCTGTAGAGCTGGTTTGGTATTTGCAAATTCTTTCAGTTGTTGTTTGTCCTGGAAGCTTTTTATCTCTCCTTCTATTTTCAATGATAGCCTAGCTGGATATCGTATTCTTGGCTGCATGTTTTTCTCGTTTAGTGCTCTGAAAATATCATGCCAGCTCTTTCTGGCCTGCCAGGTCTCTGTGGATAAGTCAGCTGCCAATCTAATATTTTTACCATTGTATGTTACAGACTTCTTTTCCCGGGCTGCTTTCAGGATTTTCTCTTTGTCATTGAGACTTGTAAATTTTACTATTAGGTGACGGGGTGTGGGCCTATTCTTATTGATTTTGAGGGGCATTCTCTGAACCTCCTGAATTTTGATGCTCGTTCCCTTTGCCATATTGGGGAAATTCTCCCCAATAATTCTCTCCAGTATACCTTCTGCTCCCCTCTCACTTTCTTCTTCTTCTGGAATCCCAATTATTCTAATGTTGTTTCGTCTTATGGTGTCACTTATCTCTCGAATTCTCCCCTCGTGGTCCAGTAGCTGTTTGTCCCTCTTTTGCTCAGCTTCTTTATTCTCTGTCATTTGGTCTTCTATATCACTAATTTTAACGATTTTTTACTAGTTTATCTAATATATATATATATATTTTTTACATTTTTCTTAGGTGTTTTCTTTCTTTAAAAATATTCTTTTCTTTACTTTTTTTTTTTTTTCTTTTTTCTTTCTTCCTTTTTGAACCTCTTTTTATCCCCTTTCTCCCCACTCACGATTTGGGATCTCTTCTAATTTGGTTAAAGCATATTTTCCTGGGGTTGTTGCCACCCTTTTAGTATTTTACTTGCCCCTTCATTTACTCTTATCTGGACAAAATGACAAGACAGAAAAATTCAACACAAAAAAAAGAACAAGAGGCAGTACCGAAGGCTAGGGACCTAATCAATACAGACATCGGTAATATGTCAGATCTAGAGTTCAGAATGACAATTCTCAAGGTTCTAGCCGGGCTCGAAAAAGGCATGGAAGATATGAGAGAAACCCTCTCGAGAGATATAAAAGGCCTTTCTGGAGAAATAAAAGAACTAAAATCTAACCAAGGTGAAATCAAAAAAGCTATTAATGAGGTGCAATCAAAAATGGAGGCTCTAACTGCTAGGATAAATGAGGCAGAAGAAAGAATTAGTGAATACAGGTTTTAAACCCCGGTTGACTCCCACGTTTGAAGTCTTCACTTCCCCTCTTGGTTTCTCTGCAGCCTGCGTGTCATTTGCTGTGGCGCAAGTGGGATTAAGTCATCCCAGACTCAGAGGGGTTGCGGAGAGGTACTGGCGTTTTCCGTGGTCGGTGAGAGTTCCACGGGGCTAATCTGTGTTCTTCCTTCCAAGGTGGACCGAATGTCTTTCCCTTGCGGCTGCACTAAAGAAGGATGTAGTAACACAGCAGGTAGAATTGAATTTAATCCGATCCGTGTCCGGACTCACTTTTTGCACACAATCATGAAACTTGAACTGGAGAAAAACCGGGAGCAGCAGATCCCCACGCTGAACGGCTGCCACGGTGAGATAAGCGCGCACAGCAGCTCCATGGGCCCCGTGGCGCACTCCGTGGAATACTCCATCGCAGACAATTTCGAGATCGAAACGGAGCCCCAGGCGGCGGTGCTGCACCTGCAGTCGGCCGAGGAGTTAGACTGCCAGGGGGAGGAGGAGGAGGAGGAGGAGGAGGAGGAGGAGGAGGACGGCAGCAGCTTCTGCAGCGGGGTCACGGATTCCAGCACGCAGAGCCTGGCGCCCAGCGAGTCAGACGAGGAGGAGGAGGAGGAGGAGGAGGAAGAGGAGGAGGAGGAGGACGACGACGAGGACGACGAGAAGGGGGACAGCTTCGTGGAAGGTTTGGGTCCCCATGCGGAGGTCGTCCCTCTGCCCTCCGTCCTCTGTTATTCCGACGGCACGGCCGTCCACGAGAGCCACGCGAAGAATGCTTCTTTTTACGCCAACTCTTCGACTCTGTATTACCAAATCGATAGCCACCTTCCGGGAACGCCTAGCCAGATCTCCGAGAGCTACTCCGAGAGAGATCCTGTGAAGAGCGGTACCCTCTCGCTGGTGCCTTACACCATGACCCCGGAGCAGTTCGTGGACTACGCCCGCCAAGCGGAGGAGGCCTACGGCGCCTCCCACTACCCCGCTGCCAACCCCTCTGTCATCGTCTGCTGCTCGTCTGCGGAAAACGACAGCGGTGTCCCCTGCAGTAGCTTATACCCCGAGCACAGGTCCAGCCACCCTCCCGTGGAATTCCACTCCTACTTGAAAGGCCCCTCCCAGGAAGGGTTTGTCTCCGCGTTGAATGGTGACAGTCGCATTTCAGAGCACCCTGCGGAAAATTCTTTGAGTCTGGCAGAAAAGAGCAGATTGCACGAAGAGTGCATCAAATCGCCCGTGGTTGAGACCGTCCCCGTGTAGTAGCCCAAATGCTTCTGGGACCGCCTCTTCTCTCATGGAAAGCACTGTATTTCATCGGATTTCCTGGGCCCCGTGGTGGTTAAAACGGAGGACCAAGAAAACCCCCGGACTGTGGTGAATCTTCCTGACTGTATTTTGTTTTCTCCTTTCTAGCTGCGTGACTGTGGCATTGCACAAATACAGTCTCTATGAGGATTTTAAAAGATTTCCGACTGTTTTGATAGAAAAATGCTAATTTAAAAAAAAAAAAAAGCCTATCTCGCAGTTGCCTACCTGTCAAACTGTGTGAAACCTGTCAAGCTGTGTAGATCAGAGCTCCAAGTTTTGGATTATCGGGCCTGTGCAAGATTGTTAACTAAGACTGGGAAAGAGTAAGATTTAGAGTCCTAATTTTAGATAAATCTGAAGATGACGGTGACTTTTTACTGTAAAAGTAATTATTGTAAGAAAAAGATTTAACCGTTCCATGTGTATTTTATTTATGGTAGCTAGAAGTCACGTTTTGATGAAAATGAACAGCAGCATGTTCTTTTAAGCTGAAGACACACAGTACCACCGAGCATGCCCCCATGGACTGCCTCTGGAATCCATTCACGTTTTTATGATCGTGACTGATCAGATTTGCAAATACTTTCTTAAGGGTGAAATAGGCCTATTTTTGCTATTTTGGACAAATAAATGAGTCTATATGTGCAGGTCCTTACACAGTTTTCTCTAAAGTTAAGAGTTAGGACAATCCTTTGGTGAGGGTCCAGTCATTGTCCTCCCTCCGTTGAATCCAGAGATGGAGGTAGAAGGAATTGCCTTTCTTTTTTAAACGGCATCATCTTGGTTCTTAGCTTGGACAGCACCTTTAAACTCTACTCCCCTACATCCAAATGCACTTTAGTGCCCCTTCATGGTACCTTGTGAGGGGTGGGGACTGAGAACCCTTTGAGATGAAAAAATTTAAAAAAAAATTTTTTTTTAAATCTGTAACTAGTATAATGTTCATAGAATTAATATAGAGGAATCATCCAATGATACTTTATGAAGGAAAAATGACCTATTTTCCTTCGCCACTCTGAAGACCTAACTCGGTATAAGCAGAGGAGGCAGAGGAAACCTCGAAGAGACACATCCTCAGCGACCAGCCTTTTCTACAGCGTGATCAATCCATCTCTACAAAATGAATATATAAGGAAATTTCCTTTTAGTGACTAGCTGATTGAAGGGGGGGCCTCTACCCAAATACTCAACTAGGCCTTACTTTTCTGAAGCGTTTTGATTTCTCTTGCCTGGGACAATTAGCAGAACAGTCCAGAATGCATTGAATACTTTCTAATTACCTCATGTTCTCTTATTAAAGGGGACAGATAGAAATTAAAAACATGCACTCCCCACCTTTAGATTATCTGCACTTGGTTCGTCGGAGGACTTCTAAGATCCCGTTTTCCTGTACATTAATTTACCTAAATAGTGTGTTCGACCTCCCCCCCCACAACGCAATATGACTATGCTAAGTCTGTTTCCTATTTTCAACCTTCTGTTGTTCTATCATTTCACATTTTATGCCTCTTTGAAATGTGGACATGCCTTGCTATTCAGTGACTGCATCGCTAATTTTTATGTCTTTTAGACTTAGGTGTTTAGAAATATGGATATAAATATATTGTAGATCTCAATTCCTTAAAAAATACTATTTTGTTTCATTGAACTTAAAAATGTTTGATCTCGAGAAAGTCCTCCAATGGAAAAGTTTCTACTAAAACTTGATTTGGGGAAAACATGTTTCCTCGGCAGCTCTTCCACTGTGCATTTGGTTCCTGCCCTGTCTCTACCCCTCCAGGGGGCCAAATTTATAACCATTAGTATTAACATTAAAGGAGCTTTGGGTTTGTCCTTATGGAAGTAGCAGTAATGAGGGCAGGGATGTGACTCTTGAATGATAAGCCCTTCAGGTTAATCAGATTAGGGTTTTGCTCAAATCTCCGTAGTATATCTCATGTTGTCTACAAAGTTACACTTTTTAGTGCTTGATTTCCAAAATTGTTTCCCTTATCAATACAATCTAAAGAGCACAGGCCCAAAGAAAAATGACAAGAGGCTACTGTTCCTTCATTTAGGCATGTGACAAAATCACATGTGCCCTATTTGGGGGATTGTTAAAAACCCTTGAAGTATTTACTCGTGAAGCAGTCAGCATATCTTGGAACACAGACTGTGGCAGTGGTAGGGCAGGGGAGAAGTGACCCTGGCTGGGGCAAAGTGGAAGGGTAGAATGTCCGTCCAGTTTCTGCAAGGATAGATACCTAATTTGGTTCAGCTTTGTATTCTCAAGAAGGTGGATGCCTACTTGTTTGTTTGGCTAGGTCTCTGTTTTGTAGCTTCATTTCCAAAAGGATGCTTAACCTAGAAACAGGCAAACAAAAAATCAGAGCTCTTTCCCCTGTCTGTCCGATTGGGGTTGAAAGTCGCTGTGCACAGAAGGATTAACCTTCCAAACACGATTTCCATTCCAAATTTTCATATATATAACCTAACCCCTAAACATCTCCCACAAACTGCATATACAAATTACCTATTAAAATACGCCCATAACACACACACACACACACACACACACACACACACACACACACACACGATGTATACCACACCCTGGAGAATGACAGATTTTAGGCAACGGCCGTTAATAAATACTGTATTTTTCCCCACCCTAGAATTTGATTGGGTTTTATGATTTAAAAAAAATAAGGTCTAGAAAAGAGGATAATTTGTAAAGCTCTAGTCTGAAAATGTTGGGTCAAAGTTGCAAATAATATTAATGATGGATTCGTTTCTTTGTTACTTCCTTTCCCAGAAACGCTGAAGAGAGCACAGTGTTCCATCTGACAATTTTTTTCCCCCTTAATAGCCCTTCTATTCAACAAAAACTGCCCACATACCAGGAGAGCTCCACAGTTTATCTAAGCTTTTGAAAATGGGGATCAAGCTGGATGCAGTCGGTTGGGGTAGTTAAGATCTTTATACTGAGACACAGCGACACCTGACCTGCAGCTGCTGTGTTGCCCCCATAGTATATCTAACCAAATTACCTTTTTTTTTTTTCCCCCTGACCTACAGCTTTGTAGTCATTCACTGCCCGTGGCAGAGCTTCGTGCTTTGGTCCCTGTTGTTTTAACACCGGCCCTATACTTTTTACTGAGACATAATTCCCAGTTAGAATCCTGACCAGATTGATTTGCAAGTCAAGTGGCTGGAGCAGCTTGCATTTCCTTTGTCATTCTAGGTTTCCTTTGGGAGAACGAAGTCAACGAAAGAGATTTACTTAAGTACCCCCCCTCAACGTTTAATCACCGATTATTAAGACATAAGGAAAACTTGTTCCACTCATGTCTTTTGTTAGCTGAATAATACAGTTTCTTTAAAAAGTCAACCTTCTATTTGTGATAAAAGAATGTTTTCCCCAGTGTCCCAGCCACATGTAAAATGTAAAAATAATATTGAGTCATAAAATCTTCACAGTCATCTATGGCCCAGCAATAGCCATTCCCACCCCCCTGCCCCCGCAGGTGGAGGCGGGGGGGGGGGGGACACTGTGAATTACAGAAACACTGGCCACAAAATAATCAAGAAAAAAAGAGATTATAAGTGATTATGTTCTTTTTTTTTTTTTTTTTTTTTTAACACTCTAACAGATGATATCTCGGCAAAATCCTGGTTTGGTTATCATTAAATAGGGAAATAGATATGATTTATTTGCTTTAAATTGATATGTCACTGCTTCTCTGATTAAACTTCTCTGATTAAACTGTATAAGTTTTTAATTCTTTGGTCTTGATATTTAGAATTTACTAAATATCAACTCTATCAACAACTATTTATAGAACACCTACTCTTTTAGAGGAAGTGTCCTAAGTAATAAAAAGAGGAGGTAAACACTACACATTCTAAGGGATTGTGATGATGAAACGTGGCATGAAATAGTCCAGCCTCACTGTAATTCTTCTAACTGGTGATTTTATACCATGAATTAGAAAAAGTGACATCAATCCTTGTCTAATTACATGCGAACTGTAACGAAAAGGATACTTCTTTTCCCTAAATTAATGAAATTCACTGGATGCTCTTTTTCTCCTCTCTCCTATCCAAAATTTCTGAATTAAATCTAAACTTAGAGGAACTGAATCGAATGAAGAGAGTTTCAGCTAATTGCTTCTTTGGGTTAGATCTATATAAGTAATGCTAAATTTATACTAGCAAACTCCTACCAGAGAGTTTCTAAAGCTGGTTGCCTCATGTATAAACCAGGAAACATTTCAGGAAAACTTTGAAACAATGATATGGAACATAATCCCTCTTACTTCTATTTATAAACAAACAGCATAAAAAATTAACGAAACCATAGTTCCAAGTTCCAAAGGCATTATTGCCCTCTAACCTGTAGAAAACAGAGGTCCTTCGGGCCACCTCACTTTTCCCTGGTGTTACAAAACCATCAAATGAGCAGGTGGAAAATGTACATTTTCAGAAGTTAGATAGAGACTGTTTTTTTTAAAAGGGACCAAGAAGCCTTCCACCTCTCCAAACACGACTTCACCTTCCCCTTGAAAAATGGCATCTGCTCCTTATTCTCTCACAGAGTTTAGAGCATCATTACCCTAACCAGTGTATAAAATACCAACCTTAAGTGGAAGTACCTTCTTACTTTCAAAGGCAAGACTTGGGTGTAATTTGAAACCAGAACTATCTGTGTATCTTTACCACAACTAACATGGAAAGCTTAAATCCTTAATCCCTTTCCATTCTAACACAAATTCACGACTTCTGATGATATTATTCTGAGATCTGTTAATTCGTGCTCAAGTAACTTAAATGTCGAAGCCACTTGCCACAGCTTCGCACAAATAGCACAGCTCAACAGATGTTTTCTGTCACATTAAGGAATTTAATTGACTTAATTTAACTGAATATCCGCAATTGAAAAGCCCACTAAAATTAGGGAGGTGTGGGTCGAGGACAGAATCTAAGTGTAATAAGTGGTAGTGTCTCCTGGGGAACAGGAATGTTTCAGCAGAGCTGAACAGCTAGAATGTTCACCAGAAAAACTAGATTTACAAGGGGGCAGCCCGAAACCTAGAAGGGGCAGTGACAATGCCGAAACGCAGAGCCCCCTTGGTGTTCCCATCTGCTGCCCACCGTCCACATCAATTACGTCTTACTCTCTAAAAATCATCTGATGCATAAAAAAACACCAGGCTCCAACACGCTAAATAGGCTATTTTTAAGATTCAGACACATTTCACATTAAAGTGACTGACAGACTATTGTCAAAAGTGATGAATATGGGAATAAAAGAGCTCTTTAATATTTTACCTGTCAAATCTGCATATTTAATGTGACTTTTTAAAATAGTCACTTCTAAGTTTTACTTCAACTCCTCTCAGCTTTTCAGCTAGACCATGAGACCCCCTTCCAACCAACCAGTGCTGGTGGGGTTTTTTGTTTATTTTCTTTCCTATCAGAAATTCAGACTCAAAACTTGATACAACTTGGGTTTTACCTGGTCAGTGATCCTGCAGTTGGTCTAACTTTGGGCTGTCTGGAGAATAGACAGAACGCCTTGGGTTTTTGATCTTTGAAAGTAGTAATTCAGACAAAATAATTAGAAGCAGGAAGGTGAATATAACCAGATTCAAAGCGTAAACCAGCCCATTCTTTATATGCAGCTACTGTAATCTAATTAACAGATAGCCTGGAATTTTAGTAAATACAGGTACATGTTACATTTGTGGAAAATGAAGTAATTTCAAAGATTTAAGTCATATTGTTGACTACTTTCTTTCACATGTGATAAATATATCACTCTACAGGGTAATTGTTTCTTACTTGCTACTTTATACCTGCTTATAATTCAAGAAAAGTCAGCTCTAGTGTGTCATTTTATTTCATCTCATAAATTGCTGGCAGAACTCCAGTTTCAAGAGAATATGATAGAATTTATTTTGGACAACATTTGCATTTAATGTGCTAATGATGACATTCCTTTCTTTGCATTACTTATTACCATGGTGATAATCAAATCAGTTTGGTAACTCTCATTTTAGTGACACGTATGAGGCCATTTCAGTATTTTAAGATAATGTATATTGATTCAAAGGATTTAGGAAAAGACAAATTTATGGTAGAAATTAGCCTTGCCTTGGTCTAAGTGAATTTATGTGGCCTGATTGAATGGTTTTAGTGGCGATTTTGGAATAACTGTTTTGCTAGGTATGCCTTTCCTTCTGTTTTGGCTTTTCCCTAATGTTTTTATCTTGCTTGGGGGTATCTTAAAAGTTACTTACTGGTGAGTATTTGGGAGGACATTGATTGAGAAAGTATCTCTTTAAAACTTATCTAAGCTATTCTATTCTAACTTTATCAGGTCTTACTGCCATGCTATATAAGACTAGAAACCCTACATCAGGAATGTGCCCTCCCAATATGGTTTTGCTGTTGTCTCTACATAGGAAGCCTATTCAAAATTAGATGTGAATTTTAAACTTTGTAACTTAATTTATCCAATTTTGGTTTACTTCTTTTTTATCTTGGTCAGCAAGTTTTTCCCCTAGCCATAAAGAAAGCCACCCATCTTTAAAACAAGTTCAAAGGAATTTGAAATTTTACTTATTTATTTTTAGAAATTCTATTTCAATATTTAAAAAAAAAAAAAAGGAAGGAAGGAAATAAAATCAAATTTTGAGTTCTCCCAAAGAGGAAAAACCTAAATATCTAAGCCTAAGAAATAAATTGCCTGAGGTTATTGGTTTTTTTTTTTTTTTAATTAAGTGTTGTTCCTTGGATGCTTTAATGATATCCAAATAATATCTGAACTTGATAGACTGTAAATTTTAGTAGTTGGCACAGTCATTTCCTTTGTACTATAATTAAATAGGGTCCCCTGCCAAAGGTTATGCTCTGAATCTTGATTTATTAGGCGCTAGTCATCCCAAACGGGTATCTTAGACTAGTTTAATCTTTTCACGGATTCTCAGAATGGCCAACTGTGTGTGAATAATGAAAAGTTTGAGATTCTTGTGTATTCTTCAAATTTTATAGTCTTGAGACTAGAAGAGATCTCCAGAGGTCATCAGTCTCATCCATCTATCTCCAGGGAGGACTGTCATTCAGGGATGCCCAACAGGAGAGATACCCATCTATTCTTAACATCTCTAGGGAAAGTGGTTTCCTTGGCAACACAATCCAGTTCTCTTAGGTTTTTCTCCCAATAAGAAAATATCTTGGCCAGTCTTTGTGGGCTAGGCACCTGGCAACAGTTGTGGTGATTTGGGCCATTGTCCCAGCAGACTCAAAAGACACTGAGTTCCCCCTTACTTTGATGATTATTGTATTTGATGACTCCATAAGTCTCCTAAGAAATTAGATTCTTAAAAAATAAAGATGTGAGTATTGAGACCGTGTTCAATAACACAACCTGCTTTCAACAACTATGAAGGTAGTTTTTTTTTTTTTTAATTTTTATTTTTTCATTTGTGTTCACCAGTGCTGGAATATCAAGAGGTAATGTCAAGAAAGGTGACTGTTTCAGATCCCCTGTGACAGACATCAGAGTTAGGATCAAGTGACTTGACTTGCTCAATTTTCTGAGAAGTGACAATGACATAAAGTGAGCATTTTCTAACTTCTTGCTTCTAAATAAGTACCTTCTCATTAATCTTTCTTTACCCTAAAATGACAAATGAGAATCTAAGCTTTTCCACTCCTTCTGGGGAAGATGTGACTAGTTTTGGAAAGTCTGCTGTGGAATAAAACAACTCCAGAGAATTAGTCAGCTACCATTCCATCCCAGCCTTTGTCCCCATGTTATTTAAACAATGGCTGCCTGCCTTCTCAGGGATCAGCAGAATGATTTAAAAATTTGTCATCTTGACAAGGCCTGAAATCGAAGGGAGGAGACTGGGAGGATGGTGACCCCCCCCCCATTCCGTCACTTGACCTAAGCATCCCCTGCAGCTTTCAGAGCATTTTCTGTTTGCTCAGAGTTGCTTCCAGCTCTGAGTCAGAACTAACCGGAAGGTGAGGAGCACTCCTAAAATCAAGGTTTCCTTTCTCCATGGGATTTTTTTCCAATCTAGATACAGCTGCTTATCTCCCCAACTCAGATGTTCTTGGTGAAATGATAGCTACATCAGTGTGGTTGTTCCCCACAAATAACACTGGGGGAAATAACCCTTTTTGCTTTATTAAAAAAAAAAAAAGCTATAGAATGTTTATGTAAAGAATGTTGAATAATTTGGCCCATGTTTTAATTGACTCTAGACACCTCTATGGAAATAAGTCTGAGGCGTAGTTTGTGAAACATGTTTCAAAAGTGTTTGATGTAAAATAAATGCTAGACATTTACAGTACAGACATAGTTAAAAAAATTAAAAACCTGTAGATTACAACTCTGTTCCTAAGAACCTCAGCCTTTATTGTGTCTTAGTAAAGTTGATCTGCTTTCATTTTAGTTTATTGCATTTCTGGTGTAATAGCCTCTTAAGATAGAACTCTTAATACATATGTACTGGTTAATGCCTGTTAATGCAGAAAATGGCACTTTGTTATTTCAATGTGTTTCCCTCAATGTCACAGGGTATATCAATTTGATAGGAAAAGGTCATTTGACACTGGTCAAAAATGCATTTTCCCCATTTAAAATATGTATGTATAATTGGTTGCATAGACAAATGGCACCTTTTGCAGTATTTTTATCTTGATCATAGTCTTAGATGTCAACTGTGTCTCCACTCTCCAGCTGCCATAAAATTCGGAACATTTGCAAATTCTGGTGAAATCAAGTGAGCTGAATGTAATGGTAGATCAAAGAATCCAAAGGACTTGAGTGTTATCCTTCAGTCTATGTTGAACCATTCGGACATTGGGAATGGTCTTTACACAAGGGAAGTCTTTTGAGAGTGTTCTTTTGTTTTGTTTTGGTTGGATTTTTTGGTTTGTTTTTTGCCGATAAAAAAAGTAATTTAAAAACCCAGTGAGATAAACAACTCACTGTAACATTTTTTTGACACTGTGCTTGGTTTTATCTCTTGGTTGATTTCTGTTATTACTTTTTACTCAATTTCAACAGTATTTCAATAGACATTTTCTTATTGTTATGTTCAATATAATCACTCAGAAAGAGTGGAAAGGGAAGAAAATCAAACAACAGTTCATACATACAATCGCTTTACACTAAAATGTCATATTGTATGTCACACAGTTTCTAGATTGATTTCTCTTGTGTATAAGTTATAACATCAAAGATGCCAAAGGGTATATAAAATAAGCTACAATAATATTCAACAGAACTTAACCTGGATCTTATGTTGTAATAATTTATTCATATTAGATGTAGTCTTCTGTATTTATATTTTCAGTATTTATTATGAATGACATGGAAATTCGTGTATTTATTGTGGCTTTTTATTGCAGTGTGCATATATATAAATCACAAATAAGCATTTTTAAGTCTTATCCTTAAGTTTCTTTTATTAGTGGCACTTGTATTATGCTGTACTTTTTATTATATATTGTACAATATCTTGTCCATTTGTTTGCAGCAGAGTAAAACCGGTTTCTAAGTTGTATCTATTGTTGCCTTCTTTTGTATTTTGTGTAAATCTTTTGTTCCCACATACAGAGCTATCACAAAACACGCAGGAATACCTCCCTCCCTCTGTGTAACAGATAGAGTCTTGAAACAGTGTGTGTAACCAGCTCCTGTGAATGACTTATTACATTATCATCTCAAAGACGTGTTAACTTTATTATGATTGATCCCTGAGTGGAGACTCTGTTAACATTTCTCTTCCTCAACTGTTCAACTCCTTCATCAAGTAATGATATGTGAACAAATATGAGGGCCAGAGAGGAACTCCCTATTCAAATGAATTTGGGAGGATATTTTGAAGAAGATAGATCCAATCTCTTGTGAATGGTATCCTGTAATACACCTGACTAGTAGTATTTTTGTTTTGCTCTGCTTAACCCAGACTCTGTGTGATTTGGTGCTTAGAATATGTGCATATACAGAGCACAGATAAAAGCTTACCTGTCTGGTAATGCTGAATTAAGGTAACCTTTTATTGGCAATAGAACAAAGAGAAAATGGATCCCTCTTCATCTCCTATTATATACAAGTCACTGTCCTCAAACAACGTGTTTTCCTACTCTTGGGACGCTAGATTTCTATCTTTTGTCAGTGCAGTCCTAATACGTGATTATGTGAACATCCTACAACTCCAATTTGATCTTGTTGCTCTCTCCTCTGATAGTCCTTCCTCACAACAAGATAAAATCCAAACTCTGAGATGCCCCATGAGATCACCCAAGATCTGGGCACAGCAAACATTTCCAGCCTTTGTGCTCCTCAAACTGTGTCTTTGTTTCGCATGTCCTCCTTCGCCCCCAAGACACAGACTGCTTAGACCTTGCCCGCTACTCCATTTTTCACCGCCTCTGTTCGGCATGCCCCTTTCAGAACACACACCCCACAACCCTGTTCTAGCGGCACAACTCTAAGGACCGTCTGCCCGTTTTTCAAGAGAAAACTCAAATGTCTCTTCCTTTATGTTGCCTTTCCGATTCTCCTAAAACTGGATTACCTGCTATTCTATACCCGGTCAGGACATTTCCCTTCCCTTTCCGCTGCACTCCCTTAGTTAGGTACTTACTCCCTCTACAGGACTCCCTGAGAACAGAAAATGTGTCTCTTCATATTCTTGGCATCCATCTGTTTAGTGCCTAAAACAGAGCAGACACACAAAATGTTTGCTGATATATTTGCGGTACAAGAAGGAAGGGTACATTTACCGGAGTCCAGATGAGGGAAAGATGGCTGGATGAAAAGGAGGAGAAGAAGTCAGACTCAAGGGGAGGGAGAATTTCACCTGGTAGAGAACATTCCATAGTCCACGTTATGGATGAGCTCGAGGAGAGTCTGAGTCAGGACCAAGTCACCCCCTTCCGTGCAGGGCAGAGGGACGTTGATAAGAGCAGATGATTTACCTTTGGAACAAATGAGCAATCAGCCGAGAATCAATTCAGATACTGCAAAGCTCTGAGAACCAGTCCAAAGAATCTGACTTTTACACTTCTGGAAATAGGGAGATCCCAAAGACATCATGAATCAGAGGAGTTGTTGTGTTTGGCAAGATGAGAATGCCACAGTAAAAATCTTCACTGTAGCTATTGCAATCACTATTCTTTCAAAATAATAATAATAATTAATAATAATAAAAATAATTGCAGAGAGCCTACCGTTTAGAACACTGTACTAGACAATGAGAGGGCAGTGGTGCACAAAACAGGCCGCCCCCCCCCCCCCCCCCGACCCCAGACCAGCCAGGATAGGGGTCTGGGTGATTATGGCAAAGAAAAGGTCAGTTATTTGAAGCTCTACTGAGGTGTGAGAGATTAACAGTAATGACAAGAGGGGTGCCTTTGAACTGAACTGCGATGCAGATCTGACAAGGCCTCAGGCCAACTCGCAGGGAGCCCCAGAGCCGATATGGCACACTGGAGTTGTCCCCTAGTGAGCCAAAAATGTCAGATCTTTAGGTTCCCACCGTGACCAGTCACTGGGTGTGAATACCCTAGGTAGGTCATGCTCTTTGAGCGAGACATCTCTCTGCAGCTGAGGCCATCCCCCAAGGAGAAGTTTGCTCTGATATCAATTTGGGTGGTACAGCTCCACGTCAATCACATCAAAAGAAGAAATAAAGACATGTAACAGTTACGAGATTCACCTAAAGTTTTGAACTTAGATTGAGGGGGGAAAAAAATAAATACATATACTTACCAGTACCATGGTTAGGAATTCTCTTTGTTGGAATCTCTCAACAAAGTCTCTGCTAATGTGCTTTCTCCTGATGGTTTCCATGCACAAGCCCCCTATGATTACCACCACCCTGTCAGGATGGAAGAGCCTCTGCTTCTTTGTCAAGTTTTCACTGGTAAAGCAAAGCAGCAAGCCAATTACTGAGATCATTCAGATGAAAATTTTACTTTTGCCTGAATTAGCCAGAGAATTGAAGCATAAATAGACCTTTTCACTTGACTGATTGAGATAATTGCCTCACTTTTCTAGGGGAGACCTCTAGCAGGGAGGCTGTGTTTGGTCACCAAAACATGTTTGTAATATGCATTATTGACTTTTCTTGAAACAACGATGCTTGGCTAGGTGCCACACAAACGCTGGCCCTCATGAAACAACACACAGTAATACCATACCTGGAAATACTCAACGCTTGGCGTCTTTCATTTGGGGCCAGCCCCAAAACACACCAGCTCAGACCTCCAGAAGAAGTAAAATGGCATCTGGGGGGTCTGGGAGGAGGCGGCAGAGCAGGGGGTTGGCTTGGTGGCTAAGATTCAGGAAGTGAGAATTAGCTCCAGGTGCATTTGAACAAATGGCCTTTCCTGAAAGGAGTGGGTAGGTGGACTTGAAAGGAACATGTAATTTCCATTTATTATTGGAGGGGTGAGAGGAATTCATAAAGAGACCCGAGTAGGGGCAGACATTAGAGCAACAGCAGGACTCAGATCACAGCCTTCGGCCTGGCTCCTGTGGAACAGAAGCTTTCTCTAGCAGCGTGGTACGAGGGGGAAGAGAGATTCCAAAGAAACAGCCCCGCGTCTGAGGTTTCCGCAGCCTGGACTATGTGGTGGCCTGCTGTTTCCACCACACGGTCAGCGATGACCTAGAAAATTCACTGAAGAGCAAGATACGCATCAGAAAACCCCTCACAAACTTGAATTCTAGGAGAAATGGTCGGCATGTGTCTGTAATTACTTTGGGATGGCTCCCCTTGCTGGCCGACTGGCAGAACGTCTTAGATCCTGAATGCGCGTGGGAGGACATCCCCGCTGAGGCACCCTATGGAACTTCTAAGTTCTCTGCACTTAAAAAAGGAAAAAAAAAAAAAAAAGTGCTAAAGTAGATTGTATTTTCCGAGTATCAAGGTATACGAAGGGAAATCTCAGCCATAGAATTTGTAAAATCCAGCGGAATTATTTCCTGATTTCTCTATTTCTTTATCTTCAGTGGATGTTTAAAGGGCTCGGTGTTAGGATTTGTGATTATAAAATAATGACTGCTTTAAATCTTTCCGTTTTTAAAACTTTTATAGCACATCGAAGGGTTTGAGGTGATAGATGAGATACACAGAGGACACACACACACACACAGACATTAGGATTATTATATCTAAATGAGCTGCCTTTTTTAAGGAGACACAATAGGAAGGCTGCTATTGTTCAAAGCTATCTAGAATTTCATTTAAAAAATTGCTTGGAATATAGCTTTAATTGTGACAGCTCTTAATACTTCAGAAATTTATTCGGCTTTTTAAAATATCCACGTCATTCAGAATCAATTATGTGGAACGTAAAGTTAAACCATTTATGTAAAATAATAAAAATAGGGGTGCCTCCGTGGCTCGGCCAGTTAAGCGTCTGACTCTTGATCTCAACTCATGTCTTGATCTCAGGGTTGTGAGTTGAAGCCCCACAATGGGCTCCGTGCTGGGTGTGAAACCGACTGAAATAAAATAAAATAATAACAAAATACGTATCTTCCAAATTTTTCCCCAGGATTCCCCCACAAAATGATATTAAAAATATCAGATAACTGTACTAAGTGTATGTCAGCCACTTTCCCATAGTTTTTGTATGTGCCTATTTATTAGAATATAAGAACTGGTATATTCTCTTAAAATTTTTAAAAACAATTTTATATACAGGTATCATCAAATTTTTTTATGTACATTTTGTCATCAAGAGATCTAAGAAGACTAATTCAGTCGCTAGTACAGGGCTAGTTTTTTGCTTTGATCTAAGCCAAGATTAACAAATCTTGCTTACAAGACAAAAGATACTGGCTGGGGTGGGCGGGGGGGGGGGGAGGACAAACCTTTAACTGATCATTTTATTTAAGCCGATCCTACAATAGATAGGATATTCTTGAAATTAACACATTTCCACTCTTTCGGTTTTATTTTTATTTACGTTTATTTTAGCATACCCGCTGTATTAGTTAAAAGATTCTAACATATGCTATGTTTAGAGGCAAAAGAGCCTCTTCCATCTCCACGGTTTATCTTAAATGGGTGAGGCACGGGCGCGAAGCTGACCTGAGGGTGTCTAGAGTCTGGGGTAGGCTCCACCCTTAGAATCGTCGCCGCCTGCGGGAGGGAATGTGGCTAATCGGGTGCTGCTTCTTTAAGGTTTCTAGCTAGAAGTAACACATGCCAATTCCCTGCCCTTGCATTGCTCAAAATAAATCATACGCACAGAAAGAGAATTGCATTTTGCTTCCTATCGTCTTACCTGATTCCCCACAAAGGTACTTGGATTATTAAAAAACGGGAGGAGCTGGGTAATGCCTCCTACTGGGTGCTTGAAAGAACGGAAGCGTGACGGGCACCCGCAACCACCAATAGCATTCAAGAAATGAGGGACTTTCTCTCGATGCAGAAAAAGGGACAGTGCTTCTTAGCTGGGAATCAAACACAGAAACAGGATCTAGTACGATTTAAAATGTATACTTTGATTTTCTTTTCTGTTAACAGCAAGACGCCTAACATTGCATCTGCTGATTAGGGTTTAACATCTGAATTTCTTTCCAGGTCCTACTGTTTACTGCAATAAATTGCGCTTAACTAGAGCTCTCTGGGGATTTCACAGTGATTAATGAGACCGTGGGTGGGGCCGCTCAGGATGGCTGGGAGGAGAGGGGCAGCGGCGTGAGAGCGGCTGCTGTCACGGCTCCCACCCCAAGCTTGAGCGTTGCCATGGTGACAGCTGCCGCGGGAACCCCCTGGGAGCCCAGCAGGCACACTGGCGGCCAGACCTTTGTATCAGACAGGGTACTACCCCCAGTCTTCCAGAATCAGCATAATGAACTCAGCAGCCAGGGTGTTTCTGCTCACTAACCTAGGGGACAGTCTATTCTTGTTTGAACTGTCACTCCCCAGATGTCAATTTGGAAAGACAGTCTATTTTCTCTTTTTTCCTGTCCTCTTCCTCTCGGCTTATTTTCATATCACACCCCATCATTTTTCCCCCTCACGTTATTGTTATGTCAGTAACAGTTATTAATAGAGCAATTCACAGATTTAGATACAATGGAAAATCCAAAGAAACAAATAGAGCCTGTCACACGGCGCTGACCCATAGAACTTTCTGTGATGATGGAAATGTTCCAAATCCGTGCTATTCAATGCAGGAGCCTCTGGTCACGGACGGCTACTTAGCACTTACAGCCTAGATGGTACAACTGAGTAAATTTTAAAATTTCTTTCATTTAATTCCTTTTAAAGATTTTATTTACTTATTTGACAGACAGAGATCACAAGTAGGCAGAGAGGCAGGCAGAGAGAGAGGAGGAAGCAGGCTCCTTGCCGAGCAGAGAGCCCGATGCGGGGCTCGATCCCAGGATCCTGGGATCATGACCTGAGCTGAAGGCAGAGGCTTTAACCCACTGAACCACCCAGGCGCCCCTAATTCCTTTTAATTTTAATTGAAATAGCTGCATGTTAGTTAGGCTAGGACTATTGTACTGAACAGCACAGTTCTAGAATTGTATTTCAGCCCTGTGAGTTGTGTCGCCTACAGCTGGTCAGGGAGGAGCCATCCTGAGCAGCGTCCTTGCACTTGAAGTAGTGTGTTTATTATCTGCTCTAAAGCATATAGTTGTTATTGCCACATAAGGTATGCCTTGGCCTGCTCTCGCCGCCTCTTGTAAATTTAATTATGCAGCTTAAGAAAGATGAGGAGAAGGAGATGTGATGATTTGGTTCATTACAGGTAATAATCATCTAGAAGCAACCCTTAAGGGGTAAGATGTTACAGTTTCTAAACAATATATTAGCAACATTACTATGATTCTGCAAAAGAACCAGATCCTAACTAAAACTCACCAGTTCTAGTCCCAGATTTTATGCTAGTTCACTGTGTTACTTAGAAAAGACACATAGCAGAGGAGTTTTTTTGGCCTAAAAATTGTTTTCTGTATGAAAAGGGAGACAATAATATTCACAATGTGTTTACTAATATGACAGAGACTTTAAATCTCATTTATTCCTTTTAACAAATTCGTAAAGTAAGGATTTTTACGTACATTCCACAGAGGTGGAAATTGAAGCTTAGGAGGGGTAAGGGGTCAACACTTCCCAGTAGTAATTGGAAGAACCAAAAGTCATTCAACCCTGAGTCTGTCTCCAAAGGGCAAGCTGTGCCTACAGAATCTCATTAGACCAGGTCTGACCTCACTCTGAAATCTCATCCCTGAAGTGAGGTCCAAAGTTTACATATTGAATGAACTTTGCAAACATCTAACTGTAGAATTCTTGACTGTACTCCATTTTTAAAAACATAATAATGACTGTAACTCTCAGCAACTTCTTAACCTGGCACCCATCTGTGGTGCCCTAATTCGGGGGGTATTGAACCCTGGCTTCACATTAGAATTATTTGGAGAGTTTTAAAAAATTCTAATGCCAGGGATCCTTCTCGAAACCAATAAAATCAGAATCTCCAAGAGGAATAGGTCCCAAGGATAATCTATTTCTCAAGTAAGGGGCTCCTGGGTGGCTCAGTCAGTTAAGCATCTGCCTTCAGCTTGGGTCATAATCGCAGGTTCTTGGGACCAAGTCCCACATGAGGCTCCCTGCTCAGTGGACAGTCTACTTCTCCCCTTGCTCTGCCCCCCACCACCCGTGCTCACACTTGCACTCATGCTTTTTGTCTGAAATAAATAAATAAAATCTTAAAAAAAAAAAAAAAAGAGGCCCAAGTGATTCCAGTGTACACTTGGGGCCGAGAACTGATGTAACAGATGCTACAGAAACCTAGTGGCAGAAACCTGGCTCCTCTAAGCCACCTGCTAGATCTTCCTGGACCTGCCTCCAGGAGAAAGCCCTTTGGTATCTTTTTTTTTTTTTTTTTTAAGGGAGCAAATCTGTGTTTTTTTTTTATAAACTTTTTTTTAAAATATTTTATTCATTTATTTGACAGAGAGAGATCACAAGTAGGCAGAGAGGCAGGCAGAGAGAGAGAGAGGAGGAAGCAGGCTCCCTGCTGAGCAGAGAGCCCGATGCGGGACTCGATCCCAGGACCCTGAGATCATGACCTGAGCCGAAGGCAGCGGCTTAACCCACTGAGCCACCCAGGCACCCTGTGGTTTATTTTTTTTTAATATTTTATTTAATTATTTGAGAGAGACAGAGATAGTGAGAAAGAGCAGGAGCAGAAAGGAGGGGGAGAAGCAGACACTCCACTGAGCAGGGAATCTGATGTGGGGCTCCATCCCAGGATACTGGGATCGTGACCTGAGACGAAGGCAGTCACTTAACCTTAACTGAGCTGCCCAGGTGCCCTAGTCCTTTGGTATCTTAGTATGTTTCATTCGTGGACACATGCTGGGAGAAACTCTCAAGCCATCTCACACAAGCTTCTTTTGACTACTGACTAACCATGGAGCCAGAGGAATTTTTCATTCGAAGCCTCTAGGCTCAGAAGCTTTTGTCAAATGCAAAACCGGAAGGAAAGCAGTGCAAAGAGTGTAATTATCTGACGGGAGAAGGAAGGACATGCCAGCTTGGTTCTTAATTCCTCTCCATGTGCATGGGTGCTGTACTGATGCATGTCTACGTTCCCAACGCTTCAGGGTTTAAAAGGCTTTCCAGCTGGCAGGTAGTGCCATAGGAATGCCAGTATTCTGAAGCAGGATTCTCCCAAAGAGCAAAGGAGTTTAATAAGTAAGGTGGTTTGTAGACTAGAAAAGCAGGCTTGCCCATACTCTCATACCTAAACCAACTGCCTTTTGTTTTTCTTTGATCCAAGTTCTAAGCAGAAATTTCTCTTACCGAAAAAAAAAAAAAAAAAAAAAGCAATTATACACCAAGTATTCGGTAGCCCTCAACACAGCTTAACTCTCACGTGATTTTAAAGAGCTCAAAGTTTATGTCAATATACTGTTTTACTAATTTCACTCCTCTACTCATCCTCAAAAATTTTAACTGACAATGGCTTTCTCAACAGCAGCAATTCACAAACTTAGAGGGTCTTGTTGGAAATGCACATTCCTGGAGTCCCCGGGTGACTCAGTGGGTTAAGCCTCTGCCTTCGGCTCAGGTCATCATCTCAGGGTCCTGGGATCAAGTCCTGCATCAAGCTCTCTGCTCAGTGGGGAGCCTGCTTCTCCCTCTCTCTCTGCCTGTCTCTCTGCCCACTTATGATCTCTCTGTCAAATAAATAAATAAAATATTTATTTATAAATAAGTAAATAAATAAATAAATAAAATGTGCATTCCTGGGATGGCTCAGTCCGTTAAGCTTCAGTCTTCATCTGCCTTCAGCTCACGTCATGATCCCAGGGTCCTGGGATCGAGTCCCTCATCCGACTCCTTGCTCAGCAAGAATCCTGCTTCTCCCTCTGCTGCCTCTCTCTTGCTTGTGCTTGTGTGTTCTCTCTCTCCGACAAATAAATTAAATTAAATTAAATTTTAAAAATACTAAAATGCATATTCCTGGACCCTATTCCTGGAGGTCTAGAAAGGGACTCATTTGAAATCTGTATTTTAGGGATTTCAGTAAACCCTGATAGGTGCTTGGGCAGGCTCAATCGTGGTCCTCTAAAGATATCCCTACTGTAACCTTCAGAACCTGTGAATAAATTGGCTTAAATGGCAAATGGATCTTTGCAGATGTCATGAAATTAAGGATTTTGAGATGGGAAGATTATCCTGGTTTCCTCTGTGAGTCCAGTGATCCCAAGGGCCCTCATCAGAGGGAACAGGAGGGTCAAAGTCAAAAAAAGGCAATGTTACATCGGGACCAGTGGTGGCAGTGCTGTACTCTGATGATGGAGGAAGGAGCCATGAGCCAAAGAATATAGATAGTCTCTAGAAGCTGAAAAAGGCAAGGAGACAGATTCTCAGATCGTCTCCTGAAGCCTCTAGAAGAAATGCTGTTTTGCTAGCATTTCTTGATTTTAGACTTCTGAGCTCTAGAACTGTAAAAATAATAAATTTATATTGCTTTAAGCTCCTAAATCTGTAATCATTTGTTACAGCAGTAATAGGAAACTAATACAGTGATCCAGGAAATACAACATTAACCCAGATAAGACACTTGGTATAGAAATCAGGTTCAATGCCTCTTTTTCTATAATGAACAGGAACCTAGAACAGGAAGGGTGAAGGAAATTATTCAACTTCACTCAGACTTGGGGAAAGTCCAGGATAAAAGTGGTTCTTAGTTTGGTTCTACTCTATCCTGGCATTCAAGTTGTCCTTTTGGATCTAGCCCAGCCTCTTCTGCACTTTCCTCTTCTTCCTCTAGCCTTGTTCCTATGGGCAAAGCAAACTAGTAGATACATTTCCCCCCCTGAATAAGCCACATAATATGCATTTCACTACCTTGGTATATATAATTCCCTCCTCAAGCCCTTGCATTCTTGAGCAATGAGGTTCCTTCAGGGTCAGTCCTGCCTCTCCCCGAGCTATTCTGCCTCAGAGGAGCACTGACTTCCGACCTCTTTGGTGTTGATGCAACTCTTCTTTAGAGATCAGGTTGAAGAATCCCCAGTGAATCTATTAATTCCTCAGTCTGATGATCTGATTAGCTCTGGGCTTGCCGGTTTTCCCTAAAGTAACAGTGAGGCAAGAATGGATGACTAAAGAACTTTAGTCTAAGTCAAGTGCCTCGATTTTTAAGTTCTACATCTTTATGAATTATCTTCAACTTATTTTAACAACTTTTAAATAATAAATTTGAATTACTCCTGTTGTTTGTATAAATAGATACTTTCCTTGTTCAACAATTAAATTCTTGGGGCGCCTGGGGCCTCAGTTGGTTAGCATCAGATTCCTGGTTTCAGCTCAGGTCATGATCTCAGGGATGTAAGATTGAGACCTGTGTTGGTCTCTGCCCTGGGCACAGAGCGTGCTTGGGTTTCTCTCTCTTCTCTCTCTGCTCCTCCACGCTCTGTCTTCCTCTCTCTAAAAACAAAACAAAATAAAACAAAATGAAAACAACAACAACAACAAACACTTGATTACAATAGTTACAAACAACAGTTACTTGATTTATAGATGGCAACCTCGATATTTCCATCTCAGTGGAGTAACAGACTTTTTGACACGTATTCTCTATTGAGACATAATCCACAAACCATAAAATTCACCATTGTAAAGTTGTTTTCAGTACATTTACAGAGTTGTGCAGCCATCACCACTCATTCCAGGACATTTTCATTACCTCCCAAAAAATCCTTGAACCATTAATAGACACTCCCTATTCTCCCTGCTTCCCAGCCCTGCCCCAGCCCCTGACAACCACTAATCAATTTCATCTCTCTATGGACTTGTCTGTTCCATGTAAATTAAGTCATTCAGTAAGAGGTCTTTGAGGCTGGCTTGTTTTACTAAGCTTAATGTTTTAAAGTTCATCCATAAATGTATCAGAATCTCATTTTTTGTTATGATTGAATAATACACTCCTAAATGGATATACCACATTTTTTTAATCCATTCATCAGGTGACAATTATTTGGGTAGTTTCCACTTATTAGGTAATATGAATAATGTTGCTATAAACATTTGTGCACCAGTTTTTTTTTTTTTTTGGATGTGTGAAAATATTTTTCAATTCTGCCTGGTATATACCTACGAGTAGAATTATTGGAGCTTACAAAAACCTATACATAACTTTTTGAGGTATGATCAAACTGTTTTTCCATTGTTTTGGTGACCATGTCATTTTACATTCCCACCAGAAATATATAAGGATTTCAATTTCTCCATATCTTTGTCAACACTTGTTATTTTCCTCTTTTATTTTAATTATAGCCTTTCTAGTGGGTACGTAGTGGTGTCTCATTATGATTTAGATTTGCATTTCCCTAGTAGACAATGATGCTGAGCCTCTTTTCTTGTGCTTTATTGACAATTTGTTCATCTTTAAGGAATGTCTATTCAAATTTTTGCCTATTTTTTTAGTTGGGTTGTCTTTTTTATTGTAGAGAACATAGTCTCTTAGATAAATGTAAGGGTCTAGAACTTGGAGTACACCTCCCAGGCATTAACCAGCATCTTTTTCCTTTTCATAGATTCATTTGTGTACTTTAGGTCATCAGTCCCACTACACCGTCCCCTCCCTCACAGTAACCAAGCTTAGGACCAAGAAATGAGTGGAGAAACCACAGCTCCAAACAAGTTTGGAGGGATGGTTGAATGGTGGCCTTCTTCTTGCCACTCAGATCTCTGAGAGTCTTTGTTAGACCTCCAATCCATGCCATTCACTTTCTACTTACATTACTTTGTTTCACATTTTTTTGTGAAATATGGAAAAAAAACTACCTAAGAACTTTCCAGAGGGATTGTTAGGTTGTCTAGTATCAGAACCCCTGGATAGCCTCTTTATTCCGTTTCCTGTTTTTAAGAAAATCTGGCAAACCACAAATGTACTCATACTCAATAGAAATTATCAGAAGTAATTCATATTCTAGAAACTAACTCAATAAATGTGGTAAACTAGCTTAAGGTTAAATCAGGAAAAAAAAAAAAAATAGGTGCCTTCATTCTTCCTACCCCGGTAAATGAGCAGAGTGAATATTTCATTCTCAGTTCTTGCATAATTTCAAGTTTGTCATATGTGTTTATTTTATTGCTACAACAGAGAGAAAAGAGGGTCTGAATGTACATCGCTCCCCAGAAAACAGCATTTTTGCAGCATTTATCAGTAGTCTCATACATCTAAATTCAAGTCCTAGCTCTGCCACTCGCCTCAATAGAACCTCGGCAAAATCATGAACTTACCTTAGTCCCTCTCCCCTCTTTGGGATGGGAATGATACAATCTTATCGAAGGGTTTTAGGATTGAAAAGAGTATTGTATCTAATACTGCATTTCTTACAATAGGTGATCAGTAAATGTTAGCTGCTTTCCTCTCTTTAAATGTTTGTTTCATCTACAGCTTTGTTATGGTAGGTGGGAGAGAGAGAAATCAGGTAAAAGATTACCAAAAGAAAGGACATTAGGGCAAAACCAAATAAGGCTCATCATGGATTTGGATATGAAGGTCCACTCCAGACCTTCAGGCAGGAACACGATGATCTCTATGTTAACAAGTTCCCCAAGGATCCTAGTGATTGGCTCAGATAGCCAATTGTGTCACCTTAGGTGGCTCAGTCAGTTAAGCATCCATCTCTTGGTTTCAGCTCAGGTTGTGATCTGAAGGTCCTGAGATTGAGCCCGAAGTCTGGCTCCGTGCTCAGTGGGGAATCTGCTTGAGTTTCTCTTCCTTTCCCACTTCTGCTCCTATACCTCTCTCTCGAATAATAAACCTTCAAAAATAACAGAAAAATGATGTTCTATCTTTTATTTCTTTCCCAGAAAAACTAACAAAGCTCAAAGTTGAACATTAAAAATAGCCCAGATTGCAGTTGGCTTAACTACTGTGATAGAAATGATGCTAAATAATTTAACAGAGACTTTTGTCAGGACTGTAAGAATGGACTGCTAATGACTATTGTATCAAGCACAAGTAAGGCAAAGATTTGCTGGGGACACACTCAATCAAATGCTATTGCCTATGGGACATGAAATTCAAGCCTCCCAATTCCCAGCCAAGATCAGTTTTCCTCTTCTGTAGCTGCACCTAATTGAGTTTGTGCAAAATGGAAAGTTATTTTAATTCAAAAGTAAAAATGCATATCACATTTCTTAGTTTACATCTTTGTTCCCAAAGTTAGCTCTAGACTAGCTGCTTAGAGCTACATAAATA
This sequence comes from Mustela lutreola, assembly GCF_030435805.1. Classification (NCBI taxonomy): domain Eukaryota; kingdom Metazoa; phylum Chordata; class Mammalia; order Carnivora; family Mustelidae; genus Mustela; species Mustela lutreola. Next base: position 149,068,487 of record NC_081292.1, on the reverse strand, counting down.
ACTTTTAAGAGCTATAGTAATTGGTGCAAATGGTTAATATACTTTTAGATTTTTGTAGCATATTAAATATCTATTTGAAATAACATAGCAGAACAGTTCAAATAGATCTATCTTAAGTTCTGGAAATAGAAGGTCATGGAAAGAATGCAGCAAACACAAAGAGATGAGAAAAGGGGAAACAAAGAGGGAAGTGTGGTTCCTCTTCTTATCTGAATATGGGGTTTACCATAACAACAATGTATTTTCATCTTTCACTGATGTTCTCCCCCACTCCCCGCTGGTCTGCAGTGTCCTCAGAGTTCTACCGCAAGAAGGCCAACCCTAACCCAGTCAAGGTTCTCCTCTACTTAGCAAACACACTCCCTGTACCTCCAGTACATGCAAAAGTCCCAGTTCAGCTCAGCAAGAAAATCTTGATCTCATACATTATCCTTTTAGCATTGCCATGGAACCTACCATGCTTTATGGAGCTGTCAACCAAGATAGATACGGATATATAGAGATATATAGCTTACGGAATAGTAGGTGACACAAAACAGTGAAGAACAACAACAATAACAACAGTGAAGTTAGGCTATTGGCAGGAATGCAAGGGCCTCTAGTTTTAACCCAGTTTTCAAAAAAACTTAAGGGGTACCACTGCTTGTAGTATTTGTGCTATTAGAAATGTGAAATTGTCTATGGAGTCTTAAAAGACTCGAATTTCTTTCATTCATGGATAGTCCCAATTCTCTTAAATAGGAGGCCCTTAAAATAATTTAAGTTACCAAAATCTCAGTAACACTCAGCTTTTCTTCATATGTGTATCATTTATTCATTTATTTATTTAAGAGAGAGTGCACGAGCGAGAGGGGGAAGGGCAGAGGGAGAGAATCTCAAGCAGACCCTCCACTGAGTGCGGAGCCCATGCGGGGCTCCATTCCAGGACCCCAATATCACAACTCAGAGATCACAGCCTGGGCAGAAACCAAGAATCAGACCCTTAACCCTTAACCCATGTGCCACGCAGGTGTCCCACCCAGCTTTTCATAATACACCAGGTAAAGAGACATGGCGATGATCTTTGACTTAAATTCTTTGTGTCACAATGTTTTGCTCGTGCTAAGCAGAAAAGAAGAGTCAAAATGGAGATTCACTGTTCTTTTTTCATTGTGTCCTCTTTTTATGATGTTGCAGCAGTTTTCTTTTAATTTTTAATTGTTACATAATTCCACATTATAGAAAAGTTTCAAGAGTGTGACCCTAAATTTCCATATTCCTTTTACCCAGATGTTAAATTGTACTGTCCTTGCTCTATCTCTCAGACACTCCCCACCCTGCACCTCCCAAAAGTTTGGCAGTACGTTGACAAAATGATGTCCTTTCACCGCTAAATTCTTCAGTGTTCTACAGTGATTTGGACCCTCTGTGCTTGCCCGGTAAATCTGCACACCTGAGGCACACAGGTGGGAGGGGTAGAATGCCTCTCTCCCAAGACTCCGTCAACATTAGAACCAAGCATCTATTGACTGGAACATCCTCTCAGGAAATCTGGAGCAGCTTCTGGAGCCTCTTGAGAAAAAGAGGGCAGTAACTATTGTCTTTCCTGTCAGGCCCTCTGCTTTCTAACGCTTTTCAACCTCCAAAGCTGTTCCAGTATTAAAAAAAAAAAAAAATACTGTTCCCCTCCCCCCTTAGCTGCTGACCTAATTCAGCTGAACACACCCTATTAAATATTTACTAAACATCAGTTCGTGGAAGCACTATATCAAATGGGTACACAAGGGCAATGCCCACTGGGCAGGTTTCCAGTAAATCAAAAAGCACAGTTCTGAATTAAGAACTGATGCTCTGGGAAGAATAAGTGTGTAACAGGCATCTGACCATTTGGAAAAACAGTTCGACACAATGGCTGGAAGTAGAAAAAGATACGTTCTAAATCAGAACCAGAAACATCAGAAGGATAGCATCAGAGAAGCTACGTATCTTCCTGTGTTGATATGGAAAGAATCTTCCTTCATTGATTGTGGGTCTTTCACATTTGCAATTGCTCATTTTCTTGAGCTCCAAGTGCAGAGCTAAGTGTTGTGGCTGCTGATGCTTTTACAATTCAGGGGTTTCTTATTATGAAAATAAACATAAGATTATGCACATAGAGTCCCAAGGTAAATATATCTATAAAGAGAATTTTTTTTTAAAAGATTTTATTTATTTATTTGACAGACAGAGATCACAAGTAGGCAGAGAGGCAGGCAGAGAGAGAGGAGGAAGCAGGCTCCCCACTGAGCAGAGAGCCCAATGCGGGGCTCGATCCCAGGACCCTGAGATCATGACCTGAGCTGAAGGCAGAGGCTTAACCCACTGAGCCACCCAAGTGCCCCTCTATAGAGACAATTTAAACCTCCACAAACAAGCAGATTTTGAGGGGCTGACAAGTAGCATAAATATCACAAAATCAACAGAAATAACAGACTAGATTTATTAATTAACATGCTGTTACGATACTTCTCTTGCATTTTTTGGCTGCATGCTCTCTTCATATGATTTTGTAATGTCATTTTCTACATGGAGAATACAAAAGTAATTCCCTCTTGGGGCACCGGGGTGGCTCAGTCGGTTAGGTGACTGACTCTTGGTTTTGGCTCAGGTCAGGATCTCATTGGGAGGTGGAGCCCTGCATGGGACTGCATGCTCAGTGGGGAGTCTGCTTGACATTGTTTCCCCTTCCTTCTGCCCCTCCCCCACCCCACCCTCCCCTCTCAAATAAATAAATAAATAAATAATTTAAAAATGATAATTCCCTCTTAATTCTACCATGATTGGATAAAATTTCTATAAAAAAATAAATAAGTTGAGTAACACCTGGGTGGCTCAGTCAGTTAAGTGTCTGTCTTTGGCTCAGGTCAGGATCTCAGGGTTCTGGGATTGATCCCACATTGGGCTCCCAGCTCAGCAGGAGCTGAGCTTCTCCCTCTCCCTCTGCTGTTCCCCCTGCTTGTGCTTTCTTTCTCTCTCTCTCTCTGATAAAATAAATAAATAAAATCTTAAAAAATAAAAATAAAAAATGAATGCCTCCTTTATTGCAGCCAATTTTAAACAATGGTTGAAACTTCTCTTTCTAATTACGTCCTTCATCCTGTGGATGGTGCAGGCAAAATTGTTCTGTAATAAGTAACAGGGTGGGAGTGAGGAACTTCTCAGAGCCTTTCCAAATGTGGAACCTTTGGCTAGAGGGAGGGAGGAAGAACAAGAGGAGACTGGGACATGGCAGGGTGGGGGAGGGGGAGAGGAAGGACAATGAAAAAGGACAAGAGCAGAGACGAGGAAGCAGAAAGCAGAGCTGGGGAGACCAGGCTGAAGTCATTTTTCCTGGACCCTGACTCATAAGGCCTTCCCTAACTTTTTCTCTTCTCCTATCACAAAGTGAATAGCAATGCTGAGGGGCAGGCGGGCTTCTATTGTTGAGAGAAACTGATCTAAAAATAAGGAAGGAGCAGACACGAACGAGTGACGACCACGATGAGCACTGTGGGGTCCACTTTGCAGTGGACTATAAAAAGATGTTAAGCACAGATGGGGGAGGACAGTTTATCTTTGCTGCGAGGCTTGAAAAATAAAGACCAGAAATATAAATGCCATCAAGAATGTTGACTCTTCTCAAACCAGAAATTTTGGTTTCACATTCAAAGCCATGCCCGTTTAGAAGAAAAACACATTCATTTGGGTTTTGTGGTTAGGGAAAAGGGCTGCCAGAGAAGAGGGGGCGGCCGTCGTGGAGCATTCCTGGACAATCCGCGGCTGGCCCAGGTGATCACCAGGCCGGCGGCTCCCGCTCCGTAGGAGTCCAAAGAGCAACAGGACCACATATAATTCAAAGCCTGAAACATTTTCTTCCCTCCAGTTCAAACTCTCCTGCTTCTATCAGCTGGCTCCAGCCATCCCGCCCCCGCTACAGAGCCTTTCTTCCCTGACCTGGTGAGAGCTTGCTTTGAACGCTATCTAAACACACAATTCCCATGACTCCCTTATAACCCCAGTAAATGCACTTGCTCTCTGCTGGCAACATGATGCAAATCCTTTTATGCTGCATTTGTTCAATGCTCATGGCTTTGGCTTTTCAGCCGTTGAATTCGGGGAGCTCTTCTAAAGTATTGTAAGTTCCACATCTAATTCATAAAGCATTCTCCTTAGCAAAAGCTCTTCTACAGATAAATGAATATTTATAATTCATGCTCGGTGATAAATTAGAGACGAGGCCATTTTAGAGAGAATAAGGATCAAATAATGGTCAGCAAAGCAAACATCCTGGTGAGTGATGGGTATGCCTCCTTCCACACACCTCTTCCCCCCTCACCATCTTTTTTTTTTTTTATTCTTTTTTTTTTTTTTTAAGATTTTATTTATTTCTTTGACAGAGAGAAATCACAAGTAGATGGAGAGGCAGGCAGAGAGAGAGAGAGAGAGGGAAGCAGGCTCGCTGCTGAGCAGAGAGCCCGATGCGGGGCTCGATCTCAGGACCCTGAGATCATGACCTGAGCCGAAGGCAGCGGCTCAACCCACTGAGCCACCCAGGTGCCCCCCCACCACCATCTTTAAGCCCCTGCTTTTTTCACCTAACCTTTTTTCTTTTAATTATAAAATGCTTCATGTACACCTAAGACCACATAAAATATAAATCTTCATTTTCAAGAATAATAAGATGAGCACCTGTGCACCTACCTTCAGAAATGGAATGTGCCTTAGACATTCCTTGAGGGTCCCTTCCCAACCACATCCCTGTCCTTCCACATTCCAAGGTAACCACAATCCCAGTTTTTGTGTTAACCACTGACTTTTGCATTAATCTGGACTTTTGCTATTCTTTCTCTTTAACAGTACATCATTTAGTGTTAAAACTGTAACAATCACAGGCCCATCTGTGTAAGAAAAAAGAAATCAATATTGCCACTGATAGAAGACATCTCCTGGCAGAAAATATGCTGACAAAGGGCTCTCTATCCTAGCATGGCCTCTGTTTCCCTGGGAGTCTACATAAGGCATTGATATGGAAGCAGAGGGAAATAGACTGGGAAAGTGGGACTGCCAAGGTTAGGGCACCTAGGGGGTGAGTCTGGAGTTGGAGGTCTGGTAGTGATAGGCCAGGACAGAGGGTCGCTCTGTTTTCTCTGCTTCTTGGTTCACCATGGCCCACTCCCTGCCCTCAAGAGGAGGTGAAAGATCACCCTCTTTGGTCCCATCCAAAGAATAAACTCCAGATTTCTGGTAGGAAGCTGAAAGGCAGTCAGTCTGGCCATGTCTAAGTTGTCCTTCCAAGTACAGCTCACAGTCATGTCTTCCACTAAAGTGTCCCTGAAGTCCCCATGGTGATTTCTCCTTGCCTTCTCTTGGCTTCGGACAAGTCACATCTCAGGCAGATACTCCCATGACTGGGTCAATTGGACAGGTAACGAGACCTTTCCACAGTGATACATGTGAAATAAAGATGTTAAAAAATATTTTTCACCTTGATGTATCCCTAAATCCAAACACATGTGTAATTGAGTACTAAATAGATTAAAATTTGATTTTCTCATCTCCTTCTACTTTGTAATAGCAGAGCTAGAAGTTCTTTTTCTTTAGAGGTTGAACAGTAGATGAACAAAATATTAAGAATGCTATTACCTTTTAAATAAGCTTTCAATGATGAAGTATCTTTACTCTATTAACTAAGCCTTGAAAAATTAGTAAAAAGAAAACATCCAGATTATCAGATACTGCCTATCACCCAGAATTAACCATGTTACATTGCTATACATCCTTCCAGGTTTAATATATCTTTTTTCCACAAAAAAACTTAGATAATCCTGATTATACTGTTTTTCAACCTGATTTTTTTCATTCAGTATACCCTGGGTTTCTTCTCATCTCAATAAATGTACTTCTAAAGCAGTAATATTTAATGTCTGTATATAAATCTATACATGTTAATAAAATCACAATAAAAGACAAGGGAAAATGAACACAAAATTCAGAAAATTGGGTGTTTTTATTGAAAGGGGATTGGATTTGAGAAGATTCTAGCCACAATTTTGAAGACATGAATATTTTTCATTATTTTTTTACCATCTATATTATTTATAAAACTTTACACAGAGACTATTTATAATATAGAATACATCCAAATTCATTCAAGCAACCTCCTTCCAGTAAGCATTTATATTTTTCTAATCTTTCACTAAACAAAACTGATGATTATTCTTACACTAAACCATATTACAAATACCTTTATAGTTATCCTCTTGTTGAGTCAAATGGTTTGCACAATTTTAAGGTCATTAGTATATATTGCTGAACTGCTATCCAGAAGGTTTTGCCAATTTGAATGCTCACAAGGAATGCATGAAGGTCCTTCTCTTCCCACACCGATACTGACCATTGTTATGAGAAAAACAAAATCCCTGCCAACTTGATTAGTGAAAACTTGTCTTCGATATTTCCTCTAATTTGAATTTCTTTAATTACCGGTGTAATCAAACATAAGTTTTGTTTTGAGTTTTGAGTCATTTCCACTTTTTCCTTTATTAATTACTTGTGAATATTTTTTGCTAATTTTTCTGATAGAACATTATTATTCTTATTGATTTCTAAGATTTACTTATATAAAGATGTCAACCTTTTGTCCATCTTACACTGTGGTAGGCAGAATAATAGCCTTCCCAAAATCTTCACCTGCTAGTATCCTCGAACCTCTGAATATGTTGTGTTATATGTCAAAAAAGGAATTAAAGTTGTTGGTGGAACTAAATTTGCTAATGAACTAACCTTAAAACAGGGAGATTATCCCGGATTATCCAGTGAACTCATAATGTAATCACAAGGGGTTGTAGAAGTGGAAGAGAGTGACAAAGGCAGGGACAGAGTCTAGAGAGATTTAAAGATGCAACATTGTTACCTTTGATGAGCCAGAAACAAAGAATGTGGGTGGCCTCTAGAGGCTGGAAAAGGCAAGGAACTAGAATCTTTCCCAGAGATTCCAGAAGAAACACAGCCCAAGCAGCAGCTTATTTTTGGCCCGGTGATACCCATTTCAGATTTCTGATCTCTTGAACTATAAGGTAATAAATCTGTGTTGTTTTAAACCACCAAGTGTCTGATAGTTTGTTACAGCAGCAGTAAGAAACGGATACACACATTGCAAATGTTTTCCCAATTTTATACACAGACTCTTTACAAAGCTGTCAAACTGTGTTTCTAAAAATGTATTCACTATGTTCCTTCTATTCTCAATTACAGTGAAACAATAAAATCTGATAAAAAATGCAAGTGGTCTAGTTTGGCCTCAAATATATATACATTTTTCTGTTTTGAGAAGTGTTTAATCCTCTCTTTTTCCTTTCCCTTCTTGTGGAGGTGGCTGGGGGCTGAGGAAGTTAGAAGGGCAAGGAGGAAATGGCATTGCTAGGGGCTGAGGCGATGATGGTGGGAATGGCAGCCAAGAAGGGTCATGGCATAGTCAGGAGGCTGTCTACCTGCAGGGAGATTGAGCTAATCAGTAAATACATTGAAGATAATGGGAGCCAGGTTTCTCATGGTGGTAGAAGGGATTTATAAAAATGGAAAGGGGGAAGGCTAAGGTATTGGACTGCAACTGGGAGATAGATATATGGTAATAAATAAAGAAGTATGTACAGATATACAGTTAAATAACATAGATATATAAACATACCTCTGTCTGCTAAGGGAGCAAGAAGTAATAATACCCTACCAGTAAGGAACACACTGAGTGTCCAGATACTGATTTCTACATGGCTCAACAAAAAAGGAACCAAATTCCATGAATGGTCAGTTCCAAGGCTGGGCCAGAGAAAATACAAAATGAGTCAGACAGCACAGAAATTCTCAAACAATGACAGGAACATGCTAAAAAGACATCACAGGAGTTAGCTTGAAGAGGCTTCAATAGCCAAATTTGGCACAATCAGAGCATCAGAATAAATAATGCTAGTCATTAGATCATAATCCCTTGAATAAAGCAAAAATCCATCAGGCCAGAAGGAAAGAATGGATTAGAAAGGAAGGCTTTTTCTTTTAGTATATAATGCCAACCAATGTGTGGAGAAAGAATGATGACACTTGCCACAGTGGAGTCATCAGTGGATGACTAAAGCCAGTTGGTAGTAGCTTCATGAAGAATTATACCTTTGCATAGCCTTGGAGTTTCTCTTAACAAAGCCCACCCACAAAAGGGAAAATCATGACCTTATGGCTAAGGAATCTGGAAGTTGCCAACTCGAATGGGTTATCAAGGTTAAAATCTCCAGTGGTAGGAAGGATCTACACAGAAGGACTCTTGATGTAATACTGTAAGGACAACATCATCTCTGTACTCTTCCTGTTAAGAATGAATGGACTGAGTCTAGCCATTTGGAAATATCACAGGGCCTTATATTGATTAAGATTCTTTATACTCTAAAACTGGAACTACATGAAAGTCAGGGAAAGACCATGGAGATGCTCCAGTCTAAAGGAGACTAAAGAATGAGAACTAAATGCAATGAATGATCTGGGAGTAGTCCTTAATATGTCTTTCAGAAAATAAAGGAGGAGAAAATAACTTCCCAGTTTCACGAGACTAGCATGAAATAATGCACAGATAACAAAAACTGACAAAGACATTATAAGAAAATCCCAAACCAATATCTTTCCTGAACACAGAAACAAAATCCCCAACAAAGTATTGGTCAATTTAATCTTTCAAAATACAACTAATAAACAAGTCCAGCAAGTATGTAGGATACAAGTTAATGCAAATGCAAATACAAGATACAAAAGCAAATGCAAAGAAACTAGAATAGCCAAAACACTCTTAAAAAAATAATAAAGTTGAGCAACTTACTTATTCCACAGGATTTCAAAACGTGCTACAAAACTACAATTATCAACACAGAGTTGTATTGCCAAGAAAGGCAAGTAGGCCAATAAAATAGAGTCTAGAAAGAGACACACATACAGCATCCGTTCATTTTCAACAAGGACACCATTGCGGTTCTTTTGGGAAAGAAAGATCACAAATGGTATCAGAACAACTAAATATCTTCATGGAAAATTAAATAAGTCTAGACCTCCATGTCACTCCAAACATTACTGCAAGATAAGAATTATTTCAAGATTCACCCAAAATAAAATCTAGAAGAGCATTTAGAAGACATATAGAAATAGAGCTTCACATCCTTGGAGCAGGCAAAGATTTCTCAGTATGTAAAAATCACTAAACATAAAATAAAATGTGACAAATTATACTTCATTAAAAATTAGGAGTTCTACACATTAAAATACATCATTAAGAAAATAAACAGTCATACCTCATACTGGAAGAAAATAGTTACATATGTCTAACAAAAGGCTTGTATTCATAATATATAAAGGTCTTTTACAAATCAGTAATAAAAAAAATCTACCCAATAAAATGCACAGAAACTTAAAGCATTTTACAAAAAAGACATATGACTGTCCAATAGGGACATGAAAAGATGTTCATTACTCATCAGAGAAAGAAGAACAAAACCACCGTAAGATACTATTTTACACTAGCTAGAATGCCTAGAATCAGAGACTGAAAATATCAAATGGTAAGGCTGCAGAGCCACTGGGAACTCTCGTGGGCTACGGGTGGAAATATAAACTATTACAACAATTAAAAAAACAACAACAACACATTGGGCAGTATATTTCAAACACTCATCAATTCTATAAACCCATTCCTAGGTTTCAATTTAAAAGAAGTAAAACCATACCTTTACAGAAAGACTTATATTTGGAACGTTTGGGTGGCTCAGTCGGGTAAGCAGCTGCCTTCAGCTCAGGTCGTAATCTCAGGGTTCTGGGATCGAGTCCCACATGGGCTCCCTGCCCAGAGGGGAGCCTGCTTCTCCCTCTGTCTGCTGCTTGCCCTGATTGTGCTCACTGCCTCTCTCTCTCTGACAAATAAAGAGGTACCCCCCGCCCAAAAAGACTTATATTTGAATGTTTATAGCACTCTTATTCAAAGGAATTCAAAACTTGGAACATGAATGTCCATCAGTGAAAGATGAACAAATTGTGGTATATCCATACATGGAATATTACACAGCAATGAATAGACACACAGAACTTCATGGATGGACCTCAAAAATAGTATGATAAACAAAAAATGGGTACAAAAGGATATATAATGTATGATCTCATTTATATAAAGTGGAAAAAAATCAAAATGAATTCATGCAGCTAGAAATCAGAAAGTCATTTCTGGGTTGAAAGTTTTAGCAGAAGGAGACACAAGGGCACTTTCTGGTGTGATGGAAATATTTCATATCTACTTTTCGGTGGTAGTTACAAGGATGTCTGTAAGCCAAAACTCATCAAACCAAACCCTTAAGATTTGTGCCATGTATTGTCTATTAATTACATCTTGATAAAGTTAATTTTCTAAAACAAACTAAAACGTGTTGCTGCAAGAAAACATGAATATGATATCTAACTGCAGTACAGAAATTTAAAATACTTCAACCTAATCGAGAGGCAAAAAACAGTGAGAACATTCACAATATAATGGATTAAGTGGAAGCATGTTCATATATACTCTATGCATAGCCAAGATAGTAAGGAAAGAATGCAAATCATGTTATAGTTTACAAATCCTAGGATTTGTACTAAAGTCATTTGCATTTTTTTTAAGCTTCCTGGCATCTGAACTCTTCTCCTAAGTCTGTGAAATGTCTGTCCTCTACTGCAGAACCCCAAAGCTGGCTCCTGGCCTTCAGAGGCTTGGAGGAGAGGGCACATGAAGAGGTTCGGTTCATCTGCATCCAGCTAGAGATTGATTTGGGAGATGTTGAGAAGAGAAGCGGGCCGTGGGAATTCATTCTGGCAGCAGCAGGGGCAGCAGCTTGGAGGGTACACTCATAGCTCCAGCAGCAGGAGGGGCATCCTGTAGCCAGTGTCGGCAGTGGGCAATGCTACCGCCAGAGGAAATCAGGTGCAAACCATTCATCTGGTGTTTGGTGACAGCGGGAGCAGAGTTCTCACCTGCTAAAGGATCACTTCAGAGCTGCATGCTCTGCTTTCTCCTGGCCATTTTTCTAGCCTTTTCTCTGGTGTTCCAGATGATTCTATAATCTATTCAATACCCTATCAAAAAATTTCCTTTTCACCAAAATCATTCAGAGTTAATTTTTATTGCTGGCGATAGGACCCTGTTGGAAAAATAATAAAAACACTCTAATATAAAATAACAACAGAAATCATGCTCCTTCCAATTACCAGAGATTTTACAAATAAGTAGAAGTTATTTGGTCTTTAAAAACATTTTTTTAAGTTATTTCAATAATTTAACATCCTGAGTTCAATTCATGCTTCCAAAGTATTTTTCACAGTTAATGTTATGCTTTAAAAGAGGAGACATTTTCAAAATATCCCTGGCAAAAAACTAGACTATTCCCACAATAATTTACATAGTGGATGACGGAGATTCTAAAGGAAAACCTTAAAGTTAAAAAAAGTTGTTAAGTAAAAACAAATACTGACATAGCTAACATTCAAGGGAGTAGTCTGTCTGTGCTGTAGTACTCAAGAGATGTATTTGGGAGGATCCTGCTGTTCTCTGTGTCACTCTAAGAGTTTCGAGACATGCTAAGCATCCTTCCTTTCCTTATCAATTTTGTGAATTTATCAGCCATCAATTTACTGAATGTACTTCATATTTACTCAAAATTTCCACCTACATAAACTCTCTAGTTAAAGAGTTTTGTGGAGTCACTCTTTGCTATGTGAATTAGTACTTCTATGTTTTGGTTCTATTACTCTTATACTATAGAATTTTATGAATAAATATGTGACTCTGTAAAACACCTTTTGAAGAAATAATACATAAACTCAGAGAATTTATTCCATTAATTTTTTTTAACTTGGATCTGTCTTTATCGTCAAAGCAAAATCCCTTTTTTATGTTGTTCTCTCTTTTTCCCCCCATTTTTCCTGTTCAGCTTCCATTCCTGTGCTCATAGACTTTCCCCACTGCTACACATTCTGCATTTAATATAAGCATTCTTGAAAAATACAGAGTTGTTTCATGTACAATTATACTGAATTACCTAAATTTTAATGTGACATGAATATCGCTGCTTCCATTTTAGTGGAGACAAAAGACAAATTCACACATAAAATAAGACAATCATTTTAGGTATAGTAAATTTAATAAAGGAAATGCATGGGGTAGTGCAGTAATGATTCAGTTACATTATAAAGAGTGGTCCCTTTTGAGAATGTCATTGAGCTGAAACCTTAAACATAAAAATACTGGGAGGAAGAGCATCCAAAGAAGACATAGACTCTGAAGCAAGAACAAACTTGACATCTGAGATGAATAGAAGAGATAGCTGCTCTGTCTGGAGCACAGTGAGCCAGAGAAAAAGTGATCATAGATAAGGCAGGAGAAATAGGCAAGGGATGGGTCACCTAGGGTCTTGCAGCCTAAAGTCAGGAACACGATCTTCCAAGGAAGCTCTAAGAACGATCTTCCAAGGAAGCTCTTGGAAGAGTACAACAGCAAGGAGGCAATGTATCTTTTATTTAAAGAACAAACTTCAGTTTCTGTGGAGGCAAAAAAAATCAGCTAATGAAATGAGAAAAAAGCAGGGGAAATTAGTTAAGAGACTTAATCTTGGTCCATGTGAGATGTGATGGTTTGGAGAAGAGCCTGACTGGAGATAGGAGCTTGTGGTGCGATAGAAGCCCAGGGAGGAGAGAGTTTCAAAAACTTCAAAACTGAGATTGCAGTCAATCATTTGAAATGCTGCAGAGCTTAGATATTTGAGGACAGAAAAAGGAATATTGGATTTGACAACTTGGAAGTTGTTAGAGACAGAAGATAGATTGGAGGTCATTGAAAAATGAATGGAGGGCTCTGTTTTTGTTTTTGTTTTTATTCACAATGCCAGATTCAACACTCATTTTCTTCTGGTCCCTTCCAAAATTCCATGATAATGATAATAGAGATAAAACAAAAATTCACAAATTCATAGGGAGAAAGAACAGGAGCAGTTCAATAACAACATTTTGGAGTTTGGAGTTTGAAAAACAAACTCAGTTAGTGTAAATGTCAACAGAATGAAGAAAGGTTTATTTGAAGCTAGTAGTGGAGCAAGCAGGGCAGTAATCAATCCATTTTGCACTGCAAGACCATTAAAAATATCAAGAACTGGTGGATACAGGTGCCTCTGGAAGTGAGGGAGAAAATGGAGTTGGGAGAGGAGGACTAGTTACCATTCTACCAGTCCGTTACCCAAGAAGAAATCTAGAGAGTCATTCACTGGAGAGTGTAAAACAGGAGGGTCTCTAGAACAGGGAATATCAAGCACAGTTGAGGACAGGAGTCTTCTATTGAAAGCCTCTCCTAGTGGCAGTTAGGTTTATATCCTCCAGAAAAGTGACTGGAAGATTCTAGTAGTTTTGTTTCCCAGTATAAGGGGCGAATCAGGTCACCCTAAAAGACAGACCACAGTCAACAAGCCTTCCCCACACTACAGAAATTTCCAATAAGCATTCAATACTCCTCTGTTAAGCAGGCAAGAATCACCAGAGATTTGAGGAATGTATCTATTGTGAAATGCAGAGAGTAAAACAGGTCAGAGGGAACAGTCCATGCAAATAGATGATAAATTAGATGCAAATAGATAAAATTTTTAAAAGTCTATCATTAATATTCCTACAAAGATGAGGGAAAAATTGCATTCATGTAGTATAACAAAATCTTATGCAAGAAGCATTCAGATATAAGAACGTGCTCATGAGAATTATAAATGGTAGAAATTTAGAAACTTAGTAGAAGGCTTAGAATAATACATCAAGAATAGCTCTTAGAAAATAGAATAGGCAAAGACATGGGATGAAGTGAGCAAAGTGACCTTCCAAATATATTAGAAGATCAATATATTAGAGGTCTGATATAATAAGACTTCCAGAAAGAAACTAAGAATAGAAAAAGATAAAATTAAGAAACATTTAGAAAATTTCTCAGAATTGAAAGGCATAAGTATGTAAGGAACACAGAAATAAGTAAATCAACGTAACACTCACCCTGAATTTCAAAACAATGAGGCAAATAGAAGACCTGTAGGTTTTCAGAGAGAAAAAAAATAAGATTACTAACAAAGGATCAAACGTCAAAAATGCATCGGATTTTTCAGTATGGGAATTTAGAAAAAAATGGAAACAATACTTTCAAACTATCAATTAATGATTTCCAACCAAGAAATCGATCCTCTGGCAACCTATTAAATATGAGGGTAGAATAAAGACATGACCTATAGATTTATAACTGACAGCAGCTAGAAAAGGTGGAGGATAATATATCCATGCGGCATGGTCTTCATGGGGCATTTTTGTAGAAAGGACACACCTACTTCAAATCCTCAGTTTGAAGCACAAGAAGAACGTTAGAAAACAAAAAACAACAGCACTTAGATAGGAATAAGAAGAAGTATCCATAGATGTCCAGCTTAAGTTAAGGCAAGACAAAGAATAGAAACTTCAGAGATGAGGCTGTTGACACAAGGGAGTTTTTTGATCAAAGAGCCCCCGTAGGGGCGCCTGGGTGGTTCAGTGGGTTAAAGCCTCTGCCTTCGGCTCAGGTCATGATCCCAGGGTCCTGGGATCGAGACCTACATCAGGGCCTCTGCTCAGCGGGGAGTCTACTTCCCCCTCTCTCTCTGCCTGCCTCTCTGCCTACTTGTGATCTCTGTCAAATAAATAAATTAAAAAAAAAAAAAAAAAAGAGCCCCAGTAGAAGCAGGCAGAGTAGAAGGCAATACACAAGGTGGGGGAGTTGACCAAACTAGGGAAATACACACGATGTGGGAATTGCCAGAGAACCGTAATGGCAACAAAGGACAACAGAGAGCACTGTTTTACGGTGATGCCTGAAATAATCAGGATGTAAAACATAACCGAATTCACTGTGATAGTCTCAAAGAATCCCAGGCATTGGTTCTCGGAGCAGTCTTTCTACTCCAAGTGTGGTTTCATGACCAGCAGCCTCGGACTCATCTAAGAGCTTATTAGAAACACAGAATTTAAAAAAAAAAAAAAAAAGAGATAAAAGAAGTACAGAATCCTAGGTTCTACCCAGATGTAATGAATCAGAATCTGCATTTTAATAAGACCAGTGTGCACAATAAAGTTTGAGAAGCATTTCTCTAGCTATTTACCTCTAAAATACAAGGCACTGTTTTTTCTCTTCTCGTTCCTGGCAATGGACTCACTGTAGGCTGAAGGTGTTTCTTTCCAAAATATTGTTGTCAGTCATTACTAGACTGCAAACTTTTTTTTTTTTAAGATTTTATTTATTTATATGACAGACAGAAATCACAAGTAGGCAGAGAGGCAGGCAGAGAGAGAGAGGAGGAAGCAGGCTCCCTGCCGAGCAGAGATACCGATGTAGGGCTTGATCCCAGGACCCTGGGATCATGACCTGAGCTGAAGGCAGAGGCTTTAACACACTGAGCCACCCAGGTGCCCCTAGACTGTAAACTTCTTAAAGATAAGGACCATTTTGTGTATCATTAGTCTCTGATGCCTACTACAGTCATGAAAACACCAATGATGTTTCCTAAATATTGTTGAATATTGAACAGCAATAGTGACTAATCCGTGCAGAAAAAGCTCCCCTCCAATGCAGTCAGACTGATAAATAATAATTTCAAAAATATAGTTAAAATAGAAAGCCATAAGAAGACGATATATATCAAATACTTTCAACTTAAAGCACATTCATTCCTACACTTGTATGTATATTGATTTCTTCACAAACACTCTATTGAAAGGCCAAGGCCTTTTGAGTATGAATCAGTTTATGAGAATTATATGCAACTTCTTTCCTGCACCAACCACAATAAAAATGCATTGTCTGAAGATCCTTTGCTTTTTTAAAAAGTAAATTGGAAGCAATTTGAGTGCAGAATCTTCTGAGATATGTTTTCTCTTTTAAAGTTCTCATCCACATATAACTGAGCATTTTTTAAAAAATAATTTGACATCTGTTGTTGTCCTAAAGCATCCAACCTTGTTTTCTCGGAAATAGCAACTCCTTGTATTTTTGCATTTATATTTTGATGGCTTATGTAGTATTTAATTAAATTGTCTAACAGGAAGGCCAATTACCTGGCAATATAGGGACTTAATAGTTCGTCATTATTGGTTGTAAGAATAGGCCATTTTAGTATATTGCTTATTTTCTCTTGTGGCTAGTCACATCCAGTTCTAAGTGAGCCCACCCATCAGGTTAACCCTAGCAGGTTTGGCAGTTAGCTTACCAATCTAGAGTTCTCAGGACTGAGTCCTCTGGAATGAAGGCAACATGTCAGGTCTTGTGAAGCAATTAGACCATTTGCTACAGTCGCTTGAAATTGAGCAAGGGCTCCACAATTTCACACTTGCGTGTATTCAGATCTCTCAGGTAGATGGCAACTAGACTCCATAAACAGATTCCTTTTAGCATTTTACAAAATTCAGACTTAAAAGATACTACCTCTATCCAGAAGGGTAAATCCCTAATGAAATGAGTTGTGTGACACTTGAACTGAGGCTCCTAAATCAGGTAAGAAGGACCCTACCTTGATGCATTTAATACTGCTATAATAAAACCAACTAATCTAAATAGATTTGGGGTTGAATCTTGACATGATAATGCATGCCTAATACATAGGCGGCACTCGATTTTTTTTTTTTAATTTTATTTATTTATTTGACAGAGATCACAAGTAGGTAGAGAGGCAGGCAGAGAGAGAGGAGGAAGCAGGCTCCCTGCTGAGCAGAAAGCCCGATGTGGGGCTCCATCCCAGGACTCTGGGATCATGACCCGAGCCGAAGGCAGTGGCTTTAACCCACTGAGCCACCCAGGTGCCCCTCGAATTTTTTTAAAATATTTTTGAGGATTTGTTTTGTGAGATATAATGAACCTTAAGAGCAGTATTTGGTCCTGGATGTTTACTCTAGAGTAACAAATTGAGAAACAGAAATTGTGCATGTGAGTGGGCACCATTGTGTATTTCACAATACATATTAGTATTTAGCTATAGCAATAAAAATATCTTATTGAAGAAATATCATATACGAATAAGCTGTCATGTCATGAAATTAAATCATAATGTTACTACGCTATTTCAAAAAAAATTTTAGAGATTTTATTTGAGAGAGCGAGGGAGCCCACAAGTGTTGGGGAGGGACTGGAGAAAGGGAGAAGCAGATTCCCCACTGAGCAGGGAGCCCTGACCTAGGGCTGGATCTCAGGACCCTGAGCCAAAGGCAGATGATTAACCAACTGAGCCACCCAGGCGACCCTATGTTACTTCAAAATCATTTGTCTCTCTGCGCCATAAGATCTAAGCTCAAAGACAATATAAGACTCATTCTGCCTACCCTAACTTTGGCACGTTAGACATATAATAAATATTAGTTGGATTGAAATAAATGTTGGCACTATAATAAATTAAAGAATGCAGGTCTTTTTTTTTTTAAAGATCTCATTTATTTATTTGAGAGAGAGAGAGAGAGAGGGAACGCAAGTGAGTTGGGAAGGAGCCGAGGGGAAGGGAGGAGGGAAAAAATCTTCAGCAGTCTCTGCACTGAGTGCAGAGCCTGACACTGGGAGTTAGTGCTGCTCAACCTCAGAACCGGAGAACATGACCCCAAGATTGTGACCAGAGCAGAAACCGAGTCAGTCGCCTGACCAACTAAGCCACTCAGGTGCCGCAAGTCCCCAAGAATGCAGGTCTTTTGATGCAAGTTCAAAGTTACAAACAATGAGGTGATAGGGCCAATGATTTAAAAATATTTTCTTTTGTACAACTGAGGATCAGCAACATTTAAAATATGAAGCCAATCATACTTTAGTTCTTAAATAAGAATACAAGAGATCTCTATATAAAATGGACCCAAAAGAAAAGTGTTAAATCTATGTAGGGATCACATTTTTAAAAAATTACTCCATCAGATGCTCAAGGAATATCAGAAATTAGTAAAAAATTTTCAAAATATCTAACACACAAAATCTTCTCCATTCCCTATCTTTTATGCCATCATCCCAAAATAGTCGAGTATTCCTTAAAAAATATCTGATGGCTCTACAGTAGGTACTTAAATTAAGTATATAAAATTCATGTCCCCCCCTATTTAATAGGAATTATATATTTTATCCAAAAGAGGAAAGGAATTGAAATAAAAAAGTTACAATAGTGATAAGGATTCATTTTATTGTGTTTTCCACATAGAAGCTTTTTTTTGATGAAAAAAATTCTTTACAAAGATGATCTAAATTGAATCAGTAACAAACAAAATTTAGCTTTTAAATGAGTCAAGTATTCTGCATTTGAAATTCAATTCCACAAACATTCAAGATTAGTGAGTTTTGGTAAGGAAAAAGGACTAGCAGAAAGGAAAAAGACATCTTTTCAACAGATAGTACTTTATAGTTTTTCTTTTAATTGCTTTGGGAAAACACACCGTATAGTTATTTAAGAAATATATTTTAAGCAAGATTTAAGTGCTTTAAGTCAAGTGGATTCAGACTAAAAAATATTTTAAAATTTGCCAAGATACTGAAGTGTTAAAAATATTCTTATTCATTTAATTTCGTGTTTAAGGAAACCTATGACAAATAAGAAAACAAAAAGCAAAAAAGTTTACCTGCATTTTTATATAATAAATTCTAGATCTATAAAAATTTCCTGGTTTATACACAAAGGCCAATGCTTGACCTTCATTGATCCATTTCTATGTAGTTAAAAAAATACAGTATCAAATCTTTCTCCCTCCCCCCAAAAAACTAGAAGAAATATTTTAAAGTGTGAGTGTGTGAATGTAGCTATGCATATCTTTAAGTGTACAAAACACACAAATATCACTTTACTTAGAAAATTATTTTCATCATACTGTAAACATCTCTTCCCCTACATCTGGACATTTCAAAATAGTCTTTGGTATTATTAGTTATTGTGCTTTGAAACGGAAACTTAAAAGATTTCTGTAGCAATGCTACATAGACATCTTAAGACATAAATAAGAAAAATGCACTTGGAATAAGTTACAATTAGCTGCTTTTGCATAATTTTCAAAAACTACAGTGTATGCCTAGTCACAGTTTTGTGAGAAAGAATATCTCCTTTTTCAACTCCTTAATTTTAAGGAACACTTAATCATTTTGGCTAAAAATCCATTTTTGGAGTGGATCTGATGGATTGCATGACACCAAGCTTGGATGCTCTCCATTTGCTGAAAGGCACATTTTAAAGAATGGATTATATAGAAGTTGATCCTAGAAAAAAAGAAAACACAACAGACATTAAATTTCAAGCTCCTAGTTAACTGATAAATATGAAAACTACATCATAGTCTCATTGAAGCTAAAGGACACTCACAACCAAATGTACACAGCTCTTAACTTTTAATCTTTCTCAGATCAACCTTGTCTGATAAAATCTTTCTGGTTTCTGGTGTAAACCATATCATTTATGCCACTACTGTTCAATTCACAAGAGGTATTAGATAAATAAAGAGATGTATAGAGAGTAAGGTCTGAATCAAGTTTTCAAATAAGAACAATTCCACTGTTACATCCATAAGTGACAAACCCTTCAAAAAATGATGTTATAAAAATCGGTCTTTTAGTATTTTAGTAGGGTACAAAATAATTTTCAGGTAAGGACTGCTATGTTCCAGCTAAGCTTTAATACATATATTTAAAAACAGCAAAGATTTTTTTAATGTATTCTCTCAATTCTAAATTCATTAAAAAAAGCACAAAAACAGGAGAAATGAGTCACTTTAGGGACGAAAAAGATAATGATCTTTTTTTTCTTGGCCATGATTAAATGCCAGAAGCATTGTAAGAAACTCTAAAAAGACAAACATGAGCAACTATTATTAATAATTCACAAAAGTGTTGACGGTATAAATCATGCTTTCATTAAGCAACTTGTTCCTAAGAGTATTTAATTCATAGAAACATTCTCTCATCACATTGGTAGACAGACACAATAACAAAGTTAACAAAGAAATACTGACGGATCACATTACTATGCTATGGTTCATGCATTTTCCCAGATAAGCAACTTGAGCTAATCAAAATAATTATGGGAAGGGGTAAATTAATTGCACTGAGGTACCTTCTGGATCTCCCATATCTGTTCTCCGCTGGCCACTGTCCTGTGACCTTTGTAGGCACACGCTCTCAGCTGAACAAGACCTTGAGCAGCATGAAGACATAATTCCCTCTGGATGTTATGCCGAATTTCATGTTGAGCCGAGTATTCAAAATACTGTGAAAAGAAGAATGTTGTCACTGACCTGTATCCTCAGCTGCAAAATAATGGTCCAATAATAATAATAATTTTAAAAAATCAGCAACTTGCTGAATAATGAAGTCCTGTGTACTCAACAAAATAATACAATAAAAATAGGTGTTAGAAATATGAGTTTTATGACAGAAGATGCTATAACCCCTTCCCAGCCTATCCCCAGCAGGTAGTTACATAACAAGGTACCGTCTCCCTATCATGTCAGAAATGGGAAGTAAGTCAGGTGGAATGGAGGTTAGCTAGGACAGGTGTGCCACAGAAAGGACCTGGAAACTTCTAGTAAGCACATTAACCGCCTCTTCCTCTCCACAAGTGTTCCTTCTCTCCTGTTAATCTCAATTAATGGCATTTTCACTTACACTAGGAACAATTAGATGAGGTAATCTCCATGTCTCAGTTTCCTTCCCTGTAAAATGGGTGATTTTATAGTTTTCCTGCCCCACAGGGTTATGAGGCTAAGAGGGCTAATCTATGTAGAACACTCAGAACAATAACTGGTACATGGTAAGCTTTTTATTCATCTTAGCTGCTATTACTAGCATTAAAGTTTCTCTCTCCCTGTATGTCCAATTTATTAATCAGCCCTTTAGCTCTACTGAATTTCCCTCTCAGATGTCACCATCGCACTTTGCTTTGTATCTCACTTCTCTTATTCCAGCACTCAGAATCTCCACTGTAATACTTCCAGCTACCTGCAATTTCTGCATTTTCACTCTGCTGCCAGTTAGTCTTTCATAACACTGATTTGATGCCCTACCTCCCTTCCTCGTGTGAGTCACTACTGCTGCTAAGAGGAAGTTCACAATCCTTAACAACTACATGAACTCCTCAGTTTTCAATCTTACAACAACCACTGCCTGAACTGTACACCATGTTCTTCTCACACAATTTTACCAATGTAGAGTATATGCATCCATAAGTCCAAGACTGTTTTACTGTGCTCCGCCCGGAATATCCTTCTGGATTCTTCTCTGCCTAGCTAATTCCTTTTTTAATCCTTGCAAAGCCAATTGAAATGTTACTTTGCTTCTTTAATTTCCCTGAGGTTGTCCTACTGAACTAAATCACACCCTTTTCAGGCTTCCGATAGTACATCAGAAATAACTTTCATAGCATTCTATTGGAATTGTGTGTGTAGCTAGCTGGCTTCACCATAGACCAAAGTCAGGCAGCATATCTAGTAATAACATCCCTCACAAATCAAATACTCCATAATGTTGACATTTCAAAGATAAAATAAGTGAACATAATGGATGTTCAATAATGAAGCAATTAGTCTTAGCACTAATATTTATTGAGCCCTTCTTATGTGCTAAGCAGGGTTTTTTCTAAACCCTTTATGTGTATTAGAGTAGGCACTCCACAAACATTAGCTGAATTAATCTTGAGTTCCCCTGGTCTTGGCCTCATGCTTAATTTAGCTTCTTCCACAAATATATACATCATTTTTATAACTGATAGTTCTTCAGATGAAGACACTGAATGAAAATGAGTGTAGATCACGAAAACAGCATTTTAGCTATCCTTCTTGAAGAGAGATAAATCTTAGGATCTCAAAGATGGTAGGAAAGTCTGTCCAATATTTTACCTCACATACATCATTTAAAAAAAATCATTAAAAGGCAAGTTATAAGGAATAGAAAATAGTAGAAGATACTTTAGCAACCAAAAAGAATATGCAATTAGCTACCTGGGAACACTGGGGAAACGTAACCTAGAACCAGGACAAATACCCTGGAATAAGAAGCACAGGAACAAAGCTCAGTGTTACAAAGCCATAATGACTTACACGGCACTGTACCAGTATATTGATCAATATAGCCACATTATCAACATATTTACTTTTAGTTGGCATATACAAATACTGTTACAATGGAGTTTTATGTTATACAAAGATCATTATCTGGTCAAAACAGTAAAAGGGCACATAAAGAAATGGTCAGGTTAGATGATATCTCAAAACGCTTAGCACTCAAGGAACTAAAATTTGCAAAGCAGTTTAAATGCAGTGCTTGACTGAAAAAAAAATTTAAAGGAAATAAACTAAAATAAAATCGATGGCTATATTACAGTGCTAGAAATCAGAGTCATTTTCTTAAAATATAAACTGGGAAATAGTATCCTCCTGCTCAAAACCCTCACATGGCTTCTGTCAAACTGAGAATGAAATCCAAGTTCCTAGGGAAGGCTTGCAAAGCCTTCTATGACCAGGCTTCTTATCGATGTCTCTGACCTTGTTTTCCACCCTGTCTGCCCAGACCACTCTGCTGCAGCCACACACTGGCTTTCTGACTGCTCCACTGACCCACCCCTAGTTTCTAGCCTTGCACCCCCTCTGCCAGGATGCTCCCCTCCTGGAACACGGCTCCTCTCCAACTCCTTTAGGCCTCTGTTCCAAAGTTGCCTTCTCAGAGAGGTCTTCCTGAACCTCCAAAAACAAACCCTCTCCCACTCCCCAGGTTCACATTATCCACCTATCATGCTTCATTTTTCTTTATGTCCAAAATTACTCTTTTTCCCCTTCTCCTGGAAAAACACAAGCTCCACAAGGCAGAGATTTTTCCCTTTTCACTACTGTAGCAGTGCAAGTGACATTATAGACATTATAGACAAATATTTATTGAGAGAATATATGAACTACTTCTCCATTCCCAATGGAGTTTTTTAAAAAGACAGCTATGTTGTATTTAACATTTACAAGGTTTTTTTTTTAAATATTTATTTATTTATTTATTTGAGAGAGAGAGAGAGAGAGATCACAAGCAGGCAGAGAGACAGGCAGAGAGAGAGGAGGAAGCAGGCGCCCTGCTGAGCAGAGAGCCTGATGTGGGCCTCGATCCCAGGACCCTGGGATCACAACCTGAGCCAGAGGCAGAGGCTTAACCCACTGAGCCACCCAGGTGCTCCTATATATACATATTTAAAATTTTCCTATATATACACACATATACACATGTGTAGATAGATATGTATCTAGATATATAGATACATATGCTTGTGTGGGTATCTGTGTATGTGTATCTCTATCCCATTTCAGAATTACAGCTTAATCATCCGGCAATGGATCCTGTTCACTAGCTATGGCTTCTGGGCATCTGTGCCACCTACCCTTGGTCGACTGGTTCATTTGGATGAGTAGGGATTGGAACTAAATTCAGCTGAGGCTAATGAGTAGGAGGAAACATGGAAGAGGATAGACCAAGAGGTAAATGGACTCTTCTTAAAACTGACATCACTAAAGTTCCATCCTACTAAAACAGGAGTTTTTAATATTTAATATTGTCAAAATCATTAGTATTTAATATTGTAAAAATCCTCCATACACATCTTGGACTCCCTCCCCGAATACCTGCAATTCACAGAAAAAAAAAAAAAAAAAAAGACATACCAGCTCCTCTCCTTTGTAACCCCTCTTCATACTCGTCTCATCCTGTTCTCATTCCAACCAGCTACCTCACTAACTCCTAGCATCTTCCAAAAAATGTTTTCAAATGTCTGCTTTCCAAGGAAAATGTATGGGCGCCCAGTCTAATTCATTCAGATGCCCTCCTTCATAATCTTGAAGCGCTCTGAAGGCTTTATTCCAGACCTTCCCATGCTGACTGTGACCACTGGCTTTGAAATGTAGATTTCCTGAAGGAGTTAGAATCTAAATTGCTTGAATCCAGCAGAATATCCGTCTGGCACGCAGGGGTTACTCGGTGAATTTGTTGAATGAACAAATGAGACGGTCCTATCTTTCCAGGAGAAAACTTGTAAAAGGCAAGGCAAGGAAGCTAAAAACTAGAAATGTTATCTTTGTAAGTTCTGTACCCATGGCAGGCCAAATACTCACATGTGACATTTGAGCAGGTATACCAGTGAAGGGTAATCAAGAACATGCCCTTATTCAACAACATACTGAAACAATATCATGACCCACAAAGATAACTTCTAATACTACTCTTTTGGTATTTACACTGAATACAATTTGCTACTAAATGCATTTAAGTAAATATAGCTTTTACGTATAGTTTTGCAAAATCACCTTGCCAGTAGTCCCCCCAACATCAAAGATCCACATAGAAGATCCTGTTTTTAAATGTCAAATGGCTTTATCCTATTATTTTTTCATTTGCCTTTCTACTAAGTGAGCCACTTCAAATTGTTTTCAGAACCAGAATGAGAGTCAAAATCAAGCACTCAGCAACTTTAATATTAATTGCCAAACTTAACCTAAAACATTTTAAACACCCATTTACCCGAATACAAAGGTGATCTGGGACTTCTGACAACCTACTCCTGTTTGTGTCAGTGAGAAGCGAGGACTTTTAGTGCAGGGCTCACCTGGTTTCCCCCGAGTCCATGACACGTGTACAAAATTAATGGTTTGCCTCCTTGATTATTTTCTCCAACATCCAGACACAGAGGCTGACCAACGCTTTTAATCTAAAGGAAAATTTTCAAGTTATTAAAAAAAAATGTAATCTATGTGGTTGATATATATTTTTTTCAATTCATCTCAGGAAGCAGTATTAATAAATAGTACATGTAAAATCTCAAAAGCCATAAACCAGAAAATATGTCGGAAATTTTCCCTGGACCACATAAATGTTTGTGGCAAAGGCATATATACCAAGCAAAAAGGAGCCAGAAAATACTCACATATCCAGATATAACAGGATTAAGGTCTGGCACATATGCTTCTGGATAAATAGTGTTCAGGTACCATGTAAAATTTTTACATTGAAGGCGGTGCTTTATTTCAAATCTCTTTGAAAGATCACCAAATGATTTCTGGAGAAAGATGAGAAGTAAAACAAATGCTTAATCAGAACAGCACTAGTAAAAGAGTTCAAATGTTTTGTATTTATATTTGGGCCAGAAAAGAATTCTGGCCAAAATGCAAGATGCACTTTAACTGAATTCACTGTTTATTCAGGCAATAAGTATGCCTCCCTGCTTGTTTCTTCCTTGAAAGAGAACCAAGTTACCTGCGCGGGTGATGACATAATGCTCTTTTATTCTTTCTTTCTGCTACCAAACCTCCCTCACTGGGGCAAAGATCTCTAGAGAAATGGTAGTGGGAGAATCCAAAATTAATTCTAATTTTATACCCAAGAATGATCTGTGAAGTGAGGTGTGAGGAAGAAGGTATAAAGAAATAGTTGCTATGGCACCTGGGTGGCTCAGTCAGCTAAGCATGACTCTTTTTTTTTTTTTTTTTTTTAAGATTTTATTTACTTATTTGACAGAGAGAGAGATAACAAATAGGCAGAGAGGCAGGCAGAGAGAGGGGGGGAAGCAGGCTTCCGGCTAAGCAGAGAGTCTGATGCGTGGCTCGATCCCAGGACCCTGAGATCATGACCTGAGCTGAAGGCAGAGGCTTAACCCACTGAGCCATGAAGGCGCCCCTAAGCATGACTCTGGATTTTAGCTCAGGTCATGATCTCAGGTCAGGGGATCAAGCTCCACCTTGGGACTGAAGCTGGCAGAGAAAATATTTACCTTAATTGAAATGATGAGCTTAAGTATTTAAACTACTTACACATTTTATATATATTCTCCCTCTTCCTCTGCCCCTGGCCTCCCCCACTCTCTCTCTTTCTCAAAAAAGTTAAATAAAGAAATAAAAAGATGGTTGCCAATACAGTCTAATTTATATCTTTTCTCTAGTCAAGACTACAAAAGACAACACAGTTGGGCATAAGTTTTTTCTAGTTTAAAGAGTGTCACTTACACCTTAACAATAACAATGTATTAGCAGAAAAAGGCAAGTTTTTAATCAATTGCATTTTATTTTATTTTTTAAAAAATATTTTATTTATTTCTTTGATATAGAGAGATCACAAGTAGGCAGAGAGGCAGGCAGAGAGAGAGAGGGAGAGAAGCAGGCTCCCCGTTGAGCAAAGAGCCCGATGTGGGGCTCAATCCCAGGACTCTGGGATCACGACCCGAGCCGAAGGCAGAGGCTTCAACCCACTGAACCACCCAGGCGCCCCATTTTCCTTTATTTTAAAAAGACTAAGAAAAAAATTTTTTAGAGAATACTATTAAACTGAAAAAGTATTGGGTCCATAGGTAAAATTTTAAAGAAAAACTATATTTGGTACCTAAATATAAGAAAAGTTTAAACACTCAAGCTCACTATTTCAGTTAAGGTAAATATTTTCTCTGCCAACACCTGTCTTGAATCCAGGGGTTTTAGCAAAAAGTGTAAAACTCTAAAGGACTTCTGGCTAACTTACGTATTTTGTAACAAGATCCGTTTGCCCTGTGATAAAAACAAGGGTTTACTGGCTTGCTTGCCCCTTTGTGGGTGACAAGGGAGTATAAGGTGCAGTCCGCACACACCTGCCTGCGCAGCCCCGTACCCGTGCGCAGTACACAGTCTGCCCAATTTGTTCTGGTGGCCTTAGATGAAAAGATATTGGGCTAATCCACTAGCACTCCGACTTTGCATCTTACTAACATGTTGCAGGGAGATACTGGAACCAAAGAAAAACTGAAAAGAGGTAACCAAACCATTTGTTGTAACAGTCAAAATGTTGACCCCCTTTAATCTCAATATATACCCCGTGCAAATCAGCACTTTTCTTCCAAAGGATTGGGGGCATATTCACTGAGGCACACTCCTAAAATGTCTAGTTCATTTACCACAACCAGTACTGAACCTGTTGGACCTCAGGGCCAGTGTATTAAGCATCACAGTTCTGTAGAGCTTTTATCCATGACAGGTCAGTAACAACAGTGCCATACATTTGTGAACACTTACTTCTTTATTTCATAACTACTCTGGGAGACATGCAAGTATGTTGTCCCTCAAGATGGAGAAGCAGAGAGAAGAAGGTCGGCTGAGCATAAACTCCATGCCAGGCCAACCTCTCAACCAGTGTTATCTCATTCTACGTCTCAAAGGGGCTTTGCCAGGGTAAACCCTTCCAGCAAGCCGTGGAACTAGAACTTGGGTGGGGGGCAAGCGCTTGGGGCACCTGGGTGGCTCAGTCGGTTAAGTGTCTGTCTTTGGCTCAGGTCATGATTGCAGGGGTCTGGGGATCAAGCACTGCATTGGGTTCCCTGCTCAGCAGCGAGTCTGCTTCCCCTTCTGCCTCTGCCTCTCCCCTCCGCTCATGCTCATGCTCTCTCTCTCAAATAAATAAATAAAATCTTAAAAAAAAAATTTTTTTTTAAATGGCTTGATATTCCTGGTTTATTCTCCTGCCACATTTTGACACTGTCTCCATCTCCAGTTCAAAAAGGCACTTAGCACCTTCCTTTGGGTGTTAATCACATCACCTCAAACCAGTTACAACTGGTTCCACTGAATCTTACTTTTCTTTCAGGAATATCCTGAACCAAGGCAGTTACAAAAACTAAGTATCTTCCATATTTAAAGAGTAACATCAAGTGGAATGCCTAAATATTTAAAAAAGCCATTTACTTCATTTTTTCCTTAAAAAGAGAAAAAACTGGCATCAATAAGTTATATATTTTGAGTTTAAAAACCAACTTCAGAAATAATTTTTTACAATGTTTTATTCTTGAACTGACTCAAGTAAGTAAAAGAATATGAGAATTTGGCGTGAATTTTTAGCATGATTTAATTATTTAGCTCTAACTTACTTGTTTAACAATTTTTGCTGCATCTGTGTTTCTCCTATAAAATATTTCCTTGTATTCATCCATCCAGACTTCTGCAAGGCGAACTTGGTTGCGAGCAATCACCTGAGTGCCTTTTGGAAAGGTATGAGGGCTTTTGCTGCGAAAAACATGTCCAACAACAGAGCAAGGCATAATCTCCAACTGCCCACCACATTGCCATACCTGATAATTAATGATATTTGTTTAATTTACAGTATATTTACAAAACCAAGTGTTGCTTTTAAATTCATCTTTAAGGTACTAATAAAAATAAAATGTAGAAAAGAAATTTATTAAAACTTCAAATAGTCTCTGTTCCTGGCCAGTTTAACTTAAATTCTTAAATATAAAAAAAACAAACAAACAATTTTATGAAATGGTACAAAAACTAAATACAACAAGGACATATTTTCAGAAAGTAATTTAACAAAATAGTGATTTTGAATCCTTCATAAAAACCAAATCCCACATTTCTTTTTTTGCAAACAATTATGTCAGCACTCTAATGTATACCAAAGACCAAAGGCTCTTTTGTATTTTGACTTCTATCTTCTTATATAAGATACATGGCCAGTTCACTTGAAACAAAGATTCTCTCTTGTATGGCAGGAACTAGCAGTCTCGGAGTAAGTGGACCCAGACTACATTTACCCTTGCATGTTCAATTTTGTAATTAAGAAAATAATTCCAGATAATACCCAAGTACAATCTTGTGAAGTAGTTGGTCATTGTTTAAAAATACTCATACCTATTTAGAGATAGTGGGTCAAAAAACTTATCTGGGAAATTATTAAATCAATACCTACTCACTTAAATACCGTGGCAATCAGTTCTGCCATAGTCACTAAGCAAAAAACCTAAAATGAAGACATGTTTAATAGTCTGTACTAGTATTAGGGCAAGAGGTCATATTCTCTCTTTTTTAAAACAAATCAGAAAACTCAGTGGTATTTTTAATGCAACAAGTTGTGCCTGAAATCTAACATGTGTTAGGGGTTGGGAAGGCTTAAGTGAATAAAGAAAGGCCCTTGCCTTGAGCAGCTCAAATTTGGCTAACTAAGCTCATCATTGCCATTCTGTGTTGCAGCCAGAGCTAAAACTTAAATCTTCTAGTCCTAGCTCAGTTTTTTTCCTACGACATTCCAGCCTAATAGATGAAAAATGAATGATAGAGTCATTGCAGAAAATGAACTCATGAAATCAAGTAAGTATATTGGAGACCATCCAAAGTTTTTGTTTTGTTTCTCATATTAACTTTTAATACGCATAGGAAAAAAGGAGCTCATTTAATGCAAAGAGTTAATGTCTTTTTAAAATTATACATAAATGTTTTTCCATTCTGACTCCCTTGATAATCAACCCATTTCCTGAAGCACTAGATTGAATTATATTTATCTTGGCTGGAATTCAGTAGCTACAAGTGCATTAATTGGTGTTATTGGCTGGACACAGGCGTTTAACTGATTCCTCTTGTTACATTGGCAGCAACAAGTAAATATATTAAGTTACATTTTAAGAGAAATACCCTTATTCTAGAATTTCTAGCAATTAAATTTTAGAAAGCACAAGAAGTAAAGACTGCACACATCTATGACAATCTGTATCAACCAGTTAGGATGAAATGTGTATTTTATTGTTTAATATGTACTATATTTATAAACTTACTCTGAAAGACATTTCTATATTTTCACCTCCCCAGATTTCCATTTCTTCATCGTAAGTTCCAATATATTCAAAATATTCTTTTGATATGGAAAAAAGGCCTCCTGCAAAAGTGGGTGTTCTGAAAAATAATCCATTGTCAAACTTTGTTAAAAAAAATTAAATAAGAAAAAAAGAACTTACTTAAAGAGCCAACTGAAATAAATTCCCCCCCAAAATTAAAGAGAGATCACAATTTCAAAGGTTTTACATAGATTAATAAAAACAAAAAATGCTATCTTCAGAGTCAAGTTTTGCGGGGGCACAGGGAAGAAGTTTAAATATCCTCTCCCAACAGAATAAAATTATGAAGTGTCTTCTAACCAAGCTTTAAGATTCTGAAGTAACGATTATGAGAAAGACGAAAGACCTCACATACTTCTAATTCCGAATTGGTAATATCATGAGTAAGTAAGTATATATATATGGCTTTTTTTATTCCCTACATAGAATGTGTGTGTTCTTTATTTTGTTAGTGTGAATGACGTTGGAGGCAAAAACTGTAAAAAGCAAAGAGTGAATATGTATTTAAATAACTGAACTGCATATACGACTTTGAAAGCTATCATCTTACTTAATTGGGTAGGTTTCATCTTTCCTTCTTTGCTTCTCATGATCAGGAAGTGATTCCCAGCCAAATGAAAGACTCCAGTCAAAGTTTCCACGGTTGTGATTACTTCCATAAGGAGAAGGTTTGTTGAACTCAAACGTGTTTAGATCTATGGATGCAATATCCGGACTCACCACGGCCGTGTAGTTCTCAGCAATTCTGGCCAACAAAGGTTCTAACCAGCCATAGAAACACTCACCTGGAAGGAACACAATTCTAATCAAGCCAATGAAGACACTGAGGGTTTTCTGTTTTGTTTTTTGAAGACAGTTTAGAGAAACAAATAATAGTCAATTGTAATTTTGAGCATTGAACATTGAAGAGATTTCTTTTTTCTTTTTCTTTTTTAGATTTTTTATTTATTTGACAGAGAGAGATCACAAGTAGGCAGAGAGGCAGGTAGAGAGAGAGGGGGAAGCAGGCTCCCTGATGAGCAGAGAGCCCGACGCAGGGCTCGATCCTGGGACTCTGAGACCATGATCCAAAAGGAAGGCAGAGGCTTAACCCAATGAACCACCCAGGCACCCCAAGGAGATTTCTTCAAGGTTTCTGTGATGAGATGAGGGTAGAGTGAAAAAGGTAAAGCAAAATTCAGCATAGTTAGGAAGTTTATTTACAGGAGATGATTTTTTTTTTTTTTTTTTAATCTTAGGAGGTAAAATGACACTGGCGTGTTTAAGTTTCAGATCTGTGTTTCCCTCTGAAATGGGCTATGAGTCAAAAGTAACTATTTGCTGATTCATGCCACCTAACCCTATAAGTGTTCTGAATTACTTAAACTTGTCTCCCTAAGTAAGGTATAGCAATCAAAATCCTCATTTCTCTAACTGAGCCTTAGGAGAAAATAAGTCAAGGAGTCAAAATATTTTGATTTTAGCAGTTGGAGAAGGACCATTCAAACCTGCCCCAGCCCTAATGGAAAGTGGGGGCAAAAGAATGCTATAAAAAAGTCTGGGCCCTGGTTGTGGGCCAGGCGCACTTAACACACAGAATTCAGGAGAGTCAGTCCTACCCCGGTCTCCCCATCAGGAGAATTTGGCAGTTATTAGGAGGACCACTTGGCATCAAGGAGATACATCAGATACATTTGCCTGAGAGGAAGAATGCCCAGTCTGACATAATTGTAATTCTGGACCATCAGAGGCAATATTGGAGAATAAACCATTTTCTTTTTAAAACACCTCTCTTGGATTACCTTCAGACCTCTCTGTTCATTTAAGAGCCAGGTATTAAGAGAGTACTGGATTTGAGAGCTCTAAAGAGACTCAGCAAGTCCAAAAGCCCTCTGTAAAAACTAGCATATAACCAAAACCATTTGCCAGGTCAAACATAATCAAAGGGCTAGCCAACTCAATTCAAAACTAAATACTCATACAAAGAGCATAACCCACTAAACTTACAGCTGACATTTTAGTAATTCCTAACATGCACTCTAAATATGGAATCTAAAAATGCTATATGCTATATATTTTACTTAAAATCATTGACACTGGAGAACAAAACCATTAAAAATTAAAGGGAAAGAAACAGTAGCAATAAAAAAAAAAACTGATACTATTCATTAAGAAATGCCAGAAGAAGTTGGAAGGGGGTATCCCTAATATAGCACAAGAGAAGTGTGCAAATCTTTGAAAAAAGAACTAAAATACAGAAATTTTAAGTATCAGGACCAGAACAAAGTTTAAAGATAGAATTCATTGCACTTAAAACTTTCATTCATTTTAAACTTTAAGAATCAAGAATAATAAGGAAAAACATTTTTTTTTTTTTCTGA
This sequence comes from Mustela lutreola, assembly GCF_030435805.1. NCBI lineage: Eukaryota > Metazoa > Chordata > Mammalia > Carnivora > Mustelidae > Mustela > Mustela lutreola. The sequence goes on along the minus strand of NC_081292.1, from coordinate 149,036,437 downwards.
CAGACTGTGTGTCTGGAAAAAATTGCCCAGGCAAGGATAACTTGCCAGGGAAGTTGGTCACTGAAGGATACTGGAGTTGAGGAGCCCAAAACACAGAGGAGGTAAGAACTCCATGTAAGTTAAAGGAGGTCCCTACCCAGAGCTGTAATCTGCTTCAGACATCATTGCTATAATCACCAGTTGAAAATGATGTTAAAGAAAATAGAATTAGTCATCTAAAGAAAAGTCTTCCTCACTTTTTAAACTATAAGGAAGCAGAGGGAAAATGTTACAACTATGTCTATACATACATACTTACAGTGAGCATCTAAAAATGTGAGGGTTTCAGCTGTTGCAACTGTTGCTCCTAGCAACCTTGCAGTGATCAGACCTTTTCTCTCTCTTTGTCTGACTATTTTTACTATTGAAAATTGTTTTATATATTCTTCTAGTTTATCATGTAAGTACTCTGTAAGAAAAAAAAATCAGGATTAAATCTTCCTAAGTTTATATTCATATATAACATATGAAATCTAATAAACCACAGAGCAATGATATCTCTACATTTATCATCTCAACAGTTGCACACATTCTTCCATTAAGATGAAAATTGTATCTTGAGCTCTTTAATGAAAAAATAGCCATATACACAAATCTTAACTTCTGAACTACTATAACACAAAATGTTATAACACAGACTTATCCTGTACATGCAATATCAATAAATATGTTTGGGGGAAAGCAGAGACTTCAAATGGAGTAGACCCCAGGAGTTAAAAAGACCCCAGTTCATTTAGGGGTCTAAGAACATTAGTTAAGGGAGTGAGGGAAACTGAATTTGGCCAAAAACATATTTGACACTTTTTAAAACTGGGATTTAAATCTGGAAATTTCAAGAAAAATGACAAGTATCAAAGGATTCTCTGATACTTAGTGATCAAAATAATTTAAAAACAAAATATTAAGGAAAATGGCAAATAGGAAAAGTCCAAGGTTATAACAGTTGGAAATATTTTTACAAAGAATCAGCATAAAATTTTTTGAAAGCTCTGGAGTCCTCTGACACAAAATCTTTTTTTCCAGTAAAAATATGACAGAAGAAATGAGCATGTAAGTGAGGAATGAAGCTAAAATAGGCTAAATCTTATTAATGGGTATATAATTTAAGATATTCAACATTCCAATTTGGATAAGAGACATAGAAGCAAGAGTTAAAACAGTAGGTAAAAGAAAACACATTAATCACGTTAGTCAGGTGTTGCTCATATCTTGAAATAAATTCATAAGTCTGCTTTTTCACCATTAAATTCATGATTCTTTGTTGAGTATATAATATAGTTCCTCAGGTAGCCTTCTTAGGCCCATACTATAGCCTCAGAAAGATCTTGGAATGCTGAGAACATAAATCAATGTCCTAGGGTAGGGGCACCTGGGTGGCTCAGTCTTTAACCGTCTGCCTTTGGCTCAAGTCATGATCCCAGGGTCCTGAGATGGAGCCTGCATTGGGCTCCCTGCTCGGCGGGAAAGGGCTTCTCTCTCTCCTACTCCCCTCTTGTGTTCCCTCTTGTGTTCCCTCTCTCCCTGTGTATCTCTCTGTCATATAAATACATTTAAAAAATTTTTTTTAAAATGTCCTAGGGTAGATGCTTGCTTCTGCCAGATTTCAGAAGCATAAATGATAGATGACTTTATCTGTGATTATGTATGTTTTCTTCCTATTCTTCAGTGGTACAGATAAATGAGTTGCTTATTCAAAGCCTAAACATTCATACAGGAGGTGAGAGACCATGAACAACTTCTGTAGAAAATAAGTCTAAACACTGTTGCCACAGAGTAAGAGACTAAATTTTTAAATTTTTAAACTTAAATTTTTAAGTACCTCAGAATTAATTCTCTGAAAAGCAAGCAGGATTGTAATTTGTCTTAAAATATAAACAATGGATTTTCCTGTTTTAACCATAGTCTTGACTTATAAAATAGAAACTTATATAAAAACATTTCAAAGGCCTTAATGGAGATTGATTTTTTTAAATGGAGTCACTACAGATTTCTTTAGTGAACTGTCCCACTGTTGGATTTGTTAAGGCATTTTTTATTTACCCACAACTTCTGAACTTCCTATAAATTTTTACCTGTCCCTTAAATTCAATCCCCATCCATAACCATCTTTTTGTGAGGCTAAGAGTGCAAAGCTGTGAAATCAGATCTCCTGGGTTTATCTATTTATAGCACCCATTACTTTTAGCTGTATGACTTTAGGTAAGTTATTTTATTTTACCTATACCTCAATTTATCTCTAAGATGGGGATAATAATACCCTCACCAGGGATTGCTGGGAAGATAAAATGAAAGACTGCTATACAAATAAAGCATTTAAGACAGGGCTTACCACATGGTCTATGCTCTGAAAATGCTGATTATTTTTGTTTTACTATCATTGGGACTTACCTATCTCTGTCACTTGATTATCCACATATTTTTGCTGCTCTTCCCTAAACCAACTGAAATCAGGGATTATCGTTTCTACCTCACACACTTCTTTAGACTAGGGACACATTTTCCACAGGGGGTACTCATCATTAGACCATTTATTCAATAAGACAAATTAATTACATTGGTATGCAAAGATATCCCTCATCAAGAAAACGGTTGCAAATTTATTAATTGTAATAAAGAATTATAAAAAATATTCAGGCCCTTTGACTAAGCAGTCTAACTTACCTAAAGACACAATTCAAATAGAGGAAAATAACATTAGCACAAAGATATTCATTTTAAAGTATGATATATATTAACACTGTGGAGCAAGTGAAGGTGAATGGTTAAGTGAAATGCATCTAGTCCATCATGGTCATCAAAAATAAAGTTCTGAAAGTGAACGAAATGAGCTAATAAGAATATTACATGAAAATGTCAGATTTCAAAATTGATTTCTTACATGGATATAATTAGATAAACATATGCTTATTTAGGCAGTGATTAAGAGAAATAGAAAAATTAAAATGAAATAGGAAGATTATGACCGGATATCATTTTTCTTTCTTTTTTTAAAAATAGTTTTTATTTATTTGAGAGAGAGCACATGCGAGAAAGAGCATGGGCCAGGAGAGGGACAGAGGGAGAAGCACGCTCCACCTCAGGGCAGGGAGCCTGATGCTGGGCTAGATCCCAGGACCTTGGGATCATGACCTAACCCAAAGGCAGATGCTTAACTAACTAAGGCATCTAAGGTCCCCACCTTTCTTTCTGATTTCCTTGAAGTCTACTAATTTTATTTTAAAATTAAATTTATAAATTTTATATTTTTATAAAAAATATAAATTAAATTTATAATTAAATAACAGAAGTTACTTTCGACTAAAGGCTTACTACAATAGCCTTATTGTGGCCCTAATTTCTCACTGCTTGAAAAATCAAACAAAATAAAAATAATTGGAGAAGAAAGCACACAAAACCAAAGCAGGAATTAAAAAAAAATTTTTTTTTAAATGACAAAATGTATCAGAGACGTTCAGAACTTCAATCTCTTAAAACTCTATGGACTGCAGACCAAGTAGAAAGAATTGGAAAAAATTCAGAACACCGTAGGCAGTAAATAAATTCATCGATTACAATTAAGTAGTGATATAACCTGGGTAAAAGGACTAGAAATTCAAGTCATAAATCTGTATGTAGTGTTACCCATAAAGAGGAGACTTAAATTAAAAAACTTGCCCATTTGGTGACTAGGTTTCACATCCAGGTCAACAATCTATGGTGATAAGCAATCTTAGTCCACTTAGATGCTAATGTAATTTCAAAACATAATCTCAGTTCATTCATGGTATTTTGAAATAATAGAAATGTTGAGGATTATATGAAGAAATAATTAAATAAATCAAGTTAATAATCTTATACTCTATTCAATTATTATCATTTCATAAGTCTGGATAAATCTTGTTATTGGTGACATGTCACTTAATAAGCGGTAACTTTTTCTTTTTTCATAGTACATAAAATGATGGTTTATCTTAAAAGAGATGTTGTTTTGGATTTGATGGAAGAGTATTACTATTCCCGTTTTATAGATGAGGAAATAGCTAGTTAGAATTAGAGTTGGAATTTGACCTTCAAGAATTTGGATCCAAACCCAGTTCATTCAGGAATAAATTTTGTGACCATTGAAATAATCTGTATCTGATCGGTATTTAGAATACTTGTACTGTTTGAAAATTTAGCAACTTAGGGTATTTGATTAGCTTTGTGATTCCAATTAAAAATGTATAATTTAATAACTGACAATTGACTTACAAGTTTAAGTATATATGCATTAAAGAATTTAGCTAACTTTGTAAACAATATTGGAATATTTAGCAGCCAAAATAAAACAGAATGTAGTGACTCTTTAATGATTTTTATCTACTCATTTATATTACTAATTAATGTATTATTTATATTAACTCATCTTATCTTCAAAACAACACCAGGACTTACGCATTACTTATGTATTTCATCACTCCTAAGCTGCACAATTGGATACTTATAATCAGTGGCATCTTTGCTTAATTGGCTGTGTTTTTTATTCAAGTGGTAAACAAACTAATGATGTATTATACAATAAATTTGATGAAATATGGCACTTTCCCCATTTTAAAGAAAAAGAAACTAAGGCATAGAGGGATTAAGTAATTTGCCCAAATTACATAGCTGGTTAGGACCAGAGCTGGGATTCAAGCCAAGATGGCCTGAGTCAAGATTCAAGTTTGTGTTCTTAACCACTATGCCTTACAATAAAAATCTTACACTGAGAACTACAAAGTTATGGATCATGGTACTTCATACATTTCTGAACTCTAAAATATTTAAATATGGACACCCTTAGATTCTACTTTCATCCATCATACCTACCATTCAGGGTATTATACTCAAGTTCTGAGGTGGCATGCAGAGAGTACAATATAATAAAATAGACTTTGGACAACATCACATGGATTTACTTGGGAAACAATCTAATTTTCATGTGCCTTCTTACCATCTACACTAGCATCATCCACCAAAATGATTTCCTTCAGCAGTATGGCAGGGGAAGAATAAAGCACACTGTGGACAGTTCTAAGCAGCGTGGACCAGGCTTCATTATGAAAAACTATTATGACACTGGTGGTAGGCAGGGGAGGACAGCGCTTAAATTTTTGTTCAATACATCTAGAAGAAGTCAAAGAAGTAGAAAAACAATTATGAATTCTATTACTTTATTTCACAGCTATGTTGTTACTAATATCATTATTTAGACTTTATCACCATAGAAACAATAGTGGACAAATTTTTTCTATGTAAGTTGATCTTAATGTTATGTAAATATAAATAGATCACAACAAATTTTTCTACACAGAGATCATATCCACTGATACAGACACCATGTCAAAATTAAAGTATGCTATTGTAAGTTTTCTCAACAAGATAATTCTAAAACACAAATAATATTTTATAAAAAATTAAAATAACCTACAAGTGAGACAACCTGTAAAAATAGCAAATACTTGTAATTGCTCAAATAAAAACCAAGTTTTTCTCCTTCCTTGTAGAAATCATTCATTTTTCTCATTGCTTGCAATTTTTTAAACAGTGCAACTTTATTAAATGAATATATATCTTTGCAGGGATTCTTATTTTCCTAAGTATGTAATAATTTTCAAGTTTTTAAAATCAATTTAATCTATACTTGAACCAAAAGGGAACAAAATGGCTTACCATATAATCTATGTTCATGATTCAGCAAGACTTATTAAGTTGCTACCATATGCCATGCTGTGTTAAAGATTTTGCTCCAATAATCTGATCGACCCATAGTTTACTTGACTAAGATCTAGCATCTTAAAATACTAAACTTAAGAATTTTAAATAAAAATCCCAAGTCCATGTTAAAAATCCTGTGATCCTGTTGTCTTAAGAAACATTGATAGGCACAAGGAGAGCGATCATAAATAGTTTTTGACTGATTAATGGTACTATCACCATTAGTTAAACACATTAGTTACAAATTGATCGTGAATTCATTTTTATAATAACGTCTTCCTCAAAGAAAATAATCTTCATATGAAGCCACTGGGTGTGGACGGCTCTGTATGGTCTCCAGCCTTTGAGACTGAAGCTGACCACAGTCCCTCACCTACTGAGTTGGAAGTGAGATCAAAAGATTTAATTTCTTTTGATGTAAACCTGGTGATTCACAGACCTGGGGATAAAAATATATGTATATAAAAAATATATGTTTATAAAAAATAAAAAATTAAAAAAAAAAAAAAAAAAAAAAAAAAGATTTAACATGCAGCAGAGGGCTTCAGACCACTATAAAACCAAACAAAGTGACCCTGGGACACAAAAGATGTGTGGTCTATGGTAAAGATAAATAAAATAACTATCTTTAAGTTCACTTAAAAATCATAAATGGTTGTACAACTTTAGACAACAGAGTATAAAATCCTCCCGCACAAAGGGTACAACAAATAGAGTGTGTGAACAATCCAACAGTGCTGTTCAAGCCCAAAGATAAGGACGTAAATCATTCACTTATGGAGATAAGAGCCTAGCACACTTCAAATGCTCTGTGAGGGTCAATGGAGAAACCAGAACCCCCACTATGATACCAGAGGCCTGGGAAAGCCACCCTGAGAGAGATATCCTATAAACTCTCACGAATCACTCTCACAGCCATACCTCAATATGAATGTGTTTCAGATCCTTTTCTGAGAAGAGGTCTTTAGGGTGGAATATTTGTAGTGATAAAAAAAGGAGTTAGATTGAAGATAAAGTTATTAACAGAGTATGTCAACACTGCTGAGTAAGAAAAGGAGAGGAAGGTTATAAGTGAAAGTGATTTTGCTCTCTCATGCTTTCATGATTTCAAATAAATATGCATAGTCAGAAGCAAATAACCACATTCATCCTCACTGACAGATGAAAGCAAATGATTTATTTTAGATTGAATTTTGGATAAACTCAATAAGAAATAAAGTCCAAACACAAACTACCTATTCATAATTACTCTTGACTCACAATTACACAGAAACAAATGACTAAATATAAGCTTATATTTTTAGGACATAAAGGTTTACAAACCAATATAAAGTAAAAGTAAAAATTACTAAAAACTCCATGCTATTTTCCTTAAAACAAAACAAAACCAAAAAACCCTTATGACTTAATTGTTTTATAAGCATTTTGGGAAGGGAGTTTTGGGATTAAAAAAGAAATTCCCCTATATTTATTTGTCATGTGACTAATCAATATACTAATTGAGAATTACAAAAAGGCTTTGAAATTTAAAATATAAAACCTCACAAAAATTCACATAAAATATGATCACTTTACTCTTATAAGGCTTCCCCTCAGTTTAAGCTAGGATTTATCTGCTTAACTGATAACTATTAATATCAAGCAAAGGTGTCATGTTATACCATTAATGCAAGTGATAATAAAATTTCACAGTATGATTTCATAAACTCCAATTACTCCAAAACAATTTAAAAAAGCATGTTAAACTTATGCTTTAGACATTTTTTCACATGTCATTTAAAGTAGTGAAATCAAATAACTTGCCAAACTGACTGCATATTCCCAGTCAAACCATTCAGAAAATTTGGGATATAGATGGGTGCTTAGATTATCAGTTATAGGAACATCTGCCTTTGGGAGACCCTGGATCTATACTTCTAATGAGCATGGAAAAGAGCAGCAATTCTTCAGAAAATTTGTTCCTTACTTATATAGGTTAAATTTAAAGTAAGAAAGTGTTAAATCTTCACCAGTTCTTCACAGTTTTAGATATCCGGTTTCTACCAAAAAAAGGTTGTTTTGAGTGCTTAGTTGTTTTTCACTTAAAATGATTTCATTAATTAATATTATTGTAGCTCCTCATGCTTTATCGGAGGGGGAAAAAACTTATCTTTTTTTTTAAGATTTTATTATTTTTTATTTTTTATAAACATATATTTTTATCCCCAGGGGTACAGGTCTGTGAATCACCAGGTTTACACACTTCACAGCACTCACCAAAGCACATACCCTCCCCAATGTCCATAATCCCACCCCCTTCTCCCAAACGGAAAAAACTTATCTTGAGCTGACATTGTCACATCAAAGAATAAAAATTGTGCTTCTTAATTTGTGATGTAGATTGCTTTTCATTAAGACCTCTCCCCAAATCAAATGCAATACTGCATTTTAGCTATTAACATAAGAAACTATTCTGTGTCGTTATAAAGGCAGAATATTTTATAGATATTCATTGTTTCTTCACACATTGATTTAAAAATGATGAGCACCTTAACTTTGAATCACACAGGTAGAATAGAGAGACAGAAGTATAATCTACACAACTTCAATATCGAGGGATTCATATAGTGAGAATGAGAGGGTCTCTCACCAGGTATTCATGATCATACATCTAGAAAAATATAAGTGAAGCCATAGACTTAAGTCTATAAAAGTTCTTTTCTTCAGGTTCACTTCCAAATATAATTCTACCATAACCAGAAAGCAAATGTGTGGGCATCACTTGTAGTTTGTCTACCTTACACTTTCAACAAATCAACAGATGATTTGAAAGTGGTAGAATTTATCTTAGCCTATTTGAATTCAAATAGAGCATTTGAACACTACCTCAAAGATAAGTAAGGAGAACATAGTAGGATCTGGAGGGAAACCATAGTAAAAATACTGTGTACTTGAGATAACATGGAAGTAGTGTTGGTCTCTCTGAAGCAAAAGGAGACAACTCTATACATAAGATAATCAAGAAAACGCTAGAGTAAAAAAACATAATTGAATGTGCAATTTAACAATATTGTTCCTCAAAAGAAAGGTTACAAAATGTTAGATGGCATTGTGAAATACAATTACAATATTGAAAGTAACCACAAAGTCTGTGACTTACTTCATATAATATTCTTATCTAATAAGAATATTATAGAATATCCAAAGTCTTGGCATTTTTTTAAACATTTCTATTTATTTCATAACAATACACAGAGGAAAAGAAACAGCTCCTCTGCCTCCCACATTTCCTGTAAAATTGCCCCCTATTCCCTACTTAATAGATTAGAAAACTAAAGCATTTAAGAATAGAGGATTTCTATGTGGCTCTACAGAAATCAGATCTAAAATTTAGTTTTCCAGTTTGTAAGGTAACAAGTTCTCACATCTACAGTGCCTCATTGAGCATAGGTATGGACAACCTCAATAATAAGAAAAAGCATAATTAGACAAATTAAACAGCAATTGCTGATATTTTGCCTCAGTGTGGCTGAAAAACAAGCACATTCCTTAGTTAATCCCTCTCCCCCTGAAACCTCAATTTTAAACAGTAAACAACAAATATTCTTCAACATACTCAGGAGGTCGAGTGTCTGGTCCAAGATCTCGGTGTAAAGAAATCCTGTCACTTGCAAAAGCATTAAAACAGTGTTTTGCTTCTCCACGTTCTTTTTCCTTCTGTTCTTCAACACTTAAATTGGTTGTCTTGAACGCTTTACCAGAAGCACCAGGTGCATTGGAATCCTGAGGTGGGCGGTCAAGAACCGGTTTCAGTTCTGCTGCTGTGTAATATCCTTGCAAACAGGGTCTCTCACCAGCATCAATGTTTTGCCTGACAGGTGCTCCTATTTGCATTTTTGGCATCGCATCTTTAATATTGTTTACAGCTTCTAACATTAAATCAAACACCTTGTTTTTGTTTATATTTCTTTCCATCCTTGATTCCTCTTTGGAATATTGAACACTTACTTCTCTTTGCATTAAAATCAAAAATATTATAAAGAAAAAAATTACTGCACCAAGCTTCCAGAATTTTTTATGATAATGTCTTTTAAGATGTAATTTTACTAGTCGTTTTATGTGAGCCATTCTGACATTAAAAGCTTGCCACTTGACAAATAACAGTTATAGTTTCTTCTGTAACTTATATTTTTTATCATAGATTTGCTGGCAAGAAGATTTCATTAAAGGGTAATACCTATAAACAGAAATGATAAATGGCATTAGCAGCTATTCATTCCTATAAGCATAGCTCAATTCATTCATTCAACCAACAGCTAAACATTATAAGCTATAAACAATGTATTCTTATGGTTAACAAAAATACAAAGATATCTTGCCCTCAAGAAAATTACATTTTTGGAAGAGTACATTGCTATAATTAGCTATAATCTACTGACTTTATAAAATATTAGGGATTTCTCTCCAGTGGGGAAAAAAATACCTTGTAAACTGTGGCTAATATCTATTATGTGATAGGCACACAATTATTTTTATAAACAAATTTAGAGTATTTTTAAAAAGATATCTTAACTCAATGACCAAGGGGCCAAAGGACTTCACTGAATTGATTATAAAGAAAGGGGGAAATCCATAAGAAAGCAAAAGTATACAGGTAGTGTTAGGCATACATCTAAAGTAGTGGCTTTGATTTTATGGAATTTGCCCGCAACTTATGAACCTCTGCTCCAAATGAATCAGTTAAGATTACAAAGCAACTTCAAAAACTCAGAAACTGGCATGTTCTCAAATTTGTTCACCTGATAATACTTGTGAATCCTGACAGAACCAAGAAAGACTAGAAAATTAAAAGCATCTATTTCATTGTTATTCCACAGCTATTTTCAACAGCTCACACAAATACAAAATCTAACAGCAAAAAGAAGATGGCACTAAGATTTACTTGAAATGACTCTAAACAGGCAACAGAGATTTGCCTTACTTTGAGTTACAAAAGCAATGTCTGGTTTAATAAAATACTGCTTGCAGTTGACCCTAAGAACAGAGCAACATGTTTATTAAACTCTAATATAGGCCACCAGAAATGAAAGAAAGAAAAAGAAAAAAAGAGAACATTGATGACAGCCTGAGTCACAGATAAAGCTGATTTTCTTTACAATGATCTTTAAAAAAAAGGTATATGGAAGGGTTTCAGTATATAATTACATACTATGCACCATGATACTCAATCAAATTTGCAGGGCAAAGGGGAAGGAAAATGACTTTTCCCCTAAATCCTAAACATATTTTAGATATTTTAAGTCAAATTTAATTTAAATAAGTGAAAACTACATTTGACACTTTATTCAGTTTCCACAGATATTGCTAAATTAAAATTAAAAAGCCAAGTTTTATGATGGATTCTCTCACCTTTAGTAAGACATTTTAAGCTAAATAAATAAAATAGGCAGAACTTAGTTCTATATTCTGCTTCTATTTGGAAAGATACATGTATGTACGTATGTATGTATGTATGTATAGAATAGACACTTTGGCTTCAAAAGATAATTATAATGTATATTGCTCATAAAAATGAGATTTTAACATTTCTGAGTTTCTGTTGCTTTAGGAGACTCATGTAAGAATTAAAATGACCTGGTAAGCTTTTTACATTACTTGAAGACATTATGTAAATAGTTTCAGAACCACACAATTGTTGCTGTGTAATTTCTTATGTAGCAAATGTTGTGCTAAACTCTGGCTACCAAATTAAAGATAATTCTTACTCTCAAGGAGCAGAGATTAGTATGAAAGGTGGCATGCCAACATGCAACCACAAAACAGTGTGACATGTGCTAAGATGGAAGACTATGAAAGCAATATGGGAGGTAAACAGAAATGTTGGGGAATTTTTGCCAAAGATAACACTGGTGAGCAGTATCATAAAAGATAAGCAATTTTCAGGCAGATGGACAAGAGAGAAGCGAGCAAGAGAGTGACTGACGCAAAGACATAAAAAGCAAGACAAGACATGGGCAGTCCAAGTGGAAGACACAGAGAGGAAATAGCAGGAGGGGACACTGGGACGTCACTTGAAAACCAGCACACAAAGTGAGACAGGAATCCACCAATTTTATTCCGAGTGGAAGGAAATGGGTGATTCTAAGGAAGACTCATAACCATATTTATGTTTTAGATAAGTCGGTTTCCTCAGCACTGGTAAAGGCGATGGATACCAAAGAAATGAGGAAGGTAGAAAGGACGGAGAGGACCGGTCAGGAGCCCAGGAAGTAGAATCAAATAGAATTTGGTGAGAGAAAGTGAGGAATGGAAGGTGGATGGCTGACGTGATGACATTAACAGAGGCAGGGAATACAGGAAGCAGGGTAGGCTTGGGAGTGGGAGTTAGATAATTGGTTCTGTTTGGGAGACAAATTTGAGATGCTGATAGAGGACTTCCAAGGTGAGTCCTCATGAGCAAAAAGATATACAGGACTGAAAATCGGAGAAAAATTCTGTGCTAGAGAAGAAAATGTGGGAGTCAGTCTTGGGGTACAGAAGAGTTCACCTACAGTATATACAGTAAAGAGGCCAGCGAAATAGCTACATTTAAGGGGTAGGTGGGAAAAAGATAAACTGGAAAGAAAGAGCAAGGGGATTATAAAAACAAAATAGAGGACAGTCCAGGGAAAACAGGTTAATAGATCAAGTATCCATGTCAAGTGGATATAGACTCTACAACTTGCAGTTAACCCTTTAGAGATGTTAATTCTTTGACAGTTGGTTCATCTTTAAAAGTAAACTGCACTAGACCTAGTCCAGTGGATTTTAGTGCAACACCAGGAATGAACCTTGGCAGAGAATCCACTAGACTCGTACAGTCTTGCCTCCAAGATCTAGGGCTTAGGACCTAGGGTGCATTCAGACTAACGGGGCAACAACCTGTTCTAAGAGATTCTAGGAAGGTAAGAACAGGCAAAAGTTGAAGCTTCATAGGATAATTGTCACCTATGAATTACTACGTGATCACCTTTAACTACAGTTTGATAAATAGATATAAATCAGCCTACGTTCACCCTCCTTCCTATCCCTGAGTCAACGCCCAAAATCCCCTTCTGCAGTGCTGCTAGTGATACTCGATCTCCTGAGCAACCAGATGTAAACTAGATCAGGAATTAGACAAGGAATGAGCTGTTCTTCTTAGGATGTTTCAACAACACATAAACCAGGAAAGGGTGCAGAGAAAGTATAGAGTAAGGGAAATGACAGAACTAGATACTTCTGTAACAGTGATGGTTTTCCCAAAACATATGGCAGAAATCATATTTGTGGGTAGGGTGAGGAATGAGAAAGAAGGATGGAATTAATGAGGTAGTTGGAAGAAAGTTCTTTTTTAGGAATGAATTATAAACTAGAGAAGTTCTTCACCAATAGGGCAAATAACCCTATCATTGTGTGTGTTTGTCTATCTAAGGAAGTCACTCAATTAGTCAGTCTTAGTTTAGGATGTATCCAATGAGGGAGTCAAGAAAAGCTCATGAAGGACACAAACAGTGTCTCCCTTTTTCATGGTTGTTTCTCTGGTACTTACCAGAATGTTGGTGACACAGTGAATACCCAGTATAGGTTTAACTAGAAAAGGAAGAAGGACCAGGATTTCATATATTATTAGAAATAATAAAACAATAACTCACTTTTGATACCTTACTTAACATTACACAGGTTCTCACTTAGTCCTCCAACAATCTTGTGAAGTCATTCCCATTTTACTGACAAGCACGGAGAGTCAAACAGATTAAGGGGCCTGGCCAATACCATTCTTTTAAGTGGAATGGTAGCATTCTCCCAGCTGTGTTCAAATTTGATCTAAATTACTAAGCTTTTAACTGAAGTTATCTGAAATAAGACCTTTAAGGGTCAAAAATTGATTCTCTACGGACTCTTAGGTGGCTCAGTCAGTGAGGGAGCTGACTTTTGATTTCAGCTCAGGTTGTGATCTTGGGGTCTTGGGATAGAGGCCTGAGTCAGGATCTGCTCGCAGTAGGAAGCATGCTTGAGGATTCTCTCTCTCCCTCTCTCTCTGCCCCAACCCTGCTCGCATGCTCTCTCTTTAAAATAAATAAATAGATCTCAAAAAATTTTTGATACTCTAAATGTAAGGACCTAAGGGAAAAACCTAAGGAAGAACTACAAATAGCTTCATATCAGGTAAGGTTTTCTGGACAAATGAGTTAAAAAGGAGAAGAAAAAAAAACTGTTTCCAGAGCATATTTTTAGAAATAAAGATTCAGAATAAGACTGTGGATTTTAACAATGGAGGATTCACAGATTGAGACCTTTGAGTAGCAAGAGTCTACTAAAGTTGGAACAGGATGATTTCTTCTTTTCAGATTATTTCAGAAGGGAAAAATGTACTTTTATCCGTTGCTGATCACTTGAAGATTCCAACATAAATCTCCCAGGAATTTTTATATGACTTTTCTGCCCCTTGTTGCTAATGTGCACTATTAGTCTTCCATTAATGAAAATTATACTCTACATCAAGCATCTCTATCAGTGGTCTTCAACTCTGGGTACACAGTACCAGAAAGCTCTTTAAAAAGAGTGTCTCAGGCTTCCCCTCTAGAGAGTTTGATTTAATTGTTCGAGGGACAGGGCATAGGGCCTGTTTTTGTTGTTATTTTAGGCTCTCTAGATAATTCTAAAGGGCAGCAGGTGCTAAGAATCACTGGTCTAGGTCAGAAGACTTTGGGCAAATCAAACTAGCACCTGAAAAGGAAAGGTCTATGTCTATCCTAAGGCAACCACACTATTAATTTCTAATATTCCAAGGACAGGTTTTTCAAAATAGATTCTTGATATAAAATGAGCAAGAGTGGGGTGCCTGGGTGGCTCAGTTGGTTAAGTGACTGCTTTCAGCTCAGGTCATGTTCCTGGAGTCCTGGGATGGAGTCCCAAATTGGGCTCCCTGTTTAGCAGGGAGTCTGCTTCTCCCTCTAACCCTCTCCCTTTTCATGCTCTCTAATTTTCTTTCTCTCTCAAGTAAATAAATAAAGTCTTTTTAAAAAAATAAAAAAATAAAATGAGCAAAAGTTATTTTGACTTACAGAGATTAGATGAAATCCAAAGCACGGATAACCCAAAGTTTCCTGAAAAGGCTTATTAGAGATTAATGCTGATATAATTGATGCACTGGGGTTTTATTGCAAATTATGGTGCTGTAAAATCATTTTAAAAATATTTTATTCCCATCAGACTCTGAACAATAAAACACAATAAACAAATGAATTAACGAAAACCAGGATACTTGATTCCCATTCCAGGGAATAACATCATATTCCTAGATCTCACTACTTAGCAAATTTGAAGACCTATGTGAAAATAGCCAGTGAAACAAAATAAATTTCTCCTAGAATCAACTTCCAATTAAACTCAGAAGTTTCAGAGATTAAAAAACAAAAATCAGCATAACAGCAATTTCAGAATATAGAAATGATTAGTAGGTGAAGTTCTTGTTCTTATTGTATGTTCTAAACCTTTAAATACATCTATCTAAAATGGTCATTTGCTAATTATAAAACATCAGCTTCACAGGAGATAGGAATACCATGAAATCATTTTTTAAAACTAGAAAAAAATTAATTTAAATTCAAAGTCCTTCTAAATTCTAAAGTATAAATGTCTAAAATTAGAAAAAAAAGTAAAATTCCGAGGCCTCTGGTCTTAAAGAATATCAATCTATATCCTAATATTATATGTAGACATTATAAGAGGGCATTAATAATAAATAAAAATATCCACAAAATGATATTTTAAAAGACTAAAACAATATGCATGAATCTAACAGATTCTCTGTGGAGACTGGGTTAAAATCAATGGATTATTCTTAGGGGTAAAAATATCTTTCTCTCTGAACAGAAAGAACTGAAATATCACAAATTAAAATAACTACAAAGCTGTGGCACCAGTTCTGTAGACTATGGTTTCTCAAACTCTACTATAACAATAAATCACCTGAGGATGTTGTTTAAATACAGATTCAAATAGGAAAAGATCAAGATAAAATCCATCTTTAGTCTCTGTTGTCCCTTCCAGGTGGAAAGGACACATTGCAAAAACATTAGTTGTTAGTTTAATTTAAAAATTCCAACTGAAGCAATCTCCTAAAGCAGTGAAAACAGAACATTTCATAACTGCACATGAAAGTAACATTTAATAAAAGAAGAGGAAAGTGTTTCTTTCCATTTCCTGTTCCTATATTCCTGACAATAAACTCTTTTTTTTTTACATCCTCAGGGATTTGGGGTCTGGTTCCAGGTGACTTTAACTGGCATAAAGCCTAATTGGTATATGAAACTTGCTTGCTACCGCATGAATGAAAGCATGTTATAAAGGGTTAGGAGTAATCACAAAAGACCAAAAAATTACAAAGCTCTATACCTATAATGTAGTATAGATTATAGATTAAGAAAAGTATACCATTCCTCTCTCTGCCTGCTTCTCTGCTTACTTGTGATCTCTGTCTGTCAAATGAATAAATAAAATCTTAAAAAAAAAGTATACCATTGCAAAATTAATACATATTGGATCATTGCCACACATTATCATCTAGATTTCCTAATCAAATTAAAAAAACAACAACAACAACAACAAAAAACTTGCCCTAATAATAAACCTTATGTGCTTGGGCAGAAATTGTATTAAGTGCCCTCATCTGCTGGTTAGGGAAGGGAGGAGTGGCAGGAAGTCATTCTGCTTGTATTCATTGTTAGAATCAAATTTCACGGTGACTTGTTGTTGTGGTTTGTTAGTTTTGATTATGTTTAAGTCTGTGTCCATATCCTTGTCTGCAGTTCTTCTGAGCAGGAAGTGACTTGTGGATGTATGACAGGTGACAAACACTGACGCAAAGCAAATTGCACTGAGATGGCTACATGCTGCCTCCCAGGAGGAGGAGGCAGAAATACCCCAAAGATCCCAGCTAAAGACTAGAGTTGTGCTGGCTGGCTGGAAAATGCCACCAGCAGACAGCTAACTGCATGTAATTGTCATAGAAGAGGATGGCTTTCTGAACAGTCGTCTCTGCAGGTTATGTGACAAATAGCCTACTGACATAGCCGACTGCCAATAACTTAGAGGCACAGGTTTTAATATAGAAAAGCGTGTGGTCAAACATCCAACTTCTCAGCTAAACCTGGTCAGATAAGCATCTCCATTAGCAATATTATCTTTGAAGGTGAAAGGTTATAGAAAGGCTCTTGATTTCTGGACCAGCCAATTCTACGTTTACAGCTTGGAGCAAACAAGTAATTATGGAATTATAATACTCTTTCGGGAGAGGGCAGGATGATGGTGAAGGGGAGCTCACGTACTCTCCAGCTACTGTGAATGAATCTGCAGCAGGAGGCAGATTCTGGAGGTAGCTATGAAAGCTATATACTGATAATTTATGGCATAGTAGAGAGTAATTTTGAGGAGTGATTTGAGTGGTCCTACAGATTACCCACTTACCTAGTACTTCCCCTGGACAGAAGGACTACATTTTAAAAGGTTTGTCTGTGTATTTACCTTGTAAACATAATAGATGGCCCTCAGATTAGTAAGGAGACAGAAACTACATAGTGATTTGAAAAAGGTAAGTTATCTATTATTAAGAGAGGACTGGAGTAACAGGGAATTGAGTTAGTGAGTGAAAGAGAATTTTAAATAATATAGGAGTAGACTTAAGGGGCAACCACTATCCACAAGGCTGAGATGAGGGCCCAAGAAAGAACCCTCCCCTCACCCGCACTGAGAACCAGAGATCTCTGTTGAGAGAGCACAGTGTTGGCTTCCTGATGGTGGAAAACCCACAGATGTGTCTCACTAGTGAAACTCGTCCAAAAAATCTGCCCTCTGGAGTTCCAGAAGAAGCCATTCAGAGGGAGGTATCAAACCCTGGAACTTGCTATGTGCTTAGGATAACTGTTGGCTTCTGGGTGCGGATGGCCTCTGGAGTTAAAAAGCTGTCCCCTACAGTCTAGTGCATTTTCATGTATAGCCTGGGCCAATATGGTGCCAAATTGGTCCTGGAATAAAATTTGGGAAGCAGGCTCCCTAGATACCCAGTTTTGTGGGGCCCCCAGTGTGCACATGTGTGGGGTCTAACAGAGAGTGTCGGGATCAGTGACTTAGGCTAGGGAATAGGTCCATGATGTCTATGATCCCAGGGTACAACATTACTGCCCAAGTCAAGCTCTGGAGAAAGTGGACAGGCCAGGGGTGTGCCAGCTCTAGAGAAAGATGCACCATGCAATTACTTAACAGTAGAGAAAACTATGTGGAGGCTGAGAAGTAGAGAAAAAGTATGCCCAGAGAGAGCCTAACCAGGAAGCCACCCTGAAGCCAGAAAGGGAAACACCTTCTACTTTTCAGTGTCCCTCCAGTGCCCTCTATTGATAAGGCTTACCATCAATGCCAGTCAGCAAAGGAGAAATATCGACAGGGCCCTCACCCATTACTGTAGAGCAGAAGAGAATAAATTTGGAACTGAGAGACAATAAATTGATAACAGCATAATCTACCCTTTTGACTACTCAGTTTCCATATGCACACACTTTCTCACACATTCGAACTCCTGTACAATTACAAAACAGCTCTATATTCCACCAAACAAGATGCAAGGATCCTCCTTACAAGTGCAGAGGAAACCTCGAAATGAGATGCAGAGTGCCAACAGCCACTGTACCCATTACTGTGACAATATGAATTACTTTTCAAATTCGGTCACAATCCCACCAAACATTTTTACCTAAAGACTAAATTATAAACTTAATTTCTAACAACGTCAATGTAATAATTTGTTAAAAAAAAAAAGAAAAGAAAATGGGAAGGAGAAAAGAAAATGTTGCCTCCCAAAATAAAGGTCGATTAAGTATAGTAACAACTGAATGTCCAGAAATGTTACTGAAGAGCTCCCAAATTTCTGTGGGTCTGATTATCCTCTGGTTCTCATATACTTCACAAAGATATCTAAAGTACTTGCTACTTCCTGTTCATCAGATACAATCAATATAATATTATCAACATAGCAAATCAAAGTGATATTTTGTGGATTGTTGGGATAATTGAGATTTCAAGGACAGGAGAACTGACCTGGCCTTGGCTGTGCTAGATAAAAGGCAATTGCCTTTGGTGGCCCTTGTAAATTGATACGGAGAAAAATCAATTAACCAAGTCAATAGCTACATACCAAGTGCCAGAGGCTGGGTTGATTATATCAAGTAAAGATAATACATCTGGGACAGCAGGCACACTTGGAATCATTCAATGATTAAGTTTACAATAGTCCATTCATTCTCTAAGATTCATCCAACTTCTGCACAGGCCAAATAAGGGAGTTAAATGAGATATGATAGATATCTCAAGTCTCATTTCGAAGCTTTGATGGTGGCCCTGATCTCAACAATTCCCTTGGGGAAACAGTATTATTTCTGATTTACTATCTTAGAAAGAGGAAAAGTTCTAAGGTCTTCCACTTAGCTCTCCTATCACAATGGTCCTCAATCTATGACTTAGAGAACGATATAGGGATTCTCTGCCAGTCATCCAGAATGTCTACCCCAATTATACATTAAGGAAACGGGGAAATAGGCACAGGGTAGATCTCTGACAGCTAAGCCCCCTATGAGTCAGACTTGAGTGAAGACTCCATCTATTACCTAATTACTGTAATTCCCCATTATGATGAGAGGGCCACAAATGGTATTTTGGCTCCCTAGGAATTGGTATGAAAGGTCTGAGTATTTTCTTCTCCCCAAAGCATGGCTACAGGTCCATCTGGAGAAGGCTTTTGAGGAAGATCTGTGTTGTATGCTTGAAGCAGTTGTGGAGACTTCCTCAAGACTAGGCCTCAAATTCAACTGAAGGGCTCTGAGCCCGAGAACTGATTTACATTTGGTGATGACACTTATCGGGTGAGAGGTAATGATGCTCAACTGTGGCAACTAAGGTCAATGTTTCTGCCACCACGTCTAGAGTTTTTTCTGCTTTATACACAAGGTGATACTGTGGTACTGTATTTATTTCATTCATCCCATTTGCAAAAAAACAAATGCCTTCTGATTACATCTCTGTCCCTGATTTCCATTATTGTATATACCCCTACTTTGTCTTTGGTGATTAAATAAATGCTACTTGTCTTCTGCTACTATGGTATCCCACCATCTCCACTGAAACCAGGGAGCCAATCTTAATGGCCTACAAAGGAGAACAACCACAGATTTTTTTTTTTCCACTAATGCAGGCACTTTCCTCACTTATGTTTTTCTCCTATGTTAGCAAAGGGAGAGTGTACTGAGCCTTGTCATGGAACCCAGAGGATGGGGATGCAGGTTCCACACAATAAGTTCATTGAACATTCATTTTTTGAAGGAGTCCCAAAACTCACAAGTAGTAGACAATTTCTATCTACTCATTCTCCCTTTCAAGGCCTCGGAATTCCAAGGGAGAGAGGAATGCAGGAGCAAATGAGTGAGACTGCTTGCTGCTCGATGGTTGTCACTTAGCACTCACTTTCTACAAGCTTATCTACAACTCCGTGGGTCCTCATCCTCCACCTCAGGTTCTATCCCTCTAGAAAAAGTGTCCGCAAGCTTTCCACAAAGGCCTAAACAGTAAATGTATTTTACTTGGTGGACTGGGTGGTCTCTATTACAACTACTCAACTCTATTTTTGTTTTGCAAAAGCAATCATACACAATACACACATGAATGGGCACAGCTAGTTCCAATAAAATTTTGTTTATAAAAACAGGTGGCGGATAGAATTTGGCTCAAAGGCTGTAGTTTGCCAACTCCTGGTCTAGAAATCCAAAAAGGCTTCAACCTGAAATTTACATATTTCCCTATATTTACCTAGTCTCCATTAACTTTCACATCCCCAGATGTAAAAGAAGCAAATAGTCCTTCATAAATCCATAACATCATTTAAAAAATAGGCATAAAAGCAATGTCTGCCTTTGAGATCAGGTGATTTTGTACCTATTCTAAAACATACAATATCACTCCACTTATCTAGTCACCATCTGAAATTCCTACATTACCCACCCCTCATAGGGAAAGAATGAAAAAGTCTTGCTAAAACATGTTTCAGATGGAAATAAGCCAGTGCCAGACTAAACTTTCTTTTCTCAAAAGCCGACCTCAGACAGAATAATTTTCCTTCGAACCATACACAGACAATTACATAGTGAGGCCAATAAGAATGCTGAATGCCAAGCTCCATATAGGGAAGAGAGGGGTACCTAATTCTGTGGGATTTGTACTTAATTCTTTAGGCAAAGGGGAGAGGCACTGAGGGATTTCAAGTAAGGTGATGACCTAATTCCACAACTGAAATTTAAAATGGTTATTCTCAAAGCTGTGCTGAATTTGGATTTTGGGGGAAGAGGGAGGCATGCCAGTAAGAAGACTGAAGGTGGTTAGGAGACTATTAAAAGTAATCCATGTGAGAGATTGAATAGGAGGGGTGTGGAGTCTTGATAAGATATCTGGAAGTTAGGGTTAGCTGACTTCAGCAAATGAGTCAATGTGAAGCCTCAGAAGGTCGTTAATAATGAAGTATGTGAAGATGGGTGCTTCACTCGTGTGTTCTCTGTTCTAGATTATCTGCAGAGGAAGACCTGGAGCTAAAATAACAGGGCAAGAGGCCACAAATGCTAAAAGAGGTAATGACAAAGGGTAATGAGTATGAGAAGGAGACTGAGGTAATGATAGCAACAAGTCTTAACAAGTTCAAAATGATGGGTCATATTTGAAAGAACAAAGGTCATGGTCAAAAAGCTCAAATAAAACAAAGAAAATAATAATTTGCATCAGAAGCCCTCTCTGCACTATTAACAGTCCCCGGAAGGACCCACCATGCCACCAGGTATTTAGTATCAAGTGTTCTTTTACCCATCTGACTCCAAACGTTCAACATCTCATACTACTTGCCTCCATCAATGTATCAATCAGGTGTAAGGATAACGTCTAGAAATTTACCCCACAGATATGCTAATATGCTAGTATCCAACATCAAAATGCTGGAACTGACAACTTTACCGATTAGAAGAATAAATTGCAATAGATAAATAAATCATGATAGGTTCATATGATGGAATATTATGCCAGGTTAAAAACAAAAAAGGCGGAGCGCCTGGGTGGCTCAGTGGGTTAAGCCTCTGCCTTCGGCTCAGGTCATGATCCCAGGGTCCCGGGATCGAGTCCCACATCAGGCTCTCTGCTCAGCAGGGAGCCTGCTTCCTCCTCATCCCCCCTCTTTCTCTTTCTCTCTGACTGCCTCTCTGCCTATTTGTGATCTCTGTCAAATAAAAAAAAAAAACAATTAAAAAAAAGGTACTTTATATGCTGATATGAGGGCATCTCCACAATAAGTTAAATTAAAAAAAAGATTAATTTGCATTTTTATGTATGCAATTTATATATATTATATATATGCACATATATATATAAAGAAAGCATTGTTTGCTCACAGGGAGGAAAACCAGGTGTCAGAGGGCAACAGCGAAAGGAAGACTTATCATATACACCTCCTTATTTTTTTTTTTAATTTTGGACCGTCTCAATAGAGTAACTACTTAAAAAATAAGCTGGAAAAAAATTGAAGGTAGAATAAAGATTTTCTGACATATAATATCTCAAATTTCTTAATTCCATTCATCATTTCTCAAGAAGTTACTGGGGAATGTATTCCATCCATATGAAAAAGTAAATAAACAACAAATTCACCCATATATAAGAAATAGGGACTCCATCAGAAATGTCAGTAAATAGGGGCACCAGGGTGGCTCAGTGGGTTAAGCCTCTGCCTTCGGCTCAGGTCATGATCTCAGGATCCTAGGATCGAGTCCCACATTGGCATCCCTGCTCAGCAGGGAGCCTGCTTCCCCCTCTCCTTCTGCTGCTCCCCCAACTTGTGCTCTCTCTCCTTCTCTCACTCTCTGTCAAATAAATAAATTCTTAAAAAAAAAAAAATGTCAGTAAAGAGAAATCCCAAACAACTGCTGTGGAACAGGTCTAGAAAGCAATAGTCCAAATTCGAACAAGAGGATAGAGAGTGTCAGAAGAAACCAATAAATTGGTGTGATTATGTAGAAAAATCATACTGAGATGATGTGGGAATATAGAGAAATAGAAATTGATATGTGGAAAAACCAAGCTATCTTTTTCTTAAATGGATTATTAACGCCATGATTAAAAAAATTTTACTCAGACTCACAATATACTCATGTAATTAATTAGCAAACAAAATGTACATAATAACCATAAGAAAATATTAAAGTGGAAACAAAAATGTGAGAATTATATTGGGAGATGGAAGAAGGGAGAGCAAGGGTTACATGTGTTAAAGAGCTAGATATTTACCTATTTTAATGGGAAGTCAATAGATAATATAAAATATTGATAAATTAAGAAATAGCAGTATATGCATATTATTGCAAAAGGCAAATACTGGAAGAAACACCTAAAAGAGTTTAAAGTTGTTACCTGGAGGCAGCAGGACTGGGGAAGATGAGAACTGACTGGATTTTTAAAATTTTCTTTTCTTAATTTTTTTAGAAGATTTATTTATTTGAGAGAGTGACTGAGAGAGCAGGAGGGGAGGGGGCAAAGCAGAGGGAAAGGGAGAAGCCACTGAGCTCCCCACTAAGCAGGGAGCCCAACACTGGGATCCTGGGCATCCCACAGATATGTTAGTATGCTAGTAGAATGATAACTTGTAACTCTGCACACTAAAGCATCATTTTTATCCCCACAATAAGTTAAATTAAAAAAAAAAAAAAAGAGTTGACTGAATTTTTGTTGCTGTTGCTGTTGTAAGCCTTTTAATAATTCTTTCTAATTTTATTTACATATAAGCAGGATACAAGTACAGGACTTGGAATCAGACAGCTTGGATTTGAATACTCGCTCTGACATTTCACTGGCCTTGTAGACAGAGGCAAATTACTTAATCTCTCAATTTTCTTGTCTCTAAAATAGGGAGAAAAACAGCATGTACCTCATTAAGTGGCTTTGAAGATTAAATGTTTAATTCATGTAAATTGCTTAAAATATGCCTGGCACATAAGTGCTCAATAGTAAAATGGCAAATAAGGACTAAAACTTATTAAGACAACAGATACGAACTTTGGTTACTTAATAAAAAAATATAAAGACATTAACAACTAAATTCTAATTTTAAAAACATGAACCACGTATTAAAGTCTGCTCCCTTTGTGAGAAAACTCACAAAGTTAACACTCCCAGGTATTAAGTTGGACTTTATTTCTTGAGCCTACAGTCTTCACTTTTAATCTGCAGCTAGGGGTGAGGGTGACGGGGGAAGACTGGTGAAAAATTCTACTTAGTGTTGGAAAGGGGGAGCTCAAACTGAAATCTGAAGATGAGCTTTAGCTAGATAGGCCAAAAGAGGAGAGAAGAGAGTCCCAGGAAGGCACAGTGATACTCGAAGAAAAGACAAAGGCAGGAGGAACATGGTAATAAAAAAAAGGCGAGCAGAGCCAGAACAGAGAGTAACATGGCAGAAGTGTGTGTACTACACAGGAGTAAAATTGTGCCAGGCCTTTAGGCTGAGTCAAGGAATTTGCCTTATCCTAAGGAAATGAAGGGCTTTAAGCAGTTTTGAATGTTTTGAAAAGCTCTCTCTGGGTATAGCATGGGGAACCAAACAGGAAGAATTCAGATAATCAATAGGGAGGCCATTTGCAAAAATCCAGGCAGGAGATGATGGTAGTGACAGGAAACAGGAATGGAGAAAAGAAGAGAGATCTGAAAAGTATTTACATAAGAGGTAAAACTGACAGAGAGCTTTTTTTTTTTTTTTTTCTGGTCTAGTCTGATTATGATTTAAGTAAAAGCTGCCCCCTTTAGCAATATTCTTAGTTGTAAAACATTCATAAACAAAAACGATAAGACATTCCAATCACAAAGTTAACTCTTCACTTCTAAATGGTAAAACCCAGGTCTTGGAACAAAACCAAAAGGCACAAAAATAATATTGAATTCAAAAGAATAAGATGGAAATAACAGCAATCTAAATTCAATAGACTAAGTACATGAAACAAGTTTCCTCACTCAATTTCTGTGGTTGTTGCCCATAAAAAAGCAAATATCCTGCTTGCCTGATGTCACTCCCATCCCTGGGTCACTTTTCCCTGAACATATATATATATTTTTAAAGATTTTATTTATTTAACAGAGAGAGAGATCACAAGTAGGCAGAGAGGCAGGCAGTGGGGGCCTGGGGGGGAGCAGGTTCCCTGCTGAGCAGAGACACCCCCCCCCAATGCGGGGCTCGATCCCAGAACCCTGGGATCATGACCTGAGCCAAAGGCAGAGGCTTGACCCACTGAGCTACCCAGGCACCCTTCCCCTAATATTTTTACTTCACAATAGGCTTAGAGGAAAGAGAAATATTCCATGCTTTGCGAATATCTAAAGGTGTTGTGTATGTATGTGTGTGTGTGTGTGTACAGGCACAAAAGCAGACTATATTAAATCATATATGTAAAATGCATGGCAGAATTATGCATAGGACATCTCATCCCCAGCTCAGGTGTATGTTGAGGTGTGTGTGTGGGGGAAGGGTGGTACAATTTCCTAAGTGACGTGAGAACTGAGTCTTAAGAATCAGAGTTATAGAGGTAAAGATAAAAGGAAGGTATCTCAGAAGGGGTGATTAACAAGAGAAAAGCACACAGGAAAAAACAATGAAATCTGTTGTTGGAATATAAAATTTTGGTTTACAGAGGACAGATCCAGAGTTAAGCAAGGGTCAGATTTTGTGGGACCATTTTAAGGGCCATGAGTTCTATCCTGAGCAATGATAAGTTATTAAAAGATTCGGGGTACCTGGGTGGCTCAATGGGTTAAGCCTCTGCCTTCAGCTCAGGTCATGATCTCGGGTTCCTGGGATCGAGAGTCCTGGGATCGAGCCCCCCCCCACCCCCCCGAATCGGGCTCTCTGCTCAGCGGGGAGCCTGCTCCCCCCCCCCCCGCCTGCCTCTCTGCCTACTTGTGATCTCGCTCTCTCCATCAAATAAATAAATAAAATCTTTAAAAAAAAAAAGATTTAAGTAGAGGAAAAAGAAATTCAGGTTTACATTTTTAGAGATCATTAGCTGAGGGGTTCTGCTGAGGATGGATTTGAGCTTAATGCCATCTGCTAAGATAGTAGGTAGCAGGTGGCTATGGTACCCCAGTTAAGAGTTGATAAGACCCTGAACTAGAGCAGAAGTAGAGTTTGTGGGGGAAGGAAAGGCAGAAAATGTTAACAGATTCAGTGATCTGATAGTTGTGGAAGTTAAAAAAAAAAAAAAGAATAAAAAAATGACCTCTGAATTTCTGCCATGACAGTTGGATAGTGGTATAGATCCATAAGCCATTCTCCAAAAATCCCTGGAGCCAAATACATTTTAAAACTCAGAATATTGGGGCACCTGGGTGGCTCAGTGCTAAAGCTTCTGCCTTCGGCTCCGGTCATGATCCCCGAGTCCTGGGATCGAGCTCCCGCACCGGGCGCTCTGCTCAGCAGGGAGCCTGCTGCCCACCCCACCGCCTGCCTCTTGGCCTATTTGTGATCTCTATCAAATGACTAAATAAAATCTTTTTTAAAAAGTCCTATCATTAAAAAAAAACTCAGAATATTTTGAAAAAAATCAGAATATTTTGGATGTTAGAAAGGAGATATGGTTTACATACCCAATATAACAGTGTACCCCCAGCAGTGCCTGGAACAGCACCATGTAATCAAATATAGCAGTGTATCTGTAGCAAGACACATTCCACCAAGTGGAATAGATGGTAAATAGCTTCCTGACAGTGCATTTAGTTTTCGTAGCAAATTGAGTTCAAGTTTTGCTGATAAATGAGTTACCAAAACATTTTGGTTTTCAGGGATTTTTTTTCGGAGGGGGGGAGTTTGGAATTGTGGCTATGAAATGCTAAAAGTAGTAACACCTATAAATAAAATATAGGAAGTAAAATAGTTTGTTTTTGTTTTCGTCTTTGATGGGATGAAGGTTCTGGTTTACTCATGTATAATCTCAGACAATTATGACATCTTAAAAATGTCCTGTGGGCAATGGGATAGATGAACAAACTGGTTGGGACAGTTTAATACTAAAACAATTATAAATAAATAAATATTTTTTAAAAAAAAGAAAAAAACTAAAACAATTATAGGGAAAATGTACTCTAGGGGAAATATTCTCTATTTGGTGGCAAAAATATGAGCCCAACTCAGAGAATGACTCAAGGAAACTTCATCTGTCAATAGTTACTAATGACCTACAATTCAGAGTCCTACCTGTCTCTGCTTTACCACATAAATTAATGCATTTGAGGCTCTTGCCATTGCTGGCATTGGTTTGAGTTCAATGTTGCTATTAGCAGTACATTAATTATGTTAAAATTACTCAAATTACAGAAAATGAATTATTCTGATATTAACTAGATGCATAATTAGGTGATTGATAATACATCCTTCTCAATCAGATTTTCTAGTCATAAAAGATCTCTCAGAATAAATGCATTTCTACATTTTATGAACCAGAGAACTGAATATGTCCTCAAGATGATCTGGGCATTGATCACTTGCAAAATATTAAATATACTAATTCTCTTTTGGAAAAAAATTCCTTCTATCAGGAGTGAAAATTAAAAGCTTCTATGGAAGGCTTAATCATCCCATCAGAGTTTCCAAGTCTATATCCCTACAGGTCACTTAGGGATCTCAACCAAACTCTCAATCTCCCAGTCTAGTCTTTTTAGGGGCTAGGAGTCTGATTTCTAGAATTTGTCTCTTATATCTGTTTCACAGTAAAAGAAAAAAATATATAAAATGTTAACAGACTACAAACCAACAATAAACTGGCTTATGTTTACTCAAATAATTTTTTTTAACATCCCATCTAAGCACTATTAATATGCTATAAAATTTAGGACTTAGAACAGAGCTGGAAAGAATTATTTTTCTCTCAAACTTTCACTTGATAATTGTTACCATCAAAATCCCCTGAGAGGGGCGCCTGGGTGGCTCGGTGGGTTAAAGCCTCTGCCTTCGGCTCAGGTCATGATCCCAGGGTCCTCTGCTCAGTTGGGAGCCAGCTTCTCCCAGCTTCTCCCTCTCTCTCTGCCTGCTTCTCTGCCTACTTGTAATCTCTGTCTGTCAAATTAATAAATAAAATCTTTAAAAAAAAAAATCCCCTGAGA
Source organism: Mustela lutreola (assembly GCF_030435805.1). Classification (NCBI taxonomy): domain Eukaryota; kingdom Metazoa; phylum Chordata; class Mammalia; order Carnivora; family Mustelidae; genus Mustela; species Mustela lutreola. The sequence goes on along the minus strand of NC_081292.1, from coordinate 149,008,468 downwards.
AAAATCCTTCCAGTTTTCCCAGTCCAAACATACTACATGAGGTTGAAGGATCCATTTAAAATATGCTAACGTACAGTGAAGTTTCATGCAGTTCCTATGTTTGAGAGATTTAGTCTAGCATCAGGTCCTAGAGTCTCCAGCCCTAAATGTTTAATGAGGATTATAATTTCATATTTTTAAAAATGTACAGCTTGGTTTTCTTTCTTTCAAATATGTGTATGTACATGATGCAGTATGCTAATAGAAAAATCAGCCTTCAAAATTCCAATTCAATAGAATGCTGTAATTTGCAATGTAGGTTCCAGCCCATTTGTGTCATAAAAAGTCAATCCAGTGTGTTGAGACCAGATTTTTTTAAAATAATAGAGAAAATCAACATTGTGTGGCTAAATATTGTTTTGTAAGCCTTGTTACACACACACACACACACACACACACACACACACAAACACACACTACACTGAAGCAGTTTCTTAATGAGGATTGCAGTCCAAAAAGAAGTTTTAAAAATACTAATGTTGAAGTGTGCTTGCCAGTCAAAAATCTAGAGTGTTGCCAATGGAGGGATGACCCTGGGTTGCTGCCTTATAAAATATATTTTAAGCCAATATAATAAAAGATCAGAAGACTAAATTATGTTGTCCGTGTTGACTCAAAAATTAACTGTGGCTCTGAAATACCAAGGAAGGATTAAACATCTTAATCCACATGGCATCTTCAATACACATGTGGTCCACAGTAAGAGAAGAATGACATCTTCACTCATTCTCCCTAGAGTCAGGCATCATCTGGACAAGTTAAGTTAAATTAGGGCTGGACAAAGAACAATGGACTATTCTGTACCCATAAAGGTCTTACAAACTGTATGAAAGACAAAAAGATAAATGCCTTATGATAAGTGGGATTAAGGGTGGTCAAAGAATAACACGGGCCTTGAGTCAAGTCTCTGGAATAATAATGCTATGTCTACTGCTAACTTGCTGGCTGAACTGCCGTTAGAATCTCTCTCTCAGCCTTGGTTTGGCACCAACTGATTGGACTGACTGAGTATCCAAAGTGATAAGGGGATCTTGATAATACTAGGACAGGAGGAGATTCCTGACTTAAGGCCTCACTAACTTAATCTAGGGAAGTTTTTTTTTCTTTTTCTATTTTACAGATAGTTTAACAGAGGCACACTGTTACTCTAATATAAGTAAACATGTTACATTTCTCCCTTAAGAGTAAAGATAGTGTAATAACATCTGGTTCAATAATCCATGAAGTTTAAATTAATACCCTAAGCTCGAGGAACAAAGCCTACCTCCAATTATCAAATAGTATTTAACGTATGTATTTCTCTGAATGGAGATAAGATTAGGAGGGCCAGATAGGCTCTTTTGACAAAAGCAGAAAGCACTGGTTGAAAATATCATTAATATTTGGGGCGCCCGGGTGGCTCAGTCATTAAGTGTCTGCCTTTGGCTTAGGTCATGATCCTGGGGTCCTGGATTCCAGCCCCACACTGGGCTCCCTTCTCAGGGGGAAGCCTGCTTCTCCCTCTCCCACTCCCTCTGCTTGTGTTCTCTCTCACTGTGTCTCTCTCTCTGTCAAATAAATAAATAAAATCTTTTAAAAAAATGTTTAAAAAATAATTACACCCTGTTTGTGTGGTTGACTTTTTACCTTTTATTGCACATTAAAAAAATAAATAAATAAAACAAAAACAACAAGAGAGGGAGGCAAACCATAAGTTTTTTCTTAACTATGGAAAACAAACTATGCTGGAGGGGTGGGGGTGGGGTAACTGGGTGAGGGGCATTAAGGAGGGCACGTGATGTGATGAGTACTGGGTGTTATATAAGATTGATGAATCACTGAACTGTACCTCTGAAACTAATAATACCATATATGTTCATTAAATTGAATTTAAACAAAAAATTTAATAAAAACAATAATAAGCTATAGGATTTGCCTAAGACATTTTGTTAAATGTGCAATTTAAAATATTTTTTTAAATGAGCAAATATAGCAGTAAACAAATGTAGGCAATAGACTTGCCATTTATTATTAGAAATCTTTATGTAAAATGCTGTAGTTAAAGCAATATAAAAAGAAAGATGCTTGGTACAAATAAACTGTCAGAATGTTTAAACTAATACGTATGCTAAACTTCGGGTATTAAAAGCAAAAGTTAAATTTAAAGAAACTCTAATTGTAGGGTATGACTTTAACCTCATGTCTTTTAGCCACAGACTCAAAGAAAATGTATACAGTAAAAGAAACAACATATGTTCTTACAACCAGAAATTCTCAAATGAAAATACAGCAACTTTCTTATCTTTTAACAACAGAATTTGAATGTAAATGTCTTCATTATGTAGTATAACTTTATAGCAAGTTACATTGGCTTAATAACATTTTTCTAAGAAAAATAGTCAACTCTATGGGGTTCTAAAAACAGAAATAGTTATTTGAATGAGTTTGAAGTGTTTCTGATGAGTTTTGAGAGAGAAGGAAATAAAAGGCTAAGGTAAGGACCAGTTTCATCCTCATTTCTTAAGCTTCAGAAGCCTAATTGGGCAGGAAAGGAATTTGGGCCTGGCACACCCCGGTTCAGTCGTGGCAGGATCCCGAAACATAAGTTTTTCTGAACCTTTGAGTCATATGCCACAGGCAAACCAGAGCCGCGATATACGGGTCGTTAAGTCAACAGGTCCTTTAACAAGATGGTGTGCGGTTGGTGAGTGGCAGTTGGATTTCTTCCTGCCACGAAGAAAATAACTCTTCTCGATCAAACCGGAAAGTGGGCGCAGCTCTGGTTTAGGGAGTGCACCCGGAAAAGTGTAGAGACCAGAAAGGAGAGGGAGACAGAGAGGGATGTGCGCGTCCCGACCACAGAGCGCTTTCCAAACCACTCGGAAACCATTTAAATGGCTCAGGCGGCCGCGGTTTCCAGCCTAGGACTGTCTGGGGTCCGGCTGGGAAAGTTGCCTGGCAAAGCCATGCCCTTTCCCGTCGCGGACTTGCCCCCCTTCCAGCCACCCCCCGGCCGCCCCGGCACAGGAACGAGAGGAGACCAGCAACCTGTTAGCACGCGTGGAAACGCGGCCGTCTCGCGCCTACCCTGCCCCTGAGACCCCCACTCTGAGAGTCTCCCGGGGTCAAGCTGCGGACCACCGGGACTTCTGCCTGGGTCCGGCTCCTCGGGGGCCTCCCTATAGAGACTGCCAGGGGCACAGGGCTACCCCCGGAGCGCCACCTGCCCCGGCCTCGGGCGCCCCTCTCGGCGTCTCGGGAGGGGCAACTGAAACACTGCTCTCGAGACCACCTCCAACCGGCCGCTGGGACCGTACCCCTCTCCCCACCCCGTGAACCTTGGAGTCCGTCCTTCCGCCTCCTCCGATGCTGCCCAGGGTCTACTGGCCTCCCTCCCCCTGGTCCGAGCGCCGGCCCGCCCGCTTACCTGGCGGGTGGGCACGGCAGGACGGCGGGAAGCAGCCGCCGGGCGGGCGCTGGACTTGGGCCGGGAGCCAGGTGCAGGTGGTGGCGGCGGCGGCGCCTCTGGTTGCTGTCGCTACAGTTGCCGCTCAGTCCAGCTCCTCCTCCTCCGCCGCCGCCTCCTGCCTTCCCGCTGGGCCTCCTGTGTTGCCAGGAGAGGCCGAACCGAGGCTCCGCTTCCTCTCGGAGTCTCCCAGGTGAGCTCCAGCCTGCGACGTCGGCAGGGGCGAGGCCCCCGTCCCGCGCCTGCGCGCCAGCCTCCTGCCCCGCCCAAGCCCTACCTGAGCGCTCCAGGTGAGGACCGAGCGCGCCGCGCGTTGGGTAGGGGCGCCGTCCCGGCGGAGCACAGCCGCCGCGCCCCTTCTGTCTCCGCGGACAGGGAGGCTGGTTTTCCAAGCGAGGCGCGCCTCCGCCCGTCTACATTTGAGGAGTCCTGCACTGACCTGGTGGCAGTGGTCGCCTTGTAACCAGAACTCCGTCTGGGTCCTTGGGGAACCAGAAGTCTGTATTTCCTTCACACACTTCTGCCTTTCTCTGCGGTTCTCCAAAATGAAGGAGTGCGCTGCCCAGAGACTGGGGGGCCCAGTGCCCCCGAGAACCACCTCATGACGGCTGCAACTATTAGCTCGTATGGTTTCCTCGAGCAAGGTTCAGCAGCTTCTGTCACCAGTTAGGTTCGTGAGCTATTGGGTGAGCTTCCTTCCCATGCACTAGTCTTGATTTCATCACTTGACTCACTTCGGCACAGCTAGTGGTTTCCGTTTCTGTAAGCGCGCGCTCTGGTAGGGGCGCCTCACGTCCAAAGGAGGAGCCTCTCTCTTCCAAAGAAGAGCCTCTGGTATTTGGCAGAGCCCTGCTAACTTGGGGCGCACCACCCCTTCCTGGGTTGCTATCGGAAGGGAAACCAATTCCCAGAAGAGAGAGAAAGAAGCGACAATAGAAAGAAACCTGCTGTCGTTGTTTGGAAAGACACTGGCTTCCTGGAGAGGTTTTCCTTCTACTGTAGATTTGCTTGAAAGCTCCCCATCCATTGGGAGGGTGACAATGCAGACTCTAGGGAGACAGGGGTTTTGCCGCTGTTTTTAAAGACAGATTTTTTTCAACAGTATTTTTTCCTTTTATGATATTTACAACCATTTTTTGGCCTTCCTTCTGTTATGACAAACACTGACACACCCAAAATCAGGACTTTAAAATGACCTTTATACCTTCCTATAAACTCACTCACTAATTGGCTCTGTCTTCAATGAATATAGAAATATAAATAGAAAAATAGCCAAAAATGTTTTAGCAGCATGCTTAATTACATGATGGTAGGTTTTTCCATAAAGTTTAGCTGTGGTCTTCCTCCTGTATTTTGACACATACACTTATGGTTTATTTTTATTGGTATATTAGTGTTATGTGGCACCTAAAATTAAAATTTGAAAATACTGGTTAGTATAGTATCAATAGGTGTAACTAGAACTTGACTAGTCTGACATTGGTTTTAGCATCTGCAATAATATTCTTTTTTTTTTTTTTTTAGAAAGATTTTATTTATTTATTTATTTGAGAGAAAGAGAGCACAAGTGGAGGAGAAAGGCAGAGGGAGAGGGACAAGCAGACTTGTGCTGAAGGGAGCCTGCTGCAGGGCTCCATCCCAGGACTCTGAGATCAAGACCTGTGCCAAGGCAGACACTTAACTGACTGAGCCACCCAGGTGTCCCCTACCACAGCTCTTTCATACCACACCTATGTATCAGCTTTCAAATTTCGGTTAGTTGTTTGTATTGTATTTGTTTTGCAAGCATCAAGGAACCTTTTCTGTGTTTGTGACATTTTTAAAAAAATATTTTATTTATTTATTTGACAGACAGAGATCACAAGTAGGCAGACAGGCAGGCAGAGAGAGGGAGAGAGGAGGAAGCAAGCTCCCCACAGAGCAGAGAGCCCAATGCGGGACTTGATCCCAGGACCTGAGATCATGACCTGAACCGAAAGCAGCGGCTTAATCCACTGAGCCACCCAGGCACCCCTGTTTGTGACATTTTAGTATCACTACCCACAAACAACTTTTAAGCTTTCCCTCTCTCCTCCCCTGCAAAAAGTTCAGGACTCACTTACGTGTATAACCATACTAACTTGATAATATTTGTTCTTAGGTCCAGAGCTGAAAATACCACCTACCTAAATCCACCTACCACCCCCTCCTTTTTTTGAGGTTCTGCTGCTTTCTTTGTTGTTTGCCTCAAGATGGAGAGTAGTCTCAGTCTTTGGGAATTTTGGGAGAAATCCTAAAAGTATAACCACAGAATCTGTATCCCATGTCTTGCGTCACCCAACTGAATGAGGCAGGAACCAAAGATTATCAGTTTTGAGGTCCCACCAGGCAAAGAACAACAATTTTTGCTGACAAGAGCAGAACAGAGCAAATGGATATAGAATAGCAATTTGGAATCCAAGGACTGAGATGCACTGGCAGCAAGACAAGAAAAGTCAAGTAATAACTGGAAAAAGGAGCTAGGACAGACTACAAAAAGAGAGCAAGCAAATAGGACCAAAATGGTGCATGAAGGGTGAAAAGAAAACAGAGCAAATATAAGAATCAGAAGTTGCTAAAAATTGCCAGTTTTACAATAGAGACAGACAATTTAAACAAGGAAAACAGTATTTTGGGGTCTGGCATACCTACCAGCATTTCATTCTGAAAGCAAAGTCTTAAAATTAATAAAAGTTTTTACTTAACAGTAAAATCAAAATGCTGCAGGCCCAGAAGAAAAGTATTATGCTACAATCTTTAATGCCCTAAATCCAATGAGCTAAAGAGTTTTTGGAAGTATCATCCTATTCCGAGATTATGAAATAAAGAATTTGTGTTATAAAGGGGAAATTAGTATTTCTTTATGAAATAAAAATAAAACCCAGGAGTCTTAGTTTAGACATGCTTCTCAGAAACAAGCCTATTTCAATACTGCATGTTTGGCATGAAATGGCAGCTAAAATAGAAAATTAAGAAGATTTCACACAGGAAAGAAGAAACTTATCTGTCTATACACGGGGGTGGAGAGAGACACAGAGAGAGAACTACCCCCCCCAAAAGCTTATTTATATAAATTTAAAATAATATTCACTATTTAATAATATTTGTTAACATTTAAATTAATGCCAAGACCAGTATCTAACACTTGGTAAGTACTCAATCAATATTTGTTAAATTAATAAGTTGATGCCTAAGTACCATGAAAAAACCATTATGCATAATGTCTTAGGCCGAATACAAATTCAAAGAATGGTTTTACCAAATAATATGGAGAAATAATCTAAGGCAACTAAGAGTCATAGACTAAGAATTAGAGGGACAATCATCTAATAACAACAGCTATCATGTTATCGTGATATCAGTTATCATGTACTGATATTACAAAAGGCACTATGCAAAATAACTTACACTCCTGCAAGTTACTTTACTTTTGGGCTTAAATTTCCTCTTCCCCAAAATATAATACTGGTACAAGGTGATCACCAAGTTACTTTACACACTGATTCATGTAAACTCCATGAAGAGATAATGGTCATGCAAAAAACATCCTCTGGGGGCGCCTGGGTGGCTCAGTGGGTTAAGCCGCTGCCTTCGGCTCAGGTCATGATCTCGGAGTCCTGGGATCGAGTCCCGCATCGGGCTCTCTGCTCAGCGGGGATCCTGCTTCCCTCTCTCTCTCTCTGCCTGCCTCTCTACCTGCTGTGATCTCTCTCTCTGTCAAATAAATAAATAAAAAATCTTTAAAAAAAAAAAATCCTCTGGATATAGGAATAGCAATTAATAGAAAACAAGGATGAAGGAATGGGAATTACTTAACTAAGATAGAAACCCTAATTCATAAAATCAATTATAACATATAATGTAACTAGTTAAATTATTCAGATTCACTACATCTAACTTTAAATATTTTAGTTTGTTAATTGTTTAGCTGTTGGTTATCCAGAGCTTAGCAACTTTAGCTTGACACTTACTGCCTGCCTGGCTTAGCCTTTAAAAACAATTTTGCCTTATGTGGAAACTGGAGCCTCCAGTCAGATCTCAAAGTCAAATTGAGAGCTTGGCTCAAAGACTAAACAGATTGAAATAATTTCTACTAAAAGAATTGAAAGGCTATTGATTTAAAAGGAGAATAGTGTTGGTATCATAGTGAAGAGTCACAAATATGTAGGTATTTTTAATAACTATCCAACATAATGCTACATTGTGTTTAAAATATTAAGAGTTAAAACAGTAAAAACATGAATAGATTATTTTTAGTATGAACTTTTTAGTCCAGTGTCTTATATAAAGATTGCTTATTAGGGTTTTTTCCCCCCTAAGAATATCAATAGAGCAACCATCTGTGACTTTCAAAGACGTACAGATTTCTGTGAGTGTGCTTATTGACTTAAAAAGCAACAGAACTATGTCTTGTTAATCTTGTACCCTTAATGCTTGGCGCATAGTAGGTGCTCAATAAATATTTGATGAAATGGATTGAGTAGACTGCAGTGTTTCAAGCTTTTAAGCATTAGCATAAGAGCAAAAAGAAATACCATGCTGAGTCAGACTAATATTCAATCTAGCTAGCTCTAAATTCTGACAGTGGCATCAAATGCTTTCTTCTGGGAAAAGATGGTGATAGTCTTGCATGATATTGACCTCAGATATGTACTCCAGGTGTCCCTGACTCACTCTTTCCTAAACCGATCTCTCTTTTTCTGTAAAATGGCTTTTTATATTCTAAGTCAATTCATATTTATTTTAGAAAAATCAGAAAATACAGATAAAAGAAACCAGTTGGAAACACCCCAAATTCCTCCCATGTAGATGAATCAGTGCTAACTACCAGACCCGTTTCTACTGTTTATCTCTCCAGATACTTTTGAAAAACTAAGGAGAGTGGAATGGAAGATATAGAAGGAGACAGAGACATGTTTTTAAAATAAAAGCTAGGTCATATTGGGATCTTGTTTTGTAGCCAGTGTTTTCTACTTAACATAGCTTTCCATGTCAATGAATTCATTTTTTTACAGCATTGTTTTTAATTATTGCATGGTTTCTTTTTGTATGAATGTATTTAATCAGTCACTTATTGGACAGTGAAGATTGTTTTAAATTTTGCTGTTGCATACAGTGCTATGATGCTCACATTCTTTAGTGCTTACTATCTTCATCTGCGGAAACATTTACACTGCTTTTCTACTGACTTTATTAAGCCATTTTGTATCAGCCACGTAAGAGCCTAAACAATAATGATATTAGAAGAATCACATCACAAAGACAAATCATAGAAAGTATATTAATGATTTAGCACTACTTATTTGTAAATATATTAATTCTAGTTACCAAAATTTTATGTAAAGCATGCTTATTATAATTAAAGCCTTATCAGAAGGATGTTTGGCTGGCTTAGTTGGAAGAAGGTGAGACTATTGGTCTCAGAGTCAGGAGTTCCAGTCCCACTTGGGTATAAAGATTACTTAAATAAATAAATATTAAAAAAAAACTTTATCATTTTAGAAATAGGAAAGTAGAGTGTGCCTTAATATGGAAAAGTTAGATCTCCTACCTTCTCCTGATCATAGCACACTTAGTTTCTGAAAATCTGTGTGTCTCTCTTCACTTCAAATCCCCTCCAGCCCAGCCCACTGAAGGCTCTAATCTCCTATGGAACCTCCTAGACCAGCCCAAATCACCTTGGTATTTCTTAATTCCAGTGCAGTGTCATAAAGTAAACTTCCCTCCTTGGTATTTCTTAATTCCAGTGCAGTGTCATAAAGTAAACTTCCCTCCTCCCTTGGTCCTTGCCTCCCTCCTTCTGCAGTATCAAGAAGGGAGGATTGTGGAGAGACACTACTTGGCCATGATATCATTTGTTGCCAAATAAGTTATGATAATTTGTTAAATAACTTAAGCCACAGAGGATAGGAATGTTCTTTTAGCATAATAGCTCTCAGGTATTATATCAAAAGAAGTAGCATCATTGTGACTTAATCAAGAGAAAAATATTGATTTTTCATGCATATTAGAAGGGGAATTTTGGAAGAAATTATATTTTTCAGAGTCTTTGATTTTTTTAAGATTTATTTATTTGAGAGAGAGAAAGAGAGCTGGGAGAGGGACAGAAAGAGAGGGAGAGAATCTCAAGCAGACTCCTGGCTGAGTGTGAAGCCCAATGCCAGGCTTGATCTCACGACCATGAGATCATGACCCGAGTTGAATTCAAGAGTCAGAAGCTCAACTGACTAAGTCACCCAGACACCAGGTAGTTTCTTGGTTTTTAATCTATTAACAGAAAAGTAATCTGCTGCCCAAGGTAGTATCTTATCATAATACCTCATTCTCTACTCCCTTTTTTTTTTAATTAAAAAGAGAGAGAGAGAGAGAGAGAGAGAGAGAGAGAATGCATGTGCACTACATATGAGTGGGAAGAGAGGGAGAAAGTCTCCAGCAGACTCCCCGCTGACTACAAAGCCCAACTTGTAGCTTGATCCCACTACCTTAGACCATAATCTGAGCTGGAATCAAGATTTGTGTTCTTAACCAAATGAGCTACCCAGGCACCCTCCTCCTTCTCTAATTTAATCACAAAATCAGAATGTACCTGTTCTCCACTCCCAGAGGTTTCAGCAGACTCTAAGACCACAGTGAATTCATCACTTCTGCAAAACTTCAGAGACAGAGATTCCTGACAGTAACAGACATTTGGGGCTGCACACCAAAAAATCATTGTTAGGGAAAGATGTTTGGAGCAGTTTGTGAATAAGGGAGAAAAGGACAAAAGGGAGATATTATAGGAAGAAGTTAAATGGCTTAGAAATGGCAGGGAAGGAGAAGAGTAGAGGACAGAGGAATCTCCCTTGTGGGACATCTTTTCAAGGCTTGAGGAGAATCTTTGGGGACATAGTCTCCCAAGGCCTGATAATGTGGCTTCACTCTTGGGAGTGAATAGGGAGAGGAAATAAACAAGGAATATCATCCAGTTTCTTCCCTCTCCCCTTCCTTCCTCCCCACCGCTGCAAACTCTGTACAGCTTTGGAATGATTAGTTAAATTCTGTGGTAAAGATCTTAGCATTCACTGAGATAGAGTATGTATTTGACTCAACAGTAAGATGATATCCAGCAGGACCTCTACTAGCCTAAACAGTATCCTGTGTGAATTAGAAAATGTCATCCATGAGCGGAGAGAGTCCCTGAGTACATGGCTTGGCAAGTGGATGACCCCTTCCTTGAAGTAGATGCAAATCTATTTCAGGGCACCCAATGATCTGAATGGAACCCAGGCTGTGTATCAACCCTACCTGACCTTTGGCAGGATACTTTTAAGCAGGGCACAGCATAACAACCTGGTGTCCAATCAGGTGAAATCCGTTTCCTCATCTTTTGTAACTGGAGTGTCTGTGCCACTTGCATTAACCAACAGAATATGGTAGAAGTGGTGTTATGTCCCTTCCATGGCTATACGTTGAATGATATTTTTACCCTCTGTCTCCACTCTCTTGGAATGTTGCCATGGTGTGAAGAAGCCTGGAGTGAAGGACCATGTAGAGAGAAGTCCAGCTGTCCCAGATGTTCAAGCTGAGCTCAGACCCCAGCCAACCACCAGCTAAATGCAACTTTGTGACTGATCCCAGGGAAATACCAGCAGAAGGACCACCTGCTCAACCCACCAAACCATAAGAAATATTGATTCATTGCTGTTTTAAGCCACTAAGTTAAGGGGGAATTTTAAAAAAATTTATTTAACTATTTCATCTAAACTTGGTTCTCAATACGAACAAGAACATAAGCACCATTTATATTTGTGCACCCTCTGTACTCTCCAGAGAAAGGTTTTGAGATGCAAAAGCTTGGATTTATTAGAATTTTGAGAGTCTAAGCCTTGAGTGACTGCACAAAATCTGTGGTATAAACCAAATATTTTAAAGAATATGTGCTCAGTCTGAATCAGCTTTCTATCCCCACCCTAAATCTTGATAAAATTTGTGCAGAATGGGGAAAGAGAAGAGAGTCAGGGGGGATCGGAGATAGTGGGCATTGCCAGCATGCCTGAGCAGAAACTCTGGAATGTCACCATGGAGGAACGCCATATTTCATAACTATCTGGGCCACCATTCATAGAAGAAGATGTGCAGGAATGCACACCTGACCCTAAAAAACCAGCCATGAAGGAACTCTGAGAGCAAAAAAGAAACTACCTTGGAGAAGAAAAATACCCCAGGGTTTATTTCTTGGCCAATATTGAAGAATGGTAAGAACAGAAAACTTTTCTAAATGGGGCATTGGACAGCCCCAAGGCCTCTTTTGCCCCAGGAAGATTCAGAGAGCCCCCAAAATATTTTCCAAAGTAGGAGAGAATGATTTAGATCTGGTATCTTTGTAAATTAAATTTTGTCAGAAGAGAGGCATGCTTATTCCTTTACCTATCATCGGTGACTGCTTTGATGCTACCAAGGCAGAGTTGAGTGGTTGTGACAGAAACTGCATGATCTGTAAAGCCCAAGATACTTACTATCTGGCCTTTTATAGAAAAAAAAAATTGCCAATTCCTGTTTTAGATGAAGCACAGAGAGCTAGGAAAAGCTAAATTTTCTGAAATGACACATAGCAAAAATGAAATTCTAACCATGACTAAAAGGTGCATTGAGACCAGGATGTAGTATCAGCAGATGACAGCTTGGATACCAATGATGGCCTAATGCCAGTTGTCTCACACAAGTACATTTTCTGACTCCCATCCCATACCTTGGAACATTCTAGGAAGACCCTATGGAATGCAGTTGTGTTCCTCATGAAACAGGATAAGTCCCAGAACTACTGATAGTTAGTTACTACCACTGGGTGTTATATTTGAAAGAGAAATTAGACATAGGTATAGACATCAAAAAAATAGTTTTACATTTTACAATTTTACAACTTTACAAAAAATAATACTGAGTTTCTTATGTATCTGATTCTGTCTTCAGAAACTAGCACCCACTACAAGGCCTTCCATAGTAATAAGCACAGTATTGATGCAAGAAATCTATGTTGAATATTCAGCCTCAGTAGGATTTCCTTTGATCTCTTACCTTACAAAACTTCATAACAGCATTGTCTTTTTGTATAGGAAGTGTGTATTCACAACTCATGTCTTATATAAGCTTTCTCTGATGATGCTGATGCACATTCCTTTTTCCATTCCTTCCCCCCATTGTAAGTTTTTTCTTTTTTTTCCTTTCCTTTTCTTTCTTTCTTTCTTTCTTTCTTTCTTTCTTTCTTTCTTTCTTTCTTTCTTTCTTTCTTCCTTCCTTTCTTTCTTTCTTTCTTTCTTTCTTTCTTTCTTTCTTTCTTTCTTTCTTCCTTTCTTTCAGTTCCCTGAGACAACCATTCTCTTATTCCCAGCCTCAAAAGTGAAAGAGAATGGTGGTTGGGAAACATATATTAAGTGAGTGGGAAGAGACGGTGGGGCAGACATTCTGAGGTCTGTGGTTTATGTCACCAAAAAAAAAAAAAAAAAAAAAACAACTGGTGAGAATGAAAAGGAAGTTGCATCTAACCTGTTGAGACGACTTTATGTTCTTTTACTGAGAAAATTTTACTTCCTGCTTTGAGCTGGGATGTGGGGCAGGGAGAATGTTTACCGAGTACTCACTTTGTCCCAGAATTCTCCCTACATTATCTCATTTAGCTTCCACAAAATCCCTGTATAATCTCTAGGGTGAGGAGACCTCAAGAGGAACTCAATTGAAGATGCATAGCTAATTGAGTAGGACTGGGAAAGCAGGTCTGTCAGACATAAAACCCATGCTCTGTCAAGCCCATCATGCCATAAAAGTCATGAGATAATTTTGCCCTGAACCCAAGGGTAAGTGATTTTGTATCTTCAGCTTATCTTTTTTTTTTTTAATCTTCAGCTTATCTTTTTTTTTTTTTAAGATTTTATTTATTTGACAGACAGAGATCACAAGTAGGCAGAGAAGCAGGCAGAGAGAGAGGAGGAAGCAGGCTCCCCATTGAGCAGAGAGCCCAGGACCCTGGGATCATGACCTGAGCCAAAGGCAGAGGCTTTAACCCACTGAGCCACCCAGGTGCACCGGTCTTCAGCTTATCTTTAAAGCATTCATTGACAAATTCTATTTCACAGTTTCTATTTCATTTGTAAATGATGATATATGGAAGAGTTTAGCAATATACGGGTTTTTCCCACATACATATCTTACAATATCTTCAAATATATTAAATCCGAAGTTGTTAATTTTGTTTCATATAGAGATTCCTTTAAATATAAGATGCTGTGAAACAATGTTATACCACAAAACAGAGCCACTGATTTCTGTCTACAATCAGAGCACTGAGGATCACAGGAATCTCTAGATAACACAGGAGGATAAAAGAGGGCCAAAGCTAGCTAATACAGCTTTCCTTTTTTAACAATAAATCCACAAGTTGTTCATTTAGGCACTTTAAGTATAACAAAGATTCCCCCAAAGTGGCTAAAATTCTGGTATGATTCTGGTATGAATAATAATTGGTAAAATTCTGCTAAGTAATTGGCTAAAAAAAGTGGCTAAAATTCTGGTATGATTCTGGTATGAATAATAAATTGGTAATGTTACATTAAAAACATAAAATCCTCCAAAGTACTGCTTCATACTATTTAATAGTATAATTTTGACCATCTAGTTATAGCTAGAAAAATGTAAATAAAATATCTCCAAATTGGTATTTTGACATAAAATACAGGTCTCTCTTATTTTTAAGTAATATGCAAATTTCAGGTGAAAGTGAAGCACTTGTGAAGAATTTGGGGCCAATAATTCTTAATTAAATCAATCTCTTGACAAAAACAAAAAAGTGAATTGAGAAGGTACAGTAAAATTCATTAATATAAAAAAATGGAATTTTGTGAGTTTTGTAATTTAATTGTATTAGAGCCCATACAACACAACAGATGGATGTATGGAATTGCAGTGTGTGGGCTGTACTCAAGAAATCATTCAAGAAGCATATAATATAAAGCTCTTTAGTGAAAAGGTAGACTAAAGTAAGAATCATCACGCATAAATATGTTTTACAATGTCTCAGTGAGAGAGCTTCTAAAATAACTCTTCATTTCTAAAGATTGCCAAACATGAAACACCTAAGACAGCCTGTCAATTTGTTTCATGGAATTTGACCTTTCGTAGCATCACAGGCCATAGTGAACTGGATTGACTTGTTTTGCCTTTTTTTTTTTTAAAGCAGCAATTAAACCTGATCATAATCTTGCAAAAATCAGGAAATAATGTTCCAGGCCGCACACAAGTAGATGAGTTACAAAGGACTGAAAATTGTATTTTCAAAACATTTTCCTTAAATATAATAATATAATAAATATAATAATTTTACCAATTATTATTCATACCAGAATCATACCAGAATCATGCATCAGTCTTTGCTTTTTATTGTTTTTACCAAATACTAAGCAGTTTCAAAAGTTTCAATACATATTATATGTATTAAATACATATCATACAAAAAGAATGATAATGCAACAAACAACTGTGTACCTACCACTTAAAGAATATTATTCGAATACCTTCTGTGGGACCTTCTCAGATCTTACCCTTTCCTAACTTTGAATTTTGTATTAATTGTTCCTTTTTTTCTTTTCTTTTCTTTTTAAAGATTTTATTTATTTATTTGACAGACAGAGATCACAATTAGGCAGAGGGGCAGGCAGAGAGAGAGGAAGGGAAGCAGGCTCCCTGCTGAGCAGAGAGCCTGATACGGGGCTCAATCCCAGGACCCCAGATTCAAGACCTGAGCCAAAGGCAGAGGCTTTAACCCACTGAGCCACCCAGGCGCCCCTCCTTTGCTCTTCTTTAGAGTTTGCTATGCATGTTTGTATGCCTAGACAAAATACTGGTTAATTGTGTACATTTTTTTCCCTAAGTCAGTTCCTTTTTTTTTTTTTTTTCTTAATTGAAGTATGAATAACCTACAGTGTTACATTAGTTTCGGGTGTACAATATAATAATTCAACAATTTTACGTATTACATTGTACTCATGGCAGTAAGTGTACTCTAAGTCCTCTTTATCTATTTCATCCATCTCCCCACTCACCACCTTTCATACATTTTTACATTTTGGGGGAAAGATTTATTTATTTTAAAGAGTAAACTTGAGTAGGGGAGGGGCAGAGAGAGACGGAAAGAATCTGAGGCAGACTCCCTGCTGAGCCCTTGATCTCATGACCCTGAGATCAGGACTTGAGCTGAAATCAAGAGTCAGATGAACTGACTGAACCACCCAGGCATCCCTGCAACATTTTTACATTTTAGATATTATAGAAATGCATGTATGATATTCTGCTGCTTGATTTTTTTTTGCTCACTATTTAGATGGCATTTATACATGTTTTCTCATGTAACTGTTACTACTTAATTTCACACTGTGTTGGGTTTATCCATTCTGCTCTTGATCAACGTTTAAAAAATTTCCAGGTGCATGTATGAGAGAGAGATTACAAACAATATTGCTAAGAACATTCTTATACTTGCCTTCTGGTACATATGAAAGAGCTTCTCTTAGATAAATATCTAGGAGTAAAATTGCTAGGTTATAGCAAATTTACCAGATAATGGCCAGTTATTTTCCAGAGTGGTTATATAACACATCCTTATGGTTTAGATGGCATGCTCCTTTACTAAACTATACTATATATATGTTTATATATAAACACATATATGTGCACAGACATATAATTATATATATATTACTCCTTTTAAACTACCATTTCTTTTCTGAAAATAATTTTATATGCTAGAAACCTAAATAACAGTATTAGTGCTGCTTTTTCAAAGAACCAAGAATTGTGAAAGATGTGGTTGATTGGGAATTTTTGTTATTTGTTGCCAGGAAACAAAATATTAATGAAAAAAAAACGGGAAGAATGTTTTAGTTATGTCTTAACAGATGCAAAAACAAATGTATTTATTTTTCATTTGCCTTCCATTACACTACTGATGTCTTCATTTCTAGGACTGAAATAGGCATTCACTCCATTCTCATTCCTGGTCTTTGGTCTGCTACAGAAGTACAAGGGCTGACTGCTGACATTCAAAATAATGTGTTATGCAAGAAACCAATTTCAGGCATGGAGGGAAAGCTGCTCTTCTTTAGCTATAACTTCTAAAAATCATCAGAATGGGAGTACTGGAAAAGATTTTAAAGTCTTTTTGTCTCCAACATAATTTTTTGTACTTTTTTATATTTTCTCTTGTAACAATCCTCCACTTTAAGTTGAAGAGGGTTCTTCAACTGTCCAACTGGGTATATTTCAAATATTCTAAAAGTTTAGACTTTACTTAACTAAAATCCTCTGGGTACAATAACACCAGAAGCATATGCTTCTCATTTATATCTAATAAGATTTCTTTAATCAGTGCAGGCCTATAAAAACAAATTGTTCTTTAGAAGAAACATTTTGTAAAATGCTAAAAAAAAAGGGGGGGGGGCTTGAAAAAAAACCCTAAAAACCTGTCTTTGTGTAAACAGCCTACTTTTCCTAAGGGGCGCCTGGGGGGCTCAGTGGGTTAAAGCCTCTGCCTTCGGCTCTGGTCATTATCCCAGGGTCGTGGGATCGAGCCCCGAATCGGGCTCTCTGCTCAGCAGGGAGCCTGCTTCCCCTCTCTCTCTGCCTGCCTCTCTGTCTACTTGTGATTTCTGTCTGTCAAATAAATAAATAAAATCTTTAAAAAAAATAATGATATTAAGAGTGAATATTAATGAGGGGTTCCTGGGTGGTGCAGTCAGCTAAGCATGTTTGACTTTGGTTTCAGTTCGGTTGTGATCTCAGGGTCCTGAGATCCCTGAGGCAGTCTGTGCTCTGCCAGGAGTCTGCTTGAGATTCTTTCTCTCTCTCTCTCCCTTTGCCCCTCCCCACCATGCACACACTCTCTATCTCAAATAAATGAATAAATCTTAAGAAAAGAGTGATTATTAATGAATGCTTATTATGTATACTAAGTATTTTACCTACTTTATTTCATTTAATTTGCACAAAACCCCTTTGATGCTGGTTAACGGTATGACCATGTTACAGATGAGGAAAGTGAGATTTAGAAAATTATGTAAATTACTCAGACTAGAGAGCTCTTGAAGAGCAAAGTGAGGCTAACCCCACGCAGGCTAACACAGAAGCTTGTGTCCTTAATCACACTGAGCAATTCCAAATAATGGTAGGAGTTTTCCATTGGTAGCTACCTTCTCACATCTAAGAGTTTTGATGGTCTAAGACACATATATACACTTCAGTGTGAATGAAATGACTGCTGTGTATACGTTGTGCTATGGGGAGTATTACAAGGTGGGGAGTAATACAAGGGCTCATTCGGTGTGAATGAGTGTAGATGGGACAGGGTTGGGGGATAAAATACAAAAACACATAAAAGCAAAATATGACAAGTGCCATATGAGATATACTGTGGTGATGCATGAGGGAAAGAAATCCTTTTGACTAGAGGGATGTGAAGAGTCTTTCTTTGTAAAACAGGTTATATGAATCTTCTGAGGAGGGTGAAAGGGAAAATCAGGACTTTGCACAAAGCCTGCCCTGCAGCCAAAAGCTCGAGGCAAATTAGGCATGACTTGTTCTATTTCAACCTGGTTGAGCTAGGACAGATTATGTATAAAGAAGATCTAGATGCCAGGGGTGAAGAATTTGTGTTTAATTATTAGACAGAGGGGAGGCACTGAAGGTTTTGAAGTGTGGAGTGACGCCATTCATTCAACAAATATTTGTGGTGTGTCAGTGTGTGCCAGGCACTGTGTTAGATGCTGGAGTGAAAAAAGGACAGTCCATTCACTGCCCTCATAGCTCTTATAGGTTGATGGCAGAGAAAGAAACCAATTGGCATCACCAGTGACAAAGTAATGATTGTGCACAGAACGGGACAAAACTGTGTAGAAAAGAACTTTGATGCTTTGGTTTCTCTGATTCTTTTTTTTTTTTTTTCCAGAAATAAACATTTTGCTTTAGAATAATTTGAGGTTCTATTAAAAGTTATTTTAAGATAGTATTAAATAATGACTTTTTTCTATTTAAAAAGGTATGTAATGAATCTGAACTTCTGGGATTATGTTTATAGATCTGCAAAACATTATTTTTTAAAAATTTTATTTATTTATTTATTTATTTATTTATTTGACAGACAGAGATCACAAGTAGGCAGAGAGGCAGGCAGAGAGAGAGGGAGAAGAGGCTCCCCGCTGAGCAGAGAACATGACGTAGGGCTCAATCCCAGGAACCTGAGATCATGACCTGAGCTGAAAGCAGAGGCTTTACCCACTGAGACACCCAGGTACCCCTGCAAAACATTTTCTTGATAGTAGTTTCTAGCACAGGTGATTTACAAAATTCATCTCAGTCACTATTAAAACTGCTAATTGATGATTTGAGGTCTATCATTCCATCTCAGAACTCTGTGAAATAAATCCCAAAAAGACAAAGGCTACTTTTTACAGGTTGGTTCTTGGCACAATACAAGCTGTTCCTGTCACTAAATCGATACCCATGTTGAGGGGATGTCTTTGGACTTTTGAATTTGACTCTAATTCCTCTAACTATAACAAATCATGGAGTTCTGCTTGAGTTGGAGAATTCTGTAGTGACCAATTAAGTATCACAACTAGGGGAAAGCCTGTTTCAAAAGAGGGCTGTAGGAAAGGCATATAAACTAATTACCTGACTACAATCAATCACCTTTATGAAAAAAATGTTCGTGGTAAGACCTGCTTGTAGTAAAAGTTTTTAGAGGCTTGGGAGCATAAAACTCAGAGATGTCTGGAAATGAAAAACTAAAGAAGGTTACTGAATTTATTCTACAATAATAGTGTCTCAGTAGAAAATAACAGTTTAAAGTAAGTACAGCAAAACAATCTAATCCACATGACGACACAAACTGATGGGTGGTGGTGAGCGAGGATAAGTTAGGAATAAGAAACCAGATTGCCAAACGTTAAAAAGAATTTAAATATACTGATGTTTAGTTTCCTTTAAACAGCTCCATACCTGATGCTGACAAACGTGGATACGAATGTGGTAAAACGGCGTATGTTAATTGCCAACATTACATAACTAATATTTACTCTAAAATATTTCTTCCAAAGAATTTTGTCATCATCAGATATCCATATACATTAGGTGTTCTTTGTTTATGCTTTAAAATCTGTATATATTATATTTTTCTTTCTTCTTTCAGGATTAAAGCAAAATTTTATGTTCTCTACTATAACTACCTTAAGAATATCCTAAATATTAAAGGTATTATTTGCTCAAATAAATTGTGTTATGACAGAAAGAACTCCTCAATGTTTCCATACCAGTGATATTTCACTCTAGTGTTTACCTGATGTGAGATTTCACAGCAACAAAAATCCTACTATATATTGTGTTTTTATTTGGTATCTATTAAGAATGTGTTTGACTGCAATTTATGGGAAAAAAATCTGACTAGCAGTGACTTAACAAATAGAGGATTATTTTCTGGAAAACTATACAGCAACATGCAGAAGAATGAAACTGAATCACTTTCTTACACCATGAACAAAAATAAAGTCAAAATGGATGACAGACCTAAATGTGAGGCAGGAAACCATCAGAATCCCAGAGAAGAACACAGGCAGCAACCTCTTTGACCTTGGCCACAGCAATTTCTTCTTAGACACATAACCAGAGGTGAGGGATACAAAAGCAAAAATGAAATATGGGGAGTTCATCAAGATAAAAAACTGCACAGTGAAGAAAATAATCAACAAAACTAAAAAGCAGGCCCCAGAATGGGAGACAATATTTGCAAACAATATGTCTGATAAAGGGGTAGTAACTAACAAATCTATAAAGAATTTTTCAAACTCAACACCCAACAAACAAATACTTTAGTTAAGAAATGGGCAGAAGACATGAATAGACGTTTTTGCAAAGAAGACACCCAAATGACTCACAGACTCATGAAAAGATATTCAACATCAATCATCATCAAGGAAATACTAGCCAAAATCATGATGAGATACCACCTCACACCTGTGAGAATGGCTAAAATTAATAACAGGAAACAGCAGATGTTGGTGAGGATGCAGAGAAAGAGGAAGGCTCTTATGCTCTTGGTGGAAATGAAAACTGGTGCCGCCACTCTGGAGAACAGTATGGAGGTTGCTCAGAAAGTTAAAAATAGAACTATCCTATGACCAGGCAATTGCAGTATGAGGTATATCCAAAGAATACAAAAATAATGATTCAAAGGAGTACATACACCCCGATGTTTATAGCAGCATTATCAACAATAGCCAAACTATGGAAGAGCCCAAGTGTCCATCAATAGATGAATGGATAAAGAAGATGTGGTATATACATATACATTATACATATATTGTATATATGTATAGTGTGTATATATATACACATTATACATATATTGTACATATATATGTATACATTATACAAATATATACTTATGTGTATATATATAAATATAATCGATTATTAATAGCCATCAAAAATAATATCTTTCTACATGCAATGATGTGGATGAAGCTAGAGTGTATTAGGCTAAGTGAAATAAGTCAATCATATAAACACCATAAGACTTCACTTATATGTGGAATTTAGGAAACAAAACAGATGAACATATGGGAAGGGAAAAAAAAAAGAGTGAGGGAAGCAAATCAAAAGAACATCTTAACAAGGGACACCTGGGTGCCTCAGCTGGTTAAGCATCTGCTCAGGTCATGATCCCAGGATCCTGGGATGGAGTCCTGCATCGGGCTCCCTGCTGAGCAGGGAGCTTCTCCCTCTACCAGCTGTTCCCCTTGCTTGTGCTCTCTTTCAGTCTTTCTCTTTCTCTGACAAATAAATAAATAAAATCTATTTTTTTTAAAGAACTTCTTAACTCTAGAAAACAAAGAGGGTTGATGGAGGGAGGTGGGTAGTGGATGAGCTAAATGGGTAATGGGTATTAAGGAGAGCACTTGTTATGATGAGCACTAAGTATTATATGTAAGTTTTGGATCACTAAGTTCCACTCCTGAAACCAGTATCACATTACATGTTAGCTAACTAAAGTTTAAATAAGAATTTGGAAGAAAAAATACAGAGGGTTGTTTTCTCACATAACATGTCTAGAAGTAGGTGGTTGCTGCCCTTGGTTTACTCAGTAATATAATCAATAACATTTATTTTTCTGCCCCACTGTCATTAGGATGTTGGTTTTCCTTCCCTCTGGTTATCATCTCAGGACCAAAAAATGACTGCTATTGGCCAGCAAAACATCTATGCTCAAGCTAAAGTGGGAGGGAGGCAGGAGCTCTCAGCTACTTCTGTCTCTTGTCAGAAAGGCAGAAGCTTTTCCAGAAACCCCCTTTGCAACTTCTTATATCTTAGGGCCACCACAGGTTTCAAAGAAGGCTGGGAAAGCAGGAAGCAAGATTCTCACGATTTGGATTATTGTGAGACATTGCCCAGGGGTGGTTACATTGACATTTCAAACAAAACTATAAATTCTCAGCAAAGAAGTTGGGAAACAGATATTTGATTGGGAACAAAAAAAGGGTCTGTTTAAATGCCCGAATCATTTGGAAGGTAAAATTCGTAAAGACTGGGGTTGTGTCTCATCCTTTTCTTACATACAGGACTTAAGTCATAACAAAAATTGTTGATGGCATAAATCCTGTATTAGATAGCGATATATGGACTATATCTTTTATTTTTAAAAAAGATGTATTTATTTATTTATTTATCTATGAGAGAAAAAGAGAGAGAGAGAGAAGGAACAGAAGGAGAGGGACAAGCAAACTCTCTGCTGAGCACAGAACCCGATGCAGGACTCTATCTCAGGTCCCTGAGATCATCACCTGAGCTGAAACCAACAATCAGCTACTCAATCAACCGAGCCACCCAAGCGCGCCTGGACTATGTTCTATGTATTAAGGTAGTATCACTGAATTTCACGGCATTGTACCAATAAGAGAGGTACTATACAAAACTTAGCTCAGACTTCTGTAACAAAATACCATGCACTGGGGGGCTTACATAGCAGGTATTTATTTCTCCCAGTTCTGAAAGTGGAAAGTCCAAGCGCAACATGCCACCAGATCCAGTTTCTGATGAAAGCACCTATCCTGGCTTATAGACGGCTGACCACCTTCTTGCTGTGTCCTCATATGATGGAAAGATAGCACTCTTCTTAAAAGGACACAAATCCCAACATATGTTATGACCCCATTCCATGACCTCATCTAAACATAACTACCTCTTAAGGGTCCTACTTTCAAATACATCACATGAGGAGTTAGAGCTCAACATAGGAATTTGGGGAGGGACAAAAACATTTAACCTATAACATATATAACTAATATCCAATTTTACATAAATAAATATATATAATGACACATATATATGCAGACTTTGATTCCAAGTCTTTGAATACTTATTATACATTCCTGTGACCAAAAAATTGTAGTCACTGAAAAACACTAACAGAAAATAGTTCTAGCTTTTAAGGCATCAAAGTCAAGACATAAAAGCTAAATACAAATTGAAGCTGAACTAAAATGTTATGGAATCTATACAATAATGTCAGCCTTTTTACTTGATGTCCATTGTGTATTAGCAATATAACGTGTTTTTATTTTATTAAAATTTCCCAACAATGCTGTGAAGTAGTCTCTGACCTCATCTTAAGGATTAGGAAACTGAGGGGCACCCAGCTGGCTGAGTCAGAGGAGCATGTGACTTTTGGTCTCAGTGTTCTGAGTTTGAGCCCCAACTTGGGTGTAGAGATTGCTTAAATAAATTAAAAAAAAAAAACAAAACACTTGAAAAAGAAAAGAGATTAGGAAACTGAGGACCCTGAGAGTTTAAGCAACTTGTTCCAGGTCCTCCAAGTCATAAGCAATGGATCTGAAGTTTGGAATAGCTCTCTCTTTTCCCAAAGCTATGCCTGCACAAAGCACACACACCACCACAGGCTGCTTGCTTCATTCTGTGACTAGAAGCCTCCCTCCTCATGTTGCTTTGTTTTAACCCTTCTTCGTTCTCAACGTTTTCATGGTGACTTAGATAAATGGGCAGAGGGAAACAAGATCAGATTACGGAGATGATAAAATGATGAGGGATGAGATCATGAAGAGAGACAACGCTAAGAGCAAGAGATGTGGATGGGTTGAAGGAGAGCCGAGAGAGAGCCCATGGAATGCTGAAGGCAGCAAACAGGAAGGGGAGAGAAGGGAATGAAAACCGACGGGGTATTTCTCCAGGCTGTGGGTCCGAGGAATGGCAGGAGCCCACTCCACGTCCCTGCTCTCTCTGATCTCCGGCCATGCATGTGGCTTGGCCTTGTCCCTCTAACAGCAAGATTCTGGGAGAGGCTCGTGGTAGTGACTGAATTACACTTTCCCTAGCTATTCTTGTGTTCCAGTTCTCCCTTGAAGGTCATTTATGGTTAATCTCAAACCACATACATATTTAACTCTCCTTTTAGTTACATTCCAGAAGGCTGTTCTCAAACAAGCATGAGTTAATACTCTAAGCTTCAGTAACCACAAGCTGAGATTAATCTGCCCTAATGTCACTGTGTTCCTCCTCTTCAAGGGAGTTTAAAGAATGATGTGGGAAAAGCCTTACTCAATTTGCCCCTCCTTTTCCTTCACTATTAATGTAGCATAGAATCTCCTATATGGAAAGGAGCTCGAGGTCCTAACCACTCAGTCAGGACTGCAATCTACCCATCCCTCTTTAACAGCCTCCAAAGTGGTCTTTTAGCTATATTTGAATGCTTCTTGTCTAGGGAGTTCACCACTTCTGCAGACAGGCTTTTCCATCTTTGGATGACTCTTTCGGAGACAGCTTTTTTGGTTTGTTTTTTTGCCAGTGAGGATAACTGAGATATTCCACAAAAACAAAGGCCCTAAATTGTCAGCAACTTTTTAACAGCAGAGGCTGTTTCTTACTTACATTTACTTACATTACTTACATACTTATTTCTTACAGTATGTGCCTCCCCCAGGTCAGCTTGGCTCTGCCCCACTTTGACTTCCCTCTGGGAAAGGAGGTAAAGACGAAAAGAGTCCACGGCAAATCCCACGCTGTACTGAAAGTGTCTACATTCCATTAGCTAACAAAAGTCACATGAAATGTGTGTTCCAACCCAGGGTGGAACAAGGAAAGGGGAGAAACATCCTAGAGAAAAAAAAAGCAAATATTTTGAATGATAATATAATCTACCACGTATTTATTGAGTCAAAATCCTTTTCCACCTAACATTCCCACCTGTGGTTTTTGCTCATCATCTTTTCTTCCTACCAGTTCTGTAAGTATTAGAAAACTACAATCATGTTCTCTCTGAGCTGTCTCCTTTCCAGTCTAATCAGCTCCAATTCTTTCATCAAACTGTTCCCTATATTTAGTGTTCTCACCTAACACCCTCTTTTAAAGCCTGCTCAGCCATCTTAGGTCCTCTGGTGAGAAAATTGTTGACTTATGCTCCAGAGGAGGGCATCCCTTGACACATCCCCTTTTGGGATGATGGGTTTTGTCTGATACTGAGTGTATAAGAACCCCCCCCCCCCCAAAAAAAAAAGTTTTCTTAAAAAGATACCCTATCCTACCTATAGCTCTCCATATTTTTCATTAGCTCAGATCCTTCAGCTTTCCACAAACTTCCAGGTTCCTTGACTCTACACATCAGAATGTGCAATTCTCGTGAGATGAGATGCAGATGTCATATCCCTGACTATACTTTAGTTAGCTTATTAGCGATTTGAAAAGGGATATGAATGGGAAAAAGTAGTTGTACTGGAAAAATTGCCCAAGCCTCCTGTTGTTGTATAGGACTGGTGCATAGTGTGGACTTTGCAAACAGATGGTCTCAGATCAAACCTGACTTCACTAAATACTACCTATGTGACCTTGGACAAGTGACTTAACCCTGAGCTTTTATTTCCTCACCTAATGAGTTTGGGATAATAATAGTTATTTTCTCCATGTGACTTTTGAGAGGACTAGTGAATGTATTCTCTTGTTACCATATTGGGGTAAAGGTCAAACCTGTGTCTGCTGTCACTTAGGGAACAGGTCCTCTAGCATCCCCTAGGCTCTCCGTAGCTGAGCACACCTTCTCTCCCCAAGACGCCCTTCTGGCCTTAGGACATCTTTCATTCTCAATGTTAAAAAGAGAACTAGAGGCCACTTCCCCCAGGACAGTCAGCCAAGACCTACTTGCAGTTTCATCTTCTCCAAGAGTGGAATTTAAGACTAGCATTCTGGAGTTTTCTGGTCAGCACCAACTGGGTAATCTATCACATGAGTGTCTCTATCCCCCAAAGGAAGATGAGGTGGTCCACTTAATGAGACCCCCTGCCCTTCCCTGCAGGGGAAGGTGACCTTGCCTGAAAGAATCCTTTCTTTTCTTTTGCTATTAACATTCCCGCCCCACCCTTATTCCTATAAAAATCTTGCATTTTGTAAATTTCCTCAGAGCTCCTTCCTATTTGTTAGATGGGATGCCGCCGGTCTTGAGAACTGCTTAATCGAGGCAATTACATCTTCAAATTTACTCAGCTGAATTTCTGTTCTTTAACACAAAGTTGGCATTATCCAAGCTCAACCAGTATCTCTCAAAGTGTTCTCTAAGAACAAGCTGCACTGAGGGGTCCCCAGGTGGCTCAGGCAATTAATTTCCGCTCAAGTCATGATGTCACGGTTGTGAGTCTGAGCTCTGTTGTGAGTCTGTTTCCAGGCTAACCTGGGAGTCTGCTTAAGATTCTCTCTTCCTCTCCCTCCGACCATCACCCCTGCAATGTGCACATGCACTCCCTCTCTCTTGCTCAAATAAATCAATCTTAAAAAAAGAACAAGCCAGCATTGAAATCACCTGGTGGACAACTTGGCCCTATTTCAGATTTACAGAGTATGGAACTGGTTAGTCTGCATTGTAACAGGCTCTTTGTGTAGGGTTGCCAGATAAAATATGAGATTTCCAGTTAACTTTGATTTTCACATAAAACATATTTTTAGTTTAAGTAAGTACCATGAAATATTTGGGACATACTTGTGCTAAAAAATAATTTGTTGTTTATCTTGAATTTTAAATTTCGCTGTGTGTTGTGTATTTATTTTTTTTTTTTATTGAAGTACAGTTGACACATTGCATCCTACATTTTTAATTGCTGAATTTGGCAAACCTATCCCAGATTTGTGATGCCTACTAAATTTGAGAACCACTGATATAAAAGATTTGGCAAAAATGTCAAATCCAACTTCATGAGTTTCCTCTCAAGGAAAAAGAACCCAAAACTACAGAAATAAGCTACATAACTTGTGAGTCCCCAAAACAAATATGCAAAAGAGCAAGAGTGCAGTTGTCTTTTTTTCAGAATAGTTTAGCTTTTGTTCCAGTAGCCACAACAGCAAAAGTAAACAATCCAGTAGCCAGAGAAGAATCCATGTCCTTATTTCTCTCATGCGAGTCTGTGTGTAGCTTTGGCTTGGGCTAAGCCATTTCCTCTATGTTTGCCTGTCTTTTTCTTTTTCTTTTCTTTTCTTTTCTTTTCTTTTCTTTTCTTTTCTTTCTTTTCTTTTCTTCTTTCTTTCTTTCTCTCTTTCTTTTCCTTCCTTCCTTCCTTTTTGTCTTCCTCTTTATTTCTTTCCTCTGTTTTTGTTTTCACTTTTATTACAGAATTTTCTGCAGCGTACACACAAACAAAGAGACAAGTGCAATGAACCCTCACATACCCATCACCCAGCTTCTACAGTTACTCACCTTTGCCGATCTTTTTCATTTATAACCTACTGTCTTTGGTTTTGCTTTGTTTCCCTTGGGGTTATGGTATTCTGAAGGCCTTGCTTTTTTTGTTTGTTTTTATTTAAATTCCAGTTAGTTACGCGACTGTGCAATATTAGTTTCAGGTGTATGATATAGTAATCCAACATTTCCACACAACACTCGATGCTCAGCACAAGTGCACTCCTCCATCCCCATCACCTGTTTCACCTGGCCCCCACCTCCCCTCTGGTAACCATCAGTGTGTTCTCTATAGTTATGAGTCCGTTCCTTGGTTTGCCTCTCTATTTTCCTCCTATGATCATTTGTTTTGTTTCTTAAAGTCTCACGTATGAGTAAAATCATATGGTATTTATCTTTCTCTGACTGATCTTTCTTTCTTTCTGTTTCCCTTTTTCTTCCTTTCTCTTTCTTTTTCTCTTTTTCTGTTTCTTTTTCTTTATTCCCTTTCCTTTCTTCATTTTTTCCTTCTTTCCTTCCTTCCTTCCCTCCCTCCCTCCTTTCTTTTTGGTCTAATATCCCTATGTTGGTCGTCATCTACTAATTTTCCATTTGGCACTTCCTCTTTTGCTCTCCCAGAAGACATACTGGGTGTGTCTTCCTCTGTCTGCCCCACCTTCCAAATATCAGAATACTCTGCCACATGGCCATCATTCACTTAATACCCAACCTGGTCTCCCTCAATTTCAGTCCTCTGATGGCAACTTCTTAACTCATAACTCTTCGTTTTTATGTGTAATATAGTAATGCGTTTGTAGGCTTTGTGCGCATTTACAGAATCCTTAAAATAAACTTTAACTTAGTGGATTTTCACAAAACCCCTATAACGTAACCAGTTGCGGTGCAGGGCTCAGAAAGTGTAAGCGACAGCAAGACTTTGGTCTGACGGGTTTATTCCTAGAGCAGACACTTTCCACTCAGCCATTGCTTCACCTCAGCTTATGACACTTAAGTTGTTCATCTGTCATTTAAAACACAGCTGTGTGACTTTGGGCAAGGTTTTTTGTTTTTTTTTTTTAACCTTTTTAAACTTCAATTTCCTCATTTGTAAACTTAGGTTACTCGTAGTACCTACGTCATGAGGCACTGGATTTAATGAGACAGTCTGGGTCTCTGTAACGGCACTTAGGAAGCACTTCAGAAATGTTCGCCATTATGAAAGCTGCCCTCTGGGCTACGTCGTCTCCAGGCCCCGTTCTTCTCAGTGTGTCTTTCAGCAAAGGCAAAACATGGGAAATCTAGGCCAAAACTAGCAAAAAGAGAAGTACGGATGGCGGCAGAAGGAGGTAATGGTGATCTAGGCTCATTTTTCTCTCAGCAAACACTTCCTCTTTCATACCATTCCCCACCCTTTATTCGCACCACTTTATTTCTCTGTGCAGTAACAGTTTTAGTTCTCCTGAACTGGACGCAACAGTCTGGAGAAGAACTAATTGAAATAGTAAAGTCTTCAGTCAAATGCGGGGACTAGAGTGTAGTACCAAATGCTCGCCTCTTGCCTACCTTCTGCATTTATACTAACCTCCTTCAGTTTTCCTTTGTCCCCTAGTAATTATGGTGTCTGAGTGCCAGCTGTCTGGAACAACATTATTGCTGTGTTCATCTTCTTTTCCCGTTAGGGTCTTTATATGATAATAGGCAGTGTGATAGCGTGATATCCCTGGAGGATGAGATAGAGTACAGTCTGTGGGCTTGGTTTGGTTCGTCCGCCACCCCCCCCTTTTTTTATTCTACTTTTGGAAAGGTGGAAATGGGTAGACATTACCATTGTTTTTTTCTGCTAGAAACTCTAAATGTCTTAATCAAATTTAGACGATTACTGTGTATTTGGATGGTTTGCCTTTTGCTGTTGAGACAGGTATCATAATTGCTTTACTCCTCCATCTGGAAAACGCTGATCTGTTTTTCCTCTAAGGTGTGGAATTGTTGCCCCTTTATATCTAACAGGTTGGATTATGTCCAGGTATTCCATACAGGCCCTCCCATGGAAGAAAATTACCTCAGAAATCTTCAGGGGGGGGGGTGGGTGGGGCACCTATGTGGCTCAGTCTGTTAAGCCTTCAGCTCAGGTCATGATCCCAGATTCTTGGGATAGAGCCCGGAGTCAGGCTCCCTGCTCAGTGGAGAGTCTCCTTCTCTCTCCTTCTCCTCTTTCTTGTGGACCCTCTCTATCTGTCTCTCTCTCTGCCAAATAAATAAATAAGATCTTTAAAAAAAAGAAAGAAAGAAAGAAAGGAAGGAAGGGGGAATGATGGAAAGGGAGAGAGAGAGAGAGAGAGAGAAATCTTCAGGAGGTCAAATACTCTGTCTTTGAATGGTATGAGGAAATAGACTATACCTGGGCCATACACTTGACCTTTCTCTGCCCACTGAGATTCTAAGACTTTGATGAGGCCCATTTTAGTTGCTATCTTATTCAGCAAACAGTTCAATCCCACAAATATTGAGTAAGCAAGTACCGTGTGCAGGACATTCATTCAATAAATATTTTCAACTTCAATTGTGTATTCATGCATGGGAGATTCACCTACAAGAAGAAGAAGAAGAGAAAAAGATAAGGAGGAGGAGAAGGTGGTGGAGGAGAAATCCCTGCTCTCAAGGAACTTCAAAGCTTCCCACAGAGAAGACATGTGAACATAATGGAACTACACATTGTGTGTTACCTCCATGGACTGAGAGTTGGGGGGTGGTTTGCTGAGGGCGGGGGTGGGGGGGTAGATCCTTGAAGAGATAACTGGGTGCTATTAGAAGAAAGGGAGATGGATGCTGGGAGGGTAGAAACTTTTGCTGAAAATGCAAACTGAGACTTTAGTCATGCCTTAGGGAGAGGTAGGACTTTTATTGGAGTTGAATCATAAGCAGTAGAAAATATGGATGTGAGAGCTAAACATGATTTCAGACCTGACTTTGCCAACAAGCTGTATGACCTTGAACAAGTTATTTTGCCTCTCTGAGCCTTGTTGCTAAAATTGGAATTGTGAGGCCTCGCCCTAAGTGTTAAAGTAAACATCAGCTTAAGCCGCTGGCGGGTCTCACACAATAGCTCCGTGTCTGGTGCCAACACTGAGCTATTGCACTTGGGAAAATTACTGAAGCTCTCAGTGCCTCAGTTTCCACATCTGAAAATGGAAATGATAATAAAAGTACACCTACATTCCATGGTCGTGAGAATTTAAGTTAATTATGTAATTGAAAGAGTGCCCACACATAGTAAGCCTTATAATCATTTGCTATTGTAACCAAGAGTTTGATACAATATAAGCAGTTAAATTCATATACTGCCTGGATAGCAGCTGCGCAATAAGGTGTTTTGTTTTGTTTTTTGAATCAAATACAGTCCACTGTGCTAACCATTGTGAGAAATATAAATGTGTATTTTTAGAGAAGACAATGAAGGAGATTATACCCTAATTGTAAGTAATATTCACATTAACCATAATCAAGACAGTGTGTGATAAATGTTGTAAAAAAGAACAGATATGTCCTATTGATTGTATAGGAGAACAAGAGGTCAGAAGGAGAAAGTAAAACTATAATTGAGAGCCTAGGGGAAGGAGTGGGTGTTTCTTCCTGGGTGGAAGGAGAAATAATGATCCTTGAGTCAGCAATGCTAAGATATGTGGGCAGTTGCTAGATGAACTGATGTAAGGAAGACATTCCTGGCAAAACCATGTATGTTCAAAGGCAGAGAAGTATGGGAGGGCTCTGAATGTTGCAGAGAAAACTCAGTCATTCAAAGCAGATTGATCATGAAGTGTAAACTTGGGGCCATCACTTGACTGATGGGGGCACAAAGATAAATAAGACATGGTAAAAAGTCTTTTGGGATGATGCATCCTGAAGATTGTTTCCTGTTTCTCATGTCCTTTCTCCCTTACCTTCCTCTTACTCCCATTTTTTTCTTCCTTCAAAATATATTTATTTATAGCTATAATGTGTTAGAGAAATGAGCCTTTCCCTATGACATAGATTGATCAAATCGAGATTTTTTCCCAAGTTACAGTAAGATCCCAAACAGAGCTCTTTCACAGAATACCTTATTGGTACAGAGGTCTCCTCTGTCCGCCACGTCGCTGGAGGGCTGGAACAGCTTATAATTCTTGCTACAGTCCCTGGGGGCTTGGTACAGAGGAGGCAGGCAATAAATAATTGCAGAATTGAATTGTTTTGAGATCTTAAATGTTCTAGAAGGCATCCTCTTCACAACTTGGTAGCAAATTCTTTCAGGAAATGAAAATTGGGTGTTTCTTAAGAGAGCATAAGCCTGTGGAGATCCTTTCTGTCTGCTAAATGCTGATTTTTAAATTTTTTTGGCATTGGACATTCAAAAATGAGTGTCTTATTAACCTTAAATCAATGTCCATCACTGTTTCTGTTTCATATAATATTCATTATATGAATATTTTGTTTTTTCAAACTTTCATTGTGAAATTATTCAAGTGAAAACACAAAATTTTGTCAAATCTACTAAACAGAGAGATTTTTAAAGAGGTAGAGACTTTGACCTGGCAATTCTATTTCTAGAATGTTATCCTGCTTACAGGTACATAGGAAAACATATATCTCAATGTTTATTATTTATTGAAGCATTGTTTGTAGGAAAAAGAAAGAATCAGGTAACAACCCAGCT
This sequence comes from Mustela lutreola, assembly GCF_030435805.1. NCBI lineage: Eukaryota > Metazoa > Chordata > Mammalia > Carnivora > Mustelidae > Mustela > Mustela lutreola. The sequence goes on along the minus strand of NC_081292.1, from coordinate 148,976,551 downwards.
ACCCTTCAATAGGAAACTGATTAAATAAATTATGGCTATCCATATAATTAGATATTACCTCGGCATTAGAAAGAATAATGTAGATTTATATGCGCTTATTTGGAATGATCTCAGGGACATATTTTTAAGTAAAAATCAAACACCCATGAAAGATAAAGGAAGAGAAAAATAAAACTACAGAATAGGCATAAAGAAGAAAATTCCCATTTGTAAGACATATAAATATTTATCTCTATGTTTTATATATTCATTTCTTACATGTGAATGCTGTGTATGCACAGAAAATTTTTAAAAAAGATAAAGAAAGAAAGAAAGAAAGAATAAAACATCTGGTTGGGAATCCGGACTAGGCAACAAGCATACTTTGCATCATATATCCTTTGTATTGTACATTTTTCACCACGCTAATGTATGTTTTATTAAAAATTATTTAATTGAAGAAAGAAAAGTAATGGAGAGAAGCCAGTTTTGTTTTGAAATTAATTCCCCTATTAATAAGCCAATATTTCCTAGCCCTAATTTTTTACAAGGGTATTTTCAAATAGCTCAAATATGCATGGGAGTATTTTAAAGATCTTAAAATGAGAATAAACAATAACTTCATTTTAAAGGGAAACACTTGGGGCGCCTGGGTGGCTCAGTGGGTTAAGCCGCTGCCTTCGGCTCAGGTCATGATCTCAGAGTCCTGGGATCAAGCCCCGCATCGGGCTCTCTGCTCAGCAGGGAGCTTGCTTCCTCCTTTCTCTCTGCCTGCCTCTCTGCCTGCTTGTCATCTCTCTCTGTCAAATAAATAAATAAAATCTTTAAAAAAAAATAAATAAAAATAAAAATAAAAATAAAGGGAAACACTTCCGGGAAAGAGAGAGGTGTTTGCAAAATGGGAGCCGTGTTCTAGTGAGCAATCCGTTTGCATTCCTGTGGATCTTCAAACCGAATACAAACTCAGTGTTCTGGACTCCAGAGTAGAACTGCTTTAATTTTCCTATATTTAAAGGTCAAAGACACAAGAGAGCCTATCGGTTCTTAACTTTAGCTCATTTGAGTAACATTTCTCTTTGCTCTGGAACATGGTTGGCTCTTGGGGAAAGAAGCCAACTTTTCAGTTTCTGCTTTTCATGGTTTCTGTCTTCCCCTCGGCTTCAGTGCAGGTCAGTCACACAGATAAGCATTATGCCCAGAATAAAACTGGCTTTGTTTATCTGGACTAATAAATGAATGGAACCAGTTATTTTCATTGGCTTGGTCTGGAAGGAAACCAAACCAATTTTCACAGACCTTAAATTGGACCTAAACCAAGCTCCTTGTTCTTAGCGGTAATAAGAGCGGGTAACGATGAACCCAAGTGTAGAAGTAAAAATTTTTGCAAAGGTAATACATATTTGTTGCCAGGAAAGGAAATTTGGCTAAAACTAGAAAGTGTCACTGATTGCTCTAAAATCTCTGAGAAGATCTGCTTCATTTCCATTTCAATGGGTTTGAGGTTTGCAGGTCAGTGGAACCTTTCTTTATGTTCTAGAAGCTCCAGTTTCCCGGTGGCCAATACGCCGAATCAAGTTATTCCTTCGTATGCCGACGAGCACAAAATATTTATGTGGTATCATCAAAACTTTTGCACAAACCTCTGTTTTACTCTGAGAACTTATAAAACTCACACCTGTTATTTCCAAGCTTCCCGGTAAGTAGGCAGTTTTTTTCCCCAGTTCGTTAAAGAAACAGTGAGATGTTAACTTCCATTATGCCCATATAATAAATGCTCTTATCGCTGATCTTCACTATGCTTACGAAAGCAGTTACAGCCTCTGCTTTTGTTGTGGTCGTTAGTGCCTCTGTTTAAAGGGCATTGCCGCCCTATTTAAGATTCGTGGCTGGCCTTTTCATTACACTCCCAGCACTGCTCCTAAATATAGTCCCCAAGGAAAATGGATAAAATCATTGTTAAAAAGAAAACATTAGGCCCCAAAGGCATCACTTGCGCCATGTCCCCAAACCAGGGCTTAATACCAACTCTAATTGTAGTTTCCAGTCCCCCCCACCTCTCTTACCCATGTGTATTTTAACCAGTCAGTCGGGCATTTTCTGATCAACCCAAAGGAGTCTGGCACAGGGGCCCTATTCAACCCCCAAAGGAAGACAAGGCAAACTGCATGGTAAGAACCCCTCCTCACCCCTACAGGAAGGTGACCTTGTCTGAAACAATCCTCTTCTGCTGCTAATAACTTTCATACTCCACCCTCCTTCCTCTAAAAACCTTCCTTTTTTAAAATTGATTGATTGATTGATTGATTGATTTGTGCATTTATTTATTTATTTATTTGTGTGTGAGAGAGAGAGAACAAGAGGGAGCACAAGCAGGGGGAGGGACAGACAGAGAGGAAGAGACAGGGAGTCTCAAGTACTCTCTTCACTGAGCGGGGAGCTGATGCCTGGCTCGATCTCAGGACCCTGAGATGAGGACCTGAGCTGAAACCAACACTCAGATGCGCAACTGACTGAGCCACCCTGGTGCCTTTAGAAACCTTCCGTTTTGTGCAAATCCTGGAAGGGCCCTTCTACCTGCTGCTGGGATGCTGCCTGATTCACGAACCATAACTAAGCCAGTTAGTTCTTCAAATTTATTCTGTTGAATTCTGGTTTTTTTTTTTTTTAACAGTATTTAACTTGGTTAATATCTTGCTCAAAGATTGGGACAATTTCTTGGAGTTGCTTCCAGGACTATTATTTTTTGATGCAAAAAGTTGCATAGCTCTTTTCCCCATAGGTTAATCTGCATATATGAGAGAATGGAACAAACGCTGCCAAAGGAGGAAGGATTTGTAAAGAACTTAAATGAAAGAATAATTTGTTAGAGTATATATTTTTTGATGAAAGCCATTTCTTCTTTCTGTGATTAAAAAATAATACCGAAGGCCTCCTGGGTGGTTCAGTTGGGTAAGTGTTTACCTTGGGCTCAGGTCATGTTCCCAGGTCCTAGGACTGAGTCCCTCACCTGGGTCCCTGTTCAGTGGGAGCCTGCTTCTCCATCTACCCTTGCTCGTGTTCTCTCTGTCTCACACTCTCTCTCAAATAAATAAATGAAAGCTTTAAGAAAAATAATACCTGTTTGTGGTAAAACAAACTCAAGACAATTCTTTAAAATGTAAAAATAGAAAGAAAAGAAAAGAAATCTAGCCATTTCTTCAGCACCCAAAGATAATCACTATGAACATTTGTGTGTACCTCTTCAGACATTTATATGAATACACATTAGGAACACACACATTTTTTTTTTTAAGATTTTATTTATTTATTTGTCAGAGAGAGAGGGAGAGAGAGCGAGCATAGACAGACAGAATGACAGGCAGAGGCAGAGGGAGAAGCAGGCTTCCTGCGAGGGATGTGGGACTCGATCCCAGGATGCTGGGATCATGACCCGAGCCAAAGGCAGCCGCTTAATCAACTGAGCCACCCAGGCGTCCCGGAACACACACATTTTTTAAGACAAAAATGGGGTGCCATACTCTTAACAACATTCCCTTGAGCCCTTTAAAAAACATTAAGACACATAGTTAATCAGGTAAGTATATAGAGAGATAGTCTTCACTTTACTGTTTGTAATGCTACATAGTATAGGAATTCTATTGTAGTTACTTTGCCAATCCACAATTAACATTTAAGTAATTTCAATTCAAATGTTATATAAGGCAAACATCCATGCATGTTTGTTTGACTAACTCTTTAGATTTTATACCTAAAGTTTACTGACTATGAATACGTAAAACGTTTGAAATATATTCTCAACTTGCCCTCCAAAAATGTTAAAGACGCATAGTATTGTTTCAAAATCGTGAAAGGGTAATTTCTCCTTCACAGGAAAGTTACCTGGAAGGAGCCTTCCGATGAAAGGAGGTGGTGAGGAAAGATGGAGGACCAGGAGAAGGGGATGACGCTAGATGTGTTTCTTAAAGTAAAAGTCATCCGTAAGAAGGTAGAAAAAAATGAGTGCAGACTGGCGATTTAAAAAATAATAAGAATGAAAAAGGTTAGGTGTTACATGAAGTCAGACACCAGTTTAAAGCAGTTGCTGCGAGAACACTCATGTGAGACAAGTTACCTAAAGGAGAGAAACCCAGAACTTTTAGCTTGAATGAACTGGAAAGTTACTGTTTTGTTCAGAAGATTGTACCAGATAGCAAGAGATCGTGCCTAAATCTGTTTTCAAATATAATACTTCCAACTTTTCCCTGGGCTGGAAAAACAAGCCCTCCTTCTCCTACTGTACTTAAAAGATGTGTTGTCTTCTTTTTCCCCATATGTCTTCAGTTTAGACCAGAACCCAGTACGTTAGAGATCTGGTTAACAAACGTCCTTGAGGAGAAAATAATTTTACAAATGGAAGTCATTATTTAGAAGTGTTTCCAAAGTGAATTAAGATACCTTTTACACTTCTACAAATACTTAAGTCCAGGTGTGTTGATTTAAGTGGTTAAAACCATTATTAGTTTTGCAAATCTGGGGAAGAGAAAAACGTCTTCTTCTGGATACTCTTGTTCAATCCGTTCACCCTTTCTCAGGTGCCAGCTGCCACCACTTTGTCCCAGCAGGTCTCTCCTCCTCCAGGCCAGCTCTGTTCTTTCAAGATAGGACTTTCTCGGGGTTGGGGCGGGGAATGGGGCAAAGATCGTATTGCTCTCACTCTGCAAGGACTAAATGCTTTAGTTTTTGTTTCCTTCAGGCACTCCTAAATGGTACTGACTTATCTGATGAACTTCTTTGAAAATTAATGGCTGGTGGTAGTTCAGTGTGTTACTATTTCTGATAACAACAGCAATTATAGAGTGGCCTCCAATGTCTCAGTGGGAAAAGATCCCTTCTATAAAGGGAAATCAGGTTTCTTCTAACAAGATGTTTTCAGGTAAACCTGAAATCACACCAAGTGAGAGAACAGTTCTTGGTTTTTTTTTTTTTTTTTAAAGATTATTTATTTATTTATTTGACAGACAGAGATCACAAGTAGGCAGAGACACAGGCAGAGAGGAGGCAGAGAGGAGGAAGCAGGCCCCCCGCCGAGCAGAGAGCCTGATGGGGGCTCAGAGTTCTTGGTTTTTATTCACAATTACAGATACTGGTGGAGAAATCCTGACAAATATTTCAACAAAACTTTAATTTTATTTAATTTTTAATTTTATCGAAGTAATACATGTATGCATGCTTTTAATACAGAGAAGAGCACATAGGACCTTTAATAAAAATAGCCAGCTCCTGCTGCATGGCCCCATTCTCAAAAGCACTATTATATTTCATGATATGTACCCAACCCCAATTTTTCAACTACCTGCTCACTATCGTGGCAATTTGAGATATCATTATTGATTCATTTCCCTGCATGAAAAATGAAAATCAAGTAGTCTAATGCACCCCTCCTATCACACACTACAAATACCTGTCCCCTCTTTCTGTCTTCCCACTATAGTCAGAACATACTTTGGGGTTAAGTCCATGTTTAAGATGTATATTAAATAACTGTGCCTATCACTCACAGCTGAACCACATCACGTTTTATAACTTATATTTCTTTTCTTGTATTTATTTTTGTTTTATGTGGACGTCAAATGGCCCTGTGCTGTTCTGTTTCCTTAATTTCCTACATACCAACCCTTCGCACACCCTCGATATTCTGACACGGTTGTTAAACCCTTCGTGAAATTAGACATATCAGTGAACTATTAGTACCGCTTTTTCATGGATACAGTCTTCCTGGGGACGTTTGTCTTTTTGCACTCACGGCTGCTACACAGAGGTAGTCCTGGAAAGTTCCTCTACCCATACCCTGAATATCCCCATCCTGCTCATTAGTAATCTATCCATTTTAGTTTGGGTTTCATGCCCTCCTCTTTTTTATCAACTCCCTCATTTTGAAAAAAACACATGGTTCAGTGGCCTTTTGAGAATGAGGACGTCGGAGGTACGTATGTTGAAGTACTACAAATCAGAAACTCTATTTTGTCCTCAGGTCAGACTGTGGTTTGGCACGGTACAGAACGCAAGGTTGGAAATTAGTTTCCCTCAGAATGTTGAACGTAGTGCTCCAACTGGAACATGGCCTGCGTTGCTGTTGAGAAGTTTAGTGAATCTGAACCCAATTCTATATCTTGTCCTGAGAGCTGATTTTTCTCTCTGGAAAACTTTTAAAGCTTCCTAGTGATAAGCCTTAATATGGGCTTTTCTTCCTTCCTTGTGCTAGACCCTTCATGTGCCTCTTTGATCTGAAAAATGTGTTCTTCAATTCCAAACTTTTTTATTCTATTGCTTTGATAATATTGTCTTCTCTGCTTTCTCTTTTCTCTGATTGTGGAACTCTTATTCATTGGCTATGAAGCCTCTGATGCTCTTGTTTTTTCTGTTCTATTTTCTCTTTGCTTTGTATTTAGTTTCTGAAAGAGTTCCTCAAAATCATTCTTTTGTTTTTATTTGTACTGTTACATTCTTTTTAATTTCAAGAACTCTTTTTTTTAATGTTTCTTCTAAAAAGGATTTTGTTCTTATCTCATGGATGCAATATCCACTTTTGTCTCTGAAACAGAGACAAATGTCTCTATGTTATATAGAGACATTTACACTTCTACGGCTCCATGGAATGGCTTATAACATACAGTATAATGGTAAGGAGCTTAGACTCCACAATCAATTAAAATGCCAGTAGTGCCATTGATTATGACGGACGACCTTAAGAAAGTTACCTGACTTCTGCTTATCAATTTTCTTAGTAAAATATACATAATAAGAGTACCCATTGGATAGGGTTGTTAGAAGGTACAAATGACTTTAGTAGGTACTATGCAATTAGAAGGGTCCCTGAAAAATGGTAAATCTAGATAATATGTTACTGTATCTATTTCCTCTGAGTTCCTTTTTTCCCTGATTTTGTTTGACATGGTCTTCATCTTTTGTGTTAGACGCCTTTCTCCGATAACTGATGATCCTTGGCTGTGTGCTCACATTTGAGGGTAAAGAACTAAAAAACTGATGGAAGCTCTGTGTACTTTTGGACCCCTTACTTGCCATGTTGGAAACATAATTCCCTGAGGCTGTCATGCTGAAGAGACCACACTGAGGGTCCAGAGAGGGGCTCGAGGAGGGTCAGCTCTTGTAATCACTACCTGCAGCCACAAGACACCCACTTCACCGAACCAAGTCAACCCCCAAAGCCATGAGAGGTCATAACAGTAACAAATGAGTGCTGTTGATTTATGCCATTAAGCTATGCAACAGCAGAGAAATAATACAGAGAAGGAGAATGAGCTCCAAGATGAACACGGACCCCAGCTAGTATCAGATGACTAGACAATTTAGTTGTTCAGAAACCCCCTCCTGGATCTCTATTCCTAGAGATCTACTAAAGAACATCCTTGTTTGATTCTCCACAGACATTAAAAATGTTTCTCTCTCCTTCGTTCAAAGTCAATTGTAGAATCACAGCTGTGAGGTATAAGAAGACAAGTCCCTCTAAGGCACTGTAATCACTTGTTCCCTAAGTATTGAGATAATGTATAATAATAAACCACCTACAACAAACACAGTGTCATTTTTATCTTGATCGATAACACTCTTTTCCCCTTTGCATCTCATCACTTCTCTCCCTCATCTAAATTCATTCGTGTGCCAGAAACAGGATTTCAGAAAAGAGATTCCTTTGCAAACTCAAAAGAGCAGTTCAAATCCAGGGGGTAAAATGAGGTGAGAGTGTCACAGAAGGGTTCTCAGAAGCTAAAACAATTCTTTGAAAAGAGATGACCACAAGAATTAAGGCTTGACTTTTAGAAGCTGGTAATTCAGCATGAAATGATGTGCAGTGTAATTGCCAGGAGTCTATTTGTTTAAGCTATAGTGCAGTTATTACCTTGTGAGAGGGATTTTTGGACTTTGAACATCTTGAGAGAGACCTTGGGTCTAAAACATATTTATTTCAAGTCAATAGATGTTACTTACATTTCACTGTCTATTTTATTTCCACCACTGAGAATGAGATTAATCTTCACCTAAAGAACTCACAGCTACAAGGATAGGTAAAGGCAGACAGTAGTCAAGGAGATCTCACAGGGGAGAAGGTAACTAAGCATCCCAACTGAAACACTTAAACAGTTGCTAACCATGAAATCGGCCATTCAGAATGTAACTGTCAAATTCAACCACACTTACTGAAAATTTTACTTGGTGTTAATTCGAAATGTTTCAAAACTCTTAAGTTTAAGATGAATAGCTTACTAGTTTCTGGGGGAAATTTTCCCTATTCTCATTTTACTCCGTTATAGTGAACTATGGGGAGCTAGTGTAAGTTGCCTGAAAGACATTTACTGAAACTGTCATCACCATTCCCTGTTTCAACCTTAACCTTCGGCTGTTAAGTGCTAGATGTGTGAATATGTGGAGGATGAGGATCTATCCTGTAAGAGACTTAGATTAAAAAAAAATCATTGTACTCATTATCATCACTATCTTTATTATTTAATCTTTTTTTTTTTTTTTTAATCTTAAACTGCCTCAGAAATGATTCAACCACTTTGATCTCCTTTTGAAGTGGGTGTAGGCTATGGGTTGTGGTCAAAGCAATTGTAAACTATGGAACAGAGCAGTGGTTTCTAACTTGAGCACACTAATCAGTATCACTGGGAGGGCTGGGTAAGACACAGATATCTGGGCACCACCACGGTTTTTGATTCAGTCAGGCTGGAGGGGAGCCTGAGAATTTACATTTCAACCAGTTCCCAGGTGCTGCTGCTGCTGGTCAGGGACCACACTTTGAGAACCACTGAAACAGAGCCATCAAAACCATTATGAGGACCCATAAGTGGTGTGTGCTTGCACGCGTGCGCGTGTGTCTGTGTGTGTGTGTTATCAAATTATCCTGGGTGAGGAATCCATTTTAGCTGATTCTTTGGAAACAGTCAACGTCAAGAAGAAAGCACAGACCAGCCAAGTCCTCAAGGTGGAACCCAAAGGGCTGACAGAGTGCTGAGGAAATAAATGTGACAACATGTAACCTCCAAAGTGCTTATATGGAAAAGAGCTCAAAGCATGCATGAAGATGGGAAAGTCATCAGTAATACTAGAGCCAAGTTGGGCCTTGAGACTGTGTGTAGATTTGGACTTATCAAATTAAGTCAAAAGAAATTAATATTCAAAGAACTCAGTGCTATGACATCATAGATGTCATAACTGGGGGACCTAAGGGGTTTTCTTTGAACACAAATAGAGTCACTGAAAAGGGTAAAATCTTGACAAGTGTCTCTCAAATAGAAAACATCATCATCATCGTCATTGTACTCAATATCATCACTATCTTTATTATTCATTCATTTATTTATTTATTTTTAAATTATTTATTTATTTGACAGAATGAGATCACAAGTAGGCAGAGAGGCAGGCAGAGAGAGAGAGAGAGAGGGAAGCAGGCTCCCTGCTCAGCAGAGAGCCCGATGTGGGACTCGATCCCAGGACCCTGAGATCATGACCTGAGCCGAAGGCTGCGGCTTAACCCACTGAGCCACCCAGGTGCCCCTATCTTTATTATTTAAATGGATTTGAATTGTGCTAAATAATTAACATACATTGTCTTTCTTAAAGGCAACACTGTAAGATAGGTCTACTAAATCCATTTTAACTGAGAAGAAGGCTCTGAGACTTGATGTATAACAAGTGGCAAAGGTGGTATATGAATTCTAGTGCTTCTGACTCTAAGATCTTACTGTGAAATATTCCGGTAACATATATTTTAACAATTAAATTTTGGCCCACTTAATTTCAAGTTATTAAAAAATTCAACAAAGTTTGTTGGGACCTGATGTTATTCCAAGAGCTTCCCATGGTTGTGTTACACTTTTATATTCCTCACTACCCATATGCAATAGGCAAAAGATAATGTCTTGGGCGCCTGGGTGGCTCAGTGGGTTAAGCCGCTGCCTTCGGCTCAGGTCATGATCTCAGGGTCCTGGGATCGAGTCCCACATCGGGCTCTCTGCTCGGCAGGGAGCCTGCTTCCCTACTCTCTCTCTCTGCCTGCCTCTCTGTCTACTTGTGATCTCTCTCTGTCAAATAAATAAATAAAAAAAAAAATCTTAAAAAAAAAAAAAAGATAATATCTTAGTGCCAAACCTGCCCATGATAGGCAAAGGTTTTCCTTGATGCCCCAGATTGCCTGTTCAAACCTTATCTGCCTCTGATAGCACTGTGAAGATTTATTTAGTCTATTCATAGTCTCTGCATTCTTTACAATCATATAAAAAGCTAAGATGACAAGGTCAAACCTATAACTTCTCTAGATGTATTATCATCAAGTGAGAACATATTGTATCCAAGGAATAAATGCTGGCTGGTGAATTTTAATCCTTGACAAGTATCCCTAAAAGAGCCTTTGTGTATTTCTCCTTTGTAGAGCAGGGAAAGGAGACAGAGATAGAATGGTAGGATGTGTGGTAGAGAGTCATTTGGAAGAAAAGAGATGCTCTTTTGTGGTGAGGCCCTCACTTTATTTATAATGAGTCCACCTCAGGATCAAGAGTCTTGTGGAAAAATTATTAATAATTGTGGACTGTTATAAGTAATAAAAGAGAAAGTGATTAGTCTTTATGTATTAACCAACATATATGTGTGTGTGTTATGAATTCACTCCTGTAAACATTGTGTGTGTGTGTGCATGTGTGTTATAAATTTACCACTAAAAACATTGAACATCAATGGGGACAGTTATCTATATCACGAGGTAAGATCCTTCTGTCCAGGCAAAGGGCCTAGAGTGCCGGGAAATGGAGCCCGGTGGTCTCGTGGCCTACCACAAAGAGAGAACTTCCACAATTGATGAAGAGTTCAAAGCTGAGTCAACTTTCCTATAACACAACCGCACTCAATTGAGCAGCTTCAATGGCCAATTCAACTTAGAATGCTGAGAAGAATGACCCCATATTTCACTCATCTGTGTAGAGCCCAAAGAACTGTTCTAAATCACAAGAAATACCTTTCTTCTGGAACTGAAGAGTGACCCAGTCATCCCTACTACCTTCTATTTTCTCATTTCCTGGCCAAGGTAGTGGTAAAATTGAGGAGCACTAAAGACATTTTGTTTTCTCCTTGTCTTGGGATAAAATCATCTGCTATGGAGAAATGGTTATGAAACTTAATCAGGGCTTGAGGAAAAATCCCGCATCTGAAAACTTGTTAACACCCTTGTATCACAGTGACTGGTTTTTCTGTCTAACACTGGCCTGAAGTAAACAGTCTTTGAAGATAGAACTTCATAGCAATCTCCAGAATGAGAAAGTGGGAACTTATTCATTCATTTATTCTTTCAAGAAATATTTACTGGCTGACTTCTGGGTGGCACAGCATTCCCGTGTTTTCTTGTTGGGGGTTAAAACAGAAAATGAGTGGCAGCTTAACCCTCACATTCCAGTGCCTGATGTTGAAAAACTGGAAAATGGAGGTCGGTCTTGGTTTTTGTTTCCTCCCAAAATTTTTAGAAACCTCCTGCCAACTGAATTTCCTGGTGAAGGTATAATATTTATTGTTCAATGACTGGGGAATTCATGGATCCTTGGATGTCTAGGAGAGGGGATCAAGGTCATGGGCCACTGTGGCTCCCAAATGCTTTTGGTAAAGAGCATGAGCTGGGAAGGTCAGAGAGTCATTCATTCTTTGGGCTTTGGCTTTCAAGGGATCCCCCCACCTCTAGGTTTTTTGTTGTTGTTGTTGTTGTTTGTTGTTTGTTTTTTTAAAGATTTTATTTATTTATTTGACACAGAGAGAGAGATCACAAGTAGGCAGAGAGGCAGGCAGAGAGAGAGGAGGAAGCAGGCTCCCTGCTGAGCAGAGAGCTCAATGTGGGGCTCAATCCCAGGACCCTGAGATCATGACCCGAGCCGAAGGCAGAGGCTTAACCCACTGAGCCACCCAGGCGCTCCCCACCACCAGGTTTTAAATGAACTTTAAAACAAAACCAAAACTACATCCAAAGAATTAGAGAGAGAATTTCTACAGGAAACATGATCATCAAATGTGAGATGTCCCATCCAAAATTGCTAAAAATAGGAATTTGAACCAGGGTGGTCTGCTTCAAATGGCAAGGGATCTAAAACTCCATGTAAGAGTGTCAGACAAAAATGCTTCACCAGTTCAAAAGGGGAGATGATTTGTTTCAGCATGGACCCCCTGCTATTGGATGTGTTTTGAGAAATGGTGCTATCCCAGTAAAATCAAGTGGCCCCACCTGGCCTTTATCCTAGAGGTGTGCCCTGGAGAGGTGCACACCTCGAAGTTTTTTCCTGGGTAGAAAGAGACAAGAAAGTTCATGGAGCATTAAAGCCTCACTCTCCTCTTTGATAAAGACATCTGGCAGGAATCACCCTGTAATTCCACAAGAATTAGTCATTGAGAGATCTACATCACTGAAGAACAGAAAAACCTGTTGATACAAGTTTCCTGTCAGGAATAATTTGGACTGACCAATCTGGCTCTTCCACTCAATTTGGCTACTGGTTCTCAAAGACGTGAACTTCTAGAGGTGTGTTTAGGTCATGGGTAGCTTTAAGCATACGGAAGAACCCGACTGTTTTGACAACATTGAGGATATGATTTGTTTGCAAGTGTCTATTTTACCTAAAAAGAAAGAAACAGCAAGCTCCATTAGAGCTCGAGTTGTGCCTCCATGGCATACAGCAGGTTCCAAATAAATAAGGAAGCAAGTAAGTAAATAAACGCCAACAAAAACCTGTGAAAAGATTTATATAGTTCTATTTTGGGGACTTTTAATGATGAGGAATGTGGCAAGAATTAGATGGAATAAGAAGAAGAAATGCAGCCTCTAATTTATTATGTTATTCCACATAATTTGAAAATAAAGTGAGTATGCTGAGAAGGCAGATCTGGAGAAATGGAGCAGTAGCCTTATCACCCAGAGTCTGCCTTATCTCTGGCCTTCGTGTTAAGACAACGTGTTTCCTTATTGCTCCGATCTATTTTTCTATTATTTGTACTTAAAAGCATCATAACTGGTTCAACATCAGTGCATTTACTTCCACTGGAGCAAATTCCTTTTATGCATCAGAAGTGCATTTATCTCCTATTCTAGACACCCCTTTCTTACGCTGGAAGATCTAGGGAGCCAGATTAGTCATCAGATGGTTCTCCCTTCCGCCCAACCCAACCCAACCTCCATATCTTTATCTCTCTCTACCTCTATCTTCTTCTCTTTCTCTTTTTTTTTTTTTCTCTTTCTCTATTTCTCCTTCCTGAGATAGAGTCTTTTTAAAGGAAATGGGCTAGTTACGGGATAGTTTTCTAGAAGATGTTAACTCAGTCTAGAATTCCTGTTGAAATATTGCTGTTCAGAAACAGAGAGCACCTCTCTAGTGCCTGGGAAGTTCAATATACTCCAGAGCAAGACTTTATTTCCTCTTGGACAATGGTAGAGACCTTTGTCCTTGACTTCATCTTTACTGCTGTGTATATAGACCATCAGGATTTAAAAAAAATGATAATAACATGAGTCTCAAATGTGAGCAGGGAAATTTCCTAGTAGCCATATTTTAAAAAGTAAAGAGAAACAGGTGAAGTTAAATTTAATGATATATTTTTAAATCCATTATATCTAAAATATCACTTCAACATGTAGTCAATATAAAATTATTTTTTCAATATGAAATTATTGCTATTTTGCATTCTTATTTTTGCACTAAATCTTTGAATATCTGTGAAATCTTATTTTACATTTCTAGCACTCCTCAATTTGGACTAGTCACATTTCAAATGCCTAGCAGTGCAGTTGTAGCTGAACACAAATCTTTACTTCCCTTACAGCCTAAGACACATAGATGTATAACATTTGACTAGGTAGCTGCACTACCTTGTTGTTGCAATCATCTTCAGACTGCTGTCAGTCCATCATTTTATCTGATTTAATGCAGTCTTACATGTGTCATAGCTTTTGTTTTGTTTTGTTTTTAAGTAGGCTCCATGTCCAACATGAACTCACGACTCTGAGATCAAGAGTCACAGGCTCTACCAACTGAGCCAGCCAGCACCCTGTGTGTCATAGTTTCTAATAGTAAGTGAACAAGCCAGTCTTCCTGATAGATATAAGGGAAATCATTTATCTTTATCCAAGGATTTCCTTATTAGTCCTTATAATACATATTACATTACATAGAATATATATACATATATATACACACATATATATATATGAATATAGAGATTATATTCTTTATTTCAAAAAGTGACTGAATGTTAGTTTTACAGCTATTAGATGGAATGTTATAATTCATCATAGGAACCTACTTTTAAACTATGTATCAACCGAAAGTAAATATGTCTAAAGTGTCTGTTTATTCATGATAAACAAAATAGCTACTGTAGCAAACAAAGTAAAGTTTGCTTTACTATCCCGAGAAGGAGATGAACTGAGTGTCCAAGGGACTCTGCCACAGTAAAAAGAGCATGGCCATCAGCCAAGACAACTTGGTGATACTGCTTACGAGCTGTGCGACGTTGGGCATATTTGTTAACTCCTCTTCATCTCAGTTTCCATACTTGTAGAACTAGAATGACAACACACCATGATGGAGACTGTGAGTTTTATCCCAATAGCCATTCTTCCTTTCTTTATCAGCGAAGACTCCCCAAAAGTTAGCTAGACACTAGGATGCCCAAAGTTAAGTCCACAGTCCCAAACTCCCTTGCAGTTAGATGTGTTTATGTGATTAATTTCTCCCCAAAGGGGTGAAAATGGATGTGGTGTCTGCAGCTTCCAGGAAGTTTCCATAAAAAGAAGAAGGAGATTGACTTTTTGGCTTCCCATTTTCTCCCCTTCTGCGGGCTGGGATTTAGACACAGTGGATGGAGCTGAATCACCGGTTTTGAAAAATGAGAGGTAAGCAAAGTGTGGGGCATAGCGGTGCAAGAATAGGAACCTGGATCACTTAAGATTACAAAATCACTGCCAACACCCTAGATCATTTACCAGGCTCCTAGAGAAGAAAAAAAAAGTAATTTCTATTTTGTTTGAGATATTTATTTTCTGTTACTTGCTGCTGAACCTAATGCATGCCTAATCCATAAGGTGGTTTTAAATATTAAATGAGATAGTGTATGTCGAGTACTTTGTACCGTTCCTGGCACAAGGGAATGTCAGTGTCAGTATCTGATTGCTGCTATTATTCTTAGGATAAAATAGCTCCATAAGACCACTCTAAGGGTCAAATGAAAATTATAGTCTTAATCTGTAAATTTAAAAAATCTAAATGTTGGTCATAATTATTATCATCATTATTTAGTTATTATAAGGAATTAAATAACTTCTAGCACAATCTACTTGGATCAGTTTATCTAGTCCAATAAAAGTACAGATGCGGACTTCATTACTTTCTTTAGGTTTACTTAATTTTAGTGAATTGTGAATGTTTCCAGGCTTGTTATTATATCGATGTTTTAAAACTGATGAAATGCTCATTTGAGTAATATCAAGGAAATATATAGAACCCAACGAAACTATGACCTCATTTATTTATTTACTTTTCCCTTTAAAAAGTTCTCCATTACAAAAATCAATGTAGTGTTTGTAGTTAAAGTACAACTACAAAATCTTAAGTAAAACGAGAGTCCATCTCCTTCCTCCTTGTTCCCACACTGTTATTTTTTCTTCTTTAAGATATTTATTTATTTATTTATTTATTTATGAGAGAGAGAGAGATCACAAGCAGGGGGAAGGGGCAGAGAAAGAAGCAGGGGACCCCATGTGGGATTTGATCCCAGGACCCTGGGTTCATGACCTTAGCTGAAGGCAGACGCTCAATGGGCTGAGCCACCCAGGCATCCTCACCACCCCATTCTTTAGAATTAACTATATTAACAGTTTAATTCATAATTCCTTGTAAGTAAATATTTTTTGTATAGTAACATAGATACACATTTTCTCCTTACAAAACAAATGCAATCATTTTTGCAGAAAGTTCAAAATTGCACAAAAGAAACTTTTGCAATAACTTTCAGGTTTTGTTTCATTTTGTTTTCCAATTTAAAATATCCCTTGAACATCTTTCTGTGTCAGTACATATCCATCTATCTCATTTTTAAACACTTTCTAGGGAGTCATTTAAACTTTTTACTTATGAGTTATTGTAAAATTATTTGTGAATCAAAGGAGATTGCCCTTGAAATAAAATAATAGCAGGTAGAGCTCTGTGCACTGTGAGGATTTCATTAGGTGATTCAGGAAAGTGCTTAGCCTAAAGTCTACACATAGTAAATGATTACTAGGTATAAATATTAGTTATTATGGTATTGATAATAATGATAGTTAAGTTGACCATTTCTCTGAGCTAAAACTCAGTAAATTGCTATTTCAAAGAAATGGTTTCTTATCCCCTATATCTATAAAACATTACTCAATATGTATAGTATTCCTCATATTTTCAATTTAGACCCTCTTTGGGCTCGGTTCTATGGTGAGGTAGGTGTCATATCCTGGAGGACTTCCAGCCTGAGCTTGGTTCTCTCCAGGAGCTGCTCAGCCTTTGACTATCCAGGTTGGTGCCAAAACTGAACAAAAAATATAGTCCACCCATCTGCCAGCTGCTGAGGCAGCAAAGAAGGCATTTAGTTTCTAGGGCATTTGGGAACCTAAATGATCCCTTGTTGGAAGAAGAAATGCCTGCTGGGTTGGGCCTTTGGGACCAGTGGGAATTAAATGGGCCTAATGGTTCCTGAATAGCTACCAGGCAACCAGTGACTCAGACTCCCCCAGGGAGATGAATCACAGTGTGCAGTGGGTAGCAAGTCCCTGGGAGGAGCCAACTAGGGGTGTCTGCTCCCTGGAAGGGGCCTGATGATGTGGACCGATGGCTCTGGGGCAGAGGGAGAGGCTGTGACAGGAGTTATCACTCAGAAGGGGCAAATGGGAAAATCACCTTGAAAGATGGTAGCCTTCACCTTATAAATCTCCTAATTTTGCCATTCTCCCAAATGTCTTAAGTACAATTATACCAGAGCTTGAAAAACAGACTGACTTGGGTGGGGGGGGAATGAAATCAAATTATTTTGAACAAACAGAAAATTCTGCCTCCAAAGATGTTAGGTGCCCAGGTAAATAATGTTAAAAATAAATCCAAGAGCACCTCATTTTCTAAAACTGGAGTGTTCAGGAATTCATGTGTATCTAAGGTTGGTAGTAATTTTTTTCAGAATATTTCTGATTTCTTGTGAAGCTGGAGCCTTGAATGGTCCTACCTCGATGAGAAAATAACAGTGGACTCAGTACCATCATAGACTTTTTTGTTATTGTGGCATTTAAGGGCCTGAAATCCATCTCTCATTGCTCTTGAAAAATTCTGGGTCTTGAAGAAGGAATGTCTTTCTGTAATGTATCCACCAGGGATGGGGAGCCTTTTGATAATTCCCACAAAGTCTTTGCTGGCGGAGGTCTTCCTTGGACAGGCTGAGAGACACAGGTTTGGATTTCAGTGGAAGTGCATGCCACCACCATCATTCCTGTTCATATAAAGCCATTCTCAATCCAATAAACTCATAGAATCATGGCATTTAGAACTTTTGAAGTATCTTAGAATTTAACAATTTGAATTCATTTTATAGAGGAGGTAACTGAGCCATGGAGAAGACTTTTGCCTAAGTTTAGATACCTAATAATAATTTTATTCAAGGACATTATAATATAATCTTTTATGAGTTTGTTTAAAGTCCCATTTTTAATAATGTATCACTAAAACTTTACTGTGTATTTATTGAGGTTTAAGCTGTAATGTTAAGTAGACAGGTGAAAATAAAGGCAATTTTTCTTACTGCTTAGGTCATAAAAAATGTTGGTTCTTGGTATGAACTTTATTAGTCTGCTATTTTACTAGTATTCAAGATTTCTAGTTTAAAACGTTGTAGTCACTTCCTCTGAGAAATCTTTCCTTTCCTCTCCAGAAAGGTTGGGTATCCTTCCCATGTGCCTACCCATCACCTTGGCTTTCTCTCTGATAACATTTGTAACATTATATTATGGTTGTCATTTAAATTCTGATTCCCTGTGACCTGAGCTCTGTCAAATGAAGGAGCCAAATAAGAGAGGTACAAAAACTGTAAAGAATTAAATAGTTACAAAGTTTATAAAATTTACAATTACAATTTAAAAATTATAATTAAAAAATTAATTTACAAAGTTTTAAGATTTCTAAGTAAGTAGGACAGAACGCAACACTGTTAACAGAGTTCCCTGTCTTTGCCTTTATGTGCCTATTTACATGTGGGGGTGTTGGAGGTATGTGGCTAACACCATCTAGGGGACACTCCATGCTTCCTGTCTCCTGAAATTCACGTCTTTCTGTAATTCTCTCCCCTTGCATGTGGCCAGGACCTTTGACCTTCTTTGAACCAAAGAATATGGCAGAGGTAAGGAGGTATTACTCTTGAGATTATGTTACCTTATATAAACCTGGCTGGCAAGCAGACTACTCTGGAGGTTGCCCTTGCTGGTTCCAAGATGAAAGCCACGGGAAAGCCTATATGTCAAGGAGCTTCACGTGGCCTCTAGGAAATGGGGGTGGCTGCTAGGAACTGAGGAACTCAACAAGAAGCCAGGATCTTCAGTCCTACAACCGCAAGGAAGTGAGTTCTGCCAACAACATGAATAAACTTGGAAGAAGATTCTTCCCTATTTAAGCTTCCAAATAAGAATACAGCCCACAGGGCACCTGGGTGGCTCAGTGGGTTAAAGCTTCTGCCTTCGGCTCAGGTCATGATCTCAGGGTCCTGGGATCGAGCCCCACATCGGGCTCTCTGTGAGGCAGGGAGCCTGCTTCCTCCTCTCTCTCTGCCTGCCTCTCTGCCTACTTGTGATCTCTCTGTCTCTGTCAAGTAAATAAATAAATAAAGAAAGAAAGAAAGAAAAAAGAATACAGCCCACATTGGGGAGGGTATGTGCCTGCTGTGAATGTGTAAGATTGATGTGTCACAGACCTGTATCCCTGAAATGAATAATACACTACATGTTAAAAAAAGAAAAGAAAAGAAAAGAAAAAAGAATAGAGCCTAGCTGACAGCTTGCTTGCAGCTTTGTAAAACCAAAGAAAAGGACCCAACTAGGTCATGCCTAGACTCCAGACTCACAGAAATTGCGAGATAATAAATGTGCGCTGCTTTCAGCCACCAAATTTGTGGTAATTGATCACACGGTAAGAGATAACTAGTAGAAAGTGTTAGTTTATAAAGATGCTGCATAAAAACTATGTCTCCATTGGAAGGGAGGGAGGAAAGAAGCGGGCGAGGGGAAGGAATATAGCTTCAGTTAAAGTTTTTAGAGGATTTATTTGGGCACTTTAAAATCAGTTTAGAAAACACCCAAAGAAGTTACCTTAAGAGATTTTAAGAAAATAGCAAACATCAAATATCTCTCTGATCTGGGAGGTGTAGGCAAATTTTTATGGGTGAATTCTGTGAATGTATAGGACTGAAGAAGATCTTAAGAACTTAAGACAGGTGATTTGTGTTTGTCTTCAGGTAAGGTTGTCCCTAAACCTTCCCAAACATCCACTGGCAATGATGATGATGACATGAATGTTATGAGGTTCCATTTATTGAGTTCCTCATACACGTCACACAGAATAGGAAGCAACTGACTTCTACAGAGCACTTAAAATTGTTCATGTATTTTACTGTGAACTTTATATAAATAATCCTATATTAAATAACAATAAGTTTTTACAATAAGACATAAGTATTTTCCCCCATTTTATGCACACACGTGTGCTCACGTGTTTGGAATGTATGCAAAGAGACACACGGAGAGATAGTGCTATACTCCAAGTCAACGAGCAATTAAGTTGTGAAACTGTGATTCAATACAGAATTAACAGTTCTCACTAGCTGGACATTTCCCCAAACAATGTGATTTCTAACTTTCATGCCATATTTTGAACCCAAGGTTGCTACAGATGCAAAACAAAACAAAACAAAAAACAATTCACAGAAGAGAACTGCAAATGACTTATAAGTATACAGTTCAATAGTACCTCCTCACTAGCAGTCAGAGAAACGTTTATACTTATCAGGTTGGTAAAAATTAAAACATTCAGTAATAGCAAGTGTTGGTGAGTCTGATTAGATCAATTTGCTGTATTTGGAGAGAGAGTCACCATGCATAGCTCTAAGACTTAACACTAGGGTCTATGATGTAGTTTGTAGAAGCTAGTAGCTGGTGTCAACCTAGATCTATCATTGAAAGAATGGATAATTAAAATGTGTTAGATGTCTCCTATGAAATAACGTGCAGTGGTTAGAAGCAATGAATTAGTACATATAGCATCATTTTAAAAATATAGTGTTGAGTGAATAAAAAGCACAGGAGAGAAGGCGATGTACAGTACAGTACCACTTTTGTATATTAAGACACGGATACATACCGGTTGTATTTTTAGAAGACATTTACAATAACCTGTATTGAACCCATTAAAAATGGCTGCCCGTAGGGGAGAGAAAGATAGATGGTAGGTGTCAGGGGAGGGATAAGGAATAGATTGAAAGAAAAAAAAATATGAAGGAAAATAAAGGTGAGGTCTTGACCAGACTAATAATTGTTAATTATGAACTAATTAATACATCTCTCAGCATTTGAGATTCCCCAAAAGACAACTAAAAATGCTGTGGAATGAAGCTTTATTATTATTGGCTAAAGACCTTATGTGAATCTTGGATATTTGAATTTAAAAATATGGGTACACAGCTTTTTTTTTTTTTTTTAAGATTTTATTTATTATTTGACAGAGAGAGACAAAGCGAGAGAAGGAACATAAGCAGGGGGAGCAGGAGAGGGAGAAGTAGACTTCCTGCTGTGCAGGGATCCCAATGTGAGACTCAATCCCAGGACCCTGGGATCTTGACCTGAGCCAAAGGCAAACACTTAAAGACTGAGCCACCCAGGTGCCCTGGGGACCTGGCTTTTTACTGGAAAGAAGAGTCACATCAGGATAATGCACACTGAAATGCTGAGGGGAAGAGAGATATTTTTTTTTCCTAAAAATAAAGTGGGTAATTTCTTAGATTTGTACTTGAAGAAAACACAATGACAAATATTTTGGCAAGATGTTAGAGCTTACTCATTCATCTTGTCTTAATGGAAGAGAATCTGATGAAATCATTACATTTGAGCAGAGCAATCTTAAGAGTAGATAACACTTTATCTATGTATAAACAGCCAAAAGAGACTTTCAGCTTGGGTTTCATGGTGCATCCCACTTATATAGTCTCTAACCAATAACCGTGGGATCATACTCAGGTCTATGTGAATATTCAGCTCAACAAGGCAGGGCACACCAGTGGATTTTTTTTTTTTTTTTTTTAAATCCCAGTCAGTCTGAGTTTACAGGGAAGGAATTACAAGGCATAGTTGAAGTACGTCTTTTCCAAACCATTACATGTATTTGACATTGTTTAGACATGTAGTTCAGAATACATTTTCAATCTGGTGTTTTAGAACTCACTTAGGAAGTCACAAATGCATGAATGAATAAACAAATAAACCAATGAAAGCAAGGCAAATGAAAATAGAAAATACAAGGTACATGTCTTTGCTATGAATAAAATGATCACCATTGGCTATGAATTTGAGGGATTATGTCCCACAATAAATGTTAGCATTTGCTGAAAATGATTTTTTTGCCTATTTTGAAAAGCAGCCGATAGATGGAGGATAAAGAAAAGGTGAGTAAGAAATATAACGTCACAGAGAACATTAGCATGGACCTGTGGAAGGATGACATGGAAATTCACAAAGCATTCCATATTTAAAAAAAAAAAAAAGGAAATTATTCCATTTATCTATACCTTTGGAGAATGATGAAATGTTTTATATAAGTGATTGATCACTTAGCCGAATGTCTACTTTTTTTTTTTTTTTTTAGTTCAACCCCATCTTTTTCTTAATGTAAA
Source organism: Mustela lutreola (assembly GCF_030435805.1). NCBI lineage: Eukaryota > Metazoa > Chordata > Mammalia > Carnivora > Mustelidae > Mustela > Mustela lutreola. The sequence continues at coordinate 148,954,603 of NC_081292.1, read as the reverse complement.
CACTTTCTGTAGAATTTTCTAGTTTGTACAATGGTTAGAAATTAATAATACAACTTTAGGCATAAGATCTCTAGGTATCCATCAACTCTGATGTAACCCAGTAATGTCTGTAAGGGCCTTTGGGGTGTAAAGGCTTAACATCACACAAATAGCCCTGAATTCCACATGTTTACAAACCTTATCTGTTTTTTATTGGTATCTTCCTTCTCAGTCTCTGTCATTTCCTCCTGCCATGATTGTTTTAGCTCTTCTGAACCTTCTTGGCCATCCCCATGCCTACAACATTCACATCTTTTACATCGGGATAGAATCCATGGACTTTATGACAACCACGTAGAGTAGTTATTTTTTCTTACTTCCTGGTGTGCGTATCCAGCTCAAATAGCCAAGGCAAATTCTGAAAGAGTAGTGCTACCCAGATTAGAAAATCCCTTCTCACTGAAATTATTTTAAATCAAACTGTCATGACTTTTATTAGGGTTTTCCTGATTACTAATAGGTAAATGTGTCCCATTTGGAATTTATAGTTCATTTCATTCTACAAGGTGATCAACCAAAATGCCAGATAAAATTTTATTGGTACCTATTTTATTGTGCTAACCCTGCATTTTACTAGTGAGTTCAAAATAAGGTTTTTTTTTTTTTCTTTGTTCTCTTCTGCTAACTCCAAAATTTTCCAGAGGCTAACAAAACCTGAATTTTCATAAGTCCTAGCTATAGCAATAGCAAAATTTAGCATAGCTGAAGAGATATGAATAAAACTTCCCAGGCTTTTTTTTTTTTTTTCATTAGAATGCTACTCTCCAGATACACAGAGTAAGCCTCATGAATGAAGCTCTCTATGTCTATATGCTTAGCAGTAGAACTGTAACAAAATTTCAGTGAACAGCTTTTCACTGGAGGCCCTCTAAAGTTGAGCTTTTATCATGGTGGACAGCACATAAACTGTGACCTACAAACATAAGCCTTTCAAACACTAAATACAATGCCTTGTTGGTAGTAGGTACTTTATAAATAGTAGAGAACCATTCCCCTTCCCTTACTCCTTAAAATAACTTTAACCAGTAAACATTTCGACCTCATTTTTCAGAATGGAAATTAAAAATAACAATAGTCAGTTGGCTCTACTTAGAATAAAAGAAGGTACATCTAACTACCTAGGCTGGTTCCAGAAGCTCAGTGGTAAAACTCTTTCTGAATTGGTCTGCATTCTTTCAACTTAGGGGTTTCCAGAAGTATCAGCCACATTCCCTCTTTGTAATTGCTAGAGTTGAGGAAGGGTTGGGTGGTCTGGGTTGTGCACCATGTCACGCACTGACAAGTCAATCAAATGGCCATCAGAACAGCGTGAGGACAAACTGACTGCCCACGTGAGCAAATCTGGGTCTGTAAGCACAGTTAGAGCGTACACAGAAGAGCAACACTTGAAGGGTCTAAAAAGCATAAACTTCAATACGCTGGACTCCCACAGTCACCCTCCAAGTCAATAATGTTTTCAATCAGTATTAATGAAAGGTCCTTTCTCAGAGGCTCACATGCTATTTTTGTGAAAGGAAAAAACATGCTAGAAGACTATCTTCTAATTCCTATCTTTGTTTCTTTAATATTATTAAATAATAATGTACAGTAAACTCTGATGTCATACTGAAACAATACTTCTGTGTAAATCTCATATTTTTATTATACTCTCAAGTCACAAATAAGACTCTATCACAAATTTACATGTAATGCATAGTCCCCAAAGAAGGAACTTCATTCCCTAAAAATGTGACAAAGCATTTGGGCATATTTCTGAGCAGTAACATTCAAATCAAGATTACCAATGAGTGGGGCACCTGGGTGGCTCAGAGGGTTAAAGCCTCTGCCTTCAGTTCAGGTCATGGTCTCGGGGTCCTGGGATCGAGCCCCATACCGGGCTGTCTGCTCAGGAGGGAGCCTGCTTGCCCCTCTCTCTCCGCCTGCCTCTCTGCCTACTTGTGATCTCTCTCTGTGTGTTAAATAAATAAAAATCTTAAAAAAAAAAAAAGTTCTATGTGTATTAAAAAAAAAAAAAAGATTACCAACAACTGATAGGTGACCATTTTCAATGTAGAAAACAATTGAATCAGTTTACCATTTGTAGCAGAAATAAAATAAATAAAATAATACTTGATGTATTCCGTGATACTTTAAAAACTTCCCAATCATGGCAAATGCAAAAAGAAGCCTATGCATATCTAATATCTAATATTTTTTTCATGACATACATATAAAGTACAAGAACTCTTATGGCAATCAGAAGTTTTTGTAATTTTTAAAGTTGATTTAAGAATGTCCAGTGGAAAGCCACTTTTACAGCATAACATTACAATAATTAAAACATGTAGAGTTCATTAAATTTAAGAATATTCTTTTATTTTCCTTCTTAAAGGTCAACAATTTATCCATGTTATTATGATTTATTTTGTCATCTACCTCAATTTCAAACTTGCAGAATTAACTTATCTGCAACTTTACTTTTATATTCTTGGGTTCAAAGTTCTTTCTAGGTTTCTGAAAATACTGGTATTTTCCTTCCCCTTGTATAGGAGGAGGTGCTTTTTTTGGAAGGACGGGAGTTGTCTTTAAAAAAAGAAAAAAAAACCATGAAATGTGAGTGGGCATTCAATTACACATTTTAGCTTAAAATGGGAGGGGATGGTTGTGGAAAATACTCACAAAAAGAGATCTGTCATGCAGACTCTTCAATTCGTTCATTTTATGTGATTCTAAAGTGTAACCTCCATCAGATCCCCTAGGAGAACAACCGTCCAACAGCATTATATTAAGGGCAGTAAATAAGGCTGTTCCAAAGACCAGCCGAAAGCTGGGGCTCCTGTCAGTGGCCATAACTGAAGCTCATCATGGTTTGGACGCTGCGGCCGAAACTTCAAGCCTTATGGGCTGAGCAACAATGAAGATATTGTACAATCAGCTAGGATTACAGTGAAGAAAAACAAAGTGCCTTCAGATCATAAAAGAAATGATTATCACGAGGAAAGAGAAGTGACTGTTGGATTTAAAAGGCAACCAGAGAAAAATACAAACAAAACTAAATATAAAACATGAGCACCTTACCCCAGAGGATGTTAAAATCACAAAGAAGAATTTCCAAAGGAAATACAATAAGCTTACAGATGGAAAAGCATTTACACAAACCATTTTAGGATGTACACTTTGCTAAATGAGCTGCAAAATGAGAAAAAGAAACTGATTCATTGTAGAGGTGCATTATCTGAAGAGTACACAGTGTCCAGAAATTCTGTTGCTTCTTTCATAAGAATCAATGTGAGGTTTGCATTAGTAAAGATGGTGAAGTTGTTTTATAAGAAGGAAGAGGAGGAGGAGGAGAAAGAGGAGGAGGGGGAGGAGGGGGGAAAAAGAAAGAGAACTAGTATCAATCCAAGAAGCAAAAGGGACTGTCAACCATGTTTATTTCCAAATGTGGAGAGGGCTTACTGCAATATAATAAAGTGCCTTCTTTTTCCTTCAACTGAGATACAAAAGTTAAAATTCTTCAGTACTCCTGAAAAGAGATGGTTCTGCAAATGATGTACTTTTTAAAATACCGTTCAATAAATAGCTTTTGTTGAAATTTAGTTCATGAAAAAGTTGCCAGAGGGGCGCCTGGGTGGCTCAGTGGGTTAAGCCGCTGCCTTCGGCTCAGGTCATGATCTCAGGGTCCTGGGATCGAGTCCCGCATCGGGCTCTCTGCTCAGCAGGGAGCCTGCTTCCTCCTCTCTCTCTCTCTGCCTGCCTCTCTGCCTACTTGTAATCTCTCTGTGTCAAATAAATAAATAAATCTTTGAAAAAAAAAAAAAAAAGTTGCCAGAGAGGAGGGCAAAATGCGTGAGGAGGAGCAGGAGGCACAGGCTTCCAGTTACAGAACGAAAAAGTCGTGGGGATAAAAGTCACAGTATTGGGAGTATTGTCAACGGCATTCTAACAGTGCTGTACGGTGACAGATGGGAGCTACACTTGTCGTGAGCACGGTATAGACTTGTCCAACCACTGTGCTGGAGATCTGAAGCTAATATAACATTGTGTGTCAACTGTTCTTCAGTATTTAAAAAAAAAAAAAAAGGGTGCCTGGATGGCTCAGTTGGTTAAGCAATTGCCTTCCTCTCAGGTGATGATCTTGGAGTCCCAGGATCGAGACCCCACATCAGGCTCCCTGCTCAGTGGAGAGTCTACTTCTCCCTCTGATCCCCCCCCTTCATGCTCTCATTCTCTCTCTCTCTCTCAAATAAATAAATAAATAAAATCTTTTAAAAAAAGAGCTAAAGTTGCCATTTTATTTTTCATGAGGCAAATGACAGCAGGCACAGCAGTTAGTTGTGCAAAGTCTTGCCACTGTTTTGTTTCATGAACACTTGGGTCAAAATTTGTTACAATGTTTTTTATCCCACCATACTGGATATAAATGTTATCCTCCTATTAGTAACAGGTATCACTGCAATAATCATGAATCCTTCAGAGGAGACATGTTGAGTGTTAGAACGCTTCTCCAGTGGGAAGCTGAGAAAGGGCCACAGCTTTAAATACCTCCCTCAGGAGCTTGTGATAGGACATCACAAGAGGTGTAAGCCTCTTCCCCATCTGAGAATCACTAATCTTCTCAAAGGTTTATAAACTCCTTTCCCCCTTAAGAATAACTGATTTCTTTTTTTTTTTTTTAAGATTGTATTTATTTATTCATAAGAGATACACAAAGAGAGAGAGAGAGAGATGGAGAAGCAGACTCCCATCTGAGCAGGGAGCCTGATGCGAAACTCGATTCCAGGATCCTGGGATCATGACCTGAGTTGAAGACAGATGCTTAATGACTGAGCCACCCCAGGCTTTCCAGAATAACTGATCTTTGAATGAAGATAAAGAATTTGTGGTTTTCCTCCATGCTAAGTTAGCAAGCCTCCAAAACACGGTGTGTATATACTGGATTCCTCAAAGGAATTAACTATCCTACATTTGGTAGGGCTTGCACTTTGAGATCATATATATATATATATATATATATATAAAATTTTGTTTGTTTGTTTGTTTTTGTTTTTTTCCTTGTAGTAATGAAAGCTTTCTACCTATCCATCCCTTTATTGTGATCCCCAGCAGAAGAAAGTTGTCTGGAATTAAGGGTGTAGACAGGCCATGGGATAGAATGAAGTTTCACTTTGGCTGATCTGCTCAGCAATTCTAACCCGAACTAATAAACCAGAGGTCAAAGTCTTATGATTACAGTGATATTAACGGTACCCTCAGGTTTAAGTAAGCTACCTGGGCCTTTCACTCAGATGTGTGCATCTTGGGAAGAGAAGGAAGAGGTCAGGCAAGCCTTGGCTGTGACAATATTCACTAGCATGACTCGCTCCTGAAACAATTAGCTTCAGTAGCCACATAAGTCTCTAAGTGCTTAATGACTGTTTTTCCATCCCAATGATTGAAAAACTACATTAAAAAGTAATCTCCTTATACACCGGCATTGCAGCCCACCACTTGATTCTGTACTAGGCATCATCTTTCTCTTCAGGATCAAAGCATTCCTTCTCCCAGCTGCCAGGATGTTGGCTGCTGGTGGCTCACAATCCCTTTTTTAGGAATTCTCCTTGGCCAAAGGTTGTACTCCTTCCTGGAGTTGGGGGAGGCATAGCCTGCACTCAGTGCAGGAGCAAGAGGAGGCTGGAGCAAGTGGTGAGCTGGCCTTGCCACAGAACTCAATGGTCAAGAGAAATAATATTTTCATGCACTATTTTAAAAATAAAAAATATAAAGAATCCACCATGATCAAATATCACAGTATTAAGGCAGCGTTGGTAATAACCAATTTCTCTTTCGGCCTGAGGCTCTAATACGGCTCCACACAGAGCTCTTACTGATCCCACCTTTACTTAATATGTTCCCTACTTTGTTCATTGTGGATGTTGTATTAATTTAGATTTCTAAGAATAGTGCATAGAATATTTATCCTGGTTCCGAGCTTTTTGGCACCCCTAAATTTTGTCCTGGAGCCGAGTGCCTCCTTTACCTCGCCCTAGCCCCAGCCCTGACAAGGTGGTACCATTGCTTGGCTCATTTGCCCTACAGAGGGACAATGCTGAAGGGCCATTCGAGCAACAGAGTCCCTCTGGGACTGGCTGAAGCCTTTCTTGTGACTTCATTGCGGTCCAGTCCTGCTTCCCTCATTCTCTTCCTAGTGTTATGCCGAAGAAGACCCCTTAGGGCAAGTCTGTGTGTGTGTGTGTGTGTGTGTGTGTGTGTGTGTGTGTGTGTGTGTGTGTTTCCCCTAAAACATTCCCATAGAAAAAAGTGAAAAACAAAACTCAGAGGAGCTGTGGGACTTGCCCAGGTTCTCAGAGCTCCTAAGTGGTGGAGATGAGAACCCAGGTATGTTCAAGACAGGTATGTCTTGAAGTCAGTGGTCCTATTTGTAACACCCTGTAGCCTAAGACCAGAATTTGAATTACAGTTAAATAAGCCAAAGGTCAAACCCAGATATCAACAATCCCCATGCCGTGACCTAATAGTGAACTGGAAATCAGGATCTCTGATTTCCAGGAAGTAAGTCTCTGATTATGTCAGACCCTGTAGCAGACAAAAAGATGCCTGCCCTCCCCCTCCCCTCAACAAAGAGATCTACCTCCCAAACCCTAGAACCTAGGAATATGTGAACTGACGTGGGAAAATGGATTTTTTTCAGATGTGATTAAGTTAAGGATCTTGAGATGGGCAGATTATACTGCATTTCATGATGGGCCCGATATAAGCACAAGCGGTCTTCTTGGGGAAAAAGTGAGGATAGAAGCAGAGGTCAGAGGGTTGTGACCATGAGCCAAACAATGCAGGCATCCTCTAGCATCTGGAAGTCAAGGGACAGGCTCTCCCCTAGAGCCTCCAAAAGAAACACGGTTCTACCTGACCTTGATTTTGGCCCCGTAAGACCCATTTGGACTTCTGACCTCCAGAAGTATGAGAAAATAAGTTCATACTCTTCCAAGCCTCTCTGTTTGTGGTAACTTGTTCCAGCAGCAACAGGAAAGGAATACAGATCCCAAAGGCAGCACCTTTGCCCTCATGTCATGGCTCTGCTCACCACACTCAGAGGTGGAACGAATCTCCAGCAGAAATCAGATAGAACCAGCAGAGGAATTTAACAATGACTTCTCAGTTGTGTTATATGAAAAAAAAAAAAAATTTTTTTTTTTTTTTTTTTTAAAAGAACTTGGGTATGTGCAAGGATTGATGATCTTGTTCTGGTTCCAGATGGTCGTGTTCTCCTAATGACAGATGGAAGCCCAGGACAGACAGGCTCGTCTCCATGGAAGAGAAAGAGAAATGATGAATCTAAGAAGGCCAGCAAGATCCAAGATCTCTTCAAAGCACGCTTTTTGCTTTTCAGAGTCTGAATTGTGAATGTTACGTTCCTAATATTTTACATCGGAACAGCTACCCTTGTTTTTCTTCTCTTTCCTTGTTGCACTTGAAGAGTTTAGAGTTGAAGAGTTTCGTGCCCTGAAGCAACGATGGACATTTTTGTTGTTCTTGTTGACTAGATTTGGGGTCTCTGCCATCATCTTCGTTATAAAAAAGCTGAATATTAAAGAGGTGTTTGTTTGTTTGTTTAAGACTCATAAGAAAGAGCGGGTGCCTGGGTGGCTCAGTGGGTTAAGCCGCTGCCTTCGGCTCAGGTCATGATCTCAGTGTCCTGGGATCGAGTCCCGCATCGGGCTCTCTGCTCAGTGGAGAGCCTGCTTTCCTTCCTCTCTCTCTGCCTGCCTCTCTGCCCACTTGTGATCTCTCTCTGTCAAATAAATAAGTAAAATCTTAAAAAAAAAAAAAAAAGACTCATTATAAGAAAGAGGACAAAATAGTTCATCTAGAAGCCAAAATGAGAAAATTTGGGGCACCAAGAAATATCTTGAACAGAAACAGAAAACAGTAGGGCTTCACTACAGGTGAGAAAGGGGTCCCTGTCATGGGGACAGACAAGAAGAAGAGGGAGGAAAGTATCAGTACTGTGTGTGTGTAAATCAGAGGAGGAAAAGGGGCAAGGGGAGGAGGTTATACCTAAGCGGTGGGACCTCAAATAACCTTGCAATAGTATTCTTACCTCAAGTGTGTCCCAGCAAGATGTAGCATCACCACCAGCGACCTCGCAGGAACAGTCATCACGGACAAGTGTTGCTGTCATCCTAGTAAGTGTCTCCTGCCTCTGCAGGCTCTCTTAGCTGTATGTCCATTGGCTTCACCGGAAGATTCCCCTCCATCAGCTAGCATCTTATCTGCAGCCTCCCTGAAGAAATGCTGCCTATCCATTTCCTTAAATTTCGCTTGGTTTCTGCCTAACTGGGTCTTACCTCACACTGCCCTACGGACATAATATGAGCCCAAGAAAAGTGGGCTGGGGTCCCGGAACCTTAATGGGATGGCACAGCAAAAAAAATCATTGGGAGCTACGCAGAACCTGCCTAATTTGCTATCGTCCCCTCCCCCCCACCCCCTCCACCTCCCACCCTCCTGCACCACTACCAGTATGTCCCTCACATGAGATGGGATAATGTTTAAAGGCCTCCTTTTACCTGATAATAAAATAACATGTAAATATAAGGGCCATCCTACACAAAAGGAAGATGCAGTTCAAAGGTTTGTTATAGATCAACATATTCTTTGAAATAGCTTACTAATCAGCACTGGTCATTAGGGCTGCTTTCCCCCTGATGTGGAAAAGCACTGGCCTGTGCAGTTACGGAGTCACTGAGACTCTGAGCAAGGCAGCCCCCCCCCCCCACTGCACCCCAAACTCCTAGTCAGCATTGAAGTGGTGCAGAGTTTGGGACATTCTCGATTGTGTTTTTTAGACATCTGGTAGCAAGAAACCAGATGGAAGCATTACGATTTTGAGCAAATGATTTACCATGTTAAAAATTATTTATCAGTGAAACTTGGGGGATTTCACTGAAGCGTGTGCTTTTTTATGTAGATCCAAGCCATGCTAGTGCCTGAGTGTCTTTGAAAATACATATATTGTATTCAATACTATGGAGGGAGACGTGCAAAAAGGTCAGAGGGCATGCTCCTAGTGGAGACTTTGGGCTGCCTGCCCAGAGCTCTCTGAACTGTAGAGGGAGGTTTGGGCAGCTGGTTTCACTGGGCGGCCTCTCTCGTGGCCAGAGTGGGAGAGAGGTGGGACCAAAGGACTGTACGTCCATCCCTGCATGTGGCTAAACCCGAGTATGGGAGCAGGGAAATGTCCGTGAGAAACAGAGATGGGCACGTCTGTCCTGTTTGAGGTTCTCCTCTTGCCTGGCCCAGAAGGTGTCTTCAGTGAGCTTTTGTTGAATGCCTTGAATTAGTAAATGGCTGGATAGAAGGATGAATACAGACGTGCAGAAAACAGCGGAGGGAAAGGGGAAGAATCCTGTCCACATTCCAGTTCGTGGTTCCAGGTCCTTCCTGCCTCCTAGCCCCAGGGGCCCTTTGTAGCTCTCCACGATGTCCTAAGAACCTGACGTGTGACTCAGGCCATTCCATGTTGGTGTCTGTTACTTGAAAATTGTAATCAGTAATAATAATCGGGACTTTGGAGTCTCTTTTGAGACAAACATGAAAAAAAAAAATCCAAGGACTTATTCTCTTTGTGTAAGTGTATATTTGTATGAGTGTATGTGTGTGCATGTGTATGTATATAGAGTATCATGTACATACATAGATCTCCAAATGAGCTGGATAAATTAATCAGTGTCCCTGAGCTCTCTTCCTTATATATGCAATGAAGCGATTAGACTAAATGATCTGCATTTTTAAGAGGTAATGCTTTCTAGGAATTACGCCAATGATTTGTATAGAAGATATAATGTTGCCAGAAAACAGTGCCCAAGATAGGCACTGGGGAAATTCTTGCACTTTCCCTGTTGTGTCATTGCTGAAACCAGTTTGGCGGCTCTTTTGGAAGTGCATTCAGAGGTGGTCGCCCACTACGTGAACTCCCTCCAGACCTTCGGTCTGATGAAAGGGTGACTGAGGCTGCTGGTAACACCAGTTTGGGCAGAGGGCAAATCTGGTTGGAAAATAGCAGCTTTCCCCTGACCTGGTCCTGGAGGCAGACCCCAGGCGGTGCCGTGTCGTGCCGTAGGCATGAAGGATCCGTGACAATGACATACCAAACTGGAATGTCTGCAAGGGTGGGGGATCAGCTGCAGGCATCACTCACACAGGGCTGCCCTCTTTCCGGCTGGGACCTCGGGATCCCTCTGGCATTGAGCACCATGTTGGGCCCGTACCCTGGGTATGGTTAAGTGCCCGGTGGTTGACGGGACCAGGTCCATAGCGACAGCCAGGTCGCTGTACATACATTTTCTCCTTTTACACTGTCAACAATCTCCTTTTTAGGCCCATTTCAAATGTTAGGAAGGAAAGACTTCAAGAACTTAAGCAGCTTGTCTGTCCCAAATCCCACCGTTGGGATTTGGGACACTAGCAAGTGGCAGAGGACGAAAGCCAGGCTGACTCCAGTGCCCGCTGTGCTCTCCTGCCTCCCCCTTCTCGGCCATAATTGGAGGCAAGTGAGAAGGGCACAAGGCATTTGGTTCTCTACCTGATTTAACTAGCAATCATGAAGACTCTCCATTAAATAATATTGATCTGAGCCATCATGTTCTCCTGAATAGCACTGTCTGCCTGGAAAATAAAGTTAGGGGATCGTAAATGGTTCAAAACCTTGCCCATCAATATTTTCACCATGTGAAAATAACATGCATTTCAAGCTGTTATTTTTACTTTGTATTTTCCAAATGTCTGAAAGGGCAGCATATCTTCTAGAATACTCTTTTCTACGTGTCTCAGCTGTCCATGTGGGTTTTCCTGGCATGCATTATTGTTCCTTCTTTCTCCTATATGCCTTCAGTTAGGGCAATTCTGCCACCCACGGAAGTTCAGTTCTAAAAAGCTAATAGCTTTGGCAAAAGAGCAGAGGGGTTATTATTATTTTTTTTTTTTTCACGTTAGTGTGGAGAAAAGGGAACAGAACAGGTTCTTCCCAGATGCCTGATTTCCAGTCAGCCTGCTGCATGAATCCCTGGTTGAACACATTTATGCCATCCTGTGCCTGAGGAGAAAACCACCACTCCCGCCTGCGTCGCTATGGTAACCGATGCTCCGCAGGCAGTGGCAGTTTCATTTAACATAACTGGCTTTTAGAACTTGAGGGGAAAGTATGCTTTCATGTAAGAGAAAGGGAAAGGCGAGTGGTTTAATTAATGTGTCTCAATTTAACATAGGGATACAGGTCACTTCCACTGTTTGACCGTAGCGTGTGTAACTCCGTTTTATATCTGTATCAGATCTAAGGCATCAAAGGATGGACTATGTCTCTCATCATGTGTGAAGTGTACAAAGTGGGCCGAAAAGCAGGGACGGGTTGTGTTGGACCCTTTGCAAAAGGTTTTTCACTTTATAAAACCATCTCGGCTTGAGAGTGTATAGAAGAATTGTTTCCTCTTCTCGCATCCACAAAGGAGGCCTGAGAGATGGGTTGCTAGGCAACCTCACACCGAAGACTGGGGTGCTTTGAAATTAACATAGCTGACCTCCCCGTCAGCTCTGCAGCTCTGCTATTCAAAACCATTTTGTGAGGCCGTAGGACTCAAGAGAATAGCTATAAAATGTAAATACGAAAATAAAGACCAAGGGAAATACATCTAACTTTTTTTCCAGCAGAGACGAGGATTCTCTCAATGAACAAGGCAACAGCATGAAAGGGCAGGTTGAGGGGAGAATGGTGTTAGTGGCTATAAATCTAGAAACTGGTATCTTGAATAATCTAGGAAGCAAATTTTCCTATAATTTTAGAGATATTTATAACCGCCATGTAAACTATGACAGCAAAGGGTCTGAAAATACGTGAAGGCAAACAGAAATCAGTTTATGCTAATAAGATCAGCTACATATTTTTAACAAAACGCTCAACTCTCGGTCCTCAGCACGTGATGTTTTGCTTAAGCTCCAGAGTCTCCTATTCTCCTTCCTGCCACCACATCATTAATATGACACTGGCTGGTGTAGGAAGGGAGGGCATTTATTTTGCAAGGAAATGAATATTTGGAGGGAGATTGCAAAGCTGGTTTCTGGAGCAAAGCATACACTCTTGTCAGCAGTAAATTATTTAGTTTGACTTTTAAGATACCTCATACCACTGCAAAATGTTTATGGCAACACTTTAGGATAGGTTGTTAAATTTATCAACATTAAAATCAATCAAAATTGGTGCTGCTAAGGAAGGTGGGGGACAGCAAACAAATCTTGAGGTCTTTTAGTGGGCTTTTTTTTTGTCCTGAGTGTTGGGTGAAGCAATTCTGAAACTATTTTAGACGGATTATAGGATTGGAGAAATGAACAAATATGCTGAGGTGGTTAGGACTCGGGGTCTCACTGTGGAAGAAGGGAGATACAAATGAAGACTGGCGGAAAGCAAGAAAGAACCCAAGGTGATAAATCGGAATTGGAGAAATGGATGTAGTTCTGTGATTTCTAAAATGTGTGTATGTGTGCATGTGTGTGTGTGCACACGTATGTGAATCTGTGTGTACCTGTGCACACGCATGCATGCTTTTTGCTTGCTTAAAGTGTCTACATTTCTTTTTAAAAGATTTATTTATTTTTTTATTTGAGAAAGAGAGAGAGTGAATGAGGGGAGAGGGAGGGAATCTCAAACAGACATTCTGCTGAGGCAGAGCCTGACCCTGAGATTGTGACCTGAGCTGGAACCGAGTCAGATACTTCACTGTGTCCCTCAGGCACCCCTCCGTGTTTAGAAGCAATTCACCCGAGTAGCAATGAGCACTTTAGCAGTAAGAGCTTCTTCTCCAACACCATCCCCTCACTAAAGGGAACCAGGGCTCCTTGGAGAGACTGCTGATTGCAGGGCTAGGGAAAGGTCATTAGAATTCAACCCAAGACATTTTGTTGTACTAAAAAGTAGGGAAGTGCTCAAAAAGAAAAAAAAAAGTATGATGGGGGCTGTCACAAGGTCACAGGAGCCAGCTTAACGCAGTTCCTGCTGGCCACATCTGAAACAATTTGAGTACCAAAATGAGGACATTAATGACATGAGTCATAGGGGGATTCATAAATCCATAATGATTAATTCATAAAAAGTAAAAAATAGGTAAAAAGGGGAAGGGCTCTTGCGTACAGTAAAATGCTGAGGGCTGACTGGTTGGTACATGTGAATGTGTTGATGACGGACTAGACAGTCTTTTATAACCATCATGGTAATGAAGAGATCAGGCAAGAATCAGCCTAATCAAGGGGCTATTTTTGAAGAAGAGTAGACTCTGTATCATCTAAAAGTATCTCCTCACAGATTGGTTACTAGTTACAAGGGAAAAAACTAACAACTCCAGAGTGGGAAAACTTGCCTGGGTAATCAAAATTAATGTTACTAACCAGGACAGATGGACACTGTGTGCTTCCAGAGGATACCCTAAGGACAAGGCTTTACTTATATAGTATTATGGTCAGGTATGCACAATGTAAATCTAATCATGAAGAGATATCAGACAATTCCCAAAGGAGGAACAACTCTACAGTAAAGCAAAGGGCTTAATGACTGTATCCTTCAGACATGGCTATGTTACAAAAGACAGAGGAAGGCTGTGGGAATTGACCCAGTTCTAAACAAGCCTAAAGAGACATGACAAGCAATGCAGTCCCTGATCCCAGAGTGGAACTAGACTGGAGGAAAAGGATGCTGTGGGATAAAGGGCATTATGGGACCAACTGGCAGTAGCGTGGGAGATTAAAAGTATTGTATCGGTGTTAAATTTACTCACACTCACAACGGTACTGTGATTGGAGGAGATACCCGTTCTTGGGAAATAAACAACAAAGTGCTTAGGACAGGCGCAGGTATAATATATGCGACTTACTCTCAAAATGCTCAGAAAACAAAATCCTAGATATGGGTATGAGTATGTAAGTATGTGTGCATAAACATATATGTAAACATACACAACCACACAGGGAAGGCACACAGAATGGAGACTTAAGGGAAGACAATGGCAATATTTTATATCTGGGAAAACAGCAGGGAGTAGCCTTTGTACTTTTCTTATTCATGCAACTTCAGTAAGTCTGAAAAGATTTCCAAATGAAAAGTTAAAGTCAACCAAAAAAGAAAAAAAAAATCTCTTTTTGTGAAAACAAAAACAATTTATACTGGAACTAAAATCATGAATATTTGACATTCTAAGAAATCTATGAAAACAACAATAACCCAACACATACAAAAACATAGGACAAGATAACTTAGAGTTATGTGTTTTGCACAGAGAAGGGCTAGCAGGATCCAGACACACCCCGTTTGTAACATTTCTTCCTCTTGCCTCTTTGTGGGGCATATGGTCAATCATTTTAACTTTACTCTTGGGTGTTCTCAAAATCCTGGACTTTCCCAACTCCTAAATTCGCCTCTAAATGTCCTCTGCTATTTGTGACTTAAGTCAATGTGAAAAATTGGCCAGACATTTTTCAAGAAACTATATGCAGGGGAGAAGTTTTTATTCATTAACTAGAACAATTTCAAATATTTAACTTAAACTGTTTGAAAAGAGCATTTATATAACTGCTTAGCATTTTAGCACATTTTTTTTTCCTTCAAAGTTTATAAACTTAGTGTGTTTTTCAAAGAAAGTTTAATCTCTAACTGGGGAGCAGGAGCTTTTAGCCTGACCCATTATAAGTGAGGATACTACTGACTACTTACTTCCCAGCTCTGTTTGATTCAAAAAAAAATTTTTTTTAATCTTCTTACATCATTTACCCATTAAAAATAAAAGTAGCCTGCCTTTGGCGGAAACTGAAATAGTAATTACCTTCTTAAAATATCCCCCCCCCCTTTTTTAAAAACAGAATTTCTTTCATGTTGCCAAAACAATTTGTTTGAAGAAAGATAAAAATAACATGCACACTATTTGAAAACAGTTTGGTTTAAAGATTGCCATAGCTTCTAAGGTTATACCACTCGGAAGGAAGACATTTAGAACCTGCTCATTACTCGGCTTTCATTTATGGGATCAAATTGCTTTTGTGGGCATGGTGCCAGATTCATTTATGTGCACTGTAAGGCAGATTGTAGAGTGAAGCATTTTTCTAGGAAACATCTGGCCCTTAAGAAGAGTATTCAAAGGTGGGTAGCACTTTTTTCTGCCCATAACTATGATTTATTATGTTACAGTAACCCCCCTCTAATCTGGCAGACAGACTCCCAGCAACCACAACCAGGAACCTGGAAGTAACTGAAAAATACTTCAGAGCCCAAGGAAAACAGAGGCCCCCAAATTCCACACATATGAAGGAGTGGTACTGCATTTAGGTCAAAGTCCACTTTATTTATTACAAAAGTATTGGAGCCATTTAGCATAAGGGCTCCTGAGGCCGCCTTTATATGCCAGACTTTTTTCCTGCACTTACTTGGTTCTGACATTATCCTTACAAAAATCACACATCCCTGCAAACTCAAATTCTTCTAAATGCCCCCAGAACCTCACCCTTTTCCTATTCCAGTTTTTCCCTCTTCTCTTTCTTGTATTTTCAAAATCGGTTGGCTTTAAATATTCTGTAACTATTTCAAGATGCTCAATTAGCTCCTATCTTAGAAAACAGAAAAACAAAGCAAGACCCTTGTGGGATGGCTCTGCAGGCAGCATGCACCCACACCCTTACCCTCAGCTCTGTATCTAAACATTTTCCTATGCCGACTGCTGTCTGTGGTCCCTCACCTTCCATTCACAGGGCTGTTACTGACCCACAAGGAATCCTTGTTCAGATTAGAAGAGGGGGGTCCTCTTCCTCTAAGGGTGGGAGGGGGATTGATTGTAGGGCATATCTGGGCACTGGATTTCACCTGCCACCCACTCCTGCCTCAGCTGGGTCACAAACTACACAACCACGCTTTGGCGCCCAGTGTGATTTCAGTTATTTCTACTGGTTTCTTATTAAATTTGGTGGGGTCATCACTAAAACTCTATTAGAATATGAGCTAAAAATGCAGAGAACTGGCTTTGCTTTCAACTTTTCTGTAGTTGCAAGATTGTGCTCTTAACCAGTTTTGACAAGCAAAACTTCTAGCCTCCTTGGTAACCCCATGTTTTCCTATTATCATGGCTATTACCACTTCTGTTAACATTTCCCAGCAGTCTTCTTCTATCTTCCACATCCTGAATCTTTTCCTCTGACAAGTGAAATAAACCAGATTACATTTTGCATAAACAATTAGTAGTAAAGTGTGGGTGTTAAGTTGAAAGAATGTTAGCTTTTTATTTTTTCCTACTCATCTTTGCTCAGTTAAACAACTTTAAACAGTCAGCAAAAAGCAAGTTTTGAGAATGTTATTCTTTAAAAAAATTATACATATATATGTATTTAATGTATATGTTCATTGCAGTTAACTTGTAAAATAAGTAAATTTCTGATTATTTCAGCACTCAGATATAACAAGTTAAAAATTGGGTTAATTTCTTTTTTTTTTTTTTCTTTGTTAAAGATTTATTTATTTGAGTGAGAGCATAAGTGGGGTGGGTTGGGGACAGAGGGAAAGGGAGAGGCAGAGTCCCAACTAAGCAGGGAGCCTGACATGGGGCGCTCGACCCCAGGATCCTGGGATCATGACTTGAGCCGAAGGCAGAAGCTTAACCAACTGAGCCACCCAAGTGCCCCACCCCCGCAAATTGGGTTAGTTTCATTTGGTTTTGTATGTATTTCTATCTACCTATCTATTTTTCTGCGTTAATATTTTATATGGAGTTATGTTTCCTGCTATTTTGCTTATTATTTTTTGAAATTTTGGCAGTTAAAAATCTTTGAAAAGTTTTAAAAAACACATAAAAACATCTTTGAAAATAGTTTTTGATGACCACATAGTATTCCATTTTGGGGTAAAGTATAATGTATTTGACTACTTCTTTTACATTGAATGTTTTGGTAACAATAAAAAACGACATTTTTGCTGTTATTCTTTAACGAAAAACTTGGAGAAATTTCTGAATACCTCCTATGAAAAACTTCTCTAAGTGCGATTACTTCAGACTGCCAAAATGCCCTTTAGGAAGGCTGACTACACTGTGCCAGCAGAGTGTGAACGTGCTAGCTTTCTTGCAACTTTGCCAATCTTTCATTTATTACTTTATCAGCACTAGCACTGCTGTTTAATCCTATTATAAGGCTAGTCACTCGTCTCCAATCCCAAACCAGAAGTTGCTGTCAGTCTTAATTGGCCATTTGGTTTCCACAGTGACTCTACTAGCTACTTGGACTGTAATGCAAAATTCAATGGAGTTTCCTCCGCTGTGCATGCAGGAAACCCTTCCAGAATTGCTCTGGGTTCTTGACTTCTAGGGAAGAGTATTTCTTCTTGGGATCCAGTTCATCATACTTGCTAGCTTAAGGTCAAAGGGCATTAAATGAATAACTGCTTCCTTACCATGAGGGGATGGTATTCTGATCCCAGATGGATAGAAAATTGGCATGTTGTGCTCCTCTGCTCTCTGCTCCTATGTTCTCCTCAGCGCAGTCCCCGGACTCTCATTTTACTGGATTCCGTCAGCAGTCCAGGGCAGTCTGAGTTCCCGCTTTCCTGGACGTATGATCTTGGGTATGTCACATAAGGCTTCATCATAAACCATGCCTCCCTCAGTGAACAGGAAACATCAGAGGCTGACTGAGTGCTAAACAGAGTTTTCAAAGGGTGACATGCTATAGCATGACAGGCTGGCTACTTTACACTCTGGGGCTGGACATGGACATGGCCTCTGAGGAGGGGACAATAAACTGATACCTGAAAGAAAGAAAGAAAGAATAAGCCTAGAGTGGGAAGCTTGGAGACTGGAAGCAGGGTAAGGGAGAGGAGAGCAGGGAGAGTCCCAGGTTAGAGGGGCTAGAACAAAGGCAGAGACGGATGCAAAGAGATTCTGCAAGTAAAGGGTCCAGCAGTGTTTGGTGGGGGGAAGAAGGGGTCGAGTGGGGAGGAGGGTGAGCATGAATGAGAACCCAGCATCCCGTATGGCTGAGCATTCTTGGGGAGCCCACTTGTCCTCTTTCTCTCGCCTTGGACTTCATTATTTTCTCTTCAGTGGAGGTTTTTCTCAGTTGCAGTTACTACTTGGCCCTATTCCACTTTAAATAAACCAGGAGAGCCACTATCCATGAAGAGCCTAAGTGAGTCAGATTCATTATTAGGTTTTATGTATGTTCTCTCATTTAATCCTTACAACCACCTGAGGCAGGTTATCCTTAAATGCTTCTTTATGGATGAGAAAACAAAAGCTCAGAGAACCTACATAACTTGAGAAAGGTTAAACATCTAGCAAGTGGTAGAGCCAAATTCAAATCCACATACTTAACTGCTACACTACACTACTCCACAACCAGACTTCCCTTCGGTAAGTCTGTAATTTCACATTTGTAAGAACTGCTCATTCCACTCAGTCGATCTTGTTCCTCATTACTTGGCTATCTCTGTGACAGAACACTTAGTTTCTTCTGTTAGCCAGATGTAGACAAGAGAATTTTTTCTTATAGACACAATCTCTGACTGATGCAAAATATCTTAATATAGGAAACAGGGCATGAGCTTTGAAGTTGTCTGGGTCAATATGGCATCCAGATTCTGACACTTTCTCAGTGACCTTGGGCAAATCATTTAGTTGAAATTCCATCCTCCTCATCTGAAAAATAAGAGTATTATTTCTCTGGAGAGTTGAGTGTGAATTAAAAGACATAAAAGACATAATGTAAGTAAATTTCCTAGAATAGTACCTCACAAATGGCAGCTGCAAAATAGTGGTTGCTAAAGAAACAAAACAAACTCCCCATTTTACAGATAGGAAGACTGATTTGGCAGTGTCTTGCTGGAAGAAGAGATGTCCTACTTTCTCTATCCAATTGCCAGGACTCTAGCATTCCATTCCAGATGCAAATGCACTGGAACTACTTAAGATGCTCTTATATAATATCCTTAACAATATCCATTCAGGCTGAATTGCAAAGAAAGAGCTAACCTGCTGCAGTTCCAGAATTATAAACAGGGATAATGATACCTATATTCTAGGGTCCTGGTGACCAACTATAATAAGACATGTGAAAGTGTTCTAGCAGATATGAAATCTTCATAAATGCTCTTAAATATTTTCATGAAATGCTATAAATAAGGTAGGTGAAAGAGAAGAATGATTAGAATTTTATGATGTACAAAGGGAATTAAAAGGACTTTGGAAAACTGCAGAAGTAGTCAAAAACAAGAGAATATAGCTCAAAAAAAATAGGACACTTAAAAGCAACAGGCAACTTAAAAATACTCTATTTATTGGAAATGTAAATGAAACAGTAGACCCTGTTTATGGTATTTTTAAAGACAATGGGAAAAGATGTATACAACAAGTCCGAAATAATGCTAAAACTTGAGTTAATTAAGATTAGGTTAATTTTAACCCAAAAGGCTGAGAACCGCTAAGCCAGAGGGTGGTAGGCATGGTAAGGGAGGCAGCTGCTTTCACAGGGTATGCCTGGTGGGTCCCTGCTGACCAGAACTATTCTGTCACCATTCCCTGCCAGATGTTACAGTATCTAAAGTGACATCAAGATAACTAGTCTTCAGGCTAAGGTGAATTATTGCTACAAGAGTTTACCTATTCTAACAGATTTCACATCCAGATTATTTCTTAAGATCACACTGGCACTGAAAGCAGAAAGAATGAGTTCAACAAAGGGAATGGAAGCTCACATTCTTTACATTTTTCCAAAAAGATTTTTCTAGGAATGTCACATATTCTAAGTACTCATTAACAGTGCAAATTGTTTAGGGGGCTTACCCTGTATTTGCAAAACTTACCATGTCTTTTGAGTTCTAAGAACAATACAAACCATAAATTTATAAACTTTTTATTAAAATATACTTTTTCTTTTCATAAATTATTTACAAGAAAATTTTCTCAATCCTTTGAAACAACAGAGAATGTTACAAAAAAAATTTAACAAAGAACAACAGCATATTAAATATATTTCCTGAAATGAACAACTTAATATTCCTTAGAAAAGATATAGGATATTTAATTACCTCATATTTAACAAAAGATTCTTTATAGAAATGGGTTAATCTTTACCACTGAGACACCAAATATGTTCTGAATCAAGACAATCAGATAAACCAGCTCCCACTGCCTTTCTCCATCGGAAACCCAACCATTTGACTTAGCATTTCTCTCTATATACAATAGCAGCCTCTGCTGGAGAAAGAAAAGTATGCTTCTGTTACAAAGTTTTAGCTCAAATCTATTCTGAACTATAAGAACTTATTCCTTTCATTTCTTGCATAACCAACAAATGAAATTAGAATACTTTTCAAGGCCTCAAAGATGTACGGGCCTTATCAAGTATATCCTTCCTGATTTTTGGATAAGTTGGATGTGCTTCAAGAACCTGCAAAAACAGAAACAAAAACAAAAAACAAAACAAAAGCATGAGAACTTGTAATTGATTACTGAAAACTGAAGAGCTATAAAACTTACTGGAAATGAGCATTACAGTTGAGATTTCATTGTATTAATATTACAAAGATAAACAACATTTCTTAAAGGTGACATCTGAAATGTGACATAACTCATAGAAAACAGTAATTAGATGACAACAATAGAATCCAAATACATGTGAGAAATACAACAAATATAATTACTTCCTTAATAATCAGTTGCAAAAAACAAGTATGCATCGATGATTTTAAATATTTAGAAAATTAGCTAGTCATATGATACTTGAAAGAACCCTTACAGAGTTATTTTTCACCAGGAGTACACATCAGATTTACCTGGAGGGATTTTGGAAACATACAAATTTCTAGGTCTACTGAGTCTGTGAGTGAGGAGATAGACATTTTTAAAAGAATTCCACAAATGATTCTAATATATAACATTACGTTAATGCAAAACCTTAACCTTAATGTGAAATACTGCCCCACAGAGAGCTTCAGTAATCAATAGCAATCACCGAAGCCAAGTATTCACTATAATGATGCTGATACAGCACTCTGGGAAAGGAGACATTACATAATTCTTTTCTTAGGAGCTTTTCTTGGAGCTCCTAACAATATTCAATATAATGCCCTGTCTGGAATAATGGGGCAATGCCTTATATATCAATGAGACAACATATATATTAAAAAACTACGAATTCTAGAAGTGCAACTTAAATATTTGCACTTTAGCAAGGGACCATGTAGTTAGGGATCTTACAGAAATGTAATCAAATGGGTTCTAAATAACAGAAATAATTCTTATCTCTAATTTATAAATCTGAATTCTCTACCAACCAGACTTGGACATATTCACAAGAACTTCATTCAGAACAGTGGCCTGGAGAATCAGTAGTTTCATTTCACATGCTTCTCCTCTACCTTCTGTCTTTAACGTGACAGAAACATTTTATTACTGGAACCCCAATTAAAAACATGTATGATTTAAGTAGACTTGGTCATTTTCTAAACTGGAAAGGTGGTAATCTCTTCTAGATGTATTCGATGAGTTAACCAACTCATGTTCATGTACATCTTGAGACGAACTAAAAGTAGGACATTCAGCAGCTGAAAAATTTAAAGAAATCTAATCTGGAGTTTTACCTGGTGACACACGTCAATGGCATCCACATATCTTTTTGCTTTTAAGTAATTAAATGCCAGTTTGTATCCTGTTAAGACAAAAAACAAAACAAAACAAAACAAAAAAAACCATAATGATCAGTACTATGTACAGAGCACACCACTAGCACTACCTTTTTTGCCGCCTCCTTTGTTTGCTTACTCACTGTGGAGAAGCCTAAACGAAGGCTGGTGAACACACTAGGAGAGGGAAATGAGGGGCTGATGGAAGGTGGAGCCACATGAAGGTAGAACAGGTACAAAGGAAAATGGAGCCGGAAAAAGGACTGCAGTGAATATCCTGGTGGGTGAGAAGACTGCCATCCTGCGAGAGTAGCTTTTGTAACTTACTAACACTGTCCCATTTATTTCCGATTATAGTAGACTCATCGCTGGACAGTGAAGGATACCACAGCTACCCATTTATACAGCATGGATTTATTTAGCTCTTAACATGTGAGTCACACTCTTCCTGCAGGCAGGGGGTTTACACTCTATTAGGAAATAAAGGAGGTTATTTAAATAATTGCATGAGTAAATTGCCACTTCCAAAAGTGAGACAAATGGTATGCAAGAAAGACAGGGGCCAAGACATTTCAAAAAAGAAATGTGGATGGGGAGGGGGCGGGTATCAGGCAATGCTTGCAATCTGAAGGATGAGGTTTGAACTGGCCCAAGGCAACGGATGCAGGGACACTTTTTGGCAGGGGAAACTGCTCAGATAAAAGGCAGTGGTGGGAGCCACAGGAATTGGAAAGACCCAGAGAACAACATGACAGGGCAGAGCAGTTAGGAGAGCCAGCCAGAAGAGGGGAGAGCAGTCGTCAGACATCCCACATCAACCATTTGTAACAATTATCACAAGTACTATATTGAAATGTCATGTTTCAAATACTAATATTTAAAATAAGGTTTTAAGATATTCTTAAAGGATTGCTGTTTTTCTATAAGAACGCCATGAGAGTTAGACAACAGTAGGAGATAAGAAATTAACAGTGGCATTGTACTCCACAAATGCGAAATGATATATCAGGATGTAAAATAATATGTAATTCATAAATTCAGCACTTTACTTTACCTCTTATAAATTAGGGAAATTTGAATGCTGCTCTTGGGCCTAATAAAAGTACCAAAGCATTTTTTTTTTTAAATTTCAAACAAATATTTGAAAAGAATTACCAGCTAATGTAATCATAAGGTAGTAAAATGAAATAAAGAGGAATTATCTAAAATTCATATTTGATATAAATACACATAAACATACATGCCTATAAAACTGTCAAAGATGAAAACAGTAAGTTTCAAAGAGTTAAATTTGGTATCATAACAAAGGAATTGTAAAACTGGCTAAAAAATAGAATTGGTGACATTTAAAAAGGAAAACAATTTAAGATGTTATGTCACGCCAATCATACTTTACACAGAAACTAGAGCCAAAAAACCTGGATTTTGGTTTTGGTTTCCGGCTTCCTGACTAGCCTGGAGACCTCAGCAAGTCAGGTGAGCTGTCAATTTCAAGTTTCCTCATCGGACCCCCAATTCAACTCTTACTGCGATTTTAAGATCTAGTGAAATACTTGTGAAATGCTTTTAAAAGTTTTAGAGAGCCACACATACATCAGTAATTTAGTCGATCCTAAATTGGAAGCTCAAAGTTTTAATGCTGGAAGAAACCTGATAGATCATCTTGTCCAAAAAATCTGAGAGAGGAAATAAAGGGCCAGAAATGCACCTACATTACACCTGTCAAGTTTATAAAAATTCAACACTATGTAATCAGGAGAGAAAGATAGCAGAGGAGGGGAGAGGGGCACAAACCCTGTGAACAATCTAATGGGTGTCACGTGTCCTGAGAATGGGCACAGAGGGGCAGACAGGGAGGTGTTTTCTTCCTGGCTCTCCATTCCTGGTGCTTCTCACAGTGACAGCAACTCAAGCTTGAACCTTACAGAAAGAACATGACCATGATTTGAAGGGTTTCCTGACAACTGAAAATGTGAATTGCACTGTCAATTTGGCCAGGCAACTGCAGATGTTAGATGCAATGACCATCTTTTTTTTTTTTTTTTTAAAGATTTTATTTATTTATTTGACAGAGAGAGATCACAGTAGACAGAGAGGCAGGCAGAGAGAGAGAGAGAGAGGGAAGCAGGCTCCCCGCTGAGCAGGGAGCCCGATGCGGGACTCGATCCCAGGACCCTGAGATCATGACCTGAGCCGAAGGCAGCAGCTTAACCCACTGAGCCACCCAGGCGCCCTGCAATGACCATCTTAAGGAAGAAGCTAAAGAATACACTGACAGCCTCAGAAAAAACTTACCAATGAGAATTCGGGGAAATTGACACAACCATCTATAAAATACACAGATGGCACAATGGAAGAACTAATGAGCTAGAATCTCTGTATTTGTTGGAAAGTCTTCCAGGAATAGAATGTTTAAGTAATTTAACTTCTAAATGTATGTATACCTTCTATGGAATGAAGTGTAAAAATTATATATATTTTAAAGGCATTTAAGGAATTTTCATTTTACAAGCTGACCTGATTCTATAGGATACATGATACTTGAGAAGGAAAACTACCATCAACAAATGGTACTGTATTAGTTCCTGTGCCCTACACAAGTCTAGTAAAATCACAGACTCCAGAAAATACACGGCGAGGAAAGTCCTGAGCTAACAGTAGTTAATGTAAACATGACCTAGTTGATTGCAAATTAAATCTGAGTCCACACCATGATGTGGCTGCTAAAAGACGGATGATACCTTAAGGCTGAGTTAACTACTACTGAAATGCCTAATAAAAAAACAGCTTGATTATATGTATAATTAGATCTTAAATTATACTTTAAGAACTTGTTCATTTCTGGCACAAACAGGTCAGGAGGGGCAGAGACCAGTAGAACAGCCTTTTCCAAACTTATTTGGCCATGAAATCTAATCTCCTCATACTCAACTCTCTCTTTCCACTTTTTCCTTTTTGTAAAGAAATAACTATTAATATCTCACCAAGTATTCCAAAGCACAGATTGGGAAGCACTATTTTAGAGTTTCCAGCAACAAGGAGGGTGAAAGATTTGGAAGCAAGTCTCAGGAAGAATGGGCGAGTAACTGAGATAGTTTGAAGAAACGCATTCAAAGAAACAGGACAGAAAGCTGAATTAGAGTGCCACACGTTTAGAAAGGGAAGGACTCTGTGGGTTGCTGCAGAGAGGAGACCTGGCCAGTTTCAATGCAGCATATTTCAGCTCAGTACAAAGAAAGGAAAAAATATAGGGATGGGCTCCCTCACAATGTGGGGAGAAGTTAGTCACTCAGTATATTCCAGATGCTATCTGGTAGGGATGTTGGAGACCACATTCCTTGAGTCTATCACTGGAACAGATTGGTGTTTCTAGGTGCTCAGGGAAAAAAATGTCCACGGTTCTACTACCGTGGGAAACGTCCCATCTGTGATATCCATCACAATATACATTAGTGTATAAAGGCACAGAGAAGTCCTGCAGCAAAGAAACCTGCGGACCTTGATTTAATTAAATGTCTTCCTAACTGACCTGACATGGGAACACTTTTGCCCTGTAGTATTACCATTTGGAAATGGCAGAAGGTTAAGGGAGAGAAAGGGGCAGAATTAGATTAGATGCCCTTTAAGGTGACTGAGAACCAGTTTGAATCTCAGGAAATTACACTTAATAACTATTAAGTTAATAATCTATTATGAATAGAAAATTTATTTTTTAGAAGGGCTGATAAGGAAGTTGGCTCTTAATGTTTCTTTTATTCTTAAAAAGGGAGTTGAAGGAAATTGGAGGGGGAGATGAACCATGAGAGACTATGGACTCTGAAAAACAATGTGAGGGTTTTGAAGGGGCGGGGGGTGGGAAGATAGGTGAGCCTGGTGGTGGGTATTATGGAGGGCACGGATTGTATGGAGCACTGGGTGTGGTGCACAAACAACGAAATCGGGTACACTGAAAAGAAATTAAAAAAAATTAAAGATTAAAAAAAGAGAAATCAGATGCATTTAAAGGAAGATTTACAAATAGAACCCAAGTTTCCAGTGAAAACCTCGTATCTAGTTTGTTCAACTCACCAACTGCTGGATTTGTCTGATTGCCATGTTTCCACGCCATCTCATAGTTTAAGGCTGCATCTGTATATGCTTGCTCCTTTTCCATAATGTACCCCATATATTCATAAGCTTTGCAGCAAGACTGAAGGAAAATGGAAGATGTATCAATAGATTAAAACTGATTTTAGGGGGTGCTTAAGGACTGTAGAGGCCAACCACATTAACTCATTTAATTGGCACATAAAACAATGTTTTTCTTTTCTTTTTTTTTTTTTTAATTAACATATAATGTATTATTTGTTTCAGGGTACAGGTCTGTGATTCATCAGTCTTAGACAATTCACAGCGCTCACCATAGTACATACCCTCCCCAGTGTCCATCACCTTGGTTAGGCAATCAAACCATCTATGGGGCTTAATACAAGATTCTGATCACGTCCAACTCCCACTGCCCCCTGAATCAGGATTTTTAAGGGAGAGCAAAGGAATGTATATTTTACACACATACATATAGTTTTTTTATTATAAATAATTTCAAGTTAAAATTAACAGAATAATGAGCACCCGGAACCTGTATCTTAAACAATTAAATCATGACTAATACTGTTTTAACCTCTACCCCCCAATACTTGTCCTTCTGTATGAGCGAATAAAAAATCCTCAGATATCGTAGCATCTCATTCATCAATATTTTAGGATCCTCCTTTAAATATAAGGATTTCCTTTAAACAGAACCACAATTTATCACACCTAAAATATAACAACTCCATGATATTACTAAATATCCAGTCATTACTCAAATTTCAAATGGTCTCAATATAATTTTGTTCTGTTTTTAGTTTGTTACGATGATGAGCCCAACAAGGCCCACACGTTGTGACCGGCTGAAATGTCTTTCAACTTTATTTGATTTAGAGGTTTCCTTTCCACCTCTCTCTCTCTGCCTCTTTCTTTGCAGTTAAATGTGGCACACAAGAGTTTTTATCCTTGAGTTTGTCACAGCCTCGATTTGGTTGCGTGCATCCTCGTGGTGCTTATGTGCTGTATTCCTATGTCACTGATACCTGAAAGTTGTCATTAGATCTAGAGGTTTAAATTTAATTTAGATCTTTGGGGAGAGAGGTGAAAGGACTGCATAGGTCAGCGCCCTGCCGGGCCACACTGGAGCCCACACTGGAGCCGGAGGCAAAAGGGAAAATGCACAACTCGGTAGGCAGGATTCTGTGATTTCTTTTAGCTGCTAATTTCTTTCCCCAAACATTTTTACAAATCAAATTGAAAAATGGCAATATTGACACTCACTTTTTGAGTATTTCTTTATAACCAAACAAAATTGGTTATTTTATTTTTCTGACTTTAATGGGAGTAAATATGTCAATAATATTTTCATTAAAATCATAACCTGCTGAAAAATACATAAAAACATGGATATGGAGGCATACATTTTCCCTTTTGTTACAGGCTTCAATACCACTCAGCACAGCACTGTCAGATGCTATTTAGGTAACGTTTGATATTTTGGTTTAAAAAATATTGCATTATTTATCATAATAATCTTTTGTTGTAACTTATAATAATCTACAATAATCTTGATAAAATGATTATTTATCTATAGTGGACTGGATATTTAAAAAATTCATACACTGAAACCTTCAGCTCCAGTGTAATGGTACTAGGAGATGGGATCTTTGTGAAAAAACTAGGTCACGAGGATGGAGCTCTCATGAGAGGGACCGGTGTCCTTATAAAAGAGGCCCCACAAAATTAGCAAGACAGGAAACGACGTGTGTTGGAGAAGATGTGGAGAAAGGGGAACCCTCTTACACTGTTAGTGGGAATGCAAGTTGGTGCAACCACTTTGGAAAAGAGTGTGGAGATTCCTTAAGAAATTAAAAATAGACCTTCCCTATGACCCTGCAATTGCACTACTGGGTATTTACCCCAAAGATACAGATGTAGGGAAAAGAAGGGCCATCTGTACCCCAATGTTCATAACAGCAATGGCCACAGTCGCCAAACTGTGGAAAGAACCAAGATGCCCTTCAATGGAAGAATGGATAAGGAAGATGTGGTCCATATACACTATGGAGTATTATGCCTCCATCAGAAAGAACGAATATCCAACTTTTGTAGCAACATGGACGGGACTGGAAGAGATTATGCTGAGTGAAATAAGTCAAGCAGAGAGAGTCAATTATCACACAGTTTCACTTATTTGTGGAGCATAACAAATAGCATGGAGGACATAGGGAGATGGAGAGGAGAAGGGAGTTGAGGGAAATTGGAAGGGGAGGTGAACCATGAGAGACTATGGACTCTGAAAAACAATCTGAGGGTTTTGAAGGAGCAGGGGGTGGGAAGTTGGGGGAGCCAGGTGGTGGGTATTATGGAGGGCACAGATTGCATGGAGCACTGGGTGTGGTGCACAAACAATGAATTCTGTGACACGGAAAAGAAATTAAACAAAAACAAAAACATTCGATGAATGCTAACAGATTAAAAAAAAAAAAAAAAAGAGGCCCCAGCCAGTTCTCTCGCCCTCTCCTTCCACCATGTGAGGATAGAACGAGAAGCTGGTGGTCTGCAACCTTGAAGAGAGTCCTCACCAGAACTGAACCAGGCTGCACCCTGATCTCAGACCTCCAGCCTTAGAAGTGGGAGAAATCCATTTCTGCTGTTTATAAGGCACCCGGTTTAGAGGACATTGTTTTAGTAGCACCAGCTGCCAAAGATCATGCCTGACACTTAAAGTGCCCTTTTAAATTCTGGACCCTAAGTGAGGGTTTGAGTTGTGTTCTTCCCCAAGGAGGTACATAATATTAGGTTTTCTTATTTTGATGTTATATCCATACACTAATTTATCAGGGATGGAAAATAGTGATAGTCTACCACTCTCTCTTCATTTATTAGTTGGAAAACATCTATCATGAGAAGAAATGTCTCCTTTTATGGTGTATTGTTACCCAGTAGTATAGTTTACACAGAAAAGGCAGGGTAAGTGCTTAATGCCTTCCCTTTATTTGCTGGCTTTAGAAATAATAGTTCACCAGCACATTTCAGTGGTGAACAATTAGGTTTCTGATTTTTTTTTTTCTTTTTTGGACCTTCGTAAACTCGTGGATTTAAACTTATTCTGTGTGTTTCAATCCACCGCGGTTACTATTCTTACTGATAGTTAACATGTTCCAACTTGGGCTAGCGTGAGTGTCTTCAAGTTGGCTCCTGAGTCCTTGACGTGACTCTAATCATCTCCGATAGCTTCCTTGCCATCTGGTATGACAAGATGGTCTGGTATCATCTTGTACATTTCTATCCCAGATCTGGATGATCTCCATCTTTTAATTATACAATTCAAGGTTTCTAAGCTCTAGTTCCTGAATCTCATGCTTCCAATATTGACATGTCTGATCAGCCAAACTGGCGCCTCTCAAGTAGCCATTGTGTTCAACCGTGCAATATACGCTGTCAGTGTTCTGGCAAACTGAAATTCTGTCTGCACAGAAACCTTAATTCCCACGTAATCTCGCTTAATCCTAGAGTAGGCATGTAAGGGTCAGTTGTCTGGCAGCTTACATTTTTTTTAATTAATGGAAGTATAGTTGACCCACAATGTCACATTAATTTTAGGTGTACAACAGAGGATTTAACAAGTCCATACCTTGTGTTATGCTCATCACAAATGTAGCTCCCACCTGCCACCATACAATGCTCCTATTGTACCACATATTCCCAATGCTGTACCTTTCGTCCCCAAGACTTACTCACCCTGTAACGGGAAGCCTGTATCTCCCATTTCTCTTACCCATTTTGCCCATCCTACTCCTGAGCCCTCTGGCAACCATTAGTTTGTTCTTTGAATTTATGAGTCTGGTTTTTTTTTCATTTGTTTAGATTACACATATAAGTGGGATCATACGGTGTCTTTCTCTGTCTGACTTATTTCACTTAGCTTAATAGCCTCTAGGTTCATCCATGTTGTCACAAATGGCAAGGACTCGTTCTGTTTTATGGCTGAATAATATGCCATTGTATATATATGTGCCATATCTTCTTTACTCATTCATCTATCAATGTACACTTGGGTCACTCTTTTTTTCTGAAGATTTATTTATTTGAGAGCACAAGAGAGACAGGGTTGGGGAGATAACATGAATAGAGAAGGGACATAGGGTCTAGAGGGAGGGGGAGAGGGGCAGAGAGAGCTAGAGAGAAGCAAACTCCCTGCTAAACATGGAACCTGACATGGGGCTTGATCCTATGACCCTAAGATTATGACCTAGGCAAAATCAAGAGCTGGATGGTTAACTGACTCAGTCACCCAGGTGCCCTTCATTTGGGTTGCTTCTATAATCTCAGCTATCTTAAATAATGCTGCAATAAACATGGGAATGCACATGTCTTTTTGCATTAGTACTTTCATTTTCTTTGGTTAAATACCCACTAGTGGAATTAGTGGATCACATGGTATTTCTGCTTTTAATTTTGGGGGGGAATGTCCATACTGTTTTCCATAGTTACTGCTTCAATACATATTCCTACAAACAGTGCACGAGTTTCCTTCTACATACTTGCCAACACTTGTTATTTTCGATTCTAGCCATTGTGACAAGTATAAAGTAATTTTCATTGTGGTTTTGATTTGCATTTCCCTGATGGTTAGTAATGTTGAGCATCATGTCTACTGACCACCTGTAGGTCTTCCTTAGAAAAATGTCTATTGAAGTCCTCTGCCCATTTTTGAATTGGATTATTTGTGGGGTTTTTTTGGTGTTGAGTTGTACAATTTCTTTATACCTTTGGATAGTAACCTCTTATGAAATATATCATTGAAAATATCTTCTCCCATGTATAAGTTGCCTTTTTGTTTTGTTGATGGTCTCCTTCTCTGTGCATGAGCTTTTTATTTTGGTATAATCCCAACAGTTTATTTTTGTTTTGTTTTCCTTGCATGAAGTTTAGATTTTTCAAAACCTATTCATAAGAATCTGTTTTTCAAGGACAATTTTACTTAAAATCAGATGTATCAACTATAAATTGAAAAATGGCTTGATATTTTGTGGTTTTAAAAATCCCTAAGAAAGTAACTTAATAGGATTAGATGATCATAACTCTTTAAAAAACAAAAGATCTGCTTTGTACTTTAATTTGCTGAGAATAAAAGATTTACTATGATTAAAATTTTGAAGTAATTGCTATGAATCTGAAAGATAAATATCCTCAAGTTTCTAAGTTGAGTACAAGTATTTCTCAACAATACTAACAAATTCTTAACTTAAAAAATGATGCCCTACTCCCTGCTCAGTGGGAGGCCTGCTTCCCCCCCTCTCTCTGCTTGCCTCTCTGCCTACTTGTGATATCTTGATCTCTCTCTGTCAAATAAATAAATAAAATTTAAAAAAAAAAAGGCCCTAAGACCTTTTTTTGTGACTATACACCAAAATGCACTGTTACTAAAAGGCCTTGGATTTCTACAGACTTGAAGATTTTCAATTTCATACCTAAAGATAAGGACTTTTTAATAAACAAATTAAATGCCAAAAAGACTTTTACCCACAAAATATATTATGCATAGTGGATTCTAATAATGTGAAAACAACATGCAGCTGCAGGAAATTCATCTAGAGTATTTCTTAATAGGAGGGACAGACGTCCGCAATTAACGTTCTTCTGCAATTTTCATTAGATCTGGGATGAGTTGGATAATCACAGGCAAATGCTTGACATTCCATAAACACTTTCCGTAAGTGGGGCATACCACAGCTGAAACTTGAAAAGGCATAAATCTCTCTCTCTATTTTCAAGAGCAAATGGCTTCTTTCTTCTTTTAATGTTTATTTCCTGATTATGGTAAGAATAAACATTCAATTTTCAAAAAACACACAAGAACTCTTAAAAATGGACCATCATTTGGTCCCCCCTTTAATGACCCATTACATTAAAGGTCAACAGTTATTTTTCCCTCTGCAGTCACCTACCCTATTATGACGCAGGCACCGTTTGAGCAGCTCTTCTGCCATGTCGTATTTTGCTGATTGAATATAAATATCAGCAAGCAGCAGCCAACTCTTCTCAAAGTCCTCAGCATCAATAGGATTCCAGTTCATTTTCGCAATCCGCTTCAGCTGGTTTCTGGCTCGTGGAGTCTGTTTCAAGATCATATAAGCTGTTGCCATTCCCAGAAGTGCTGGAATATGATCCTTCTGTAAGAACACAAAACTTCAGACCCCCGATCCACAAACAAAGATGTCCTATTTTTTTTTTAAATATTTTATTTATTTGACAGAGAGTTAGAGAGAGAGCACAAGTAAGCAGAGCGTCAGTGAGAGGGGGAGAGAGAGAAGCAGTCTCTCTGCTGAGCAGGGAGCCTGATGTGGGGCTCGATCCCAGGACCCTGGAATCATGACCAGAGCTGAAGGCAGCTTAACCAACTGAGCCACCTGGGCGCCCCAAAGATGTCCTATGTTTAAAAGGAAACACAGCAAGTAGCAAGGGCTCTGCAGTATGAACGTTGGTCTGTGGACTCCGTATCTGGCTCCGCATAGATAACTGTGGTATGGTCATACGTTAATCCACCAAGTAACCTCAAGCTGACCATGTGGCCAAGATAATCCAATAAATACGTAGATGCCATAACCACACGATACAGACAATTAGGGCAACTTGATCTTTAATGGGACTGACTAGCTCTTTAATGGTTTTATATAGAAACAAAAAAACCAAAATTCTATTTCAATATAATCCTAACTGAACATTTGCATTTCAGATTCAGCATTTTGGCTCCCTAGTTCTTTTACTTTAAAACAAGAATGACATTGATATACCTACTAATGACATTCCTGACCTACATGAACTTCTGCTTACTTATCTATGCTGACTTCTTATCAATACTGACTTCTACTGCTCCTTTTCCC
The DNA here is from genome assembly GCF_030435805.1 of Mustela lutreola. NCBI lineage: Eukaryota > Metazoa > Chordata > Mammalia > Carnivora > Mustelidae > Mustela > Mustela lutreola. The sequence continues at coordinate 148,921,933 of NC_081292.1, read as the reverse complement.
TTTCTTCTTGTATTATTCAAAAGCCTTTTCACCCAGTAAAGTCTGACCAATGGAATGTTATAAACAAGGCATACAATTAATTAATCACTTTGAAATGTATAGTATGTATAGTGTGAGAAATAAACTCATGCCTTAAAATACTCTTTTAGACCTAGAGTCTGCAGCTTCTTTATTTTTTTTTTTAAAGATTTTATTTATTTATTTGACAGAGAAAGATCACAAGTAGGCAGAGAGATAGAGAGAGGAGGAAGCAGGCTCCCCGCTGAGCAGAGAGCCCGATACGGGACTCGATCCCAGGACCCTGAGATCATGACCTGAGCCGAAGGCAGCGGCTTAACCCATTGAGCCACCCAGGCGCCCCGAGTCTGCAGCTTCTTGATAGTGTCTGTAAAACACAATGTTCTTTTAGAGAGAGTTCAATGTCAGAAAATGTCACTCTGTGAAACCAACAAACTAATAAGAATTGGTATAAAGTGGAAGCTACTGGTGATCTATCCAGGAAACCAACTTACCTGAGCAATATGTGTATAACCCTGACAAAGCGAGGGTGGCTTTTTACATTTCAGCAGAGGGATTATGATGTTTTTATAAAGAGAAAGATTTCAGGTTAAGATACAAATAAAGGATGAAAAACTGTGATACAGAAATTATAATACTGAGACTATAGTAAAGGTGCACTGTAAGATAGCAAGTCTGGTAACCAGTAAGAAACACTGCAAAAGGAGAACAGAGTGATTGGTTCATTGTCTAACACCGACCGTGGCTGGAAGTGAGAAATAGCCCTGGAATTGAGGAGGACAATTCCTTAGAGCTTGAAGAAAATAATTTTTCAGAGCATAAAACTTCTTTGGTTGTAATTCTACGTCTACCAACAAACTTCCAATACGTAATCAGGAATGGCAAAAAAGTTTGAGTGCCAAATCCATCCAACTGGTAGTAGGTTTTGGAGACATGAGGGATAGATCATCAATGATTGGGCACCGCCGACCCTTGCCTCCTCTTGTGGAAAGGAAAGAAAGTAGAGACCTGCTCTGAATTTGTTGACCAGGTCCCAGGACATTCCAAGCCAAGAGGGGGCCTGTAAAAATGTCCAGATCTAGTGACATGCTAAAAATATCTCACACTATACATTTTAAAATAAGCTCTCTGATTTTAAATCACACACATTGAGTTAGATTAGAATTAATTAGTTCCTCACAGCTTGATCACTAGTAAATGAACTCAAGAATAGTTTCAAAAGTATAAACCTGAGTTCCAAGCCCTGCATGAGACCCACATGTTTTTTTGGTGCAGACATCCTAAGGTGTTCAGCTGGCTTTTTTCTGTCTTTCTCAGTCACTCTGAGCTGCAGCGAGTTTAGACCACTGAGGACAATAAGGCCATGTTATACAATGCCTGTTATACAACAATGGTTCAAGGTGACGGGATGAAAGCAGGTGGAAACCCTTTGCACGGGTTTAACTAATCTTGTACTGCTTCCTCCCCTGACTTCCTGTCATGTAACTCTTTTCAGTCTGAACACCACATAGTGTCATGAATATACAGGATGCTTCCCTGCCTCCTTGGCTTTGCTCATATTTTCCCCCTGCCTCCAGAATGTATCTTCTCTGCCTCTGCCTGTGAAAATGCAATTTATCATAGTTCTTCTTAAATCAAAAAACTTGTCCACAAAAAGGCCTTCCCCACTCTCCTAATATTAGAGCTTGATGAAAATAATTTTCATTATTTTATTTTCCTACAGCACTTTTACCTGCAGCTCTAGAACAGAATGTAATGGATTTGGGTTTGTATGCAGTCAGTATGCTTTACTTCATTTTCCCTGGACTGTGATAAACTTGACGGAAGAGACTGTCTTGGTTTATCTTCGCAATTCCCACTGTCCTTAGCATCCACTGGCTGCTTAATGAATATTCATTATATTTAATACATTTAGCTTATGAGTTAAAAGGGAAAAAATGCAAGATAAAACTCACTGTTTCTGAAACTTCAGTTCATGCATCAGTCTTTGGCTGGTGCGGTCAGTAGACAGACTTGAGGATAGCGTATTACTAATCACATATGTACGAATGGCAAAAATAATGCAGTCTCACCAACACAAAAAAATGGTATTTGGGCGCCTGAGTGGCTCAGTGGGTTAAGCCGCTGCCTTCGGCTCAGGTCATGATCTCAGAGTCCTGGGATCGAGTCCCGCATCGGGCTCTCTGCTCAGCAGAGAGCCTGCTTCCCTCTCTCTCTCTGCCTGCCTCTCCATCTACTTGTGATTTCTCTCTGTCAAATAAATAAATAAAATCTTTAAAAAAAAAAATGGTATTTCTAGGAAACAGCCTCAGTGTTACTCAGGGCTTTTGGTATTCTCTCAAACCCTGCACTTTAAACTCTCTCTCCTACTTCGGGTCTCAGTTTGTCAGCCACTGTCATCCCTGTGGCCACCACCTGAGAGCATTACTTCAGGGCAACAGAAAGCCCTGCTCTAGGATGTCGCTGCTGCAGGAGCAACCCTACTGTTTAGTTCCAAGGTGGCTTACAGTGGTCATAAAACGCCATCCAGGATACGTGTTTCCAAACGGAAACAGGAGCTACAGGTCCCCCAAAGCTTTCCCGGGTCCTAGGAGGAAGCAAGAAGGGGCTCTGCAGGGAGTTTTCAGTAGCTTACTGTTACTGCCGTGAACACTGAACCACGAGGAAACACAGTAAAGTTCTGCAAACCCTCTGAGAGACACACACTATGAGTTTTCAGGGGCGTACAACACTGATGAGTGGAAGAACACGAAATCCAGAGAGTACGCTTAGAACTAGTTATCCCCCACTGCACACGGAGTGGGCATCTAGAGTCCCTTCCTTAATACCAAGCACTTGAAGAAATACAGCATCTTGGGCGCCTGCGTGGCTCAGTTGGTTGAGCAACTGCCTTCGGCTCAGGTCACGGTCCCGGAGTCCCGGGATCGAGTCCTGCATCGGGCTCCCAGCTCCATGGAGTCTGCTTCTCCCTCTGACCTTCTCGCCTCTCATGTTCTCTCTCACTGTCTCTCTCTCAAATAAATAAATAAATAAATCTTAAAAAAAAAAAAAAAAGAAATACAGCATCTTGTGAGGGAAGGAAAAACAGAGTGCCCAGAGAGTGAGAAGGTGGATCTGAGTGAGCTGGAAAGAGAAGAAAGCCTTTCCTCTAATTGTTATTATTGTTATTACTATTATAACTGCAGGGGGTTATTTCAGTGTTGCTAAAAAACACCACCATTATTCCCATGCCTGAATTATAAGCTGTCAGTACTGATCCCATGTAGCCTTAGAGCTGGAAACATTTCAAGTTTGGCGAAGTGAAAAGGTGAGCTATCAAGGCACCCAGGTGTTTATTTTCACTTAGTCACTTAAGTGAAACAACACAGAAATTCTCCAGACAATAAGGCCATTCCTTTGAGAATTAACTTATGCCCATTTGAAGAATTGCCTTTCTCTACAATTTACCATTCTAATAGAGAAAACATATCAACCACATGTCAAAACAGCAACAACATAGTATCTTCTAGAAATGAAGGTACATTATGTGGAATTATGCCAAGCTATAGAGGCAATTTTTACTTGGAATTCGGTCATTCTTCAGAGAATACATAGCTAACCGAAATACATATTTCTATACTGTCAAGGAAAGAGAATATAAAGCTGAAAAACGAAATCTACTGACCTCAGATGTTGCTATTTCGGTGAAGGTATTCAAGGCTTGCTCAACGTTAGACTTCTGTTTGGTAGCGACCAGGCAATAGTTTTCCATGATGCGAAGCTGGACGTGACCCTGAATGGTCTGAGGTTTTAGTTCTTTTAGGAGTTTTTCTGCTGTTCTCACTGCTAACTGCACAGACTCTTGCTTCTCAGTTGAATTACTGTGTACAATTAAAAATAAATCTCTTATGTCTATTACTCATGAAATAAAATTCCCTGAGATTAGAATGGGCCCTAGGGCACACTGGTTTCTTTTCTGTCGCTAATTTGAAGTAATCCTTTTGCAGAATGTCACTCATTCTCTTCTGATACAAAGTGAACCAAAGTTATAATGCATTACATTTAAACAAAATGAGTATACCTTTAATAAAGCACTATTAAACATTTATCCACTTTAGACTGAAGAAAAAAACTGGACAGTATCTACATGGATAAGTGTGTTCATTTCTGCTAATATGAAATAAGAATTTAGGATAAGTGGAATCATATAATTATCAAGTGGTAGATCTACTCAGGAAATGGAAGGAAAGAAAGGAGGGAGTAAAAAGTGACTGAGCTTGCTGAAGCACCTACTATGTGCCAAGCACTGCAGTATTTTTAGCTCCCTATTCGACTCTCAGAAAAGCAGCTTCATATCTGGGGCGCCTGGGTGGCTCAGGTGGTTAGGTTAGGCATCTGCCTTCAGCTCAGGTCTTGATCCCACTGAGATCCTCCACTCCTCACGCAGCAGGGAGCCCGCTTCTCCCTCTGCCCCTTCCCCCACCCTGCTCGTGCTTGTGTTCTCTCAAATAAATAGCATCTTAAAAAAAAAAAGAAAGAAAGAAAGAAAGAAACTACATACCTATGAAAAGGTTGTAAATTTCAAGAACAATAAAAATTTGAATATGTAGTATCAATTATTTTTTTAAACCAATTAATAAAAGGAAACTATATTCTCAAAGCCCAATCACTAAAGCCATTGGTCTTTTCCTCAGGCTTTAGCCTTTATCTTCTCTAGAACATTTCGCATCTTTAGCTACCTGCTTCAGAGTTCCCCTCCTTTGCCTTCTGTAACATTGCATAGTGCTGGGTCTCTTCCTACTACAATGATTGCCCGTTTCTGGCCTCCCTTCCCCTTCAATCCCCTTAAATGTCAGCCTGCCCAAACTTCAGTTCTCAAACTTCTGTCCCTGCATTCTATTTGCAAAGGGGCCACTCACTGGGTTCCAACGACCTACTCTGAGCATCTGTCTCCCAGACCTGTATCTGCAGCTATGACCTCCCTCTTGTTTTGTTCTTGTTTTGTATTTTCAACTATTCGCTAGAGATTTCCAGGAAGATAGTCTGCAGTTGCACAACAGTACAGTACCTTAGCCTTTCTAACACAAACGTAAACAAATGGTCTCTATAATCCACGGCTTCAAATCTGTCATTAAAACCTCTCAGCTGTCTGGTTCTAATTTTTTCTCAGTCCCCTGTTCACCATCCCTCAACTGCTTTGCACTGCTTGGGTTTCTATGAATTCTTATAACACTTAATATCCATTTCACCCATTTCTGTTTTGTCAGAGACTGGTTTCAGATACTGTCTGGCCTCCCACGTAAATCAGATGCTCCTGAAGGCAGAAACTTCCTTACACACCTCATACATTTACATCTTTACACACTCCCTAACATGCTTTGCCCAATTCTGGGAACAGCAACAAACATGGGATGACAGCAGTGACAGCAATTACTCACAGTGCACTACAGGGGCTCCAGGAGGGGGTTTGCGGCCACAGAGAACTCAGTCCACGTGTTGCCCCGCCCTGTACTACTATATTAGACAGGTTAACTCTGAGCATAGTTCATAACATTGTTGCAGGGAGAAAATAAGACAATGCATACCAAGTATGAAGCACAGGGTATGGCACAGAACTACCATTTGCAAAGGGGTTACTACTATTTTGAGGACAGCTTTGCTAACGTAATCACATTCTACAATTCATCCTGTTCTCAACAGAGTAACTAGGGGAGCATCTTTGTAACATGCTTATTCTGATTTCGGAAACCTCCTAAAAGCATGTCCTGCTTGTTTCAGAGAACAGCTCTTCTAGTTATGATTTTTTCATCTGACCTTTCATTAGCGCTGTCCTAGAATTGAGCCCTCTTTTACAAGGTATCCTTGTCTGTCCCGAATAAATGTTTTCAGAAAAGGGATAATTTGTCAAACGGTAACTCACCCCAGGTCTGCATCTAGATTTTCAAATACTTCGCCTCCAACAGTTTCATTATCTGGATTCAGACAGATTTCTATCATGTTATAGAGGGCATTTTGGCCCCAGTCACTGTCTTTCCGAGCTTTATTAAAATGTCGAAGAGCATCATTTGGTTCTCCAGTATACCTTGTTAGGAGTTTAAAAAAAAAAAATCACTTATTTTAACTGTTGAGTCATTTATAATCTCTTTCGAAATAAAATTAATATATTTTAAAATGTAGATCTATCTTAAGACAAAGGAAAGCTTATTCTACTTCATTCACAATGAGCAAAAACAAACTATTATGTAGGATTTGTTCACCAATAGATTTACCAAAGATAGAGTCCTTTACAGTATTGAAATCCTGGCTCCAATTTTGCTCTGGAGTTACGTTTTTCAGCCATTAAGAAAAATCTTGGAACATCCTCAAGTTTTCCACATCTTCTCAAGAAATCAATTAAACGAGATAATGTCATATAATTATCTAGAAACAAAGAATATTTCAGATATAGACAGTATTTTATATTTCTTGTTTTGACAGTTATAATCCTACTTCATTAAAGGATAGTTTATGTCAAATGAAGGAGAATTTAAATACAATCAAAAGGAATGCCTTAAGGGTTATAAATCCCTAAAGAGACTATATGAGCAATTAGATAAGGGTTTGGTTAGTTTGGACAATGAGAGAAGCTTATCTATAAAATACAAGCCAATCTATAAACATGTACATTTGTTGTAATTTAATTATCAACTGTTCCTGGGAACAAAACCTAGAAACAGTCTCTGCATTGGTCATCTAAACTCCACCTGTAAAATTCAGGAGGATTGAGGAGATTGCACAGGTGAGTCTATCTGTGACTTCCTTCTTCACTACAGCTAGGAAGAGGATGAGAACAGTCCCTTTTCTTTATAATGTTTGGGGTGGGCAATTGGAAAGTTTACTTCAAACTTTCCTTCATATGCATATGTGACTAATGTACTAGATGCTAGCTTACCATAATATAACTGTAATAAATCAGTCTGAGTACTTTAATCCTATTTTATCTTCTTCTAAAAAAAATAATTAATTTAGTTCTTTGGTGTATAATTTCCTGGCAGGTTCCTAGAAAGACTTCTCCCAATTCTGTTTAGTTCTTTTGCACAATTGAAATACTAAGTTTTGAGAAAAATGTAATAGATTGTAAAAATAATGCAGACACTTGAGAAAATTTGGGAAAAAGACAGAAAAAGAAAAGTATAAAGAAGGGGAAAAACAATCACTCCTATTCGCACCAGCTAAAGATTACCATATTTTGGTACAGTTCCTTCATATATTTATGAGTGAAAACCATCCTATTGATATTTAAAAACTTATTTCTTTGTTTACATATGTACAAAGTTGTAGTCACACCTGGGGTTTTAATTTTGGCCTAACATTGGTACAGTAAACATTTCCCAAATGCCAATAAATGGTCTTTAAAAACATACTTAAATGGCTGCATAAGTTTATTATATTGATGGCTCACATTAGTTGTCCTTTGCAGGTAATTTGGGCTCCCAAGTTTCAGTTACCACAGGACTCATGGTAGTAGATTTGCAAAAATCCTCATTATATAAGCCATGCTGATCTTGTTTATAGGGTTAGAATTAAAATACCAAAAAACAAAAGCTTTTTAAGCAATTTATCTTTGATTTTATATCCTAAGAGAAAATATCATTATGATCCAGCAATCCACTTCTGGGTATATAGGCAAAAGAACCAAAAGCGGGGAATCAAGCAAATATTTGTGTACCAGTGTTTGTGGCACCATCACTCACAACGGCCAGAAAGTTGAAACAACTCCAATGTTCATCATCAGATGAATGGATAAATAAAAATGTGGTGTATAGGGGCGCCTGGGTGGCTCAGTGGGTTGGGCCGCTGCCTTTGGCTCAGGTCATGATCTCGGAGTCCTGGGATCGAGTCCCACATCGGGCTCTCTGCTCAGCAGGGAGCCTGCTTCCTCCTCTCTGCCTGCCTCTCTGCCTGCTTTTGATCTCTCTCTGTCAAATAAATAAATAAAATCTTAAAAAAAAAATGTGGTGTATATACGCACACAATGGAGTATTATTTTGGCCTTAAAAAGGAAGGGAATTCTGACACATGCTACAACACGGATGAACCTTGAAAACATTATACTAAGTGAAATAAGCCAGACACAAAAGGACAAGTCCCCTGTTCCATTCTACATAAAGTATGTCTAGTAGTCAAATTCACAAAAAGGTAGAATGGTGGTTGCCAGGGGATGGGGAGAGGGGAGCATGGGGAGTTACTGTTTAATGGGGACTGAATTTTAGTTCGGGATGATGAAGTTCTGAAGATAAATAATGGTGAAGGTTACAAAATAATCTAAATGTATTTAATGTCCTTGAACTGAACACTTAAAAAATGGCTAAAATGTAAATTTTATGTTAAGTGTTTTATGTTATGTTATACAATAAAAAATATTTAAAAAAAGAACCTCTGTAGGCTTTATAATTATCTACTGAATTGTAGGAGGTCAAGATAATCCAGGTTATAATGACCCCATCATCATTTGCCTTCCTTGATCTATAATCTTGGATCTCAAGATTTTGTTCTTCCTGCCTTTTGGCATCACTAAAAAGCAGAAACATGGTAAGACTGTAGCTTCAGAAAAAGAGGATTCAAATACTGGTCTTGTCTTTTAGCTGTGCAAATTCAAGCAAATTATTAAAATTCTCGGAGTCAAGAATTACTTATTTTCTTAAAACAGGATTATAATCTTGACCCTCAAAATATCACTGAGACCAGATAAAATAAACTCATGAAAGAGCTTTAAAAATACAATGGTCATTAGGAATATTTACAACTTCAAAAGTTTTGATAGGAACCAGGAATATCTACCTATAATAAACTCACAGAACTAGAAACTATATTAGATTAGACAGATATGTATAGGTTAAAATTTCTGGCTGAAGTTTTTTTTGTACGCTATTGCTAATATGTGCAATGCATGACATTGCTAATATTATTTAAAGTCAACCCACAGAGGCCTTGGGGGGCCCTATCACTTTCTAATATTACTGAAATGTATTATTAGTTTAAATTATAATTACCACTGATAGTTTAAATTACATTAACTTGTCTCTTGGTTAACCACAAAATTTGACAGAAGGCAAACTTCTGTACTTAAGGAATCCATTGAAAACTGAAATGGATTACATTCTAAAAAAACGTAGCCCATACTTATTGATGGACAGTGGGAAGATTTCAAAATAATTACAGTGTGATGTGATGTGCCATGAATAAGTGCTAAGGAATTATAGCACACGGAATTCGTCACTTTGCCTAGAGGAGGCAGGAGGTTTTGCACAGAATCAGACTTGTGGGCAGCCTGAAGGCTAAGAGGAGGATCTTGCCAGACAAAGACATTCCAAGAGGCAGATGGTGTGTGCAGAGACAGAGCAGTGGAGCCCGGAGAGTGCTAAGTCCTAGATATTAAACTGGACGAAGAGGGCTGAGAAATACAAATGGACCAATAATTTAGGACCATCTGATTATCAAAATAATGCCATGATTTTAGACTCAACCTGGAGAGCCGTCTTAAATTTTTAAAGCAAGGAATAGCTTCTGATTTATGAAAGTGATAGGAGAGTCCGGGAAGTTATGGAGCAGCCAGAGCCAGAGCCAAGAGGCCGGAAGGTGAATGGGGAGAGGGGAGAACGGCCCCAGAGAAGGCCGGCGGCCAGGACAGGGCAGGCTATGTGTGATGCAGGCTCTTCAGCACACAGAACTGATGCGACTTGTTCAGCAGGGGAGGGAAAACCCAGGATGGAGATTTTGAGAGAAGAAGTGTCACCTGTTAAAAGAAGAGTCATTCTTTCTATAAGAAGGATTCACTACTAGCTAGGTTAAGTTAAACTAGACATCACATTTCTTTCTTTCTTTCTTTCTTTTTTTAAGATTTTATTTATTCATTTGACACAGAGAGAGAGAGAGATCACAGGTAGGCAGAGAGGCAGGCAGAGAGAAGGGAAGCAGGCTCCCCACTGAGCAGAGAGCAGGATGCGGGGCTGGATCCCAGGACCCTGAGATCATGACCTGAGTCAAAGGCAGAGGCTTAACCCACTGAGCCACCCAAGTGCCCCGATAATACATTTCTAAGGTAAGCTAAAATACAGCATTAACTTAAGGTGTAACATGTGATGCCAAGGATGTCCTATAATTCATGCACAAAGTATAGATATGTAAGTCTGACAAAACACATCTGTGAATGGAATCCTACTGGGAATAAAGCATAGAATACATAAAATATGAGAGACAATAACAATTTTCTCAACATTTTGTGTTTTTAAATGAGTAGGTATTTGAGTCATTTATTGATCCATTCAACCAGTAAACATTTCTTCTGCACCATCTACATGTCAGGCAGGGATGTAAGATGAACACGACATGATCGCCAATGCAGGGAGTTTGCAGTCTCATGGAGAAGACAAATAAATGTATGCATAAGGTTTCCAGAACTGGGGCGATTAACTCATCCCAGTTTGTTGAGTCTTTATTTTAGTATTAAAAGTCCCACATTGCGGGTGCCTGGGTGGCTCAGTGGGTTAAAGCCTCTGCCTTTGGCTCAGGTCATGATCCCAGGGTCCTGGGCTTGAGCCCACATCAGGCTCTCTGCTCCACAGAGAGCTTGCTTTCCTTCCTCTCTCTGCCTGCTTCTCTACCTACTTGTGATCTCTGTCTGTCAAATAAATAAATAAAATCTTAAAAAAAAAGTCCCACATTGTCCAGGAAATCCTCCAGTCTTGGGCAGATGCCAGTGGATGGTCACCCTACTCAGCATCACATGAGGCATCTTATGAGAAAGGTGGTGGCAGCAAGATACAGGTTTTTGGCAAAGGGTAATTAGGTTTTGGATTATGTGTTGGGAAAGACAGAGAAGGAGAAGAAGAAAGAAGGCAAAGTATACTATAGGCAAAAGGAAAAAGAAGCACCTAAGGATTTGGAGGTGTGGGTGTATGTCATTTGATAACTGATTATTTCTGGAGTACAAGATCCTTATATTAAATTTATAAATAATTTCTTTTGTATTTGTTCATAAACAGTCCAAAGTTGGCAATCGACTAAACCAATGTGACTACTATTTATTTGAAAATAATGCTGATGCTGAGTTACCGGCTGAGACAAAACACACATGGCAGGTGAGGGCGTCTTCAAATCTCCTATGTGAACACTCCAGTGTCATCAATACCTTAAAAATATTTGCAAGGGCAGAGGTGTGTTTTTTAAAGAAATCAGGTTGGATTATTCTCAGAGGGAAGTGCTACAATATGTGAACAGCTTGAGACAGAATGAAAATAGTATGTATAGCTCTTTAAGAGGTGGTTCAGAGAAGCAGGAAAGGATACAACCAAGTCTGGAACCCAGGAGAGAAATGGCACAAGAAAAATAACTTAGGCTTAAGGAAAGCAAGAATCCACTTTGGGCAAGCGAGGCAGTAGGATGGGCCTGGATTTTGGACTGCTGCAGAGTAGAAGAGGTAAGGTGTTGACGTAATTAACACACAGCAGAAGCTGGGACCAACGAGGCCAAGAAACAACCACATGGCCTGAGGCAATCCAGAGGTAGGAGAACACTTAAAAATATAATAAAAACAATACAAAGAAAAATGCTGATATGACGACAAAGATAGATAGTACTTTTTGCTTTCGCCTTGACCCTGGCCAGGGGTACTTTATTTATAAGCAGAAAGTGTTGTTCTCAAATGCAAACTTTTTAGAAGCATTAGTAACTACAACAGGGAGAGGACATCTGGTTCTTTGAGTTGCCCTACTTGAGAGACAGCTGCCCTGTTGTCCACGCTGCCCAGACCAGGCAGCTCTGACTGCCCACATCACCCCGCCATGAAGGCATCAGGGTTTACAAGAACCGAATGACAGCTTTAGGCCTCCTCTGAGACTTCAAATTCTCCTTGGTAGAAACAGAAGTAACACATATTACTGTTTGTACCCTCCTTTCCTGTTTCCCCTTTCCTCTGCTCCTTCCACTCTTCTTTATAGTCAAAATTCACTGAACCCCGAGCCAGCCAGATACTGTTCTAAAACCTGGATGCACAGCAACGAAGACAACTCTCTGGCCACTTGACGTGTATGTTCTAGGATTTGTAATTTTTGTTTTGTTTTGTTTTGCAAGGGTGAGATACAAAAACAAAACGCAAGATAGAAAGATGGAGAGAGCAGTAAGAAGCGTTGCTGATCCAGGACGGCCGTGGAAGGGCGCTCCCAGGAAGCGGCATGGCTGGCACCATGTCCTGAGAGAAGGAATCTGCTGCCACCAGGCTGTCTGGGAGAAGCACAACCCAGGAAGGCGGAAGAGCAGGGCACTAACCTGCTTGGACTGTTGCCTACCTAATATCTACCATCCCTTTCCTCCTATCAGAATTCTGATTTTATCCACTGTGGTACTGTGTTCAGCTAAAAGATGACATTTCCTACCATCTTTGGGAGCCATGAAGGTGCTTCTAGAAAGGAGTTTTTTAAAGGGGAAAAAAAAAAAGACGGCTCACAAGGGAGGTATGCCTTTCAGCCCACCTCTGCCCCGGCCTCCCTTCCCCATCCCGGCCCTGGAACACTGAGGCTAGAGGTGAGTCATCCTGGGCTGCGAGGTAACGGAAGATAGGTTGGTGACGACTGACGAAAAAGGCAGAGGACTCAGGTGTCCTGATGACACTGTGGACCCTCCATGCCACTCCCTGCATAACCTACTTTTAAATTTCTTTTACATAAGCGAGAAATAAAAAGCCATAATTACTTAAGCCATTGGAATTTCCAGGCGGGCAGTCCCTACTCCTTTCAGCTGAAAGCATTTCTCAACTGTCTAGTGGAAAGGAACAGAAACCAAGGTGTGCTATGACAATGGAGCAGTCATAATCGACGTGACAGAGAATGACGATGGCTGAGCCCAGGTGGCAGTAGCACAAGGGGTAAAAGGTGACGGGGTTCCAGAGAGACCTTGAAGGTAGAGCAAACAGGGATCAGCTGGTAGGCGGGATGAGAAAGATGAGAAAGATGAGCCAGGGGTCACTGTAAGATGAGCCAGGGGTCACTGTAAGATGAGCCAGGGGTCACTGTAAGAATTAGGGCCTGACTAAGTGAGTAAATGGTGATGCTATTGACTGGGGTGAGGTAGGGAGAAGGAGCAGATTTGAAGGGAAAGATCAACCGTTCTCCACCGACACATGAAGCCGGAGATCCCAGGACTGTGGAATGGGAACGTGCACAGACGGTGGTGTGTGTGTGAGGCAGGACGGGAGACACACATCTGTGAGACACCAGCACACACATGGGCTGTGAAGCTACGGGCCTGGATGAAGTCACCCAGCGGGCTGAATGTATAAAAAAAGAGAACGTTCAAGAGCCAAGGTCTAGAATATTCTGAGATTTACAGGTCATAAAGAGGAAATGGATCAAACAAAGGGGTGGGCAGCGGAAAGAAGAAAACCCAGGGAAGCCTAGCATGCCAGCAGGCAAGTGGAGAAAGTCCTTCATGAGGGAGGGCAGAAGCTGCGCTCAGCAGGAGGACAGGCCGAGCAGGCGGAGAGCTGAGAAATGAAGGCAGGACCCGGCAGCGCAGAAGCAGCTTCCCTCCCGGCGGGAGCCGCGCAGAGGGGACACAGCCCGGCTGGAAACGGCTTCAGCACTGCTGCGAGGCAATTTGCTAGAAAAGGAAATGGAAGAATGGAGCAGTCGATGGAAGGAGAGTTAAGAATTAGTTTTTACTTATTAATACATTTAGCAAGGGGCTACCACAGCATGTTTGTGTGCGGAGGGGGAAATGCGTGGGGAGCAGGAGAGAGACACAAGTCTGGCTGCATGTGGGATGGCAGACCTGCGGAAGAGGACCGCTGGGAGCAGGCACACTTGGTGACAGGTGGATGGAGACATTCTCTTCCAGTTGCTCCTATTCTCCTACTCAAACAGGAGGTAACATTTTTAGCTGAGAACAAGGAACGGGCAGAGTGGACTGGAGGTTTGAGGAGGGAAGAGAAAGCGTGAAAAGTAGGTGAGTGAGTGAATCATTACAGAAATATAGCGGGATGGCCCGGCCACATCTGAGGGCCCACGGAGGCCTGTGGTCATCATTTAACGCAAAGCCAGTCCACGGGGTAACATTTTCCTCATACCTATCCCAGCTGCTCAAGGGCAAGTGTGGACCAAGCAGACAGCCGGGCTCCACTGAGGCTTCCAGGCTTCCATAACAGCCAAAAAGAGGAGAAAGAAGTGATTGCATTAGAAAAAACATCATCAATGGATATTTACCTGGTTTGCGTTCTAAAAGCTGCTGTAAATGAAACACTGCTTGTTCATAGTCCTGTTTTCTGAACATGAGATCTGCCATCATCTATAAAGGTAAAAGTTGGTTCTAAAAATATTGCCATATGTTTTAGAAAGCACATCTTTCCTACCAAACAGAGTCAGGGCTATGCAAACACATATGAAACACATGAGGAGGGCAAAGATTATAAAAAGGAGCCATTTAAAATTCAAGTATACCTTAAGCAAATTAGCACGGATATCAGCCTAACAGAAGATAATTAAGGATGTGAAACAGATCGCTCTGTTTGCAAAGCTTTATTTTTAGCAGAAAATATGTTTCAAGTGGTTATTTTAAAAACAGAAATTTGAAGGGAATTGCACACTCTATGTGTTATTATTGAGAAGATGCCTCCCTGGACTTGGCTAAAATGACGGGAAGATTAAAAAAAAAAACAACCCCACACACTCTTAAACCCTCAATATTTCAAAGGAATTTAAAATAAGCAAGATCTACTGAGCTTTTATTGTGTGTTTTAAAAGGGATACTTTTTATACTTCTTTTCAGTTATAATTATAACTTTCAATGAACCTCTAGCACCATCATCTATGTAGCTGTCTGAAAGCTAACGAACACCTCAACCCAGGAAAAATGGGAAAGCAAAGCGAAACTCCGAAACACACCATCTTAGAATGATATACAGGTATACAGAGCTTTCTTCTGTAACTCCAAAAGTCCCACAAAAGCTTTAAAATGGGTCCAGTGGGTCTGGGCAAGTACTTAAAACAGTCTTTAGCCAACTACAGCTTTATCACAGGAACTCCTGACCAAGTGTCCTCTTTGGCATCGAGAAAAATTAATGAGGCCTGCAAGGGCAAGTAAAGGCCTCATCCAGGTTTCCATTCTTATTAAGACAAAACAACTCTGGTCTTTACTGGTAAAATGTACCACTGATGTTAAAAATATCATTTCTTCCAAAAGCCAACGCAAGCTAGGTCTCTCTAGTATTAGTTTTATGAGAAAAAATTTGAAACCTCCCCATGAAATATAAAACACAGCTGCCTTTATGGCACTGAAGTCTCAGGGACTAACCATGGTGGCGGCCTCATTGTCCTGGTCACTCTGGAGGAGGAGAGCACAGTGCCGTAGGCAGGCCTCAGGGTCATCCTGTATCAGGTATAATCGTGCCAGCTCCAACATTATCTACAGAGAAAGCACAAGGTCAGTCAGAAACTGTTTGGAATAAAATGTGAGTGAGGATAATGTCTGGACACAGATTATGCCTTAGTTGACCAAAAGTGATGGCAATAAAAATGCCAAGTCTGAGGAGGCAGGAAAACTATGGGCATATTCAGTTCTACTTTCTCGTATATACTGGCAACAGGGGAAAACCGGTAGCAACCTACTCGAAAGGTAGAGACATAAAGCATTATGAAAAAAACACCGGTCTTAAATCAGAGATTAGATTCTAGTCCAGGCTTCTCCATGGTGGGCCCAAGTCCCTGTTATCTCTCTAAACCTGTTTTCTCATTTGAAAAATAAAAGGCCTGGAGCAGATGATTTCTAAGGTATGCTTCAGATTTCACAGCTTTCCCTCAGCCACCACTGAACAAGGTACCTGTTTGGTTATGCCTTAAAGGTTACTTTTGCCTTACATCTGAGTTGTATTCATATCAAAATATTCAATTTAAAACCTTAAATTCTAACATATGGCTGTCTTTTGTTCCACGTCATGAAATAGTAAGTCAGTCAGAGAAAGACAAATACCACACGCTTTCACTCATATGTGTAATTTAAAGAAACAAAACAAGCAAAGGGGAAAAAAAGAAGAGATAGAGGCAAACCAAGAAAGACTCTTAACCACAGAGGACACACTGCTGGTTACCAGAGGGGAAGTGGGGCGGGAGGGTCACACACGTGATGGGGATTAAGGAGGACACTTGCTGTGATGAGCCCTGGGTGATGTATGGAAGTGTTGACTCACTATATTGTACACCTGTAACTAATATTACCCTGTATGTTAACTGGAATTTAAATTGAAAGAAAAAGGGAAAAAAAAAGTATTTAGCCATATATAAGTTTTTTAAATTAATCATCTATCAAGATCTGAGAGAACAGGATTTTAATTTACACAACCAGAGATGTAAAGAAGTTTTCTATACCAACATTATCCTTACATTTATTCTCATGCTGAGCCACTTGAGGTAGGAGATTCAATATAGTCACTTTTTTTGCACATCTAGCACCAAACAGCAATTGAAATACAGAGGTATACAACTGCACTTTGGTAAACTGAAGCGAATCACCTAGATTCAGATATTCAACATTGAGACATTGTTTTAAAGTGATTATTAAAACAGAGCTTACAGATTTATTTTATTTTAATTAAAACAATTTTCCTATAATAATTTTAAAACTCTTAACATCATTAATTTAAGGCATCATATAAGGATTTCAAAGAATTTCTACAAACAGATGTTTATTTAGCTTGTGTTTTTATTACATTTCTTTTTTTACAAATAAGCTGGTGAGAATTTTATATTTGGGGCAACAATGTAACAGATGACATCTGGAATAAAAGGTGGTGACAATTTTATAAAGGTACTGACCTTATTATCTGTTTCACAATGAACAAGAGCCTCTCTATAAAACTTAATTGCTTTTTCATAGTCTCGCTGAGCAACAGAATGTTTTGCAATCCCTGCACAAATTTCAGCCGCTAAGTGTTTCTGTGCGGGAGCTGCGTCTGGCTGTTCCATCTGAACACGTTTTAGTACCCTAGCTTGTAATTCTCGAGCCTAGAAAAAAATAAGGATAAAAAGGAATTTAAAAAAGAAAGAGAAAATAAATTAAACAATTCCCAATAACCCACATGCAGCATAATTGCACAGATCTATTTAAGCATTACTGGCCCTCACTCTAACAAAGCCTGATCCAAAGAAAATGTCTTAATTGAGGTCTTAAACATGAGTTTGTTTGCAAATGAGCCAGCATGCACATCTCTTTCCAAATGAAGTATAAGAAAATTACTGAGTCTTTTCCCACTGTTATAAGGATTATATACAGAAATCTCATGAAGGAGGAAATGCAACCATGAAACAAATATCTGAAAAAGAATCTAGATGTAATAAGTGGAAATGTAAAGTGTTTATTAAATTAATAAACTAGTATCTAAAAATTACTAAATCAAATATTGGCAGGTTTCAGAGAGTAAGTACATCCATATATTGTTGATGGCATACGAATGAGTCCAATCTTTACCCTAGCAAAACATGCTAACTTGATAAAACTAACCAGACTACTGAACTTTGTTGTTCTACTCTTAGGTATTATGGATATTACTTTGAAAAAAAAAAAAAAAAAAAAAGGAACCACTGTTATATGTTATAAGGAAAAAACAATCTCTGTTCTTTTTTGTAAAAAGAAAAAAAAACAATAGCAACAAATCAGAAAATCAATAGCAACTCAAATGCCTAATGACAGGAAAATGACTAATCAGTTGGTGGTATATATGAGGTCCCATGCTATACATAGATACCCAGAAAGAAGGCAGGGGTCTCAAGGTAAGAATGTACTGTAGGCTGCTGAATGGGAAGTTATCAGCCTCATCACCTACAGATTTGATTTCTGAAACACTGAGACCTTCCTTTTGTAAGTGACAGAGAAATCCTATGTTTTAGGCCTTCACAACAAAATTTAACTTTGAGCTATAGATAAGCATCCACTAATGCATTCATGCATTCATTTAACAAAGAGTAAATGCCCACCATCTGCCACACATTCTGCTACAACAGGGAGCCCTTCTGGGGACTCCTGTCAAAATGTTGGTTGACAACCGGTATATGATGAAGATGGTCTAAAGCTGAGTATTCTTTAGAACCATGGGTCATAAAATTAAGGCATCACAATAAGCATTCTTTTGGAAACAAAAGAGGAAAGATTAGAAAATAATGCTGTATATAGTAGTAAAGGTTAATACTGTTTCCTGAAATTTTTATTTTTGTTATATTAATGTCTGTTTTTTAAGTACAGAAGATATGTGTACATTTGTGTATTTCATGGTTTTTTATATATGCAAATATTGGTGTGTATGGTTTTGCACACAGGTGCACACACACACACACACACTCATAGACAAAAAACTCTGCAATAACTGGTCTAAATACAGTGATCGTTATCTTTCTGTCTTATAGTAACTTTTATACTTGTTGTGCCAGCTTAATTATTAATTCTGCCTTTTTCCCTTTCAAAAGTATTTTGACTTGAATGATAACCTCTATGATCACCCTAGGTCTAAAAGATACACAGTTCATTCTCTGGATAGTCTAATTTTTATCTTCATCAACTAAATCTCTAAAAAGTCAGGTAAGATCTCATTAGCTTAACTTCCTAGAGAAACATTTTTATAAGTTAGATTTTGTGATGCTTTGCATTTTTTTTAAGAGAGTTTATTTATTTGAGAGGGAGAGAGAAAGAGAGCATGCATTGGGGAGTAGCAGAGGGAGAAGCAGGCTTCCACTGAGCAGGGAGCCCAGACGTAGGACTCAATCCCAGGACCCGAGACCATGACCTGAGCTAAAGGGAGACGCTTGACTGAGCCACCTAGGTGCCCCTATGCTTTGCATTTTCTTAAAGGTAAATAATCAGGGCAGATTTTTTGAGAAAAAGTTGTCTGCATTTATAATTAAAGGCATTTCATAAAATATGCTCAATTATTCTAAGTATATACAATGATCATTACAAAACATTTTCATACAGAATAAAATTCTCTCAAAGAATTGATATCATTCCCTATTTTTTTCCTTGGATTCCAGAAAGACAAGAACTAAATTTAATTTAATTATCTGTTATGATAACTATGTTAACCTTGATTGTCAATGCATTTACTTTTCTCTCCGCTTATTTTATGAATTCCCTAAAATCCTTGGGTGGAATGAAGTATAAATATCTTACTCTATAGACTTAATTTTTCCTTTCTACCTCAATAGCTTTATTGTATACATATATATCTTACTGAAGATCACATTGAAATAAAATATACAAATTAAGTTGGAATATCAGGGCGCCTGGGTGGCTCAGCTGGTTAAGCTTCTGCCTTCAGCTCCAGTCATGATCCCAGGGTCCTGGGATTCCAGGATGCGGATGGAGCACTGCATCAGGCTCTCTGGTTAGCAGGAAGCATGATTCTCCCTCTGCCTACCTACTATTCTGTCTACTTGTGTGCTCTCTCTCTCTGTGTAAAATAAATAAATAAATAAAATTTTTAAAAAGCATTTTTATTTTTGTGTGTGTGTGAGAGAGAGAGAGAGAGAGACGGAAAATGAGCAGGTATGGGGAGGGAGAAGCAGACTCCCCACTGAGCAGGAAGCCTAACACAGGACTCAATCCTAGGACCCTGAGATCATAACCTGAGCCAAAGCCGAACCTCATAAATAAAATCTTAAAAAAAAAAAAAATCAGAGTATCACATTACTGCTTATATGTTAAATTGTAAGTAACAGAGAAATCCTATGTTTCAGGCTTTCACAATAAAAATTTAACTTTGAGCTATAGATAAGCATCCACTAATGCATTTATGCAATCACTTAACAAAGAGTAAATGGACTTATATAGACATAATGGAAAAATCCACACAAATGAATGTTAAATGAAAGAAGCAAAAATAATCCGTTCATATTATTTAAAACTACATAAAGTTAGAAAGTCAGTAAATTGTTAGTGTTTTATGGCACATGGGTTGTTTATATCTGATTTATTTAGATTTTACTTTCACAGGAAAGATGGTTAATTTAATATGCCAAAAAGTGATTTTTTTCCTGCAATTAAAAAATTAAAATAATGTATGGTTTCTTTTGAGTCATTCAACTAAAATTTCAAACACCTAACAAGACAGACAGATTTTAAGATGACTCCCATGACCCTCACCTCTTGGTCTTCACTCCCTTGTATAATCACCCTGTGTGTGAGGTGGGGAACTAGAACTTGCTTGTAACCAACAGGATATGGCAAATATGATAGAACGTCACTCCCATGATTACATCACGTAAGACTATGTCTTGTTAGCAGATTCATTCTACAGCCTTTCCCCCTTACTGGTTTGAAGAACTAAGTAGGCATATCAGCTGGCCTACCAGGCAAGGAGATGATGAACCTCTAGAGTGTGAGAACCTCTAGGATCTGCAACAAGAAGCAAACAAGAAGCTGGAGCCCTAAGTCTTACAGCCTTGAGCAAATGAATTCTGCTAATAACCTGTGTAAGTTTGGAAGTAGATCCTCCCCTAGACAAGTCTCTAGATGAGAACCCAGCCCTGGTCACACCTTGACTATCCTGACACGTTGTAGAGGACCCAGCTAAAACATGTCCAGAATATGGACCCACAGAAACTGTGGAAAAAATAAATGTGTGTTTTGTTTCCATTGACTAAAATTTGTGGTAATTTGTTACATGGCACAGAAAACTAATGAGGCAAGCATTTGCTAGGGTCACAAAACATGGGCTTATAACTACATTCACTGAAATTCTAATTTTAGCAGAAAGATAGATAATAAAATAATTACAGCCAATTATGAGGAGTTTTATGGCTAGGAAATACCAGTTCCTACGATAGTACACAATACGAGACCTAACCTAGTCTTGGAGGTGAAGTGAGATTTAAAGAATTACTGGTAGTTACACCCACGTGAGTTTGGGAGAAATAAAGGAGATGGAACTGGAGTACAGGCATTAGGAATTATAGGTGAAGAAAAGAATGTAAGGGATACTATTGCTTGACCAAAGAATTAGAAGGAAAAATTGGTTAGAAAGACAGAGAAAATTTACATCAGCTAAGTTTGTTAAATAATTTTTTTTTTATTCTAGAGGGCAATTTTTTTCTACAGAGCAGTTACTACTACATGTCTATAAGCAATGGAGTAACAAGATCAGGTCTGTCTTTCAGACCAATCATGCTAGTGTTGAGGAAAACTAACTGGAATGAAACAAGATTGGAAAAGATAGGGATCCGTTAGGAGGCTAATGGAGGGGTGTGGGCAAAAGATATGTGGGACAGGGCAAAAGGTGACAGAGACGAAAGACAAAAAAATGTGGAGTCATTTCAGAAATCTGAAGTTTTTAGAAAGTAGAATTAATAAGACTTGGGGCTTCTCTAATGTAGCAGTTCTGCCACTGCCTAAAATGTTAAGCAACAATGCAAAATACTCTGATGGAACTCCTAAAGTCTTATAATGTGGGCATTGAGCTCAATAAATTGTTCCTAAATAAATAAACTTGAAGTTGCTTTTGAACTGTTAACTCAAGATTTATCTTTTTGAAGATCAGAATGCAGAGAATGTTAACAACTGAGAAGAATTTTATGGCTCTTTAAATTTATTCAAAGAGGATAACCTCCGTGCTATAACATATATGCTTAAAATTAATTAAATTTGGTTCATTGAGATAGTCTAACCATGTATACTGTTTATTCTCTTCTTAGTGTTGCATGTTAGGATACAACACTCATATAATATAAGGACTCACATAAACAGGGCAGCTGGGACTAGTAATAGTTACCAAAAGGTAAAATAGGCCAAATTCACTTCTAAAATATTTTAAACATCTAAGTTTACTGATATTACACTTTTTTTGTAGCTAATGGTAGCTATCCCAGGGTTAGGTATCATTTTCTTACCATGTGATCAGAAAATAGGGATAAAACATACCAACAATTAAGGATAAGATATTAACACTTTAAAGATGACATGTTGCAATGAAATCATAAACTTGGATGGGTATCACAGAAATCTAATGACCCAATCTCAAATCATTCACAACCAGAATAAAAAGAATTGGACATATTGGACAAATTATTGAAATGTTGTTTTACACACACATACACACATACACTGTTAGCTAAAGCTCAAAGTCAGTTGGTAAGCATCTATCTTTGGCTCAGGTCATGATCCCAGAGTCCTGGGACTGAACCCCAAATTGGGACCCCTGCTCAGGAGGAAGCCTGCTTCTCCCTCTCTCACTCCCCTTGCTTGTGTTCCCTCTATCACTTTGTCTCTCTCTCTCTCAAATAAATGACTAAAATCCTTAAAAAAAATAAAGCTCAAAGTCAAAACATTTGGTAAATTATCTGGAGAATGCAGAACTCTTCTGGGTACATGAAAATTAGGTCAAAAGATGGCAAGTACTATGGTATTCTAGAAAGCATACAGGATTGCTAGTGAAGTACTCTATGTTCTACTTAAGTTCTGAGAAGATGTAGGAAAAATCAACTAACAAACCTGACTTAACTGACACATACTGAACTAAGCACTCAGTAATGACAGAAACACATTATTTTAAATCCACAAGTTACCTATACCAAAACTGATTATAAAATATAGGACAGAGAGCAAGCTTTAACAAATATCAAAGGACTGAACTGTTCAAAGTAGGTCTTTGACCACAGTAGAATTCAATTAGAAATCAACATCCAAAAGATAACAAGGACTCAAATACAGAGAAATGGTGGTTGCCAGAAGGGAGGGGCTAGAGGGATGAACAAAATAGTGAAATGGATTAAGGGTACCCCTCCCCCCAAAAATAACAAGAAAATCAGAAGTGCCTGGAAATAACCCATTTGTTAAAGAAGCAATCAAAGTGAAAAGGAGGAATATTATGAACTGAGTAATAATAAATTTGTGGGAGGTAGTCAAAGCAATACTTAGAGAAAAATTATCAACTTAAATGAGAAGGAACAGAACTAAGGCTAACTAATCTATTACCTAACATACTTTTTCAAAGCTAGGCAAAGCTAGGCAAAGAGCAGCAAACCAAATCCAAAAAAAGTAGAAGAAAGTAATTAATGAGATAAACAGAAAACATTTAATGAAGCCAGAAAAGCAAAGGATGGTTCTTTGAAAATATTAAGATATGAAACTCCCGGCATAATTGAACATTAATAGTAGAAGGAAAATAAAATAAAATCACCAATATCAGGCCATAAAAGATGACATTTTTACAGCACTTGCAGACATTCAAAAACAAGAACATATAATGAACAAATTTAAAAATACAGCCATTCAAACTAATGTAAGAAGTTTAAAAATGATCAGTCTGAATTGTAAAGATGTTGAATCCACTAATCAAAACCTTCCATCAGTGAAGCGTCAAGGTCCAAATGGTTTTAACTCTGAATTGTTCCAAATATTAAAGAAACAACAATAATCTTAGAGATCCAAACACCCTCAGGAACATAGACATATAAATTTTGACATTAAAATTCATAACAAAGTGACATTTAAGAAATATAAGGGTGGTTTAACATTTGAAAATCAATCAATTTAACATAGTACATTAACGGGGAATGAAAAATAGGAGAAAATTACCATGATGACCTTGGTAGCTGCAGGGTGCTGCAGATAAAATTTAAGTCATTTATTAAAAAAAAAAAGTCAACAAGCTAGAAATTGAAAAATCATCAAAAACCACCAGGTGCTTAGGAATACATGCAAGCAAACATGTATAAAACCTCTCCTTAGAAAACCTCAGAATATTAAGAAAAATTAAGGAAGATAAAAACAAACAAAAGAGAAAAAAAATGAGTTCACATCCTGCCTATGACCCTAGTCATATGACTTTACACAAATGATTAAACCAAACTTCCTCAGCTATAAAAGATTTAAAAATATCAACTCGCTCTAATCATTATATTGGTTAGCAATAACACATTTAAGCAGTACAACCCACTGGCATTCAATCATTATTTCTATTTTGGGTTATTTTCTGTCACAGTTGAGCCAAAATAAATTGTCTTCCTCTTACATGTGGCATACTGCCTTCTGTTCCCACCTCCCACACACAGCCACTCACGCACAGCCACTCACAAGCAGTGGCATTTACCTGTTGTAATGAAGTGATTGCATCACCAGGTCTTTCCATTTTACTATAAACTTTTGCTAGAAGAACATGAGAACGTCCATCTTCCATGAGAGCAGACAATTCATTTACTGTGAGAGAAGATAATGGGGAAAAATATTCATTTTAAATGAATGTTTACATTTTTCCACAAATTTTAAAACTGGTCTTTAGAAAGAACGGTTTTGAACAACTGAATAAAGTTGAAAACTTTTTGCCAGTTAACCAAAGGATGGTCAAATTAAAAAAAAAAAAAAAAGATTGAGGATTTTCATCTAACTGGAAGAAAAGTTAAAGAACTGGATAAGAAAAAGGGTTTTCTTACACATACATTAAGAGATGATGTCACAATACACAAAATTTTCAATGTTCATTTTAAAATCTGTAAACATCTTTACTGAAGTTATTAAAAAATAATATAGACTAGTTGCTATGGGGTAATGGAGATGATAACTGTTGTTTTAAATTAATAGATACTTGATAAGCAATGAAATATGGTCTTTAAGAGCATCGACTTTGATGGCAATCTGTCTGGTTTCAAATCGAGGCCTTCTCACTTACTAGCTCTATAACCTTGAACGAGGTACTTACCCAGCTTGTGGTTCTCTTTTATCTGTACAATAGTGGAAGTAATAGTACCTATCTCATAGTGTTGTTGTAAAATTTAAAAAGTTTTTAAGTTATGAAATAAGTTTGCATATGCAATTAAAGTAGTCTAATACCTGGTAAGTACTATTTAAATACTTGGTATTATTACTTTGTGATTTAAGAGCTATAAAAGAACCCTAGATAAATAACAAAACTATGTTTCTTCCACTATCAAGTGTATGGTCTGTGCCACATATGTATAAAAGTGATTTATATACATAGTTTCTTTAAAATCTCAGCCGGAGGGGCAGGTTTTGTTATTGGCACCTCACAGGTAAGAGAAACTGTGAGATGGCCGTCACAGTGGGTCAGAGGAGCAACGCTGTACTCGTGAGAAGGGACCCATACCCCACTGTGAAGACTTCGGCTTAACTCTGAGGGAAACGGGAGACAGCAGTGAGCTTGAGAAGACAAGAGCAGACCTACTCTGTTTAAAAGGCTCGATGCTGCTACTATTGAGAGAGGCTACAGAAGGGGTGTGGGGCTGAGAACAGAACAGGGAGACCAGCTGGAAGGTGACCACCATAATCCACTTGAGACAATGAAGGTTTGTACAAGGGGACAGCTGTGGAATGAGTGACACAGAGTGGGGTTCTGAATATATTCAGAAGGTAGAATCAACAGGATTTCCTACAGTCAGGGACAAGGGTGATGGCTAGGATTTGGGTTCTCAGCAATGGCTAAGAGGGACAAAGTTGTTGTTGAGATGAAGAAGGCTGCATGCGGAACAGATGTGAAGAGGCAGACAGGAATTCCAGCTGACAAACCAAGTTCAAGATGCTTAGAACCCAGGTGCTCCTTCAGCTAGATGAAGGGGGGTATGTCAAGAGACTACATTGCTAACTTAAAGATGGAGATAATTATAGTCCTCTCAAAAACAAATGTGGACATTAATGACATAATTTATAATGAAATGCTCAACAAATATTACATGAAAGCATTTATATTACCTAAATGTAATAAACTTAACACCCATACAAGTAGAACATGTTACTTGAATTTCCTTTCACAGCCTTTTCAAAAATGCATATGTAAGGCCATCTGTAGTGTTTCAACCAAGGTCTGACAGACCCATGTAAATATTTTTATGGAAATAAATAACACTTTATATAGTAAATGCATCCCAAAATAGAAGAATTTTAACACCAATTTCATCAAAGCTAAATTAAAATACCATTTTGAAAATACTAGAAAACTTAAAGAGTTGGGCTGACCTTATCACATGTCTCAAGACATTTACAGTGGATAGGGACACTGGCAAAAGCAAAATACCTCAGGGCAAGAAAAGGAAGATTCCCAGAATCAGTCATACATATAAATAAGTTTATTATGGCAAAGGTGGCATCTCAGTAAAATGCACTGAAATAAAACTGTTCTCCATTTCGGAAACGATACAGAAAAACTGTATGTGGATTAAAGCATATGGATTATTCCAGAAAAAAATAAAAGAATATTTTTACAATGTTAGGATGAAGGAAGTATTTCTGAGCATGACAGGAAATTCAGGACTCAAAAAAGGAAAAGGCTGGTATATATAATAATTAAATATTCTATTTGAGGAAATGACAAATTCAACTGAAAAAACAGAAAAGGGGATAGGCTGGGAGAAAACATCTGCAAATGAGTAACAGGTGACTGGTAATGTACCAGAGGTTCAGGGTCAAAGACAAAGGGCATGAACAAACATCCAGGAAGAAAATGTGATCCACAGACAAAAAATGATGCCTAGCCTTATCAATCATCCAAGAACTGCAAACTGAAGTGTTTTCCCCTTCCCCTAATTAATCTACACAATGATGGGACATTTTTGGCCTTAAGAAAGAGCCATGGGGCGTGACTCAATTCCAGGAAGCACACAGAGGTATATAAACAAGGACCCAGTTTCAGTACTGTCTCCCAACTTTTCTTCAATCTAAAATGTCTATCCAGTAGGGGGCCCATCAAATAAATTACGATATTAACATATAGTAGAAAATAAAGAAGAGCTACATTTACCAACATGGAGAGAAGCTACTGAGTGCCTACTACAGATGTGCCATATAATATGATCCCATTTTGGTAGGAAAAATATGGTATGTGATTATTTGCAAGAGACAGAGAGGCCTGGTGGCGACACTAATTAGGATGATACTCAAGGTAAATTGGTTTTCTCTGAAGAGCAGGACAACACAACTTGCATTCACTTCTGTAATCTTTAAATTTTGGTGATGAGTAAGCTATAGATTTTAGTTTAAAATAAAGATAATTGAAAAGGAAATTTGTACAAACTTCTAAAAAGGCAATTAATAGTATCCAGTTACATTTTCAATACACATAGTTTTTTGGGGAGTAGGGGGAGGAAGCAAAGAGTTGATTTGAGATCACACTGTCAGTATCCTCTCTGTAGTTCAAAGTGGGTCAGAAGGGTCTGTGAAAACCAATGGTTCAGAACTTGTTTCTAGAAACAATGTAATCACGAACTCAACATATCTACCGTGCAAACAATGTAATCATGAACTCAACATATCTACCGTGCTTCCTCAGAGATGGAACCTGATTGGGGAGCTGGAGCTAGTATGAATGACAGCAGGTAACCAATACAACAGATATGGGTCATTTCTTGGATCACAGGAGAAAGCTACCAAATTTGTGATTTGGCCAGTTTCCACACCTTATCACATTTAGAAGCAAGTGTATATCAACGAATGAAGTACAAGGATATTTACTATAACAGTTTATTAATATCAAAAGAATGGAAAAACCAAACAAATGCCCAATAATTGAAGGAAAGTTTAAAAAAAAACACAAAAAACAAAAAACTATGGCGTTATAGAATATTATGATGATGACATTAAAATGAGATGAATGTACTAACATCAAACTATATCTGGCACATGCTGTCTGTGAAAAAAATTACAGGAGAGGAAAAACAATCCATTTGAAAAGAAAAATTATGATTATACTTATATATTTACATATATACTAAAACACAAAAATGGTTACCTCTATGGAGGTAGTTTAAGAACAAGGCAAGTAGAATTCACAAGAGAATTTGGGACTTACACATCTTTTAGAGTGGATTTAAAAAAAAAAAAACTTAAAAGAGTAAAGATTATAAAAAAGTGTTTACTTTATGAATAAAAACATCAGATGTAGTTGTAATTTAAAGGAAACTCCCTTTGTATCATTTGGAAAGTACAGTATCTTTCTATAACACAATTGGCTGTTTGATAAAACTGTTATTATACAAGTATCTTATTTTAGTAGAGTGACAAGCTCATAAATGAATAGTCAATGTCACATATGTAATAATGAGAATACAAATAAACATTTACGTAATATAAACATAAAGCAGATCAGATATATAGGGTTAGGTACACTTTTTTTTCAAATCAGAAAGACTTTCATACCTGGTTCATGAGCTAGAGCATGTTGAAGAACTTTTTCTGCTTTGTCATACCATTTCAATTTTAATAAAAGCTCAGCCAGGTCATAGCAAAGATAATTTTGTTGTCCACTTTTCAGAGCGGCTTCATAGTAAGTGATTGCCTAAACAAAATGCATTTCAGTTAGGAAAATAAGGCAATGAGAAAGGTATTAAGCATAGATATTTATATATCACAGACTAAAAGCATATAAAAATTAGAAATAACCCAGGAGAAGCTTAGGCATATACCTGCCTATCAGTTAAATATGCCATTTTTCTTAGACAGTGAAACAGACAAGGCAACTAGCATTTCTTATGAAAAGCAGCTAAAAAGGTGCTTGGTGAAACAGTTTTTACCAGTTTCAGTCCAGAGGCCAGTGAACTTTAGTGAATGCAAATACTCTGCTCGTGGTTGTATGTATGTTCAGTAGTTACCAGGAATAGAACAAGAATATAACAACTAAAGGAAAATCCATTATCCCTACTGGGGTTTCAGCGGGGAAGCATACAGCTTACCAAAACTGGTTCAACAGAAAGGACATCTGTTAGACTTTGTCATATAATGAAAAAGATGCAACAGCAGCAACTTCATCATAATTGGTGGGTTGCAGGGTTTAGGTGTAAGATGAAGCCCGAATTAACTTTAGGACCCAGCCTTTGCAAAATGCAGCGACGAAGAGACACTGAGCAAATCTTTAACATAAATTCCAGTTTGTGAATACAAATTTGGAGTTTACAGCCATCAAGATATAAACAGACTTCTCACAGAGCAGGGTCTGAGATTTCATATTCCAAACATATAAAGTACCTACCTTCGAATAGTTGTGAGTTTTGACAAGTGCTTTCCCAATTTTGCTTGCCAGTGTTCCATCTTTGGGATTCTGATTTAACGCTTGCTCATAAGCTACAATGGCTTCTTCAGGCTAATGTCGGCAGATACAAAAAAAAAAAAAAAAGCAATGAATAAACAGCTTAGCTGGATCCCATTAAAGGGCAACATTTCTATATTTAAAGCTCTACACCTACAGTATTCACTCAGTAAGACAACTAAAGTACATATTTAAGTCTAGAAACCTTAACTACTTCAGAGAGGTGACAGTCACTAGTGTTAGGTGTAACTTATCAGTAAACACCATTTTGGCCAGTAGCTCTTAATTTGCTTCTGGTACCATCTCTGTTTCAAATGACAGTGTTGAATTACTGGATCCCAATATGAAAACAACTTTATTATAATGGTTATCTCCTTTTTGTTTGGATGACTGGATAGTCAAATATTAAATAACATTTAAAAATTCCTTTTAGGAGACTATGAAGCTAATCACAAAAGAGTTTTACTATTTTTTTTTTTTTTTCATCTGAGTTCAGTAGCATCAGAAACTTTACCTCCTGTATATTCATGTAAGCATCACCAAGGAGAAGAAAAGAACGTGGACTGGGCATTCTCTCAGCAATTTCTCTAGAAATTAGACCAATTCTATTTAGTATACTGAATGCAAATATCTTCTTAATGAACTAAATAAAAGGTAAGCTCACTTATTTCAATTAACCAAGAGCCTTCAGAGGACCTTGGACATTTCCAACAGTGTAACATTGCAAAAGAAAAAACAACCCACCCAGACCCACACCCAGATTGTTTATGCTAGATCAACTTTCTTTTTCATTCCATCTTTCCCTTTTCTGAAATGCAGGTAGCAAGAGTACTGGTAGACTGTAAACATCTCAATTCTCACGCTACAGAAATAGGTTTTGTTATCTCTAATTCTGAAATGATGTGTGAGTGGAGGCACAAAAATGTCATGGGATGCTATTGCAATGTACGGTTTCTCATTCATTTGGTCCAAAAGCTATGGTTTGGGGAAGTGTAATTTTATAGATGCTGCTGAAGAACTGAAGTCTACAACCAACGTGTCAGAGCTGCCTGAAACAAAGCCTGTGCCTTTGACTACACCATCCCAGAGCGTCCAAAACAACATGACCCTGTTTTAAAATGTTTTCCTATCATGAGGTGACAGTTAGTGCTGATCTTTTGGAAACACCACAGAAAATATGATTTAGAACCGCCAGTTCATCCATCTATACATGGGATGCCGCTCAGTTTCTTGAAGTCACTCAGCTCCCACAAAGAACCTGAGCAGTTTCCAAGTTTGGATATTTACACACTACAGATGAACCAATGACTGAATTCATCAACATGTTGCTATGTTCTTAACAGATAAACATGCTGATTTTCTCTTACATAAAGTGTGTGCTTGTATGTTTATCTTTCTGTTTGGGGAGAAAGGTAAGAGCAACCCGTGTGTGTGTCTGTGTGTGTGTGTGCCCATGTGTATAGACGGGCATGCAGGTGAATGTGTGTATCCCAGTAACCCCTAAGGGCACCAACATGTGACATAACTTTTAAAGTCCCTGCCCTTTCACCAAGGAGAATTTGTAATCCGCACCTGAATGTAGTACATACCAAGCCACAATTTTCTATTGCTAGAGCTATTACGCTGAGCATTAGAGATGGCCTGGAACTGTTACATTACACAGCTTTCGTTAGCCATTAGAATGCAAATAACTGTTGCTTTTGTCCCTCCCAAACAGGAAGACTGAAGATCTAGAAATCACATAATGAAGGAGGACAGCTAAGAATCTAGAGTAAGCTACAGGTTGAAATAATCATAATCACTATGGTTTATGTCTTAGGGAGAATGAATTGCTTGGTTAGTGTGATTGTGGTCGGTAGCTGAACATGTTATGGAAAGGGTCTATACTATAAAGCACTTAAAAGAAAGAACAAAAGAAATTTGAGAATTAATTTTAAGAAGTAAATGTGTCAAAATACAATGGGTTGAGATAATCATTTACCTATAACAAGTAATATATAACATTTTCTCTTTTCTGTGCTTCAGATAAATATCTGCCATTTTCTCCTTGACCTCTATGAAATAAGGCTGCTCAGCTGTGACATTTCGAAGCATACTTAAAGCCCGCTCCACATCTCCTTGGGCCAGGGCTAGGTCTGCGTTAGCAATGGTAACACGTAATTCTTCAGATGTCCCAGAAAATTCATGAATGGCATCTTGTAAAACTTTTGCTGCCTCGTGCTGTAAAGATGAAGTTAAAATAACAGTCTTTCAAAATGTTAAACAAATTACATTATAAATGAAGATTTACTCCTAATTCAGAATGAACAGTAAATGCTAGCACAGTTAGGACCTTCATGAAATATTGACAGATTTTTGAAAAGAACAAAAATTTAAAACTAAACTCAGAGACCAAATTCAGAATATCTGTTAGCTGAAAAGTGTTTTCTTTTTTTTTCTTTTAAAGATTTTATTTACTCATGAGAGACACAGAGAGGCAGAGGAAGAGGAAGAAGGAGGCTCCCCAAAGAGCAGAGAGCCCAATGTGGGACTTGATCCCAGGACCCAGGATCACAACCCAAGCCAAAGGCAGACGCTTAACCATCTGAGCGACCCAGGTGCCCTGAAAAGTGTTTTCATGACCAGGACAATGGCGGTTGCTACACGAGAGCTGCTGCTACTGCTAATATTTAATAAGCATTTATTTTGCATTCAGCATTATATTCACGCATTTAATTCTCAGAGAAATCCTCTGATGTAGCTATCATTATCCCCACCTTACAGTAAGGAAACTGCAATTTGGAGAGTTAAGAAGTTAACAAATGACGGACTCAGAACCCAAACTCGGGTAGCCTGACCCCAGAGCCTAAACTCTTAGCCATGCTCATTACAGCCTCCTTGATGGGATCCAGTCCACAATCCTCCCTTGTACCAAATGGCTCTTCATTAACTAACAGACTACTTTATTGCCTATGCCAGGACCTAATTTCTGCTATGCCTCTGCTGAATACATTACCCCAGTTCCAAATCCGTACCTCAATGAATCTAAAATGTCACTTATTTTAGGATTCATCTCAACTTTAGAGATTATAAGACATTCTGATTTCAGAAATGTTAACAAGTAAAAAAAATAGTGCATTTTAAAATCAACTATCTATGGTAGAATTGGTTCTTCTTAAATATATATTAAGGCTAATATATTGGGAAATAGAAATTATTCTGAGATTTGGCAAGTTATCTAGACACATCCTTCTTAATTTCCACTAAAATATCAAAATAACTGATGAACAACTGTTGTAATCTGAAAACCAGATATAAATGATGTTAAGTTCCTCATTTTCTACAAGGCTTTGACTCTTCTCTCAAAAGTGCAGTCTTCCTTGCTTTCTATTTATTATTATATGTATTATTTTAAGTATTTGATTTTATAATCATCCTATGAATTTACCAAAGCTGTATTCATCAAGTAGTTCTTCTGTTTTCTCAACTATTAGAATTTGAGGTTGGTACTTTTATTTGATTCTAGTAGTACCTGAGTATGAATGGACATGTGTGCGTGTGTGTGTGTGTCTCCTTTCAGGAGTCCAAAGAATGATAACCATGTTATATTATTATCTTTTACAGTGGCCAAGCTCATCGAACATTATATTACTATATTCATTACATTACCTTAATATGTTTCATGGTACATAGTAATCTATGTTATTACTCCTATAATATTATACATATATTACTATTTTGCTTGGAAGCTAATGAAAGTATGGTTATATCTGAGGTCATCCAGGTGCAAATTATGTTTAACCTCAGGGGCTTGCAAAGGACATGATTTGGTTCAAACTAATAAAATAAATTTTCTAAATTTGACCGGATGAGCAAGGAAATAATTTCAGCTTTTTCATTTCCTACTAATATACTTGTCTAACCAAGTTCAGAGCTGAACCACTGAATTAAAACTTGACTTACCTGTTCTCCATTTAAGCGGTGAACCTCTACCAACTCAAGAAAGATTGATAAACGATGGTTTGCATCGACTTCAGTTTTTTTGTATTTTGATTTTGAGGAAGCTCCAATTCTCCTCATTCCTGGTAAACTCATTGCCATATGTAGAGTTTTAATAGCTTCTGCTATTTCTCCCATTTTCTTTTGAGACTGAGCTTTTATCAAATGGTATAAAGGGTATTCTCTCACCTGAAAAAAACAGTATTCAGAAATACTTCCTTGGCTTACACTGCCAACACATAATTTACAATCCACCAAACAGTCTACCTGTGATTGTATACATGAGGTCTATTTCTGTCCTTTTATTAACTTTTTGATCACCTATTGTGTTAAATCAGGTTCAGGCAACCTGCCACTACCTAGCATCCTCCTGGGTGACAAACAAGGGAATTATGGGCTTTTACCATTATGGAAGAAAAACTCAAAAAAAAAAAAAAAAAAAAGCTTGCAGGGCTAGCAAATATATTCGAGGAAATTTAGTTTTCAGAAAAGGAATATACCTTATCCAGACTTCTAGTATGGATATCAAGTCATTAGATTTCTAGAAACACAGTTTTTCCCTTTTATTCTGTAATTTTAAGATTAAAAATCTCAGAACACGTCAGTCAAACTTGGTTTTAAACTTTGATACTACTCTGAAACACACAGTTACAAAGTTTCTATCTTTATTTTGGGTACCAAAGGTGTATACAGACAATATAAGAAAATGACAAAAAGTTCAAAGAAGGAGTCAAAGGCAGGAGATGATGCAGAATGAGGTGATGGGGCAGCCACCTAATGTCTAGAAAGGTTCCAATCATCCTTCAGGCTATGGCTGTGAGCCTGAGCTAAGCATCCAATTTTCCAGTGGGTTCTGCATGAATACTCGTGCTTCTGCTCTTCTTTCAGAGATTTCGATTCACTGGGACCAGGTACTGGCACTACGGTGGTAATGCATCACTAGGCTTGAGGACTACTGACCTAAGAAGTGAACACTGTCTTCTGCAAATCCTGACTTCTCCAGTCCACTGAAGGCTCCTCACGTAATAGGGTTCAAGACCCTGTGAACCAAAGCAAAAGTCTGAGGAGCTCCTCTATGACTCCAGGTAGTTCAGGAAGCACCTGAACTTGTGATTTTCCCTAATGCTTAGGGATATGGATGTAACACAGAATATCTTGGGATAGAAGTCTAGTGTGTCTATAGCCTCAAACCACATAAAAATTTTCAAAATGACTAGGTGTTCTTTGATGATGACTCTAAAAAGTTATTAAAACCCACAATCCAGGAAAGAAACAAGCAATAAAACAGAGTTCTTACACATAAAAACATATGGCATAATGCTTTGTAGTTTACAATTATTTTTATATGCATCCATTACTAGACTTAAAGCCCACTATAACTGTAGGGTGTTATTATATGAGTTTTACAGAGAAGAAAACAGATTCAGAGAGAGAAAATTCTCCAAGTCCATATAGGTTTTTAATTACACCACAGCTACCTCCACTTTTTCTCATACTGCTTGTAAATCCAAACTTTTTTCCATTAAAATTTATTAGCAAAACATTATAGGCAAAAAAATAAAAAAATACAATACAATATGTCACCACTTGCTAAAGGTTCAAGGAGGGTGGTATGTTTTATCCACCTGAATTTGGAATACTTACTTTAAAATTATAGCTCAGACAAAGTTCAAGTGACTGAGAACACAATTTGAATTTTTCCTGAGACAAATAAACCTGAGCCATCAGGAGATGAGCATCTGCGTAAGAAGGACTGTGTTCTAGGCAATGCTGCAGGTTATTATAAGCTGCTTCAATGTCACCTAGTAAGAGAAATAAAGCATTATAATTCAAATGGCTAAGAGACAGAGATGTGAGAGAGAGGAGGGACACGAGTAGTTTATGGATCGTTCCATGCCCACCTGCCCCAGGTAGCCCCTTTCTAGTCTTCATGAAATAATATTCCTGTAAGTCAGGCCAGCCATAAGGAGCAAACCAGGGAAAGCTATGAAAAGATCAGAGTCAAACACCACTGCTACTTCTGAGAGGACTAGAAATGTACCTTGATCTATTTTCTTGATCAAAAAACTTTTTACTTAAAATTTCATTACAGTAAGTTTTGCAAAACCCAGATATTTAAATAGCTAGAATTCTGTACTGTCACTTACATTAACAAAGGATATATAGTCTTATGATCATCCTTGGCCAGAAATTTTACCACTGTATATAAAATAACAGAAAAAAGCATAGGAATATATTCCAGACATTCAGAAATAGGAGACAGTGATTTAATATGCCTTTTAAATGCCAAGTGTAACAGCCAATATTTTGGACACACATCCTCTGTATATC
Source organism: Mustela lutreola (assembly GCF_030435805.1). NCBI lineage: Eukaryota > Metazoa > Chordata > Mammalia > Carnivora > Mustelidae > Mustela > Mustela lutreola. The sequence continues at coordinate 148,886,589 of NC_081292.1, read as the reverse complement.
TGGGAGTCTCAGATTGAAGAAATGATCAAAATTAAAATGACAGGAATGGTGGAATCTGTTAGGCTTGGGCTGGTAGATGGGGTAGAAAGAGGCTCTTCAGAGAAGGAAGAGTATAAACTCCAGGTTCTAGAAAAACTTTCTAGTGATGTAACCCACCGCAATCTGCCTAAACCCATCTCACTGACTGGTGTTAAGTAGGTAGAGAAGCCCAGCTCCCCATTCCACCTCGCTAGGAGCCCTGGGGAAGAACAGACCCTAAATTACTCTCTGTTCCATCTTACTCCTTAACCTCACCTGATACCTCAACAGACCAAACAAGGCTTACAGTTAGAGCTTCCAGTTCCCAAAGGCCCAACCAATGACACAATCCATCTAAATAGAAACAATTTCTTAGAGACAGAGGATTAATAAATAAGTAACGGGCTGAGGCTGCATAATAACATACTAAACACAGTAACAAAATGTGTCAATCAATCAGCAAACATAATAAATAATATTGGATTATTTATTGTTGTGATATATTCGAATACTTGAGAACTGAACAGGCAGAGAAGGAAATAGGAAATGGGAAGGTTAAGTATAATAAACGTGTGCGAATTACCACTCCCATGTTCTTTAAGGAGGAAAAGGATTAAGGAGATAACCCAGAGGTTACTGCTGGGGGGAAAGCACACAGGAAAAGAATCGGGGTTTACAAATAAGAGACTGAAGAATATGAAGACTGTGTGAATGACTGAGATCAGAATCTTGTTCCTTTTAAGAGTGATGGGGGGAAAGATGCATGGTCAGTACTTAGAAGGTCAATAAATATTTAAAAATGAGAAATGGGTCATCAGTGTTGCAGAAAATAGCCATATAAATGAAGAACCCAACAATATCACACTTTTATCTAAGAGCAGCCCAATTTCCCTGAAGTGAAAAATGAAAGACACTTCTGTCCTGCATGTATGTCTTTGTTAGAGTCCTATGTAAAACATAATTTGGCTGGCCTTTGTCCCAGGTTCCTGGGAGAGAGTCTTAAAATCTTGGAATTTCCTGAGTGAGAGGAGTATCTTTGTTGTTTGAGGTTGGCTTTGATCATTTATATAAGTAAGAAGATGAACAGTAAGCCCTAGATAGCTTATGTTAAGAATATGACTCAACGGTGATGAGCCATGCCAGAAAGATCAACCATGGAAGGACTGGGGCTCTGAACTACAGGTTATCTACCTGAATGGGGGAGCAGGACCCTGGACACACATGCCCAGTGATTCAGTCCATGCCTATATAATGAAACTCTAATAAAAACTCTAAACTTGGGGTGAGCTGCCCTGGTTGTTAATGCTCTCTATGTACTGTCATATGCATACGTGTTGGAATGTTGATGTGTACTGACTCTACAGATAGTGAACAATGGCAGCTTCACATCTGGAACCTTCCCAGGCCTTTCCCTGTGCATCTCTCCATGGTTTGGTTTAGTATCCTTTTGCTATACTAAAATTCTAATCATGAGTATAGCAATATCCTGAATTCTAGGAGTCATTCTAGTGAATTTGAACCTGAGGAGTCATAGAAACCCCAAATTTGTAGCCAGCCAGTCAGAAGCTCAGGTGGCTTTGGCAAACCCAGAACTTGTAGCTTCTGTCTGTGCCCTTTACCTGGGAAGTCTGGTCCAACTCTGAGTAGTTCTGGGGTTAGAAGTTATTGTACTTGGCAATTTATGAGGACACTGCTATTTGGACATATGGCAGCACTATTTCAAATGATTTAAGGCTGCTGTTTTCAAAAATGGGGTCATAGGAGACTTTCATTTCTAGAGACTTTGGCAATTAAGAATTACTATGTTAAGGCTGATTTTTTCAAAATAATAAGTGTCTAAAAAATATAACAGAACTCAAAGTCCCAGTTTAACTACTTAGTAGATAATACCATTTGAACTGAGAGCAAAGTAGAAATAACCATGTCACTCAATAGACCTTAACCAGAAGAAGTTATTACAGAGCCACTTTTTACATCTAGAATATTTTAGAGATACAAGATTTGAGATCATCTATTTTTAACAGTTAAAATTGAGGTCCAAAAAATTAGCAAAGTCAGTCAATCTTCAATCTCCATTATATGTAAGAAATATTTGTTTAGGATAATACCTTTAGGTTGGTTTCTAAACCTTATGATTTTATAAATTTTATTTACTTTGCATGGCATTTATCTAGGAAAGATACACAAATATAAGCCCCAATGGTTGGTCTACTATGTCTACTGTATATATTAGGTATATATCTATATATATTATGACTATATTATGTATATAGTCACACATCTGTGTGTCCTAAAAAGCTAATGTTCTATATCTGGGGCTATTTTTTTTAGCTATACATAATCACAGATTATATACAGCTAATTATCAATTAATCAATACACTTCCTAAAGGCATCTGGTAAAACTTGCATCTGGCTATACCAAAGAGTCAATAATTATGGACAAAAGACTATAAATTTTTACTACCATCTAAGTATCTGATGGACTTTTTTGTTAAGTGGTACAACTGTACTTTCCCAACTATTCACTTGAACAACAGAAGTTTATTGTAATTTTTAAAGAATAGTGAATATTATACAATTTTATTTTGGATTAAAATTACTTATTTGTGCACAAAACGCATCTATGTGACTATTCTCCATATAACTGGCGTACTTAGTTTATTTACCCTTGATTTTGTCAACATCAGAATAAAAAAGTTATTTTAAGTTTTTAAGTACATTCTACCTGATAAATATTTCACTTTTGCTATTAGGAAGACAGCTTGCAGAAGGCCTGGTACAGTTCTTACTATAGTCTCCAGGATTGAGGTACAACGTCTGAGAAGTGGAGAAAGAGGTTGCCCAGGACTTGCAGGCTAAATAAAACAAATTAGCATATCATTTTATAAGTTTACTTCAGTAAAGTGCACACACATATTAAACTTCAGTGTAACTAGAAAAACTATATATTTTTCCAAAATTTCTGTTATTCTGCTTTTGCATATCTTTACCATAATGTGACTAATTCATGTCCGTGGGATCTATGAACATACCATACAAAGGATGGCTTTTATTCAGCAAAATAATTATGAAATTATTACTCAATTAACAGATTTGATAACATGAAAGGAGTGTATTTGTTCAACAACTGTGAAGGAAACATTTTCAAAGGAAAGATAACTGAAAGGCAGAATTTCTTGCTGGAATTGAGAGTCAAGGCAATGTGAATTCTAATTCTTGATCTGCCTAGTGATTTATTCAGTTCGGCAACTTGCATTGCCCCCTACGGTACTGTACGATCAGTTTCTGAAATTTTCTTTTTTTGCCTAGTAAAAATCAGAAGGTAGAATACACTCATGTGTACTACACCAAATGTCTCATACCTTCACATTTTCTGCTTTTCTGCTGGCATGCAGAAGGTCCTCAAAGGTTTTTTTTTAGTTTCTCGCTTTATTAATATGCAGTGAATATGATAACAATAACAGTACTAGAACATTTATTGTTTTAATGGCTGTCTACCCAACTGACTTTTATCCAATGGTTACCCACTCACAAGCTACAAATGTGATATTAGAATTTAAATGTCAAATATTCATTCTCTCTGTTTTCCCCTACTAATTCTGCATCCTTTATTTGAAAAATAATCTTCCCCATCATCCCCCTATACCCTGCAAATATACTCTTAGCTAGAGTATGGTCTCTTACTGACAATCACTTCTACCCTGAGATGTTGTTACTGACAAAAGCACCACATCTCCTTGCTACCTTGCAGCACAAAAAAAAAGGTGAAAAGTTTCAAAAAGAATTTCAAAATATGTCCTCCGATGTTTCCCCATGAAAGCAGCACTCTGTGCTAATGAGGAGCCATCACGCTGACAAAGGTTAGACTGCAGGAACACAGCATGTTTTGGACCAGAGACACAATTTCCACTTAACACATTATCTCTTGCTCCAACTACAATTACTTCTTAGCAGAGCTTCCAGAGAAATCCTTTTAAACTGTTGAGTCAGATCATGCTGGAAACCTGGTTCCCCACTATGCTCAGAACTGATGCTGGGGGAATGACAACAATCTCCAAGGCCCTACGAGGTCTGGTATCCTCTGCTGTGACCTCCTCCTCACTGCATCCAGTTACATTAGTTTCCTGTGTCCCTTCAGGCCATGGCACAACTGTTCCTGTGCCTGAGACAATTTATACCATATTTCCACATGAACATCTGAAGTTTTAACTTTTACCATCTTAACGAGGCCTAACCAGATCGTCTTATCCAAAATCACCACTCCTACCCTAGTCTGTTATTTTCTATTACCTCACTGACTTGACTGTATTATCTGTCTCGTCCTGCTAGTTCTGTATGCTTCAAGAGGGCAAAGGCTATGGTTTTCTCCTTCACAACAACCTCGCTAGCTCCAAGCAGAGCCCTGGGTACTCTACAAGCATTTGCTGACTGAATTCTGAATACTGCTCAAGTACTTAACTTCTGACTCTAAGCAACTGAAAACAGATCACAATAGGGGACACTGGGATCCATCCTGGGTGTTATTCCAGAAGGGTCAATTTATTTTTCTTTCTTTTCAAGTTTTTATTTAAATGCTAGTTAGTTTACACTCCAATGTGGTTTTGGGTGTAGAATTCAGTGATTCATCACTTACATACATCACCCAGGGCCCATCATAACCAGTGCCCTCCTTAATCCCCATCACCCATTTAGCCACCCCCCACCCAACTCCCCTCGGTTTTGTTCTCCATAGTTAAGAAGGTTTAATTTAAAATAGATTAGGAAAGTCTGGAAAAGGATGTGGTGATCAAAACAGCAGCACGGCTTCCCTAAAGAAAGGCCATTATCCTCATTTCCTCAGTACAAGGAAGCTGTAAATCAGGGAGAATGCTAAGAACTATGCTTTTAGCAATGAAGTATTTGGTACTGTCTGTACTGAATCAGAAGCTGAGTACAGTAATGTCAAGTCATCTACTCACTTTCTGTAGTAACAAGAGTGCTGACTAATGGATCTACCTACATAAATTTGGAAAGAACTCTCTGAGAATACAATAAAAGGTTCCATCTTCAGTTCTACTCAGAGGTAGGTAAGGCAGATAATGGAGGACGGTAAAGATCCATATAAAATACACAACAATCAGGATCTAAAACAATATGATAATCTGGAATTATGAGATGAATCTAAGAAGATGAAATTTGCTAGGGATAGAGTCTACACCTAAGTCCTCAGTTACAGTGAATAATAGAGCTAAGGATTTTAGGTAACTATTAATTCAACAGGGGTCAATAATATAATATGATTCATAAAAGAAAGCTTGAGGAACCCCAAGAATTAGGGAGGAAGAGGATCTGCCAAGGCCAAACCCATACATGGAACAGTGATCTTACCAAGAGCTTACTGACAAAATAAGGCTGTCCTCATGGCCAGGGTTCTAACTATGTTATATAAAAAACAAGTGGCTAAAAACCTGGAATTGTTTAGGCAGAACATGAAAACTAATTTCTAAAATCCAAAGGTCTGTGTTATGATGAGGAATAATCTTTGCTTTGGCGAAGTAAGTGGACTTGCTCTGTGCACTCCAGAGAGCAGGTGGACCAGGAAATGGGTGAAATTTTTTAACACAAAGCTAAGTCTGACAACATAGGAAATACAGTCTAATAGTCCTAGTCCTAGAGTAAGAACTGCATTTTTGAATGCACCCACGCATTGGATGGGCACTTAATGTGGTTGCTGTGGAGTAGATTCAAGTATCACATGCATGTCTGAATTAAATGACTTCTAATAATACTTCTAAACTGAAGATTTTACAATTTTATCAATTCTAAGTGAATATTTGTAAACCAATACATTTATCATTTGATAGCAGTCATTGGTATAAATATTCTGATATAAAACTATTTCGACTAATATAGATACAAATACTACCATTGTAAGATGCTGATCTAATCTAACACGTGAAGGACAATTTATTAGTACACTTTATAAAACATCATGTAAATGATGTTGAAAATATTTTCATTGAAAATAAGGCTCAGAAAGAATTACTTACCTGCATTGGACAAAAATTCAGATAGTCTGTAATAATTTCTAGCAAGAAATCAGGATTTAAGTTCTCAAAATACTGTATGCCAAGTGGTAAATCTTCTAACTGTGAAAAATGAGTGTCCAGAACATCATTTAACAGATTAATAACTTCTTCTTGTCGTTTATTTTTCTTCATAGCAAGAATTGCATGTAAATAGATTAATTCCTAGAAATTAAGCAGTCGTCATTAATTATCCCATTCAGTTGTAAAGTCATTTATTTCCACTTAGATTTCAAATGTTTATGAAGTGCTATTTATGTGCATTATTTGTTCAAATTTCAGTATTAGCTTGGACAAACTTTTAGAATCTTATACAAGAATATTTAAAGTCTAATCCTGTGTGGTGGTAAATTAGTAAATGCAATTATATATTAAAATTAATGTACATTAACTCTAAAACCACTATTACTAAAATTAACAATCTCATATTTTATAAACAGTATTTAGGATCTACCATCTGATAAAATGAAACACTTTACCGCAGATTTTCCAATAGACTGCTGAATTTCCCTAAGGAATTCTAGCTGCTGGTCTGCATCCTGTAACTGCCCTTCAATTAACTGACATCGGATAAATCCTAAAACCAAACACAACAAAACAGTCCAAGTCCACAGCAATTCAGGCATGTACACGTCAAGCTAACACAAACATTAATAAAAGATTTTCCCTCCATAATAAAGTATTAATAAATTATAAGAAAGTATTAGACATTAAAGCAATACTTCAGATTTAAAATAAAAGAAAATAAAATGGGCAGCTCTGTATCCAAATAAAATCAGTTACTAAGAAATTCAGGATTTATAGGAACTACCTCATAAAAATCTGTTCTCTCAAGATATTACTTAAGAAATAAAAACTGCATTTTAAAGATTCCTGTTTTTTTTCTATTATGGATAATGGAGGACAGTTTAATTTTAGAAAACCACAACCTACATTTTTTTCTTCTTTCACAGCAGGTATTTAAGGGAATTAATGACTTGCATCTATCTGAGGAACATTTAGAAAGAGCGGGCCTACCAATTAGTGCAGGAACGCTAGTTTCATCAAGTGTCATGGCGGTCTTATACCACTTCAGTGCCTCTTTAACATTTCCTTGTAAAATCATCTGGTATCCAAGTTCTGTAGCAAATTCTGATTGCTGAGGGGTTAAACTAAAAGCTTTTTCTAGCAATGTCTGAATTCTTTGAAGAATGAGTTGACTTCGCCCACACTAAAAAGAAAAAAGAAATTTCAGACTAGAAAGCCAAACACTTCTACTCAGGTGAGAGAATTATTTTTTCCTAAAGATACAAATTATTTGTACTTCACAGAAGTAGAATTTTAAAGAAGTAATTAATAAACAAAGAAAAACTTCATAGAAATAGAATAAAAAGATACAAAGTATTTGTACTTCACAGGAATAGAAAAAAAGTAATAATCAAAGAAAAATATGACTTCTCTATTTACCATCCAGACAGCAAGAGTTTATACCCAAGCAGAACTTAAAATCCTAATGAGCTATTTTAAACAATGGCTTCAAACAATACTACAATGATGTTGCTGTACAAGAATACCTTTTAGAACTTTTTTCAAAAATTTTTAACTGTCTCATGATTGTTTAAGGATTGCTTCCCCCTAAGTTGAGGTATGCCACCAGGTTAAATATTTTAAAAGATTACTCATTAGAATCTTTGTGAAAAAAGGTTCAAAAATATTTCAAGAAATGGCAACTCTGCTAAATAAAGTAAGTATGCAATGTTCTAACATAATAACTTTTAAGAGAAAAAATACTAAACTGCTTAAATTTTTGTAAGCTTATTTAAAAACTAATGAAAATAAATTATCTGGCAATAAAGTAAATAAAAAAGGTAAATATCTTCCTTAACTCAAACTTTTGTTAATAACACAGATTTTTTCCCTTTAAATTTCACACAATCTGACAATCTTTTTTTTAAAAAAAGAATTGTTTCCTCATGTCATTTAATAATTACGATCCCTGATTTTTTCTTTTAATTTTATACCTAGTATTTCACCTGCTTGTATATATCATTTTCCTTATTTTTTCCCTAGTTTAATTAAGACCTTTTCAATTCTTTCAGTCCTTGTATTGATTTTGAGATCCTGCAGTATTTTTCTATTCCATTCCTGATTATCTTCTTTATACTGGATGTTGTAATGAAAACATTTCTTTACTATTACATTAATATGGTAAGTGCTGTGAAATGTATAAGCCTGACGATTCACAGATCTGTACCCCCTGGTGCAATAATACATTATATGTTAATAAAAATTAAAAAAAAAAAGATCCCAGCCATTTCCCACACCAAAATTGTCTCTTACCCATGTTAGAACTGTTTTTCAAATACAAATGACCCTTGAATAACGCAGGGGTGAGGGTGCTGTCATCCACGGCCTCCCCTGCCTCTCCCACACCACACAGTTGAAAATCTGCATATAATTTTTGACTTCCTAAACACTTAACTATTAATAGCCTACTACTGACCACGCCTTCCTGATAACCTAAACAGTCTATTAATGCATATTTTCTATGTTATATATTCTTACAATAAAGTTAGAGAAAAGAAAATAATAAGGAAAATACAATACTGTATTGATTGAATACATCTGCAGTCAGTGGACTCACACAGTTCAAACCTGTGTTGTTCAAGAGTAAACTGCAGTTTCAAAAAAACAAGGAATAACCCTAGTTATAGTTCTGGGGCGCCTGGGTGGCTCAGTGCATTAAGCCTCTGCCTTCAGCTCAGGTCATGATCCCGGGGTCCTGGGATCGAGCCCCACATCGGGCTCTCTGCTCTGCAAAGAGCCTGCTTCCTCCTCTCTCTCTGTCTGCCTCTTTGCCTACTTGTGATCTCTGTCAAATAAATAAAATCTTAAAAAAAAAAATCCTATGCTCTGATTAATAAATGGCTTCCCACTTCCTTTGGAATTTCTCACTTCCCTATCCTTTCCCACCTCCATGAAATCATATCTCCCCTGAACTGCCTTTCTTACGAACGTATCACATATTTACACATGTACGTTATTTTCATTCTAGGCCATATGCTCTTTGATGCCTCAACCTTTGTGACTTATTTAATATTCCTAGCCACAGATAATAGCTCTGCTGCACAGCAGGCACTCTTACAGTTCTGCTGAAGGCTACTGTGATCTTATAAAAAAGTTGAGCATTCTGGGGTTCCATGGCATCCAATGCATTCTCTAAGTTTTCCAGCTTGGTGGCAGCCTGAAACAAAAGTATCAGGATAATTTTAAAATAAACTAAGAAAAAAAGAATACATGACATATACACTAATAAAATCTACGTTGTGAAATGTATTAAAGGTTCTTTTAAAAATCTCAAGAATTATGAATAAAGAACTGAGATTTAAAATGTGTTTTTTAGGGGTCCCTGGTTGGCTCAGGCAGTATGTGACTCTTGATCTTGCGTCATGAGTTTGAGTCCCACATTGGGTATAGAAATTACTTAAATAAATAAATCTTTTAAAAAAATAAAATAAAATAAATCAAGTGTGTTTTTAAAATATCTGTTTTTGAATGAAAACCTCTTGGTGGGTAAAGATAACCCATAATATTCAATTAACAATATATGCCCAGCTCCCTCTCCAACAATTAGTTCATGACACACATGAGATATGTATAATAAAATTGTAAACATTAATATTATATGAGATCTGATTTTTGATTACCTATATAGTCTGGTTATATTTGAAATACTCTCTGGAATAGAAAAATTAACATCCTGTAAGTTATTTCAATGCTTGGAAAATTTACTGAAGAGCTGCCCCTAGTAAAATTCCCCTGGTATTTACCGAAGAACTTACTAGTTGCTGTCACATTTAACAATCTAACCAGACTAAACACAATTCAGATCTACTCCTATATAATATACTATATAATACTATTTTATAATACTATTTGCTTCAAACTGGATTTTGGCATTCCATAACCTAGTACCTAATCAATGTGCTCATTACTACAGAAACATGAATCGTATTATAAGGTCCAATGGGATGTCATCCTGAGCCCATTTAAATTACATAAACTCAGCTAAACTCTAAAAAAAACTAAGGACTACATTTTTGCATATATATTCTTCCTTACCTATCATCATCAGTGACATTAATCATGCAGGGGAGTTTTATGTAGGAAACCACATATAATGTTATTGATTCAAGGAATTTTCAAGGTATTTTAACTATTTGATATTTTTGCTTTATTAGTTGATTTAAGAAGCTCATCACTTTGTTAAAGTGTATTTCTAGAATTCAAGTAAAAATTATCATGGCATACATTCTGAAAGGGCTCTTCAAGGCTCTAACGTATGGGCATATGTGTATGTAATTATGCATTTTTTACTACAGGAAACTTAAATAGTACAATACAACTTACCTTCTCTATGTCCCCCTCCCTACACAAATAGTAAAGAGCCAGGATTCTTAGCGCTTCCACATTTTGACTATCTTGAAGCATTAACCTGCAAAGAAACATTTCACATAATGTTGAAATAGACTTAATATGCTTTCTTTTATCTGAGGGTCTGAAAAGACAGTTGGCTGGTCTGACTATTCCACTGTCTAAATAAAAATTTTAATTAGTAAAATAATATACCCTTTAAAAATTATCAACCTCATTATTTAAGCTAAAAAATAATCTCTGAATCTTAATCTTTAATATGTTTAAAAAAGATATGAATAGATTGTATCGGTCTCTTTAAATCCTTTGGCAATCCTAAATAAAGTATTAACCATATCCAACAGTGTATTAAAAGAATAATGGATGGCTCAGTCGGTTAAGTGTCCGACTTGATTTCGGCTTGGGTCATGATCTCAGAGCAGTGAGATGGAGCCCCACATGGGGCTCTGTGTGGAATGCGGAGCCTGTCTAAAATTCTCTCTCTCCCTCCTCCCAACACCCTCGCCCTCTCAAAAGAAAAAAAAAAAAAAGAAAAAAAGAAGAAGAAGAATTCACCTTGATCAGGAAGATTTATTATTGCAAGACTTTCAGGAATGAAAAGATGGGTTAAACATTTTAAAATATATTAATGTAATTCACAACATTAAAACAGATTCCTATGTGAAAAATACAAATCAGAAAAAATTATGGAAAAATACCCTATTAGTAAAAGAAACAATTCCCCTTTCCCAAAAAACTTTGTAAAAAACATGCAAAAGCTATATAAATTCCTAAACTTTACTCAAGGACATTTGAAAAAGAAATTGAACAAATGGGGTAACCTACACAGTAGGTTTCTTTTTTTACTTATTTATTTATTTATTTGACAGAGAGAGATCCCAAGTAGGCAGAGAGGCAGGCAGAGAGAGAGGAGGAAGCAGGCTCCCTGCTGAGCAAAAAGCCTGATGCAGGACTTGATCCCAGGACCCTGAGATCATGACCTGAGCCGAAGGCAGTGGCCTAACCCACTGGGCCACCCAGGTGCCCCACACTAGGTTTCTCATCATGAATGGTATGGCATATTGAATTATTAGCCTCAATCTTCCCACCTTCCATTAATACAAGCTTTCTGCCATCGAAGTGAGCAGTTCCTCATATAAATGCTGACATGTACTTTACTGCTTCCTAGCTATGGATTTGGACATTTTCCTTATATTCGTCAATGGAATGTGAACAGGAGTGGCGGTGTACCACCCCCAAAGTTTTGGAGGCATTAAATATTGATGCCTGTTCCTCACGCATCTCTGCTATCTCCACGAGAAGAGTTTCATCTGGAGAGCTGCTGCTCTCTGGCTTGAGTCCAGAGAACCACCCCTAGAGCTGACCAGAGACCAAACTGCCGTGAGGGGCTACACCCAGCCAGGTGGATTTAAAATTGGAAGCAGGACACTAGGCAAGCTTGGTCGAGGTCAGAGGATCCCTACCAAAGCGAGAAATGAGTGCTTATAGTCATATGCCCTGTGATCTGTAGTTGTTTGCTATGGTCCTTATACACTCTAATAACACATGATAATACACACTTGGGTTAAAAAAGTTTTTCTCCCAAATAATCTATAGATTTAATGTAATTCAAACCAAAATCTTGTAAGGTTTCTTTCTTTTTTATTTTTTTAAACTTGGTAAGTTAATTCTGGCAGTCTTCTTCTTGCAGAAGAAGAGCCAAGAAAACTATCGAAAAAGAAACATGATGAAGAACTTGACCTAAAAAATATATATAAAAAAGGACCAGTCAGTATACAGGGGGAAAGACAGCTTTTACTATTAAAAAGACACTCAATCTCAACATAATTGAAGAAATGAAAATAAAAATAAGGTTTTATTCTACCAGATTCTACCATTTTTATTCTATCAGATTGTCAAAAATAAAAACAAAAAAAATACCACACTGGTAACAGCCAGAATTGGTTAAGGATGGAGGAGGGGGCATCCAGTAGACTACTGATGGAAGCAAAAATTAGTATAAATTCTTAGGAGAACAATTTGGTGGTATCTTCCAGAATTTCAAACATGCATATGTGAGGAAGAGACTACAATCTGTCCCCTCAAATCCATTCTCTCTTTATTTGCTTGGGAACACAGCTAGCTTACATTTTCCTGCCACCTTTGCCACAAGAGGTGGCCCTCTGGACACAAGGCAACGTATGCTGCTTCTAGACCTGCGTGGAATGACTCCTCCACCCTCTTTGCCTTTGTACCAGCTGGATACCAATGTCATGAGGTTTTAGGACAAGGCAGAGTTGCAAGACAGAAAGGGATTAGGTCCCTTAATGATGGTGTGGAGGAAGGTGGCCTGATCAGGATTTATACACACTCAAAATAGTTACATATCAGAAGAAAAATTCTATTATGTGTTTAGATCTATTCTTTTATAGGAGCTTAGCCTACCCTAACAAATAAGATTCCCTTTAACTCAGTAATCCCTCATCTGGGAAACCATCCTCCAGAAATATACTTTACATGTATAAATGGGTGTGTGTGTGTGTGTGCACGCGCCTAAACGTCTACCTATGGGAAAATATAAAGTATCTGTATGTTTACTTTATAGATGTTTTCATTGTTAAAAAAGAATTATGTGTATCTGTGTGAATGGATATAATAGAACATCCACAAAATACTAAGTTAAAGAAAAATCAAATGTATGGGTATCTGGGTGGCACAGTTGGTTAAGTGTCCAACTCTTGGTTTCAGCTCAGGTAGTGATCTCAGGGTTGTGAGACCAAGCCCTGCATGGGGCTCCATGCTCAGCACTGAGCCTGCTTGAGTTTCTCTCTCCCTCTCCCTCTGCCCTTCCCCACCCCTCCCCACCATGTGTGCGTACTCTCTCTCTCTCTAAAATAAATCTTTTTTTTTTTTTTTAAAGATTTTATTTATTTATTTGACAGAGATCACAAGTAGGCAGAGAGGCAGGCAGAGAGAGGGGAAGGGAAGCAGGCTTCCTGCCGAGCAGAGAGCCTAACGCAGGGCTCGATCCAGGACCCTGAGATCATGACCTAAGCTGAAGGCAGAAGCTTTAACCCACTGAGCCATCCAGGCGCCCCTAAAATAGATCTTTAAAAAAAAAGAAAAATCAAGTTTAAAAACTATATAACAAGTCTATTTTTTACACACATCCCCAAAAATATATTTTTATATATTATATTGATACTCCCTTTACCTCCTTACTCACACACAGTGCCTAGAAATCTAGAAAAATATAAATATCAAAGAGTTATTAATGTCCAAATTGTGGCCTTCAAATATCATTTCCCACTAAAAGAGTTAGACTGCATTACACAATGGCTAATACTTGTTTGGGGCAGTAAATACACAAAATGGCCCTAGTATTTCTTGCTCTATACCAAATAGCAAGGAAACAATCAAAGACTGCTAGGTTCATATGAAAAGGGCCTGAGAACTAACTTGAAGAGGCTACTAAGAGCCAAAGATGAGACAATTTGAGCAAGTATAATAACCAAAATGGTTAGAAACAGACAAATTTAATCTATGTGATATAAACAAATCCAAACTACTAATCAGTCACCTCTATAGGACGCCAGGGAATTTTTAACTTTTTTTTTGGTCTTTTGAAACCCAGAAATAAAAAGACTCAAGCATTTATCCAATTTTTCTTAAATGAATTATAACACCAGATAACCACAAGTTAAGTTAGAATCGTTTTTTTTTTTTTCTTTTAATAGTACTCCAGCTAAGAAATAAAGAAAGAATGATATAACCACATTAATCCTACAGCACCCATGTATTGAGCACAAATTTCTGCTAATAGGGTGCCTGGGTGACTTAGTCAGTTAAGTGTCTAATTCTTGATTTTGGCTCAGGTCATAGTCTCAGGGCTATGAGATCGAGCCCCGCACTGGCTGTTGGAGGCTGCTTAGGATTCTCTATCTCTGCCCTTCCCCCCACTACTCTTAAAAAAAGATATATTCTGCTAAGACCACAAAAACACAAGTGAAGATTATGTCCCTTTGATGAAAGAAGATATCACCACTTACTAGTAATTGCAAAAAAAAGAGAAAATAAAAAATTGAACATGAATCTAACCAAGCCTCTGTATCTAGTACCACATTTATAGGAAATTCAGAGGTTAGCAATAAGTCATACAGTATATAGCATGCAATAATACAATTCCTATGGAAAACCTACAGGATAAAAGATGGGTTCTTCAACTCACACGTCAAAAGAGGTGGGAGTGTGGGAAGCAGGTGGAGGGAGAAGAAAGGGAAATCAGGAGAGGCAGAGGAAGAAAAGGAATCCTCACGTCAGAAGAAAAATCCAAATCCTTAAGATGACCAAGACCTTCCACAACCTGGCTCCCTTGGCTCCATCCCTCTACTCTGACTTCGCTGCCCAGTCATTTTATCCCCTCCCACTCCTTAAAAACATCACACAAACTTTTGCCTCAAGGTTTTTGCATTTGTTTTTCCTTCTTTCTGCAAAGTCTTCCTCCGTGGCATGGAAGCAAGCCTGGCTTGCTCCCTTCGTTCAAATGCCGGCTGCTCACTGCCATCCCATAAAATGGAACCCCTCCCCCACTCCCTATTTCACTTCCCAGCTTTATCTCTTCTCCATAACACTTATAACTCTCTAACATGCTACATAACTTCTTACTTGTTCTGCTTATTACATGGTTCTTCTCATTTGAAACTGAGCTTCACAAGGGCAGGGACATTTCCATTGAAGAGTGTCTTAGGACAGCTATTCAGACATTTATGTAAATCAATAAGTTCAGTTTTTAAAAACAATGCAAAGTCAAGTTCTTCAATTCTATATTGTTTGAAAAAAAATCAAATTTAAAATATGATAGAAAAATACAGATTTTTTTTTTTTCTGGAAATTAGAACCAGGTCCAAAGGTACTTGCATTATCTTTTTTTACTTAACCTCTGTGCTGTTTCAATAGTCTGGTCCCAATCCTGTAAGGCAAGTTGTAGTTTCATTTTCTTTACAAAAGCAGGAAGGAAACTTGGAAAGTTTACTATTATCTGGTTCACAGTGTCCAGAGCACCTGAATAATTCTGGCGCATCTCAAGGCATTGTGCCTAATGGAAGAAAAAAAGTGACATCAAAACTGTGATCATTAATACTGAGGCTCTCACAACAGATATCCTGGAAGTGGCAGAATACTACTATTTAACATTTTTCTATATTTTCGTTTTCTGACTTTTCTGTAAGGAACAGTTATTTAATAATGAGAAATACAAAACAAATTTTTAACAAATTTTAAAACATCACAGAACATTAAAAACTATTCTATGTAAATGGCTTTGTTATAAAACCCTAATTTAAGTAACTAGAATAGAAAAATTACTTTTTAGAATAAAATATTTCCAGGACATTTGCAAATAGCATCTAAAATGAGGAGATTTTTATATCTTAAAAAAAAAAAATACTTTCAGGCTAAAGAAGGTAAGACTTTAAAAAATAAGCAAAATAAAGTTCAAACAACTCCTTCTAGCTCAATATTTTCAATTCTAGGAAGTATCTTAAGGAAATAATTGAGTAAGACCACAAAACAATGTAGATTATATTTATGACACATTTATAATAGATATAATAGAAAATAATAAACATAACCAAAATGTCCATGCAGGATTAAATAATAGCCTATCCATTTAATCAAATTTTAGGTGGTTATGTGGATTTGTAGATCTATATTTACTGACATGAAGAGATGTCATTTATAATATAATAATTTAACTGGTTATCTCTAATGATGATTTATTCTTAATTCAGATAATTCTGAAATTATGTGTATTTTTCACAATGTCTATGTATTAATTTTATAGTCAGAAAAAATAAAGCTATACAGTTAGTGGTTTAAGAAAAGATATGAAGCATATTTATCACATATCAGAGTTTTTTTTTAAATTTGCTCCGAGATCTATTTAGTCCTGGAATTTAGTCCTGGAATAAATTTAGTCCTGGAGGGGCGCCTGGGTGGCTCAGTGGGTTAAAGCCTCTGTCTTCAGCTCAGGTCGTGATCCCAGGGTCCTGGGATCGAGCCCCACATCGGGTTCTCTGCTCAGCAGGGAGCCTGCTTCCCTTTCTCTCTCTCTGCCTGCCTCTCTGTCTACTTGTGATCTCTGTCAAATAAATAAATAAAATCTTAAAAAAAAAAAACAATTTAGTCCTGAAATATCTCAGTTCAAAATGAGCATCCAATCTCAAAAGACGCAATATAATCCTAAAATTGGTTTGAGATTATATTTTCATGTATAATCCCATATAATTATATTCCCATATAATTAAAGGAAAGTCTGAGAACCATCCAAAAATGCCATTATGTCAAGATAAATTATTAAAATCTCGGAAAGCTGAGAAAGATTAATGCAGAGAATTTTTTCAAATTACATGTATCTTTAAAATCTGCCTAAATAGCTGGTAATGTAAAAAAAAGAAAAGCATGTTAAAAGACCACACATATATTACTCCCTTAGACCATCACCTCCCATATGATGTCACAAAGATATTAAATGAAACTAAATTTGCTATGTATTTGGTTCACATCATTCCAAGTTGGAATGCAAACATCCTCTATTGAATTAATTTGAAAAATAAATACATAACTGGGATGGTTTGTATCAGAAAAAGATTTTAAACCAATCTTAACTATTGGAGGAAAAAGGTAAATCCCTGCTAAACAATATTACCTGAAATAGCCCCACCTGAGGAAATTATCAACTAGTTTTCTTTAAGGAATAAGGAGGAGGAAAAATAATCAAGAAATACTTTTTAAAAACTTGATAAATACTCAATTCCTCTAGCAATGCCATTAGATAAAACTTAACTCCAACCAGCTGGAATACTAGTTGTAGCAGAGGCGCGTATCGGAACAACCTCAGAGCCCCAGAAATTGATAAGAGTGATAAGGGGATATTAACAGCCAAGACACTAATAATCCCCTTTTTTATTCCCCCAAATTACTACTTATCTAACAAGCTGCTTTCCTAAAACTTAATAAAATAAATAAATAATTTAATTATTTCATAATTATTAATATTTAATATTAATCAATACTAATTATTAACTGATATCAATTATTAATTATATTATTAACTATATATAATAGTATATTATATAATTATATAATATTTTTCTAGTCCAATACCTTTTTAAACTTTTCTTTTTCTAAAAGCTCATTTACTATATTATAATTAATTATTAATTAATATTAATATTTATTATCAATATTTAATAACAAATAATAATTGTTTAAATAGTTAAATTAAAATTTAATTTCCTGTTGTTAAGTTTAAAAAATTTGAAAAATTTTAAGACATTCTAAAGGCATCATTGAAACTGAAGAAAGGGCCTGAATTATACATTTATAACTACCAATGATTTCTAATGACTCTGCCAATTAACTACTCATCCCTCACAATGTAAATCAGGTCATGTTGTTTCTCTTTTCCATTGGCTTCCCATCTATCTGGTTCAAATGAAAAGTCTGATAATTCACAGACCTGTACTCCTGGGGAAATTATGCATTATATGTTAATAAAAATAATTTTTTTAAAAAGCCAATGGCTTTATACAATCAGTCCTGCCTCTCCTCATTCACCCCACGCCCACCTGTACCCACATCCACCTTCTTTTCCCCTAGCCTCCATTTCTAACCTCCACTTCGCTCATTCCACTTTCATCGCCTGGCCTCCCAGCAATGCCCTGAACATGCCTTAAGGTATTTCAACTTATCCCCTCTATTTGTGATGGTTTCCCACTGGAGCCCACAGAGCTTCAACTCTCACCTCCTGTGTAAGTGTCAGCTCAACTGTCACTTTCTCTGACCACATCATTTAAACCTACAAATTCATAACCCAGCTCTACATCTCCTCCTTTATCTGACTTACCTTTCCATTGCACTTATCACCTTCTAATACACTACATAATTTTCTTACTTATTTTATTGCCTGACTCCAACAATAGAGTATAAGCCCCATAAAAGCAAGTAGTATCGGGGTATCCCTAGTATCGACAGTGATGCTTTGCACATATTAGGCAAACTATAAATGTTTAGTAGGTAAGTAATAGAGGAACCACCAACAACAACAATTAAAACCAATCAATTTTCAGGAATTTGGTAAGGAATACATTTCTCTAGTTTGTTGTTCACTGTCCTATACAAATAAAATCCAAGTACCTCCCATATTTGAGAGCTGATAAAAGTAACATGACAATTAGTACCTTTTTTGAGCTACTCGGTTTTGTTGGGTTTCAAACAGATTATGAATGAATTTTAAAACATAATTTATTTACCCCAACTCCAACTCACCTTACCCAACAGAGCAAAAATATCATTTCCATCTTGTAATCCCTCTTCAAAATATCTCAGTGCTTTTTTAGTATAAGGTTCTTTTCCTCTTGTGATATCAAGCCATGCTTTCAAAACCTGTCCCTATAGAATGAAAAATTCTAATCATACTTCCATTTTATTGGTAACAAAATAAATGCTGATGAAAGAGGTAATCTAACGTCCTTTTTTGTGATTAGTAACAAGAAATCACTCTGCCAAAAAATGTTCTGAATAATTAAAACAGTGTTCAGCAACTGTTTTCAAACACTTTCCAGCCTAGAGTCTTGGAACTGTTACGTATTTCAGCTCTTAAGCTTACAACGTATTCAATATCAACATTAACTTGCCAAATACTCCATTAATCCTAAATAATCAATATTCTTACCTGGAATTTTGCTACTAAGTTATTAATAATAATTGTTAAACATGTAATTCAATACACAAATAAGAATCTTTTTTTGGACAAACAGACCAAGTAAACTAAGATGGAAGAACAGAAGAGTCTTGCTTGATACATATTAAAAATTAAGATGTGGCAACTATCTTAATTCTTGTGACCAGTCCAGTGAGTTTTAAATGAAGGGATAAATGGCCTCAGAAATCAGACTCAAGAAGTCATAGATGTTTACTTTCAGAAATGCCAGTGAGTCAGTTGGTTATAAGGTATATAGGTTTAGAAAGAAGACGGATATAGGTTATTTTACTTTTCAGTATCCAAAACATTGTGAAATCTGTTCTTCTATCAAAAAACTTCTAGGTTTATTCATAAACTTATAAATATTTAATATTATATTTACCTCCCTGCATTTCACTTAAAAAGTCAGATATGAATATTAAAACAATGCTATTTCTTTTTTTTTTTTTTTAAGATTTTATTTATTTGAGAGAGAGAGCATGCGTGTATGCGCAGAAGTGGGGGTGGGGGCAAAGGGAGACAGAGAGCAGGCTCCTTCCTAAGTAGGGAACCAGATGCAGGCTGGATCCCAGGACCACAGGATCATGAACCAACCCAAAGGGAGAAGTTTAACTGATTGAGTATCTGGGTGCCCCTAAAAAAATGCTGTTTCTACTCACTAGATCAATGTTTGTATTTGAATCATTTCAAATATTATCTCTGTGTGGATGATTCCCAGCCTTTTTTCTAGTCCAATACCTTTTTTAAACTTTTCTTTTTCTAAAAGCTCATCTACTATCCCCATCTCACTATTCCACCTGAGATGGAGATACAGCATGTCTGGAACCAAATGTATTACCCCCCCCAAAATTACCTTCTCATCCCAACATTATCTGTTCATGTGAACTGGTCTCTGAACTATCCAGGTTTAAGACCTCAGAGGGACATCCTTGACATCTGACACCTCAAAAAAATCCTGCCCTGTCATTTATACAGTTGACAGCTCTTGAGGATATTTAATAATTTTCAAAGTCATACCCATGGTACAATGTTTTAGTGTAGGCCCTCAAAACCTTCTGCCAGAAAGCACGTACTACCATTTTGGGGGCTGCACTCTAGTATCTCCCCAGGCCAGTTCATCCTATAAACCAATAATAAATCAGTCCTGTGAATTTGTACTCTAATAAATACCACTGCCCCGATTAAAAATCTCAATGACCTCTCTGTGCCTATCAATCTAAATTTGTGTACCTAGCTGCCAAGGCCCTTCACTTTGTCCCAATCCACCTCCCTAAGCTTTTCTTCCCTCCTCTTTATCTACTCACCCAGTGTTTCTGTCAAATGGGAGCTTCTCACTGTACCCAGAACCAACAAGTCTCTCTTTTTTTTTAATTTTTTTTTTAAGACTTTATTTATTTGTTTGACAGATGGAGATCACAAGTAGGCAGAGAGGCAGGCAGAGAGAGAAGAGGAAGCAGGCTCCCCGGTGAGCAGAGAGCCGGATGTGGGGCTCAATCCCAGGACCCTGAGATCATGACCTGAGCCGAAGGCAGAGGCTTAACCCACTGAGCCACCCAGGCACCCCTCCTTGTTTTTCTTATTTCCACTTATTATTTCCCACCTTGGGAGTATCTGCTTCCCTTTTCTATCAACTTTGCATTTGGAAACTATATCCATCTTTCAGGTTTCAGCTCAAATGCTACAGCCTTCAAGAAATTGTTCCTCATTCTCCTAACATTTATAGATGTGCTCTCCCCTTAAATCCTTAGACTAGTGCCGAGCACAATGTAAGTGAGCAATAACCGTTAACTGTTATTTTATACTTTCATCACATGTCTCTCATACCACTTACAAAAGTTCTCATAATCTTAGCTGGGCATCTGCTCTATGACACCACTAGACTGAACCATCCATGTAAATAAAGTTTATTCTTGATCTTTGTATACTTAGTGCAAATATCAGTGCCTTGTATGTAGAGTTCAAGGGGGGAGTGAGAGGAAAGGACAGAGATAAGGAAAGAAGGGAGATCTTTTCATGAATTAATAAACAGAACAAAAACAAACAACCTTAGACAACCAAAATTTTACAAAATAATAAAATATTGAAATAAAGCTGCTATTTATAAAATGAGAATAGAGTAATAAAAAATACTACTGAAAATATAAACTTCTTTTAGTAGTGCGTCTATTTCAAAATAAGAAACCCAGGTACCTCTTTACTGCCATTTGACATTTTGATCATTCTGTCAATATATTCTCTCGCCTTGTCATGGCGGCCAATGTGCCATAGAAATAAGCCTGCATGGTACAAAGCTTTTGGCCCAGCTCCTTTACGTTGCTCCTTCACTCTGGCATCTGACTCCAGAATAGCTTCTCTGTCTAGGAGGGGAAAAAGGCATTAAATGAAAATTAGATTCTAGATCAGGTAGTCATAATGAGTCAATTAACAGAGCACAGAATATAATACTTCTCTCTGTAGCACCACTGTCTAATAGAAATAAAATATAAGCCATATTTGCAATTTAAAATTTCCTAGTAGCCACATCAAAGAAGTTAAAAAGAAACAAATAACAACTGATTTCAATAATATATTTAACAAATAACAACTGATTTCTTTTTTTTTTTTTTTTTTTTTTTTTTAAAGATTTTATTTATTTATTTGACAGAGAGAAATCACAAGTAGGCAGAGAGGCAGGCAGAGAGAGAGAGGAGGAAGCAGGCTCCCCGCTGAGCAGAGAGCCCGATGCGGGACTCGATCCCAGGACCCTGAGATCATGACCTGAGCCGAAGGCAGCGGCTTAACCCACTGAGCCACCCAGGCGCCCACAACTGATTTCAATAATACATTTCAATAATACATTTAACCTAATAGATCTGAGTTTTCATTCCAACACAAAACTGACATGAAATGGAGACACTTTTGTTCTTATTAAATTTTTAAAATCTGATGTATGTCATTAAAAAGTATATCTCAATTAAAATGCTAAATTTTCTTAAAAAATACTTGATTTGAGGTGCGTGGCTGGCTTAGTCTGTTAAGCATCTGCCTTCAGTTCAGGCTATGATCTCAGGGTCCTAGGATTGAGCCCTATGTCAGGTACTCTGCTCAGAAGGCTGCTTCTCCCTCTGCCTGCCTTCTGCTTCTTGCTCTCTCTCTCTGAAATAAATTTTAAAAATCTTTAATAAAAAAAATACTTGGTTTGTATATAGAGTCCATACAATTTATAGCTGAAAACAGCAGATTCATATATTCACTGTTCCAAACATAACTTTTCTTTTCTTTTTTTAAAATATTTTATTTATTTATTTGACAGAGTGAGATCACAAGTAGGCAGAGAGGCAGGAAGAGAGGGAAGAGAGAGGGAAGCAGGCCCTCCGCTGAGCAGGGAGCCTGATGCGGGACTTGATCCCAGGACCCTGGGATCATGACCTGAAC
This sequence comes from Mustela lutreola, assembly GCF_030435805.1. Taxonomy (NCBI): domain Eukaryota; kingdom Metazoa; phylum Chordata; class Mammalia; order Carnivora; family Mustelidae; genus Mustela; species Mustela lutreola. Next base: position 148,863,934 of record NC_081292.1, on the reverse strand, counting down.
CAAAGGCAGAGGCTTAACCCACTGAGCCACTCAGGCGCCCCCCAAACCTAACTTTTCTAATAACTGAATCAAGCATCAGTTTTAAATTTATATTTAATTAGAATTCAATTTAAAATTCAGTTTCTCCAACTAGATACATTTCAAGTACTCAGCAGCCACGTGTGGTTAATGACCCCTGTGACATACACTACAGTTCTATAATTTATGTAATTCTCAAGATATGAAGGCTAAATATGTAAATTTTTTAAATAATAAGACAGAAAAATTAGCAATGCTAAATATGCAAATTTTTAAAATAATAAGATAGAAAATTAGCAATGATTCTAAAATTATTAGGGGTAAATCCAAGAATAGTACTCAAATTACCCAACTCCCTAATCTAATTCTAGAATATGTAAACATTCCTGGATGTTGTCATAGGCCAATAAAAGGTAATATAATTACTATTATTTACATGGTTTAATACCGAATGCTTGGCTGCTCCCTTAAAACGATGGTCTACCTCTAATATCTCTAACCATTAAATCTATCACGTGTGTGCTTAGGACACAAATGTCAATTAGCTCTAAATCCTGAAATGAATCAGAATATGGATCAGCTATTCAATAAGTTATAAGAAATGTCAAAATTGAAAGCTGTGATTCTAACCAACTACCCTTCTGGAAATGATCATCCAGAAAACAATACTATCTCTTCCTTTTACCTCTGTACCACTAAAAACTTACATGCGGAACCACTTTCTACATTCACAAAACTGTTTATGGAAGGCTGCAGATGGCTTGGCAACAAGACCCTCGAACATACATGAACCCCTTTGCAAGTCTTCATTAAGTAGTCATGATACAGAACAAGAATTCATCACAGCAGGGGCAGGATTTGTACTTTCCTGCCAGATGTCCACCAAGTCCCAAGTGGGGCATTTGTTAGCTGTGACACCATCTGCACAAAGCCCTCTCTAACCAGATATCAGCTCAAGTTCTTAATGCATAATCAGGGATTATGTCAGCATTTAGGAAGAATGGACATGAACAATCTAGGCCCTTCCTAGGCAATACTGATGGACATCTGGTCCCTCCTGAGCTTATGCCCACTCACAATCATCTAAGATATAAAGTAGAGCCAGTGCTCGGGTGTTTCTAAACAGTATTCCTGCCTTCATCTTTTTAGTGTCTTGGAAATATTTCCAATATTCTTGGGAATATTGGGAATTTCCCAAAAGAACCAACACCCTTGAGAATAACCAATTAAATGAAAACTTGATTCTAAGAGGGAAAAAAAAAAAAAAAATATATATATATATATATATATTTAGATTTACTGACTTTATCTCTTGATGCCAATTCTCTGCTCCACCTAAACGCACTCCTGTTGGATAACAGAGACCTATCCATACAAGAACCGAACCCTGAACAACTTCCACATATTTGCCTATCAATTTCGCCTCTCTGACAAATATGCCTTATATTCAAATCCTACTTGTCCTTCAAAGACCAGATTACAGCCTTATCTTCCACAAAACCTTCACAGCCTTCTTCTATGGATTAAAAGTATATACCGTTTTCAGTTAATTATGGAGTCATTTGTTTTCTCATAATTTTATTTAATAGTAACATTAGCATTTAACCTTTGTGGGTTTTACATTTTCTTTTCTTCACTGGACTATAAACTTGATGTCATGGATCACTTTTTACAATTCTTTGGTATTCTCTAACTATCTCTGACCTAGTCCCCTGCAGAAAGTAAGTACCTAGTCGTTAGATTTGTTTATCTGTTAAACATATTAACGTTTTAAATAAGTTTTGTTGATCTGTGCAAGTGTATGTGAAGGAGGTATGTGATACTTTGCTCAGGAAAAAAAAATTTCTAGTATTAAAAAAAAATTCTATGACATCTGATTATTGTCTATTTATCTAAAACATGATCTACATTCATAATGCTAGTGGCTGTTAGTGAATGTATATAAAAGAATACAATACTATTTCCTCTTTATTATCTATAATTATGATATTCTGCTTCCACCATTAAGAGCCACAGTTCACACAATTTTAATTGCTGGTTTATGCATAAAGTTCTCTTTATACTTATACATCCTAACCTACTACTGGATAAGAAGTTACTGAACATCTTCTAAGAGCTAGCTACCCCCCTTGTGGAGACGTGTACAGGCCTCTAAGAAGCTGAAGATACAGTGGAAGAGAGAAATTGCATGTAGCTATAGATTTGCATGTAACAAGCTATAAAGCAGGCTGCTGCAGAGCAATTTCTATATATAACTCTTTTGGGCTGTCCTTTGCTCAATAATTGCTAACATGCATTCAACTTGATGTGAATTCAAATGATCCCGATATATTAATGAAACTTCTGCTGTAAGATAAAGGAATATGAAAGGGATATAAGACACATATTTCTTGTGCTTGATAAATCTGTTACCTTGTCAGGAAGATTAAAAAAAAAACTGATAAAATAGTATCTACAGAAAATTATAATACAGTATTATCAGACTAAGTGCAAAGTTAATTGAGGAAAATCAAAATGAATTGAGTAGAAAAAATTGTCCTAAGCATTATACTTAAATACTATACCTGGATTAGGACTCATTTTATGGGCATATATCAGTGCAATTAGAGAACAAAGTGATACATCTTGTTTATTTTTAATCGCCTCAAATTCGCGAAGAGCTTCTTGAGTTTTACCTGAAAATCAAAATTATAGTGTGAAAAATTGTTCATAGTACAAAACATGAATTTAAAATATATGGAACAGGTTTAATAATTAGCACGTACCTTCCATTAATGTACCATAGGCGTGATAAAACCTGAATACCGGGTCATTGCCATACCTCTTAACTCCTTCACTGGCAATAAGTAACACATGATGGAAATATTTCTCTTGACAATAGTAATTAATCAAAGTCTAAAAGGAAATAATAACTAAATGTTAAAAGAGACTTTGCTGTTCTGAAATGCCATGAGAAACACATATTAATCTCAATCTTGAAAAATCTAAAATTAGATAATACAATTTTTTTTTTCTTTCCCAAGTTCCTGAAAATATTGTTAAAGGCTAGCACTTAACAGTAAGGAATGCAAGACACAATGAACATGAAATTTTTGAAAAAACTCAATGTTTCCTAATAATTTCAGTCTTCTTTTTCTAAATTATTTGTTAACAATACTGAAATTAGGCTACTTGCACCTCTTGCCTTTGTCCACATTTTCTTAAAGGTTTTAGAAAAGGGGAACAGACAAAAAACAGGAATAATATGAGCCTTCCATTGCCAAACCTTAGGATTCTTTTTTAAAAAGTCTTGCTTCTATTTTGTTGTTATAGCATTACATAGTAAGGACAAAGTGAATTCAGAAATTCATTGTCAAATGTTGTCTTGTTTTCTGAGTTCCACAACAAATAACTGGAAGAACAAAGAACAGATGATCCAAACTGTTTTTTAATGGAAATTCATTATCTTTAAGCTCTTTTCAAAATTGTATTATTTAGATTTACATGGCAGAAAACTAATACCAGGGGATACTAAGTTCTGATTAATTGTGTCTATACTTAACACCACCTTCTCAGGATCATGACTAAGCCTTAGTTGCTAACCTTATCAGAGAGGGAAGCCAGATTGACTCCGGCTGTGGTACACCTGATTCACCTCCATTAACCAATGTGGGCCATCCCGTGCTCACCTCCTCTGACTCTGCAGCTGGTACAGCAAGGGTGAGAAATAAGGATGAAGCACCAAGTGACAGGACTGAGACATGAGTGTCTACACTGCTTTTTACGGTCTGTTTTGTTTCTGGAGGCTACAGTCCACATGCTTCTCTACAGCAGTTAGGCAAACGTTCTCTGTAACTTTTACTCAGCTTCCCTTCTTGCAGTTACTGCCCTCTACTTCCTGTGCTCCCCACAGCACACTTCGGTGAAGTGCAGTTTTGCTCCAGTGCCCTTCCTTAAGATCGCAGATGACCTCTCAGTTTGCCACAACTGAGGATTTCTGTTCAGCATTTAGGCACCTTTCTCCTGAAAGGTATCATACAAAGGACACAGATTTAAAAGGTGAAAAGAGCTGTTTTTAAATTTTTGGTCCATCTTACAGCACCTTAGTTTGCTCATTTGTGCAATGCTGTTAATTATTTACAGATCATTGTGAGGATTAATTATGACATCATACTGTAAAGCTCCAAAAAAAAAGTAAGTTCCTCTGAACCCATATACTGATTAAGTAAAAAACATAGTATTCCGTCAAGACCTCTCACCCAACCTCCAGATTCATCTTTCCATTTGCCCCGGCTACCCAAGCCTGAAATCAAGTCATTTCATCCTTCTTTCCAGTTTGTCCAATCCCTGTGATTCTAACCAGTCAGTAAGGCTCTTCTGTTTCTCTAGTCTACTTCCTACTCTCCATACCTTACCACTCCTTGGTTTGTTCAGTCCAACAAACGTTTACTGCCTACTAGTGCCAGGCACTGGGCTAGATGCTGTGAATGTGAAGATAAGTAAGATATGATTCCTGACCCAGAAAAGTTTAAATTCTCCTGAAACTGAGACTAGAATCTAAAGACTAACAAATACAATGCAAGCAAGAAAAGAGTTCATAAAGTGCTTTAGAGATGTCAGAGAATGAGGTTGGGGTGTTGGAGGATGAAAGAATGAAATTAAGGGAAAGAGCCTCCGGGAGGACTTCAGAAGTGCCTCTTGATTTGTGAACTCCTCAGTCTCCCTCCACTCATACACATTCTCCCTATTTCCCTTTTGAGATCCTTGAGGAAGACAGAGGACTTAGCCAGGCAGGGGAATTGCAACAACAAGACAGAAGAAATCAGCAGTGATACACAAGGATGGGGCATGGAGAGGACTGAATGTCATTCTATACTGTAGAGCAGGGATTGGCAAACTACGGTCTACTACTTCTCCTCATATGGTCAGCAAACCAAGAATGGTTTGTACATTCTCAAATGGTGGGGGGGGGGGAGAAAAAATGTCCATGAATAAAGTTTTATTGGAACAGGGCCGTGGTCATTTGTTTAAGTACGTCTATGGCTGCATTCAAGCTACATTGGTAGATTAGATGACGGAGACACTATGGCCTGAAAAACCCAAGATAATATACTATTTGACTCTTTATAGGAAAAGTTTGCCATTCCCTGTTTTAGAGTCTTAAGACACTGTCCTTAATAGGACAAGGAAGTTAGAGAAAAAGGTAGGGCCTAGCAGGGCCTCATATTAAGGACTTGGATATGCTCCTCCAATCTAAGTGATAAGGAATCAACATAACTCTATTTAGCATGAAACTGTTTTTATTGAAGAGTTCATATCGGTGGTAGGGGAAAGGATAAATTAAAGTGATGAAAACAAAATTAAGGAGATGGAGAAAGGGCTCAGAAGGTAATGCAGCTCAGGCAAAAAAGCTTCCAGCACTCCCTATCACCGCCAAATTGTCCTTCACCCACTTACCACCACCTAACATTTTACTACCTGTCTGATTCCCCCTACTCAAATGTAAGCTCCAAGACTGGGAGAATTTTTCTTAGTTTTAATACTGAAGGGCACAGATTATCTTCAAGGCTTAGAATAGTGCCAGCAATATAGCCCGCATTCAAAAAATATCTGTCGGTAATTGTTTATTTGCTCAGTTCTGCTCATCACTATCTCCAGCTTCTAGCGGACATACAGTGAGCCCTCCATCAACCCGCTGAACGAGTCCATCAGTGAACAAACGGGAGAAGTTTATCTTCCTACAAAGAAACTTCTAATTTTCAAGCCTCCTGTCCCTGTTTTTAGATCATCATTTCTTAAGGGGTCCCTCATAAAACATTTGCTTCCCAGATGAATCACTGACAGATAAAGAAGACCATCACCCCAAAACACTCTTCCATTTTCAAGCTTATGTCCTTCCAAGCCTATGTTTTCATGTAATCTTTATGCACCCCTTTCTGTCCAACCGGTTTACTGACACTAGCTTGCTTAATGAAGTCCTTAACTATCGCACCGGGAGGCAAGCAAGTCGACCAAGCTTTCTGAGCCCACGGGATACAAAGTAAAAGTAACCACACACGGGGTGGGACAAGCCCCCTAACGGCAATTCCTTAGCAGCTTGGCTAGACCTCAAGATTTCAAAGCAGGGCCCACGGAGGGGGACCCAGGTGATGCAGCTACAGGCCCACACACCACGCTGGGGCAGCTGGCAATGGGGGCAGCAAAAGCACAGCAGGGTAACGACGCCCTCGTGAATTCTGCCCCTCCCCAGGTCACCCACCCGCAAAGGCGGCTCGAGTCCAAGCCCGCGGCCCTCTCACCTTCAGCCCCTGCGAATCCATGGTTCCCACGGGGCTGGGTCGCAGGCCTCCGGGACAAACGCCCGCCGCAAGCCTGCGGAAGCGCCACGGGCTCAGGGTCCCGCAGCCCAGGCCCAAACCCCGCTCTCGCTCTGGGACGCAGCGGGAGGGGCGGGGTGGGGCGGGGCCGCGCTGCCATTGGCTGCCAGCGGCAGGGGGCGGGCTCTCCACGCAGGGATTTGCGGAGAGGAGGTGCTGCGGGGGAGTCGGTGCTGCGTGGACCCCCGGCACGGAGTCGGTGCTGCGGGGGCGGGGGGAGAGGAGGAGTGACCAATGGTGCAGAAGGCGAAGGAGTTTCAGACGAGGGAACGGCCCTGGAGACAGCGGGTGGGCAGGTCCGAGGATTTAAAATGAAGGAATAAAGGAAATAGGGGAGGAAGTAGGAAAAAGAACAGTGTTTCCCATCGCTGGCTACAATGAAAGACACCCTTTTCTGCCCGGTTGTGTAGAGGCCGGTTCCCGCAATGCGGCTATTTGGAGGTCTGACCAGTGCAGAGAAAAACCTTTAACTTCTACATGTAGTAGTCGTGTTATCGCCGCAAGGTGGCGCAGAGAAGTCGCAGTTCTTAACAGAAAGGTGATAAGCTTCTTGAGCGCTTGACGAGGCATTGTTGCAAGCGGATGTTTGTTGTTCGAATGCACATAAATTAGGCCTTGTTTTCGAGGAGCTCTGATAATGATAGAAGCATTTTTCCCCCCAGGATGTTAAGTTGACAAAATTAATTCCTGTACATAGGGCACCTGATGGCTCAGTCGTAGAGCGTGTGACTCTTGGTCTCCCGGTCCTGAGTTCTAGACCCACCTTGGGTGCAGAACTTATTTAAGAAAAGAATTAATTCCTATGCGAACTTTTACGTTTGCACCCATTAGGCAACTCTGTCAGCTGCTCATAGATATCTTGAGGTCACAGAATTAAACTGAAATATAATGAAGTTAGAGAAATTCTATTTCTGCTTCATGGTACTTTTTTGTAAAAATAGTTGTAAAGATTGGAGATATATGTGTTCTTTGTAGATTCCAAGTTTCCATCCCATTGTTAATTATTTTAGTTGATATATTTGGAAGTTATTATAATCAAATTTTAAATTTGTTGAGGAGGAGGGATGCCTAGGTGGCTCTGTTGGTTGAGCTGCCCACTCTTGAGCTTGGGCTCAGGTCATGATCTCAGGGTGGTGAGATGCAGGCCAGCATCTAGATGTTACTCAATGCAGTCTGCTTCAGATAATCTCTCCCTCTCCCCATCCTCCTCGTGCTCACTCCTGCTCTGTTTCTCACTTAAATAAATAAATCTAAAAAAAAAAAAAAATGTTAAAGAGGCAATGAACATTAGTTTCATTCCATGCGAATAGGTTAGGTAATGACAACTTAGAAGGAAAAAGTGGTTGCTTTCCCAGACTTCAGGGCTCAGTAGTATTTTTCATTGGTTCCCTTTAAAAAAGTGATCCACCCAAAAAGGCACATATCGTTTCATGAGGATTGTTTTTTGGTTTTCCATATACATAGTCAAGATAATTTTCAAAGCATGTGGCATAATCTGCACTTGGTATGCAGCAGAAAATACCACAAGCCATGGTGCTCATCAAAGTATATAATCTTGAACGTTTTGGTTTTGGTTCGAAGTGAAAAGTTCATCTGAAAGTAAATACCAACGATGTGGTTAAAGGAACAGGTAGCCCAGCCACCTTTCTGAGAATTTTGAAGTCTAAACTTCGACTGTCAGACCATTGGAAGGCTACATGCTTGGACCACACTTGATCTTAGCCAAAAGGCAGAGAAGCAATTGTGTGCTAGGATCATATTAATTTAACCCTTTACAGAATTTCCTTTATTGAATTTTGTTCTAAGTTTAAATTATTTAACACAAAAAACCATGCCTGGTATTCCACGAGTGTCCATTGGATTAAATCTACTTTGGGAATTTGGTTTGACACTCCTGGCAACTTGATGTTCTCTGAATAAAGTAAGAAGGTTTTTTTTGGATCCCAGGCTGGAAAAAAGTATCTTCTCTGGAAAACTAAGGAATGTATTCCTCAGCTCAGACATTATTATTGGCTCACTTTTGTCTACCAACATCTCAGTGTGGCATCTAAGACCCTTCACCTCATTGTCTTTTCAAACCTGTTTTACCTGTCCCACAGTCTTTATTCCAGGCAAATGGAACAACCATTCTTTCCTCTGGGAATGCTTTCCCCTACTCCTAGCTCTTTCTCCCTTTGAGAAAATCTACTCTTTCTTCAGAGTTCATCTTAAATCTCATTCTGTAGGAAGGCTTTAGAATCACCATAACTGGATGGATTGCATGGGATAGTAGCGAGAATATGGTCTCTCAGACCTCAGGTAGAGCTCTTGTCTGTTCACTTTTGTGATTTAGGAAGAAGTAATTTCCCAAGTCTTAACTTCCTTAATTACCAAAGAAACCTAACACTTGACATACATGGAAAGTTCCTGACATACCCTCGGCATTCTACAACTAGTAATTTCCATTGAATGTATGGTCCCCTGCAAGACCTACAGCCTTGTATATTCTATGTATTATGGTCTTGGTGTACTGTTTGTTAATTTAATCTTGTCTATTATATGGTGAGCACCTTAAGGCCATGTATGTAGTATAGTGGGTAGGAGCTTAGCCTCTAGAGATAAATCATCTGAGATCATATCACAATACTATTATTCACTAGTTATACATTTGGAAAAATTACTTAACCTTTCTGTGTTTCAGCTATAAACTGAGACTAATACCTCAGAAAGCTGTTGAGAAGATTAAATGAGTCAATATTTAATGGACACAGGAGTATTAGGTATATGGTAAGCTTTGAATAACTTTAACATGTAACTATTTGTACTCCCAACTTCTCCAAATATTGAATATAGTATTGCTTCTGTTAGCATTTAGTAAATCTTGGAGGACTGTTGAGGCCCTTCAGTTTGTCTCTGTTTGTCTTTCTTTTCCCCTATTCTTAAACTAAGCTACTTTTATCTATATTATTTCATTATAGGAAATATATTTATTTCATTATTATTTATATATATATATATATTCAATATATTTATTCATTATTATTTCATTAAAGGAAAACATTTATGGAAAAGAAGTGATTCTGGTGAAGATAAAGGTAAAAGTAAGAGAAAAATAAGACTGAGATATGGAATTTGGAATCTGGTAAGAACTTTAGAGATGACTATCCAACTCTTTATTTTACAAAGGAGTAAAATGAAATCCAAAGATATGAAATAATCCACCCAAGGTCTCACAGTTTTCTACTTCCAAAGCAGTTATGAATAATGGATAAGACGAAGTATTTATCTTTTCTTCTTAAGGCTATTACTCTAAAGTTGAAACAGGAGATAAAGAGGTTAAAAATGTGTGAAATAAAAATAAACTGCAACACAGTTCATTCTCAGCAGTGACATCATGGAAAAGTTAGAGGTTAATGAAGTCAGGAATTTGAGTTATGGCTCTAACCCTTAATAACTCTGCAATTCTGGGCAAGTTGTTAACCTTTCTCTGCTTTAGTTGATATATTTATGAGTAATTGGAAATAGGATTATAATATCTGCTTTGTCAATGTATAGACTAAATGAGGTTATAGTAAGGTCTTTAAAAAATTGAAACTGTGTAAAAGTTCATAGCACATTTATGGGAAAACTTCATAGGACAATTACAGGAAAGCTCCTTAACTCATGAGCTGTTTGACTAAGGGGCAACAAATTTACCTGTCTGAGATTAAGATCTAACCTTTCATATGCTGTCTAGTGCTCTTTTCCAAATAACACAATACAAAAGTACCCTATTTTTGAATCATGTATGAAGCATGGTATCTGCTAACATAAAAAATGTGATTGCTATAACTCATCTATTTAAAATTCTACAATTTTATTCATTTAAGTTAAGGAAAAGGCAGTAATGGTCAGGCACCTGCTTTTCACATTTCTTTTGCTTAATAACACTAAAGAGGAAGTTGAAGAAGTAATCTAACTTCTAGCAATGTATTGTTTAATCATTCATTTCATTAACCAAATGTTTAACGAGTGCGTGTGACAGAGGACAAAATTCTCATTCCTGCCGTCTTATATTTTAAAGCCTAGTAAATTTAGACAGATATTGAATAGGTAGTCACAAGAGGAAATGAATAAATTACAAGTAATGACAGCTTTAAGAGCTGTTTTAAGAAGTGCCATTAAATGAGAGACTAAATTGGGTGGTTTCTTCACAACTTTAGGGATTAATGTATTAAGAAAGAAGTGAAATTAACATCACTTGTTACAGTCCAGAGACTCCTTCTACTCAATTCTTAAAATCGACTTATTTTCAACCACTGATATTTTGTTTTTCTTTAAAAATACCCAAGCAGCTCGGATATCTGATAGCTAAGAACTTCCTGATAACAGAAAAATTTGCTTCTTGCTCACCTATGGTAAGTAATGACTATTTCTACTTAAACACCATGATGGAGACTTACCAGGAGAGTTATTTTTTTCTTGGTTATCTTGATTATATGTTGACATTTGGTTTATGCAAAAGCAGGAGAAAGAAGATACAGAAAAATACTTTTCAGAAGAGCCTGGTATTTTGAAATAGAAATAATGAATTTCTTAAATGCTGACAACCATGATACACAGAACATCTTCACAAGATGCCATTTGTCTGTCTTTCTACTCCTTTCAAGAATCTTTATCTGGTTGATAAAATAAGAATGAAGAATAGTGATCACTCCCCCTTCAGCCTAGAATCTACTCACTTCAGTCCAAGTCCATAGTTGAAAAATCTTACCCAACATCAGATTCACACTGCTGTCTCCCTAGATGTTCTTTATTTCTGGAGGTAAGATAACCAGAGGTCTGTTCTACTTTTTATCCTAGGGTTGAGAAAAATCAGGCTTTTGCTTTGTAGGTGTCTCTTATTAACTTTGTCTGTAGCAGTGGTTCTAACTAGTCACCAACATTCCTCAGGGACAACACATGCTAATGTAAAATGTAGGGTTTGCAAAAATAAGTGAGGGAAGAGTGGCTTCATGCCCGGGACACGTGAGGTCATGATGGATGCTATGCTCTAGTGCGATTGTCTTTGAGGATGTCGGGTATAAGTTTTCTCACCACCCTTCCTTTCTCTGCCTTTCCCATAGGTCTCTCTCTTCCCTGCATCCATTTCAGCATTTGTGTTAACAGCCACTGTATGAGAACTTCTGCTCCACTGAATTGCCTCTCCCCTCTTGTCATTTCAATGTGCTTGCCCTAAATACCTTGTATTCCTCCAACTTTGACTTCTTTATCTACCAGAAATTAGGCCAGAAGCTCATTAGCCTTTCACCTTATCCTGAGGCACATGGCGTTCCCTCTACTGTGAAGGCATTGGAGTCCATCTCCCCTAGGAAGAGCACCTCTTCCATTCAACCAACTGAGCCACCCAGGCGTCCCAAGCACCTCTCCCATTCGAAGTGATGCCTGGAAGCAGAGCTTATCTTTCCCTCTGACAGCTGAGGAGATTTTTTTTTTTTCCCCCTCACCTCAACGTTTCCAGGTTTTCTCTTTTCACGTCCAACTCCTGGCTTCTCCTTCACAGGGTCCTCCTTGTTGAATGAGCTGAAATAAAACAGCTGGAGCTCACACCGCAGGATCCCTGCTCATAAATCCATTTATAACTGGGCTTTAATTTGTGGCAGTATGTTTTTCCTCCGCTCTTTGGGAATTTTCAAACATGGAAAAAGTTGAACAGTACAATGAACACTCCTACACTCATCCCCAGAGAACTTTTCTGAGCTGCTCTTTTGTATTGCTCTCCGGATTTTCCATTCTCTTTGATTTATGTAGATGACTAGGCCATTCATATTTTCTAGCAGGGTGGAAGCAAAAGTCTTTAGAAATGTGCTGCCCAATGAAGTAGCCACTAGCCGCACGAGGCTGTTTAAATTTAAATAGTTAACATTGGATACTACATCAAAAACTAATGATGGGCAATATGTTGACTAACTGAGCATAATAAGAAAAATAAAAATAAAAAATAAAATAAATATATATGTGGAAGAAAAAGAAACTGATAATGGATGAGCTAAAATCTGTAAGTGAATTGTAATACATATTTGAACAGTGTATACAGAAAAGTAGAACCCATTAACAGGGTACTTCTTGGGGAGTTGGGGATAGGGATTGAGAAAACAATTGCATTTTCTGCATTACACACATCTAAATGAAATGTATTTAAATAAGGTTTTTAAATGTCAGAGAAAAAATTTAAAAAATAAATTTGCATAGGTAAAATGATTAAATTTTATTATTTTATTCTTTATTAAATCAAATTCTTCCATTGCTCAGGACACATTTCAGATGCTCAGGAGCCAAGTGTGTAGAGGACAGCACAGAGAGAGGATAATTTCGTCATCTCAGGAAATTCAATTTTACAGCATGTCAGAAGACTTTGGGATCTTTCATAAAGTAAAAGATCTTTTATAAAGGATCTGGGCTTCTTGGTGGGTAGAAGGGGTCAGAGAAGTGCCACTCAGGGAAGAAAACGAGGAGCCCTTTCCAGAAACAGAGACAGAAACAAAAATGAATAGGATCCTATAATTTCAGGCATCTAATCTGCCTCTAATCTGTGGCAGTGCACCCGGAGGGAGAGGAATTTCAGATACATGGTGGCATGGTGTACCCAGGAGAGTTGATTCTCTAATACTGACCTCTATAATACTGACCACTTGGGTTTGGACAATAAGGATGTCATCAGACTCTCTTGGACTGGAGGGTCAAGAAACTTCTCCCATTTTTCTGAACACCATATGAGCCTCTTGGATTCTGGTTGAGTCCTGGCTGAGGAGGTTGTTAATAATGAGTGGAATTCATTTCCTGGCAATCCAATGGACTTGGATTGGATTTTATTAGCTGTAAAGGAGGAAAAAGAAACAAGAATTTTCGGCATACCTGTGAATTTGGGGACTGAATTTCAAGCCCGCTAAAAATAGTGAACATTGTCTTTGGTAATTATTTGAAACATGTACATGTATTTGAGTAGTGTGTGGGTTTTTGGCCACTGGGGGACATTGTTGCCTCATGCATAAGACAAACAGCGGTTCTCAAGCTTGAGCATACATCCTAATTACCTGGAGGGCTTGTTCAAACCCAAATTGCTAGGTTGCCACCTGCGAAAGTTCTAGTTTAATTTGGGGGTGGGGGGTTCAAAAATATTAATTTCTAACACATTCTCACATGATTGCTGAGGCTCCTGGTCTGAGAACCACGCTTTGAAACCTACTGTTTTACTAAAAGTTGTAAAATATGACATTAAGACTACTTATCGAGCACACTTGTTTCATCATTAGGGTATTATAATGGACACAGAGAAGAATCTGGATGCTATACTAATATCTGGCCTTTAGTCTAGCATATGAATGTTGGGTGGTGTTTCAATAGTTAGTAAGAGCACTTTAGGAAGTCGTAGTTTCTATACAGTTGAAGTTCATAGTTCAAAGGATGGAATGAAGTCTAAGACCAAAAATCTTCATGGCTTCTGAAACTTAAGTAGCTTAGGTCTAGACAAAACTTGACCTCCAAGTTATTGGTTTAGAAGATGCCTCAAGATGTGTAGCTAAATATAACAGACGCTAAAACTTGATAATTTATTTCCCCACAATAACTCAGACAGTGTTAAGGAGACTAGATTTGGCAGGATAATCTAGGGTGAGGTTCTGTTTCAGAGTTGTGTTGGAGACTGAGACATAAGCTTTCTCATGAAATACAGCCTTCCAAAGCAGAGAGCAAATCATTTTTCATGGGTTCCCAACAACTGGTAGCCTTTCTATAATGTATCTTTTTCTCCTCCAGATAGTTATTCTAGCAAAATCAATGTGTAGATAGCAGCTATCCCTTCTCTCCAAAAATCCTTTGTATGCTGTCTTAAGAGCCTAGAAAATTAATTTAAAGTTTACTTGATAACTACCATGTTAATTACAATAGTTTATTGTTTTATGCTGCCAGAATTGTTTTATTCTCAGAAAAATAATGTTTTGAAACTAGAATGCACCTTAAAAATTCATGTCTTTTCAAACTCTGCATTTTGTAAATAAGATTCTAATGTTCAGAAAAGTTAAAGGATAAGTTCAAGCTGTTATAGATTTTTATTAGAAGAACAGAATTTCTAGTCTTCTAGAAGAGTGGTTGACAAACAATAGCTTGGGAAGTTTGAAAGGTTTAAGTAAAGGTTTAGATCTAATGTTACATGTAGTAATAAATTATGAAAAAATAAACCAAGTTTTAACAATATTTGTCTTTGGTCTTCTCATTTTCTACTATGTAAATTTTATAGGCTTAATTTTGTTCTAGTAATCATGTTTCGTTATTGTAATGAAAAATGGAGATAATTCCTGTATCAGAAATAAATGTGGCACTACTTTTCAATATTTTAAAAGAAAAACTGCATTGCTCAAGGAGATAGCTTATTTTAAGTATAATTGTTCAAAGATAATTGAATTAAATTATGTTATTTAATTATCATTCACAGATTCAGTTCCTATACAATAGGAACTGGATAGCATCATCTAGGCTTGTAGCATTTGCAATAACTCCTCATTTTCATTCTCAAGTAGATATTTTCTTTGAATAATAATGTGATGATATGTACCTTCTGTCATCTAAAATATGGCATTGTTAAGCATGCTGCTTTGTGTTGATTTTACTACAAAAAAATATATTATTGACTTTATGGTTTTGATCCTAAATTCCAAGATATTGTGAGAAAAGTCTTCAGTTTTCAATATCTATCCAAGTTGGTAGGTTTTTAATTTATTTAACTTTTAAAAAAATACAGTGCTGGCACTATTCTATACCATGTGAGATGACCGTGGTTCCTGTCCTTAGAGGTCTTTGGTTGTAGAACTGTTTATCCTGGAAGAGATGCTGGGAGATGAAAAATTAAAGAGCATCCTTTGAAGGTTCCTGCTTCAAGGAGAAGCACCTATACCTAACCCAACTGTCTAATGTGAACATGGAAAATGTGAATATCTTTGACCTATTTCAGAAATCTATCCAACAGAAATACTAACGGATCTCACAAAAATACTGGAATAAAGATACTCATTACAGTCTTGTTAGCTACAAAGAAAACTTGAAAAAATCTAAATGTGCATCAAGAAGTGATCCATTAATTAAATCTATAGAATGGAAGGCTATGCACCATTTAAGAAGAATGAGGTAGATTTAAATTTTTAAATCTTATTTACTTATTTATTTATTTAGGGCACCTGGGTGGCTCAGTTGTTAAGTGTCTGTCTTCAGCTCAGGTCATGATCCCAGTGTCCTGGGATGGAGTTGCATGTCAGGCTCCCCACTCTGCAGGAAGCTTGCTTTTCCCTCCCCCACTCCCCTGCTTGTGTTCCCTCTCTCGCTGTCTCTCTCTCTCTCAAATAAATAAATAAAATCTTAAAATTTTTAAAAAAGATTTATTTATTTATTTGAGAGAGAGAGTGCATATGTGAGTTGGGGGGAAGGCAGAGGGAGAGGGAGAAAGAGTCCCAAGTAGACCCCCCACTGAGCTCAGAGCCTGATGTTGGGGTTCCATATCTCACTGCCCTGAGATGAAGACCTGAGCCAAAATCAAGAGTAAGGTGTTAAACCGACTAAGCCACCGAGGTACCCCAAGAATGAGGTAGATTTATATGTGCCAATCAAAAATATGCCCAGAATATATTAATTAAAAGGACAAATTGCAGAACAGTGTGATATGTATACAACATGATATGTTTACAATAATTTGTATACAAAAATGCTCAGAATGTTACTCAAGAAACTATTCAAAAAAGAGAGTGAAAAAATAAGCTTATATACCTTTCTGTCCCGTTTTAGTTAAAAAAATAAAAGGCATTTGTTTTGTTTTCACAGCCCAAATAACAACAAACAAAACCACAGCACACTTCAATAAAGGTTGCAAAGACCAGTAGGTGCTAGTCCCGATCCCTATCATAATTTTTAATTCTCATGTTTATCATAGGAGGCTATTTGAATAGAAAAAGTGTTCCATAGTCCTAAAATATTAGAACGGTCATTGGCCAAAAGTTAGTCTTCCCTCTGTGATCTCTCTTGGTATTGGTAGTCTGTATCAATAAATGACCACTTGTGGTTTAGATTGTCCTTTACCAATAAACCATGACCCAATTGCCAAATTCTTTACCCCAGTGCTCAGCTGGTTTCCCCAGGGGAGAAAGGGGCATCTTTCCTAATTTTCACAAAGGTCTGTGTGAGCTAATTTTGTGTCCTTGATGTTAGAATTTATCATACATGCCGAAGATTAACTATTTTGTTCTGCTTATACATCGCAGATTGCTGGGAAGTCTTTGGGCACCTCAAAGTATCATACTGAATCAGACTCTAACTTGAGGGTGATCTGTGGTGACGCCAGCAGCTCCTGACCATTAAATATTTTATTGGTACTATCACCCACTAATGATGAGTTTCTGAAGTCCCTGAACGGTACCAGGCTGCCTACCTACCCCTCAGTGAGGGTTTCACAGACTTGTGAAATTTATGTTATGGTATGTTGTTAATCGTAAGACTCTCCTGGGGAGCTTACTATAGCTTTCTCTGGCCTCATTTTAACAGCATAACTCGACAGATATTTTTGAATCCTATTCTAGAGATTCTGACATACTTTGAGGTGACGCTTAAAACTGTATTTTAGCTATTGCCCTGATAGGTTTTTAGAATTAGATAAGTTGAAAAAAGAAGAAGAAGAAGAAGAAGAAGAAGAAGAAGAAGAAGAAGAAGAAGAAGAAGAAGAAGGAGGAGGAGGAGAAAGAAAAAAAAAAAAAGAAAAGAAAATTGCCCTAAGATTGTAGAAAGGTAAGAGAGGTTATATCTAGGCTCAGAGACTTGGAGCCACCATGTTGAAGTTATCCTTGGATTGTTTTAGACACTTAAGGTGTAATCCAGGGAGAATGCCTTGGAAATACCTAGGTTTTGGTATGGAGAAAAGAGAGTGTGTTAAAGTTGTAAGACATACCTGGATGGTATACTAGATTCATGCAATTAACTGCATACTGAATTTTATTTTAGCAAATCAGACAACCTCTGCTGTATTTGAATGATGTCCTTCCTTACTCTCCTTTTTTCTGAAGAAAACTATTTCCAGGTACTTTAACCAGTCTCCACAAACCCTATTATGCATTTCCTTACGTGTTTATATGATCACAATCTTGTAGTTACTATCTATAGTTTGCTCTGGCATTGCACCTATTTTAGGTTACCAGTCTGTATAACTCAACAGACTTTGCCCTCAGTTTAGGCAAGTGGCTGTACTTAAAATTGAGGTTGATCAAAGGCACAGTCTGTTTGCCTTTAGAAATTTGTATTTTCTATGACTGCAAGAAATACTGCTGAACAAGACATTTCTTCACCATCTTTGATGAAAGATGAGCATTAATAATGCAGGTAAGAATCAAGCCAAGTGATGTTGAAGAGGAAACAAGGTCCAGAAGCCCTAATTCCTTTTAGAGGAATAAATTTAAAATGGCAAGCTCAATAGTTCCACCATAGCAAAGAATGGGGTGAGTGTTATATAATCCTTAAATTCCAAGGAGTTAAAAATCAATTTATGAACTTGGAAATATTTATGTATATACATATCTATACCTTTATCTATGTATTTATCTAAATAAAGATCATTGAATTTGGCTAATTGTAGCCTGGCAGGAATAGGACCCAGATTTGAGAGCATTAAAGAGAGAAAGAAGGTGTTTTGGAAGAATAAGTAGGCACTGGGTGGTATTTGAATCTGTTAGAGCCACAATTTATAATGATACTATAATATATAAGAGGAAAATATCTTAGAGGGATAAATAACTCTTGAAAATAGAACTGTTTTGAGCAAAGCTAAAAATTAATTTGTTCACTTTCTAAATACCTACTGAAAACATTCTATGTGCAAAGCACTACAGAGAATAAAAGGCATTTAAAGCCAGTCTCTGCCTATCAGACATTATCTGCTGTGTGTGTTCCTGAGGTGGAAGTGGAGAGGGAGGGTGGTCGGAGGAAACAACCACATTCCAAACCACTGCATCCCTGCAGCTTAAGTGCCATATGAATGACATATATGAGATGATCTTATGTCTTGGTTTGACTGGAAGAGTCAGTGTTTATGCCTATTGCTTCTGCATAATAGTTAGTGGTCTCCCCCTCCTCCTAATAGAACTCTCAAAACTGTTTGGGTTTGGACGTGCACATCAAAATCCCATGGAAGCTCATAGGAGAGGAAATTCTCTTGCAGTGATAAGCTACAAGGGAGATATCACTGAAACCCAAAGTGGGAGCTGAGTTTCAGTAGGGAGGAAGTGAGATGAGGAAGGTCTATAAGGCTAACAGTGTCTCATCATTGCTTGCCTGTATTCTCCCAGTAGTGTCTTAAATTATGTCTCTGCTTTGTTTCCTTTTCCTTAAAGTCAAATCTTCTCTAGAATCTTCACTTCTACCTTCACTTATTGCACAAATGTCTTAATGACTCTTCATCATGATACATTGAAGCCAAAGCCCTGACATGTACTTAGAGCCATTTATTATCAGACCCCTGCTTGCCTCTTAGTTGCTGTCAATACTCCCTTTTCGGGGCACCTGGGTTGTTCAGTCCATTAAGCATCTGCCTTTGGCTTGGGTTATGATCCCATGGTCCTGGAAACCAGCTCTGTCTCATGTTCCCTGCTCAGCAGAAGAGTCTGCTTCTCCTTCTCCTTCTGTGCCCCTCCACCCTGGTTGTGCTCTCTCTCTCTCTCTCTCACTCACTCTCTCTGCCTCTCAAATAAGTAAATAAAACCTTTTTAAAAAAATACTCACTTTTCACTTTATTGTGAATGCTCTGAACGTGCCATGCCGTTTCCCATTTCCATATGTGTCTTAGTGATCAACTGGGCGGCGAACATGTGAATAGTAATTGCTATATGCTTGGAGCTATTGATCTAATAACTTCATTTGTATTAACTCATTTGATCCTCATAAAATTTTTTATTACCGCTTTACAAATGACAAAACTGAGAGGACAAAGGGTTAAGTAACTGTTCAAGGTTGTTCAGCTAGTAAGCAGTAGAGCTGATAATTGAATCCAGGCAATCTGGCTCCAGAATCTATCCCTTTAACCACTATTCTATAATATTTCTGCCCCTCAGGCTGCTCTGCTCCTCTTATTCTTCAAACCCAGGCCAGGATTCACTGTCGTAATTGTTCCTGTATCCTCCCATAAAGTTACTCATCCATCCCTGTGTATACTCCATTACGCGTACATATTTAGTTTGCTGAACTAGAAGGATAACCCACAATAACAGATACTGAGAAAGCAGGTCGACTTCTGGGTAGTTTTGTTGGTGGCTGAGAGGAATAGAATGTGTTCAGATCACTTTGGTCTTATTAAGTAGAAAGTGATAGTTGAACATGCAAGTATAAAAGACCAAAAGAAAGTTGAAATTGCAACATCAGCTCAGCAAAAAGGCTGAGGGTGTTGTATAAATACAAAAGGAGAGGAAAAGTTAATTAAATGGTAAAGGCAAAGATTCTAAAATGTAGGAAGAGATAAAAAATAGTTTTATGGAAGGCAAAGGAAGATGCAGTTCAATAAAGGAAGTGTTGATGATGATCAACACCAAATTCTAATAATCTGTCAAGTATAATAACGACTAAATAAAGATCATTGAATTTGGCTAATTGTAGCCTTGGCAGGACTAGGACCCAGATCTGAGAGCATTAAAGAGAGAAAGAAGGCATTTTGGAAGAGTAAGTATCAGCACTGGGTGGTATTTGAATCTGTTAGAGCCACAATTTCTATCAAACAGCTTGATGAAGAAAGATAAAGCCTATATCTTAATGCTTTTCCAAAACATCCGCCCCCCCCCCACGCATACATTTTGGCAACTTTAGCACAGGATAGTGAATTCATTAATATCTTAATGAGCAAATTAAACTTTCTATAATAATACATTTTTTCATGAAAAATTTACACTTAAAATACAACTTCCTGTAAGTAATAAGAAGATATTTACAAATGACATATCCAATAAAGGGTTGGTATCCAAAATATATAAAGGACTTATAAAACTCAACACCCCAAAAATACATAATCCAGTTAAAAATGGGCAGAAAACAGGGCACCTGGGTTGCTCAGTTGATTAAGCGACTGCCTTTGGCTCAGGTTGTGATCCGGGAGTCCTGAGATCAAGTCCCACCTCAGGCTCCCTGTGCTCTGTGGGAGCCTACTTCTCCTTCTCCCTCTGCCTGATACTCCCCCTACTAGTGTGTGCTCTCCTCTCTCTCTCTCTGTCTCTGTAAAATAAATTTTTTTAAATGGGCAGAAAACTTGAGGAGACATTTTTCCAAAGATATCCAGATGACCAACAGACATGTGAAAAGATGCTCAACATCACTCATCATCAGAGAAATACAAATCAAAACTATAACGAGGTATACCCCCACACTTGTTAGAATGGCTCAAATTAACCCAACAGGTTTTGACAAGGATATGGAGAAAGGGAAACCCTCTTATCCTATTGATAGGAATGAAAACTGGTACTGGAAGACATGGAAGTTCCTCAAAAAATTAAAAATAGAATTACCCCAGGAATTGCACTACTAGGTATTTACTCAAAGGACACAAAAATATTAATTCAAAGATATACATGCACTTCAATGTTTATAGCAGCATTATTAACAATAGCAAAATTATGGAAAGAGCACAAATGTCCCTCAACTGATGAATGGATAAAGAAGGTGAGATATATTCGTATAATGGATTATTACTCAGCCATAAAAAAGAATGAAATCTTGCCATTTGCAACAACATGGATGGAGCTAGAGAGGTTATGCTAAATAAGTCGGAGAAAGACAAATACCATACAATTTCACTCACACATAGACTTTAAGAAACTAAACAAATGGACATGGGGGAAAAGGGAGGCAAACCAAGAAACAAACTCTTAACTACAGAGAACAAACTGAGGATTACCAGAGGGGAGGTGGGTGGGTGGGGGATGGGTTAAATAGGTGATGGGAATTAAGGAGAGCACTTGTGATGAGGACCAGGTGTTGTATGTCTGTGTTGAGTCACTAAATTGTACATCTGAAACTACTATTACACTACATGTTAACTACCTGGAATTTAAATAAAAACTTGGAGGAAAAAAAAAAACTTTTTGGTCTCTATCCCTTATACATAAAGGCTACATTCCTAGAAAACAAAACAAACAAAATGCAACAGTTAACAGTTGAATAGTTCCGTGGATGTCTTTCCCTTCTAAGTAAGAATTAAATAGAGAAGATGTAATTCATGATAACCTGAAACAGAATATGTACATCTTTGCTCCATGTGGGTAATGTTCTTTGTTCCTGTAACTATGTTTTGTAAGTATTTTCATCTTTTCCTCATAATTTATTGATAAAAGTCAGCAAGACACATTGAAAACTCAATGTGCTTATGTCAACAAGATTTTTTTAAAAGTAATCTCTACACCCAACATAGGGTTCAAACTTACAGCCCTGAGATCAAGAGTCATATGCTCTACCAACTGGGCCAGCCAGGTGCCCCCAACAAGATTATTCACAGCCAAGTTTTCTCATCAACATGACTGGGACCTGTATTTATTTATTTATTTATTTATTTATTTAAATTTTGGAGACGTTGAGAGAGGTTAGGACTAGCAGGCACTTTTTTTTTTTTTTTAAGGTTTTATTTGTCTATTTATTTGACAGACAGATCACACGTTGTCAGAGAGGCAGGCAGAGAGAGAGAGAGGGAAGCAGGCTCCCTGCTGAGCAGAGAGCCCAATTCGGGGTTCGATCCCAAGACCCTGGGATCATGATCTGAGCCAAGGCAGTGGCTTTAACCCACTAAGCCACCCAGGTGCCCCTGTATTTCATTTAATTTTAGGTAAGAGTGAAGGTGTTGAGTACAGAACCCTGATTTCAGAAGGAATCAATTAAAGGAATGAGATAATGTGACAGTGCGTAAAGACGCATCAGATTTGAGCAAAGTTAGTTTTCAAGATCAGAAGAATCAGTTTTGAAAGTGCAAAACCTGACAGAAAGGATCAATCAAAAAAGAGAATAAAGATATGAGAGAAGGTAAATTGCTTATGGAGCAAAGTATCAGAGTGTGTAAAAATGAATGGGAAGAAATTATCTTCAGACAGGTGAAGGAAGGGAAGAAAGAAGGAAGGGGAAAGGAAGGAAAGCAAAGACAAGGAGCAAAGAAGGGAATTTAAGGGAAGAAAGGAAAAGGGAAGAGAAGGGAAAGGGAGGGAAGGAAGACCTTTTTCACTGGATAGGAAAGAATTTGAGGATGTTCATGACAGTGTCATCATGTTTCTTGGTGAGTAAGAGGCAGAGCTCTCTGCAAATATGAGGAGGGTTCTGAGGGGACGATAAAGCACTTGAGCAACACTGAGTATACGGTTGGCCTGCGGATTATTCAGCTGTGATGGCAAGCATTTCTTGGTGATGCAACTCCTCCAGCAACACTGAATTGCCTGGTGTATTTTCCTCCTCCAGTGCTTTTGCTGCCGCACGGATTGAATCAATGTTCATTGATAACCTCAAAGAATATTTCCATGTTCCAGGAAGAACAGTACTATCAGCTGCACCTGATTGAAGCAATAATATTTTTTGATTATAAATATTTTAATATATTCGTGGTGATTGAGAAACATTTCTTTTCTTATAATAATATGAAATTCCAGGGCACACATGATAGAATGTGCAATTACAGGACATATTTGCTGTCTTTAATACAGTTTCTATAGTTCTAAGGCGAACTTTATGGCACACACATATGAACACAAATTTATGAGGTCAGGTAGTACTTGTCTGCCCCAATGGTTCCTAGACTTTTGAATTCATGTAAAATATAAATGAGAGGAACAACACAAATTTTTAATCTGGCCAAGTAAAATATCAAATAAGTCACTATTATTTATTCTCACTGTAATTTCCTTTTTTAAAATTTGTGTACTAGAGAGAGAGAGAGAGAGTGCTTGAGTGTGAGCAAGCAGGGGGAGGGGCAGAGGGAGAGGGAAAGAGAGAATCTCAAGCAGACTCCATGCTTAGTGTAGAGTCTAAGGCAGGGCTTGATCCCAGGACCCTGAGATCAAGACCTGAGTGGGAATCAAGAGTCAGGTGCTCAAATGACTGAGCCCCCCAGGTTCATAGTTAATTTCTAAAAAAAAAAAAAAAAATTTAACATAAAAATGATTTTAGTGTTTGAAAATAGTATGAAAGACACAATTTTACAATATGATCTTTAAATTTAATATATTAAGCTTTATAAATATTTATGACATTATTCTTAATTTTCTGGCTTACCTCTTGACATATGAAAACCTTGTCATGCGGGTGCTGGTCTGTGGAACTGTGTTTGGGCTATTAATTTATACCTACAATGCCTTGGTTCCAGCTCAGATCGCCAATAGGCCACTTTCTCTTATGATATGGATAAAATCACCAGAGTTTAGATCATAAAGCTCTGATTTAGGTATGTCTAGTTTCAAATACAGATGTCTTAACCATTAGGTCATATATTTCTTTTAAAGTCTTTTTTTTGAAAATATAAGGATTATCATAAAGGGCAAGAAATGTATTCAATTAAGTGACATCAGAAAGACGACTTCCAGGAAAAAAAAAAATTGTAGTTAGAATACAGTGTTCATTGAAGTAATTAGAGGTAGGATTTCTAATTTTGAGGGTCAAAATCAATTCTAGGACACAAAAAACAAATAATAGAGTGAACACACATACATACACACTTCAATAACTCAACAGGAACAAAAAACTCCTCCTTTCCCCAAAGATATACCACAGCTATTTCTATATCTATCTATATATTAAATATACACATACACATATAATTCATTTTCCTTTGAACACATTTTGAGAGTGAGTTGCAGATATCATCCTATTCACCCTCAAATACTTTAGTGTGCATTTTCCAAGAAGAAGGACATTACTTATAGTTGTGTAGTAACTGCATTAGACTTAAAAAATGAGAAAAATCAACTTTCATAATACTAATAATTAACCAACAGTCCATATTCAAACTTAGTTTCCCCAACAATATCCATAATCAATGTTATTCTTCCAATCTAGTATCCAATACAGAATCACAGATTGTGTTTAGTTCTCATAGCTCTTCAACCTCAGGCAGTTCCTGACCTTTCTTTGTTTTTCATGACCTTAACATTTTGAAGAACTCAATTCAATTATTTTTTCAGAATGTCCTCAATTTGATTTTCCTTATCACTAAGCTATTTCTGGATATTAAGAAGGGATGTATCTTTTTCAGTATAGTTGGCCCTGTAATTGATGAAATACTTGAAAGTAGTATCTTCTAGGTTTCTCCACTGTAACCTCTTCTTAAAAATTTTTAATTAATGAAAAAGAGATACTTTGAGACAATGTAATTTTCTAATTCCCCGTCAAACTTTCATTCATGAGTTACTGTTTGTTATTCTTGCATGAATCAGTTGTCATTATCACAGTTGCCAAATGGTGATTTTCTAACTTCAGTATTTCTCCTATACTTGTTAGTTGACTTTCATCTGTAAGAAAGAGATTTTGCTTTTTTCCATTTATTTATATCAGTGTATACTTATGGATTCTTATTTTACTAAATAAGTTATAATTCACTAATATCATTATTTATTTTGATTCTCAAATTTCCCCTGATTTGGACAGTGGGAACCCCCTTTAAGATAGGGTCTTTGTTCCACTGATGTGATACATTATTCCTTGAGCATTATATTACTTTCTGGCATGACAAATATTGTGCAAAATAATCAAAAGGAATACGGTAATTTATGGTTATGTTTCACCAGTACTTTTTATATTTGGAAAAAATACCAGTAAGTGTGGTGTGGATGTGGTCTGTAAAAAAAAAAAAATCTATAGAGATTCTCTTATAATCCTTATTTGTGTTGGTTGGAAACAGGAAGTTATTTTCAGCCACTATAAATCAGAATTAATTGTCATGCTATTATGAAGAGATAAATCAGAAAGTGTAGAAGAATAGGAGAAGCACTGTGCATGAGTGCTTCCTTCCCCATCAAGGCCGTGTCCCCCCTTCTAGCTTCATAATAGAGATTGTACTACCTGATGACAAGTGAAGGCTTTCCTTTCCTTATACATTTAGATAAGTTTTTTAGACTGTCAGTCTTACTGTTGGGACCACTATGGCAACCTTTCTGGCAAAATAAAATGATCTCCAAGAATGGAATTCTTTGCTTGACTTTGTTGTAGTTCCCCCCAATTCCTGTTCCTTCATCTACCATAGCCAGTTAGATTGAGTGTCTAAGCTGACCTACAGGAAATGTTTGTCTTTGGTCTCATTTTGTAAGTTATGTAATTACTGTGTCATCCGGACAAGAGATAGATGAAACAATGTTTTCATGAAGGGACCATTTGAAAGGATGTTGGCAAGTTGGGTGGAAAGCTACCAGGAATAGGGAAGTCCAGCCCCAGGTCTAAAGGAACGAGTAGGGGAGTGATGACCAGACTTCCAAGTAGCTTTTGGTTGTAGAATGGGATTGTCTGACCCAAAGTATAACTTCATGTTGCTGAATGTACCCTTGCCAACTGAGAGCAGCTCAAAAAAGAAGAATCTGAGGAATAAATACCCAAGTTCACTCTCTCCCACTGGTGTTTTCTTTGCTGGTGCTTCCCAGTTGGGAGCCAGAGGGTAATGGAGCTCAGTGATGCAATACACAAAATCACCCTCCCACTGAGCAGGATGGAGAAGCATGGAGCATGGTTCTAGAGAAGCAAACAAATACCCACAAGGTAACTTCTAACTTTGTAAATATAGATTTAAGGGCTTTGTTTTGAACCTCAAAGGGCCATCCACCATTGCTCTGGCTCCCATACTATTTTTCCACCTAAAGCCACCAAGTTTATGCTCTGGTATCAGTTCTAGCAGAGCTCACACCCTACTTCTTGTAGCCCCTGGAAGGTCATTCCTCCTAGTCCCATTTCTATGTCAGGTTTTCTTACTATCAGCTCAGGTAGACCCGTTTGTGTGTGTACTTTCCTTTCTCCCCCAACTTGTAGAATAAGATAGCTTCATCTTCTCATAAAATTCTTTTAACAAAAAGTAACTGGGCAAACAATAAAATAAAAAATGTAATCTTTATTAGTTTTGCACATTTTTAGTGTTTGTTAGCATCATTTAGGGTAATAGTAGCATTTTCCAGCATGCAGTTCACGAATACAGTTTATCTAAGTAATTTTAAGAAAAAGAGGAGCCTATGGTTTGCTTCTGTAAGAAACACAAAATATCCTGATGTAATTGTCTATTTAAGTTTACTATTCTCTGTTCTTGTGGGAAAAAAACTGCAGAACTCGCATTATATTTAGAGCAATCTAGAGCAGCATGACTCCAAAGAAATGAAAACATAAACAAAAGTTAGAAAGAAAAGGACAAAAATGAAAAATAAGCATTACCTTCAATTAGCTTGCGCAGGCACTACCAAAAATGTAAATAAAATTTTATACCCTTTTCCAATTGCAGAGCATAATTTGGATGTGACTCGTGAACCTATTTTGCCCCTTATAAGGGGGAAATTGTGAAATAAGCTAGAATTAGCAAATGTAATAAAAAAGCAGAAATCTACAACTACCCAGTCTTGTTTTCTTTTCTTATTTAGCAAATGTCTTCCATGAAAAAGTATTATGGACAGAAAGTAAGAAAAGTGACTGTGATATCAACCCGAAGATAATTTCCTCTTCATATTTACATACATAATGCTGTAAAATAAAATAAAATGACTTTGTACAGTATTTATATTTGCTTATAAAATTCTAAACACATTTTTTAACAGGTTAAGCAGTGTTTGTTGTTGTTTTTTTAAACATGTCTGTACAGTCTGGCTATACACCATATGTTATTCACTTAAAATTTAAAAATAACCAAAAAGCTATTAAAGTGCTGCAAACTATTGCTTAATGACTTAAAGAAATGAGATCTGCTGAACAATTTCCTTGTCTTTACCACTGACATATGGTTTCTCATAAATGAGATTCTGAGCAGTGGGAGAAAGCAGATACAGCAGCATGGTAATAGAAACATGCACTGATAGCATCCAGTCTATCTATAATGGTACAGAATACATTATATTACCTGTGTAAAGCTTGCACTCTACATTTCTTGTGGTACATATTTGATGCAATAAATACTGTGCTTAGGTCATTATTTGTTTGCCCAAACGTGCACCACAGGATAAAATGACTATTTACATAATAAATAGCATTTCATTAACATATACAGTTGTCAACCTTGCTGAGCTGAAGATGGCTAACCAAAGTGCAGGATTAAGCAGAAATTTATAAAGGGTTCTTTTGGTCATTTCAGTCTTCAGGAGAGAAGCAATGCTCATTTCTCAGTTGTTATTGTTTTTTGATTTGTTTTGTTTTGTTTTTTAAATATAATAAACAGAAACACAACATTTATGACTCCAGACAGTTGAAGGAAGTTTGCACCTGCTAAGATTTAATGGCCTACCCCCCAATAATGATCTACTTGGTCTGGGGGCTGGATTTGACAAAACAAGATCAGCAAAGCACCTCCAATTATCACCCAATTACCCCTCCCAGAAACATGGATGGAATTTAAGAACTCATTGTTTTCCTTGTGACTTTTTTTTCATGCATGGTCTCTAAGTGCAGCATGCCCTCATGCAAACCACGCCTTTGTGCAGATGGGAGGCCGTGTGATTGCGCTAACCCCCAGTGGCATACCTGTTGAAGAGGCCCTTTGTCTATTTCACAACAGAAACCCCATTTACAAAAATAGTCACATATAATAAACAACGTATGGATTAAAAAAAAGATGAATCCCCTAACAGATTTTGTAAAAATGTGACAAATGTGGCAGTTGAAATGCAAAGAGTGGATACTATTACTACACTAAAGTGTTTCGTGTTAAACAACTCCCAAATTATAGGTGTGCACCCCTTTGAACTGGTCCCTACAGTCTGAGTAGCCATTTTGTCTCTGTCTTCAGCAGTGTCAGCTGGTAGTGAGAACAGTAACCTCCTGTCGAGGTCGTCTCCCCTTTACACAGAGTCACAGTTTTCTGACAAGGGGTCACTGTCTTAGTGTAGGCACTGACCTTGAGTAGATTTGTGTAAAAACAGTCAGTTTGGCATTGACCTCCTCAAGGAGTCCTGTTGACAAAAATACATCACGTTCACAGGCTGTAAACAATTTGCCACCCAATTATTCTTATTTGTTTCCATTTATTTCCCTTTGGCTTTTTCATCTTTGCCTTCTTGCTCGTGTTTTTCCACGATTGGCTTTGTTACCCGATCATAAGAAGGTGGACAAGCTGCTGTGGACATGGTCAGGTCAGTTTTCTCCGTAATTGAGTTTTCATTTATTCTGTCAATGATCATGTCTTCTTTCACAAGAAGATTAGCCCCACCTTTGATTTTATTTTTATTATATGTAAATGAAGCTTGTTTTACAGTTCGCTTTAAGAGGTGGCGCCTGTAAGCACGCTGAATAATAACGGCAGACACCTCCTCTTGTTTTCGTTTTAAAGTCGTAGTTATTGGCTGATAAGAGACCTTTGATGGGTTGGAAGCCATAAAGCGCTCTTCCATCTGTATTCGGAGAGCATCCATCTCTCCACTCTCTCCCAGAACCCGCTTTGTAAAAGCAAATAAGATGTCAAGACAATGGATTCGGTCACCACTGACCATGGGCAAATCCATGGCAATGAGCTGAAGTTTGTTCGGTTGTGGCAGATTAAGGGGAGGTTCGAGAGCGGCTGCAAACTGAGATAGTTTTTCAAATTCCATGAACTGGGTGGCATCAGGATCAAACTTCTCCCAAACCTCATAGAACATCTCGAAGTCATCCTCACTCAGGGGCTCTGCACTTTCTTCTGTAGCAACACTGAAGTTCTCCAGGATGACAGCAATGTACATGTTCACCACAACCAGAAATGATATGATGATGTAACTCACAAAAAAGAAAATCCCTACTGAGGGGTTCCCACAGTCTCCCTTAACTGAGCTTCCAGGGTTTACTTTATTAGGATCGCAATCTGGTGGTTTACTGTTGAGAATAGGTGCCAGCAATCCGTCCCAGCCAGCGGAGGTGGTAATTTGGAACAGGCAGATCATGCTGTTGCCAAAGGTCTCAAAGTTGAACATGTCATCAATTCCAACTTCCCTCTTAACATAGGCAAAGTTGGACATTCCAAAGATGGCGTAGATGAACATGACCAGGAAGAGCAGGAGGCCGATGTTAAACAAGGCAGGAAGGGACATCATCAGAGCAAAGAGCAACGTGCGGATCCCCTTGGCCCCTTTGATCAGACGCAAGATTCGTCCAATCCTGGCCAGCCGGATCACTCGGAACAGGGTAGGGGACACAAAGTATTTTTCTATCAGTTCAGCCAGAAACATGCCTGTGGATAAAAAATGAGAATAGCAACCACTGAAGAAGTTATCCATTAAAATAATAATTACTGTTCTGTTAAGTCTCCAACATAAAGTTAAGAGCTTGAAATTCAGTTACATAATCTTAAATTTGACATACATGTAATATATGTAACTGTCTATAATAATACTATAAATAAACCTTAATTTCAACATTCAATATTAAACTCAACTTGATGTAGACCAGACTGTGTCCTTTCTTCCTCACTGACCCCCCCTACCTCATATGTTCAAGCCCTAACTCTCCCTGGTATTTGGAGATAGGGTTTTGAAGAGATAATTAGGTTTAGATGAAGTCATGAGGGTGGGGCTCTCATGGTTGGACTGGTTCCCTTTTGAGAAGAACACTGGAGAACTTTCTCTCTCTCTCTCCCTGCCATATGAGGACATAGTGAGAAGGTAGCCATCTACCAGTCAGGAAGAGAGGTCACACCAGAAACACACAATGCTGGCAGCTTGATCTTGGACTTCTAGTTCCTAGAACTGAGAAAATAACTTTCTATTGTTTAAGCCACCCAGTCTGTAGTAATTTTTTATGGCACTCCAAGTTCAGACAATATCCAATAACAATTTTACAATACCTATTGTCTTTGAGGGATGTCTAAAGACTACCTTTAGCTTATACAAAAATCCCAAGAATAAATCTAAAAAAATAAGTTCAAAATTATGAAGTCTGTCTGAACAGCAGTGCCCAAGGATATAAGTACACATTTATATGAATACAATTTACATTTTTTTTCTGAAATTGCCTATGGAGTCCTTATCCATCTAAAGGTATCTATAATTTTTAATGCTATTTTCATCTCTCCATGAACTTGGTACTTGCCTAAGATTCCACTATAATATTATAAATACATATATATATTCTGGTATAAATTTTAGAAGGATCCAAACTGAAGCTCTTACTGGTCTCCAGTGTCTAATGTTGGTCTCTCAGCCTGCTTCTTTTAAGCCTTTTTCTCCAATTGCCCTTTAAATAATGAAATAACGATTCGCATTCTATAAAGAGTAAGTTAGTCTAAGTACGTGTGGGTGTGTGAGAGAGGAAGAGAAAGAGGAAGATAGATTGAGAGAGAGAAGAGAGGTGAATACAACCTTAGTACATTTTCCACAACTGATTACACCATAGATTGTTGTGGAAATCAAAGGCTACCTGCAACATATGGGTTAGATATAAGACCAACTTCTTCAGAGTGGGTAATGGCATGAAAATCTACCCAACAGAGGTGCCCCATATTGAATGGTAAAATGTTGACCCAATCATATTATCTGGATTAGGGAAGAATGAATACTTCAGGCCCACAGATAGACTTCATCACTTCCTTTTAATGAGATGAGCTATTGCTCATGTGATGTGCTGTACATTCCAGACTTTGAAGTAATAATAAAAAACATAATAAAATGATGTCCCATATCAACCCACCTCCCCTTGTGCATCATTACGATAGCCCCATTTCAAGGTTATCTAGAAAATCTCTACCTGATACCCTTAAAGAAACTACCAACTGTATTTGCTAACATTTTGTTCTTATCTTTATTTTCTTTTCACTCTATACCTTTATCTTGCCACCAGCTTCCACTCCTATCTACATCCTGATGGCTCTATGTCTGTATATCTGAAGTAGTGTCCCTCCTGAGTACCAGACCAAATGTCTAGTTCTCTTCTCAATAGAGGCATTTAGATGTTATACAAATTACTTAAAGTTGACATGTCACACACATTTCTATCTTAGTTAATAGATCATTCCCTATTCAAATGAATGGGAATGTACCACTAGATTCACTATAGCCTAAAATAGGTAGGCTAGGATACAATTCTACACATACAGTAAGAGCCTCATATTGTAAGAAAAATAAACACCCCTGGATGAAATACATAAAAAATTTCAGAGGCGTTATTTCTGAGTAGTGGCATGACCTCTAATTTAAACTTGACTGTACCAACTTTTACTTTTCTTTTAAGTTTTTTTTTTTTTAAGATTTTATTTATTTATTTGACAGAGATCACAAGTAGGCAGAGAGGCAGGCAGAGAGAGAGGGGCGGGGGAAGCAGCCTCCCTGCTGGGCAGAGAGCCCGATGTGGGGCTCGATCCCAGGACCCTGGGATCATGATCTGAGCTGAAAGCAGATCACCACTAAGCCACCCAGGTTCCCCCAACTTTTACTTTCTTTAAACTGAACTTAAGAGATTTTTAAAATACTTCTTACCTACAATGGAGAGAATAACAACCACAAAATCAAAAATATTCCAGCCTATGGTAAAATAATAATGGCGGAGGGAGATGAGCTTCAGCACACACTCTCCAGTGAACAGCACAATGAACACCAGGTTGATGCGTGACAAAATGTTAGTCACATAATCACTCTGGTCATCTGTTTCTACCATCATGGTGACCATGTTGAGACAGATAAGAATCATGATGCTAATGTCAAAAACTTGTCTGGTTACAAAGTCAAAGACCATTCCTTGAAATTTGTTCTGTAGGGAAACAGAAATGCTTTTAGCAACAGAGGAGTTTACCTGTACATATTAGCATCTGCGTAAGTACTTTCTGCATTGATTAACTTTCTAATATCATACATAGTAACCACTGACCCTGAATTTCATAAAAGATGGCTTGCACATTAATTTTTAAAATTTAGCTATCGAAATTTCTATTTACCAATATGTATTCCACAGAATAACAATCCCTGTCAAAGAGGATTTCTGATAAGAAATACTGCATACTACACACTTCATTCAGAGGCACAAAATGCAGATTAATATATTAAGACTATGCAAAGTTAAGAAACCTGCTTAATTTTGTTTTACCAGAATATCCTATGATCAGTCAGTCCATGCAGCTACTTCAAAACACAGTATCTATTAACATTCCATTTGTCTTATTCTCAAATAATTATTAAGGGGAGCTTGGAATTTCAAGAACACATCTATAACATATGCATTTTAAGCCTGTGTATGGCAATATTGGTGTTCTTTCACCAAACAGTCCTTGCTGCTTGACACAAAATGCTGAGCCTACACAGGAATAATCAGACCAGAATGACATTCCTTATGCTTCGATGTCAAAAATTAATGTCTCTGTCAACAATCTGTGATTCTGTTCCCCATTTCTGCCACTTTTAGTCCCTGCTGGCCATTGTCTGGCTCATTTTCCAAGGCCACTTGGGGACTCTGAGGATATCTCCTTCTTCTTCTTCTTTTTTTTTTTTTTAATTTTACTTATTTATTTGACAGACAGAGATCACAAGTAGGCAGAGTCGCAGGCAGAGAGAGGGGGGAAGCAGGCTCCCCGCTGATCAGAGAGCCCAATACGGGGTTCAATCCCAGGAACCTGGGATCATGATCTGATCTGAAGGCAAAGGCTTTAACCCACTGAGCCAACCAGGCACCCTGAAGATATCTTCTATCTTACATTTTTCCTATGCATAGTTGACCCATTTCTCTGCCAGTGTTAAGGCTTACCAGAAAACAATGTGTGTTTCTCATCATCTTTAAGAAGACAACTATAGGCTAGCATACTGTGAATGTCACTAGCATTTTGTTCCCTAATATCCCCCAGGAATTATTTTAACTCCTTAGATCATCATTGCAAAAATCAATACAGTGTGGGATAAGCCTTCTTCATTTCACAGGAGTTGTTTGGTGGTTTTATCATGGAAACATGAGAATTGTTATTTATCATCATGAATTGTATTTATTGACCCTGACTTCTGAAGACATTAGTAACTTCTAACTTTACAGCCATATATACAAACAGTAGATACTAGAATTCTTTTGTTCTCCACTTGTTCTCCACTAATAGAGGTAATAGAAATAATGGAGGTATTTCCATACCTCTAATGGAAAATAAAATGGAAGTAAGATATTATTTCACTCAACTCTTTGTTTGTTAAACTAGCAGAAAATTGCATGTATTTTAACACCATCCAAGGTTTACTCCTCTCTTTAAGATTACTTGGCAAATACTCTTGAGTTATATGACCAACTTTTTTTTGTGCATATCACAAAATGGGTCTTCACCATTTAGTTTGGATTCTAGTTGTAAATCCCCTCAAAATAGGGTGCATTTTGTTTCTTCTTTTTTTTGGTGGTCTCTCTCTTATTAAAAATTTTTTACCATTACCATAAAAGGCATGAATTAATGAAGCTGTAATCTTTTCTGCTGGAAATGTTAGTTGCTATCTCTTCTATAAGAAAACCCATGCAATTTTTTGTTTTTGTTTATTTTTTCCCATATCATTTGATATTTCTTACTCCTGGTCGAGGTATAGGCTTTTGTGGCTTTTTCGATCCTAATTTTTTCATTGCATTATAGTATTTCTTCTGTTCTTCTGTCATAAAGATGTCTTGACCTCCAAAGTATAGAAAAGAAAAATAAAAACTGGTTAAAACTGTGTCCCTTTGCACATAATTTTTCAATGTTAAAACAGGAAAGGGACAGTCAAAAAAGGAAATGGATACAATACTTATGCCTAGAATTTTGAATTTGAAAAATAAGAAATGGATTTTTTTAGGCACTACAATATTATTTAATTCTCTAATTATCCAATATTGACTTTATTATTTTCATTATTATTTTATGGCAGAAAAAAACCCAGAAACTGAGGCCATATACTCAGTGAGTGGAAAACTTGATTCACTGAAGCACGAAATACTCAATTCTTAATACTATACATACTGCTTTTCATAAGTTAAAGATAGTGATTTTCTTATTCCTGTGTAGCAATGGATTATAGTATGTATATTGCAAGATGGGTTAATGTTACTCATAAAATGCCACTTTCACTCTGCCAAGAATTGGAACAAATGGATAAAAAGGAAATGGGGTAAGTTGGTAGAAGAGTTGGGGATACCTCCGAGATCATTAGCATGACAAGGATGTGATAGACCAGGAGGCACAGAGGATTGCAATTTGGGCTAATAAGTGAAATAAAAACCTGACATTGACCATAGAATACTAATAACAGTAAAAGGGTTTGGGGACAGGAATGTTCTATAAGCATCTCATACAACAGAAGAACGCATAAGAAGAAAATATACTGAATAAATAGGATGAAGGAATAGTAAGCAAAGGAAGAAATACAGGTGGCAAAAGCATTCAAAAACATGTTTAAACTGACTAGTAATAAAAGACATATTAATTCAAAACAATTTTCATTTATCAAATATGAAGTATTGCTGTTGGATGCCCGTGAAGCAGCACTGACCTGGGCACATCTGTATGGATAGTATTGTAAGTATGATTATGAGTATGATCAGGCACATTATATGGGAGAAGCAAAATACTTTAGAAATTAGGCCAAAAAATAATTAAATACTCATTTTTTTTTGCACAAAGACTTTTGACAAGGCACTTTTTAAATCATTGAAGATTAGAAAACATAAATCATCAATTTGTTGGGAAATGGCTAAGTAAATTATGATAATGTATATACGAAGACTTAACAGAATGGAAATTTATTTATGTTAAGTCAAAAAGAGAATATATATATATGCAACATTTCTTTTCTTTAAGTAAGCTCCACACCTAGCATCAGCCCAACACTGAGCCCAACACCGAGCCCCGTGCTGGGCTTGAACATATGACCCTGAGATCAAGAACTGAGCTGAAATCAAGTGTCAGAGGCCTGACCAACAGACCCACTCATGTGTCCCAACAATTAATAATTATAGATAAAATAATTTTTCTACTAAGAACATATATGGAAAAAGCATGAACAGAAAAGCATAAAATGTGAAGAGTGGTTACCCCCAAATAATGATATTTCTTTACCTTTCATATTTTCTCTAATGTGCATATATAATTAGGATGATAAAATGGGCTTTATAAATGATAATGATAAAATAAAGAGCTGTTCAGTTCAACCTGGAACTAATAGTTTATAATGAAATACCAGGGAGAAGGAGGTAGAAATTATACATGAGGGAAAAGGAAAACTTGGAGAAGATTACGTCTTATACTGAATTTATTTGTGAGCATT
The DNA here is from genome assembly GCF_030435805.1 of Mustela lutreola. Classification (NCBI taxonomy): domain Eukaryota; kingdom Metazoa; phylum Chordata; class Mammalia; order Carnivora; family Mustelidae; genus Mustela; species Mustela lutreola. The sequence goes on along the minus strand of NC_081292.1, from coordinate 148,828,173 downwards.
CTAAGGGTTTTGACTAGAAAGTATATTTTTAGGAGGCAAATTACAGGGATGAAACAACAAGTTGACCTTGGAAAAGAGACTTGTGCTTGGGTTCTTTTCCAGTTTTTTTTCCCCCCCTAATTATCCTTTCCCAAAGGGTTGGAAATGTGGCCCCTGGATTTTAAAAGAAGAAGAAGAAGAAGGAGGAGGAGGAGGAGAAGAAAGAGAGAGGTTTTGTGAAGTTATTTAATACAGGATTATGGAGCACTGTTGTTCTTGACTTTCTATACCCTGAAAGAGGGGGGTAGTGAGTGGCCGAAGGAAAGGATGCAAAATAACTCTTAACACATATGCTCAGTTGGCTTCTGAATCAAAGTACTCATTTAATGGAGAAAACAAATACTTCTACTATCTTAGTGGGAGAGAAAATATTAGAAATACTTATCTTCTTTTTTTGCTGGTTGAAATTATCTATAATGACACCAATAAACAGGTTCAAGGTGAAGAAGGACCCAAAGATGATGAAAATAACAAAGTAAAGATACATGTATAGACTTTCCTCATACTTAGGCTGGAGTTCCACCTACCAAAGGAGAAGAGTTTGTAAAATATCACAATACATTTTGTTGGTGGAAGTCACTGGTGCTTTTTCATGAGAATAGAAAAGAAAATGCCTAGTAATACTTAGAAGTAATTTTCTTTTTCACTCTGAATCAGCTATTCTACAATTAGCCTTTAGAGATGTTTTCATGTAAACAAATATAGTTACTGTAACACTTTATAATCTATTTTTACAACTATAAGTACAACTAGTATCTTGCACTCGGAGAGTAGAGTGCTAAATTTGGTAAATTTTTTAAAGTAATGAATTTCCATAATTTAAAAATTATTGATGAAAAAATTTATTCCAGAAAATATGTGTAGACTATGCTTAGACACAAACATTTGTGTACGCATGAATTTATCTGGCAAACAAGAATTGCATTACTCACTTAGATGTTCAGCATCATACCTTTAACATTACAATAGACATTGAATTTTTTAGATTGAGCAAACAACTTGACATCCATCTTACAAATACTCGATTGATAATTTAGTCTTTGGATTGTACTTACAGTAAGTTATCAGTGAGCTACCATATATCACATAGTAGAGGGTAAATTAGTCACCTCAGATAGTTCCCTGAAAATTCATGTCCTTCTAAAGGTAACAGTTAAAACCAACCACTCGCACAAAACAAAATTGGAGTAACAAAGAAATAACACAACTCAGGAGGATATCAGGAAAGTACTCAAAATAAAACTAAATCCACTTATGGCAAGTGTACATCAAAAAAGCTAAGTGAGCTCTATCGGGTCAGTTTAAAGATTACAGAGGCAGAAGTTATTTTTCATGATAATAGACTAAACAGATTGGATTTCAGAACAGAATGATGAAGAATAATAAAACGTACTACATTTTTACATGGTCTTGAAGAGCACAGTTGGAATAAGCAGGGATTTCTGTTCTCTTCTTGAAGCCTGGAAGAGGCTATTACAGGAGAAACCAAATAAAATAGGTCTTTCCTTTGGTGATACCAAACTTAAGGGAAATGTTGATCATGAAGTGATAACATCATTGGTAAAAGCTCCAGTATATTTATGGATGTTAAAATCATGTAAAAGAATAAATTTGAAAGGGATTATTATAGAAATCTAAGAATGCCTGGACAACATCCCTAACTTCCCACACTGTCTATTTATGGAGAGTAACTATACATTTCAACTACTGACAGAAATCATATATTTTTTTCACATTTGCTCCTCCACACCAAAACAATTCCTGATTATTTAATTAGTAGGTAAAAAGAAAGCAAAATAGAAAAATATTCAACAGAAGGATATTCATCAGTTATTAAATATATGAATGTGCTACTTTTTCAAAATTTGTTTTGATTTATTTTAGTAAGATCATTCTGATAAACACTGCTATACTTGAATAATAATTTGAGTCATATTTTTCCCTTTTTAAAAATAGTCATCATAGAATCATTCCATTTGGCTGCTGCTACACTCTGCTGAATTAATTTTAGTACCTAAACATATTATAAGAAGGCACGATATAAGGAATACTTACATTTCTGGAATCAACTGCTGCATACATTATATCCATCCATCCCTTAAATGTGGCCTAATAAAAAGGACATGCATGCTTTACTTTGGAATAATTCAGACCTGATGTTTAATAAATATGCTTACTCATCTATTTTTTTTTTAAAAGGAACACTTTTGAAAGGCATTTCAAAACAAATTTTACATGGATTTTGGACCAATACCATATCTTAGTAAGACTTTTCATTTCTAAAACTCATAATAAACAAAATGATTATCTGATATATCCTCCTGCTTGATAACTAAGTCACAAATACTTCTCAAGTCCTTAGAGTTAATAGAATAATGCAAATTTGAAGTGCTATCAAAATTTGGTGGAATACTTTTAGGAAGCTTCACAAATGCCAACACACTTGACAATATGTGTAGCAGGCAATCAATTACAATTTAGATCACCAGTCATCTACTGAAGCCCATCTGTCTGGTGATGACAGTGGCTGAAGGTTTAACATTCCTCTTGATCATAACAGTCTGAGGATCATATAGGATTATATAAAGTCATAATTGCAACTATTCTTTTAAGAATTTTGAAGGATAGCATCCAGAAATAGTCTTTTATTCTATTTTTTTCTCTGTAGTTTCTGATGAAAGTTAATATGAGCAAAAATGGAAAATAATACAGTAAACACTGGGTGTTCCAGATTCAAGAGACATCCCATATCTATTAAAGTATTGTAATTTGTTATTTGTCATAGGACATACATTTTAAACCCTAGAAGTCTGAAAGGATTGTTCTTAGCTAGTGAGCAAGTCTAGCAAAGCTTTCAGTAACTGTATCCTAACACATCTTTGTTTTCATCACACTAACACTTGTGAAGTGCAGGATGTCATGGCAAGAAAGCCAAGGAAGGGTGGGTGTGATGGCAGGAAAGAAAAACTAACGATTCTTAGCTAGAAAACAGAAGCTGTTTGTGTGTCAGAGAGGAAAATGTTGGGTGTCGATGGCTGAGGTCAATGATAGAACAAGACCATTACACACTAGGTACGGGAACAGAAAAAGTGATTCGAGGAACCATTTCAACCAACAGAGGTGATTCTGCATAAAGGCAACTATAAAGTAGTACTTTAGAGTGGTGGGATTTATTTAATGGCTTCCTGTAAGAGCTTTACCCTACATTTTCAGAATTATTTAACATTTTAAGGAATTGCTTGACAATTTTTTTTCCTTTCTCAATTTTATAGAGGAAGTGGTACACTTTAGTGATTTTTACAAGTGTGGTTATTAATTAAGGGTTAGAATAAACTCTCAAGAAAATGTCATCGTGGGTCCACGATACTCTTGAAAGAATTCATACTTGCCAGATTTTTTTAAATCCCTATGTTAATTGCATAAATATTCAGAGTAAGCGAGAAACATGGAGAAGAGAAATAGGAATTCCAACAAGAAGATGGGAAGAACTTGCAAAGGCATCAGAGTACAGACACCTCTGAAAGAGATGCAAGAGGGTTTTGACCAATGCAGTTTTGTTGGCTTGTTAGTCTCCTGGTTGAGCAATTGAAAACATAATCCTGGGGAGTAGAAATGGATTTCTGCCCTAAAGCTTCTGTGGAAACATAAGGAAAGAACTTTTATAGCCCCCCCCCCTTTTTTTAAATTTAAGCTGAGTTTTCAGTGGCCAAAATAGAGCAAGATCTTTCGGCGGCGTTCTTCAGTCTGGATTCTGTTTTTAGCCCCTGCTTTGCTGTGATGCAGATCCTGCCAAAAGCAGCATCAAATGCAAATCCTTAAAGGGCCACCACCTTTTGCAGTTTTTTAAACTGTGAACTATTTTTCTCTTTCATAAATCAGGCTTAGAAACCCAGTAGGAAAAAGCATGAATATTTGGATAAAATAGACTTAAGTAGTTGCACTGAAAGGTCATTTGAAGTGAGACCACAGCTGCTTGTGGGTTCAGGCACTACCTGGGTTCAGGCACTACCCTGTGTTATTTCTATTTCACTATGAGGATGTAACCCTAAAACCTACATATCATTCATTCCCCGGTTTTCAATCCAAATCACACAACTCAGTAGCAGGTAATTGGCACAAGTTAGTTACGATCCAATAGTTGTGTTAAGGGTGTATGTTTGGGGAGGGTGATCTATCAGCAACAAAAGCTCTCCAGTTGCAATGGGGAAAATAAGAGCATTCTTAACAAATAATCAATTTGTTTATATGGGAAGAGAGAACAATATGGGCAGGGAGAAAACAAAACCTTTCGGAAGAAGTCAAATAGCTGGTCACTGTCAACTATGCTGCACTGCCTTCACACGGACCCAAGCTGCCACCCATCTGGGCTCATACGCTTGTACTCCTAAATCAGAATTAGAAATAAAGTATGCTATAAACCTCCTTCGTAATAACTACACTCTTCTTAGTAACTTAGATGTATGTCATTACTTTGTTATTATTCCAAACAATAAACAAATTTCAGAGAAAAGAGTGTTCACTTACAACTTGAAGCAAAGAGAGATACCCAAATCCTACATTATCAAAGTTTACTTTCACATTTTTCCATCGGGCAGTCTCATTTCTTTCTATTAGTTTTAGGCAATCAGAATGATTATTCACTTCGTTGATGTCAAACATGTCACCAGTTGTGGTGTTAATACAGTGGTAGAATTTGCCAGCAAACAAATTTACGCCCATGATGCTGAAAATTAGCCAGAATATAAGACAAACCAGAAGCACATTCATGATGGATGGAATTGCTCCTAAAAGGGCATTCACAACCACCTAATACACAAATGGAAAAAAAGAAAAGTCAGAATTCTTACTTGTTAAAAAGGAAAAGACATTCCCCTAGTAATCTTTGGTATTTCTTTCTCTTTTTCTCTTTCTTTCTTTCTTTCTTTTTTTAAAATCAAGACTATTCTAGTACTTAAAAGCAAAGCAAAAAAAAATCTTAAAATGAAATCCATTTGTTCTTAAGCAATACGTTTAGGGAAACCAATATAGACAATATAACAAAGAAAGAAGAAAAAAAGTTTAAAGAAAGAGAAGGGGAAGTACCAAAAGGTTAAAGGAAAGGCAAAATCAGAGGAATTTGCTGCCAGATGAAATTATAATATTTGCTGTTTATTAGAAAAAAGAGAAGTAGGAAATCCTAATACAGAAGATTAATTTTTAAAAAGACATATATTAAATAATGAAACTAAAATATTTGGACACAATTTGGTTTGACCAATATACTTCAATAAATTTAAAATTCAGATGTATAAATATAAAAATAGTATTAAATGCCTACTATAGTTTTGTCCTTAATTATTCATGCATTGCTAAGACTAATAATATTTTTTGCATAAAAAGCAAGACAATTTAGCATTATGTATTTCATTAGATCATCACATCGTTTATTTCAAGCTCCAGTCATGTCAGTTGTTTCATTTACTGAGTTTAATTCAATAAACTTATTTTAAATGAAACATAATAGAAATCAGATTCCTAGGAAAGTAAGAAAAGGAGGGATGCCACACATAGATCCCAAATCTGATGTGATTAATATCAAATTCTGTGCTAAATAATTATCTATTCTTTTTTTCTATAGGAACATTTTTTTTCCCTCTTAATTTTTGGATCCCAGATTAAAGATCTGAGTTTCATATTTGGCAACACTGTAGGAATGGCTGTCCTCCCTCCTCGACGGTACCCATTGGAGCTGCATTTATGAGTAGCTAAGAGAGAAGATAAAAACAGGACCTAAGATGCTCATAAGCGTAGAGGATGCCTCAGACTTGCACACAGATAGCTAAGTTACTTCTACCTGCGTACTTCTATTATTCTTGTCAAACTGATCCAACATACACAATAAGAATCAAAATATGGTTGATCTGCCTTTTGATGCCAGTGTATTTTTAGAGCAAAGATTTTTGATCGCCTGTCCAAAAAAACAAATACATGAGCCAACTCCTTACACTTCTGAGCTGTATTGCAAGTTTGCAAAGAACACTAGGCCTTATGGGGTTCCAAAATAGTGTGCTAAGTGGGCCAAAGGAAAGTGTAAAACCACTGTTGGCAAAGGTAAGGAAACAAGCATAACATATAGGATGGTGGAGTCATCCAGAAAGATCCAGGTCATATAGCCTACGCAGCTTACTGAACTGAAACATGTCACCTTACCTTATCTCATCTGCCTGTGTGCAAAAATACAGTTGATCAAGTAAATCCTTACTGTATACATTTTAAATGTGTGGATACACTGAGATTTCTCTTGGATTGAAAATTTGATAGCTGAAATCAAGTTAGTTATTTCCCTCACTTTCTGAATATTTTGTCTACCACCCAGATTAAAAAAAAAAACACCTTATTTTTATTGTGTATACACAGAGTACATGTTAGAATGCACATTTGTACCTACAACAGCCTGTTTAGAGACTGGGCAGCATACTGGTGTCCTATACTTATTTCCTGAAGTTCTTTACATGTCAACCTGTAGGTTCCACACTTTTTTCTTCAAGCCCTTTCTCACCTCTGGCACTTCTTTCCCATTTTTACCGTTCATCTGATATTTCATACTGGCACTGTTGTCAGAGTCCTCTAACTTTCTCCTTCCTTTCATCTACCTGATATGAATTCATTATCCCTAAGTCTCACTTTAAAATTATTTAGTGGATCCCCACTGATCATCAAATATTTTCCTTACATTGGTATTCAAACCACCCCACCCATCTACATTTCTAGCTTAAACTTCTCTAGCCACCTACCCTCATGCCAACCCAACTGATCCAATTACCAGACAACTGAGATGTCTTTGAAATCCCTTGCCCAGTGTCCCCCTTTCTGGAACATTCTTTCTTCTACAAGGTCTAGTTCACGTGGCACTTCTTTCATGGAGCCTCACTTCACCCTCCATGTTAGCCTCCAAAATAAAGATGAGCGTTCCTCTTTTGAATTTAAGAATAAGAATTCCATTGCTGGCCAGGACCATAGAGATAATTTAGTATGGTGTTCTCTGTTGGCAATGAGAAAAATGAGGCTAAGATAGATTAAATTCAGAGAGTAGACTAGAAGTAGCATCTAGTGTTTGCTCTTTCCATTCTACCTCACTCATTCTCCTTAGAGTTGCTCCCATTTATCTGGTTCCCACATTGCTCTGCATTAGAGTTAATTGCATTCCTGTAATCTTGACAGACAAGAGGATTTTTCTTCTTTTAACTTAAGATGCAAAAATATATTTGTGAATTCTCCAAGGTCTTGAATGCTTCAAATACGGGAATGTAACAGAGTACTTTGAATTTAGGGGAAAAATGATTGAATGAATGAGTGGAGTAAAGATTAACTAAGTAAGCATTTATTGACGAAAACATAATTTTTAATGTTACTTTGGATATGAGATGAGAATAAAGAGCCCGGCACAACAAAAAAATTGGGGGTTAGCCAATAAGTCTGAGCAGTTTGCTTTGGGGATTAGTTTTGTGTTAAAATGAACTCTCTGTAATTCATAATGCAAGTCAGTATTCTGAAGCAGTGTCTTTCAGGAAATGATTTGCAATGTTGGCATACATTTGGTCTAGAGAAAAGGTTATTTTTTATGAAGGTAAAGAACTAAATGTTGGAAAACATTTGGCATAGTATTAGGAAATTTACTATACAAATGTCCATCATATTTACAATTTCTTAAATGGAGCAACAGAGTTCAGAGAAAGGAATTGTCTCTTCCCAAGAGTCCCAAGCCATTTCTTGGTTTAGCACAGAGGGAGGTGTATTAATTCTTTTCAGGTTCTAGAGAACGGCAATAATTGGTTCCCATGAGGTAAAGGCACTGGGAAGAAATGGCCTGAATAAATTGGAAAGAACAGATTGAGGTTTCAGGATGCAGAGAAGAAGATGTCTAAGGAAGAATCCATCTTAATAAATTAATACTAGAGGTTGCTTCTCACAAATGTTTTGCAAAACATCATCAATTGAATTTCTCTATTCTACCACAATCCATTCTTATAAAAACTCTTCCCATATCTGATTCATTATCTGTATTTTATTAAATCAACACAAAATGAAGGATTGACAATTAAGTATGCAAATTAATGTTAGGAATTTTGATACATATAGAAATGTCTTGTCTGAGCAAATTATCTTTAAACTTCAAATAATATTACTCATGGATTCTAATGCTTCTTTAACCTAAATACAAAAGCTAAATGAATAAAAATCAAAGGCAGGCAAAACAAAATTACACATTTTTAAGTATGAAAAATAATGGAATCTTTTAAAAAGTCTAATGAATACATTTGTGTTGTGGAGTTTAAGATAATTATCTTCGAAAGATATGATACAATTATCCAAACAAAATCTCCAATGTCATCTCTCTTAAGAATTAAAAACTCTCCTTTTATATTATTTTTAAACTTTAAGAATAAACAAAATATAGATTCATTTCTATTTATGTTTGCATTGTATCTTGCATTCCAAGATTCTGAAAAGTTATTTGGGCTCTAAGAAATGAGTTTATACATTAAATTCTATATGGTAAAATGTTTCTGTTTTATTTCTAGGTAGGTATTCTAGTCTGTAAAATTCAAACATGTGGATCTCTTTATACTAACTTTTCCCCATTTAAAACACAAATCACATGTGCTGACTCAACTCTTAATATATTTTTGCCTTATTTACATTTTGAAAACAACCCTTATAAATTTTCACTTAATAAAAATGAATATGGTCACATAATCAATACCAGTCTTATGAAAGCTGGAATACTGAACCCTAACATCTGCTCACACATAGCAGCAAGGCTGGGAATTGACTGCTGGTATCTGGACAGCTGTTTTCAGGCTCCAGACCAGTGTAAAAAAATGGCAAGGGGTTTTATGCCTCAAACAGTATCATCAATCAACAAGTTTACGTTTTCACGCATTCATTCCTAAACCCCCACCCTCACCAATCAGAAAATCTCCCCATAAATGGATAGACTCCATATACATATAACTAAATCATATTCAGTGAAACTTAATAAAAATATCAACAGTTGGTGTTCAGATCCACAGAGGGTAAATTCACAAAGGCATTTTTCTCAAAAGAAAATTTAAGACAATTGAAAGTAGAGGATTAGAGTAGAGTGTATTTTCCCTACTGTGGTGCAGTAGTACCCCTCCCAATCCCTCCCTCATCCCACTACACAAAGTCACAGTGAAAGGATGAAAGGTAGCAAAAGGGGTAATACAGTACCCATAATAAAGGGCTGAGGGGAGGAACCAGCGCTCCACCCCATCCAAGTTGGAGCAAGATTATCCTATATAAAATAGAAATATATAGTTTGTTATTAGTTAGAAATCTGATATGACAGAACATTTGGTGTTACTTTATGTATATGATGGTCTCTGTCTGTTTCCCTATCAAGACTTGAGTTCTTTTGAAAAAGAAGGTATCTAAGATTTCTTAGATTAGGAAGGTTAAAATACAAATTTAAGTACAAATTTTATTTTACTCTAGATATTCACAACATCAATTCACTCAGTTCAATTTTACAAGTTGAAAAATTTGGACTGGAAATTTGAAATACAATAAATGTTTAAAAGCTGTCAGCCAGAAATGTGCATAAAACATGCAAAACATAAAGTGCAACGTGATGATAATTTATTACTTTCTAACTTCTTATCAAGCACTATACAACATGCTTTATTTGGTAATGTTGCATAAAAGCACATGCTTGAAAAAGTGACAAGTCAACAAAAAGAAAATGAGTGCTTGATTTACACTCTGACACAGCTATTGTGATTTTATGCTGCTAGGGAAAAGAATAAAATGAGAGTTTCTGAATATATTCAAATATCACTTCCCAATTATAGTCATCATTATTATGTCTATCCTCACCATCATCCATGTTTACATTTTTAGAAAGTAAAAAAAAAAAAAAAAAAAAAAATCCAAACACTAGAAACAGAAATAGAATCAAGAATCAGGTGATTTTGTCTCTACAATGCCAAACATGTGTCATGTGTGTGTAACGATCAGCCACTTTAGGGTTGTGTATATGCTATAACAAGAGGTAAGTAACCATATTCATAAATCCTATAATTTAAAGAAGAGTTCATCTCCTATCAGCATCAATAAGAAGTTTATGTTTTTAACATTCTCAGTTGCAAAAGTTAACCTCTCCTTACAGAGATAAAAAGCATTATCGATCAATAATTATAGATAAGGTTATTTCTGTAAAAATCAAAGGTAGACCCATAAGACCAATGTTGTTATGGAAATAAAGTATTAAACATGGGAATATCTGGCCATTTGAATCATGGATTTAGTACATTTTCAAAAGGTTAAATTCAAAATGTTTATAACCACTTCAAATACTTAGCATTGTTCAGATTTCAGAAGGCATTTAAAAGGTATCACTTTGATTCAGGCAATATGTTTTCAAGTAGAATGTATGAAAATAGTATTTTTCTTAAGAACTGAAATGGCCAGTCTGAAACAAAAGAAAGTGACATTTTAACTGGAAAATAAACTTAATTTTTACATACCCTGGAGAGAATTTCCTTTAACATTTTAGTAAAAATGTGAAGATCTCTGCGAGAAATAAAATAAGACTGCATTATATTGTGTTAAATTGTTTCTAATGAGGATAAACTTTCTATATATGTTAGGGAAAATAAAGACCAGTCTCATGTTCTTAAAAAGTGACATTTACAATAAATCTTATTTTAAAAGAACAGGTAAGGCTATCAACAACCTAGAAGATATAATTGGAAGCCTTCAATACAGCTCAGTTTCCATAAACAACTAAATTTTAGGCAGAAAAAAAGCAATGTTTTTCTACTAGAATCATACCTACTAAGCAGCTTTGTTTTGGCAAAAAAAAAAGACTTTTTTAAAAAAAGGAACTCCTTTTCTATGTTATACATCTTATATATCAATGCCTCATGAATTTTAATAAGGCATGGGAAATAATAATAGGTCAATAATGACAACATTTCTAATCTGTAATGAATCATAGGGAATGGTAGAACATTTCCTTGAAAGGAATAATATAACATTTTCTGTAACTTAAGTGAAATTTGAGTTATGCTTAATTTATGAATCATCTATAGTAATGAGTCAAAATTATATTTTCTGTTCATTCTATTTCAAATGCTTTATTTATTGTCATGAAAAATTGGGTGGATTTATTATATAATCTTTAAGTTAGTATTACTATCTATATAAATTAAAAGGATTAAGGCAGTTATAAATTGAGGCTACATTAAACATAACTTTTTTAAAAAGTTCAAAATTCAGTCAATATTTAATAGCTACACTTGAATATTCAAATAATGCAAACTTTGGCATTATACAGACAAAATTTTGATATTTAAAAATGGTTTTCCTTTACTTTTATACTTAGGCACATGTATGATTCACATTATTTTTGGTAAAACTCATTAAGTACAATTTAGGTCATCACAAATGAGAAGCATATAACTTAGACTTAACTTCCGTGGATTATTATCATATCATTACACATAGTACTTTAATAGTGCATCTGCCTTTTTTTTTTTTTTTTTTGGTAAGGAAACTCCCAAGATGGATTAGGAAATAAAGTCATTTTCATGAGCACAGCAGATAAATGATATTACATCATTTCAAGGGAGGCCCAAGTTCTCTTGCATATCACCCAGAAGTAAATATGCAACAGATAAAATGATAAAGTAGCAATTTTGCAAGGATTTGCCATTCCTTTTGCATGCATGGGTTTTCCTTTTATAGAATTTAATGTAATTAGCTTAATTTTTACTATATGTAATACTTCAGGTTCTTTCATTTTCCTTACCCTCATCCCTTCAAATCGTGATAAGGCTCTTAGAGGTCTCAGAGCTCTCAGTGTCCTGAGAGATTTGATGGCACCAAGTTCTGAGTAACCCAAGGCATTTGCTGTTAAACTGACCAATGAAACCTGCATCAATAAATAAGGAAATAAATAAAATAATCAATTTACTATATAATATAATATAATAAATATGAATTTTGCTTATAATTACTCAGAAGATAAATTGTTGCATATTTCCCATAAAGCTTTTAAAATTTTAAGCAAGTATTTTCAGCTTGATGCAAAAAAAGTAGGTTTCAGGATGTTTAGAGGTAGTTGAATAAAAAACCTTAAATGTCATATAATTTGTTTACTGTTAAACAAATTTATTAGTAGAGCAATTAGTTAGAAAAACCAGATAGGGAGACAAACCATAAGTGACTCTTAATCTCACAAAACAAACTGAGTGTTGCTGGGGGGAGGGGGTTTGGGAGAAGAGGGTGGGATTATGGACATTGGGGAGGGTATGTGCTTTCGTGAGTGCTGTGAAGTGTGTAAACCTGGTGATTCACAGACCTGTACCCCTGGGGATAAAAATATATGTTTATAAAAAATAAAAATAAATAAATAAATTAATTAATTAAAAAAATTAATTTTAAAAAGGGAGAAATTCAGGTGTAAGAAAAGGTTATTAGTCATCCTTCTTTTATTTTATTAAATTGTGGTGAATTTAGGACTTTGTATGGCTAATGATAAAATACAAAAGCAAGAAATCTCAATCCTGCACTGTATGCTCAACTAATTACAATTAATACTCTCAAAAATTAATAACTTGGCACATTGATTTCAGTTTTTTTGAAGGTGAGTTTTTGTTTGTCTTGCTATCACCTGTGTTTTCTCGAAAGTTTATTCTTATGTAAACAATGTAACTTAATAAATAATTCCATCATGAAATTTCCTTAGATTTTTCTATACTAATTTACAGCTTCTGCTATGGTTACCTGGCTAAAAATGGATAATCAACAAATATTTGCCAAGTAAATAAATCAATGAATTTACTTATCTTGTATGAAATGAGAGTACTAAGAAATGAAAATATTAGATATCAAATTCTCTAAATAAGGAATGTTCCAAAACTTCATATCCAGAATTATAATTTCTTTGGTTTGAAAGTGGCTAGTATTGGACAGTTTCACATATATTGGACACTATTTTGGCAAAATTTTCTATTTTTCAGTATATTGTTACCTTATATTTAAATATACTTTTTATATTACTTGCAATGTGCTATAATTTCTTTTGCGTTTTTTAGAGATACACTGATCCTTATGAAATACTTAAAATAGAGCAATGAAAAATAAAATATTATTATTGCAAAATGACAAAATCTCTATAAAAAGGAATTTAAGCAACATACCCTATTTCACCACTTTCCCTACAAGCTGCTGTATTGTTTTTCTCCTTCCCACCCTAGACAACCACCATAGATCCCATCCACTCAATGCCAAACCAATACTAAGTTTATTTCTTATTATAACACTACCATTCAGTGAGTTAGAGTTAAGTAGCATTTCCTGTCACCATAGCATACTGTCCAGATTCTCTCTTCTAGAATTAGTATACGAGCCAGACAAATTACTGTGATAAAGACAAAGACACACAGGATACCTACATCCACAATTAAGAAGTCCAGCCAACACCAGGCATTGGTAAAATATGTTTGATAGCCATATGCTACCCATTTTAGAAGCATTTCCAGAATGAAAATGTAAGTGAAAACCTTGTCAGCATATTCCAACATTGTCTTAATTGTCTTTCGCTGATCAATATATATATCTTCAAATGCCTATAAAAAAAAGTTATATCTTTTAGCTTTCTAAAACTATTATACCTTTTAAGTTATTTTTCTGGTCATATATGTATATATATGATCATACATACATACACACACATATACACATATATATATTCCTTGATTTTATTTTTTAAAAATTTCCCTGATTTTTATTATATATGTAATATGTATATATAATATATAAACATATTTCTCTCTCTCTCTACATATATATATAAATATATATATATATATATATATATATATATATATATATATATACACATATGACATCCCATTGGGCTAGGAGGGCAGAGGAGTAGTAGGTATTGCTGTTTTTTAAATTTTTTAAACTTTTTTCCTCTCAAAGATCTTTTAATGAATCAGGGGAAAGTTATACTCTCCATTTATATTATAGCCAGAAGAAAGAGGTAAAAGCATAGTTTTTATGAATTAGTTTGACTTGTTTAGGCAACAGTTCTTGATGTCATATCCTGATGGTGTTACCCCAACTTTTCCTTTTGTCATTTCTTTTGCTTTCTCCTGTTGATTTTTTGCCATAAAAAAGAGGTTGAAACAATAAAAAATGGAGGTTTATATTTTTCATAAAGTAGAAGTTATAATCAATCCTCACATTGTTGAATTTTACTGTATAGTTGGCCTCATTTTCCCCTTCTCTCCCCTTCATTTTGTTGATAGTTTATATTTCTCAGCAGAGATATGGTATGACAATGATAAGATAGAAATATATTTCATTTAGATTATGATATGTATTCTACTAATACTATGTATGAACTTCTGTTTTTACTTTACATCTAAGTCTCACATTTGTTTCAGAGACAAAAGACTATTTCTTGCATAAAGTGGCATGCAGAGAAAGTTTATGTCATCAGAGAAATATGGGAAATATAGGCTTATTTATAACTTCTGGTTTATGAAAAATACAAACCTCCATTTTTTTTAATTGCTTCAACGGCTTTTTTATGGCAAAAAATCAACAGGAGAAAGCAAAAGAAATGACATAAAAGGAAAAGTTGGGGTAGCACCATGAGGATGTGACATCAAGAACTGTTTCCTAAACAAGTCAAACTAATTCATAAATATAGTTCTAATTATAAATGTACATTAAAGAAACTTAAGTGATTGTATTTCAATTGGATAAGCTCATTTTGTCTGTCACCTATCTATCTGTCTTATAGCTTAAGTATATTTGTGTCAGTGTTTCTCTAAAATGTTATCTATATGTTATGCTTTATATGTTTGTAAGTGATTTTCATACAAATATAAATTAATTCGATGTAAAAACCATCGTAAAAAGAGAAAGCAATCTTTAAATGAATCACTTAGGCATGCTGCCCAATATTTTTTGTTACCAATATTCATATTCCTTGTTTCCTGAGTAGCATAAGAATAGTGGACACAATTTAAAAAGGACAGAGAAGTGGTCCCTAAGGACTTATTGACTGTCCATAAAGAGGTAATAACAATACCATTCAGAAGTAATATTCCTCAGAATCCAGAAGTTACATATACTCCATCACAGGATTTCCATTAACTACACTGAGTTGTCATTCTTACCTTCTTCTTAAAATGTGGGTAATTGAATATTTGTATTCTCTAGTTACAATGAATAAGCGGGAGGGACAAATTTTCTAGGTTACATAATAAGCAAAACTTAATAAATAATTTATTAGGAACTGTATGTGTACATAGTAGAAATAAATCCAAAAATGCATAGTTAAAACATTAAGTCTATAATCTGGAAGATAGGATGTGGAGGTAATGCAAAATGTGTTAGAGACAGAAGAGTGAGGGGGTGGATGGGTGGGTAGTAAGTGCATGAATGGATGGATGGATGGATGGATGGATTTAGAGATGTATATATATTTAAGGAAGAAGTCCTAAGTAGAGATAACGAGGCTTATCAGAGTTAATAGTTGACATCATGAAAATGAAAATGGATGCAGGATGAGGGTTTGGGGGAAGAAAATGCATTGAATACTAAAACAATGTAATAGAAAGGATTAATAAGTCATTAGTATTAGATTATCGTAAACTTAATATTGTACCACTTTTGCTTAATAGTCACTTACCAGTGCACCACTACTAAGCAGAATCATGAAGACAATGAAGGTCTCAAACCAGTTGTGTTCAACTATTCGGAAACACGTTCTTCTCAGGTTCCACCATTGTTTCCCCCTCCCTTCTTCCACACTGATTTGACAACATTTAAATCTTTGTACACAGCCTGCAAGTATAGTGTTCAAACAGGAGTAGATGAAGTGACTTCTGCTGCTTCAGGAATACTCTTTAGCATGTCCCTGATTCATCTTCTCACTACAATTACCATCTCCATCTTGCTAGGGTAACTCTCTAAGCCTGGAGTAGTAACAGCACATTCATTAGCTGTATGAGGCTGTGAAAATTATCCAGCCTCCCTTAAACAGTTCACTGGCTAATACTACCTGCTTTTTTCTGCCTTGACTCTTCTTGTCCAAAAAAGAACTCTGTAAAGTACAAACAAATGTAAGGTAGCTTTGCCCTGTACTATGTCATGCTACTGCTCTCTGTTGAAGTCACTCTAGAGGAGTTCAAAATGAGATTAGTGATAAAGAGCAAACTTCCCTTTTAAAGAGATTAAGGAATAATGATGTAGATCTCCCCCAAAAATGCTGGGTTTGTTACTGTTTTGTTTTCTTGTGGTATTTCTAGAAGAGCTCATATAAGTTTCTAAATTAATTTTGTCCATTAAAATGGGATTGCTTGGCTTTGCTTTGATTTGTCATTACCTTCCTTAATACTGCTTTTACTCATTCAAACCATCCGTGATTACCACTGTAAGCACCATGGAGGATACAAATAACATTTTTTTAAGGCAAAAAGAAAAAAGGTACAGCACATGGACCTTGCCATCAAGAACCTTAAATTCTTGTTTTCAAAAATATATATAAACTCAGGAAGCCCACCTCAGGGCAAAACAAAACAAAACAACCCCAACCCCCCCCCCCCACCCCGCTGCCCAAAAGACCCTCAAAAAACACAAAAGAAAAAAAAGAAAAAGTCAAGTGTTCTGGAAGAAGAGGGAAAAGGGAAGGAAGGAAAGGACAGAGGAAACAAGACAGTAAAATACATACAACAGTTCAAAACAGAAAAAGAAGAGCTCTCCTGAGATAATATACAAAAAGTTATCAAATGAGGTAAATGGGTATGTTTACTAATAGCTGTTGAGAGGAATAGTAAGGACTGATAGGCTTGCTTCCACCACGATCAGATGAAGGTACTTTTGAGAAGGACCTTGAGTGATGTGTGGAATTTATACTGGGAAATAGAGGGAGACAATATATATCAGGCCTATGAAGAAGAGATCACTGAGTAGAGAAAATGCAAATATATTCATATCTTCAAAACTCAAAATCCTGAGAAAATCCGACCATGGGAAATGCTGATCATGGGGAAAACAAACCTCTTAAAACAATTGTCCATATTGTGCCAGGCTCAAATAGGTTCTGTTCAGGTATTGGGTATGGGGCTGTGTTTATTTCCTGCTTTGTCCAATAAGCTTTGGAAAATGAGGATCTTTCTAAAAAATACAGTTTATATTTGCCAGTCATTTAACTTTAGTAGTCAGAAAGTTTTTTTTTTTTCTTTTTTAAGATCTTATTTATTTATTTATTTATTTGTCAGAGAGAGAGAGAGAGAGAGAGCACAAGCAGGCAGAGTAGCAGGGAGAGGCAGAGAGAGAAGCAGGCTCCCAGCCGAGCAAGGAGCCGTATGGGGGACTAGATCCCAGGACCCTGAGATCATGACCTGAGCCTAAGGCAGACGCTTAATTGACTGAGCCACCCAGGCATCCTAGAAAGTTATATTTTTTTAAGATTTTATTTATTTATTTGACAGACAGAGATCACAAGTAGACAAAGAAGCAGGCGGTGGGTGTGGGGGAAGCAGGTTCCCCGCTGAGCAGAGAGCCCCATGCAGGGCTCCCTCCCAGGACCCTGGGATCATGACCTGAGCTGAAGGCAGAGGCTTTAACCCACTGAGCCACCCAGGCACCTCCAGAAAGTTATTTTTAAGGCAAATTCTGTGTATGAGAATTATGATTAGTATTTAAGATGCCACTCCTTGTGAAATCACGATTTTATTTTTAAAAATACAAATTACTAGTTTTGATTATGTTAAAAATAGTTTTCTCCATGTTTGTGATCTTTATACACAATGGGTAGAGTTAACAAAAAATAACCACAGATTTTAAAACTGTTAGCATATTGGAGGTCACTGACATATATCTACTAAATGTTCTATTCCATTCCAAGATTAACATAAAGGCCATTTTCTTACCTTCAGTGAAACAGGCTTCAGGTTCAAGGGTTTCCTCAGGTTCCACTACAGGCTGTTCTTCTGCAGGTGCACCAATGTCTACAGTGCTGCCTTCCGAGGAGCTACTGCTTTCATTAAGTTTCTGGGCATGAGATAGACATAAAAAGTACAGCTCTTTAATTTCAGTAACAAATAGTTTAGAAAAAAGAAGAATTGGTGCTATGAACTGAGTCTGGATTCTCCTTGAAACGAAGAGATTTTAAGTTTGAAGAAAAGAGGGTTGAATAAGAAAGGAAATAAGGAAAGTGTCTGTGTTCTCTCCTTTTCCATTACTCACAATTTTCATGTGAAATCAGATTGTTACATTATGAGACCAGCATCACCTTGATCCCAAAACCAGACAAGGATCCCATCAAAAAAGAGAACTACAGACCAATATTTTTGATGAACACAGATGTGAAAATTCTCACCAAAATACATTATGAAGTTACAAATGGTCATCCAGAATTGGTACTAAGCCAACCACTGAATTAGAGAAGCCCCAAGAGGGAGGGTGAGGGGGAAGGAAAGTTAGTGTAATTGTTCTCATTTTGCAGATGAGGGAGCTAGGGGTCAGCCAGGTTACGTAATTTGTCTAACATCATATAACCAGTAAATGAGAAAGCCAATATTTGAGAGAATTACTCCTGAGCCCAAAGTCCATGCTCTGTCTTCTGGGCAATCACACTGTTTCTAAAACAATATACTGACTCTCTTACCATTTTTTCTGTCAATTTAAAACTGAAAATAATCCATTGGAAAAAACAGCAAGTTTAGTCTAACAAGTGAAGAGAATCTAGAATTCGATCTTGAAGTGAAAAACAAAAAGCAAAGACACCTATTCACACCACAAACCATGGAATTCTGTATAATATAAATATTCAGTATCTTCACAGAAATTGTTTCATCAACTGCAATAAGCTAGCTCTTTGGTAGCTGTAGACACGAGTTCTATTTAATTTTTGTTTACAAAAATTAAATTACAATTAAATTACAATTCTGCCAAACTAATTACATATTTGTTATAAAGCAAATGTCACAATAGTAACTTGTGTGCAAGCAATAATAAAACCCCTTTTTATATAGTTTTACTTCAAATCACGGGGAAATTTTGGTGTTTTTATTTAAATTTTAGTTAACATCTAGTGTAATATTGGTTTCAGGAGTACAATTCAGTGATTCATCGCTTACGTATAGCACCCAGCTCACAGGGAGATTTCTCAAAGTAATACTTGGGAAGTCTTTAAAAATTTTGGACAAATTCACCTTTTGTTTACCACAGTTCTTCAGGTATGGTACCAAATATCAGCCTCCATATCAAACTTAGTATCCATTCCTAAGTACCATTATTAGTCACCTAGATTTCAGATTTCCAATCAGCCACTATGAATATTAAGGTAAGCCTCTGCCTTCGGCTCGGGTCATGATCCCAGGGTCCTGGGATCGACCCCCACCTCAGGCTCCTCGCTCAGCAGGAAGCCTGCTTCTCCCTCTCCTACTCGCCCTGTTTGTGTTTCTGCTCTTGCACTCTCTGTCAAATAAATAAATAAAATTTTAAAACAAAGGTAAAAAGATGTGAACCTAAAATAATATGAATCAATTTTATCAAATGCCTCCTGATTGCCTCCATAAATATCCTCCTCTGATGTGTCTTGCGTGGATAATGATAAAATAAATTGCTACATTTTTTATATTCACAGAATTACTCCAGGTCTAACTAGTTCCAATTTTCTACAGATGAGAGTGCTATTGCCAATATATCAAACTTTATTCTTAGGAATATTCTTGAACATCAGCTATTCTTCTGTATATCCAACTTTGTAAAATGTTGCCATTAACTAGGTATAGACAAGTGACCCCACACATGCTTACAAATTAATTTCCAAATACTTCTCAAGCAATACAAGTATATTTCTACAGTCTGCCTGAACTACTGTAAGAAAGTAAAGATGTGCCTAATGTTACTCAGACTCAACATGCTCTCAGTCATGACTTTTTTTCCCTATCCTAACCTATTCCTTTAACCAAGTTTTCTTTCTTTTTTTTTTTTTAAACATTTTGGTGGCTGCATTTTTTTTTTCTTTTTTAAGATTTTATTTATTTATTTGACAGAGAGAGAGAGAGATCACAAGCAGGCAGAGAGGCAGGCAGAGACAGAGAGAGAAGCAGGCTTCCCGCCGAGCAGAGAGCCTGATGCCGAATTCAATCCAAGGACCCTGAGACCACGACCTGAGCCAAAGGCAGGCCTAACCTACTGAGCCACCCAGGCGCCCCTCCTTTAGCCAAGTTTGATGCTGGTTGTTTGCAATATCATTCTTTGAGCAAACAGACTCAAACTCTCCTCTGTTCTTACTGTTTTCTAATATTGACAGTAATCTAAAGTCAAATTTGTTAAATTCTACCTTTGAAATAACCTGTCTCTCAGTCTCACCTTCAAAATTCCTATTTGGTGAATGAATACCTCTGTTTCATATATTATTGCCAAATGAAGCTTTTGTTTTGTTTTGTTTTGTTTTGTTTTGTCTTCACTTAGCACTCCAACTAAATCTCCTGAATCTATCCTTCACAGAAGTTGTGTTTTAACCAAGGTGAACTTCTTGCTCACAGTGGTGATTTTTGCCCATCATTGTGGAAGAATAATAATCACTCTCATCTAAACCCCCTTCCCCACTTTATCTGCCCCACCCTTTGGGCACATACTGCTTTTTATCTAACCTACCTCTATTCTAATTGACTTACTGCAGGAACAGTG
Source organism: Mustela lutreola (assembly GCF_030435805.1). Classification (NCBI taxonomy): domain Eukaryota; kingdom Metazoa; phylum Chordata; class Mammalia; order Carnivora; family Mustelidae; genus Mustela; species Mustela lutreola. Next base: position 148,807,401 of record NC_081292.1, on the reverse strand, counting down.
GTTGGCACGTTCTCTGTAAGAACACAATGACCCATGCTCTTGGTGTGCTAAAACCACTCAAATGATGGGCTACCTTCTATCACACCTGTGCATTTCTGCTTTCACCAAGTGAGTTGTTTGCTTATCAAGAATAAGTCATGTCTGGGGCGCCTGGGTGGCTCAGTGGGTTAAGCCTCTGCCTTCAGCTCAGTCATGATGTCTGGGTCCTGGGATCGATCCTGGCAGGGAGCCTGCTTCCCTCTCTCTCTCTCTGCCTGCTGCTCTGTCTATTTGTGATCTCTTTCTGTCAAATAAATAAATAAAATCTTTAAAAAAAGAAGAAGTTATGTTTGTTTTCAAATCAGTGTACTACTTTAAATTACTGTAATTATTAATTAACTTTTACATAAGTTGATAAAATGAGTAAAAAGATGGCTTTGTTATATCCATAAAAACTAAATTGAAATCATGGTATAAATTTAATGGAGGCAAATTCCCCACACATATACATACACATGAAAAGATATCTGTCATAAAATTGGTCATGAATAATTGCTAAAAAAAAAAGGGCCGGGGGAGAGGGCCTGGGTATATGCATTTCTGGAAGAATGCCTAATTCAGGTTGCTTTATAAGGTTCTTAAGATCTCTGACCTCTTTGGAGAAAACCTAAACTAGAAATCGTAGTTGATAAGTTACAGGTGTGGGTCACGCCACAGTGATGTGCCGAACTGCCAACAAGGAACGCATGCTGGGACAAGAGGCCTCAAGTCACATTTTTATGTAAGTATCTATCATTTTTCAAAATGAAGCCATTTAATGTCTGGGATCTAGAAGGAATTTGTATACCTTTTGGGAGTGGAACATGATCACAAATTAGATTAAAAAATACTATTCCTCTTTGGCTTACATAACTTCCTAAATCAACATTTTTTTAAAAAAAGATTTTATTTATTTGATAGAGATCACAAATAGGCAGAGAGGCAGGCAGAGACAGGGGAGGAAGCAGGCTCCCCACTGAGCAGAGAGCCTGATGCAGGATCGATCCCAGGACCCTAGGATCATGACCGGAGCCGAAGGCAGAGGCTTTAACCCACTGAGCCACCCAGGTGCCCCCTTAAATCAACATTTTGCCAGGAAACCCTGGGAAGCCATCTCATGGCGGGATAGACCCTAATTCTCATGCCAGTCAGGGAAACTTGCCCCAACATTCAAGCCATAATAATGGCAGATAGAGTGACTTAAATTTTGCTCATTCCTGCTTAAAAAAATAAACAAAACAAAACAAAACAAAACATACTCTAACCAGAAAGAAATGTCAGTGCTTTCCCCACATGATGTAAATACATGAGTATCAGTGTAAGAGAAAAGAAAAACAGCTAAAATAAAACAGATGCAGAAATGACTGAGCTGAAGGATGCCTAGGCCATCCCTGGGAGGCAAGAAGGGTTTGGATTGATGAGCTAAATAAAGAACGTTAATAAGTTTGAAATTAATGAACTAAATAATCAATGTATTAGAAATCGATTAAAATACAAACAAAAGTTAATAAATAAGGGCACCAAGACCTTTCTAATAAAAACAAGAGAGGACGCAAGCATTTGATTCTTACAAGTTGTATGTAAAAACACTGCATGTTTAGTCATTTAGTCATTGATGTACTTTAGAATTTAAAGAAACTTTTTGCAGATGATGAATTGTACTGTTAAATTCTCAATCAAGAATCATGTAAATGTTTAATATTCATCTTGCAAGAAAAGGTGAGTATCTGTCCTTATTACAGAAGACAGATTTCCAACCTGTGTTCTGTGGAGACAAGACTTCAACCCTGGGAGAAAGATGAAGGCCGACGAGGCAAGTTCCTGTTGTAATGTAACGTAATGTTCTACAACTCATAGTCTTTTAGGATTTGACATGGCACAGGAGAGATGTGATATTGAAAATGGTAAGAAAAAAGGAAAAAGAAAAGAAAATGGTAAGAAGGCAGGGCACCTGGGTGGCTCAGTCCTTAGGTATCTGCCTTGGGTTTAGGTCATGATCCCCGGGGTCATGGGATGGAGCCCTGCATCGGGCTCCCTGCTCAGTGGGAAAACTGCTTCTCCCTCTCCCACTCCCCCTGCTTGTGTTCCTTCCCTTGCTCTTGCTCTGTCAAATAAATAAATAAAATCTTTAGGAAGAAAAACAAGAAAATGATAGGAAGGTCATGCAGGGACAAACCCGGACTCAGGAAGAGATAAGGCAATAAAAGCTCAGGGTGGGTATGGCTGGGAGGTGTGCACCGAGTCATAGGTGCTGGGTCTATGTCTAGAAAAATCCGTGATCATCTCTGGCCAAGGATGGGAGAAGCAAAAGTAATACCTACTCCCACCTTGGATACAGAGAAACCACTCACGTATAACCAGGCTTTTAAGTTAATTTCCCTACTAGCTCTATGTCCAATATTCATTTACTCACTAAACATTTAGGAGATATTATATTCTGAGATTTGTGTTAAGTCTCTGTCTCACAGAAACCCTTCATCAGCATAATGCCTTATTTATCTGGGCTTTTTTTCCTTTTCCTTTGCTGCTTTTTTCTCCTTTTTTATTGGCCAAAGTGGAATGTACAAAGTACTTTATGGTTACTTTAACGTTAATTTATTAAAATTAAGGTTAATCATTTTAAGGTTCATCTCAATTATGTTTTCTTCTGTCAATTGTCCCCGTCTTTTGCCTATTTTTCTAGTGGATTGTTTGTGTTCTTATCACACTTCAATTGAGCTTTAGAAATGAAAGTCATTTGAGTTTCCTTAACATGTAATATTTGCCAAAAAAATTAATTTTCTCCTGCTGGATATCAAATTGCCACAAACTTAATGGCTCAAAACAAAACCAGTTTATTATCTCACCGTTTCTGTAGGTCAGAAGTCTGGCACTACATAGATTCTGTACTCAGGGTCTCACTGGGATACAGCTAAGGTGTTGGCTGGGACCACAGTTCCCATCTGAGGCTTAGGATCCATGAACCTGATGGTTGAGTTCATTTTCTTGCAGTTTTAAGACTGAAGCCCCTACTGTCCTGCTAGCTCATGGCCTTGAACCATTAGAGACCACCACAGTCCCTTGCCCCATAAGCTCTCGTATACAGTCTTTCTTCTGAGCCGCCTGAACATCTCTCTCTCTCTCTCTCAGTTACACTAATGGGACCACTGGGAGAAAACTACTCTGAAATGTTTTCCTCTGATTAGGTCAGGCTCACCCAGGATAATCTCCCTTTGGCCATAGACATAACATAATAACATAATCACAGGATGACATCTCATCATTGCCACAGGCTTCAACTGCGCTCAGGGGTGGGGATTACACAAAGGTATTATCTTTGGTGTCATCTTAGGATCTTGCCAATTATACCAAATTCTGTGTATTTTATTGGCTTTCTTTTCTAAGAACCACCTGCTATCCTAGTATCAACTGCTACATTGAAAATACATCAATTTCTCTACTTATATTTCCTTCATTTTGTTTAATTTCCAATATCGCAAACTAAGTTATTTTTTGTCATGTTCTTTCATTCTTTTTTTTTTTTTAAGTTTAATTTATTTATTTGAGAGAAAGAAAGAGAGAGAGTGTGCAATCAGCAGGGTGAGGAGCAGGGGGGGAAGCAGAGTCCCCTCTGAGGGCAGAGCCCCATGTGGGGTTCATACTAGGGGCTGGACTTGGGGTTCCATTGTAGGACCCTGAGAATAGGACCTCAGTCAGAAGCTTAACTGACTGAGCCACCCAGGCACCCCTCATTCCTTTTTGATCATTCTTGTCAATATTAAGACATTCAATGTCTGTTTGGTGCTATTCCACAGATTCTGACAGAAAATGTTTTTATTTTCCAAATAACTAAATTACATATTTTATGTGCTCCTTAACCCAGTATTTGTTTAGGAAGGAATTTCTTAATTTTCAAATGGTTAGAACTTTTTCTTTCATTTTACTATTGACTTCTAGCCTACTTGTATTGTGATTAGATAATAACCCTATATGATATCTTCTATTTTGAGTTTGTTGAAGTTTATTTTACTATCCAGTACATTGTTAATTTATATAAATATGTACACAGGCCCTTGAAAATAATAGTTTTTTGCATGTATAAATTTTGAGATAATATGTGTATATTCATGACATTCACTTTTATTATTTATATTATTCAAATTATCAGTGTCCTTACTTGATTTTTCTTTATTTTGTTTATCAAAGCTATGAGGATGGTATTAAAACATTCACAACCATTTTTATGTACTTTTATCAATATATTCTTATATTTTTCATTGTTGAAATCAAAGATGATATGTCTCTGAATTCTTTATTTCATTGGAATAATAACACAATTACTCAAAGAGGAAAAGCAAAGACTTTCAGATATGTGGTAAGAACTTATCTCTAATAAAATACTTAGAAAATTGGATAACAGAGAAACTAGAATATTCTTAAACAAGTACATTTGTTGATTTAAAAACCAATAAGGTGGGGCACCTAGGTGGCTCAGTTGATTAAGTGTCTGCCTTCCATTCAGGTAATGATCCCAGGGTCCTTGGATCTAGCCCCATATCTGCTTCTACATCTCCCTTCCCTCTCCCTCTCCCCCACCTCTTCCCTGCCCCTCCCCCCCCCCCCCCCGGCTCAAATGCTCTTTCTTTCACTCATTCTGTCTCTCAAATAAATAAATAAAATCTTTTTTAAAAAACCAAGAAGGCCAATGAATTCTTCCTTTTTTGTTTTTAAATTCAAGTTTAATTTTACTTTGAAATTTGCCACCCAAATAATTTATCATTGGTTCTCACAGTTAGTTTTTGAGAGCAATAGACTATTTTAAAATTGATTTTCATATTTAAGTCATTAATCAAATTAATTTCCAGTGAGTTAGTTCATTTGAAACTATGTGTATGTTCACACATGACTCTCAAGCTAAATCCTATATTGACCTGTACTATTCATGTATTTTTTGCAGGATGACTTAATAAGTGAGCTGAGATATGACCACATCATATCTAAGGCATTCATATTGTCTTGTACTGCAGGGCATTCAATAACCACTTAATAACTACAGTGGATTTATGCAACATTTCTTGCTTTTAAAAAATGTTCCTCCTCAGTGGATTTATGCAACATTTCTTGCTTTTAAAAAATGTTCTTTACTATAGCAAATGATTTTGACCTTGAGGGTGAAGCAAAACAAAGCACAGCAAATAAAATAACCCATAATATTTTTTAAGAGTAAATGACTAAATGGTTTTTATTCTCTGACTTGATGTCAAGATGTTTATGCCTTTATTTTAGACTTCATTTCCTACAGGAAGCTTAATTATAGGGTTTAATAGTTCAAGTTATAATAAGTGATAACTTTATTAAAATGTAAATCTGGAATTTAAAGGTCAAAAGGATACAGAATATGTGTATGCATGTACACATGCATATGTATCTTTTTATTTTTGAAAAATAATTATTTTTAAAAATATTATTTATTTATTTATTTGAAAGAAATCACAAGTAGGCAGAGAGGCAGACAGAGAGAAAGAGAGAGAGAGGGAAGCAGGCTCCCCGCTGAGCAGAGAGCCCGAAGCAGGGCTTGATCCCAGGACCCTGGGACCATGACCTGAGCTGAGGGTAGAGGCTTTAACTCACTGAGACACCCAGATGCCCGAAAAAAACTTATTTTTAAAGATATATTTATTTGAGAGAGAGAGAGAGAGAGAGCATGGGGAGAGGTAGAAGGAGAGGGAGAGAGAGAATCTTAAGCAGACTCTGAGTCCAATGCAGCGGTTTCATTTCACGGCCCTGAAATCATGACCCGAGTCAAATCAAGAGTTAGATGTTGATCTGACTAAGCCGCCCAGGCAGACACCCCCAAAACACTTATTTTTAATGCTAGGCATGTATTATTTTAAAGGTGGGCATTTTATGTTGTTATATATATTTTAAATCGTATATAAATGAGATGCTCTATATCAAAAATATTAGTATTAATATTTTATCGTGTACATTATATATGAGTAAATATTTCTGGTGTACACTAGCAAATTAAAAATTTAAATGACCCCTATTTAAGACTCTCAACAAAGCAACAATATAATATCAAAGAAAAATACACTGTACTGAGATTTAGCATTTTCACAGACTGGCTGGAAAAGTTAAATATTAACTCATTAATTCCCACAACATTCCTAAAACCCAGATCATTTCTTCATCAAGTTGTACTTTGGAAGGGAAGTCTCCAGTGCATTATTCATATTTACTAAATATTAACTTGTTCTTATAATTGTGAAATCTAGGGTTAGTCAAACACTTCACCAAGGTAGAAGGGAAAGTGAAGGAATACAGCTGTAATACACTCTGAATTCTGCTTTAAAGTATGTCAGACATGAATTTTGTATTTATCATTAAATATGAAAGAAATAGAACCTCTCATCATATATTGGACCAACAGAAAATTATCATAATGCAAATAAGTTAAAAATTTAAAAAGTCTGCAAAATTGCATTTAAAATTCCCAAACTAGGAATCAAAGTTGTAAATCCAATGAGTATTTTCCACTGTTTTTAATTCATTTTGCCAAAATGGGCATAGAGTCTTAGTGTTCTTTTGACATTAATTTTTCATCATAAATGATAACATTTTACAAATATTTAATAAGTATCTACTGACTGGAGGAACTATGTAACTATAATGAAAGGGTTAAAAGTTCTGTTTTGAGTCAGACAAGACTGGGTTTGAATCATAATTAGTGGTTTTATGAACTTTTAGCAATTATCTTCACCTCCTTAAGCTTTAGTTTCTAATTTGTAAAATTGTTCTTATGTCACATGGATTGTTACAAGGATCAAACAAGACAGCATGTGGAAAATTCCACATGCTTATCCTACAAATGGTAATAAGCTTCATAACAGTATTATATATAGATTGTAATATGTGTAATTGCTAGTATTTGACCTTATCAACTGCCGAAAGTATCAGTCCATGCACAACAACAGGATTAGGACTTGAAAAAGAAAATAGTGAAGATAATAGACCTAGTACCTGCCCTCAAAGCATTCACAGTCAGATGGAAGATACACATGAGCAAACAGTTGTCACTCACTGTCATTGAGTTAGCACAGGGTATCTTGAGAGCAGCACCTAACTCAGTCTAAGAAGGGAAGGTAGAAGAAAGTAACACTTGGGAAGAGAAGGATGAGTTGGGTGGGGTTTGAGCAGGGGGAGAGGATGGCATAAGAATGGAGCCTGGGTGGCTCAGTGGGTTAAAGCCTCTGCCTTTGGCTTGGGTTGTGATCTCAGGGCCCAACAACTGAGCCCCGTATTGGGCTCTCGGCTCAGCAAGGAGCATGCTTCCTCCTCTCTCTCTGCCTGCCTCCCCATCCACTTATGATCTCTGTCTGTCAAATGAATAAGTAAAATTTTTTTAAAAAAAAAGGATATTCTGTATGGAGAGAATGGGTATAAGAATCAGAACCTGACAAAGCATGGGGAATTTTAGGAAACAAAAGATCAGTGTGCTTGGATGGGGAGAGATGGCGAACACTATGTGAGGCTGGAAAGGTTGAGGATGGTCAATTTTTGCAAGGACTTGTAGGCCGTGGTAAGTAGTATAGACTGCCAGCATGGGGCAACTCCTGAAAGAGGGGTGAGCTACAACCAGATTTGCCTTTTAGAGAGACCACTTATTATGTAGGGAGTAGAGCAGTGAGAGGGAACATTTGTGAAGGTTGCAGCAGTTAAATCTGAGATGACGGAGGTCTGCCATTGTGTGGAGCTGGTGGAGATGCAGAGGAGACAAAGATGCATCAAGTTGGCAGTACCTGGCAATCAATCAGATGTAAGGAAGAAGGAGTTTGGGTATCCACTGGTTAGATGGTGGCACTTCTCATATAGCATCGTTACCATCTCATAAAGATCAGGGCCCTGACAAACTATAGCTCAGAATAAGGAAATAGTCAAGAGCTGGAAGGGACACACCCAACCAATGTCCAGATGGGACTCTACCAAGTGCTCCATGAACATCTGTCAGGGAATTATATGAAAATTCTGAGTGTTTTCTTTTCTTTTCCTTCTTCTCTCCTCCCTGCCCCCTCCCCAGAGAGAAGCTGCATCTAAAAGCAAACTGCTTACTTAACATAACTTAGGAATAGTCAATTAGGAATTATTATTATTAGGAATAATTGTTCAATTATTAGGAATAATTGTTTAATTACTTCATCTGCATGCTTTCAGAAGGTAGGACTGGTAACACGAAACATGTCACTGACTTACATGATGCTAATTAACACTGACCCAGCACCTCATTTGTGCCAGGTACTGTGGAAGTTACTAGAAGTACAAAGATATGTATCACTACAGTTCTTATTCTCGAGTTGCTCACAAGATTAGCAAGTAGGGTAGACAGATACACAACAGAGAAATAGAGTGCAATGCATACCTTTCATTGTATGCAGCCATTAATTCTAGTTGGGGGAAATCTAGAGGGCTTTCCAGAATTAAGAGTTATTTGCTATAGTGAGCATCAGAGCAATAATACATTTTTATGGAGTGAGTACATGGACAAAGTCTTGAATATTGATTCAAAGGTCATTTTGTTTTGTTAGATTTTGCAGAGAATGGCAAGAAGAAGAAGGTAATTTCAAACAAGAAACGTTGGAGTCCAAGGACAGAAATTTCATGGAGCAGTGTGACTAGAACTGAGCTGAGTCATAGGGAATTAGACTGATGAAATGAATCTGATCAAGGCTGTCCAATTGCTCATGATATATTTAAGACTGCCTTTTTTCCTCCCATGGAAATGTGTTTCAGAGGGTAATTCTAGTGATACAGATGAAATAATACGACAGGAAGTGGGAGGTCAAGAATGGAGATGGATTTAGGAGATAAAACCCACAGATTTGGCAGTAAATATGACGAGGGCCTTCCTATTAGAGAGGTTAAGAATGAATCCAAGCTTCTCATAAGCTACTTGTGAGCTTGTATGGTTGGGAGGAAAGTAGCCTGGATTTTTGGAGGCCGGGGAATGACAGAGCTTAAAGAATTAGGAAATATTGCAGACAATCAAGTGAGATAGGGTCACTGAACTTGGCAAATAAGAGAACATCAATGATATTTGAAAAGAGAAAGGTAGGGGAAGAAACCAGAAAGGAGATATTTGAAGGTGACTGAGCAGTGGAAAATGGGAAGGCAGTGAGTATAATCTAATCTATCTTTTAAAGATTGGCAATGAATTCAAGGACAGAAACTCAAGGAAGAGATGAGATCAAAGGAACATTTAAAATATACATGATTTTATTTTATTTTAGGATGGGAGTTTTCTCCTTTTATGTGAGTTTGTGGGAAGGGCTTCTGAAGGAGAAAGTGTAACACAGGGTGGAGGCAATAGTTGCTGCATCAGAGACCATGAGGATTTTTTAAGAGTCCGTACAGAAGGAACAGTTGGGGGCATACACATCTATCTCCCAGAGACTTTTAACATCCCTAGATACGTTATATGATGTTTTTCAGTGGGGAAAATTATGTTATCATGGTGTTCATGAGTTGGGATATTTGCAAAAATCTTCATACATATCCATTTTGACTCCAGATTAATCAGAAACTCCCTATTCTTATTTCTTTATTTAACAGGTATTTACTGAGCACCTACTCTATGCTAGGTTCCATGATGAAGGCAGGCTATACTTTGGTAAATGAAATGGACTAATCCCTCTCAGCTACATTTAAAAGCTGAGCATTGTTCACATAAGGCATTCTCCGTAGACCTTTCTGTGGTAGTATACATTTAGTTTACTGAGCAGTATATGCTTTGGTTGGGAATTGTCATATGTTCTTTATCCCAAATACAGTAAAGGTAAAAGTATTAAATAAAAGAATATTCATAAAGCAGCAAATAACTATTATTTTAACATAGATGTTATAATTGAGAGGGAAAATAGGAGTCTAGAAGTAAATCTTTACTTATAAACATTTTGTTTTCACTGTGGCCTTAAAGTGAGTGAGACCTGGTTAGTGTTTCACCTGTTCCAAAGACTTCATAAGCTAACGATGCAACTACAGAAGTGCTTCCAAATGATTTAGAAGATTCTTCCAGGTAGCATTAAATTCAGAAATGCATCTTCCTAAAACACAGCTTGGAGCAATCATAGTTCAGGAGGATGAATGCTCTATAATTAGAAGTAGATCTCCATAGGTCAGTATGGGATGCAGAAGCAGATTGGTTTACCCTTCAGGCCAGTGCTGAAGGAAGAGGACCATGCAGGACCAAGGGAGAGGACTCAGACACTTGTGGCTATGCCATTAACTTGTGCCCAGTGGAAAGGTCTTGGTAGTTAAGACCAGCTCTATCATGGATACCTCTTCTTAGTACTTCAATAAACAATATCATTAATTTTAAAGTAAAACCAAAGAAAACATTTTTTCAGACACTGTTAAGGAGATTTAGTGTAATAATCAAGAACATAGACTGTGTTGCCAACTGCCTGAATTCTTCTAGTCCAGGATCAGTTCTTACGATTTGTGCAAGTGGCAAGCTACTTAAATGCTGCATTGAATGACCTTATCCAAAAAATAGAATAATCTCTCCGTTGGTATGAAGACTGAGTAAGAAAATGCATCTAAAATCCTACGAATAGTGTTTTCCTATGGTTAAACAAACTCAACAGATGATGTCTGTTATTAGCATGACCTGAATTACAAAGATCCAAATAACATTTTTACTCATTTTGGGGCTCACTCATTGCAAAAATAAGTATACTTTCCCCCTAACTAGCTTAGTAATATATTATTTTATTCCAAAAAGGTGTAAGTTTAACCACTCAATTTATTTAAAAATACTGATGCAGACAGAATTATAGTAGTAATTGTGCTGCTAACACCTTATGTTTTTGAGCACTTTGAACTTCCAAAGAACTTTTGAATCCTCATAATGCTCCTACCAGCACCAGAGGACAGTTGAACCCCTTTTACAAATTAGGAAATGGAATAATACAGAGTTAGTGACTTGCCCACTAGAGTTAAGGCCACCAGACTTTTAGACTAGTTCTTCAAAGAAATCAACCAAAACTCAAAAAGCTACTGAGCACATATTTGTGCCCAACACTGCAGTTGGCCTCAGAAGACTAAAATTATATAAAATATAATCTTTAACCAAAGAAACTTATTTTCTAATTGGGGAGATACGATTTTATATTGCTAGTTTTTCCCAGTTTTTAAAGCTCTTCAGAATCTGTCTAAGCCACCATTCCTTATTATTAATTTTCAGTGGAAACCCTGATTTCTAACTGATCTATTATTCTTACTACTGCATGAGTCAAGAAACTCTATAAGGTTTTAAAAACAATTCCTTAGGTTATTTGAATATACTTAGTGGGTTGTAGTCTGCAGGGAGTTATATAAGTGTTGAATTTGACCCATGCAAAGCCTTTCCTGCATTTGGGGACAAACATGGGACAAGTATGGAAAGATAGCCCAAGGATTTTTCCTGGAATGGGGGACAGTGGTGCATAAGTGTGCACTTCATGGGGCAGGCAAAACAAATATAGGTCTCCCTTTTATATGTCCCTTCATTTGCAGTCTGTTAGTTGTTTTCTGGAAACTGAGGCAGTCTGCTCCTTGTATACTCCTATAGCTTCATCTCCTGTGACATTATATCCCTAAAACACATCCTGTTTATAAACATATCCTGTTGTGCCATGTCTTTAGGTTTCTGTATATGTATTCTTTCTGACGGGAATGCTCTTTAGAAATAAAGTTTCCTAACTTCTTCAAGGAGTTTACCGTATCAAGAATTTAATGAGACAGTTTAAAAATGAAACAGAAAATACAAAATCTGTCACTTTTCCAGATAAACTTGTAAAGCAATTCATTACAAAGGGCAGAAGGCAGACAACACAAAAGGACTAACAGTGGAATATGTTACTAGTAATTCTTACAAGAAAACACTGGCCAACAGAGTGTTGGGAATGCTACTAGTAATAATAATAATAATAATGGCAATTTATTAAATATTTATAATTTTTCAGCTTCTATGATAACTACTTCACATTTATTGACTCATTTTATACTCCATAGGAAGTATGAAGTAGGTGATTTTATCCTCATTTTTGAGATGAGATTTGAGGACTGGATAGTCAGGTAAGGCCACTTGGTATGTGGCTAAAATGGAATCATAAAAAACAGTGTCTGGTTCCAGAGAATAATCTATTATGAATAACACTATAATTATGGGTTTACATGTCTAAAAACAAATGCTTAGATAATGGATAAGAAACAATGACCATTTATAACTTTAACACAAGGCATTGATATAATTTCAATAATGATCCATTATAGATAAGGCTCATTATTGAAATCCAGGCATGGAAACATTAATAAATTCAAATGGAACAGGTTAGCAGAACCCATGGCAGGTAATACTGTGAGTCAATAAGGTATGTCCCAACATGGAAATTCATATTTAAAAGTTGGAAATTATCTTTCTAAAATATAAATATATATACAGTTGGCCCTTGAACAATGTGGAGGTGTGGAGGCTGCCGACCCCTGTGCAGTCAAAAATCTGCATATATAGGAGTCAGGATGGCGGAGAAGTAGCAGGCTGAGACTACATCAGGTAGCAGAAGATCAGCTAGATAGCTTATCTAAAGATTGCAAACACCTACAAATCCAAGGGGAGATTGAAGAGAAGAAATTCTAGAAACAGAAAATCAACCACTTTCTGAAAGGTAGGACTGGCGGAGAAGTGAATCCAAAGCTACGGGAAGATAGACCGTGGTGGGGAGGGGGCGGGCACCTGGCAAGAGGTGGAGGAAGGGAGCACTAATTCAGGACTTTTAAAAGTCTATTCCGCAGAGGGACATAGCTCCAGAGGCTAAACCGGGGTGAGGCCCACGCAGGGTCAGCGTGGCCCCAGGTCCCACAGGGAGGGTGTCTGAGTGTCGCAGAGTTTGCAGGTATTAGAACGGGGAAGCCAGCTACAGAGACAGAGCCGAGCTGGGGGTTACCTTGAACCAGTGGCAGGCTTGGTGAGCTTGGAGCGCAGCCGGAGGCCAGGGAGATGGGAGTAATTGGGCGCTATTCTCTAAGGGCGGACTGAGGAGTCTCAGCTCCTCTGAGCCGGAGACTGGGAGGCTGCCATTTTCATTCAGGGAACAAAAGCTCCTGAAAGCAAACCCGAGCTGATTACTCAGCCCGGCCCCAGGTAAGGGTAGTGCAATTCCGCCTGGGGCAAAGACACTTGAGAATCCATACAACAGGCCCCTCCCCCAGAAGGTCAACAAGAAATCCAGCCAGGACCAAGTTCGCCAACCAAGGAGTGCAGGTTCAACCAAGGAGAGCAGCGGAATTCCAGAGGAGGAGAAAGCAAAGCACGGAACTCATGGCTTTCTCCCTGTGATTCTTTAGTCTTGCAGTTAATTTAATATTTTTTCTTTTTCTATTTTTTTCCTCTTCTGCTAAATATTTTTTTAACATTTACCCTTTTCTTTTTTAATGCTTTTAAACTAGTTTATCTAATATATATATATATATATTTTTTTTCTTTTTCTTTTTTATATTTTTTCTTTATTCATTTTCTTTTTTTAATTGTTTCTTTTTATTTTTTTTCTGAACCTCTTTTTATCCACCCCCCCCCCCCACGATTTGGGATCTCTTCTGATTTGGTTAAAGGGTATTTTCCTGGGGTCATTGACACCCTTTTAGTATTTTAGTTGCTCCTTCATATACTCTTATCTGAACAAAATGACAAGGCAGAAAAATTCCCCCCCCACACACAAAAATGAACAAGAGGCAGTACCGAAGACTAGGGACCTAATCAATACAGACATTGGTAATATGTCAGATCTAGTGTTCAGAATGACGATTCTCAAGGTTCTAGCCGGGCTTGAAAAAGGCATGGAAGATATTAGAGAAACCCTCTCGGGAGATATAAAAACCCTTTTGGGAGAAATAAAAGAACTAAAGTCTAACCAAGTTGAAATTTAAAAAGCTATTAATGAGGTGCAATAAAAAGAGGAGGCTCTCACTGCTAGGATAAATGAGGCAGAAGATAGAATTAGCAATATAGAAGACCAAATGACAGAGAATAAAGAAGCTGAACAAAAGAGGGACAAACAGCTACTGGGCCACGAGGGGAGAATTCGAGAGATAAGTGACACCATAAGATGAAACAACATTAGTAAAATTTACCTAATAGTAAAATAGTAAAATTTACAAGTCTTAGCGACAAAGAGAAAATCCTGAAAGCAGCCCGGGACAAGAAGTCTGTAACACAAAATGGTAAAAAATATTAGATTGGCAGCAGACTTATCCACAGAGACCTGGCAGGCCAGAAAGAACCGGCATGATATATTCAGAGCACTAAACGAGAAAAACATGCAGCCGAGAATACTATATCCAGCTCTGCTATCATTGAAAATAGAAGGAGAGATAAAAAGCTTCCAGGACAAACAAAAACTGAAAGAATTTGCAAACACCAAACCAACTCCACAGGAAATATTGAAAGGGGTCCTCTAAGCAAAGAGAGAGCTTAAAAGTAGTAGACCAGAAAGGAACAGAGACAATATACAGTAATAGTCACCTTACAGGCAATTCAATGGCACTAAATTCATATCTTTCAATAGTTACCCTGAATGTTAATGGGCTAAACGCCCCAATCAAAAGACACAGGGTATCAGAATGGATAAAAGAAACCAAACCCATCAATATGTGTCTACAAGAAACTCATTTTAGACCCAAAGACACCTCCAGATGTAAAGTGAGGGGAGATGTAAAGTGAGGAGAAAACAATTTACCATGCTAATGGACATCAAAAGAAAGCTGGGGTGGCAATCCTTATATCAGATCAATTAGCCAAATACTATAATAAGAGATGAATTTTAATTCTTCTTTAATTCTTTAGAAGGATGTTGTTTAGATTTCATGTATTTGGGTTCTTTAAGCCAAATACTATAATAAGAGATGAGGAAGGACACTATAACCATACTCAAACAGTCTGTCCAACAAGAAGTTCTAACAATTTTAAATATCTATGCCACTAACATAGGAACAGCCAACTATATAAGCCAATTAATAACAAAATCAAAGAAACACATCGACAATAATACAATAATAGTAGGGGACTTTAACACTCCCCTCACTGAAATGGACAGATGATTCAAGCAAAAGATCAACAAGGAAATAAAGGCCTTAAATGACACACTGGACCAGATGGACATCACAGTTATGTTCAGAACATTCCATCCTAAAGCAAAAGAATACACATTCTTCTCTAGTGCACATGGAACATTCTCCAGAATAGATCACATCCTGGGCCATAAATCAAGTCTCGACCAATATCAAAAGATTGGGATCATTCCCTGCATATTTTCAGACCACAATGCTCTGAAGCTAGAACTCAATCACAAGAGGAAATTAGGAAAGAACCCAAATACATGAAATCTAAACAGCATCCTTCTAAAGAATTAAAGAAGAATTAAAATTCAAATTAAAGAAGAATTGAAAAAATTCATGGAAACAAATGATAATGAAAACACAATGGTCAAAATCTGTGGGACACAGCAAAGGCAGTCCTGAGAGGAAAATATATAGCGGTACAAGCCTTTCTCAAGAAACAAGAAAGGTCTCAAGTACACAACCTAATCCTACTCCTAAAGGAGCTGGAGAAAGAACAACAAAGAAAGCCTAAACCCAGCAGGAGAGGAGAAATCATAAAGATCAGAGCAGAGATCAATGAAATAGAAAAAACAAACAAACAAACAAACGCAATAGAACAAATCAACAAAACTAGGAGCTGGTTCTTTGAAAGAATTAGTAAGATTGATAAACCCCTGGCCAGACTTACCAAAAAGAAAAGAGAAAAGACCCAAATAAATAAAATCATGAATGAAAGAGAAGAGATCACCAACACTAAAGAAATACAAACAATTATAAGAACATACTATGAGCAACTGTACGCCAACAAATTCGACAATCTGGAAGAAATGGATATATTTCTAGAGACATATAATCTACCACAACTGAACCAGGAAGAAATAGAAAACCTGAATAGACCCATAACCAGTAAGGAGACTGAAGCAGTCATCAAAAATCTCCAAACAAATAAGAGCCCAGGGCAAGATGGCTTCCCGGGGGAATCCTACCAAACATTTAAAGGAGAATTAATTCATATTCTCCTGAAACTGTTCCAAAAAATAGAAATGAAAGGAAAACTTCCAAACTCATTTTATGAGGCCAGCATCACCTTGATCCCAAAACCAGACAAGAATCTCATAAAAAAGAGAATTACAGACCAAGAGCCTTGATGAACACAGATGCAAAAATTCTAACCAAAATACTAACCAATAGGATCCAACACTACATTAAAAGGATTATTCACCACGACCAAGTGGGATTTATTCCAGGGCTGCAAGGTTGGTTCAACATCCGCAAATCAATTAATTGATACAATACATTAATAATTAATAAAAGAAAGAACAAGAACCATATGATACTCTCAATAGATGCTGAAAAAGCATTTGACAAAGTACAGCATCCCTTCCTGATCAAAACTCTTCAAAGTGTAGGGATAGGGGGCACATACCTCAATATTATCAAAGCCATCTATGAAAAACCCACGGCAAATATCATTCTCAATGGAGAAAAACTGAGAGCTTTTCTGCTAAGGTCAGAACACGGCAGGGATGTCCGTTATCACCACTGCTATTGAACATAGTACTAGCAGTCCTAGCCTCAGCAATCAGACAACAAAAAGAAATTAAAGACATCCAAATCAGCAAAGAAGTCAAACTATCACTCTTGGCAGATGATATGATACTATATGTGGAAAACCCAAAAGACTCCACTCCAAAAGTGCTAGAACTTGTACAGGAATTCAGTAAAGTGTCAGGATATAAAATCAATGCACAGAAATCAGTTGCATTTCTCTACACCAACAACAAGACAGAAGAGAGAGAAATTAAGGAGTCAATCCCATTTACAATTGTACCCCAAATCATAAGATACCTAGGAATAAACCTAACCAAAGAGGCAAAGAATCTATACTCAGAAAACTACAAAGTACTCATGAAAGAAATTGAGGAAGACACAAAGAAATGGAAAAATGTTCCATGCTCATGGATTGGAAGAACAAATATTGTGAAAATGTCTATGCTACCTAAAGCAATCCATACATTTAATGCAATCCCTATCAAAATCCCACCATTTTTTTTCAAAGAAATGGAACAAATAATCCTAAAATTTACATGGAACCAGAAAAGACCTCAAATAGCCAGAGGAATATTGAAAAAGAAAGCCAAAGTTGGTAGCCATCCCAATTCCAGACTTCAAGCTCTGTTACAAAGCTGTCATCATCAAGACAGTATAGTACTGGCACAAAAACAGACACATAGATCAATGGAACAGAACAGAGTCCAGAAATAGACCCCCAAACCTATGGTCAACTAGTCTTCGACAAAGCAGGAAAAATGTCCAATGGACAAAAGACAGCCTCTTCAATAAATGGTGTTGGGAAAATTGGACAGCCACATGCAGAAAAATGAAATTGGACCATTTCCTTACACTACATACGAAAATAGAATCAGAATGGATGAAGGACCTCAATGTGAGAAAGGAATCCATCAAAATCCTTGAGGAGAACATAGGCAGCAACTTCTTTGACCTCAGCCACAGCAACTTCTTCCTAGGAACATTGCCAAATCAAGGGAAGTAAGGGCAAAAATGAACTATTGGGATTTCATCAAGATCAAAAGCTTTTGCACAGCAAAGGAAACAGTTAACAAAACCAAAAGACAACTGACAGAATGGGAGAAGTTATTTGCAAATGACATATCAGATAAAGGTCTAGTGTCCAAAATCTATAAAGAGCTTAGCAAACTCAACACCCAAAGAACAAATAATCTAATCAAGAAATGGGCAGAGGACATGAACAGACATCTCTGCAAAGAAGACATCCAGATGGCCAAAAGACACATGAAAAAGTGCTCCACATCACTCAGCATCAGGGAAATACAAGTCAAAACCACAATGAGATACCACCTCACACCAGTCAGAATGGCTAAAATTAACAAGTCAGGAAATGACAGATGCTGGCGAGGATGTGGAGAAAGGGGAACCCTCCTACACTGTTGGTGGGAATGCAAGCTGTGTAACCACTCTGGAAAACAGCACGGAGGTTCCTCAAAATGTTGAAAATAGAGCTACCCTATGACCCAGCAATTGCACTACTGGGTATTTACCCTAAGGATACAAACATAGTGATCTGAAGGGGCACATGCACCCGCATGTTTATAGCAGCAATGTCCACAATAGCCAAAGTATGGAAAGAACCTGGATGTCCATCAACAGATGAATGGATAAAGAAGATGTGGTATATATACACAATGGAATACTATGCAGCCATCAAAAGAAATGAAATCTTGCCATTTGCGACGACGTGGATGGAACTAGAGGGTATTATGCTTAGTGAAATAAGTCAGTCGGAGAAAGACAACTATCATATGATCTCCCTGATATAAGGAAGAGGAGATGTAGCATGGGGGGGGCGCATATTGGGGGGGTAGAAAAGGAATAAAAGGAAACAAGATGGGATCGGGAGGGAGAAAAACCATAAGAGACTCTTAATCTCACAAAACAAACTGAGGGTTGCCGGCGGGAGGGGAGGTATTGAGAGGGTGGTTGGGTTATGGACATTGGGGAGGGTATGTGCTATGGTGACTATTGTGAAGTGTAAACCTGGCGATTCACAGACTGTACCCCTGGGGCTAATAATATATTATATGTTGATTAAAAAATTAAAAAAATTATTAAAAGAAAAAACAACAATAAGAGCTAACACAGTATTAGGTTGAATTAGGAGAATAATGGAATTTGGATCATGGGAAATAAAACTATTTTTTCAAATGTGCTCTCATCAGAGCAAGTATGATAATGAGAATCCTTTAAAATGGTTCTATTAAACAGAGTTAAATGGGATGGAAAAGTCTAATCTGAGTGCCTGCTTTGTAGCAAACATACTCAATTGTGTCACATGTAAAAGGAGAGACATGCATGCATATCAGTAGTTAGAACAAAATGTCACCATACTTTGTGAGATGTATGAGCCTAGAGCATGAGTTGTTTATTACCTATGCTCTGCTCTCTGTCTCTGGGAACCAAAAAAGAAGCCATCTATTCTGCCTGGGGTGCAGAAGTTTTCATGATCACTAGTTCCAAAGAGCTGAAACATTGTTTCTCACATTTAAGAACTCTGCACTTCAGGCGCTTCCCCGCCCCCCCCAAGGACCCAGTGCTTGCACTCTAATTAGAAAAGGGAGACTCTGAGTTTGGCACCGGCAGCCCCAGCTTCATTCATCAGTATTCCCTACATCATGCCATGAGTTCTGGTATTATCTATTCTGTTTAATTACAATTAAAGAAAATACTGGTATAATAAATGGGTTTATCAACTCCTACTGGATCATGACTCATTAGTTGAGAAATACTGCCTCACATTTTCTCTAAAGTTTCTACCGCCCCCAATACTTAAATTTTCAATTAATGTAATGATAGTCCAAGATATAAAATGACACAGAATATGAAGAAATAGGACTGCCTCCAGTGGTTCAGTGGATAGTTACTTTTTAATAAAAAGGTCAGTTTTTTTTTTTCTGTGAGCCCTGAAAAACAGTATAAATCATGTAAAATTTTTATAGACAAAGTATTTTTTATGGATGGTCTTTGTCATAAAAGTTTCTTTAAAGGTTTCTTTTTTTAATTCAACAGAGCATGCGGTAGCTATTAGTCTTCATCAAATAGTAAATGTAAATCTGAAGATTCAAGACAAAAAAAAATTGGACTAGAAAAATACTACCAACTTTATTTTAACAGTACTTTGAAACAAATTTTATAAAATTAAAAATCATTTTTTTAAAAATTCCCTGCCATTGGTTCTTTTATAAAACCCAAATCTTTAACAGAAAACATTTGAACTGAGATAATACTCAAATTAAAATCCTGAAAAAATTATAGAATGTTTTACAGAAATGATCTATCATTTTTCCCCCTGAATCCATTATCTGTGGACATGTGAAATGAGATGAGAATCTGCCTACCATTATATCTCTGCACTCTTTCTCTCCCTGACTCATTACACAAATCAGATTTAGCCAACAAGATAAAACATGTATATATTTATATAAACATGTATATATTTATATGCAAGTAATAATACATGTATATATATATAAATTTCTGTCTACTCACATTATAAAATCTTACCTCTTTGCTTTCTTCCAGATCTGATTCACTACTGAAGTCCTCTGTGTTTAAATTTTCAAAGTCAGATTCTCCTACAGCAATTGGTACAGTCACAGTAAGACTGGGATTGTTTATGAATGACATGTAATCACTTTCATCAATAATGTATTTTTCAACACTGCTGCCGGTTCCTATTCCACTTGTGGTTCCATTCACATCTTTAAGATAGTCAAGATCTTTTCCAATTTCTGTTGTATGATTGGACATACAACTGTCTTTTTTATTGTTTAGATCATCAAGTGGTTTAATTTCATCTAAAATCTTCTGTTTTCTAACAAAGGATTGTTGAATAAATTCGTATATTTTTCTCTTCACATAAGCTACTCCCTTGTGCATCCTGTCCACGGCTATTTGGAGATTGTTCATTTCATTATCATCATCCGTGGCTGCAAGATTGTCTGCACTAAATGAGCTCAGAAGCAAGGCCAGAAAGAGGTTCAGGACCTTAAAAATAGGACAGACATGATTATAATCTTACCCCAATGTAAAGAAGAGCAGATTGAGATCACTCACTCCTTGAAGTGTAGAGGAAACTCTAAGTTCTAACAGCTAGGTAAGAAAGAAACACCAGAGCACAGTGATTAGAAGCTGGGCAATCTGAATTTGTGATCTGGCTCAGGAGCTACTACACTCGACAACCTTGGGCAAAGACATGATTTCTGTGGGTCTCAGATTCTCCCACTTACAGAATGAAGGAGTCGAATGAGTTCATCTAAGGTTTTGCTATGTTTAAAAGTGTATGGTTATAAGAAAACATATTGAAATATGTACCGTATAAAAGTTCTAACCTTAAAAATCATTGATGTTTGCCATTATGCACTTAAATATATTCTATTGTTTCTCTTTTGATAAACGGAGATGTTGAGTTAGATATTAATTAAAACAAATCATTGTGATCCAGAACAAGAATCGGTATCTTAACATAGGCATTAACACTTATTTTCTTAACCTATTATATCTCTTATACTCCACTTTTGATTAATTAGGAGAACTGTTTGTAAATAATCTCTAATATCTCCATAAGACTGACACTTAATATATGTATCTTTTGGAAGGTACTAAATTTTTTCTATACTGTAAATAGTACTTCATGTTTTAAACTTAAGGGAGAGAAGAATTGATCAGTTACTCCATTTGGGTAATCTCAGGCATCATTAGCCCACCCTTATTTAACTGAGAACCATTAGAGAATTGATTAACATAAATTGGCTAACACACCTGCCACATGACCTAGAGTGATTGAACGCTATATGCCATGAAGAGGCAGGGAAATGGAAAAATCACTATGAATACTTAAAAGACACCACCCTTCAGTCCTATACTGACAAGTAAGATTAAGCGTTCTTTAAAAAGTTTTTCAGTTCTCCCTCCCTTTTCTCTGCATTTGTAAAATATTCCCAGTATATCCTTCTAGGCCTGTCTTTAATTCTCTATTAAAATGCATTACTAAATGTGATGAAATGACTGACAAGTTTGATTTGAATATAAAAACTGTAGGGTCACTACTATATCGCTGTGTGAGACCCTATGCATATGTAAAGCTAGACACTTCATAAATTATTAATCATAGTTTTTGTTTTGGACAAAATGGTCACCATTCTGTTATACTTTTAATCTATTTTTGAATTACATATCTTAAATGGGTACACACCACCAAGTTTCCAATCACCATGACCATCATGAAGACAGTAAGGCACATGGCTTGACCAGCGACTTCCATACAGTCCCACATGGTTTCTATCCACTCTCCACACAGCACACGGAACACAATCAGGAAGGAGTGGAAGAAGTCATTCATGTGCCAGCGTGGGAGCTCACAGCTGGTGGAGATCTTACAGACACAATCTTTGTAGCTTTTACCAAACAGCTGCATGCCGACCACGGCAAAAATGAAGACGATGATGGCCAACACCAAGGTGAGGTTACCCAGAGCCCCCACTGAATTGCCGATGATCTTTATTAGCATATTTAATGTTGGCCAAGATTTTGCCAACTTGAAAACTCGGAGCTGGAAAATAAAAAATATATATATTATTATGATCTTTTCATATATTGATCATGATTAATATTGAATCTCTTACAATATCTGTCCTGCCCTTGAACCCACTCAGGCTGGTGGCTAATTTTTGGACCCCCTAGGAAGAATCTCATTCTTCCATATTTTAACCAGGTAGATTGTTTTCCCTAAGTGTGAATTTTTTGAGATTACTTGGGGTCCAACTGTCCTTCATTTGTTTTGCGAATGTGGTTCTAAGGCATGCCAGACCTGACACTAATATTAGCATCGAATCACAATAATCTCTGTTGAAAAGTTACTTGTTTGTAAATAGCATGCAAAGTGACATCATATAGAGCCCCTGCTATAGGAAGAGACAAGTGTTTATTATTCATTAATACTCCTTTGGACCATTGAGATAGCTAGACGCCTGTATGAAAATTTTGGAGATTTCTCACACCTATAGTTATTTCCCTGATTTGCAAAGATATATATTTAAATCAGTGGTCATGGTAAGTAATCCTACATATTTTTCTCCTCTGATTTAGGCAAGGAGCATATTTTCCAGAGGTCCAATAAGGAATTTTCTGCATGCCCATCTTGGCTCTGATCACCATTTGCCATACAAAGGACTGTTTATATTTTTAAGTTACTATTAAAATGTGATATATTTTTATTAAAAACATTTTCTTGAATCCAGAAATATTAACTGTAGTCATCTCTAGAAACAATAGTTAGTAACAATGGCAACTTATTATATATTAAACTTCACTTATTATTTTAAATAATGTTTTTTTCTAAATAAGTGGAGATAATTTTTTTTGCATTCAGGGATAGTTTTGATGATGCAAATGTTACACAAAAGTTTAAAATGTAAATAGTTGTGTAGTAAAACCCATGAGAGTAGTAAATAAGAGCCCTGCTTGTTGGACAGGTTTTGTTTCTGTTGCTGGGGTTTTTGTTTGTTTGTTTTTTTACCAGTCGGAATGAACGGAGAACGGATAATCCTTCCACATTGGCAAGGCCAAGTTCTACCAGGCTAAGTGTCACAATAAACCCATCAAAGATATTCCAGCCTTCTTGGAAATAATAGTAAGGATCCATGGCAATAATTTTCAGAAACATTTCTGCTGTAAAGATCCCAGTGAAAACCTAAGATCAAAACAAAATTACTTTAATTCCATCATAGAACAAAATGTTTATGCTAATTTCCCCACAATGATCTGTTACTAGATGCATTTCTGTAGTAATTTATAGTTTATAAAAGAGCTCCCCTTTACTTTATTTCATTTTATTGCCACAGAAGTTTATAGAGTCACTAGTGCAGGTAATACAAACATTACTTTACCAGTGACTCGCCTGGCATCATACAACTAGAAAATGGCAAAACTAGGATTTGAGCCCCAATCTATTTTTAACTTCCATCACATCAAACTGCCTGTCCCTCCAGACTTTATGCAGCACAGGTACTCACAACATCTTGCCTCTGAACATTTTATCTATAAGCAAATTCCCATCTTCCTCAAATCTGATCATTATTATACACATATATCTATTACTATAATATGTGTGTTACTATTATCAATTTGTTAAGCATGTGAAAAAAGTCAGTTTACTTCCATGGTATAAATATCAAAGCTTTAAAACTGTAAATACTACAATGCAGGATGCTTTACATGTCTTGCCTTTTACCATCAAAAACCTTAAACCTCAAAACAAATACTATGAAAAATCCATACATTCTTTTAAAGTCCTCTTTCTTTCAGCAAATAAAAGCTAGTATTCCTAAATTGAGTCAACTGACAAACACTTTAATAATTCATGTTTTTTAAGCACAGAAGAGGAGGATTTAGGTGACAGTCTTTACCAAAAATGGCCTCACTAATCAAATAAAACACAAAATGGACTGCAGGTTTTCAATATTTGATGGTTTTGATATAGAAGAGATGGATAAAACAACACATATCCTACTTAGATCTTGGAAGTGGAAAAGCTGAACACGTTTTTGAGTTGTTATATTTTTGCTTATAATGATGATGATTAAGCAAAATAAAAAGATCTTACCCCCTCCCCTTTTTAAGCCTTCATCAGCTAGGGAATAGCTGCGCTAATATCATTTCAAAAAGCGTGTCCTTAAATTGCTTCTGCATCTTGAAAAAATTATAAATATCAATATTGACTTTTCCAGTAGTATTCTAGGCCTATGCCTATTGCTGTCTTTCTCAGTTTATGCTTTGACATAAAGGGCCATTATGGTGGGCAAAAAAGTAGGGTGTGGCCAGCTAGATATAATTCTTGTCTTTTGGGAACCCGGTGGTAGAAAGAGGGCTTTAAGCTATTATTAAATGGAAACAGTTTCTGAAACAGAACATTCAATTAGCAATAATCGCGCCTCGGATAAACCTCATTGGCTATGATACTGCCACTGCGCAAAGCTCAAACAGAAAATTCAAAGATTGAACACATTTACCTTCCAATATGCTTACCAAGTTTCCTACTGTAAGCACATTATTGAAATGTTCTGTCATTGGATAGTGCTCCATGGCCATGAAAAGAGTATTTAAGACAATGCAGATGGTGATGGCCAGGTCAACAAACGGGTCCATCACAACCAGGTTGACAATATGTTTCACTTTTAACCAATATGGTGAACAGTCCCAGATTAAGAATATGTTGGAAAATTTATACCAACAGGGTGGGCATTTCTGTCTGGATTCTTCAAGTTCTAAATTAAAAAAAAAAAAAAAAAAAAAGAACCACCAAAAGATATATTTTCATACACACATGTATTTATCTCAGATGCACTAGACTTGTTTTTCAGTAGTCAACACATTTTTATTTGCTAAAGAATCAATCTCTTTTGTACTTAAAAAAAAAAAAAAGCTATAGAATTTATTCTTTAGACACCTGAAGGTATTTTGTTAACATACACATAGAGATAGCACAGAATAGTATTTTTCTCATATGCATTGACAATATGGCTCAGCACTTGGCCTGAAGTGAATGGTCTTTTAGATGAAGTTTCAATAGGAACACGGGATGCAGAAATGTAGATACTGTGTGCAATCTTATGCTAATATCTGTCTAAACTGTCAACCTAAAGCAACAAGAGATAAGATAGGAATGAATATGAGTCAAGAATCATCTTTAAATTTGTTTTCTTGGGGCACCTGGGTGGCTCAGTCCATTAAGGATCTGCCTTCAGCTAAGGTCATGATCCCAGGGTCCTGGGATCGAGCCCCACATCAGACTCCCTGCTCAGCAGGAAGCCTGCTTCTCCCTCTCCCACTCCCCATGCTTAAGTTCCCTCTCTTGCTATCTCTCACGCTCTCTCTCTGTCAAACAAATAAATAAAATCTTTAAAAGTTTTTTGTTTTCTTCTGTGAAATGACCCACTTCTTCCCTCCAATCTTGAGAGTATTTAGAATGATGTTGAAGTTCTAAGCTAAAAGGAACAGAAGAGAGGGTCACTATGACTAATGAGATTAGCAAACCTAACAGAAATCCTTTATTCTGCATTTCCAAGGAATTGTCACACACAGGAAAACAATCTTTAGATTTCCAATATCATTGTGCTTAAGTAATCTTTTTAAAAAAGCTCCTAGACTATATGAGTATACTATAACAAATACTAACTCTTAAATAAGATTATATTCTCTTTAGAATGTCTTGTTTTCAATTTACAAATAGAGATATTTGTTTCAAGTGAGACAATATAAGCTTGATGAAAATAATTGAATGGAAATGGAATGTGTAACAAACCTTCTACTGTATTTGTTAAAATGCTGGCTATACTCATTGCTCGTTGCCTTTGGGAAGGATCTTCCAGAAAATCCATGGAAACATGGAAAGAACTTGACCTTCTCTTCCTCATCTCAGTCTCGGTGGTTGTTCCCTATAAAGAAAATGCTAATGTATTAAATGATTAACTTGAGCAATACGCTAAGAAAAGAACCAAGTGTGACACAGTGAATCTCATGAAACACATGCATCGTGCACTTTCGTATTTAGTTGGTGATGGCAGATATTGCTGACTTATTGTATCATTAACCTGGAATATCCAAACTGTCAACCATTTAGTCATACAGCAAAAACTGAGTTTTTTTAGCCTTCTAATTACATAATTTTATGAGACGTGATGTCATTTTGGTACAGTTAATAAGTCTCTTGAGAGACATATTGAACAGTTCGCCTCATTTCTGAACTGATCATATACAACAAACAACCTGAAAAGTCATACACGTGGTCAGGCATTTTATTTTGAGAAGGTAGGCATTTATTTTTCAAGAAATACAAATGATTACAACACAGGTAGCCACCATCTCATTTTCTGTACACAAGACATAGATGGTCATTGACAACACAAACTGTATGTGAGAAACACACACATGCTGCATGGACAACAGTTTCATCCAGGGTACCAAAGCAATAAGTCATCTAATTCTGACTTCGTCATGCCTCATCATGCTGATATATTTCCAAGTGAGTTACCCATCTAATAAGAGGCAGCCTGTGTTCAGAAATTCCTCATCCTCGTATACATCCACAAACACGTAACACATGTTTGTACAGACAATTTTTTATCTGTCTGTGTTAACAATTAATTTATGTCTCCTCACTTAGGTTCATTTTAAGAAGACCTATATCAGCATTTTTTTTTTTTCAGAAAGACATGTGTGAATACTGGAAATTTTAAGATAACAATGAAGCTATCTATGTAGGCACAGTGTTCTTGAAAATCTTCTAAAATAAGGCAGAGTTACAGTGAAGAATCTGTTGGAAAGATTTATTATACACCCTTTATACTTGAACAGAGGAATCATTCATTTACTTTAATATCAAAGCTTTAGAGGATGTCTTGCTATCTAAGCTCAGCATGGGTATATAGCAAATCCTCCAAGTGGAGGTAGCAATTTATTATTGTGTCTAATTTATTCTTAGCACGTTTCGTAAGTAAATGCATTCGGTGTTATGCAAGGGAGTGTTGAGGCCTTAAGCTTTAGTTGGTTAGTCTATTAAAGGTATTACAAGATGCAGGTGCATTCACAGCTTGACCAACCAGGAATCATTCTCAAAGGGTTCCATTCTGTAGAAACACTGGCTGGTGCAGCAATAATGGGCCAGCCATGCCTGAACTATTTAAAACTTCCTTACATTGTCATCAGTAGCTGGCTTATCTATTATCACCTCTGGCAGAAGCTGTCCAACAGGCGATGTAGGAACTGAAGGTCCACCAACCAAGGACACCACACCATTGCAATCCACAGTGCTGTGCATCTTCCCATTTGCTGGAAACACTGCCAGCATCCGGGAAGACCTACTGGTCTGACTCAGGTTACTGTTGCGCCGTTCTCCATGTCGTCGGGGCACAAACAAGGAGTCTCTCCGGCTCTCGTTATCCTCAAAGGTGCTGTGCTCATCATCAGCAAAGTCATTCTCCGATCCCACATCTTTTGCTCGCCCTCTAAAGCTGAAAAGGCTTGTTCTGCTATTTCGCCTTGGAGAAAATAGGGAGCCACGGATGCTCAACAAAGACTAAAAGTTTGAAACCAAAAAAAGTATAATCATATTAATATAGCCGTTTGAAATATGCTTTTAATTTTGCAAGATTAAGTTGAAGGCGATTTCAGTATTCATAAGAGAATGTGATCCATTCCTTTTGATTAACATTCTCATTTTATGTGCTCAAATTAAATCGGTTTTATAAGAGAAGACTTCTAGTCCTTGAGATTATGAATGGGAAGATAGATCACAACTTAAAGTTACTTAAAAAAAAAAAAAAAACCCAAAACCTGAAATCACCATTTTTTGCATTCAAAAGGAAATATCCTTAGCACATACTATGAACACCATCAACATTCAATAAACATTGGCAGCATGACCTTCACAAGGACACATTTGTTCTTCCCGCTCTTTTCTTTCAAGGAATCTCAACACGTTTCACAAATTGTTTTAGGCCATCTTCCTAAAATCAGTTTACTTTCATTATTATCATTATTTCATCTGTAAGGCACGGACTTCTGAAATTCAGAGTAATGTGTTTTTTGGTAATGTATATCACACCTGATATTTTCAGAAGCACACATGCTGGTTTATAAAGAAGTTAGGTGAAAAAAACAAAACAAAACAAAGCAAAACAAAAAAACACCACATAAAATAACCAAAAGAAGTTATCGATCAGCCAGTCCCTTACGCACATTTTTTGTTTGGTTTGTTATTATTTTCATTAAGGAGGCTGAGGAGCAGAAAGTATAAATGTCATTAGTTTCAAAAGGTATCAGCAGATAGTGTCAAGATGAGAATCCAGGTCTTCTGAATTCCAACCCAGTGTGACCCCAACTATAGAAAGCCACAGGCTTACATATATGTCGAGTCAAATTTTCTCATAGCTATGTGAAGAAAGTTAGGTTTAAATATAATAGACCTAGCAGTCAATTCAGTTGATGACAATTCATAAATCTGATTTAATTCTCCCCCTCTCTTCAGTGTTCTGATTTCCATCCATGCATCCTTTAACTCCGAGGTACCATACCTGGTGTGGGGAGGAGTACCTCTTTTCATACGTCAATCGGTTCCCTTCTATGGAGAAGCGAAACCCTTTTCTCCTGATGCTGTCTTCAGATTCAGACTTATGGAACTCATCCTCATCCTTCTCTTCCCCACCAGACTGCTCTTTCTGTTTCCTTTTCTTTCTCCGATTTCTTCTTTCCTTAGCACTCTTGGAGCTCAACTTGGAGGCTTCAGATGAGCTGTCAGAGAGCCCCCCAGTGGCACTAGGTTCTCTGGAATGCTCTGAGGCAGTGACAGCTGCTGCCTGCTACATTAAGGAGAAATGGTTTTAGTGCGGCATTGGAGACTTTATCTTTTTAAGCTCAAGTATTTTTAGCACATTAAAAAAAAAAAAAATACATTTAGCTGACTCAAGCTGATGGTCCATAGAAGAAACTCTGCAAGTACAAATGGGATTTTCCCCTCTTTCTATTTAATGAAGACTTTCAGGGTTAATGTGGTTTTATCTGTGCTAACGTTTATTGTGTTTATATTACACTGCAAAGACCACATATTCAAAAGGATCAATAAAGCATCAACAAGAACATAAACTTATATTATTTGGGGGGATTTGATTTACTCTAAAAATTGGTATTTAATTAACACTATCTTCTTTTCTCTGAAAAAGAAACTGTAGCATGGAAGAAAAGCTAAATGACTTAATTGCGGTCATATCTCAAGGTAGGAGAAACATGATAAAAAGGTGAGGTCCTCTTCCTAGTTATTGAAACCAGGCTGCCAAAATGTTATCAATCAAATTTATGGAAGATGATCAAATCCCTTCCTTGCCCCTCCATAATCCAGAAGACTGGAGAAAGGGCAGTCAACAGTTTCTACTAAGCAAAACAAGACATTCCTTTCTCCAAATACCATCTCCAGCTTCTTTAGCTCAGCACTGGTTCTTGCTGGACACATGAGAACAATGTTTTTGATCGTAGCTTGTAAGGGTACTCAGTTGGCACTTTTGGATCATTAATATTGTTCTCAAAGTACCCTCAATATAGGGACTCTTGCCAATAAAGTAATACTCCCCAAACAACTTTATTCTAAAGTAGACTCTTGTGTTTGTATACTGAGTGGAAAGCATGAGGAAAGATGAAAGTGATAAGACAGGCATTTTATTGTACGATGAGTACCAAGACCTCTCTATAAGAACAAACAATCCATAGGTCACCTGTTCTCCATAAAATTGGTGACTTTCATATGCCTGTTGGATACTGCTTTGTTACAGAACATTATAATACTTCATCACTTCCTTATTTATTATATATGAAAGGCAAGTAAACAATCATATTGAAGGCCAATATATTTTGGTTAAAGAAAAGGATAGACTATCTTTTAAAAGCCAGATGAACATCTTTTTATATGACAACCAATACTTTTTTCTGAGAAAAGATGGCTTCTTACAATTTTCTCTTAATGCCAGTATGCCCATTCTGTAAGTTTTTCACTTGAGAAGATTTAAAATCCCATTCCCCCTTTAGTTATAAAAACCTTAAAACATTAAAAAGGCATGAGAGAGTTCCACTGTGGTCAATATTGCAGACATGTTAGAAAAATTAAACTAAATGATCTATAGATGATCAACATATAGAAATAATTACTAATCTTTCATAGTACCAGCTTCTCTTAAGTAGAGTCAAACAATTATCCGTCTCTCACTTTCGCTCAGGTATTTTTATAACAACTGAAACAATAAAAAAAGATTTGTACCATGAGACAGGCCATATTTGATTTGGTGAATTTACCTGAGCTGCCTCTTGTTGCTTTTTAAGCTGTTCGAGCATCTGCTGAAATTCAGCCTCTTTCTGTTCTGCCTCTTCCAAGGTGGCCTGATTCTGTTCCTCATAGGCCATGGCCACCACAGCCAGGATCAAATTTATCAGATAGAATGAGCCCAAGAAAATGACCAGCACAAAAAAAATCATGTATGTTTTTCCAGCAGCACGTAATGTCTGAAAATGAGATCATTAAAATTATTTTTTGAATATCACTTCATGAACTAGTGGCTTCAACTTTCAACTTACTTGTGTGTCATGTAGGACTCCAACATAAATAATAATTATGATGGTCACACCCCCTTCTACCTCTTTGTTTCTTTATCCTCTTCCTCTTCCTTTTCTCTTAACTCATGCATTCACATTTTGACCTCTAGGAGGGAATTCTTGGACTCACCAAGAATAAAATAGAATCAAATAAAATACAATGAAGATTTCATCAAAGATCTGAGCCTGTGGTAAAAGTTAAGGAAGACATCAAAGTTATCTTTCTATGTCTGCTTATTGATTTTCATCTCCTGCTACCTGAGGGTACAGATGGGGCAGAGGGGCAGAGGGGAAGATGTACTTGTAATTGAGAAGAACTGTGTTTGAAGAGGGTGGAAAATAGGTTTTGGGCCAAAAGGAAATGAGAGAGAATTGCTAGCCCTGTCATCACCATGATTACTGTGTGTTATAATCAATAGGATAAAGGAATTCAAATCTCCTAATTTCAATTTCCATTCCTTTTACTATATAATACTGTGATCTGGATTTCATAACGAAGATGATTTTCTTATATGCTTCTGCATAAATGTGGTCTATCTCCTCAGATTCTCACCAGTTGGTACAGATTTTCCCAGAAGTCCTGAGTCATCAGTCGAAACAGAGACAAAAAAGCCCAACTGAAAGTGTCGAAGCTTGTATAGCCATAATTAGGATTTCTACCAGCTTTCACACACACATATCCTTCTGGACATTGACTATAGAAGGGACAAAAGATAGTATTACAAGAAGTTCTGCTAACTTTTTATATTCATAGCATGCTATACTTATAACACTGTCTACCCAGGAAAATTGGCTACTTTAAGGGATAGAAGTTATCTCAAGGGATAGAAGCATGATAAATAAGTAACATATTTCCCAGCTTTTGACATAACATAGTTTTACTTATCTCTTGATGTCATCATTAAAAAAATGCGTAGTACTTTTAGTAATATTTTACAAAACTATTTTCTGTTGATAATTAGCATTTTAGCACACTCTAGTTCATTTTCCCTATTATGAAGCCTCTAGAGTTGCCTTCTAGCTCACATACACTACTCTAAGGGACACAGCATTAAAGTAAAAGTATTATTCCTTGTTTTATGAAGCATAAAAGTTTGCCTAATCTTTGAATAATCCCTTACTTTAGAATTAATATTAATTATAACAAATAAGTATTAATAAAGTATACACATACACAAGCACATACAAATTATTGGCTTACCCTGCATCAGAGCTATTTCCACATAGTAGTGCATCCAAAACACCCTCCAGAAAATAATGATATCCTGGTCAGAAAAAAGAAAGTCAAATGATGAGCAATTTGCATTACATTGCAAAATGAAAGCAAGATCAGGCCCAACTTTTAGGATTCATAGAATAATTTAAAATACATTATATAATTTATTCAAATACACAGGTATTTGCCACTTCTTCCTCTAAATACTAGATATTGTACTATAAGGATTGGACACTTAATAATAGAAAGCATTTGTTCTTTGTGAATGTAAAATTAGTTATAATCACAGGTGCTAGCAGAAAAATTTAAGAGGTATCAGTGTTTTCCCACCACCCTTGTGAAAAAGAAAAAATTCATTCTGTAAAAATAGATAAGCATGACAGATTCCTTTGTTTTTCAAAAAGACCACACATTTGAAAATAAAGGGATTGTATCTTTTCTTTCTTCTGTATATTTAAACACTATAAATATTTAAGTTAATTTTAATTTACATTGTATCAATTTCCAGGATATAGCAGAGACAGCTTATAGCAAAAGGAGCATAAATCTGCTAAAAAAAATGTAATGGAAAGTGTTAAATAGTAAAGCTAAAATAATTACTAGGGGTGACTATTACCTCAAAGCTTTCTTCCTCTGACAAATTCCTTAGATTGTTTTAATATCAAGTTGAAGTATCACTTCTTTCGTGAAC
Source organism: Mustela lutreola (assembly GCF_030435805.1). Lineage (NCBI taxonomy): Eukaryota > Metazoa > Chordata > Mammalia > Carnivora > Mustelidae > Mustela > Mustela lutreola. The sequence goes on along the minus strand of NC_081292.1, from coordinate 148,774,636 downwards.
TGTTCTTTGATATTCCCCACTTCCTACCCACTAAAGAATAGCAAAATTAAGAACTCTCACTGTGTTACCAGTAAATATGTAGCTACTTCCATTACTATTATACTCATTGCCCTATATTGTAATTATTTCTTTACAAATACTGTTACTCCTGAGGGTTGCCGGGGGGAGGGGGTTGGGGAGAAGGGGGTGGGATTATGGACATTGGGGAGGGTATGTGATTTGGTGAGTGCTGTGAAGTGTGTAAACCTGGTGATTCACAGACCTGGGGATAAAAATATATGTATATAAAAAATATATGTTTATAAAAAATAAAAAATAAAAAAAAAAAAAAAGAACTCTATTACTAAAACAAAACAAAACAAAACAAAACAAAAAAAAACAAAAACAAAAAAAAAAAAAAAACAAATACTGTTACTCCTTGAAAGAAAGTCTGATCATTAGTTATTTCCATATTACTATTGCTAGGGTCCAGCAGCCTTTCAATAAAGTTGATTAAATAAATAAGTGAAATGATGACAAAAAGAGAAATGTATCAAATTAAATCATCACTTTAAAAATCTGAATAAAGCTGACAATGTTTCTTTAGTTTCAGGTGTACAACATAGTGATTCCACAAGTTTCTATGTTACGCTGTGTTCACAACTGTAGCTACCTTCTGTCCTGACACATTGCTAGTACAGTATCATTGACTATTTTCCCAACGCTATGCCTTTTATTCCTGTGACTTATTCACTCTGTAACTGGAAGCCTGTGTCTCCACTCCCCTTCACCCATTCTGGCCAACCTTTCACTCCTACCCCTCTAGAACCAATACATTCTCTGTATTTATAAGTCTGAGTCTGTTTTTCATTTTCTTATCCATTTATTATCATATTTTTTAAGATTTCACCTATGAGTGAAAGCAGATGGTATTTGTCTTCCTCTGTCTGACTTATTTCACTGCTTAGTGAAATAAAACCCTCTAATTCCACTACTGAGTATTTACTCAAAGAAAATGAAAACACTAATTTGAAAAGATATATGCATCCCTATGTTTATTGCAGCATTATTTGCAATAGCCAAGATACGGAAGCAACCTAAATGTCCATCAATAGATGAATGGTTAAGGAAGATGTGGTGTACACGCAAACACACACACACACACACACACACAATATTATAAGCTGTAAAAAAGGATGAGATCATGACATTTAAATAATAAAGTGTTTTGTTTTGTTTTAAGATTTTATTTTTCTATTTGTTAGGGTGAGGGAGAGAGACAGAAAGAGAGAGCACACAAACAGGGAGCAGCAGTCAGGAGAAGAGGAGAAGCAGGCTCCCTGCTGAGCAAGCAGCCCAATGCAGGATTCAATCCCAAGACTCTGGGATCATGATCTGAGCCAAAGGCAGATGCTTAACAGACTGAGCCACCCAAGCATCCCTATAATCCCTATAAGTTTCAAGAAGAAAAATTTTGGATTTTATAAAAAGAAATATTTTCTAGATGTTAAATTTTCAGAGAAATTTATTCTATGCATAGTTCTATAGTGGGAAATACTTCCATTGCTTATGTCTTTACTTCTTCTAACATAGACAACTAAATTTGGATAGTATTTCTTAAATTTCAATTAAAATGAAATGCAGTGAAAGAGATATGATGAGTTTTTGACATCAGGTATTTATAAATGAAGTTTTAGCCATTAATGTCAATGATCTAGAAGCTTAATCTGAAGAAAAGACAATTTTCAGTTATAAAGTTTATCTTTTTAACCAATTTGATTTTCTATTACTTTAAAGGACAAGCCATTTTATTTACATTTGCATTCAACATAAAATCATCTTTTCAACAGATGGAGCCTTGTTAGGCAAAAAGAAAAGTACAAGTTTATAGAGCTGAAAACGCCTCCGATATTTAGGATTTCTCTTACTTTGACTATAAAAGAGAAAAGGAATCTAGCACATTTTCACTAGAGAGAATAAACCCTAAGTGACATCTTCATAGTTAGTTCCTTGATTTCAGATGAAGAGAAAAAAAAAAGATTTCAGAGAGTTGGTGACAGAAGGAGACATATATGAAGTGAATAAGGGACAAGTATTTTTCTTAACCTAGAGATCTGTAACTACTTACAAATTATTTGTTGGCATATCACTAATGTCATGAAACAATTAATCTGTATCTTCCAAGGTATTTTCTAGATCTCTGACTATAAAAAGACACCAGGTAGTTTTTTTTATTATGCTATCACGACTTCAAAAATTATCCAACTACAAGTAATTTTTCATGACTAATCTTGTTTTACGAAGCAGTCACTAAGGTTTATTTCTTGTTGTTTTTTTTCTAAGTATTACTCATCACCTTAAAATAATAAAGATATAAGCCCATCTAAAGACTAAGTTTTATATATTTAATACTTTTCTTTAAAAAAAGACATTCCCTTTCCCCATGAATTATATTCTGTGCCTGCTTTTGAAACATTGCCACTGGCAAATACGAAAAGTAAATAAAAGAGAAAATTTTACTTACTTTCTTTGCAGCTGAATTTTTCAGCCTCCCATATAATGATACCATAGAAAATGGCATTTAGGAGTCAAAATTAGAACAGTTATCAATAAAATAATTAAGTGTATATGCAAACCATTGGTGTGATGACTAAGATCACAATCTATTATGCAATCATTTTCAGAAAATTTTCTATGCCTTGGTGGGAGGCAAATCAACAATGAAAAAATAAATTTACATAACAAAAATTCTTACTTGTATCTTGAATATATGATTTCCAGTCAAACTCAAAGCGAGTTTCATTGACAAGTGTGCCATTGTAATTCATAGTTACATTCCTCTCTATACTGTGTTCCTCCAGGGAAGCATTGGTGGGAGGCCATTGCACACATTTATTCCGCAGGTTACCCATGAACAGCTGCAGCCCAATCAGGGCAAACACGCTCAGACAGAACACAGTCAGGATCATGACATCGGAGAGCTTCTTCACCGACTGGATCAGAGCCCCCACAATGGTCTTCAGGCCTTAAAGAAAGAAGGCTATGACTATGAAGATTTAGAAGGTCGGAAAGAAACAAAACTTCACTCGATTTTCTTGAAACATGTATTTCATGCATCAGTCTGAAAATAATTATAATGCTAGTGGAAAAACAACAATTCATGGAAGGCTAAAGTGCTAAGGAAATAAGCTCTGGAAACGTAATGATCCAAACATTGAAATGTTGAGAGAAAATAATGGGAGATTCATGGTCTTCATGAAGCCTATATTAAGGAAAGGCTCTTGTATTTCTCATTTTTGCTAATGAAACTCACCCCATACATTCATTAGGGTCAGTTATCAGTTTTATAGCAAATTACCTGAACACATATTCTTAAATGCTTATTTATAAAGAGAAAAATTTTGTTACAATTTTGTTATAATTATAATTTGTTATAATAACCACATATGTGGTGTATGTGGTGAAAGTGTATGACTACACCTTCAGATAATAAATCCTTTATGCAGACTCATGTTACTCTTTATTATCTTATTTCCTTTATTTTAAAACAATATTAGGATTTATATTATACATACATCATCATCATCAATACCTACAATGAACAAGAAATTACAAATTGGTACATTCATTAGAGACCAAATCCTTGGTACAATTGACATAGAGAAAAAGAAAACAAAACATGACATGTCTAAGTACAAATCACGCACGGACTATATATTTCAGTATCTCATTAAAAACACTATTAAACTCTTAGGCTGATAAAAAGTAGAAAAACATAAAAAACTTAAGTCCAAAAAATAAGAATTATTTCCTGTAAAGCACTTGATTTTGATTATGATTTTGATTACTTTATTATGATTCTTGGTTTTCTGTAATGTTGCCAAGCAAAGAAACTGTCTCTGAAAATACTTGATGGGTCAGTCCCAGTTTTTAACTTAGCTCTCACCTGGAATGACTGAAATTGTTTTCAGTGCTCGGAGAACTCTGAATGTTCTTAGCGCTGAGACATTGCCCAAGTCCACAAACTCTGTCACGTATCTGTAATAGGGAGTTCACACACACAACACAATAACAAGAAACAAAGAAAGAGTTGTAGGTACAAGGAGCCTTGTGCTTCACACCAATCACTCCTTACCTGTAATTACAGAAATAGTTTTCAAAGCTCTCAAGACTCTGAGAGTTTGAAGAGCTAAAAAATTGCCTAGGCTTACAAATTCTGTTACATACCTGTAGAATTAAATCAGAGTTATTCAAGGTTTAAGCAGGGTTTATATTATTTTCTTGGCCCTTTTATGAAGATCTTCTTGGTAACTCAGAATGATAATTTTGTTTTCTTAACTGATGTAATTTAAATCTGTTGGTAGATGTAAACTTCATAAAGTATATAATCCTGTTGCTCTTTTGGCAAGCAATATAACCAACATCATGTGTAACTATGGAGAACTGAGTAAACAGAAATAATTCTTGGCTATAGTTTCAGGGTTTCAGTTAAAAAAAAAATAATAAAAGGCATGAAATCATCCAAGAGAAATCAAACAGGAAAAGGCAGATTGCCTTACTAACTATCTGGACATGAAAAGGTTTTTCTAGTGCAACTCCTAAGAGAAAGTTAGGCAAGGTAAGAACAAGATTTTTTGAGGGCTTTATGGTGCCCCTGGAATTACTGCTACTTTAGTCTCAAAAAACCATTGTCTCAACATGCTTTCTTTGGAACTGTAGCCAGAAGGAATGAGGAAGAATGGGCTTACCCTAACTAGCTATGGAAATAAGATGAGACAGGCAGCATTTGGAGCCCTGGGTATGTCAGCCCTGCTTCTCCTCCCATTTACCCCATTAGGCCTACAAGAAGCCAAGAAAATCAGCTCCTGAAGAAATGGTGAGGGCAGGTGGACGCTGACCACCTTCCTCCACACTAATTTCACCTACTCATCAATGGCCTTCGATTACTCCTCCGAGTCTCTCCTTCCTTGGGCAAGTTTACTACTAGAAGAAAAGGAAATGGATAGAGAAATTGGGCATATTTCTGAGTGCATCTGGATGGGAGATGAAGACAAGGTTTAGGTTGAGGTAAAGACAATAGGAAGAAAGTCATAGAGGGAAGGAAAAGAAGAAGAAAGAAATGGGATCTGGTGATGAGTAGGAAGAGAGGGAGGACGTGTCTGCTGATAAGTCTTCAAAACCAATTTGTTGATGAAACAAAAATTTAGTCTATTAGATACATAATATATAAAACACCTTATTTTTTCCTATTAGTTTTATCTGTCAAAATGTTTTGATGCTCATAGATGTTTAGATTCCATTATTCTACCACACTAATAAAAGAAGGCAGAGAGAGGGGCATCTGGGTGGCTCCGTCCGTAAAGCATCTGACTCTTGATTTCGGCTCAGGTCATGATCCCAGGGTTGTGAGATGAAGCCCCACATTAGGCTCCGTGCTCAGCATGGAGTCTACTTGTTCCTCCCCCTCCCTCTGCTTGCAGTCTCTCTCTCTCTCTCAAGTAAAAAAATAAGTAAATAAAATCTTAAAAAAAAAAAAAAGAAGACAGAGAGAATACATAATATAAATAAGGTCAATAAAGATTTGTGCAGCCAGCAGTTGTTTGTAGCTGTGATTTTTAGAAGCACTTTCACAGATATATTATGAATACACCTGTGCTTTCATATTATGTGCATGTGGAAGGGGTTTTGAGTGTGTTGAACAAGTGGCATGTATGAGGTTTGCTGACATGTTTGTTCCACGTGGAAATTGTAACTTCAGCTCCCTGCAGAGGTTGTATGCCACTTTGACTCCTGTTGTGCTAAATAAGATCAGGAGTTTAAATGTATAAATCACACCAAGGTATTTTTCAGTTAAAGCAAGCTTAGTCTTTAAAAACAGAAGCACTCATAGAAAGCCAAATTGCATTCTATTTTACAGTTTCAAAAAAGGCACTTACGCAAATGTAATGACAGTGAAATCAAGCCAGTTCCATGGGTCCCGAAGAAAAGTAAAGTCTTCTAAACAGAAGCCCCTTGCAATAATTTTTATAAGTGATTCAAAAGTGTATATTCCTGTGAAGGTGTACCTGGAGGCAAGTATCCAAAAAGAATTGATAAAGCAATGATTTTCTCTTATAGTATATCAATTTCTTACCACTCTGTCATTGGAATAGAGAAATATTAAAAAAAGAATCTAAGCAAGTTGATGTTATTTTCATTGAAATAAACATACCCTTAAATTTAAATTCACTCCCTAAGATATAAAGAGTTGTTTTTAAAGCGAGCAAAAGGCAGAGTAAGAAATACATGCCTAATAAAGTCTATGTAGCTATTGTCTGAAATGTCTTAGCATTGACATAAATGATTAGAACCTCCTGAAAATTACCAGTACATTCACAGATGGAGTGGCCAACAAATAATATTGCAGAAGCATAAAATGATTTTCCTTTAGAAAGTAAAAAGCTAATTTCAGTCATGTTTTATAAATGAGAGAACAGTGACAAGTTAGCAAGTCTTGTGTTTTTCTCTTTCTACAAGATAAGACCATTAACTAACTTGGAAAAAGGATTTTGTTAACATCAAAATAGGATAATTCTAGGGTCATAAGTGGTAAAAATTTAATTTAGAATGAAATGTTGGGGTAACTCAGAAATTTAGATGTTTCCAAAGTTTTGACCTTCTACTCAGAATTTAGAGAATCAAGTCACAGAAACCAGGGGGCCTGAAGATTGATGAGTCTCACATGTTAACTTCAATACTTCAGGTATTCTTTGTATGTAAATTTTACTATTTCCTGTAGGATCGGTGTTTCTTTCAGATTGGCTCCAACTTGGGAGTGTCCAGGAAGGGAAGGGGCTCTTGGGCACACCCTCGTTTTCAGGGTTAGCAGCTGCCGAGCAAGAGTGGTTAGAACCTAGGCAGGGCGCAGGCCCTGCAGGACGTAACACAAACCCAGCCTCTCTGCCCTCAGAGGAATCCCAGATCAGAGTCCTCAGTGCAGTTAGTAATGCTTCTAGTTTTTGGAAACTTTCACTTCAGTTAGTTTAGCAAGTAAAACTTGCTTGAATTACAACTTGAATTTTCAAGCTGTAAAATCCCAAATTTGGGGATTTTTTTTCAATGAATTTTTTTGATGACAATGCTCGAAACTGACAGAGGCCTGACATAAAGTAGATGTGCCTGATGGCGACGAAAACTTGAAGAAGCTCAATATTGTCTTCTTATGGCCTGTGTAACAGCCCCTGTTGAATTCTGAACTCACTGACTTCATCTGGAATTTAATGGGAATCAAGATCTACCATATTGGCTCATTTCCGCAATGGCTTTCAAAACATTTGCTTTGGCCGCTGTAGATCCTAAAGGAAAAATGGTGAGTGTCCAAGGATGATGGGATTCTGATAATCATCAAATATAGGTGAAGGATAGGTATTAGATTTAACACCAGCAGCCCTGAGGGCCAATGTCATTTGTCTTCCTACTTTGTACTTTTGCTTAGAAATGGCTATATAAGAGTATTATATATATAAGATATATATATATACTATATATACATATATATATGTATAAAATACTCTTCAGTTTTGTTTGGAGGTATAGTTTCAAAATCTTAAATATATAGATACAGATATACATGTCTCTATGTCTCTATATATTTATAGCTACACACACATACACACACACACACACACACAAACACATACTCACATAGTAGGTGGTTTAAATATAAGTTGAACTTACTCTACATTCTTTGTCCAGTCAGGAGGGTTACTCATTGTCATAAACACACAGTTTGTCAAAATAGTGCACATGATGAGCATGCTGAATAATGTAGGTAATTGTTAAGGAACACACAAAAGAAAATCCAAATCCATGTATTATATTATATAAAACACTGAAAGCTCAAACTGTAGTTTGGCCAAGATGCAGTGACTCATACATTGCGGGCAATTATCTAATTTCTTTAAATTTCGGTTTTGTCATCTGTAAAATGTGGGCAATAATATCACCCTCACAGAGTAGTTGTATAGATGAAGTGAGATAATGTATGAGAAAGCTTTATGTAAGTATCAAATGTTGCTTTTGATACTATTATTGAATCAGTATGTTAACCTCCCAGAGAACTTTGGTGGGGAAACTGCCATCTGGAGCGGCACAGATTCTGAGCAGAGAAAACTGATCTGAACTAATTTGAATCTGAACTAATTCAGGTGACTAAAATAGTAAATTGTGAAGGAAAGCACACACATGCAATATGTAATTTCTTAAATACTTGTTATAGAATAAGTTCGATACACGAAAAAATATGTAGTCCAAGTACAGCACAGTGCTGAGTGTGGGGTTGTTCTATTTTGACGGAGTTTGTTCAAGTGCAGCCACATGAATATGAGTCAAAGTGAAAATTTCAGAAGGCCAGGACTTAAAGTGATATGAATGTAATTAAAATTCCACATAAAAGTGATCTTGGGCAAGTCATTCAGCCATTCTTGCCACAGAATCTCATGTCTCCACTGACTTTCCTACAATGTAGCTAATCAAGTATAGACCTCATCAGTTTGAGGCACAGATTACATGAGTTAAAATGTGCAAGGTGGTTGGCACAGGCCTAAATGTTCCTAGATATGATCCAAGTGTTAGCTCAAATAAATTACTAAACATAACAAACTATGGAGCTGAAACGGACCTTGAAAAACACCTAGTTTAATCACTATATTTAAGAAATCAGAGAAATAAGACCTAAGCTCTAGAGAAATTAGATAACTTGGCTGAGCAGTAGAACACAAGTTTCCTGCCTTCATATCCAATATTCTTTCCAGTACAGTTTACTGCCAAAACAAAAATTTTCCATTAAGTGAAAAAGGAAGTTTTCATCAAATGACCACATGATGGCACTAGGAGTACAAACTAGGATAAGGTAACCTCCACAAATGTAAAAATCTTGAACATAGAATTATTATGTTTTGAAACTTTTACTGTTAATAAAATTATATTTATACCACTAAGGAATCTCTTGCTATCAGGTTAAAAATAGAATGGTCTTTTCAGATTTAGAAACTTTCAAAAAAAATCAGGTAGTATGTGTTCATGAAAATTACAACAGTAGTTTTATATTTATTTTATATAATAATAAAATAAAATAATAATAAATAAAAATATTTATTTTAGAAATAAAGTTTTTTTGCCAGTGAATATGAATAGATGAATTTAGTTGGAGTCTGTTTTTAACACCAATGGAAATCACAAAGTCAAATCCCTAAAGACCATTTGGAAATATAATCTCAGCTTCTTTCATTAACTTCCAGAGTCTTTACTAAGCAATCAGTTTTCCATGACAGTCATAATTCGATTATTTAAATTTGAAATTCAGCCAATATTCCAGTATTTCCTCATGGATTTCATTAGGAAAGATCAAGAATTAACTAAGTATTGGCCAAAGCCCCCTGACATTCTTCCATAGAAAATAAACTTAAAGGTTTATTCTAAGATACACTAAGGTGCTTTACATAATAGATATGTCTAAATTTGGCTCTTGAAATAGATTTTTCTGTTATTATATCATTATTCACTGCAAATTCTAGATAATCACAAACTTTGTACAAAGATGATAAGGATAAATATGGCCACCTTACACTAGATTTGTAAGACTCAATACGTGCAAGTATTTTTAAGATATATATAGGAAATGTTACAGACTGATGTAGAATATATATTTGAAATATATATATATGATATTAAAGACATTGTAAGTTTCAGTGTCACCCATATGACTAATAAACTGTAAGAATAAGGCTTATATGACAAAAGAAGATACAAAATGAGTGATTAAATCCATAGAGTATGGACATTTCCCGAGCCAATTTTATATTTAGCTACAAAGCACTTACAAATTTTACACACAAATAGTTAATATTGATCACTTGAAAAGGATATGAATGTACCAAAATCTTAATAGCTATTTTCCTAAGAGGATTGAAGGGAGTTAAAATGTACAGGGCAGAGGTGGCACTGAACCGGAAGATGGCCTTCCCTTTATTCAATACTATAAAAGTCTGTAAGATAGGAACACAACATAGAAGTATAAAAGTATAAACCATTTAAACTCTGTTGCCTACTTCTGTTATATGTCATTATGACTTATTCCAATGCTGTGACTTCCAAAGTGCACCATGCAGACAAGCTATCCCTGGATCTCTTAACTAGAGAGGACAGCCAATGGTGTCACTTACCTTTTACCTGATACTTACCTGCAATTTTATGATACATAAGGAATTTGGCCAAGAGAATTTATTTATTTATCTTAAATATCTGAGTTAAATGAGAGTCTTAAATGGGTGCATACTTTATTTCATGTCATCCTAAGACCCTTAAGACACTACATTCCTTTTATAGTGGTTTCAGCTTTCCCAATTCAAATATCTTGGAAATTAATCCTGTAGAATGCAAAATCATTCACTAGAACTAAAGCTTTTTTTGAAATTACTTTTTAGTTCCTTATTCTTTAAAATAAATATCATCACTCTATGGGTAATAGGAAATAAAAACAGCCACCAACAAACCTGCTCTGGCTTTAGTTGGACACAATCCAATAATTGATTTTTGGAAGCCAAGCTCCCCGGAGAGTATCTGTTGACCAGGAGTGCTAAATTCTGTATTGGGATTTCTGAGTTAGCTGACACATTGAATTCTAATCCCAAGTGACTGCTCATCTCATGTAGTGCTTTCTTAGCACAGAGGAAAAAGCTAAAAGCCCCTTAAAGAACCTGGGATCCATGAATGTGGATGGAATCACATTCCAAAAATCAGATATATTCAAGAGCAATTGGCAGTGTGCAGACAAAAAAATTAAGTAGCAACATACAACAATATGCATAACATATAATGAAGGATTCTGACTGTGTTTCTTAAGGCATTTACTAATAATCATGTAACATAAAATTTACCAACTTAACTGATTCTGAATGAATAGTTCGGCATTGATTTTTTTAAAAGAATGTATTAGATGGCTTCTTATAGTACCTTAGTATCTTTTAAATCTAATTAGTTCAATAAAAATTTCATTAACACAACTCTTCAGGATAATATTTACCACACGAAGTCCCTTCAATACCAAAGAAAAAGTCCAAAATTGGTGGTAGAGGAGAAAGGCTGAGAAATAGCATCGAGCTTGAAATAGGCTTTTCTTTACAGTCCATGGCTGCAGTAAATTCATGAAATCATTCTAACGTGTGAATAATTATGTGCCTCAGAACAAATTTCGAAACATAGCATTTTGAATGAATCAGAAATGAGATTCTATGTATGAACTATCACTTTAAGGATATATTTGTATGAGTATAACTCTCCATACATTAGATGGTGGTCAGGTTTGTTACTGACCACTTCGTATATAGTTATCAAACTCAAGTAGCATTTATTGAGCTTCTATATGATAAGCTGTTGTATGAGCACGACAAACACCTGGAATGTATCAAGGAAATAGTTTAGACTGAATATTAATTTAACCAAACTTCAGTGCAAAAGATGGAAATGAACTGTTTAGCACAATATTTGCAAAGCTCTGTGCTATAGTTTACAAGGGAAACAAAGAGAAATAAGACACCAAGAAATTTTTATACTAGTAAATGTTCAACTATGTCAGCCAATGGAAGAAAATCTAGAAGGATAAGCGAAGGTTTACCTAGATCAGAGCCGTCTAATAGAAATATGTGAATTACAAATCTGAACCCATATGGTATTGTAAATTTTCCAAGAGCCATATTTTTAGAAAGGAAAGAAGCAAGTGAAATTAATTTTAGGAATGTTTTCTTTGACCTACTATATCCATTGTTTTATCATTTCATGATATCAGTATTAAAAATTATTGAAGCATTTTACATCTTTTTTTCATACCAATTCTACATCTTTCAAGTCTGGATTCACCACATGGAAAATACCGTAGCCACACTTGACTAATGTCTAATGCATTTGGCAACACAGACCTAGATACACACCACACATAGCACTGCAATTTCAGCAAGGTAAAAAGCATTTGTGATTTGAAAGGCAAACCAAGAAAAACAGGCAAACACCCCTGCTACCCAACAGTCTGACAATCTGGAGAGCAATGAGAGGAAAGCAAAAGAAGGATTCAGTTGAACTTCTCTAGTTATTGAGAGTACAGACTCTGGAGTCAGATGCCTGGCTCAAACGGGACGTCTTAGCCTTCCAGCACTGCGATCCTGGACAAGTTACTTCATTTTCCTGCAGGTCATTTGTCTCTTTTGAAAAATGGGAATACATATTCTTAGCTCGTAAAGTTGCCATGATTGCAGTTCAGTAAAGATTCTGATGCCTAATATTGTGTATTTTTAGTAAATCACTCAGGTGATTCTTCAGTAGCAGGGCTGTGAACCCATATCTATTAATGGGCAATGTTTAAAGCTCCCCAGATTGCCAATAATTGTGTTGTAATATGCATTAAAATCCTTCCCCTTGACCTAGGTGCATAGTTAATAAGGAAACAATTATGTTAGAATAGTTTGGTAGAAACTGCTATTTATGAATCTGTGCTTGTTACTCTTGAGTGATTTTGTCTGAGTTTTTATAAAATGATTTGTTTATAATTTTTTTCCAAGGTGGATGTTGAATTTAACAAGCCATAATTTTCCAGTCTCTTTTTCTAAAGATGTCCACTGTCATAACTTTTCTTTTTATCTGAGGGCCATGTTCCTTACAGTAAATAGTTTCAGTTTAAGGTCTGATTTTGTATTTATCTAAACATCAAAAAGTTACCAAAATAATAGCACTGCCTCTAAATTTACTCCATTTTCCTATTCTTAAAGTAAATGTCCTGGCAAAAGTAACAGAGAAAGGTTAGCAATGATCATGAACAATAGAAAATATAGATTTTCAACTTGTACATACACTATGCTCCAAAAATACCTATGGAAATCAGTTGTTTGAAACTTTGAATATATTATCCTACAGAAAGAATATATATATACATACATAAACATATACACATATACATATATATTTACATACCACTCAAAAGCCTCTGTAACTCTTAATGAAAAGGAATTCTGTATTAATGGTACTATGAAACCTTACCACTGTATAAAAGAACATGTAACTCTGCCAATGGCAGAAGAATTCCAAGTTGGGCTGTCAGGTGCACCTTTCTTACCCCCACATGTGAATGAGGGAAATCCCCTGGCTTTATCCTCTGCCAGAAGAGAAATCAACCTTTTCCTGGTTCTCAGCTGCTGGTTTGAGAACAGATTTAGAAGGGAGGGGTTGAATGAGCATCACCGCGTGGCAAGGGGAGAGATGTTTTAGAAGTCTGGGATGTAAAGAACTTCACAGAAAGTCAAGAGATTCCATTAGTGCCTATCTCTGGGAACGTTCCTCATCTGGGCCAACCCCATGGCATCTAATATTATTTTCCCCCCACCGTGGGCATTCTAAAGGGTCTTACCTACATCCCTGCCTATTTTGTGATAACCTGTGGATTCCAGCCAAGATTTCCCTCCTTTTCTGGCTCAGTGGGGAATGGAAACTGTCTCACAGGTTCATCACCTGATGACTAAAGGGAGCGTGCAACATTTAAACATTTTTTTTCTCTCCTGGTCTTATTCTATTTTTCCCTGTTAGGCTGGGGATAAGCAGCCGAAGGAACAACCAGTGGTATTTGCCTGCCTGTGGAGTACCCACACTTTAGTAGCTGGCCTTCACCCAATTCCACATGTATTCTTTAAGCCGGGGATCACAAGCCAAAAGGCCCCAGAGATTAGGTCGTGGGAGGTCCCTATCAATTTTTGGTATGCAAACCAGTGACAGAGAAATTATAATTTATAATTATATAATTATAATTATATAATATATATTTATATAATTATAATTATAAGAGAAATCCTAAATATGCCAATCATATGTGCATGCATGTATGCATGAGTGTGTGTGTGTAATCTCTTGATTTATAGGTCATGGAAACTAATTCAAAATAAATAATATTGCATGAGTCAAACTAAACGTATCTGTGGGCTCAATACCTCACAATTAGTTGTGTTTTGTTTTTTGTTTTGTTTTGTTTTGTTTCGTCTTTTTAAATCTCTGTTTAAGCTCATACAAAAGAGAAGAATTTGAGCCCAGGGAAGAGTCTGTAAATTTGCTTGTCCCTGGGTTTTAGCTGTGTGTAATGGTGGGGGTGGGGCCAGCACAGGAAACAACCCCACAGGAGGTGCCCAGCTAGGCTCTTAGCCTCCGGGAGAAGAGAGACTGTAACCACAGGTGCAAATACAATCTGGGGGTCAAATATTTCCCAGCCTGTATCTTCAGCCTATACCGAGGGTATGGTTTATTATTATATGCTCAATTTTTCATGGACTAAAAGGACTAGTTTGAGGCCCAGTTCTACTGCAGACTTGCTGTGTACAACTTTGAGCTGATTGTTCCCTGTTGTTTCTACATCTGAATAGAAAAGAAGGGAATGCCCTTGATGAATTCTAAAGTGCTATAAAAATACGAGAATTAAAAGGTGAAAAGTGTGTGTTCGTCTGTTCTCAAATACATACACATACTAACACTTGCATATTTGAAAGCAGGACCAATTTTCACATTGGAAATTTATTGTTCTATCTTTCCTCCCAAATTTCATATTGAGAAAACAATGCCATCTGATACTTGCACACCTCTAAAATAGATTCAGATCCCAGCCATTATGCTCTGTCTTCATTGTCAAAAATCTAGACCAAGCTTCCATAACGTTCCCAACTTGATCATTGAACATATAAAGTGGACCATGTCACTCCTCTAACCTAAGTCCTACTGAAAATTCATTTTGCCCTTAAAATACTGTTTAATAATGCACTTCAAAGCACCTTTTTCGAGGCTTGTCTCCAACCACATCTTATTCTCTTCCTACTTATTACAGCCCAGAGATATTGTATGTCCATTTGTAGGTTCCCTTTCCCTGGAAGACTTCTCTCTCTTCTCCTTACTACCCTTCAGATCCCAAATTAAATGTATTTCTTTACAGAGGCGCATAAGTTAAGTGACCCAAATCTGTCCTCTTTGAGAAAAAAAAAGGGTTTATCACCCTATTAGAATCTGGTAGGAAATGTAATTGTCTAATTATTTTAGAAGTTGATATCAACCTACAGAGTCTTAAAGATTTTAGTTTTCACAAAGACAAGCCATGCCCCTGACTGAGAGAAACAGGGAAGCAACAAGTCATGTTTGGGAAGTATTACCAACCTAGGAGATGAAGGTTACAGCCTGCACAGTGGTGTGAATAGGGGTTGGGGGCAGGAAAAGCAGCAGTAGGCTTATATATATTCTATTACTGACTTTTCTTTTCCACCAGTATTATCAATGCAAAGACTGCACACCCGAAGTAGCATGGCAATGAGCCACAGAAGCTGACAGATCTGTTTTAAATCTAGTGTCTGTTACTTAATAGCTTTGTGATCTTAGGCTAATTACTTCACCTCAGTTTCATTATTTTAAAATAAAGACAAGAGTTATCTTGGAAGGACATGAGGATTAAAGTAGAACTGTAAATACCCTGATAGGTAGTGCATTGAGGACAGAGTTCTAATTTTTGCCTGCCTGGCACGGCTTCTTCAGCAGCCTCTGGCACTTCGTTTTAGCCAACACTCCTGTTCCACTGTCTGCCCACGTGGCTCGGGTGGCGCTGACCCACCCCCTGGCAACACGGGTCAGCATGTGGCATTAATCTGCTCATTGAGCCCATCACATACCCCAGCCTACAGGAACTGGTTCAGAGGAGGTCAGGGGAACTAACTAGAACCAGTTCCAGGACTTTTGCTAGAGCTTTTGAAGAAAAAGTGAGTTTTTCTTGGGGTGAGTAGGCTGTAGGATGCCAGCTAGGTGCTACTGGTGGAGATTTCTGCCATCTTGTGGGAAGAACAAGCCTGTGAATGCAGCCAGCGTAGGAGAAAATAGAGCCCCCAAATGGAAAAGGACTGTGTCTTGCTGTTGTTCTTCTAGCTGCTGGATCCTTTGATATTACAATGAAATTTGTCCCACACATACATTTATTAATTAATCAATGAGTTAGCTTGCTTGTTTTCAAAACTAGTTTCTGTTGGATTTTTGTCACTCTCAACTGAAGGGTTTCCTCCTAATATAGCAGGTGCTTAATAAATTCTAACCATTATTTTGCTACCATCATCATCATCTGGAATTGTTTCTGAGTAGAGGTGGGGAGGTGACAAAGAAGAAAGAGGTATAAGGAAGAAATGATGGATGAAGAGGAGAAAGATCTGAAAGTCAACTATAGTGCCCTGAGTGGAAGGGAGAGCCTGGGGGACTGCTAGTTCTAGAGGAGCTAATGATATGCCAAACCCAAAAAAGTTATAAATTGGGGACTGCTCATAAGACAATTTATGGAATCATAAGTTTTTATTTACCATCTACTTTTCTGAATTCTCTTAAATTACTATTGCAAGAAAACCTCCCTAATCCCAATTAAAAAACAAAACAAATAACTCTCTCTACCCATGGAAATGCTTCCATGCATGAGGAATGTTCATGAGATGATTGCTATCTCTTTAAAATTCCTGTAGCAATAACAGACCAGGCATGAATTTGAAATCATAAATTCATAAAAGACTCTTCGTGTTGCTCCAATAAAGAGGCAATGCACATCTTTTTTAGAAGAGCTGATAAGAAGGGAGAATAAATTGTTCATAAATGCCCATGAGGCAATCAAGGAAAGAAGACATTTTTAACTGGATACATTTCTATATTCCATAATTAACAAACATCCATTTTCACTACAGATCTAAAATACCTCATTCTATTTCCAGGACACTGTCACAAAGGATATTTTCTTCCATGGTACTAATGAGTCATCTGTAATTTTAAGAAGAACATGAGAAGAAAGAAGTTTTCTGTAATAAAGAGTAGGTGAAGAATTTGAATGTATAGCTAAATGGTACAAAATTAACCCAAGCTATGAAAAAAAATGTGGGAAAAAAAATAAGGAAAGAAAAGGTGTGTTCACAAGCAAAATGTGCCTTACCACATAGCTGAAGTAAATAAACAAATAAAAGGAACCGAACCTGGAATCCTGTTTTGAAGAGCATGGGACCACAGCTAACATGATATGGAAAACTCTGTGACTGAGAGCACTGTTATTTCATTTTTTCATTCTTAGGTGGACTGCTGAAGGCTTAAAACCTCTGAGGGTCTGGAAATGCTTCCATGCATGAGGAATGTTCATGAGATGATTGCTATCTCTTCAGTTGTTACTACAATATCAGTGACCATAGATTAACTTATTTTAACAATTTTAGTAAAACTCTTGAATATTATATAAGTTGCACATTTTAAACTAGGGCAAAGAAGATAAAAATATGTGGGCATATGCCATCTGAAAATACACCATCAGCAATGACACTTCCATAAGCTCAATGACATTGTCTCTTTAGAAGATCATAAAGGGTTTTAGTGTTTATGTTGTTTCTATTTCTTACATATAAATTTCTTATATGAATACCACTGTACTTTAAAATATAACATAAAGAATAGATTCTTCAACCATTTTTGTAGGCTTGCTTTTTTTATTCCAAATATTAGTAAGAAAGAAACAAAAACTTTGAATATAGATATAAATGGCTCATTAATTATTGTACTGGAGTTAAACCTTGGGGAAGTAAGTCAATGGCCTACTCATATTTTTATATTCCAACTCACTCAGGCAATAAAATCCACATCCCCATTATCAGGAATAGTGGGAAATTTCATCCCAAGAAGCATCTTCTCCAGTGACATTTTCGTCCACTGTTTTAATGAAGATCGCCCTGCTGATCTCAGATACACAAGTCAGAAAATAAAACTGGTTATCAAATATCAAAAGAAATATTCATTATTTTTAAGATGCTATTAATTTTCTATGCATTGAAACTTTAATCAGAGCAAACTAATTTAGAATTTAAGGCTACTCCTCAATGCTGAAATAATCCAATTATGGAAAGAAAATTTAAGACTAGAAACCAGTGTAACAGCAACTAGAAAGTCTTAATGTGAAAATATATGCAAAAGAAGGAAATTTTAAAGACATCGCTTAGTTGTGTGTCCTAAGCATGCAATGTTAGTTTCTAAGGATTTCAGTGCTTTTGAGTTTCATTTATATTGCTGTTGAAGGGCTTACATTTGAAGACTTGCTTGATGTCAGCCCAGTGGTAAGGCACTGGACATGCCTTACCTTGGGGAGAACTCCTTCCTGGTAACAACATTTCTCTTATCAGGTCGTCCTGCTTGCACAGTGTGATTTGTTCCAAAATGCCAAAATGTTTTTTCTTTCCTCACACAATGTGCATTTGAAGATAAGGATAGATGATGTTAGAGGCAACTTTGAACATGAACCTAACGAAGTTTCTAAGGGTGACTTCAGCAGAAGAATCTTGCTGACTAGTCATTCCTTCAAAACTGTCCTTTCATCCTGAGTTTGAAGACCTTTCTTTTAAATACGTGAAAGGGTTTGCATAATTTTCTTTCCCATCTGCCTTTGTATCCTTTGCTCTATATCATTTGTTACAAACCAGTCAAGGGGTGTTTTATTTGGGGACACAACCTCAAGACAATAACTGTTACCAGTCTGAAAACTCTAATTGGAAGGAAAGATTGATTGGACAGTCTGGTTTCCTCATAAGGAATTGCTGTCCTTATCAACATGTGTTAGTTTGGTCTTTCTTGAAAAACTCATTGACTGTTTTACAAATCAGGACATGGTGTATGAGCTGCGATGCTAGATTTCAGCCCTGTTTGAGGAAGGGGTAGACTCTGGGTAGCTTTAATAATTCTTAGTAATTACTATCAGAAAGTGGGGGCACAGATTTGGGGGGTAGCCAAAAGCCTGGCTGAGGATGGGCACTCCTCACCCATGATAACAGCACCTCTAAACAGGCTAAAACAATAAAGATGCAAACTCTATGGTGTGAATGAATGTCTGTCTAGAAACACATCAGAGTCCTTAGATAAAGAATGAAGCAATTTCAAAGAAGTTAAAATGTATAATTGAATTATCTGCATTGTTGTTTCCTAATACAAATAAACCCTTCATCATTTGCTTAATTGGGGTTTTAGCTTTTGATATTGTATTAAATTAATTTTCAAAGGACTGAATGATAAAGAGCAACTTATAATTTAAATAGTAGTTATGAAATGGATAAACTCTTACCTGGCTAAGATTTAATAATATTATGTTAAAAGCGAGGTTAAATAAAACATAATGAAATCTATGGAAAACGATTCTTTATCTCTTTCTTTACTGTACAACAGGCAAACCAGTTTTTACAAAGGGAAAGTAAGTCCTGAAATTGCTTATATCCTGAAAAATCTTTTTTAAAAATCTGAACATAGTGAGATTTTTACCTCTGAAACTATGGTACTCAGTAAGAAGCAATTTGTAAAACTGTCTCTAATCCACATATTAAAATTGCCAGACTTACACATTTAATAAGGAATAACTTCATACAGAACTATGCCAGCAACCAAGAGAGTCCCTAAAAGTTCTAGGGGTATTTGAAGGCTCATGTCCAACTAAAAAATTTTGTTTGCTGTGTTACAATCTTTTTGCCTCCCCCTTTCACCGTGAGTTCACAAAGGTGAAAAGGATAAAATGTTGCAAATTAACGAGTTACAAATTTAATCTAAAATCAACACAATAGTTTTTTTTCGATTTTATCTTTTTCTATGCTTTCCTTCTTGGTTTGGTGAAATCGTGGTCATGATGAAAGACTGGGTACTGAATACAAGGTTTTCACTGCAAGCATGAATACGGAAAATGCAGGGATTTAAATATCGTAAGTTCGTTAGAATACTATATTTCTTTTAATTCTTGCCAGTATCGATATACTTTCACCAAAAAATTGAATAATTTTTTGAAATAAAAATATTTCAAGCAATATTTATGTATTAAAAATATTGAGAAAAATGGCTGAATAGTTTTCATTATTTAAATTTTGATTTAACACTTTTTTAAAATAATTTTTTATTTTTTATAAACATATATTTTTATCCCCAGGGGTACAGGTCTGTGAATCACCAGGTTTACACACTTCACAGCACTCACCAAAACACATACCCTCCCCAATGTCCATAATCCCACACCCCCTCTCCCAAACCCCCTCCCCCCAGCAACCCTCAGTTTGTTTTGTGAGATTAAGAGTCACTTATGGTTTGTCTCCCTCCCAATCCCATCTTGTTTCATTTATTCTTCTCCTACCCACTTAAGCCCCCATGTTGCATCACCACTTCCTCATATCAGGGATTTAACACTTTTTGATACAGCCATTCAGTTGTTTGTTTCTTAGTTCAGTTGATTGATACACTGAGTTTTAATGGCTCCTACTGCTAAACAGGATACTCCCTAAAGATACATGAATCCAAATGGAAAAGTACATGATTATTTGCTCTGAATAATTTTTAAAACTGTAGTTTGTATAGGAATGTTCTTGCCTACTTAGGAAAAAGTTTCTGTAGGAAATGGACTTATTATACATAATGTGATATAGAAATTGAAACCTTTGTGGCACCAGATTTTGTTCCATGAGAAACCAATACTAGTATTTTTTAAATATTTATCACTTTTGATAATTCCTGGATTTTTAAGTGTGGAAAACACATAAAATTATACAGTAAATACAATCTCTGGGGAGAACTTTTTAATTTGTTCAATTAGCTGCCTGCCTACATCATACATTTATTTTTAGGTATGTGTTGTGGTGCATTTGGGACAGCTCCATCTGTTATGATATAATCAATTTATTTCTCGTGGATGCATATGCATAGAACACACACAAATGTGTTTTATTTCTTAAACAGAAGGACTTTCTGCTAATTTGGCACATATTGGTGCAATCATAGTCCAAGGTATGTAGTAGGCAATTAGCTGTAAAATATGCCTGATTTAAAAAAAAAAATCACTCACTTTTTTATTGATATAGTACGGGTCCAGGTCCTCCAGCGGCTCTGACACCATCTCTGGAGGGATGTCTCCATAAATAAAAGGAAGGTTCTTTCCAGCTTCCAAGTCACTATTTGGCTTTGGGCCATTTTCATCATCATCTTTCTTGTCTGGTTTGGGATTCTTAGCCTTTTCTTCTGCAATGCGTCTTTCAATAGCAGCAAGAGATTCTCTGGTGAAGAAGTTGAAGCTGTCAGGTCCTGGTGGTACAAGCACTGTTTGCTCCATCTTGTCATCCTGCACATTTTAATTACCATTTACTCTGCATATGAAAGTCCTAAAAAAAAAAAAAAAAAGGTTGCAGATAGTCTAAGGAAATTAAAAGAAGATTTTAATGTCTATAAACTCTGGTCATGAAGTATGAACCAGAGGATTGGATTTTTGTTTCTAATTAAATTGAAATGGAATTGCTAAATATAAATTGTTTTGTAGTAAGACCATATAACACCAGATCTATCCTTCTAATCAATTTTTAAGTGTGCAACATAGTTAACCACAGGCACAAGGCTGTACACAGCTCTCTAGTACTTAGTTATCTTGCATAACTGAAACTTTATACCCATTACATATCAATCCTCCATCCCCCCAGCCCGCATGACCACCATTCTACTTTCTGCTTCATTGGCTTTCGCTTAACAGATCTGTTTCCTGACTTGGGTTTTGTTAAGTGTCCCATGTTTATTAATACTTGTGCTTTGCTGATACAGGAACTGTGCCATAACTTAAGAAAGTGATTCAACTACAGCCTTAATTAAAGTACATTAGGCTAAATACCATCATGTCGCTAATGGGCTGTTCACTCTGTGAGCTACCCAGATGAGGATATATCCCCACAGAGGCAATGGAGAGCTTATCAACAGGAAGAAGTGGAAAGGCGCTGTCTCTGAGAGGATATAAAATCCAACCCTTCAGCCCTGACAGGTGGCTCCTGGCCAAACCGATCAAACTGTTTGCCACAGCCAGCCTTAATAGCCCACCAGAGAGTCACTACTGATGGAGCCCGAGACCCGAGTCTTGATCAAAGACAGGAACTGTGCCCTGCCCACGTCATTAGCCATGCCAGGGTTGGCTTTCTTGAATGCACATGGAAAGAGACAGTTCCGTGTCGGACAAATGCCCTTTACATGACAAGGAATGGGAAATAGACCAAGCTGGGAAGACATTCCTGGATTGGGCCTTAGGTGAGAGAAGACAGCAGAATTCTCCTGTTTCAGGAAAAAGTGATGGGGAAGAAGCCAGGGTGCATTAAGGTCAACAAGGTCGGAAGTGTTTTGCTTCACTTAAGCAATAAGGCTATTCGTGCTGATATTCTAGTCCCATTGTGCTCAACGTATCATGAGGACCTGAGGAAACACTCAACTCCATACAGCAGAGTCAGATCTGATCTGATGCCAGGAGCCAAATCCCAAATGTATTCTTTCAAGGTATATTTAATATGCACTCAAATTTCAGAGATACTACGGAGCCAGAACTTCCCAGGGCCTAAGCTCCTGCTTGGCCATGAGTTTTATCTGGAAACTCTGTTAACTCATTAAGGTCAACAAGCTACGATGCCGTTAATTGCAGCTTTGGCAGATAGAAACTGCAATAATAACACTACAGCCATGACTGTTTTGTGAGGAGTTCTAGAGGGCCCTCAAATTTCACTGGACGATGTTCCCACTGCTGCGAGGTTTATGACCATGTTTTCCAGCAAATGACCAGAAACAAGTAGAACATTCAAGACTGAATTTGCACCCTCCATCTACTAAGTGAGCTAACCAAACTTTCAGAGCTTCTTACAGTCTATCTGTAACCGGCTCAGGGCCTGGAAGAATAGAAAAATTAAATCAGTAAATCTAAATGAATGGAAAAGGAATATTTTTTATGACTTTATTTATTTGACAGAGAGAGAGATCACAAGTAGGCAGAGAGGCTGACAGAGAGAGAGGAGGAAGCAGTCTCCCTGCTGAGCAGAGAGCCCCAGGCGGGCCTCGATCCCAGGACCCTGAGATCATGACCTGAAGTGAAGGCAAAGGCTTAACACACTTAGCCACAGGCATGCTGGAAATGGAATACTTTTACCCTAAAAATCTACCTCTTCCAGATAACCGCAAATGACATATCAGATATAAGACTAGTATCCAAAATCTAAAAAGAACTTATTACCCAATACCCAAAGAACAAATAATCCAATCAAGAAATAGGCAGAAGACATGAACAGACATTTCTACAAAAAAGACATCCAGACGGCCAAAAGACTCATGCAAAAGTACTCAGCATCACTCAGCATCAGAGAAATACAAATCAAAACCACAGTGATATACCACCTCACACCAGTCAGAATGGCTAAAATTAAAAAGTCAGGAAACAACAGATGTTGGCAAGGATGCAGAGAAAGGGGAACCCTCCTACACTGTTGGTGGGAATGCAAGCTGGTGCAGCCACTTTGGAAAACAGTATGGAGGTTTCTCAGAAAGTTGAAAATAGAGCTATCCTATGTCCCAGCAATTTCACTACTCGGTATTCACCCTAAAGATACAAACGTAGTGATCCGAAGGGGCACATGCACCTGAATGTTTATAGCAGCAATGTCCACAATAGCCAAACGATGGAAAGGGCCTAGATGTCCATCAACAGATGAATGGATCAAGAAAATGTGTATATATACCCAATGGAATACTATGTAGCCATCAAAAGAATCGAAATTCTTGCCATTTGCAACAACGTGGATGGAACTAGAGAATATTAGGATGAGCGAAATAAGTCAATCAGAGAAAGACAATTATCATATGATCTCTCTGATATGAGGAATTTGGGAGGCAGGGCAGGAGGTTTGGGGGGTAAGGAAGTAAAAAATGGAAGAAGATGGGTTTGGGAGGGAGACAAACCATAGGAGACTCTTAATCTCATGAAACAAACTGAGGGTTGATGGGGGTGGGGGATAGGGAGAGGGTGGCTGGGTGATGGACATTGGGGAGGGTATGTGCTATGGTGAGTGCTGTGAAGTGTGTAAGCCTGATGATTCACAGAACTGTACCCCTGGGGCAAATAATACATCAGATGTTAATTAAAAATTAAAAATTAAAAAAAAAAACAACCCTACCTCTCCCATAAGATATCAGGAAAACACTGTCAGCAATTTATTTGGAAATAAAAATTTAGGGATAACAAGTATGGTACATTTTCTCATGAGGGAATTATTATGACACAGATGTTTTCCTTTTTAACTCATTTGTTTTTTGACAGAAAATATGTGTAAATGACATAAACTCCAATCATTTAAAAGAAAATACAGCATAAACTCTTCCTACCACCTGTCCTCCAATGCTGAATTCAACTCCCAGAGGTAGCCACTGTTATCTGTCTCCATTTATTTTTCCAGGTATGTAATAGGTAAACACTGGCCACGTGACTGTAGGCATATTCACACATTTTCTATTAAAAAGCATACAGATAGTATCTTAGTATACAAACTCTTCTGAACCTTTCATTTTTCACTTAATAATATAGATTAGAGTTCATTCCTTGTTAATTTTTACAGATTCAACTCTCTTTTTATCAGCCACAAGGTTTTCCATTGTTTCTTTGTACTATAATAGATTGAATCAATTGCCCAGTTATGAGTATTCAGGTTGTTCCAATCCTTTGCTATTCTAAATAAAGCTGCAACTAATATATTTCATACACATATTTTTACACATCTGTGGACCTATTTATGGTATTAGTTTCTAAAAATGCACTTGGCTGTGTAAAAGGTGAGTCTTTAATGTCGGTATTGCAAAATCACTCGCTCTGAAGTATGGGTTCTCCGAACAGCAATATAATGTTGTGCCTGTTCGTTTACATCTTCACCATGTAATGTGTTTTAAATTGTATTTTCAATATTTCCAATCTGATTGGGACTAAAATGGGATCATATTATAGTTTTAATTGGCATTTGTCTTCCTATGAGGAAAGCTTAACTTTTTTCCATATGGTTAAGAGCTGTTTTTAAATTTTCTTTTCTGTGACTTCCTATTTACATAACAGTCCCTATTTTCATTTCTTTCTTTTTAAATCTATATCAACTTTTTAGATATGGCATCAACAATTCAATTTTGGACCTTTTCAAAAGATATGTATTTTCTGAGTTGGTGATGTTTCTGTGCTACGGGTTAAGACATGTGGATGTTAACATGATGATCTAGCTGTAATTCTCCTTTGGCTTCTAGATTTTGTGTCATGCCAAGGGAAGCATCCATGTTCTGGGGGAGTGGAGGGATATAAGATAGATCAAGTCCTCTTCTTGCATTTTTAGCAATTACGTGCTTTAATTTTATAAAGTTAAATCTTTTTCTGTTTGGAATTAGTTTTCTAGATGAAATAAGATAGATTCTTTTTTTTCCCTTAGTTATCCCAACCAACATTAATTACTGCATACACTAACTTTTTTTCACCAATACACGATGCTACTTTCATGGTATGTTAAGAATATATATATATATAATATATATTCATTTGTATGAACACCAAAGTCAGTAACAAACTTCACAAAGTACTTTCAGTACTTCACAAAGTAAATGTACTTTCAGTAAAATCAAGGAAAAACCCCAACACTATTATTTAACAATTTGCCAAAAGTACAAGCCAATCCAATTAGAAGTGAGAAATAATTGCATTTAGGACAGAGGAAGCAAAGTTATACTTATTTGCATATTGTGTAAACACCTGAAAAACTCCTACAAATAGTAAGAGAATTAAGTGTCTAGCTTCCAAAGCATAAGAAACTCAATAGATTTTCTTTACAGGAATAATATGTATTTAAAAACACAATAGAAGAAACTAGAAACTTTCCCACCAAGATTAGAAACAAGACAACTTAAATGCATAATACTAGGTGGAAGGGTCAATCAGAAAAAAGATACATACTGTATGGTTCCAATTATATGAAATTCTGAAAAAGGCAAAATTATGGACACAGTAAAGAGCAGTGGTTGCCAGGTGTTAGTGGGGAAAGAACAACGAATATGTGAAGTACAGAGGATTTTTAGGACAGTGAAACTTTTCTGTATATTATAATGGTAGATACAAGTTACTATACATTTGTCCAAACCCATAGACAACAAGAGTGAATCGTAATCTAAACTATGTACTTGGGGTGATAACAATGTGTCACTGTAGATTCATCAATTGTAACAAAAGTACCATTCTGCTGTACAGTATTGACATGGACAGTGCTTATACGGGGACTGGGCATATATGGGAACTTTGTACTTCTTGCTCAATTTTTATGTGAATCTAAAATATAGTCTATATATTTATTTATTTATTACACTTTATTTTTTTAAAGATTTTATTTATTTGACAGAGAGATCACAAGTAGCCAGAGAGGCAGGCAGAGAGAGAGTGGGAAGCAGGCTCCCTGCTTAGCAGAGAGCCCGACGTGGGGCTCGATCCCAGCACCCTGAGATCATGACCTGAGCCAAAGGCAGAGGCTTAACCCACTGAGTCACCCAGGCACCCAAAAGAGCTTCATTAAAAGTAATCTTAACTCATGAGTCCTCATAGTTCAGACCCCTTTGGGCACCTGAATTTTCCCACCCAAATGGAAATGTCTACAATAGCTCAGGATGAAGTATTTCCTTTTCATTGCAGGATTTCACGCAGAAAGCCTTAAACATGAAGGCAATCTTATAAATGCTTTGTATGTGAAAAAGTTCAGCCTTTTATAAGTTAGTGACTATGTAACTTCTCTTGGGGAAACACTTTGATCTGTGACAACGTGGGCCTTGGTGTGCCCGTCTGCTTAACTCTGGAGTTTGGTTTGCAGGCTTTTTGGGGCTTTCACACAAAGCTACATCCTCCAAACAAACTTCTATGAGCTATGAAGGTGATATTTTGTTACGTATCTATCTTAGTCCTCTGTTTAACTTTTCTCTTGGTTCAGTATGTGGGTGAGAAAGACAGATGCTGTTTAACGATCCCCCTAAGAGAGGACTAATACCCACAACTTTGCATTCTAATGTCATCGTGGGTTTAGGCAAAGAATAGCATAACTGTTAACTTCTGATGAGATATTTTTGCTTCCACTGTGTCCTTAAATTCCATGTTGTTTCTAAACCCGAAAAGTAATCCTCCATCTCCACTGCCTGCCCCTCCCGCCACCAACCTGGTGAGACAATCCTCATCTTCTCCTTCAAGCTTCTACCATTATGAGTTATTAAATTATTACTACTATTTCATGCTTTATCTGGTCCTGGAAAAAATTTTCAGGGGAAAAAAAAAATCAATTGACCAACTGATGAGTGAACCAAACATACAGCTTTATGTTTTCTCAGACTGTAGCTTTAAAGTTTTTCTTTACAGACAGGAGAATATATGTAATCCTTACTGTAATGGTATTTTGATGCTGATGAGGAAGGGGTCACTGGAGTCTACAAGACAGGCTTTCAGGTCGAGATGACTTACTTTGCCTCAATCTCTGAACTTCTGAAATGTTAAGTAAGGTATTTTAAGAGACTCAGACAAAGAAAAGTCATCATAAAATCAAGAAATGGCAAATATTTAAAGAAGAATTAAGGATTGTCTAATTTATCCCTCTCACTTAACAGGAAACAAACTGAATCAAAGCAAAATGGACATTTCTTCTTTTAGAATTTTTGTGCTTCCAAAATCCAAAATAAGTATGTGATATGTCCAGGGTCACACAGCTTAATGGCAGAACTGGGATCAGAATTTTTATTTCCTGATTCCCAAACCACTGCCTGTCCATATCTAGCAGTTACAAAATAATTTTCAAGCACTTACATGATCTTAAACCTAGTAAAGTGTATGTAAATACAACATAAGTAGCCACATTAAACTAATATTCACTCAAATTATATTCTTTAGTGACATGTAAAACACTCAAATTATATTCCTTAAAGACACCTGAAAAAAATTTAGTAAATAAAGTGTTTTGCGGAAATGGAGACTGTCTTAGAAAATCTGACATCAAAAGAAAAAGGTAATTGTAATATTTAAATTTAGAAACTATATCATGCAGACCTAAAACCTGATGAACTATATTTCCACAATCAATTTACACTTTACGTGAGTAACCTTTGCTTTTCATTTCTTTTATTTTTTTTAAGTTTAAATTTTAGTTAGTTAACACGTGTGCAGTATTAGTTTCAGGAGTAGAACTCAGTGATTCATCGCTTACATACAAAACCCAGTGCTCATCACAAGCGGCCTCCTCAATCCCCATCCCCCATCTAGCCCATCCTCCACTCTTTTTTTTGTTCTAATTTATTTATTCGACAGAGAGAGAGAGATCACAAGTAGGCAGAGAGACAGGCAGAGTTGGGGGGGGGGGGAAGCAGGATCCCCACCAAGTAGAGAGCCCAATGCGGGGCTCGATCCCAGGACGCTGGGATCATGACCTGAGCTGAAGGCAGCAGCTTAACCCACTGAGCCACCCAGGTGTCCCCCATCCTCCACTCTTAAATAACTTTTTTATGTTTCACTAAACCTGGTTATTTCTAGTTATCTACTGAGCAGATCACTTTCTAGAATCCATCTGCCCCAGTTCAATTTCCCCAAAGATTTCCTAACACCTAAGTTATAATTAAACACTTAATACATCTTGATACCCTTATACTACATAATTTGAGGTGGGGAAAGAAAATTCCTATATCTGCAATTCTGCCTTTAAAGTGGTTTGATTTTCATGCTGAGGAGAAACCAAACAGACTCCTGCCAAAATGACTGTCATCTCCTGTACAGTCCCATTACTATTCTGGGCATATAAACCATCTGGGCATGGCAATTCATGAAGTGTTTCAGTTGGTTTTGTGGTGTATCTGCCACCCATTTTACAAAAGAATGTTGCTGCCAATAATAATAAAAATAACTAGGTAAAATGTTATTCTTACAGTTGTGATCTCACATAACTCTTTTATTTCACACCCAAGAAAGTGCTTTTTACATAGAATTTCACAAGCCTAGGAAATATTGTTTTACAAATTTCTTTTCTAGAAATAATTTGGTTTGGTATGTGTGTTAAAAAGTCTCTATTTCATTTGGTTTTTAATAATATCCATTTTAAGTATGATAATTGAGATTAAAAAACATATTTCATCCATGTGTCTAAAACACTTACATTCTTTAAAAAATTTTTGTAATCCATCTCTAAATTTTAATGCTATATGTCGATTCCACTTAAAATAAGGTCATGTATCTAACATATATTGACATCTACATTGTGTATCTTAAGAGTGCTTTTCAGGGAATTTGAATAATAAACCACAAGCTCCAAAATTCACTCAATCCACTAGAGCCTTAGTCCATCCAATATCAATAAACTACTCTGTTCAAATCGACATCATTTATTACTCTGTTGAATAGATGGTCTATATTTATTTCAGATGCTAATGCAAACTTAACACAAAGAGTAGAATAAAAAATGCTATATGTTGAACCAAAATAAAACACTATATTCTAGGGAGGTTTAGAATCAAGAAATATACAATGCATTACTTTTTAATTAATAAAATTGTGTGATTTCTAGGCATTCTTGCCTCAATGTATAATGATTGAATTATATGTTTAGAAAAACAAAATGGGACCTAATGTCCCAATCCCATCAATAGAGTTAACTTTGAATATATCTTGGTTTGGCAATATGTTTAAGGCAGTATTTAGTGAATTGAAAAAAAAAATACACTGAATCATTCAAAATCTGTTCCCATAATGCACTTGACCATACATATACTGTTAAAGCCCAAACAGTTGTATTCTTGCTCCACAGAGAACTTTCCTACTTAAACTTAACTCAAATAGATATCATCCTGCCTTCAGTCCTATTTTCCTTTCCCATATGGTAAATTTTATTAGGGAAAACAGTTCACTGGGTCCATTCCTATGGCCAACTGTTATTTCCATACATTGCCTTTAACTATACCATCAATTTGTTCCCTGAATCCCACAAACCACTCAACTACTTACTCAGTACAGCACATATCTTGTACTTAGTGTATTTCTGAGTAAAAAGATGCATCGAAGGCCACCTGGGTGGCTCAGTCATTAAGTTGCCTGCCTGGGATCAAGCCCTGCATCAGGCTCCCTGCTCAGCGGGAAGCCTGCTTCTCCCTCTCCCACTCCCCCTGCTTCTGTTCCCTCTCCTACTGTCTCTCTCTGTCAAAATAAATAAATAAATAAATAAAATATTAAAAAAAAAAAAGAAAGAAAAAGAAAAAGATGCATCGACAGTAGGAAGTGCTGGCACATTTGCGTCCTAGACTTGCACTGAGAGCCTTAGCCTTTAGAAAACTTGTTATGTGGTTGCACCATTTATTGAAATATAAATTTGTGTGCGCTCTGCTTGTATAGATATTTTTATCATTTCAAGCAGATTGAATGGTAAGGTCTTTATCACCTCATGAATTGTAGTAGAGCAGTAAACAGAAGCTGCATGAAGTCCATGCTTTCCTTCCTCTGGGTCAACTCTGACACATGCATTGCAGACATGAAGTTTGAAGACACAGAGCAGGGAGATGGGGGAGAGAGATGCTGCTATGAACCGTTAGAGTCTCTAGATGGAGAAGGGGATGGCAGAGCCTTAGTCAGGTGATAACATCTCGGGAGGAGATAGCTGGCAGAGGAGATCCTTGACAGGGAGAATCTTAGTCTTGCCCCAAACTCCCTTTACATTGAGCACTGCACACGGCAGCAGGTGTAATGGAACCGAAAGGCTGTAATGAGTGCCCCATGGAATTGAATTGAGGTAGATGAGAATCACTGCTTCCCTTGATGGGTGGATACATCTCCACCTACTGCCTTGTGACTTGCAGCCCCTCTGGGCAGGTGAAGTTCCTGGAATGTACTTCCTTGACCCATTGTCCCTTTGATTAGGTGACTTGCTTGGCCAATATGAGCAGAGAAAACAAAAAGTCTTCAACCACACAGAAGCTCACTAGGCTGTGTTGTTTCCACCCAGCCTTTTTTTTTCCCCTCATTCCTGAGAATGGCATGTCTCAAATAGAGGCTGCTCCATCTGTGTGGATCCTGGAACAGGAAGACTGGTGGACAGAGCTGTCAGAGCCAGTCAGTAACGACTAACAAGTTTGTGCAACACTGAAACTTCTGGGTTGATTTAACACAGCAAAGCTAAATAATCTGTCAGCAAAAGCCACTAATCAATGACCAGATTGCTAAACCGATTTAACAAATGGTACAGAAACATATCTCTCTAACACAACTTTTGAATGAGATTCAGACCTGCCAGTAGTTTAGTTATGAAGAACATAATATCATTAGGATGGGTTTTTTCCCCCTTGAAAGACAGCCATAGAAAGTAGGATGGTGGCTAGCCCACGTTATAAACCCTGTGAAATTCTGGATCTCTTCTTGATCATCCTACTCAGGATAACAGAAGGATATTCGCTGGCACAACTTTACTTAGTTTGTATCAAGATTACAGCAAGAACCTTAATTATAAACAAATTGTTTCAATTAAAGTCTCTTCATAAAGACGTCTTCTATGTTTGAAAGTAATTGTTCTAATTTTGGTGGGTGTGTGGTCTGGCCACAGAGGTTTGGGAGGGTAGAGAGAAAGAGTAGAAGTCTCTCTGGGCTGTGTCTGTGGTTGGACACTTGGAGATACTGAGTGTGTGACAGAAGCACAGAGAGCCTCCCACGCCTGTGTGGCGGGCACTGAGGAAGGCACAGCCTAAGTGCAGGTTACACAGGGCAGGTTTTCAACAGAGTGGATTACAGAGAGAGCAGAAGCACAGTGGTCAGGCCTGTTCATCTGCTTGCCTTCCCTTTCTCCTTGCTCGTCTTCTTCTCTTCCAGCTCTCTCTGATCCTCCATTTCTGCCCTTTTCCCCAGCCACTCATCTCACTTCTGTAGCTCATCTTCCTCACACTCCCTGCCCTTCCCCTCTGTCTGTAGAAATGTCAGGAGTCCATTCAATATTTTTCCAAAACCACTGTTTAAAAGTAATTTAATATAAACCTCACAAAGATATAGAAAGAATGAAGGCCATTATTCTTGCTGCTTTCTTTCAGGCAATGCCAATCATTTGCGCCTGTGGTGCTGGTAAAGGTGGGAGTTATGCAGCTGTAAGGAGCAGCAGGGAAAGTGCTAGAGTCAGCGTTTGTCCTTTGCTATCGGACAATAATGGGAGAAAAAAAATCAGGCTTACTCGGTACAGTTCCGGTTGAGGGAAAAAGAAGTCAGCACTAGCACTAACACTTTAACACAAGATGTGGAGGGAAAATTTGTCACACTGCCTTTTTGCCAGTATCTACTTTAATAACTATTTCAGGGAAATAATGCAATATTTCCAATCAATACATAAACCCTTTCAGGTCTCATGGTAGGCATGATCAGACTTTGGTAGTATCTTTACTGAATGTCTAGGCATTAGCGTCCTTAAAAACTCATAGTTTTTTTTTTCTTATTTTTTATTTTTATATGGGTTTTCCCCTTCACTGTTTCGTGTGCTGCCTGAAAACTCAAGAGTGTGAAATGAGATACTGTAGCCATGTGTTTACATGGTGTTGGAAGGAAAATTGTCCTGGAGTGTAGAATTCTGCTCAGGGGTTCTTCTTTAGCATAAACTCAACTTGAAGTTATTCTCCCATTCAAGGGAATTCATACGAAGCCCCCTGATCACACAGTGAAACTGCCCAGGGCACAGCTGATGTGTGGGGAAATATGGCCAGAACCAGAGGCAGCTGGGTAGACCGAGGACAGAGCTACCTGGTGAAGAATGAGAGAAAGACATGGTGGGAGACATGGGGAGAGGGGAGTGTCACAACCAAATGAGAGGGGAGTGTCACACACACCCTGAGTTATGAGGACCGGGTGTTGGACACTTTCAGTTTTCCAAGTGGCCTCAAGACAAAAGTAATTCTCTTGAATTATAAGAAATTGAGACCAGAAGTTATCAGAGTTGATAAAGATTATATATATATATATATATATATATATATATATATATATATATAATCTAAACGTGGAACAATGATAGGCAAAGTAATAAAATTACGGCAATTATTGCTATGAACTCTTGTTCAAAGGAGAACCATATGGGTACAGGGTAAGCTAAAAGAACTTACAGAAAATAGATCTTGCAAGATGAAGGATAATGTCCTGATTCAGAAACTCACTATATTGAATTTTCTGTATATGTCACGTATCATCTATCCAATAAAATTTACTTAACTTATTATATGCAATACTTGGGTTAGCAGCTTTTAGTCTGTACTGTGGCTTCAGTCATTCTCATTATATTCCTTTTGTGGAATACTGGTCTGGGTTAAAGTGACCCTTTAGGTATGGTTATAGTTTTATATAGATTGAGTGCCCATCAGCAGATGATGATCACCTAGAGGGGGACGCTACCAAATGTCCCCACATCTGTCACAGCAGAGCCCTAGCCAGGTCTATTCCTGTCTGGTTTGTGACACATGGTATGTGCAATCAATTCTGTTCATCCCTGAAATAGTTACTGAATGCATACCATGCACAAGGTCCTGGGCAGGGCTGGGAAGCATATAAGTTGCCAAAGGGAAAAGAACAATATTGGAATGTAAGCAAATTCCTTTTATAGGCTTCCCTCTGAGATAGACTTTAGGCTACTTGGGAAATTAGGTATTTCTGATCTTAGTGGATTCATTTCTTTTTAGTCCCAGAGAGGAAGGAAATGGACACAGAACACTGAAGCATGAAAAACTGGCCATCTTTCCTAACCCCACGAGTCAAGTCCATGTGTGAGTATGTGCATGTGTGTGCAGCGAGCTGCAATGCTGGGCTGAATTCTGATCAGTAAACCATGTTTTAATAATTGGGCAACCGTTGTGTCATCTGTATTCAGTGTCTCACACAAAATTATCAGGCCAGAGTGATTTTCCTCTAATCTACATGGACATTTTCATGCTCGTATCATTTAAAAATATGACTGGTACATCAAACTGAATGTTAATAAACACGTAAGACAAGAAAACATAAAGTTCAGTGCAAGTCCCACATTCTTTCCACTTAAGCATTTTTGAGGTTGCCACTGCCTTTTGTCAGACGTCAGTGATGAAAAACTGGAAAGAGATAGTTAACACACAAATTCTTTAAAAACAAAAAAAAAAGGAGAAAACAGGCATGCTTTTGGATCCATATCTGTTCCTCCATCTCAGAATGTTTTCTAACATTCAGTAAGTACTGAGAAAAATTTCCTTTTTGTTATCTTCAATAGCAGGTGGCAGCTGAAGTCATTTAAATATATACTTTGTTAAATAAAACCTTATAAATAATTTAAATACGATTATTACATTCCACTAACGCTTACATTCAAATTGCTTTTCCTTCTGCTTAAATTCAAATTGCTTTTCCTTCTGCTTAAATTCCCAAATATTTCTCGACTGTTACTCCAGTCCTGCCTCTGGTAAATTCCCAAAGCTCCTGGACAGGCAGGACATTACTGTCGTTAAAATGTTACAGAGTTGGCCTAGAAAAGTGCTGGATTTGTAGCAACAGCTGCTGTTCTTTTCAGGGTAGAATGCTGGATGGAGGAAATGTAATTGTGTTCAAAGGCCAGCTCCTAACCTGACTGGAGGTAGGGAGAGCCAAGGCCCACTAAAGCCACAGAGGATACCTATAACCATCAAGATAATTTAAAAAATTTCAATACTGTTGCCAGAAAAAAGACATGACACCCAGTTAAATTTGAACCTCAGATAAACAACAGATTCACTTTTTTTTTTAGTATGAGCATATCCCATACAATATTTCAGGCATACCTATTCAAAAAATAATTTATTGTTTATCTGAAATTCACACTTCCTGTATTTTTGTTTACTAAACCCTAAATCTGAAAAAAGGCTTCCCTGCTAAAAATTCTTTTCACATTGCCTAAAATTCAACTAGTTAACACTTTCTGTTCAGTTAACATGCATTCCCTTTTTAAAAGACAAAGATCTTTGCTAAGGATGAAATGTTCATGTATCAACATGAATTTAAAGAAACTGCATATTTCTCAACATCTAATTCATTTCTCTGTAGCAAAGTGAGTCAAGACAGAGGCCCGGGGATTCTTTTTTGGTGGGAAGAGGTATCGTGTGGGCTTGGGCGGGAACTGTTAACTTCAGTGGAGGGATACTTAACAGCTGAACTAATTTTAGTGGGGATTTTCTGATAAAATCATCACATGCCAGGGAGAAAGGATAGAATGGGAGCAGAAAATAAGGTAGTCCCAGCAAGAAATCACTCCTAGAACTGTTCTTGAAGACAGTCCTTAACTGCTGAGGGGAATCAGTACTGGGCTCTATTTTTTACAAGCGGAAAATGGTTAAATGTTAAAACAGCGACAAGAAGATTTTCATCAATGGTGGAGAGATAGCAATAAAAATAAAACAGAAAGACAGATCAAGTTTATTAATTTCATTATGGCCTCACTAGGTGTGTAAATCATGGTGGTTAAATGAATAATATTGGTTTTTATTTTTATTTTTTTTAATTTATTTTTTATTTATTTTCAGCGTAACACTATTCATTGTTTTTGTACCACACCCAGTGCTCCATGCAATCCGTGCCCTCTCTAACACCTACCACCTGGCTCCCCCAACCTCCCACCCCCCACCACTTCAAACCCCTCAGATTGTTTTTCAGAGTCCATAGTGTCTCATGGTTCACCTCCCCTTCCAGTTTCCCCCAACTCCCTTAATAGAAGGCTCTGGAAAGCAAACTCATGGCAGAGATAACATGTCCTTCCTCCTGCACCAGTCAGGTTTCTTCTCTTATGAACAGTATGAACTATCCTCAAAGATTTGGGTAAGATATCCTTCCACTTAAGTGACTTGTCCCCTTTGTTGATTTTATCGCTCTCCTCTTGACTCAGCAGGTCGTATGCATATAAACTCAAGAATGAAAGAAAAAGAAGGCAATTTAGATCACTAAGGAAGCAACTGCTGAACATGAATAACCATAATAACAAGGAGAAAAATGCTTTTAAACATTTGTGTGAGTCACAAACCTCTAAGAGATAAAGCAATTATACCCTGCCTACAGTCTGAGAGGTTATACAGTGCATTCCAAGCAAAAGGGAAGAGATGAGTAAGAATCTGGCAACATTTAGCTCTCCTTGAACCGTCAGGCCCTAACACCTTCCCCAGTCACCACAGTCCTGGCTTATGTTGCCTTTACCACTCACTGGGCACAAGACAGATATTTTTGTAAAATGTAACTAATAGGTTATATATATACCTTAGCTACAAACCCCCTTTCATCTCTGGTAACACCCAGAAGAATAACATACTTAACAGGCCCTCCAAAACCTTTGGTTAATGAATAATTGTTAAATAAAATTAATATTTTAAGGCAAAAATCTCCTCAATATATTCTAAATTCCAAAATCTAATGTTTTATATTATATTGAGTTGGCCTCTGGATGATATTGTCTATTTCATGTAACACTCTACCCAGAAAAGAATAGTAGCGGTCATCACAAATCTAATATTTTATGTATTAGATTAGATTTATTCATATTGCTATTTGTTACTCCTAACTAAATAATCTATGCTAAAATTTCATTTTCCTGAGATTTCTGTTTTAAAATAACCCAATTTACCAAGATAATTCAAGCTACAATTACATTTTCTTTCAGTTACAAGCATTTTATTGTACCATAATCAGCATGAAACATGTCAGGACATATGAACTAACCTGGATTGTATTTTTATTTTTTGCCCTTTCTTGAACAATGACTTTTATGGGAAAGAGAGCTAAGCAGCTGACTGCCTGATGGGGAAAGTTATACAATGCACAGCTTTGCAGCAGCGTACTAATGCAGGATAGAGACGCTGTGGAGAAGCTGGAAATCAAATCATTTCTTTCTGGAGCAGCACTGCTTGCAGTCAGCTGAGATGAAAGTGATTTTTCCTTTCTTCTCCTTCTTTTTTCTTTAGAAAAATCACATAATGAATCTAACTTAATTCCTTTAAACACTGGCTACAAGGAAAGGTATTTACCTCAGGAAATTGTTGAGCAATGTTTAGAAACTAGAGACATAGCACTTTTAAATGTTTGTTTGTTTTGTTTTGTTTTGTTTCCATATAGTAACCAAAAGCAGAGGGTCCTTACAAGAGGGACTTAGATGCTACTGATTTGAACAGAGAAAATATTGGTAAGTTTATTAAATGCTTTGTTTAGTCTGAGGCTCATTTTGAGGGTAGAAACAGAGTTATGAAAACATAGGGATTACGTAGCCCTGGTAGAGGACATTCACTGAGCTGTAGGGAAGGGACAGACTGGCCTGTACCATTGGCAGGCATGACTCAGCACTTTAGGCATTTTCATAAGCTGATAAATTTTTCTGGCTGCACAGGCAAGTCAGGACCCCTCTCACTACTGGCTGAAAAGACAACTTCAGCATTGAGGAAAAAGTCAAATCACACCAATAATCAACAAGAACCAAATCAACTGAATCTCTTGGGTCCTACATTCTTCTCCTACTCCCCTAAAAATATAACCATATTCATTCGGAGACATTGGAGAACCAAAATATATGCCACACTGTATTCACTAAGTGTTTCTTTGAATGAATGAATACATGAATTAACTTGTAATCAATCAGTGGCTTACTCCAGGCCATCAGCTCAGTGCACAGATCATAAGAAGTGTGATGCCACTCTTCTCCATCTCATGCTAACATGCATGTTATCATTAAACTAAGAGAACCCCAACAGATAGCCACAATGAAAATTTTCAGAGTCTTATGCAAATAAAACTTAATGTAATATAACATTTGAAGCAAAAATATGTGGAGAATTAAAATAATATGGCACATTGCTCTTTGTTCTAATAGATACTGAACTTCGAGGACACAAACCATTGCATTTACAAAAGTCATCTGAGGTGTTTGTAGAAAACATACAAAGTCCAAGACTCCACCCTAGAATTTGTTTCAAGGGTCTGAAGTTGGGCCCAGCCTCTGTATTTAACCCAGTTGTCCGGATGATTAGGATGTAGAGCTTGTACTTGATCAATGGGCAAGTGTTGAGAAACACTGGTATAGAAAAACAGACTAGGTAAGGCATTGTTGACAAACATCAAAAGCAAGCTTTTGGCACCTAAGCAACTAAGTTAATTAATGCAAGTATTGATTTGTGAATTAGAGATGAATCCATGGTACAGTTCATTTAAATGTTGGAAGGGGTCACTTCTGACATAGAGATTTATCTTCTCAACCAAGAAAGTTTCATGCTGAGATCACTGGATTTGCAATAAGAATATATTTTGGTTCAAATTTTGTTTCTAATCCTTAGTAGAATTGTTACATTAAAATAGTTTCTTGACCTCCTTTAGCTTCAATTCCATCATCTCTAAAATGTGAGTAATTCTTATAACACACTCTAGGTGCTTACCAGCCCTCATGCCTTTTCGGAAACTGTGTCCCAAGTGTATCCTGTGCTGAAAGATAAACCTAGACCAACCTTTTTGTAACACCTGACTGTCCAAACCCTTTCCCATGGCCATAACTGGGAGGTTAAATGAGGACACCGATCCCAGGGAAGCCACTGCATAGGCTGAACTGAGCCAACAGGATTCTCTTTCTGGAGAATGTTTAAATTGGACAAAGACTGACTGAGTGAGTCAGAATGTTACGGGAACCGGAACTGAGTGATCTAGAGTTGAGGCTGGGAACCGATGTCTGGCCATGAGCGAGCCGGGAATAACAGCCAATACGGCAAAAAAGAGATCAACAGATACAAGAAGTGCCACATGCAGCCAAAAACTAGGCTGTTTTGATTTGGTTTCTGACTTCCCGATTCCACTTCAGGCTCTTCATTGGCTTAGTTAGCTATGCTTTGGTCTACAGGGTTTTCAGTAAATAATCCACTTGATTTACATTAGCTTAAATGTGGTTTTAATCCTTGAAAACAAAATGTCTCCTGATATATATACACAGTTTGCATAGAAAAGGTTCTTAACATTCTATTTTAACTGCCTGCTTTACAGAGGACATGGAAGTGTGGTAAAGTGTAGTGTCACAGATAATGGAGTGACCAGCCTCCGTCAGAGTGCGCAGAAGTTTGAGAACTCTGGATCTAACTATTTCTCAGTTCAGTATCCTTGTTTTAAAACCAGAAATTCAAGCAGCTGATATTTTATTAGAAACATTTATTGTCTCCACTGATTATGTCTCTGAGCCACGAAGCCATCCCATTTTATTCATCAAAATGGACTGAATCTTCCTCAAAAGGTCTTTAGCATAATCTCAAGAGTTTGGACAAGCACCTAGATGGGATGTCAGAACTCTATGTTGTAAAAGATGGATAAAAATTATGACCAGAAAAAAAAGGTAGCCATTCTTATTACACCTTAAAAATTAAAGGAAAAAAAAAGACACTTGAAGAATGACTGATTTGGAGAGTTGTATAGGGATAGATCTGTCACAAGGGGTTACTGGCAAATGGATTTCCTGAACCACTTAATGAGGTGAGTGTTTGAAAGTGTCCTTTTAAATGATCAACTCAGATCTTGTAGAACATCTACCAGAAAGAACAAGTTTTAGTGCAGCTGACACTAAGTTTGTGCCCAGAATATTAAATTGAGCCAAATTTATTTTCCACATAAAGTCACAGTTTTATACATCATTATATAATCTTTTGGCAGAAATAAGGAATAACATTCAGAATGTGGCACTTCAAAATTCAAAAGATCTTAGCATAAAAATACCTAGTGTTTTAGATGTTTCAAAGTAGGGCCAAATGCAGAAAATAAGTTGGATAAGATAAAAATACCAGAAATTTCTATTCAGTTGGCATAGGCACACAGTCACTAAGCATATATAGTAGAATGAAATTCAACAAAAAATGATCACTAAACACCAATCATCCAATCAATCAATCACTGAAGAAACTATTAAATCACATAGCTATTCTGTTGCGTGCTAGAGGACATAAGACTATAAGAGATTTGCACGGTGTTCCCCTTTAATTATTAACTCTCCTGTGCAGACAACGAGGACTAGCCCTGTAATCCACCATGTCCCTGACACTACCCCTTTCTTTAGCTGTTAGAAGCACAAGGTAAACTCAAGATCAAGAAAAATCACTATTACTTTTCAGTTTTCAACATCTACTTTCCCACTTCATTTTAGTTCTTTGGTCTTTATTCTTCTGATTTATATTCTATCTTTTCTTAAGATTTTATTTATTTATTTGACAGACAGAGAGATCACAAATAGGCAGAGAGGCAGGCAGAGAGGAAGGGAAGCAGGAAGCAGGCTTCCTGCTGAGCAGAAAGCCCGATGCAGGGACCCTGGGATCCTGACCTGAGCTGAAGGCAGAGGCTTAACCAACTGAGCCACCCAGGTGCCCCATATTCTGATTTATATTCTATTTGATTTTGTAAGTCAGATAAAATCATTTTCAGAAATAGAACATAAAACAAACACAACTCTCCCTTGCTATAATTTATGCCTATTTCCAGTGATTTGTCTTTCTATAGAGAGAAAAAATTCAGTCATGTACTCCCCTTATGACAAACCTGCACACGCTTGCAAGCAGCTATCGTGTCTCCCTTCAGTTTTCTCTCTGCCAAACTGAACAAATTTCACTCGAGTAGCAAGGGTACTATATGACTACTTGTGTTGTTCATTTGCTCCTTTCCAATTTCTGCCCAAGTTCACTGATCTGCTTAGACACTGTAGTGGAAGAATGGTAATAAGAATTGCATAAAGATAATGTCTGACTTTTGCATACATTTACCTTAGTACAAATTTCTTTTTTTTTTTTTTTAAAGATTATATTTATTTATTCGACAGAGATCACAAGTAGGCAGAGATGCAGGCAGAGAGGGAGCAGCAGAAAGCCTGCTTTCCCCTGAGCAGAGAGCCCAATGCGGGTCTCAATCCCAGGACCCCGGGATCATGACCTGAGCAGAAGGCAGAGGCTTTAACCCACGAAGCCACCCGGGCGCCCCTTAGTACAAATTTCTGTGTGGAGTTTTTTTTTTTTGTAATAGAATATCTCTATTAAGCCTATGTCTTTGTATAAATCAATTTAATGTTTCCTTAAAAAGAATTGAAACAATAAAATTCATCTTTTTAAAGTTGATCTCTACATATAAAAATATCCTATGATCCTCCTGTTTTTCCTGCTCTTAATCAGAAATAACAAATATAATTAATTTATTTTAAACACAAGGGCCTGGTTGATCCCACCAGGTTGGATGAATTAGTTTTTCCACCATCTTGTCGTTTGTATAGTTCTTTTTCTTGACTCAAAATATATTACATTGTGGTTAAACTTAACATGAGTTTTTCTTGCCTTTATGAACCAGTTTCTAAAAGTTTCAAGGTTATTCTAGTTCCTAAATCCCTCAGAGCTATTAATATCATTTACTCCATGTCACTTAAATTTTTATTTTCAACTTCAACATCAAGATTAGTGAAAAGTTATCAAACAGTAATAGTTTCGGGATTGGTTTCAATAGGGTATACTTATTATATTTCTCCGGGATGTTATGGAATCAGCGTTAATCATCTTGAATAACTTGAAATTACCCGAACAGCAATATGCTACAAACCAATAACTGTAGGAAATCAGGTTTAGAGTCATTTTAAAGATTCTAAGAATTTGTAATGTCAGCCCCAGCTTTGGATTTATGTTGAATACATACTTTACACATGTTCATACACTCATATATTATATATGTGGTACTATGAAGTAAAATATAAATTCCTTTTTAACAGTCAATGTTCATTGCTACCATTAAGACATTGAAAGTTCAACTTCTTGCT
The DNA here is from genome assembly GCF_030435805.1 of Mustela lutreola. Taxonomy (NCBI): domain Eukaryota; kingdom Metazoa; phylum Chordata; class Mammalia; order Carnivora; family Mustelidae; genus Mustela; species Mustela lutreola. Next base: position 148,732,961 of record NC_081292.1, on the reverse strand, counting down.
TGTGGTAGTCCTTCATAATTCTGATATAAAAGCTGGGGATTAATGATGAAACATACATTTTTATAAGTAGAACATTCTACCCTTTAGTTAACAATATGAATGCGTGATTGTAAGGCTTTTACTCATTAAAGTTACATGGAAGATAAATCTTATTTTATTTTCTTCACTTGTAATTATAAAAGCCAGTAACTATATTTATATGGTTGAATATTAAAACTATTTGCCAGCCAAACATCTTCACTATTTCTACATTTTAGGATACTAACATTTTAAAAGCTTTATGATGGCACATTCCATAAAATAATAACAGAAAAGCATCATATTAATAATCAAAATGAGAATGACCACATGCCAAAACACCAATCTGACTGGCCAATCCTTAATTTGGCATAGTTTTTCAAACTATGAAACTATTATGTCTGAGATTTAAAACAATGACATAAATAAGAAATATTTAAATTTTAAAAAGTACAACAAATGACAAAATAATCTTATTGTATTTATCTGAATCAATGCATTTAAAAAAGAAATAACCTCACTTTAAAACTGAAGGCATATCTCGGGCATATCTTTGTTAATTTAAACCAGAATTTGAACATTTTGATATTATAGTTATCTCTAAAAGTATGTAAAGCACTTATTTGTAACACAAAACATATATGCCAACATTCAGAAGACACTGAATTAAAGAAATAATTTTGTTTGCTAGATATATGCCAAATTATTTAGATCAGGTAATAACTATTATATCTCATTGTCATTCAGATATAATAGGTACAGAGAAAATATCATTTACCAAATAAAACTTCAGTAAATTTGATGTTGTCTATTTTATATACAATGAAAGTCTTTTGTATCTTAAAGCATGGTTTAATCTGCTTAAGAATAAATCATTTTTGGGTTGCCTAAGTGGCTCTAAGCTAGATTTCAAATTTGGGATATATATATGAAAGACATGGCTTCTGTCCAGGAGGAACACACAGTCTATTAGGAGAGACACATTTGTTACACTGTGTATGTGGAACAAGAAGTTATCTTGGAGACACAAAGGGAGCACAGAAGAGGCCATGATCAATTCTTTCAGGATGGGGGAGGAATAGAAATGTTACTAAGAGAAGCTTCCTAAGTAGGTGATAGCTGATATGAGTATTATAAAATGAAAAGAAATTCTCCACAAGGACAAAGGAAAAAGGCTGAGCATATATAGAACCTGTAAAACTAATATAGTTTTTTGATTACTTAGAAAAAATGTATAGCGGAATGCTAATAGTTTAAACATATCAACACGGTGCCCAGCAGTGTGCTATGTACGTGATGAACATGATCTTTAGATTTTACTATACAATATGTATGGCAAATATGTATTTTTGTCACTATTTTACAGATGAGAAAACAAAAGTCCGAAGAAATAAACTCTAATCAAAGTCACAGAGTATTCGGCGAGAGCTGGGATACGAATACTGATTCATCTGACTGCAGCTCGATGTTCTTCCACTGTATCAGATTTGCTGGAAATATCTCTCTGTTCATGGCACGGTGCCTGGTATTCTGCTTATAAATATCTGCTGCGTGAAAGAAATGAGTGAATGATTTGATATCAAACTCAATTTAGTGAGTTAATTTTATCGGTGGTATTTATGGATAGTAGAGAAAAGAATTGAGAAGAAAGCAGAGACACACATTTGTTATAAGTTTCTTATGAAAAGGATGAAACTAGACATTAATCAAAAAGGAATACTTTCATTCTTAAGACTCAACTGCTAATGTTTGCAGAAATAATCCCTATTTTTTAGAAGAGGAAACTGGGGCAAAGAGAGGAAGAAAGAGACAATGATGGCCATCGCCTAATGTTACAACATAATCTACAACGGGAGGAACCACAGAGTCTGTTGGATGACGGACAGGGTCGTCCTTCATCATCTTATGAGTGTATGGAGGTCTTGGAGTGCTAGAGATGCAAAACACAATTGCAGTAGTTTAAAAAGTAAATGGGCAACGAGAAATGGACACTGAAGAAGTCTTCTTTCAAGAAATGTGACTCAACAGAAGGACAAGATGTTACTGTAGCTAGATAGAGGGAGAAGGAGCATTTTGATAAGAAGGAAAAAATCTTACATCCTGGAGAAAGGGAATGAAGCCGAGGATCAAGATGCATGAGAAAATGGGTGTGGAGAAAACAAGGAACTGGGAGGTTGATAGAGAAGAAACTGTTCAACGTGCAAATACTTATTGAGTGAGCAGAGATAACATTTCACTCTAAATTTTCCCTCATCTCTAAAAGGTGGCATAGAACTTGATCAGACATGAGAGTTTTATGAAAGGAAGGGCTGGATAAGATCACCCCTAAGGTTCCATTTGGCTCCCATATCTTTATAACATTTTCTATTTCTTTCCTTAGAATAATCCTTATTAGAGCTAAACTAAGGTGCATTGTTTTGCACGGGATCTTCAACTGGTACATCTCAGTCAACAACTCTTAATGGAAAAGTTTCCTCATCGTGGAAGTGAATTGGCCACTTGTCCTGCCAGCCTGCTGTTTATAAGAAAGCGCAAGGCTGCTGGTGAGAAAGGAAACAATTAATATCTAGTCCCGAGAAAGTACTTCCTCGGGGAATAAAAATAACAGAAAATACTTCATCTGTGGGAGAGCACTTCTAAAAGGAAATGAGATAATTTCTCAGTTTATTTCTGATATGTTTCAAAGAACCTCAGCTAAGTCCCAGGGGGAATGTCTCAGATCTTATATCTTATTTTTTAGGAATTTTGCTATAGAGGAAAGAATGTGAACTTTTCTTCATTTAACATTTTGTACACATTTGCCTGGTGTACCGTGCTCCAATCCAGTGGGTATTCTTGGTAAATATTTTCACTTTTAAAAGATCCCAGAGTCAATAAACTTGTAGCCCTGCTGTTACTGTTTTTGGTTGTTGTAAAAATCTTTGAGGTAAAATTGTCATTTGTGAGTCAAAAAATCAATCATAAAATTTTTAAACCCACTTTATCCAGGGTCTCCCCCTTTTATCAAAGAATTTAAATGAGGGGCTGAATTTCATTGTTAACATAACTAACACCAGACCTAAATGTAACTGAAAACTCTGGCAACGGAAGTGAAATCAAAATTACAATTAACAAGTGATTTTGTGGACTACAGACTTCATGTCTATTAAAACTTTTGAATACATACTTAAACTTTATTGAAACTCTTTACATTAAAATAATTCATACTTATGACCATATGAAAATGGTTTAAATTCACTCCATTTGGTTTACTTTGGTCGAAAGAAACCTATGACATCTGTTATATTGATAACTCAATATGAAATTAAGCATTATAATTGGAAATAGGATTAATGAGACTTTATTTGGCCAATGAATGCCCAATTTTTATTTCTGAATGGGAATGCTAGACCATATTTAGCATTTCCTAGTGAAAAAGCCATCTTCCATGAAGCCAAATGAAAAGATGATGTGTTAACACCTGTCCAACTTTTTTTTTTCAAGAATAGTGACATGAAATTTAAGCCTTTACCACTACAAACTATGGAATTTAAAAAGTAATTTTAACTGAGCAAAATAACTTGTAACAACAGAATGGGATCCAGTGAGGAGGCAGGAACCACATATTAAACACAGAAAGTTGAATATGAAGAGTTATTAAATTATGACAGAAAAATCACTATAAAGATTTAAGAAAAACCAAAGAGTGTCCTAGGGCTGAGGTAGAGCACCCAAAGGAGCTTAAACATGGGAAGGTTCTGTGGTTGAAGCCCAATTTCTCTAGGACTTTGTAGTTTGCTGGGTTGCCCAGGCCACAGTGGGTCACAGTTGTAGGGCAAACAGGAGCAACCCTCTAGGCCAGTGAATGCAACTTCAGGAGGAATGGTACACCCCTGTGGGCAGTCCAGGAGCCTGTGGTATCTGTGTTGGGAAGGCTGGGAAGTTACCAATGGGCTGCCTCAACTGGGTATGTGGTTGAGAAGAATATCACCAGATGCCTCCCCACCCCAACACACACACACATCTTTAGTGGATCATGCACTAGAAGCAAGTAAAATCAAAATGTAACATTTAGAACCAGGAATAGAGGGCCCCTTCTCTTACAATGCCCCTTCAATGTCCTCTACTGACAAAGTTTTAATATCAGTGACAAAACTTACTGTAAAAAACAAATGTTAAAGAGCCCAGCTTACTATGGCTGAGTAGGTACCAAAGGGTGAACCTGAAGCTGAGGGTCAGTAAATTGGTAACTGGCATGTCTTGTACAATGAAGATTATTATTCATAATTATTTTTGTCACAGGCTATACTTACTTCCTATTAGCTACCTATTTTCATTTATATTTATCAGTCAGATACTTACTGCCTACTCTTTGCTGATCCCCTTAACTACTTTAATAGGCCAACGTGGAGGCAAATTTGTTGTTATACAGACTGTTAACTTCTTCATTCACTGACAGTTCTCCAAAACAAATAGCAAGTCATCTATTAGTTCATATAAGCATTTGTCTGCAACTCTAGTATTACTTGCTGACTCCTACCTCCCCTTATCTCTACTTGTGAATGTGTCTCATTTTCTGTTTTAGAGTAACATCCATCTTTGCATTTCATCACTATACTATATGAAGTTCTTTCCTCGTGAATGGTACACAATCAATAGCTGCTGAATTAGTCAATAAAATAATTGAAATAACAATACCACCTCCCAAGAGTGAGAAGTGCAAAAAGCACAATAGTTTAAAATTCAACAGCTATAATAACAAACAAAGGCTAAAATACCAAACATTTTTATAGTAAAGGACATAAATATATTTCTTTACCTAATTTTCTTTTTTTCCTAAAGTCAAGAATCATTACTCCTCACAGAACGTCTATTAATTATCTTTGGTATTATGTTGGGCATTATGACAAAGAAAAATCTTTGTTCTAAATTTAAGCTGGAATTTTGAATCCTATTGTGATCCATCAAGGCACAGTACTCAACTTACATGAAGAGAGTAGTACATGTAAATACGAACATTGATTTCCTTAAGATCTGTAGTATTGAAGCTTAAAGATGGTATAAAATATGTTCAGAGTTTCAAAGAAGTAATGAATTCCATCTTTCTAAAAACAATTTTTACATACCCAGCTTCTGTTTTTTATTTAGAATCTAAATACTTAAGAGTAAGTATCTTGGCAACCTTATACATAGTCTTTAACACTAGTCTTATACAAAGTCGGTTCTCAATATGTATATGTGGAGTGAATGGATAGTAAATGAAAAAAATGAGTGATGGAAAAATCATTCCTTGCTCTGACCAGCTTCCTGACCATTCTAATCCAGGATCCATTAACTATGAGTATGATTATAATGCTAAATCAATGTTATTGGTCAGTATTTCCTCTAATTTGTCTGCCAGATTGTACAATCAGCATATATATGCTAATCATAAATATAACATGCAACAACAGACTGTAGGAATAATTAAATAAATGTAAGGCTCAATGATGGAATATATGAAGTCATGAGAATTATATTTTTGGATTAGTACTGATGGTATGAAAAAATATTTAAGATATAACACCTGATACTAAACTGAAACACTCTAGGAATCCTATAATGCAAAGAAGAATAAAAATGACTTAGAGGAAAACATTAAAATATTAAAAACAATAGCCTATTGTTATTTTGGGAAAAAATCATGTAAAAGCTAATAAGATTGTAAATATTATTTTCTTCATTATGGTTTTCTAAATATTCTAAGTTTTCTATAATAACTATCAATTTGACAACTGTAAAAAATAATCCTTGGATAATTTTTTAAAAGTGGGACTCCAATAAGAAAACAACATATGCCTCAAAATGACAAAAAAGGAAATAATCAAATATTGAATTAACTCATAATGCTAAAGGTATTAAGAAAAAAAAATTAAGAATGAGTTTGAAAAGCAGTGTTAATCATGAAATATATGGGCTCTATAATAGGAGTTTAGAATTTGCATAAGAAATAAAATTATGAAAATTACTATATTATTCTAAGATGTAGTTTGACAAAAGTGGTTACTTTTATAGAAGTGGTACTAAAGTATGGAACTGTCAGGTGTTAGACATTACTCAAAAATTGTCTTTGGTTTTCATTCTCATTGAACAAACATCTGTTGAGTACCTTTTCTAAACTGAAATAGGCAGTGCTGATAATACTTAGACATAGTAGACCCTAGATTGGCCAGTGTTGCAAAGAAGGTAGGGGACCCCTCCCGGGCAAAGAGGGGCTGAGAAATAAGCACACTCCAGTACAACTGGTGCTGTGATCGAAGCAGACGCCAGCAGGGGCGCCGTGGCACAGCAGGGAAATGAGTCCTCCCAAGAATGGAGAAGCAGCGGTGGCTTTCCAGGCAGAGAAGGAAGCCGCAGCCAAGACTTGGAGACAGAAACAGCTTCTGCTATTCATAGAAATGCAATTAGTTCGGCAAGACTAATGGCAGGGTAGATACGCTGTGGGGAAGGGAGAAACCGAGACCATGCACAGAAGCCAGTCATCCTTAAGAAATATGGTATTTACCTGAGAGTATCACTTAGAGTTTCAAAAAGGGGATTTGATGCGCTTGTTAGAAAGGTCACTGCTGGGTGTGTGGAGGGCTGACTCCAAGTAGGGAAGATGAAGACCAACAGAACATTCTTACATCGGTTTAATTGAAGGATGACAATAGTCCAAACAGTGTTAGAACATTGGCGCACCTGGGTGGCTCAGTGGGCTAAGCGACTGACTCCTGGTTTTAGCTCAGATCATGATCTCAGGCCCCTGAGATCCAGTCCCATGTTAGCTCGTGCTCAGTGGAAGTCTGCTTGAGATTGTCTCTCTCCCTCTCCCCCCTCACTAGCACAAGATCTCTCTCCCTAAAAAATAAAATAAAATAAAATAATTAATTAAAAAGTATTAGAACATTTATCTTTTATGATCTCTGATTTACTCTGCAAAACTTTTTGTTCGCTTTTACCAGAACTTACTGAACTAAAAGGATGATGTGTATAGCTAATGGAAAACCTGGTATAATGTGACAAATATTTTCTCTATCAGCATGAGCTCCAGAGACTAGTTAACCTGCATTATAATAACCTCAATGAGTACAGGTCTACAGTGTAATAGATATAAATGTATCATTGAATCTGATAAATTATCAAATTCATCCTTGTCATATAAAATTTTGGCCTCTGGACCACCTTATATTGTTAATATTATTAACAACCCCCAAAACTTTTGTTTGTGTGGGTTGAGTTTACTGATATTTATGATATTAGAAATTAAAATAGAGAAATTATGAAAATATTAATTTATAAATAAGCATTAACAAACTAATCACATGTTTAGAAATAATATTTTAAGTGAAAAATAATCACAGTTCTAAAAGAAAAAAATCTGAGAATGGTGTTATTTTATAAATTTGTAAATCTCTTTAATGTCTGGCTTAATGTCCAGAATCTTAAATAAGCTTGTGCATTCAATCTATTATAATTTACATTTGGATGAAGAAAATCTGGCCTCACATAGATGTGTAGTTTGAAATTTTTAATAGCCTTTTCACTTAAATCTGAACAGTCTTCTTTGATAATCTACAGAAACTATACAACTGGAATCTGAAACCATTATCAATGAACTTGTACTCTGCTACACTGAAATCTATCAGTCTATCTTACACTTTGAATGGATCCATTATCCATGTATGACTTTGTATCATTATCCATTGTTCATTTGTAAATGTATCGGTTGACTGACTTGTGCAGGTCTTTGAGATGCTGAAACATTTCATTATCCATCTGCTAACATCACTACTGATCACATCTAGAAAATCCTTTAAGTTTTGAGAAGCTGCTGAGTTCATATAGAAGTTTGCAAAAATTCTAATTTTCTCTTCCAAGTTCCAATGCTGTCATTGGTAACAAATACTCTCCGTTATTTTTCTTGAAATGACAGGCTCACTTCATTTTCAAAAAAATTATCTGCCAAATACCCAAGTCTGAATGAGCAGAATTTGTGTGTCAGTCACCCTTTCAAGTAAAGACGATCTTCCACGGAAAAGCAGCCTCTTTGTTTGTGCTCAAACAATTGCACAGTGATTTCTTTTGAGGCAACCACCATTATACTTTGGAAGGTAGCGCATATTCTTTATGTGTATTTCCAACTTCAGCACACAGAATATTATAACTGGCTTTTAATTTAATGAATTTATTTATTTAACTATTTTTATGGGGAGCAGATGGCAGTGAAGAATGCAGTGATGTTAGGGAGGGTATGGGCTATGGTGAGTGCTGTGAATTGTGTAAACCTGGCAATTCACAGACCTGCACCCCTGGGGCTAATAATACATTTTATTTATATAAAAATTATTTTAAAAAAAGAATGCAATGATGACAAGTACAGTTTGGTACTGCTGTCTTGAGAAGTTTAAGGCTAGGAGTTTTCATTGTTCTAGTACCTTAAGGGCAAGTGTCAACATAGTGAAAGAAGAAAAAAATTCTTTTGTGTGATTATGAAAGTCATTGCAACCTGAGCGACTCCCTAAATGCTTTCAAGGGAACTCAGAGGCGTCTGTGGACCACATTTTGAAAATAACTGCTGAAATCATGTTAATAATTTTTCTATTTTTGTGTATTATATTCTGTATGCATCGAAGACCATGAACATACTGAGAATATGATTGTGGAAACATTCTTAGATAACCACAGAGTGTAAGGAGTGTTAGAAATGAAATGCAAAAACAGGGGCCCCTGAATGGCCTCGTCGGTTTCACGTCCAACTCTTGATCTCAGCAAAATGCCTAAAAATTAAAAGGAAAAAGAGAGAGGGAAAGGAAAGGAGAATGAGATAAGGTTTGGTCCCAGAGGAGAGCAAGCTGGGATTCCATTGTCATTCCATAGGGAGGTTCATGGAGCCCACCTTTGTCTTTTCTGTTTTCTTTGCTTACTGATGTCTGTTTAAGTTCTTAATTATCTTCTAAATTCCTTTTTTGCAATGTCTTCAAAAGTCAGTCCTGTCTTCATTCATACAGGTTGATTTATAAACCTCTAAATGCCTTAAATATTGGTGTACGATCTTCCAGACTCCTCAAATCACTGGAAACCTGAAACGCCAAGGCCCACTGAAATGATGGCATCGCAGACCTGAAACCAGTCTGTTGCCTCTTTGGTTTTGTACCAACACACTGACACACATAGCCCAAAATACCACTGGCCTTTTTAAATGGCATATCACATTCCAGGATAATAGGAAAACTGCTGCCTGGTAGCATTTGTTAAGTCTCAAAGTAACTCTTTCCAGGATTTTAAAATCCACTGAATTTCTTAGACTGCAATATTTCATGTGACAGAATTCTCTTAGTTTTCTTCTCCTCTATGAATATACGATCAGAAATCCTGAGCTCTGGTTTCTTTCCCATATTCAATACTTTCTTTGATTTTAAAGTTATTAGTATTTGCTTAGAAATAATCTAGATATTGTCATCTAAGCCACCATTACTCATCTACTCCTCTTCACACAGATTCGTCTCACTATCCTCTCCACACGAGTAATTCCACATCTCCAAATGCAATGTATACTAATGATGACCCCCATTACTCCGTCCTATCTTCTGGCTCAATAGTATACATTGTTAATGTATTCTTATTATTCTATCTGATAATCTTACAAACTGATTATGCCAATTTGATGAGTTTTATTGGAAGTAGTCTAAAAATTTATGTACAGGGCCCCTGGACGACTTAATCAGTTAAATGTCTGCCTTCAGCTCAAGTCATGATCCCAGGGTCCACGTCAGGTCCCCTGCTTAGTGGGGAGTCTGCTTCTCCCTATCCCTCTTCCCCTCCTATCCAGTCATTCATTCTCTCTCTCTCTCCCCCTCTTTCTCAAATAAATCAATACAATCTTAAAAAAAAATTATGTACAAATTGCAAAAAATATTTACCATTTTTTTTGTCTGCTTTTGATGCTCTCAGTCTGAGGTTAATATTTACTAAAATAATCCATTGCAAATGATAGGTGTGTCACAAATATAACTTTCCTAAAATGTTGCTGAATTCTAAAGAGAGAAGTTAGATTACCGAATTACACAGTTTTTTAAAAAACACTTCTTTGACATTTAAGGCTAACTTTATATTAAACCCCTTCCCAAAGCTCATCTATTGTTAAAAAATTGGCAAAATACTAATTTTATCATAGAGAGTTCATGGGCTGATAAAATATTCAAACATTCAACTGTTTATTGAATAACTTTATATTGAGTTTTAATATTTTGATACAGATCTAATAAGGATCTTTATACAAAATAGATTTACCCAAATGCATTTGAAAAATAATGTATGCTAACATTCTTTTAAATTTTATTATATTTAAGTAATCACTGTGTCCAGTCTGGGGCTCACACTCACAACCCCAAGATCAAGAGTTTCACGCTCCGCTGACTGGCCCAGCCAGGCTCTCCTGTATGCTTTTATTATGGGTGTTAAAGCAACACATGCTTATTTTGGAGAACTTGTACAAAAAATACTTTGGTGTATAAAATAAATTATTAACAGTGATAATTTTGCTTGATCCCTACTCTTGTATAGAGTAGGGATCATTTTATCATCTTTATTCTTCTATTCCTTCTTATTTTATGTAATGAGCATATATTACTTTTGTTACCAGAAAAATAAGATGTAATATTCTATTTTTTTAAAATTTGTAAAGAAGAAGATAAAAATCATAATCTCATAAACTGGAAATAACTATTGCATTCTTTCTGTTTTTTCTTTTCCTAAGTAAAACCACTATTGCTTCTTGTTTCTCATTACTGAGATCATACTAGATATATATATTTATCTGTATGGCATTTTTTACGTTCCCATTGTACCTTGGGCAATTGTGCAGAGAAGTAAACATTCCTGAAACATTCTGTTTAATGGTTCCATAAAATCTCAATATTTGTAAGGACCATGGTTTATTTAACCATTTTTCTAACATTGTATGTGTAGACTGTTTTCAGTTTTGTTTGGGTGGAGTTACTATTCCTAAACAGTTTGGTAGGACTGTCAGTGAAAGGGCACAGTTCACCTTTAACTAAGGGGATCAGATTTATAATACAAACTTGACCAACGGAGGCTCACTTCCTAGAATTTTAATTTTTAATCCAAGTGACAAAAAAAAAGAAAGAAAGAAAGGAAGGGAGAAAGGAAGGAAGGAAAAAGAAAGAAAGAAAAGGTGGGGGGAAGCCTAAGGTAGTCAAATGAATTCATCCTAGGAGATAATAGCACTTTGCAGAAGCCACCAGAAGCCACCAGAAAAGTCCACCAGAAACCACCACCAGAAAGTCCGAAGTAAGGGCTAACTAACCAGAAAGTCTGAAGTAAGGGCTAACTAACCATCATAGCCTTCCTTACTCTTGCCATTGCCAGTCTAGATGTCAACCACTCGTCTTCATGAACTGTACTTTCTGAGATACTACGTTTATACTTACATTAATCTCAGTCTCAGTTGTTTATTGAAGCACTTTGAAATTAATTATTTATAAAATCTTCATGGATTCCTAATTTTTATATCCTTTTATGTCACTTTTCTCATTGAAACAAGAGCCTGAGCTAAGTAAACGTCTCATAGATTGTGAATATAAACATGACATTGCAGGCACACAAGTGTAATCAATGTCACCACTCTTCTGCTTCTGCCCATTTTATTATTCATCACGCCCCTTTAAATAGAAACCTAATTAATTGCCTTTATTGGACTATTAACACATACACAGACAACTCATTAACAGGTGGGAGAAACTTATGAATAATGAAAACTTGCCATTAGTAAAACAACAGTAATTTTATCAACAACAAAGAGTCTTACCAGTTTCTATCTTCTTTGCTCATTATTTTAGCAGTCATTCGTATAGCAAAGACAACTGCTACAGGCTGAATTGTTTCCCCCTCAAAATTCATATGTCAAAGCCCTAACCCCTAGAACCTCAGAATGTGACAGTATTCGGACACTTTACAACTTAAAGAGGTGATGAAGTTAAGATAAGCTTGACTGGTGTCCTTATAAGAAGAGGAAATCTGGACACAAAAAGAGATACACAAAGAAAAAACCATCTGGGGACACGGAGAAGGCTGCCATTGGCAAGTCAATAAATTAAGACTCAGGAAAAAACCAAACCTAAGAAACACATTGATCTTGCCTTCCCAGCCTCCAGAACTATGAGAAACAAATTTCTGTTGTTCAGTCTGTGGTATTTTGTTATGGCAGCCTTAGGAAACCAATACAACAAGCAACCCTGTTTGAATGGTACTTGTCTATTTCAAGTCCAACGGTTTCCCCCAATGGCTTCATAAACATGAAACAAAAGCAGACAAGAAACATACATTATAAAGAACATGGATAGTGTTTGCACAAGTTTGGGAGGAAATGTGCAATACAGTAGGGATATTTCTTAGAAATTACTAGTAATCTTTCTGCAAAAACATTACCTTGTTACTCATTTCCTTGTTAAATTTCCAGTAGAGTCACAACTGAATATGTTTTCAGTTTGAGAAAAATTTTGACATGAAGTTAGCTTTAAAAAGTGTTTAACAATTATAGATATGTGGGCCAATTTTCTTATACTTAAAGTCATATGGATTCTAAAAAAGGAAACTCTCACTGCTCTTTTCTTAAAGAACAAAAGCAACCATAGTAGCAGTATGTGTCATAACTGCTGGTAAGAACATAGATCCATGTAACATACAGCCCGGCCAGCAGGAGTAATGTGATGATTTAGTAGGGAAACAAGAGTCTTCCCAACAATCTGAGGCCAAATGCTTGGTTCCCGGACCTGTTTTGAAAGCGTAAACTCAACTACAGTTGTATTAGTTGCTTTATTAACTTAGCTCTGTGTTCTGTTTTGTTCCCTATCTAATTACGTTTTGTGCACCTCTTAAGCTCATATATGATCAGTCATTAACTTTGCCTTTTTATCCCTACTTCCTATTTACCCATTTACTACAGAAACCTAATGGGTACTGGAGGGTGGTATTTGTCTGGAAATTATCTGATGTATCTGATCAGACCAGGTCCCAGCACCTCATTGTCTGGAAGAACGCTTACCTCCAAATTGTTTCAAGCCCTCCCCTGCCTCAAGGTGTCAAGAGATGATTCACCCTCCTCCTATGTATTCATCTTCTTCCTAAACATATAGAAGCTGTCCCTGGGCTCAACTGGGCAAGGCAACTTTGGGAATGATCTGCCTCTTCATTGGTTTGCCCTTCTGATAATAAAGCTTTCATTGCTTCAAAAACCACGTCTTGGACATTGGTCTACTGTGTACCAGGTGCATGAACAAGTTTAAGTTTGGTAAGGAACTCATGCTGGGTCAACTGAATATCAACATGCAAAAGAAAGAAGTTGGATCCCTGCTCCACGTTATTTGCAAAGATTGCCTCAAAATGAATCACAGACATAAATGTAAAAGCTAAAACTATAAATAGAATAGAAGAAAAAGGAGTAAATTGTCACGACCTTGGCTTAGGTGATGGTTTCATATATATGGCATCAAAAGCATAAATGACAAAAGAAAAAAATTAAAGCCAAGAACTATAGATGCTTTCATCACAATTCAAGTTAAGGTTATGGGCAGGGCACCAAAGGAGGAAGAGGCCCCAAGAGAAAGAGAGGATTTTTGCCACTTACAGGGTGAAAAGCAAGGTTCATTCTAAAGAAGAGAATTTCACACTTGCTAGAGAGAAATTACAATGTTTGTTGGTAACTGAGAGGGAGTGGGAGCAAACAGCTAGGAGATATAAAAAGATAAACCATTAGAATGTGAATTCTGAAGGAATAAAAATATAACGAAACATTTAATATAGACAAAAATGAAAGCTGATGTTTATATTTTCCCATATTATTTTGAGATCCTGTTAATTCATTTGCAGAAAAAAGATTTGTTCAAACACTTCGGAGCGCCTACTGTGTCCTAAGCAACCTGGGGGATGACAGACTGGTTTTCGTCCTTACCATCAGCCCACATGTCCCAGATTTAGCCACATCAGGGGAAAGTGCTGAAGTGTAAGCAAGATGGACTGGTTGCCTGGGGCATTGTTGGTTTTTTTGGTTTTTTTATTTGTTCTGTTTTTTATTTTAACTGATTATTTGCAGCCATCTAGCCAAAAATCTCAATCAGATTTTTTTTTCATCAAATAGTGCCTTTTAAACCTTTTTGAGCAATTTCACAGCATTCTAGGAAACAGCATTTTCCACAGAATTTTATGAACTGTTAAAAAACTTTTTGGTACGTAAAAATAAGTGGTTTAGGTTTCTTTTGTTGTTGTTGTTATTATTTTTTTTAGCCAGTAATTTGGCACCATTAAATATTCGACTTAAATTTATAAATGCCAGGGCTCCCCAGATCTGGCTGGTCACCTGTGTGGCCCCCAAGTCCTTCCATTTCTTCTCCTCCCAGGATTGCTAACAAGGTGGGTGCCAGCCCTCACACCTGTGAGACACTGTGCCCTTGGGAACCTTTGTGTTTCCCCTCCTCTCTCCGTGCTGAATGCTCTCCTCTCCCCTCACTCAGTTACCTCTTTTGCTTTCTCTCTGCATGCCCCCGTCCACCTCAGTATTGCCTTTCCCTACTTAATTTTATTTCAAAGAACATATATTCTCTGCTATGTCATTACACACTGATAAGTCTACTAACTCTGTCACTAGTCTGAAAGCACCATTTGGGCGGGGATTTTGTCTAATTCATCATGTTCCTGTACCTAGTTGAGGGACTGTCCTATACTGTAGGAGGATATAATTTTTTTTCCCAATGAATGAATATAGTACATGTAGGAAATCATTCTAAATCAAACTATATGAAATTTCAGATGAATTGACATGGGGAACAAAGGCAAAAGAATCTTTATAACTTATTGCCCATTGGCAGGTTGTTGGGACAGGCAGAGTGATCTTCCTCTAGGAACTCAACTGCCTATGTCCATTCTTTGCTAAGCACAAAAGGCAGTCTTAGTTTAACATTAACCCACCTCCAAGATCTTGTGAGTCTCCTTTAACATATAAGAGTTCCTTTGGAAACTTCATCTCTACTCCCTTCCCTAAGATATATGTTAGCAATCATCCTCCCAGCATAAGACCCACCAATATACTTTTGAAGAGTCTCATGACTGAGGTTTTACTAGACAGCACTAAATGACCTCTTCCCCAACCACAGCTAGCCCCTCAAAGTCCTGGAAACCTCGCTTCCAAATTCCTTAGAGACTTAAGCTATCCCAAATGCCCTTCCAATTTGAAAGTATATAAGGGGCCACTCCTCATGACCCCAGTGCAGCTCTTTCTGCCCAAGGGTCCTGTCTACGTACTTTAATAAAACCACCTTTTGCACCAAAGATGCCCCAAGAATTCTTTCTTGATCATTGGCTCTGAACTCCAATGTTTCCACATCAGATTTATAGCCACCATATATAGACTGCACTACCCGAGTCCTGATATCTGGACTAGATCCTAGCTCTGCCCTCACTGGAGTGATCAGGGGTGGTTGAAAGCACAGACTTTGCAGCCAGCCTGTCTAGGTTTGCTTGGGCTCTGCCACTTAATTGTCTAACTGAAGGAAAGTTAACTTCATTAGGCCTTGGTTTCCTTATCCATAAACTATTGATTAATAATAGTCCCTACCTCATTGATTAAGTGGCAAAATATCTGTAAAGTTCTGCTCAGAATAGTGGCTGACATAGAGTAAATGCTATGCATATTTGCACTTAAAATAGTTAATAAGTGGGATCTAGGAACAGGAGCAAAAGAAAAAGTTGGAAAAGCACAGTTTGGAGACATTTGGTTTAATTTTTTTTTTTCCTGACCACAGTTGCTCGGAAAATAAATCCCTTCCCCACACCTCCCCTGCACCAGTTTTATCTAAACAGAGTCGTGAAACATGCTTAATTGACAAATCAGCATTTCAAAGGATAGTGATTACTTCACAAATCACAGTCCATTGACCCAAAGATGAAGACCACAGGAGCGTCAATAGCTCCTTCTCAGTCCCTCTCCACTCCCCCCCCAGTCCCTCTCCACTCCCCCTGCCCCCCCCCCTCGTCCCTTTCTCCTCTCCGCCCCCTTCCGAAGTAGCTGTTGACCTGGCAGGAAGTATGGGTTTGGCCTATAATTCCTTGTATCCGCAACCCCTACCCCCAGCCCCGCTAAATTTTGAAGGGGTGCTTTTAGGTGTCAAACCCAGAAGGGCTGCCCAGTTTGTGAAGTCCTAGGGGTCACTCCAAGCAAGCCCCAGATTTTTCTAAAAAGCCCCAGCCCCGCTAAATTTTGAAGGGGTGCTTTTAGGTGTCAAACCCAGAAGGGCTGCCCAGTTTGTGAAGTCCTAGGGGTCACTCCAAGCAAGCCCCAGATTTTTCCCTTCCTTTTCTGCAACACAGAGAAGGTGCTCTTACGTTTTCTCTCTGAGAATCTCTGGGTTCCCCGACAGTGCCCTCTATACAAGGAATTTGAATATTTCTTACTGGACTTCCCCTAGGAGATTCTGGAGTTTTCATTCTCTACGCTGGTGGCAATAAAGTTCACTTACGCGTCTCTAGTCTGTCCCTTTGTCCCGGGTATTTCTAGTTGCTAATGGAGAATCCTGGCTGAGATCCCCAGTGCCTTCTTGGATACTGTATAATTAATTAGGCCTCCAACGTGCCTCCCTTTCCCCTCCCATGGATGGAGAAACCCTTTCCACCATGCCTTAAAGGGAAATTGCCCTAAAAAATGAGTCTCCAGATAGCAAATTTCCCAGCAAGAAGGGGCCATGTAAACAGAGACTATTAGTATTGGCGGCAAATCCAATGTATTAATTACTTTTATTGGTAGGAGCATTCCAGGTTCAAAAAAAATTTTTTTTGAAAAAAACAAACCAACCAGGTGAAGAGGGAAGAAGGTTAAAAAAAAAATAAATAAAAATAAATAAATAAATAAATAAATAAAGCCATACGAAGGAGTTGCAGTGAGTTTAATGAAAACTAATTGCATTGCTGGGTTCATGCGAAGTAACCAGCCACTGGGCTCAGTTCTAGTGGTTCATAATGTTACCTCACCCTCTCCACGAAACTGTTTTCCCGTAAATCTCTGTGGCCATCCATTCCTGTCTACACATTATGTTCCTAAAATAGACACCATCTAAAAATCTCTTCAAGGAGCTTTGAGCAGGAAGGCCTAAATGGCAACAGTCCTCCTAGAAGAGGGAGGCTATGGTCTCACAGCAATTACAAGAGCAACAGCCACAAAGGAGAGGTTTAAAGGAGTCTTCCACAACAATCACTCTTCTTCCAGAACTCCCAGCCAAGGGGAGAGAGAAGTGTCAGGCGTCCAGCAAATGTGCCCAAGCCCCAGGTTGCATCACCCTCGAGGGCCAGGTCTCGCAGCAAATAGAAAAGGTAAGCTACCCACTGCTCTGCCCCGGAGAAACCCAAACCGGAATCACCAGCCTCAGCATGGAATTTTCCTATTTCTGTTCGGCTTCGTCCTCTTGGGATGCTTTAAATTGCTTTACGGAGAAATCTGTCCTGTTACTACACTAGCACATCAGGAACCCCACGTGAACCCGTCAATCCATAGGAAGGGAAGGCACATTTTCTAGGTGTGAGAGCAACAGCCTCAGCAATTCACAAGTTTGCTGTTGCATCTCCGAAAATATTTAGTCCCATGCACAGACGGACAGAGCATGCCCCTGCGTTGGCTTCCACCGGTTCTGAAGACACGCGAAAGGGCACCTACCACCACTCTATTTGGACCGACTGGGTAAAGAGGAGTGACGCTTCTCTATGAGTTAAGTGGAGAGAACAAAAAGAAATAGAAGTAAACGTGGGGGGGGGGGTGGTCTTTAAACACATACCTCAAACAGGTAGGAGAGCAGGGAATCCATGATAACAAAGATGTGTTTGAAAAGCCTCCCTTCCACCCGGAGACCTTTCTCGTGCACTTTGGAAAAGCCAGCCGGCTCACCCGGGGAGCCGAATTGCCTCTGCAGTCTCACTGCTCATCGTGACCTCTGTCTAATTAAAAGTAACTCGGTGTGTCCTGCCTGGCGTTCCACGGAAGAAATCCCACTTCCCTCAAGCTCCTTTTGTGGCGCCATTCAATCTGAGTTAGGGGGAATGCATCATTGTTTCCTTCTGGTCCAAGGCAGGAGGCACTTCTCCTCCCAAGCCCAGCCTCTGCTCGAGGAGCCTGAACACCCCTGCAGTGCTGAGCTCCAGCATTGCCGGGCTGCCTCCTTCCTTCCTGGGGGGTTAACACTGAGATCTAATTTTTGCTCCATCCTTAGGAACAATATGACCTCTATTCACAGCTAGCTAGTCCAGCTCTAAAACACGGGGGACAGAGGGGGCTTCAAAAGGAGACCTTGAAGAGGATGAAGGCAAGCAAAGGCAAGAAGAACTGGCCAGGTTCCAAGCTATTTCAGGCCAAAGAATCCCATCTTGTACCAAGATGCTGACTGCAAAACAAACCTGATTTCAGTTCGTGGAAGGTGGGGAGAGGAGGGGGAGGGGAAGGGGAGGAGAAGGGGAGGAGAAGAGAGGGAGGAGGGGGACCGTGGGTCCGAATTCACATATGAAAATGGACTTCCTGCTCAGTCCCAACTGTATATCCGAGGGCTCTTTTACCACAGGAATAACTGAAATGAATATGACTAAGATCACAACGAAACAACCAGATGACTTACCTGATAAAAAGGAAAATTACCCATCTGCAACGAGGAGCAGCATCTCCCAAAGACCGGATGATAACAACGTGCCTTCAGATTGTTCAGATTCCCTTTGCAAAGGGTGACCGAGTATTTACCAGGGCTGCAGTCTCACTGAGGCGGGACACACACACACGAACACACACACGCACACATACACACATGCACCACAGATCTCTGCAGTATCCTCTCGGCTTCATCCTCGCCTCACTCTATGGTACCTAATACAAATCAGCAAATAGCTTGTTTAAAAAAAAAAAAAAAAAAAAAAAAATGTGGAGCACCTTACATTACATCGCCATCTAGTGATCAAACACTAAATATGTCCTCACCAGTCAGATTTATGTGTTCTCAACCTCTTTTCTGTTTCCTTCTTTCCTTTCTTCCCTCTGGCGCTCTCACTCTTGGTTCCTCTTGTTTCTCCTTCATTTCCAGTTGCTCTATTATATCATACCCCTGATGACTTCAAGATTAGAGAGTTTAAAAGTAAATACAGCTATCTTCAAGCACAGCAAATATCATGGTTGCTTTTGCATTTTTCTTTGTCACTTTATTCTCACTATGAGTCGTTGCTATCTTTACAAATTATATAATTTGTGAAAAAGCGCTGTCTTCTTATTCCACCAGGAGAGAACTAGGTGGCCCTTTATTGCCTGTCTATGACTTTCCTTTGAGGATCTACTTGAAATGTTTCTCATTTGGGAGATTGTGTTTAGTAGAGAGTTCTGCATTATAATGAACAGCTCAGTGTGAGAAGATGTTAAGTTTTACTTCAATTTCAACACCCATGAGCACGTGCCTTTGAGCTAGCTACTGAGCTTGTCACAAAAACTTAAATTTTGTCATCTTCATTTATCTTTAGATGTTAACCAAGATTATCTTCCACTCTAAATGACTGGTTTTAGGGGTGCCTGGGTGGCTCAGTGGGTTAAGTCACTGCCTTCTGCTCAGGTCATGAGCAGAGTCCTGAGATCTAGCCCCACATCAGGCTCTTTGTTCAGAGGGGGACCTGCTTCTCTATCTCTCTGCCTGCCTCGCTGTCTACTTGTGATCTTTCTCTGTCAAAAAAGTTTTTTAAAAATGACTAGTTTTACTATACTTAACCACAATGTTTCCTCATCTTGTGGAGTTGACCTAAAGCTTAATTACAATAACATGTTTTGGTAAGCAAATATATATTTTTTGAATAGAGTGAAGTAAGGCCTATTGATAGAAATATAAAACCCATCCATCAGGTGTTCCCAAGACAATGGAACATCCATGCGAAACTATTTGTAACTCTGGGAACTGAGAATAGAACTTTCTCAGTGTACTGTACTTTAAAACTGAAACAGTCTTTAGCATCTGGTCCTGCGTAAACTCACAACGAACTATGTGTAGATTAGTAATTTGCAGTAAATATTTCATCCTCATTGATTTCCCCCTAACACAGTTACTGCTGACAACTCTCATGGGGTTTATTTTGCCATTTATTAAATGATATCACCTTCAATACTTCATCTATCTATTCCTTACCAAAGAACAGTATAGTGGTTACTATTACTATTATTATAACTATTCCTTGTGCAGTTGAAAACTCCGAGGATCTCTGAACCTTATCAATAAAGCTTCAGCCAACATAGCTTACAAAGCAGTAAAACTAAGGCTCTTGGTTCTGAAGTCTATTGATCTTTACAACATACTGAAAAGTCCCCATTTCTAATATCTAACAAAATATCTAAGGATATTTTGTTTCTCTGCTCACAAAACATTTACTGAACCTTTTTAAATAAATTACTTATGGGCCCCTCTTCTCATCTATAAAAGAAGGAAATCGAGTAATCATTTCCTGTTCATCTCAGCAATTCTGTATTTTCACCAAAGCCAAACAAGGTAGCATGAACATTTTAATTGAAGTTATTCTGTGTCTGGGAAATGGTGTTGTCCAGCCTCTGGTAGAGTCAGGGCAATGTTGAAAGGAGCTGGAGGGACTGGTGACCAATATTAGTAAGTAATTACTAAGCTGTGGGAGCTGAAGGAGATGTAGGAAGTATGTGAACTAACAGGCGGTATTCTTTTTTTTTTAATGTCAGGCTAACATATTTCATAGGAACAGTACTTATAGCTTAAATGTATAGGCATAAAAAGAAGGACACCGTTGGCCACATGCTTTCATGCCTTCTCACTGCTTATTATAAAGGTCAAGTTTTTGAGTGCCTGCTCACAACAATTCTCTCAATATCTCTCTCTCTTTCTCTGGTCTGCAGTGGTGAACCTGTGCCCCTGGCTCCCAAGGACCTGAGCAGGGAAGGGTATCTGTCCACCTGACCTACTCAAAAGCACTGCTCCATGTGATTCTGGAGACTGTGAGGGCCAAGCTTCACTGGAAACGCACGCCCCAAACCAGGTGGGCCAAGGCACTGAGAGCAAGAAATCACACAGAAGTAGAAGAAGCAGTGACAAATGACAGAGCCAGAAAACTTGCAATGACTTCTATCTCCCATTCCAGGCCTTCCCAAGATCAAGATATTTCATGGACTTAGGCTTCCATGTTAAACACAAATAAACTCCATTTTTACTTAGTTGAACTTGGCTTCTGCTAGTCTGTGGAATCCTAGCCAGTTCCCTCTTTGCAGGAATCCAAATGCCCAAGTCCTTGAAAGCTATCAAATACTGCTCATATTCTGAGCATCTGACACTTCATTTATTCACCTCCTCAATCTCCTGATATATATATATGCACTGCACTGGGTCTTGCTGTCCATCAGTTCTAAGATAGACAGGAGAACTTCCTGTTGTGATTAGGACTTTGAGAGTACAAGGGGAGAGCTCAGCATAGAAAATAAAGAGAATTTTCTACCAAAACGTTATGCTTGATGCCCATCTCTGGGAGTTCTGGACCTTCAAGTATATATATATATATAAAATATGGCATATATATGTATAGATTAGATGATACAGATATAGCATATATATGCTATATATTATATGCCAGGCACTTTTCCAGAAACTGAAGTTACATCAGTGAACAAACCAGATCAAAATCCCTCCGTTAGTGGAGTTCACTCCAACTTTTTAAACAGATGGAAAGGCACACTATTTTCACTGCACACACCACCCTTTGCCTCTGTATTTTTGTCCACAATCTTCGCTTCTCTTGACAGATCTTCCCCGCCTGCCCCCGCTCCCATCCATACGTGGAAAATTCTACCCATATTTTAGGTCCCCTATTCTTTCTTCTCTAATGTCTTTCTTCTTTTCTCAGTAGTTCGAATCTTGGCTTTTTGTGTTAATTAAAGATCTGCTTCACGTTTTATCTTGTGGAATATGGTTGTTGTTTGTTAAACTGAAGGAATTGAACATGAGACTAAATGGCTGCTCCGATACAGACTGGAAAGAGAGGCCAACATCCCACCCATGATACAAAGAGGGTTCTTTTTTTACAAAGAGGGTTCTTAAGGACTAGTCTGTCATTCAGGACACAAGACATTCCATTCGTCAGAGCTGAAGCAGTTTAACACCATTGGTAACTTTAAATATTCCTTATATAAGCCTTGGCTTCAAGGCAAAATATGAGTGAGTGAGTGAGTGAGTGAGTGAATTAGTTTGTATAAGCAGGATCCGTGCCCAGTGCAGGGCTCAAGCTCAGGACCCCGAGATCAAGATCTGAGCTGAGATCAGGAGCAGCACACTTAACCAACTGAGCCACCCAGGCACCCCAAAATATGAGATTTTTATTAAATTTGTGTGATATACACTTCAAGTCAGATACTCACGAAAGTTGGCAAAAGATAAAGTAAAAATGAAACTCTATCTGTGCTAAATCTTCACATGATTGCACTGTCTCTTTTGACCTTGTGCTGAGAGCTTTCTGTAGATTTCTTACTCACCTCCCAGATTCTAAGCTCCCCATGGCACCAGCTCTGCATTTTATTTACCTTTATGCAGAAAGTTAATTTATCGAGATATAATTTTCTCTTTCTCACTGTTAGCTTTCCAGTTTCAGAGAATGAAAAGATAATTTCCTCCCTTTAATTCCCTTAATGTTAGCCATTCCAGGAGATCCTCTGTCAATTTGTCTCAAAGGGTGGGAAGTACACACTAGCCATTTCCTATGTGACAATACTTCCACCTGTGAATGCACAGCTTTGCTCACCTGCTAAGAGGCTTAGGCTGTGCCCTTCCTATGAGAAAGTTTCTAACAAAGGAAAGAGAATGAAGGCATAAGATGTCCTTTAGTCTTTGCCTTGTTCTCTTTGTCATGAGAACTGGATTGTGACTTTGGTTCAGCTCTGCTGGGGGCTAACAGCAGCAGTTCACTGCTCAGTGCACCAAAGAAAAAGGAATGCTGTAATGGGACCTCATGGCTGTCAGTATATTTTGGGTATTAAAGAGGAAGAGAGGTCACTCAGATGGAAAAAGCTGCACTGGGTCTTGCTGTCCATCAGTTCTAAGATAGACAGGAGAACTTCCTGTTGTGATTAGGACTTTGAGAGTACAAGGGGAGAGCTCAGCATAGAAAATAAAGAGAATTTTCTACCAAAACGTTATGCTTGATGCCCATCTCTGGGAGTTCTGGACCTTCAAGTCAGCTACCTTATAAAAAGAATTCATTAATGCTTAACTAATTTGGGATTTGGTGGGGAGAGAGAGCTCATCCTTGGTCTTTGAGACAAAACTTCCTAAAGTAATGGTCAAATCATTGTATTCTGAATTGTGGATTCCTTTGCTCAGAATTATAAATGACATTTGAGTTTTAAAGGAGAAAATGTGAATAGATCCTTCTGTAATTTGTTTGGGGATCTAGGCTCACTGAGTGACATAAAGTCGAGTCCTCCCTGAAGGAAAGGGGTTGGGTTACTGGTGTCTGGAGTTGAAACCGGGCAGGGGTCTGACTGTGGGATGGTGTCCCAGGGGATATAATCGTGATGCCACACAGGCCTGAGGGTTGTGGCAGGCCTCATGGAATGGGGATTCCAATACCCATTGCATATGCCGGAGTCAGAATTTGAACCCAGACTTTATGATTCTACATCCACAGGACCACTTTATCATTACCTGGCTTCAAATCCTGGCTTTACCCCCATGTGATTGGAAAATGGAACTCAGCTAGAGAACAGTTCATTGTAAAACTGTGATTCCACAGTAAACATAATTTGTTGCTTCAGGACTTCATTTTCAGATATGGATTCCCCAGTAGTGTGTGTGTGTGTGTGTGTACATATGCACACTATACACACACACACACACACGCATACATGTACACACACACACACATATATATATACACACACTACTGGGGAATCTATATCTTTATATGTGTACACAATTATATAATATATATATTATACAATGATGTACACACATAAATATAAGCATATTATATATACACATACACACATGTATATATGTATATACACATGTATACATATAATATATAGATAATATTCTGCAAACATTTACTACTAATTCCTTGCTCTCACCAAAGCATTTATTAATACAGTGCCTTAAGCAGCCACTATTTTAGAAATAGAAAACACTTCCTAGCAGAAAATAATAAACTCTTCACTTTTCAGGTAAATTTGTACTTCTGAAAGTGAGCCAGAAGAGTATAGAATTTACCTGTTATTACATAAATAAATGCAGAAAATGTCTTCTAGATCCAGCTCTTAGGGACCATAGCCAACCAGTTTTTTATAAAGTTTAAAGTTACAATTTCTTGCTAGCATAAAATTGGCCTATTGGTTTTAGACTGTCTCACAGGTACTAGAAGATAAACATTTAAAACCATTGTTAAGTCCATATACCCCATGAAAGAAAGAGGGAAAAGAGAGAAAAGAAAGAGAGAAAGAAAGAGATATAGAAAGAGAGAGAGAGAAAGAATGAACTAAATCAAGATATCGAAATACTTGAGCCCACCCCGCACTGGAATTTACTGAATCAGAGCTGTAACTAGTTTGTGATTTTTTTCACTCACAGATTGCCATTCTTAAAATCACCTACAATACATTGAGCCTAAATAACTGGAATTATTTTTCTTACTGAATCTATTCTAAAACGTTTCTCAAGTAGCTAGAATCTATGTTTGTAGGCACACAGAAGAATATTTAAAATTTTATTAAAAGTTTCCAGAAAGTCACTAAAATTACTTCCAGTTCTCTCTTTCTGGTAGTAAAGGAAAATGAATGTTTTTTTTGTTTTGTTTTGCGCTTACCACAATGCTGTGCTTTAAAGTGAGAAAGAGATGAAGAGAGGTTGTGGGATCACGAAGGTGGTCCTCTGAGGATGCCCAGTCTCCCAAGCCTTCCTGCCATTCCACCAAAGCAATGAAAACTAGAACTCAATTAGAAATCCACAGATGACCATTTTCAGGGATGCAGTTACTTCCTGTTGGAAGAGTCACCGCAATTTTCTTTTAATTACATAGGCAGCTGTTGGAGTTGGAGAAGCAAACAGTGGTATTTCGAAACCAAATAAATGGGGTTTTATGGGCAAGACCTAGTAATACACAAAGATGATCTCTTGAAAGGGATTTAAATAGATGAATGTAAAGCATCTGATGAGGTCAGCAATGCGATATTGGTTTACAAGGATATTAAATTACAGAATTACTTTTTGTCACTTCATAGAATATTATTCATTCTCAATATTATGCAACCCTTCAAGCAGTGTTTAAAAATATTACTTCAGTGCTCTATGAGTTTTCAGCTTTAAATCCTTTATTATTTGGGGCCCTGGCTTATTTTTTGGTCTTCTTTCTTCAACTGAAGTATAAGAGTGCATTATCAATATTTACTGAGGATGACAGCAATGTCATTTTTCATAATAGCAAACTCTTTGCCTTTCACCCAAATAAGCCAGAAGCCATCACACTTTTACTACTTGGTTTTCTTCCTTTCCTCTCTGGTCACATCACCCTCCTCCATGCAAACTTCTGACCTGCCTCCATCCCCTAATCTCTTTGAGAGCAAGCACTAGGTCTTATTTCTTATTTTATTCCCAAACACACCCCAGTGTTTCTAGTGGAATGAAGGTATTTGCCAAAGGTGAACAGGGCATCTGCTGAGTACCAATGAATCAAAATTCCAGAATGAAATTCCATTAAGATTTACAGACAGGATAAAATAACTTTTAAAATCTCATGAAACAGAACCTCAGTTGATGTAAATTTTAACCACTGCTTCACAGATATGCTTTTGATAATCCTTGAGGAATTGTGGCATTGAAATGTTCTCAGAGATCATCTAGACAAGGGTTCTTATTTTGGATAGAAGGAATGATGTCAAGAGAAGTGATGTGACTTGTCCAAGGTCACATAGCTTGTTTTATACCACAAAAGTCCATTCAAATTTTTTCTACTGTCTAACTATGAAGGAAATTAATATTGAGTGGGTGCCTCAGCATATAAGAAGCAAAATGGAAGTGAGTGGAGTATTTCTAGATACGCCACAATTGATTTTCACTCATGTTTTGACAGAGAGATGGATGTGATGGTGTGTGTGATTGCAGTTACTGTTTACAAAGGTGATGGACTAACCAACATTGGTTTTAGCAAAGGGTAAAGAAAGTGACCGTCCTTCAGTCTTGCTCCTCATGCCAATCTTAAATATTAACCACAAATGTTCAAGTTCAAGGGCACGAGCACCAAGTACTCAGAGTAACATTGACAGCTTTTAGGAATGCAGATCCAAAAAGAGGCCCAGGAAATATTCAGTAAGCAAATGATCTTGAAGTTCTATAATGTCTTTGAAAAGCTAAAATGTAATCTAAAAATATATTTTCTGTTTCTTCAGTCTAACTAGCCATATTTACATGGCTGTTAACTTTCTTATATTGAAAAAAATATTTAATATTTCACATGCCTGAACTTTATGCCTCTTTCTTTAAATACATAAAAGGTTCATAAAGTTTGACTCCTTAAACAAGATCAAAGTACATCACAATATTTAAAGCAATAATCATAAATATTTATGTTTAGATCTACTGCTACGGTAGGATAAAGAAAGAAAAGAAATAACAATATAAATAAAGGAAAGGCATGAGCAACATAAAATAACTAAGTTACTGTGTTGGGTTCTATTCTGTGCTTACATGTGCTCATTCCCTTCTGGTAGATCAATTTACACACTATTCTTGGTTTTTGCCTGATCTATTTCATACAGCAATTTCCCCCCTTCCCAAAGAAGAGTCAGCTACAGCTAGTGCTAAGAAAAATATGGTTGATTGCTTATTGGGACCATAATACCTGTTTGCTATCTAAATATGTTTTTAAATAAAACATTATCACTTCTCTATCTATTGAATTAGTTTAATTAGCTTTTATTTCATGAGGAGAACTTTCTTTACACTAAAATAGCTGATATTTATGAAGACAACCCTTTATTTACAAAATAAAACTGAACTTTGCCATAACTTAACATAATCAAACATGTAGTTCCTTTTTCCCTAAAGGATTTTAACCAACATCTTTTTCCTTTCATGTTCAAAGACCCAGAGCCATTGTCTTTACCAAGAAAAGCTATCCATAATGCCTGCATATATCATTAGAATTATGATGCTGCTGTATTTTTCTGGGAGATTAACATCTTTCCCACATCTCTAAGCCATCTCAACCTTCAGAAATCCATTCCAAACTCACCCAAATCATGTCTGATTACATACCTTCTATCTTCCCATGGAAAAGCAAGAATTCCAAATAATGGGCTAAGGTCAGTCCAGGGCCCACTTCAGAGCTGCAAACTCTTCAGAAGAGACTGGTAAGTGACGGGGGGACAAGGTACATGGAGCCGGACGATCACCACATTTAACCTAGTCTGCCTAAATTTCCTTGGAAAATTTGCAGCTTGTGAACTGAGTTGCTAGTTATAGGATGGCCCCTATTCACCCTGGATTGCTGAGCAATGGGTTATCTGAGCCACACCTGGATCACTTGGGGCTCAGCTGTGGACAGGCACTGGGCAGCGGCACGCCCCATGCTACCCACAGTCCCCTGTACCTGCTCGTGTGTAGTCAGATAAGAGACAGACTTGTCTACTTGCTAGGGGTTGCTGCAATGAAAGAACCACTTTGTCTCAGGATTTTTCATGACCCTTGGAAAATAAGGAAGCGCAGAGCCTGATACACTTTCTTTTTCATGTTCTACACAGTCTCTTTGAAAGTCTTTCACATCCTGGTTGTTATCATTACATCAAAGTAACCTGTTCCACCTCTCTGTGGGGAATAGCAGGTTGAAGAGGCAGGAAAGGGCTCCTTCTGGGTCTCTACCTCTTGAACATATATGGGATGTGATATTTACACTGCTCCCCCATCCCCTTACTTTTTCTGCAACTAAGCAAATACAGAATGTGAATCTTCTCATAACTTCAGCAGTGGTGAAACTCAGAGCTCATTTGCCCTACTTCACATGGTAGTCGCTGTCCCAGAGGACACAGTCCCTTTATCCACATCTTCATCAGCCCAGAGTCTCCTCTCTAGGGCATCACAAGAAAGTTACCTTTCCATGAAACATCTATTGCTTTAAAATTCTGTAGCTCTGATTTAGTCGAGATCCTGGCAGGAAATAGATGTTACACTCAGAAGCCATTCCGCGAAAATAATTTAATGGGGAAACATTTTACTATGTAGCTTAGATGGTTGACAAAGCACTCAGGAACTAGTGATGGAGAGACTCTGTGCCACCCCTGGGTCTTAATGGATAAGAGAAGGAAACAGTGGCACCAGATCCTACAGAGAACAGAAGTCTTAGAAAACCCAAGCAGGAGGTTTAACCAGAGACAAATGCCCCCACTTAGGCTAGAAGGTGGGGTGTGGTGGGAAAGATTCTCCGGTTCCTACTCCTGACTGCCTTGGACTCACCCCAAAAGAACCCAAAAGACAAGGGCTTTCAGATTGTGTCTAACTATGGAGAGCAGCTTTTGGGGCTGCAGATCTGTTCCCTGACCCACCCATTGTGTCTCTGCTCCCTTCCTGGGCTTGGCACTCTGCATTTCCTGCTGAGGCAACCCCTCTTCTGCTGGAGTAGCTTTCGCCAATGGCTGTCCTCGGCATGCGCACCTTCAGACCTCCCCACTGCTGCATGTCTTAGCCTCATCATCCCATTTTGGCTCCCCTGAACCTACTCTGTGTAGACTCCCTTCATTCCCACTGTCCTGATTTAAACTTCCTTTCCTTTGAAAGCATCAGGTAGATGATTTCTAAGTTCTATCAGATGTGAAGGGCTGGTGGGAAAGGGGGCTCGGGGGAACTGTGTATCTCATAGTATGTATCTCTAGTATGTGGTAGGTATGCAGAAACATATTGCTATTCAAACATGACCATTTTCATATCAAGTCTAATAATGATTTAAGAGGAATAATAATTAAATATGACAGGATTTTTAAACTTCACAACAGTGTAACAAAGTAGGTATCATTATCATTATTGGGATTTTATAGATGAGGAAACTGAGACTCAGAACAGTTCAGTAACTTGGCTAAAGTCACACATAGGAAGATCTCCAGGTAAGCGGCTGATTAAATGTGGCTTTGAAACCAACACTCTATCTTCCAAGTACCCAATCATAGCCTAAGTTCATATTGTCTTGTTTCCTATAAAACTCTCGGCAATATCACATTATTAAAATCAGGATGGCAAGTCTCTGGGACCCAAGTTCAAAAGCAAACAAAGGGGAGAGGATATACCCACTCCTCGCAGAGCTAGGTAACATCACACACGCTCACATAGGCTGTGATAGAGGAAAGGTATTCCTACATGCAGCCAGCCCAAGAGAGTTTTAGGTGTACGGTAGATCGACAGACTGGATTTCTGTCAAACGTGTTGGGGCGGGGGGGGCGTCATGTGACTGGGTAGGAAGGCAGCAGATGGCAATTCTTCCTTCTTTTTGTTTTGAATTCTTCAATCTGCCACAGAATGAGAAGGAGTGGAGCTATGTTTGGAACCATTCTCACCAAGTCAACAAATAAACTAAGTACACGTGGAGTGGCGTGGAGACGCTTGCTTCAATCTGGCAACGCTTGAGGTTCTAGAGGTCAACATTGGTTAAACATGGAGAGCCTCAGAAAGCAGAAGGGCTGATCTTGAGCATTTGACAATAAGCCTGCTCTGGCCAAGCCTCGGGTTGCAAACCTCATACTCGATAAGGACTCCTAGTCTCAGTGCATTTTCTGAAAACAAGTGCTTTCTGACTCTGCTTCATATTTGGGAAGATACAAACCACATCGTATTTGGGAAGACACAAACACCTGATACTCTTAGTTTTGAAACCCTGCCTCTCAAAATGTGACAGTGGGCTTGCTGCATGAGCATCTCTTGGGAGCTTGTGGAAACGCAGAATCTGGGGCTTGGCTCCTCTTTGCTAAAGCAGAAACTGCATTTTAACCAGACTCCCAGGTGATTTCTGTATGCATTAAAGTTTGAGAATCCCTATTGTAGAGGGTATGGTTGGCAATGACTGTCACAGAGGTTCAGCTCCTAAGCCTGACCTCTTACCTCTGTACCCACACCATGTGAATCAGCCAATGCTCCTCACTGTACCCTAAGAATGCCCACTCCCTTTTGGAAGGCACACTTGTCAGGCCTACTGGAGACAGGTACCTCTCCCCTCTTCTACCAAGAAAATTCCTAACCTACTCTTCAAGTAACATTTTGTATGTCACTTGACCTGCTTGATTTTAAAAATCAAAATTAACTTTCCTGTTTCTCTTCCTCCGAGGCCATTCTGGAGAGGCAATCATGTTAACAATTTCTTTTGAATTTGTCTGAAATTACTTGTGTTTATCCAAGCATCTGAAATATATATTTTATATATTTTTTCCAGAAATGACATCATACTATCTATTGATGTACACTTTGTTTGATTTACATATTTTATTTCAAATTTTCCCTGTTATTATATAACATATGTTACAAACATTATACATAGTGTATCTCAATTTTTTCCCTTGTTATTATGTAATGTGTGTTATAAGGTAAAGAGTATTTTGGTATGCACATAGATGGACACACTAAAAATCTATTTAATCAGTCTTCAAATGATAAGTACTTAGGTTATTTCCAGTGCTTTGGTTTCATTTGTTTTGCTTTGCTGTTACTTCCAACAATGCTGGTGTCAACACCACTTTCCAAACATTTTCCCCACTTGCACAAGTTTTTCTGTGGGAAAACTCATCTCAGGAAATGGCTCAGTTGAGTGGAAGGGCATGGGCCTTTTAACTTTGGTAGATATTGCTAGGCTTCTCTCCAAAGGCATGGCATCTTTTTACATTCTGGCAACAGCTTAAGAGACCCGTTTCCCACACCTTTGCCATCATCGGGAATTATCAAGCTTTTTTCTTTGTTAACTGGAAAGTGATATCCAGGCCAAGTCTTGACTTCCCTTGGGAGTTTCCCATAGGAGTCTATTAGGAGAAGCACAGAGATGTGGAGAAAAAAGAGAAGGTATGTTCTAAGAAGAGGAGATAAGGTGTACAGACGGATGCAAGGTTGGATCTGTAGAAATGGCTAGAGTCTGGAGGGGTGGGCAGATGCCAGACCACACAGGTCCCAGCACAACTGCTGCAGAAGGTAAGACGGAACCCTGTTCATGAGGAGACCAGGAAAGGATAGTGTCAAGAAGCCCAAACTGAATATTCTCCTTTGGTTTCCACCAGTTTAAGAGAACCATCTACTTGCTCTAAGGCTACTGACAATATTATTAGGGTCCTCATAATTGGCTTTTTGCTCCTAAAGCCACTTCAGACAGGGTGGATGGATGTGTGTGTTGTGGCGGGGGGAGGGGGAGCGCATGGCTCATTGCCAGGAGGACACATTTAGCAAATCTGAAGACCAAAACATTTCCTTCAGATGTCCTGATTGTGCTGACTGATACACAGTTTTCTCTGATGTTTTCACTAGAAACTGTACTTTTGAAACCAAAACACTCTTACTATTACTGCCATGTTCCTTTCTCCCAAATTAGATTATCACAATGTTATCTTTAGGAAGTTTCATATAGAAGATTGATACCTGTTCTATTTTTTTTTTGCCTCCCAAAATGAGAGAATCCCAACAGAACATGATAACTCTTTTAAACATCCTATTTCGCTGATTCACTTCTTGGACATAAAAAATAAAACAATGTCACTTTATCAGAGAACTATAATTTCATTTATAAAAACCAAAAAGGATTAATTTTTCATAAATCAGCTTATTTAACAAATTCCAGATTATGAGACCTATGCTGCTAATGATGTATTTTTAGGATAAATAATTAAAACAGCAACATTTTTTTTTTAATTTTTTATTTTTTATATAAACATATATTTTTATCCCCAGGTCTGTGAATCACCAGGTTTACACACTTCACAGCACTCACCAAATCACATACCCTTCCCAATGTCCATAATCCCACCCCCTTCTCCCCAACCCCCTCCCCCCGGCAACCCTCAGTTTGTTTTGTGAGATTAAGAGTCACTTATGGTTTGTCTCCCTCCCAATCCCATCTTGTTTCATTTATTCTTCTACCCACTTAAGCCTCCATGTTGCATCACCACTTCCTCATATCAGGGAGATCATATGATAGTTGTCTTTCTCTGCTTGACTTATTTCGCTAAGCATGATACGCTCTAGTTCCATCCACGTTGTTGCAAATGGCAAGATTTCATTTCTTTTGATGGCTGCATAGTATTCCATTGTGTATATATACCACATCTTCTTGATCCATTCATCTGTTGATGGACATCTAGGTTCTTTCCATAGTTTGGCTATTGTGGACATTGCTGCTATAAACATTCGGGTGCATGTGTCCCTTTGGATCACTACATTTGTATCTTTAGGGTAAATACCCAATAGTGCAATTGCTGGGTCATAGGGCAGTTCTATTTTCAACATTTTGAGGAACCTCCGTGCTGTTTTCCAGAGTGGTTACACAGCTTGCATTCCCACCAACAGTGTAGGAGGGTTCCCCTTTCTCCGCATCCTCGCCAGCATCTGTCATTTCCTGACTTGTTGATTTTAGCCATTCTGACTGGTGTGAGGTGATATCTCATTGTGGTTTTGATTTGTATTTCCCTGATGCCGAGTGATATGGAGCACTTTTTCATGTGTCTGTTCGCCATCTGGATGTCTTCTTTGCAGAAATGTCTGTTCATGTCTTCTGCCCATTTCTTGATTGGATTATTTGTTCTTTGGGTGTTGAGTTTGCTAAGTTCTTTATAGATTCTGGACACTAGTCCTTTATCTGATATGTCGTTTGCAAATATCTTCTCCCATTCTGTCAGTTGTCTTTTGATTTTGTTAACTGTTTCCTTTGCTGTGCAAAAGCTTTTGATCTTGATGAAATCCCAGTAGTTCATTTTTTCCCTTGCTTCCCTTGCCTTTTGCGTTGTTCCTAGGAAGATGTTGCTGCGGCAGAGGTCGAAGAGGTTGCTGCCCGTGTTCTCCTCAAGGATTTTGATGGATTCCTTTCGTACATTGAGGTCCTTCATCCATTTTGAGTCTATTTTTGTGTGTGGTGTAAGGAAATGGTCCAATTTCATTTTTCTGCATGTGGCTGTCCAATTTTCCCAGCACCATTTATTGAAAAGGCTGTCTTTTTTCCATTGGACATTCTTTCCTGCTTTGTCGAAGATTAGTTGACCATAGATTTGAGGGTCTATTTCTGGGCTCTCTATTCTGTTCCATTGATCTATGTGTCTGTTTTTGTGCCAGTACCATGCTGTCTTGATGATGACAGCTTTGTAATAGAGCTTGAAGTCCGGAATTGTGATGCCACCAACGTTGGCTTTCTTTTTCAATATCCCTTTGGCTATTCGAGGTCTTTTCTGGTTCCATATAAATTTTAGAATTATTTGTTCCATTTCTTTGAAAAAGATGGATGGTACTTTGATAGGAATTGCATTAAATGTGTAGATTGCTTTAGGTAGCATAGACATTTTCACAATATTTATTCTTCCAATCCAGGAGCATGGAACATTTTTCCATTTCTTTGTGTCTTCCTCAATTTCTTTCATGAGTACTTTATAGTTTTCTGAGTATAGATTCTGTGTCTCTTTGGTTAGGTTTATTCCTAGGTATCTTATGGTTTTGGATGCAATTGTAAATGGGATTGACTCCTTAATATCTCTTTCTTCTGTCTTGCTGTTGGTGTAGAGAAATGCAACTGATTTCTGTGCATTGATTTTATATCCTGACACTTTACTGAATTCCTGTATAAGTTCTAGCAGTTTTGGAGTGGAGTCTTTTGGGTTTTCCACATATAGTATCATATCATCTGCGAAGAGTGATAATTTGACTTCTTCTTTGCCGATTTGGATGCCTTTAATTTCCTTTTGTTGTCTGATTGCTGAGGCTAGGACCTCTAGTACGATGTTGAATAGCAGTGGTGATAATGGACATCCCTGCCGTGTTCCTGACCTTAGCGGAAAAGCTTTCAGTTTTTCTCCATTGAGAATGATATTTGCGGTGGGTTTTTCATAGATGGCTTTGATGATATTGAGGTATGTGCCCTCTATCCCTACACTTTGAAGAGTTTTGATCAGGAAGGGATGTTGTACTTTGTCAAATGCTTTTTCAGCATCTATTGAGAGTATCATATGGTTCTTGTTCTTACTTTTATTGATGTGTTGTATCACATTGACTGATTTGCGGATGTTGAACCAACCTTGCAGCCCTGGAATAAATCCCACTTGGTCGTGGTGAATAATCTTTTTAATGTACTGTTGAATCCTATTGGCTAGTATTTTGTTGAGTATTTTCGCATCTGTGTTCATCAAGGATATCGGTCTATAGCTCTCTTTTTTGGTGGGATCCTTGTCTGGTTTTGGGATCAAGGTGATGCTGGCCTCATAAAATGAGTTTGGAAGTTTTCCTTCCATTTCTATTTTTTGGAACAGTTTCAGGAGAATAGGAATTAGTTCTTCTTTAAATGTTTGGTAGAATTCCCCCGGGAAGCCGTCTGGCCCTGGGCTTTTGTTTGTTTGGAGATTTTTAATGACTGTTTCAATCTCCTTACTGGTTATGGGTCTGTTCAGGCTTTCTATTTCTTCATGGTTCAGTTGTGGTAGTTTATATGTTTCTAGGAATGCATCCATTTCTTCCAGATTGTCGAATTTATTGCCGTAGAGTTGCTCATAGTATGTTCTTATAATAGTTTGTATTTCCTTGGTGTTAGTTGTGATCTCTCCTCTTTCATTCATGATTTTATTTATTTGGGTCCTTTCTCTTTTCTTTTTGATAAGTCGGGCCAGGGGTTTATCAATTTTATTAATTCTTTCAAAGAACCAGCTCCTAGTTTCGTTGATTTGTTCTATTGTTTTTTTGGTTTCTATTTCATTGATTTCTGCTCTGATCTTTATGATTTCTCTTCTCCTGCTGGGCTTAGGGTTTCTTTCTTGTTCTTTCTCCAGCTCCTTTAGGTGTAGGGTTAGGTTGTGTACCTGAGACCTTTCTTGTTTCTTGAGAAAGGCTTGTACCGCTATATATTTTCCTCTCAGGACTGCCTTTGTTGTGTCCCACAGATTTTGAACCGTTGTATTTTCATTATCATTTGTTTCCATGATTTTTTTCAATTCTTCTTTAATTTCCCGGTTGACCCATTCATTCTTTAGAAGGATACTGTTTAGTCTCCATGTATTTGGGTTCTTTCCAAACTTCCTTTTGTGGTTGAGTTCTAGCTTTAGAGCATTGTGGTCTGAAAATATGCAGGGAATGATCCCAATCTTTTGATACCGGTTGAGTCCTGATTTAGGACTGAGGATGTGATCTATTCTGGAGAATGTTCCATGTGCACTAGAGAAGAATGTGTATTCTGTTGCTTTGGGATGAAATATTCTGAATATATCTGTGATGTCCATCTGGTCCAGTGTGTCATTTAAGGCCTTTATTTCCTTGCTGATCTTTTGCTTGGATGACCTGTCCATTTCAGTGAGGGGAGTGTTAAAGTCCCCTACTATTATTGTGTTGTTGTTGATGTGTTTCTTTGATTTTGTTATTAATTGGTTTATATAGTTGGCTGCTCCCACATTGGGGGCATAGATATTTAAAATTGTTAAATCTTCTTGTTGGACAGACCCTTTGAGTATGATATAGTGTCCTTCCTCATCTCTTATTATAGTCTTTGGCTTAAAATCTAATTGATCTGATATAAGGATTGCCACTCCTGCTTTCTTCTGATGTCCATTAGCATGGTAAATTCTTTTCCACCCCCTCACTTTAAATCTGGAGGTGTCTTCGGGCTTAAAATGTGTTTCTTGGAGGCAACATATAGATGGGTTTTGTTTTTTTATCCATTCTGATACCCTGTGTCTTTTGACAGGGGCATTTTGCCCATTCACATTCAGGGTAACTATTGAGAGATATGAATTTAGTGCCATTGTATTGCCTGTAAGGTGACTGTTACTGTATATGGTCTCTGTTCCTTTCTGATCTACCACTTGTAGGCTCTCTCTTTGCTTAGAGGACCCCTTTCAATATTTCCTGTAGAGCTGGTTTGGTATTTGCAAATTCTTTCAGTTGTTGTTTGTCCTGGAAGCTTTTAATCTCTCCTTCTATTTTCAATGATAGCCTAGCTGGATATAGTATTCTTGGCTGCATGTTTTTCTCGTTTAGTGCTCTGAAAATATCATGCCAGCTCTTTCTGGCCTGCCAGGTCTCTGTGGATAAGTCAGCTGCCAATCTAATATTTTTACCATTGTATGTTACAGACTTCTTTTCCCGGGCTGCTTTCAGGATTTTCTCTTTGTCATTGAGACTTGTAAATTTTACTATTAGGTGACGGGGTGTGGGCCTATTCTTATTGATTTTGAGGGGCATTCTCTGAACCTCCTGAATTTTGATGCTCGTTCCCTTTGCCATATTGGGGAAATTCTCCCCAATAATTCTCTCCAGTATACCTTCTGCTCCCCTCTCACTTTCTTCTTCTTCTGGAATCCCAATTATTCTAATGTTGTTTCGTCTTATGGTGTCACTTATTTCTCGAATTCTCCCCTCGTGGTCCAGTAGCTGTTTGTCCCTCTTTTGATCAGCTTCTTTATTCTCTGTCATTTGGTCTTCTATATCACTAATTCTTTCTTCTGCCTCATTTATCCTAGCAGTGAGAGCCTCCATTTTTGATTGCACCTCATTAATAGCTTTTTTGATTTCAACTTGGTTAGATTTTAGTTCTTTTATTTCTCCAGAAAGGGCTTTTATATCTCTCGAGAGGGTTTCTCTAATATCTTCCATGCCTTTTTCGAGCCCGGCTAGAACCTTGAGAATTGTCATTCTGAACTCTAGATCTGACATATTACCGATGTCTGTATTGATTAGGTCCCTAGCCTTCGGTACTGCCTCTTGTTCTTTTTTTTGTGGTGAATTTTTACGTCTTGTCATTTTGTCCAGATAAGAGTAAATGAAGGGGCAAGTAAAATACTAAAAGGGTGGCAACAACCC
This sequence comes from Mustela lutreola, assembly GCF_030435805.1. NCBI lineage: Eukaryota > Metazoa > Chordata > Mammalia > Carnivora > Mustelidae > Mustela > Mustela lutreola. The sequence continues at coordinate 148,695,873 of NC_081292.1, read as the reverse complement.
CAGGAAAATATGCTTTAGCCAAATTAGAAGAGATCCAAAATCGTGAGTGGGGAGAAAGGGGATAAAAAGAGGTTCAAAAAGGAAGAAAGAAAAAAGAAAAAAAAAAAAAAAGAAAAGAAAAGAAAAGAAAAGAATTTTTTTAAAAAAAGAAAACACCTAAGAAAAATGTAAAAATATATATATATATATATTAGATAAACTAGTAAAAAATCGTTAAAAAAGAAAAAGGTAACAGTTAAAAAAAAAAAATTTTACCCGAAGGCGAGAAAAAAAAAAAATGAAAAAGAAAAAATTAAATTAACTGCAAGACTAAAAAAAATCACAGGAAAAAAGCCATGAGTTCCGTGCTTGGCTTTCTCCTCCTCTGGAATTCTGCTGCTCTCCTTGGTATTGAAACCGCACTCCTTGGTAGGTGAACTTGGTCTCGGCTGGATTTCTTGTTGATCTTCTGGGGGAGGGGCCTGTTGTAGTGATTCTCAAGTGTCTTTGCCCAGGCGGAATTACACCGCCTTTACCCGGGGCCGGGGTGAGTAATCCGCTCGGGTTTGCTTTCAGGAGCTTTTGTTCCCTGAGCGCTTTCCGTAGAGTTCCAGAGGACGGGAATACAAATGGCGGCCTCCTGGTCTCCGGCCCGGAGGAGCCGAGAGCCCAGGGCCCCACTCCTCAGTGCGCCCTCAGAGAACAGCGCCCAGTTACTCCCGTCTGCCTGACCTCCGGCCGCGCTCCGAGCTCACCGAGCCTGCGACCGGTTCAAGGTAACACGGAGCTGCGAGCTTACTGTCGGCTCTGTCTCTGTAGCCGGCTTTCCCGTTCCAATACCCGCAAGCTCTGTGACACTCAGACACCCCCGATCCTTCTGTGACCCTGCGGGACCTGAGGCCACGCTGACCCCGCGTGGGCTTCGCCCCGGTTTAGCCTCTGGAGCGATGTCCCTCAGCGGAACAGACTTTTAAAAGTCCTGATTTTGTGCGCGGTTGCTCCGCCGCTTGCCGGGAGCCGGCCCCTCCCCCCGGGGTCTATCTTCCCGTCGCTTTGGATTCACTTCTCCGCCGGTCCTACCTTTCAGAAAGTGGTTGTTTTTCTGTTTCCAGAATTGCTGTTCTTCTTCTCTTCAATCTGCCGATGGATTTTCAGGTGTTTGCAATCTTTAGATAAGCTATCTAGCTGATCTCCGGCTAGCTGAAGCAGTCTCAGCTTGCTACTTCTCCGCCATCTTGACTCCTCCCCAAAACAGCAACATTAAAAGTCACTTATTTTTCCTAAATTATCAATGGATACATGAAACAGGTCTAGCAAATCTAATCATCTTGGAATTGGTTGCTACATAGCTGACCACATTCCAGAGTTAATCCATTTCCACAGAATATTGGAATTAGAAAAATACCTGAGACATTACTTAATTTAGGCTCTTAGTTGTCAAAGATGTTTCCCTAACTTGGTAGAAATGGGTTTGTCTTTATCTTTAGGTCCAAATTGTTTTTCAAGATAAATTAAATCAGCATAATTCTAAATTATTTTCTAGTGATACATACTTTTCCTCTTAATAGTTGTTCTTTCTACTCTGAAAAAAAATTCCACATTTCCTAGGCTTTTCAAATCTCTCAAAGGATTATTTACCTCGATAATATAATCTTTCAAGAACAGGGGCTGACAGGGAAAACTGGATGGCTCAGTCGTAAAGCATCTGCCTTCAGCTCAGGTCATGATCCGAGGGTCCTGGGATCGGGCTCCCTGCTCAGTGGGAAGCCTGCTTCTCCCTCTTCCACTCCCCCTACTTGTGTTGCCTCTCTCCCTGTGTCTCTCTGTCAAATAAATAAATAAAATCTTTAAAATAATAATAATAATAATAATAATAATAAAGAACAGCAGCTGACCAAAAAAAAAAAAAAGAGTGGACACATGGTTGGCTAGTTATCTTAGGATACTGCATTTTTAAAAGTATCTTTAGGAGCATCATAAGCGTAGGTAACTGTCCATTCATGGCTAGCCTCATCCTGTCTCTTTACCAGATCTTGACTCATCAGCGCTTTGAACATCAGTCATTGAATCCAGCAGCTTTGAATCCCAGAGCCTGCACTAATACCAATGTCTAGTTGCTCAAAAGAGATGGAGAGGACTCCTTGAGACAGCCTGATATATTTGGAAGCAGATGATGCCAAATATAATTATAAACTATTATATTCAGAACACTTTCAGTATGTGAAAGAGACTACTTGATATACATTATCTCTTCTAAATTCTGGACAGGAGATAGGATGGTTCTCCCTTGAGAGCTGAAGAAACAGATTTTCAGAGAGGTTTAATAAATTGCCTGTCATCACAAAGCTAACCAGTCATAGAGTAAGGGATGGACTGAAAACTTGCACCTCTAACTGTCCTGAGTTAGGATGTAGGTTGAGCACCTTGGCTATCAACAGAACACTGTAGCATTGAGCTGAGTCACAGCTTCAAAAAAAAAAAAAAGTGGAATTTCCATATACTGTCAAGTCATTTGGAATTTACTGTATTTAATATGTGTTTAAATTATCTTCTATTATTGAATACTTTTTTTCAGACTATTCTAAAATGGAATATATATGGTGGGTGACAGGTGGCGTCTATACTTACAGTGGGAAGTGTTTACTAATGAACAGAATTGTCAAATCAATATGCTACACCCCTGAAACTAGTATAATATGGTATGCCAACTTTACTTCACTAATAACAAAATGGAATAGAAGATCTTTCAAGTTTTGACTTCCTGGGTATTTACTTTAAGCTCAAATAGAATTGGAATGGACTGTGTGACTCCGGTGTTGGGAAACCAGTATTTTAATACAAGACTTTATACTTGATGTTGGAAATAACTTCACTTTGTAAGTCTGAGAAAGTCTCTGTATCAAACCAAAAGATTTTTTTCTTAAGATAAATAAAGAAAGTAGCATGAATGATCGAGTTGCAAAGAGCTCCAAGTGTATGGCAGCCTTAAATGAACCTACCCCTCTGCCTTTGGGAATTTGATTTTTTAGTTTCGATTTTCAACTCTGGATCTCATTTGCAAGTTGCTACTTAATTGACTGGGGTGAATAATGTTATAGAAAGCACAAAATATAAAGGAACTAGGTAGCAATGATAATTATCCAACATCCATTCAACAAGTATTTACTGAGGCTCAGTATATGCTGAGTGCGGAGCCACGGAGCTGGGTGCAGCAGTGAGAAAAGATGGCCTCAGGGCAGATGGCCTGGTCAGTGCAGAAACTCTGCTAAAACCCAAGGTTTGGTTAGATTGAATTCAGTGGCATCTCTTAAGAGTGGGACCAATCCCATCCTCTTGGAGATTTTGAGAGCATTAAGTGACATAATATACATTACTGTAGCATAAACGCTGTATTGAAGTCATTCTGTAAGTACTTGGTAATACATATAAAGAACAATTAATTAAACCTATTTATACAAATAAGTCAGGAAAAATGTATGAATCCTAGCAAATACAGCAAAGAATTGGTAGCACACATCCACCCTTATACTCCCTGAATGACTTTAGAGCAGAGAAAGTCTCTTGAAAGAAGTCTTTATCAAAAAACACTTTGAAATTATACTCACCAATGTGTTCAAACTACATACACTATTGAGTCTTGCCTTATGGAATAAAGGGAAGAGAAGAAGATTTGGCATCTGAAGATCTTCAGTTTCATTTTCTTATCTGTAAAATGATAATAGGAATGGGACCTATCTATAGGGTTGCTATGGCTCTCAGAAAGGATCATGTCCATAAAATAACCTGGAAATACGGATATAATCATTCAAATATAAGCCATTATTTTTGACTAATCAAGATATAGCTGTCTGACACATTTTTTATATCCACGTTTTAGATTAAGTCCCTTAACTCACAAATATCTTAGGATACAATTTGAGTTTGTAGTACATTGTCCTAAAAAGATATGCGTGTGTGCATGTGTGTGAGAGTGGTATGTGGCTTATCTACTTCTACCATGCATGGACTGAACTGCTGAATTGTTTGAGGCAACAAGTCTTGGGAAATATCATTAAAATTCTCAGATGCTAGCATGCAAATGTGTAATCTTAAGGGCCAAGAGTTCTTATTCAGTATGACTTCCAATGACAGTACAGACAAAAGGTTGATATCCAGGATCTATAATGAATTTCAAAGACATGTAAATGAACTTAAATTAGATACCCATTCCAGTCCCAAGACTTTATGATTTTATGATTATATAATATAACCCCAAAAGCCTTCCATGAAGGGAAGATGGTTTAAACTGGAGACCCTTGATCTTCTAAGCTCTTTGACAGATCTGGGAATTTACATCTGGATATAAAAGCCATGGAAAGCTGGTCTGCTGTATACACTAGAGGGGGAATTTGGAGCTCCAGGACACTTTGCAAGAACAGGGTGAGGAGCAGAGATGGGAGAGAGAGGAAGGATGAAGGGAAGAACTCAAATCTTAGTGAAATCTATCAACCCCAAAGATAATTGGTGTAGAAAAATCTCTGGTAGAAACTCATGACAGATAGAATCTAGGTCACTTTTTAAGAGTCATGAGGTAGCATACACGGAACCAGGACTCCAAGACACAGAGGATGTTACAAGATTTTAAGTCCCTGAAATGCTGAAGAAGGGTTTTGGACTTTCACAGACTGTGGAACTGGTATTTGAACAAATTACACCTAGACCTTCAAGAGGGCAAAGAGGCCTCAGCTTATTCACGGCTTACACAAAAGAGACATATATCTATTTATTTTATGAAGTTTGAAACTGCCTGCTTCCAAAAGAAGAAACAATGCCTTTGTTGTACTATTTCCTATACTATAACTTTACAAAGGGGAGTTAACCTAGGCCAGCAAGTCTCAGATTCGAAGCTGTGGAGAAGGGGTGGGGTAGGAATGACGAGGTCGGGGGGCGGGCTTGCCCTCAGGGGAGATGTGTTCATGTCTAGAAATATTCGGGGTTGTCACAATTAAGGGTTGCTAGTGGCACCTTGAAGGTCGAGGGCAAGGATGTTGCTCATTGTATGTTGCTCCCCATCATGGAGACTATCTGACTGCCAACGTGAATTGTGCTGAGCTGAGAAACCCTGACATAGGCCAACCTATCATTTCACAAATGAGAAACTGAACATCAGAGAAGGTCAGTGACAGGTGCCAAGTCACACAGTGAGCGAGAAGTCCTTGCCTCCTCAAGAGCTGGAAGGGATAGGTCTTTCACCGTTTCCCACCGCACCACGTGACTTCCAAAAGCTAAAAATGGAACTGCTGGAACACAAAGCTTCTTATGGACAAATTTAGGCTGAAGATGTACTAAATAAATAAACACTAGCATAAATCCTTAAAACATAGTACTGCTTATATTGAGAAATCTGGGCCACCAGAAAAATAGAGAATTCAGTTACATAACATATATTTTGACTGTATGTAGTGAAAACTATTTTCATGATATTTAACCCAAGTTCTACCCAGGCTAGTGGTTCTCAGACTTTAGCATGCTTCACGGTCACCTGCTGGGCTCGTTAAAAAACAGGTTGCCCCCCTCAGTCCCTGAGAATCTGCATTCCTAACAAGCTTCCAGGTGCTGCTCCTGGTACTCAGGAGACCACGCTTTGAGAACCACTGGCCTAGCATTTGGTAGCTACTCAATCAATGTTGGCTCAATATCATAAGCATTTAATAATATAATCTCACCAAAAAACGTAATCTCCCTTTGGCGTAGATTAATTACTAATGCTACTTCACACTGAGAAGAAAATCATCTAGAGATGGCAGAACCAAAACTAACGTTAGCCTCATTTAACTCATATCTTTTACTCTAGAAATGAACAAGTGAATATAACCACTTAAGTTCCATTAACAGAGAAAAGAATCCCTATTAAAAACAGATTTTGAAACAAAAATCATTTATAGACATTTGAGCACTGACAGTGTTATTGTAAAATTATATGAACTAAAGATTGTAAGTATGACTAAGTATGTATGCATTGTTTTTCACATTCTGTGTGTGAGGATTATTCTGGATGCCAAACTGAGTAAAGCCTGGTCTGATTGGGGCTCTTATGCCAAGCTAGGTCTATGGGGAAAATGCCTATTGACATTAGTAATATAAAAATTGAGCCCTGAGGGACCATAACTGTCTCTTCAAGTTATTTGGGAAAACACATACAATTAAAAATAGCATAAAATGATAAGCAATATATTCCCGACATAAATAATCAATGTACTACTGTTAATCATTATTAACAGAGTGAAGGGTACCCAGAAGGAAATTTATTTCGGCAACATTCATTTGTGTTCCTTTAATTTAATAAAAAATAATGTAAGAAATTGCAGATTCTTAAAAACTACCTGTTTGCCTAGTGAGTGAGTGTGCTATCATTGATTGCCCCATGTCGGTCCTCATTTATGGACACTGAATATTCAGCCTCCCATTTACCTCTTTAACATCACAAGACACTTCACACAGCCTTTATTTTCCTAACTCATGACATCCTGGCCGAAGCACTGAACTTCTGCCAAGAGCACCAAGGAAGCCGAACCCTCTCAAATGTGCTGCTCCTGTCTTGAACTTTTTAAATACCCACCCATCTTTTAAATTAGGTGCCATCTGTTGTGTCGGGATCTCTGGTTAAGTCTTATTAAAATTCCTTGCCAGTATCACACAGCTGCTGCAGTCTTACCCTGCTACTTCTCCAGCCTTTTCTGCAGTGTTCATAAGAGCCTGCTAGCCTAATGAGTTCCCGGACCAGGACATGGGGTGAGCGTCTAAAACAGAATCAGTGCTATGCTGTTTCTAATTTTACTCACAGAGTGAATAACTGTTTATGTCCAATCTGGGATCATGCCTCCACGTCCCCTGAACACAGCACACTCTGAACCAGAGCAGTTAGTCCGGCATCAGCAGGGCTAGCTAGAATCAAACGGCGCTTTTACTGCAGGATTCACCTTGGAACAAAATAGGCAGGATTTATTATCTGTCGAAGTCACATCACTGCCAGGTTATGATGCTTTCATTCTCATATTGTCACAAACAGTCACCGCAGAAGACAAACGTGGGAAAACATCACGCTTATTTACAAGGAAAGCAAATTTGCAATCAGACAAGGGCAACCGAACAGCCAAGAACTGCAGTAAATCTCTGAGAGCTAATAGTGCTTTCCAGCAACACCTCCCAGCAAATGGATTGTATTCAGAGCCACTGTAAAACAGCCACAGCAACATTCATTCCTCGATGGCTAGAGAAGGTGCTTGACAAGCAAATCCTAATTTATGATTCATTTACTCCCCGAGTGTCTTAAAACTAGGACTGCTACCAGACTTCCTATGCTTATTCAAGCATGCTGACAAAACTGGACTCCCTTAGTAATTTCTCTCGGCACCTCTCAGCATGGCTGACGGGCATCTGCCAAGCCTAGAGCATACAAACCACTGAATCATGCAAAAATATTTACCCCCAAAAGATGTAGTAAAAGTTCAGCTTCCTCCAGCTTCCATAGTCCCTGAAGTGTTAATCTGAAGGAAGAGTTCCATGAGTTTTCACAGGCCAGCAGTGTGTCTCCTACACTTGACCTAGACAGCCTTACATAACGAAGCGTCGGGGCTGGGGAGCTCGCTGAATGTCATCACCAGCGAGAGGAAGAAGTATTGGCAGCAGCAGGCAGGCGGGCAGGCTGGGAGTTTGCATGGGAATCGTGAAATCTTGTCTTTCTCTTTTGAAATGTTTCGGAAGGAGAGTTAAGAATAGCTCGGAAACTGGTCTTGTTTTTGTGGGAAGAATGACCAGAAGCCTAAAAGCTGAATTTTGCAGCAAGTGCAAGGCACCGCTCTCCCGTGCTTGCAGTAAAGCTAACAGAGTGAATGGCTGTCTGTAAAGTACTGAGCCATGACACCTAAGATGAAGGGAATGGTAAAGCAGAGTAATGACTCAAAGGCTGCCACCGAGAGCTCTTGTCTACCTTTAACTCATTGTGGTGAGTAGAGGGGAATATGTGTCTGTGTAATAGAAATGATAGTTGGAGGTGTGAGCTGGTTTGCAGGATAACTGTAAGAGTGGTAAAGAGTGTTTATGTTCCTTCAACATCTTTTCGCAAGCAAGACAACAGCATTTGAAATCTCACCAAATTCAGAAGAGGGTGGGTTAAACTGGTTGTGCTTCATGAATTTCAGTTCAGGTATTTTCATGAAAGACATAAGCAAATCAGGTTACCTCTCTATGGCGGTGGGCAGGTAACTGTCAGGTGTGTTCATTAATTACTGCCATTGTTGATACTAAAACGATAGGAAGTTCAGCATTCAGATTTTGTATACAATGAATCTTTCTTTAGAGTTTGAAAGCAGTTTCTCAGAACGGGGCAAGAAGATCACGGTGCTTTTAGATCAGCTTTGTAACACTCACTCCTAGATATCTGGAGGATACTTTTAAACAGCAAATTAAAAACAGCATATTCTCCATCTAATCTTCATTCAATTATCTCAAGTGTGTGCAATGCAAGCTGTGTTCTTAAAAGCTAGAAATAATAAAACCAGCCCTATATTCTGATCCTGAGTACAATGATATGACATTATTAATATAAAATGGTATTATATTGTTTAATTATATATAAAATTGTGGTTTGATACGGGATGTGGGCTAAGATGTATAATTCCCGAGGCAACAGAAATAGAGAAGCCATGCATGATTTAAAAATAATATTAATGTGCTGCTCTTAGCTGGGAAACTTATCTACTAATGCATCACACTGAGAATAGAGCAGGGAAATAAGAGAATTTTAGAACTATGGAACAACACGATGATCTAATCCCACTACATCATTTAACCCCTATGGAAACTGAGGTCAAAAGAAGTTAAATGATGTGTTTAAGGTGACTCCGAAGAAGAGGTGAATGGAATGTGGTTTTTCTCATCCTCACTCATGTTTTGCCTACCATCCTGCAGTAAATAGTTGTTCTCTAGTACAACAGCATTCTCCTTGCGGTCTAGTTGGTGTAAAGGCCTGGTGTTCAATGATTTTTTTTTTTTTAATCATAGAAATGACAGAAAACAAGAGTAGAGTAGCACAAAATAGCTGCTATTAGGAACAGTCTGAATTTAGAAAATCAATTTCGGCAGTGGATGGAATGAAAAATTTTCCTCAAGCATTTCTTACAATCATAATGAACATATTGGCACAATATTTAATTAAAATTTTCAGATTATGAAATGGTGTTCTGAACATGTGGCAACAGACACTACGCTGGTAGTTTAGATCTTTTTAATGTTGTTAATGTTGATTGTGGAGCTAGGCTTGTCCCTGACTCGGAGAGCTAATGTACATGAAATAAACAACCCACAGAAAGCAAAGAACAGGAAAACAGTGTTTTAAAAAAGATTTGGTCTTATTACTTTCAAGTAAGCTGAGCTCTTTGTCAGGTACTTTTTGATCCTTGCCTCCCTGCCCCCAGCACTGGGCTTACTGGAAACCTCAGTAAATGTTTACTGCATAAATAAACGGAGGGATGAACGCATTCAAGATGATCTATAAATGAGAGTCGCATATGATCCTCCTTAGTAGTCTTCCTTGGTGTCATTTTAAAGAGCACAGAAGGGGCGCCTGGGTGGCTCAGTGGTTAAAGCCTCTGCCTTAGGCTCAGGTAGTGAACCTAGGGTCCTGGGATTGAGCCCCACATGGGGCTCTCTGCTCAGCAGGGAGCCTGCTTCCCCACCCCACCCCCACTCTTTCTCTGCCTGCCTCTCTGCCTACTTGTGATCTCTGTCAAATAAATAAATAAAATCTTTAAAAAAAAATAAAAATAAAGAGCACAGAAGAAGACTTATGAATATATCAGCTTGATAACTGCCAAAGTAAATGAGTTATGAATATATCAGCTTGATAACTGCCAAAGTAAATGAGTGCTTCTGAGATAACTTGTTTGGAAACTGTTCTTATTTAAAAAAACAAAACAAAACAAAACAACAGCATTCTCCTTGCAGTCTAGTTGGATCAGCTTGGTATAGGTTTGGCAGCTCCTAAGAGATAATCCAATTTTCACTAGATTAACCAAATAGAGGTTTTGTTTTTCTCAAGTGACGTTAAGTGACATTAAGGTAGGACTTCACAGTGCTGGCAAGATCCACAGTCTTCAGGCATCTAAGCTAATTTTTCCTTCTTTTTAGCCATCTTTAGCATGTGGCTCTTATCCTCTGATTTGTTGCCTTGTGGTGTCAAAATGGCTGCCTGTCCTCCAGCAGCCTGAGTAGATTTCAGGCGGGAAGGTAGGACGTGCAAAGGGCAAAACACAAGTTCCAGGTAAATCAGCTTTCTCCAAGAGCTTTCCTGATTACACACACATTGAGACTTCTGTCTAAAGGGTCATAACTGTGAGAAATGCCACTCTTCCTAGTGAGGAGTCTTAGAATAATTTTTTTTTTAGCTGAGCTTATTGCATTTCCCAATTGAGCTGGGTTCTCTTTTTAAGACAAATGGGGTTGCTTCCCCAGTATCCATTCTCCCTTAGCATATACTTTTGGTAGTTCTGGTAAAATCCTAAAGCATTTGGCATGATCGTTTAGCCTAAGTTGATTTATCTTCCAAAAGAAGGAAAAATCTTCTCATTTTACATCCAGATCTTCTATGGAAAAAATTATCCTCCTTTTGCAATGGAACATTACTTGGGTTGCAATGGATTTGTAATTACACTGTTGTCAAATACATGCAAAGAGAAAGCTGCAAACAAACTTTCCAGAATGAGAAAAGAAAATAATTCCATATGCCATTTACCTCATAACCACCCCAAAAATAAGGTTGTCTGAAGTAGTTTCTTTCCGAAAAGATTCTGACTATAGAAGAATGAATGGACACTGAATTAAAGCTCTAATCTTTGAAATTTCTGCAATTGCTAAGTAAAATGGTGTCTCACTAATTTAGAAGAGAGCCTTTTGCTTTTTTTTTTTTTAGTTTCTCCTGTTGTCTTGCTGGAATTAGCTAGATAAAAAGCATGTGGCTCTTCCTGCTGGGCCATGGAAGGGCTATGTGACATATTCCAATTAGGTCACAGGAATGTCTCTCTAAACAACAAGCTGTTCTTTATATTGGGACAAGGAATAATATGGACATCTTTGAAAGGACCTGGAACAGGATGGTTCCCCAGATCAAAAGTTTCACTTGAAACATGTAGAAAATTCCTGACTAGATTGGGTTAGAAACTCTCTGATTTTAGGAGGAAAAATGATGACATTTTTAGTTTCTATCAAACTCAACTTTTATGTGGTAGATAGTTGACTTTGAACCCAAGTCACAATCACCGTGAAATAACCTATTTGGGAAAAAAAATGGAATATTGTGTTAGCTTCTACTATACTGCAAAGCCACACGGAACACGGTACCCATTTCAGTCTCTTAACAGGAGTAAGAGACTTTCTTGCAGAAAAGAAGACTATATCCAGCCTGACTGAAGACAGTCAATTAAAGTATATTTAGTACCCAGAGGGTATGAGTTTTACAAGCACAAACTCAAGGGAGAACAAAACTGGAAATTTCTCTTTCCCTATAAATTAATTTAATTTCTATTTTAATGTCCCATTTTTTCCTAATGGTAGAAAATTTAATTATTTCTAGGTCAGCTCAATTGCTTTAGTACTTTTTCAGTTATCTCAGGTTTAGCTCAGTAAAATGTAAGATTTTTGCCTTTGTCCTTTATATTGATTAGAATGACACTAGCTTCAGCAACAAATATACCCAAAAGTATTGGTGGCGTAACACAATTAGATGCATTTCTTACTCATGAAAAGTTCTATGTAGTTGTTTTTGGTTGGCAGATGGCCTTCCATGTTTTCATGGATGGATCTTGGATCCTTCTCTCTCATGGCTCCTCTAGCCTCTAGGTACTCAGAGTCAGTCAACGGAGGGAAAAAGACTTCATGAAGAATTATATGTATCTCTTTAGCCCAGAAGTGACACACACCGCTGGCTTGTATTTAAATGGTGAGGAATAGTCATGTGATCCCCTTACACACAATGGATGGCTGAGAAATGTTCTCCCTAGCTAGGCAGCCACTTCTCAAAATGGAGCATGTTATTGGGGTCACCAAGCTATCTCTGCCTACCTTTCATCTTGGCAGTTAATCACTTAAAAATATATCAATGATATATTCTGCCAATTATAATTGATTGGCAGAAATTGTCAAGAAATGATTTCTTAACATCAGAGAACTGAGGATTTAACCTGGAGAAAAAGAGATAGTGCTCCTTGTGTTAGTGATTGATTACATTTGGCCCCTGAAAAAGGGATCACATCCTTTTTCTTCTACCCACAGAGATCAGAGAAACTGTAGTATAGATTTCCAAATCTTTCCATTGTAATACCTGGAGTTCAGGTCTAGGATTTTTACATTCTAAGTAAAATACCCCAAATTACAGCAGTCCCACATGCTTTGAGAAACATGGCTGGTCCACATGAACCTTGAAAGGTTGGTTTCTGAATCAGAAGGATCTGATCCTAGCATCCAGCGAATGCTTGGCTGTCACTTGGGTATTTCAGGAGGGATGCAAGAAGGCACAGGGAAGAAGGGGTCAAGCCCATATTGAAAAACCAGAATGTTCAGAAATTCTCAGTAGACATCCTCCTGGGTCTCATTGGCCAGAACCGTTCTATATCTGCTTACAGGAACAAAAGAGAAGGCTGGGAAAGTTAACCTTCAAGTTGGGCTAATAAATGTTTCCAACAAAACTGGGGTTCTCTTAAGGAGGAAAAAGGAGGAAAAGGATAACAATGTCTGGCTCAACATTAATAGGTCCATTAATCTGCCGAGGTAATTATAAGCTTGTCTTCACTTCCCAGAGGGCATAGTATCAGTGGTATGTGTGTATGAGAGAAAGAGAGAGAGAGAGAGCAAAAAGAGAGAGAGAGAGAGACACTAGGTTTATTGGCGCTGTGGAGATGAGCATGAACCCCTAGGCAATTCAGAGACTACTTTCATTTAATGGTTCTGTAACTTGGTAGCTAATGAACCAGGATGTCTGTAGACTTATACTTTAGCCTTTCCATATTTTTTCAGTCTTGGATTCTCTTCTGAAATTGCTAGGACATATTCAAAGTAGGTGTTCTATTTAAACTGGGAAGAAGCACCCTTTTAAAAAAAAGTGTCTGTACTCCTTCCCAGCTGCCTCTCTTCATTAAACACACACACTCTCCAGAGTTTCTAAGTTTTTGAGTAAAAAGGAGAATCATCTAGGTCAAAGGAGGTACGCGGATGGCAGGATGGGAAAAGATGGTGCCTGGGGAAAAGAAAGAACCAGGTGTTCAACATTTGCCCTTTTTGGTGTTTTTTCCAAGTTGCTTTCCCAAGTGGGATCTAAGAATGGGCAAGCCTTGGTGCATTATCCAATGCATTAGATTATCTCTAAGTTAACCCTAAAGGGATGGCACAACTGCGCTGTCTTTTCCTTATCAGGCCCCCCACATGCTATTTCTTATCAGTCTCCACATAGTTAGGCACACTCGGGAATTCCCTTTTAGATCTATGAACAATTCTCAGACTAACTCAAAAGAAACGATTTACTTCCCCACCCACTTATTTTGGCCAGTGTTCCAATCTCATTGAATCGCTTGCAGATACGAGAAAGCTTTATGTTATCTCATACCTCTATGAATTTGCTTAGACTGATCTCTCCATTGGAGTCACTCATCTCCATTCACCCCTACAACGCTGGCTTTGTCATGCCACCTGTAGTCCTTTCCTGGGTCAGTGAAACATAGTAGGTTAAAGGACCAGTTTTTTAAAATAGCTGGTCCTTATCCCTTCACACCTACCCAGGCAGAAACTATTACTGCTTGTTGGGATGTGACCATGACTTAGAAAGTTCTAGTGTGCTTATATTATATGTTGTTAAACAAAGTTGCTTTCATACTACCTTCCTCAAATAACTGGCTACTTAAAAACCAGAACCGTGTTTTATTCATCTTTGAATTTCTAGTTCCTAAAGTGGAGGCTGCTTGGGACACAGTATGCATTCAACAACAATTCCTTGTGATTAAAAAATTGTGATTATTAATAACAATGAAGATGAACCTATATACTTTAAGAAAACCAAGCATAAACATGGATTTATGAAATATAAAACACTGGGAATAATAACATATCCTATAAAAAGATGTTTCATTTGTTAAGAGATCACCAAATTTTCCTTGAAAATGTCAATTAATCGTTGTCTTTACATTTGGTTTTTCTACCAAAAAAAATCTATTCTTAAAATAAGCATTATCTATACTTCAGAACTCTAATTGCAGGCAATAGCTTGACTTTTTTGTTAATGATAATCTGGTTATTGTAACAGTTCTACTTTTTTCTCTACATATTTTATTAAATCCATTTGTAGGAGATTAAAATACTTCCTTTTTTGAGAAGCTAGACTTGGTCATCTATTTCAAAAAATTACAGATATATTATTTATTATTAACAGAGTATAAATTAAATATTTTTTGCCATGCATGCTTTAGTCATCCAAAACTCTCACAGTTGATTTATAATTTTATTCTTACAATATGCTTGTGATAGGTGTTAGATTTCACCAGCTCATCCTGCCTCTTCTTTTATTGAAAAACGATGGACAAAGGATCCCATGACCTTTCCAAAATCTCACGGTCAATTTGCTGACTCTTTTCTTCTAATTAATTAATATTCTTTTGGGCTTTACATGTTCTTAGGGTGGGCTTCTGTGCCACTCAATGTGCTGGGTCAAGTTCGCAGTTGTCTCAGTAAATCAAACCGTCAAGAACCACCCTGTGAACCCCGCCCTTTATTGCTTCTGCCGTGTCCTCATATTTTCAGTCAGAATTCCAAATTAAGCTATTGTATTTGGAACCCAGCTTTAGAAACCCTGTCTTCAAATAGCAAGTCTTGGCTCCCTCACACATTGTGATGTGAAAATCTGAGTACAGGGAGTTCTAAAGGAGCAGCGCTCCCTTTGCTGAAGGCCAGCGTTTCCCTGGAGGTAGGGAATTAAGATGTAGATGCTGAACCGGATACCCAGATCCATTTGTTCCTTTTGCCTCATCTCTTTCTCACTCCTCCACTTTCTATTTGGAGACAGACTTGAAAAAATCATGGTTTGCCTGACAGTCTAGTTGTCTCCAGGGGTAGGCTACATCACGGGGCTTCTCGACCAGGGTCGCATAAGTGAACCATCAAATATCAAAATGAACAATGAGCATCCCCATTTTGTTTTTGCAGGTATAGCTGGATTATAAAAAATTTAACGTGTATTCCATTTAGCAAAACCTCTAAACATGTTCTTCATAGTGACATTAGAGATGCTGAGTCATCTTCTTCCTGCCCTTTTATGTCTGAAGAAGTTGATGAGAATGTTGGACTCCTAACAGACAAACATGAATTATAATTTACATTTGTATGAATGGGCTTACTGCTTTACAAAGCACATTCATGCATTTCATCCCCTAGAGACCTAGATCCTTATGGGATCCAGATCAGCATGGAGGTCTGCATGGCAGCTGCTGACCTGACCCATCTCTGTTGAGATGAGCCCAGGATGTATCCTGAGACCTGGAATGCTAAACCCAGTGCTCTGTAGGGCACGTCACACTGCAGGAATCTACTAGTCAACTGGAAGGCCACACGGATGTAAGGTGTAGAGTGTCAGGAAGGAATGTCCAGTCCTGACCCTAACCCTGCCACAGGGTATCTCTGCTACCATTTGGACCTCCATGTGGCCTTCTGGAAGAGAGGTTCAGGATTTCAGAGAGGGGCTCAGACATGTGAGATCCAGTGATGAATAAATCTTCAGAAATGCCAAACTCTGTTATTATTCCAAGTAACAATTAGTCCCAGATGATTTTTATTTTGGGGAAGAAGATCTCAGAAGTGATTAGTCAACTAGCTGCACAGCTGCAAATGTCTTTGGATTTGAAAACATTGCCCTTTTTGCAGAGGACAGGCAACAAGGATCCAAATGCAAGCAAATTTTGCATATACAAAAAACTACTCCGTCAGCAAGCTTAATTAGGTAGAAAAAGTTTGTCTGTAATTCCATTATAAAGGCAGATTATACATCAGCCAATCATAGGATTTGGAGGCTGGAAGAAACCCCAATTTTGCTATTGCCCCAAATGGCTAGCTTGGCACATACAGAAGGCAGATGAAATTTGTTTCTGATTAGTGCTCTACAAGAAAAAAAATTATTTCTATACTAACACACAATATTTCTTTACTAATATGAGACAATTTTTAAAATGTAGTATGTTAATAGTTTGATATTTAATCTTTGACCCTAATGAATTATTAGTCTTAAATAAATAATAACATTTAATATATATTAATGAGTATTAAAAACATTCTATTTCTTAACATATGTTTACTTTACAAAACAGAGTAGAGGAAATCTACCTGCAAGAAATGCCATTTCTTATTCATATTCTCTCTGTAATCCTGGTTCCCTACATCCAGCACAAATTTTGTAGGGGAAAATTGGGAATAAAAACGCCTCTCTCTTAGGATTGTTGTAAATTTCAGTAGGAAGATATTCGTTAGTTACCAAATGGTGTTGAGTGGTTGATAAAGTCCACTTCTATTTGTTGTTTCCCTCACATAAATGTGGGAGTTTTGATCCCTGGTCACCCAGAAGGAGACTTCTTTCAGCCAGGTAACCCTTCAGATTAAACGAAATTCGAAATCTTTTCTTTGAGCTCCTTTTAAAAAAAGTTTATTTTTATTCTCACTTCTCTGTAACAGCAAAGGTTGGAAGCCTGGAAATGTCCCTCCATGGAGAAATCTTGCTTTCAGCATGTGTGCTAACCAGTGATCCACTGATGATTGAATTTTTAGAGTATCCTGCTTCTGGAGTACCTAACCATTTGTTGTATTCATTCTAGCTATTAGCAAGGAATATTTATTGACTCCCTATGCACACCTATCTTCTAGGAAATACAACTGAATCCTTCTGGAATGTTTAGAGTCTGGAGAATATATGATAATATTATGCTGTATGATCAGTATTGACTGCTGGAAATACAAAGCATTTTGGAATTTGAAGGAGAACAACATCACCCCCTCCTTTGGGGAGATGTGGGAGAAAGTGGGATTTGGATAGAGAAGTGGAGGGGGCGGATTTCAAAGAGAACATGGAGAAGGTGGAGTGGTTAATCTTTCTTGAAAGAAAAAAGGAAAGGGAGGAATATTCCAGAAAAAAAAGGACGAGGCCAGTTTATTTAGAGCCTGAGGGTTTGTGCATTATCATGATTAATCACAGGAACAGCTGCCAAGCTTTCATTATAAAAATATTCTCCAGGAGAATTCATCAAGTTCCATTGCCTATTAATTTCTGTTGATGCATTTTATTTAGCATCTTCAATGACAGATGACACTTTAAAAAAAAATGGAAGGAAAGCAGTAAGACCAAGCTCATTAGATAAATGATTTACATGTGATATTTTAAAATTAAGCAATGTCATTGCCCAAGCAAATTACGAGTCTTTAGTTTTAGTATGTTTACCGTGTCCTTAAAAATTCTAAGTTTATGACTTAACATTTTTACTTAGTACATATCAGTTGATAGTATTTTATCATCTTAAATTTATTATTTATCAAGAAATTATGAAATGAGGCAATGTAGTGTTTTGGTACATGTTTTGATTTGGAACTTTAAAAAATTTGGTTTAGAGGCACCTGGGTGGCTCAGTCGGTTAAGCATCCAACTCTTGATTTCAGCATGGGCCATGATCTCAGGGTTGTGAGAGCAAACATCGAGTTAGGGTCTGTGGAACCTAACCTAATGGGTGTGGAGTCTCCTTAAGATTCTCTCTCTCCTTCTGCCTTCTGCCCCTCTCCTCATCTCAAAAAAAAAAAAAAAATCGATTTACAGTCTTACTTTTATCAATAAAATTCTCTTGTATGACCTTGAATATGTTTCCCATCTGTGTAATCATGTAAATAACAGACTAAACTTAAATGCATTTTAATCCCTTCAAGTTTTAAAATTGTATAATATAAATATATAGATACATATTTTAATACAATACTCTTTTATTTTTATATTTTTTAAAAACCACATTCATTAAAATGGGATCTGCATAGTTTAAATGCTTTTTTCTTAGATAACAAGAGAATTTTTCAAGAGCTACATAGCAGCTTTTAGCTCAGCTAAATCTTACTGGCAAAACCAATATCCTGGAGAGCCTGCGTAGCTCAGTTGGTTAAGCGTCTGCCTTCAGCTCAGGTCATGATCCCAGGGTCCTGGACCGAGTCCCTCATTAAACTCCCCGCTCAACGGGGAGCCTGCTTTTCCCTTCCCTCTGCTGCTCCCCCTGCTTGTGCTCTTTCTTTCTCTCTCTCTGACAAATAAATAAATAAAATAAATTAAACCCCTAGAAATGTAATGATATACAGGATGATTTTAAAAGCAGGTCTTCTTTCTGTTCCTGGTTGGGTAAGGCTTGCAACGAATTCTGAAACGTGTAACTTAACATTCGTTTCAGAACTACGTGAGGCTTTGCAGTTCCAAAGTGTATCTACCCATACACTTGACCTGAATGGCCTCTTCTGAAAGATAAGAATATACTTAAGTCTCACCTCTGGAACTGGTGTGGGATACCACCCTTATGAAGACTGTGCTATTTTCTATCTTGAGGACATATCCACAGGAAGCCAACAGCTGATGAGTGGTTTCTCCACTTGTGAGTAGAGCTAAAAAGTCCTCCTGGCAATTGTCTCTCTGAATGTTCCAGTAAGAATACTGAGCGCCTACTCTCTGAGACTATGTGTGTTTGAGAGGACACTGGCTGATACCAGCTAACACAGCTCATTGATTGAAATTTGCTGATGCATCTCTATCAACAGAAGCCATGCAGGGTTTCTCAGAACCCCTACAAAAAAGCCCATGACTTCTGCATAGTTGTAGTTTCCCACGGCCCTTAGAAAACCTTTCCAGACATTTTCATAAGCCTGAGTCCTATATGGGCATGTAATTCTAGCTACACATAAATAAATAACATCAGTGCTAATAGTACATACACTCTGTGTTGTGAGGTAATTTTTTCCTAAATGCCTATTGCTATACATTTTTAATCCCCTTCAGAATAAATAGAAGCTTTTCTTTACAAAGTGGTTAATGAAAGATTAAGCCCCTTTTTTCCCTGTCTTTGTATTTAATGAAACCAAATGTACACATCTTCTTTAAGGTTTGAGAACATAAGAGACCCTATTTCTATTCCCCCAAAGCAGATTTGAATTTCCTAGCTTTGTTTTTTCATATTTAAAAATAGTAAATTACATCAACCAAAATAAAACTATGATTATAAAAACTATAATTCACAATACAACTATATTACATAATTTGAAGTTTGTCATGGTATAATGTAAAAATCATAGTAAAATACAGTGAGGCAGATCTAGATTGAGACTCTGGCCCTATTAGTTAATAGTATGGTGACTTCTGGAAGTTGCCTAAATTTTCTGAGCCTTTGTTCTCCTCTATCAAATGGAGACGATAATCTGAAACCATAAGGTTGTAAAATAAGATAATAAAACAATGTGTTTGGCACATAAAAGGTATTAAAAAAGTAGTACTCTTTTTCTCCCCTCTCCTCCTTAGTCATGTTGAAAGCATAGGGCAAGAATTTAATGAAAGCCTCACTGAAAAAGAAAAATCAAGAACTCATGATTTTATTTCGGGCTTTCTGTTTTCCTCACTTACACACTTTCCTGAGTTATCTTTATATTTTTGTTGGCCACAGTTATCACCTTTTTGCGTGCTGATGGCCTCCATATCTCCTTGTCTTATCCAAATCACGTTCCTGTACTCCAGGAAATGCAACATGCTTTTTAGTATATGCCACTGTTAAACTCACTTTAAAAACCACATTTCCCAAATTGAGTTTAACATCTCCGTCTCACCATTAAAAAATACAACAGCAACCGAACAATTGGCTTTTTTTGCTTTGTTCCTATCATGAGTGCCGAAGCTTCAAATCTGAGTTATAGCTTGGACTCTTCTCTTCTCTAAATTCTTCACAACCAATTCCTAAGTCCCATCCCTTCTACTCCCTGAATAGCTTTCAGATTCATCTATAGCTCTCTAGTCTAACTGCTATGACCCTTCTTCAGATCACCATCATCTTTGCCTGAATTTTTGCAACCAACTTTCAACTGGTCTCTCTGTTTCTAGTCATGGTTCTCTCCAATCTGCTGCTCATAATGCAGACAAAAAGATCTTTCTAAATCTACTGCATATTGTGTCTCTTCTGTACCCAATAAAGCCCAGGTTTATTGCCATTCTAACAGAGCTTACGTGATATACCCTTAATATGCTTTATTTACAATGGGGCTGCATTCTTTAGACCTCCTTGGGGACTCAACCATTCATTGGAGCGTTACAGCCAACAGCTCCCAATTATGTCATGCTTTGTGTCTTTCCCTCAGCTGAAAGTACTTGCACAAGGTTATACCCTTCCCAGGGCAGCCAGCATCCAGTAATGGTTCCACTCAGAGGTATGAAATTCTACCCCCTTATCCCAAGCACAGAAGACTCTGAAGGTCCATCCCAGTTTAAGATCTCCCTGTCGGATTGGATGAAGACTCTGTTGTGATTATTTTATAGCCCAACTTCTTCCCTGAACACCGAGATAGAAGTTGAGTAGTAGACTGTCTTCACTGCCTCACAGGTGTTGATGTTGTAAGTTCTCCGAGTAAATTTCCTGCATGAAAGCTTCAACCCCTGAGTCTATATCCCAAAGAACCCAACCTTTGACAGACTCTTCCCTGGACTATTCAGCCTCATGCTCTGTGACTTCTTCTCTTTGCCTTCTATCCTTTATCCAGTCTGACCTAATTTCAGTTCTTTTAACCTTTAGCACTTGCCCTTTTCTATAGGCTCTTCCTTCACATATTCATTCAATATGTGAATGAATGAATGTTAGTTAAGACTGCACTTACAGTGGTTAAAAATAAGAGATTCATGAAAGAAGTTATATACTTAAGAATGATCATGTGCATTTTGAATGAGAATTTGAGTTTTTACTGAATATACCCATGTGTGTTAATTCAGTCATTAGCTCATCTATCATTCAAATGCAGGGATTTTTAAAAATCCCATAATGCATAGCCCTCCATAGGAGTTGGTCAAAAATGTCAGTTCTACTTCTGTTAAGAATTTATGTTCAGTTATATTAATATTATTTTTAAAGGTTTATTTATTTAATTGGGAGAGAGCAAGAGGGCTGAGGGGAGAGGCATAAGGAGAGGGAGAGCAAGAATATTGAGCAAATCCCTGCAGAGCACAGAGCCTGATGTGGGGCTCCATCACATGACCCAGAGTTCATGACCTGATCCAAAAACCAAGAGTCAGAGGCTTAACCATCCGAACCACCCAGGTACCCCATTAGTACTATATATATATTTTTTAATTTTTTATTTTTTATAAACATACATTTTTATCCCCAGGGGTACAGGTCTGTGAATCGCCAGGTTTACACACTTCACGGCACTCACCAAGGCACATACCCTCCCCAATGTCCATAACCCCACCCCCCTTCTCCCAACCCCCCCCCAGCAACCCTCAGTTTGTTTTGTGAGATTAAGAGTCACTTATGTTTTATGACCCAGCAATTGCACTACTGGGTATTTACCCTAAAGATACAAACGTAGTGATCCAAAGGGGCACGTGCAGCAATGTCCACAATAGCCAAACTATGGAAAGAACCTAGATGTCCATCAACAGATGAATGGATCAAGAAGATGTGGTATATATACACAATGGAATACTATGCAGCCATCAAAAGAAATGAAATCTTGCCATTTGCGACAACATGGATGGAACTAGAGCGTATCATGCTTAGTGAAATAAGTCAAGCGGAGAAAGACAACTATCATATGATCTCCCTGATATGAGGAAGTGGTGATGCAACATGGGGGCTTAAGTGGGTAGGAGAAGAATCAATGAAACAAGATGGGATTGGGAGGGAGACAAACCATAAGTACTATTTTTTAAAAATAACTCTTGCAGAAACATCTGACTTGAAATTTTGTTAGAACTGGGACGCCTGGGTGGCTCAGTTGGTTAAGCAGCTGCCTTCGGCTCAGGTCATGATCCCAGCGTCCTGGGATCGAGTCCCACATCGGGCTCCTTGCTCCGCAGGGAGCCTGCTTCTCCCTCTCCCTCTGACTCTGCCTTCCACTCTGTCTGCCTGTGCTCGCTCTCGCTCTCTCTCTGACAAGTAAATAAATAAAATCTTTAAAAAAAAAAAAAAAAAGAAATTTTGTTAGAACTTATCGTTATACTACTTTTTCCCTCCCACCATCTACTCTCTGTCTGCTGTTCCCAACAATGGGAAATGAAGGACCCAAACTGATCAAATCTGGTTAGGGTAGTTTTACTAGGTGACCCAAGAAATAAAATAACCCATCAGTGGTGTTCTGAGTAGTAAATTCCTAGCCTTACACTATAAAATGGAAAAGAAGAAAAAAAGTTGATATAAATGTCAACAATCCTCCACACTGACTGCCTCAGGTGGATTCCCTGGAAGTAGGACAGGCTCTTGCACATCATAACAATCAGACTTTGAGGAATCAGGTGTTCCCATGGGGGAAGACGGTGAGACTTCCTAAGCATTTTCAGGTAAGAAAGTCTCTTCTGTTGACCTAGAGCCATTCTTCAGGAAAAACTAAGACATGTTTGACATCAACACCAACAACAACTAGGGGATCTGCATGCTGTCCTGGTAAAGGGTATTTTACCATTGTCTATTATGCTCGTCCCCTACCTCTGTGTCTGTATCTTGAGAAAACTATAGTCTGCGCTTCTTTTTCTTGACCTTAAACTTTCTTTTCTTTTGGGACAGAGTACCATAATTCTCTACATTGGGGGAAGTTATCACTAATTATCTTAGAATTTACAAGTGGTCTATGTACTTTTGACATACTGTACTGTTGATCTCTTATATCTAAATTTAAAACTGAAAATAATAATTCTAGTCTAGAATTTTATAACTTCTGATTTACTATTATTAGATCTCTCATTGAGATAGGAGAAGAGAATATTGAAATCTTATAGATTCTTATGAAGCACGTTAGAAACAAGTTATTTTCTAAAGTTTCTATACTATCCTTGTATTTTAAATACTTGGGGACAGGGACACCTGGGTGGCTCAGTCAGTTAAGCATCTGCCATCAGCCCAGGTCATGATTCTAGGGTCCTAGGATGGAGTCCCTCATCAAACTCCCTGCTCAATGGGGAGGCTGCTTCCCCCTCTGCTTGCCTCTCCCTCTGCCTGCTGCTCCCCCCTGCTTGTCCTCTCTCTCTCTCTCTCTGACAAATAAGTAAAAATAAAATTTTTAAAAAATATAAATATAAATTATAAATAATAATAATACATACATACATACATACTTGGGGACATTGCTGGTGTCAGTGGGAAATTTGCACATAATTATACGTTTATTCCCAGTGAAATACATGATGATCTGGTACTGAAACTAAAGAGGGCTTTAGAGAGAACCTGAGGAAAGTCGTACTATAGGTCCACCTCCCATGTAAGAGCTTGACATAAGGTGTATACTTGTTCACAAAAAGACATCAACCTTCCAGTCCACACATTTGAGAGCGAAGTGGTGAGAAATTGTTCTTATCTAACATTCCAGAATATTCACATTTTAGACCCTTGTCAGAAACTGTAACACCAAACTCTGCTTTTAGACTCTTATCAAAAGTTAGAGATGTAGAATTCATTGAGGATATTTTGATGGCACACAGCACAGTCTTCTCAGAAGTTTTTCTAGACCTCATTATTACATAAGCATAGAGCTTTATCCTAGGACCATACTGTTTTTTTTTTTTTTTTTTTTTTTTTTTTTTTAAATCAAGTACAGAAACTAGAAGAACACAATGGTCAAATTCTAGAGAGGTCCACTGCAGGTTTCATTTGATTATGATCCCATTGTTTTCACAGAGGCAGAACCTTAAGCCACTGGAGTTGAAACCACTGCAGTGTTTGTTAATAGTTGGACTAAACACTTGCAGTTTAAAACCAAAGATCATCTAAATATGCATCTTTTGGGCAGAAGAGAAAAAAAATTCAGTGAAAATTGGCTTCAAACTCAAGTTTAGAAAGATTTTAAGCAAAATTATGTAAGTCAAACTAAAAATGCATGCAAATCACTACCTAAGTTCTGACTATAAAACTTAGCACATTCGTTGCTAAATTAGAAAGCAGTTGGACAATTCTTTGCTCTCTGGGGAGTGTGAAAACCTCCAGGCCCGTGGCCAAGAGACTGAATGCCTGGTTAACTTCAGGCTGCCTGGATACTCACTGCTGTTATTGAAAGCCTAGCACAGGACTCCGATCTAGCTCTGGCAGGTGAGATCCAGGGAAAACGGGAGATCATGGGCCCAGTTTGTCTATCTGCTGGGGCCTCTCTACCATTGCTAAGATAAGAGTGCATCCTCAGCTCCAGGAAGAAAAGAAAATCATTTTAAGAATTGCTTATCATGGTGCTTGGGTGGCTCAGTGGGTTAAGCCTCTGCCTTTGGCTCAGGTCATGATCTCAGGGTCTTGGGATCGAGCCCTGCATCAGGCTCCCAGCTCAGTGGGGAGTCTGCATCTCCCTCTCCCTCTGCCGTTCCCCCTGCTTGTGCTCTCCTCTTCTTTTAGTTTTTAAATAAAAAATAAATTTTTTTTTAAAAAATTGCTTATCAAGGGAGAAAAGTTAAACTTCTTACAGATTTTTAAGAATATGTGTGTGTGCATATACATATGTATACACACACACATACATATATATTTAGGTGTTTATTTACAGTCTACTTAACTTACACAGTAACATTACTTTCAGGTGTACAGTATCATGACTGCACAATTCCATACATCCGCCAGTGCTCATCATAACAAGTTCTCTTCTTCTTCCCACCACCTGCTGGCCACAGCCCCCTGGGTCCCTCCCCTCTGGTAACCAACAGAGTTCTCTCACCTTAAGAGTCTGTTTCTTGGTCTGCCTCACTTTTTCTCTTTTTCCCTTTACTCATTTGTTTTGTTCCATAAATTCCACATTTTAAGCAATTTTGTGCTTAGGAATTAAAAACTTAGCTTTTGCATAAAATATCCCAGTGACTCAAAGAGGACACAAGAGATCTTTAGATTTTTATCCTGACAAAACCAAAAGTAAATTGGTTTTGGGGCTACATTGCAGGACTCTGATATTTGCCTCATACCCTCTTGGCTTCACAGGCCGAGAAACCTCTGATATTTTAGACTTCCTTTGTACAGGCTAGCTCTGCTTGTTTGGGGGAAGATAGTGTTAGAAGTTGGTGTTAGTGGTCACTAAACACCGGGGCCACTGTAAGGAGTCTCTCTTTGTGTTCCCCACATCTGAAGCATCAAGCTGTGGGATACTAAATCTCCATGGGACGCATACTGACCAGGGGCAGACAAGAGAGAGGAAAGAGCCCACAATTAGATGGTGTGTCTTTTCCTTCCTCCTAGAGACAGTCCCAAAGCATGATTTTGTGACAGGGCCTGTCCAGAGACTTCCCACATGGCTAAGTGACCAGATGTGTCTCTCGGTGAAGGAGGCCAGCTCCTAACGCACCACCTGAACTGACTTCCACCTTCTTTCCCTCTGTTTGCTCCTCTGTCATGGTCTCAGAGTGTTTGCTAGTCAGCCTTGGCTGGGAACAGAACAGAATCCCATAGATACTTCTTGATGAAATGATCACAAAACCCTGTAAATATCAATCATGTAACATTTCCCAACTCCAGCTTAATACTTATTTTCAGGCTTTATTGTCATCAAGATAACAGTAGCTAATGCAAGAGAAAAATGAGGAAGGCTTAAATGAGAAATAGTAAGAGTAGTTTTCTTTGGTAAGTTTACTAGCGATGTCTAGTTTTCTTTCTTTCTTTCTTCTTTCTGTTGCATATTTTTATTTTCAATTTTTTCCTAAAGTGCAGGTATTTAGGCATTTAGAAGACTACTAAATATATACATAAAATAATGTTATATTTTATCTTAAGATGTCATAGCTATGTGTATTTTTGTCTAATCTACTTTGAAGTGTTATTATATAAAGTATTTTGTTTCCCTTACTATATCTCTGGTATCAAAATGGAATCTAGTAGGTGCTCAAAAAACGTTTAAATGAATAAGTGAATGTATTGAAGGAAACTTATGAAATAGGAATTTCACTCGTTTCCGAAAGGTTGTTTCCTCTCCACATCTCTACCATCGGACAACTGCCCTCCTCCATTTTTACCACCTGATTCAAGTCCCCATCGTCTCTTGCCTGAACTCTTGCAAAAGCTTCCTAATTATAATTCCTGCTGTTTTTCTTGTCCTCACCCTATTTAGTCCAGGAAGCATCCAGAAGCACCTTCAAAAAGTGTATATCAAAGTATACCATTCCACTGCTTAATGCATCTAGAAGTAAACCCCAAGCCCTTATAAAGCCACGCAAAGCCCTCCATGATGTGGTCCCAGCCTGTCACTGGCCTTGTTTCCTACACTGTGCTCCTCCAAGAATTTGCACTCATTCCCACCTAAGCTGATTTGCCCAGACTATTCCCTTTGTCAGGAATGCTCCGACTCTGGATCTTTTAACTGACGTACTTTCTAGTCATATCAGCCACCTCCTCAGTGAGGTGCTTCCCTAGTGAGCCAATCCAGGGTTACCCCTCTGCTGCGCCCCTCCCCAGAGTCATTGCGTCTCACAACACCCAGACTTCCTCTTGTTCTAGATCTTACCACTCACAGAAATTAGCCTGTTCATTTGTTTAGCTTTTTTTTTCCTCATGCCTCTCCCTCACTCAGCACACACATGCTAGAATGTAGGTTCCAAGTGGCCTTACTCACACTTGTTCCAGGACCTGGTTCACCCCAGGTACAGAGGATTTCTCTCCACTGTTAATTTGGGCACGAATTTTCTATATGCAACTTTTAAAGTTTCATGTCAGAAACATTATTGTGAAACCACAAGCAGCTTTAACTTGATTCCAGTGAAGGAAAAATAAACAAATGAAATACTTCTTTGATGACAGTGCCCCCACAAAGATCTAAATGATATCCAGCTACTTATTTTAAAAAATTGGATAAGGGGATAAGAAGATCCTTAGGAGCAACTACCTGTTCAGTACCTGTTCACTATTTAAAACTCTCATATGTTTATTCTTTTTTTTTAAATTTTTTATTTTTTATAAACATATATTTTTATTCCCAGGGGTACAGGTCTGTGAATCGCCAGGTTTACACACTTCACAGCACTCATGTTTATTCTTTTTTAACAAGCAAGTTATAATCTTTCTACAATTTTAAAATACATTTGTGTCTCTCCCTGTTTCTGTGGTTGAGGTTTTCCTAGGTCTCAAGATTTGAGGCGATCTTAGTTTTGCTTTTCTTGCGGAAAAATACTGGAGTTATTTCCCTGCAGAATTTAAGACTGAGATTACCCAAAGCAATTTCATCTAGTTAATTGCTCCACTGCGACCCGGGAGATCTTTCTTTCCCACTTCTGTTATCAGACACTTGACATCATCAGATAGTGAACAAGAGGTACTGACAACTGAGGCCTCAGCCTAATCTTGCCATCTTTGCCTGAAACAAACTCTAACTACTGGCTGATGGCTGACCAAGAAGTCAGCCAGATTGCAGCCACTGAAAAGGTCTCCCAGCAATTAAGAACTCAGATCAGCAAGCACCATTAAGGGCTCTGGAAGCAACACCAAGATTTTAGTTTCTCTTACACTTATTTTCTCATCCTGCAATACACACATTTTTATGTACTCCCAAAAGTAATACGAAACAGAAGTCTGTGTGTGTGTGTGTGTGTGTGTGTGTGTGTGTGTATGTTTCACTGCCCTGGGATAATGGCATAAGAATGTTTTTCTTAAAAGAAAGGACTTTATCATAAAAGACATCCCCACAGAAATTCTTTATAACATGCCTCCTGTATTTTCCTGGGGGAGAAAGCACTCTATGGAAGGTCAGTAAAATTGCTGCTTCCACAATGGTTTAATGCCTGCAGATAGAATTAAAAACACTTTAGTGGCACTTGGGTGGCTCAGCAGGTTAAAGCCTCTGCCTTCAGCTCAGGTCAGGATCTGAGTCCTGGGATCTTGCCCACATTGGCTCTCTGCTCCACAGGGAGTCTGCTTCCTCCTTTCTCTCTGCCTGCCTCTCTGCCTACTTGTGATCTCTGTCTGTCAAATAAATAAATAAAATATTTAAACACACACACACACACACACACACACACACACACACACACACACACACACTTTTAATGTGCCCATTATCCAATATCACAACCTCCCGGCCATGTTTAAATTGGGTCTGAGGGCTTCAGTGTCTACCTACAGCAATATCCATGCGAACTGTGATGGGGCAGGGGGGAGGCATGTTAATGTTTCGCCAATGTTTTTTTCTGTAGTCTGGGATGCTGTATTTATAGAGGGGAACACAGTACATTATCTGTGGGCAGTGAACAAAATATTTAAATGTAGTTGTTGCCAAGAAGGTGTAACATTCAGATGTCTTGAAAGCTCTGTATTTTTACTTCTGTTTTAGTTGTACACTGACTATGACAAGCTTCATGTTGCAGTAGACAGCATCTCTTAAACTTTCTTTTATTCCACGACTAGTTGGTAGGAAGGAAAGAGCTGATGTGAAATTCTCTCTGTAGCTAATCCTTGGAGCGCCATAAAAATGAGAACTTCCTTGTCTTACTCTGTAGTCCCTTTGATCCAATAATTTCACGCATATTAAAATAATAAATAAAATAATTTCACACATATTAAGTCATTTTCCAGCAAGAGAGTAACAGGTAAAAATATCATTTTTAGAAACTGAGCTCTGAATCTTCAATCATGGATTCAAAAATTTCCCATCAGTTTAGTGATGCCTTTCTCTAACTGGAGTATCATCTTTGCAGTGGAAATGGCCCTGATTCATTGTCCTCTTATTTCTTGTGTTTATCAAAAATATCAAGCAACTACTTATTGGTGCTTGATTCTGTTCCTGTACTAAGAAAATAAAATGTTGATTTTTTTGGTCTCTTCTTAATGTTCTAGGCATGCTCTTTCTCTATGTAGGTATACTACATTCACTGGTAGGATAAAATATCTTGCTCAGTTCTGAACTGCATGTGCAACCAGAATTATCCTTTAAAACATGTCCGTACTGAGACTAGTTCTCTTCACTAAAAAGGAATCTTATTTTCCCAATAATTTTCTTCTGTTCCCCAGAAGACATGAGAGCAGGATAATTAGTATCTTCCTATAGAGTGAGCTTTGTACATACTCTTCTTTAAAACAATATAAGCAGTTAAGAGTAACACAAACATGAGAAACACATACTGTTGGTAAATTATTTAAGTTATTATACTATATACACTGTTTACTATCTTGATTTTTTAAGATATTTTATTTATTCATTTGAGAGAGACAGAGAGAGCACAAGCAGGGGAGAGGCAGAGGAAGAGGAAGAAGAAGACTCCCCACTGAGCAGGCAGCTGGATGAGGGGTTCGATCTCTGATCCCAGGATCCCGGGATCATGACCTGAGCTCAAGGCAGATGCTTAACCATCAGAGCCACCCAGGTGCCCCTAAATTATTCTTTTTTAAAAGTATGTATTGTTGGGGCTTCTGGGTGCCTCAGTTGGTTGGGCGACTGCCTTCTGCTCAGGTCATGATCCCGGAGTTCCCGGATTGAGTCCCGTATCGGGCTCCCAGCTCCACGGGGAGTCTGCTTCTCCCTCTGACCTTCTCCCCTCTCATGCTCTCTCACTCTCTCTCAAATAAATAAATTAAAAAACTACATACTGTCAACTTATAGTTTATTCTCAGGCTTAAGGTATTATTCTTTTTCCAAAATATAATTAGTTGGTAAATTTTTTGTAGATTTATCAGTGTATCCAGATACTGAATAAAAAAGAAGCATTTCTAAGACCTTTGTGTTCACTTGGAAATGCCTGATAAGTAACGGAGCAGCTCCTACCTACTGCCTGTGTTCATGAATATAATTCTGTACAATCTAGATGCTGTTTGGGCACTGACGATCCACGTCAGGTACAGCCTTGTTATATTTGGTTTAATTGATCCCTCTTGCCCTTTACCGTGAAGCATTGGACTGTCCCACACAAAGCCCCCATCCGGCGTGAACCGGGTAGAACCATGAGCAACATGGCGGGACAGGAATACCCATGCAGACAGTGGATCTGTCTGGATCCTGAGAGCATCATCATCCGGCAACCTGCCTGGTCTCTGCATTTAAGATTGTCTTGACTGCGCTTCCTGCACAAAAGCTCCTTCTCATGCTATGGGGCCACCTCTGCCTCAAGTTAAAGCTTCAGTACAGTATTCCAGTTTAAGCAGCCCCTTTGCCTATGCTCATTCCGCCTGCAGCACACCTCAATGGACTATAGAATTTGTGCACCATAATGAACCTTGACCCTCAAAACCTCACCATTACATTCGCTGAACTATAATGACACCAGTTTTTCCAGTTACTTTTTATCTGGAAACCTCCTTTCCATTATTCTTCTTTTGGTACCAATGTCTGGATTTACTTTGGGCAAATGACCTCTCCTCCTTTTGGGGCAGTTAACATATTTTACTTTCTGCTGCTCAAGAGGAATAGCAAAGGGCTCAGGCTGGGCCAGCTGGCTTTTCTCTCTCCCCATGCTTAGAGCTTTGAGCAGCAGGAACACAAGGATGGAGAAAGTGCTCAGAGCCTGTTTATTTTAGGGGTGGCACTCTGATAGGACCACTACTTTGGATCTTCAGAGCCTGCATCTTATCTGTTTTTGAGGTCTCTTCTTCAAAATTTTCATGAATTTTGAACTACAAACCATCCTCATAATACATTGTTTTCTCCTTAAGTCAGCCAGAGTCGATTTTTTTTTTTTTTTTTGCTTGTCACCAAATACGTTGCTTTCTTGAGTGGCAGTCTGAACTATATCTATATTCTCTATGGATTTAATCAACATAATTATTTTTGAATGTGCACTTTGGGGTAAGCTTTGACAGTTTTATAAATGGTTTCAGTTGAGGGACCTGATACCAGCTTGCATTTCAGGCCCAGTTAAAAAACGATTATTGAGTTAATATACCATTTTCCTAGTTGCACATTAAGTATTTGTTTGGGTGCCTAGAAAGAGTATATTTCTATGTCAGATGAAAACAGATGTGTAAAATAATAAAAGATCCATACAAAAAGAAGTTTCATTCATAGTCTAATAAGATCATACTAACCTATTTATAAACCTATTATATTTAACCACAGAAAGTTAAACAAAAACGCTTGTCTTAAGTAAAAAACAAAGACAAAACAAAACAAACAAAACACCATAAAAAAGGCATCACAAGGCAATCATGTGGTTCAATGCCAAATGAGGGATAGGGCTAACAAGAGCAGCATCAGAGGAAGGTGAAATACGGAGTGTTGGAGTGATCTAAGGAAGTTTCACAGAGGCTTGCTGGAGGTTGGATGAACAGGACCAAGAAGGATGGAAGAGAGGACAACTGTAGAGGATACATTACAATAACATTCTCAAACTGGCCTCTGGCGCATGGACACCTCACTCCTCCTACATCCTCCAATTCAACTATCACGTTAACTCTCTTCTTCTGTGCTCAGATTGTCTGATGTGGCAACTCATCTAAAAGGAATCTGCCCCCTTTTTTTTTTAAGATTTTATTTATTTATATGTCAGAGAGCGAACACAAGCAGGCAGAGCAGCAGGCAGAGGCAGAGAGAGAGAAGCAGGCTCCCTGCTAGAGAAGGAGCCTGATGTGGGACTTGATCCCAGGACCCTGGGATCATGACCTGAGCCGAAGGCAGCGGCTTAACCGACAGAGCCACCCAGGCGTCCCGGAATCTGCCCTTTTGAGCAGCACCTCCTGGGTACATGCCAAGTTTCTCTCTACTAAGCTTATAGGCAAAGTTATAAGCTTTGCTCATATAACTGGGAGGGCTTGGATGGACTGAGGGAAAGAGACTCCAGAGTGACAAAGTACAGGCAAGACAACATGAGGTCAAGGGCAGGTGCAGAAAGGTGTATGAGATATTCAGGAGAGCAGCAATGACTAACTGGATGCCAGGATTCAATGGGGGGAATAGTGAAGGGTTAAAATTGCTAGAGCAGGGTGGAGTTGATGAGTGATCAGAATGGATTTGGTACTGCAGGTGACAGCACAGGATTGATTTGAAGCAGCACCATCTATATGAATATCGACTGGATTTTAGAAAGATTAATTTGGGAAAGTTATGGTCAATAGATTGAAATCAGGAGGCTCATGCAGCAGCCTAGAGGTGGAGAGATGAAGTTATTGGCTAGGTGGTG
The DNA here is from genome assembly GCF_030435805.1 of Mustela lutreola. Taxonomy (NCBI): domain Eukaryota; kingdom Metazoa; phylum Chordata; class Mammalia; order Carnivora; family Mustelidae; genus Mustela; species Mustela lutreola. Next base: position 148,663,568 of record NC_081292.1, on the reverse strand, counting down.
ACACCATCATTCACATACATGGAAATAAGTGACGGATAAGAATGGCATATTAATGTTCCTAAGACCCAGAATGGTTTTTATTATGCTGGGCTTATGCAGAATAAATTATCAGTGATTATTCTGTAGATTTTAGGGCAAGCCAAGATAATAAGAAAAAAAAGATTCTTACCATTTTACCCAGATTGGTTGTCAAAAATAGTCTGATTCTTTAAAATGCCTCTACTTGAGATGTACAGACATAGAATAATCCATACTGTTATCCAGTATAGGAAACCCCAGCCTCTGTCCTCCTACAAAGATGAATAATTAGGCAGATGCCCATGAACAGAAACAGCTCCAGGGAAGCTCAGAAGTCCACATAAGAAACTTTAGAAATATAGTGAACAGAAAAACCTCAGAAGAGGATGCAACTGAAGGGTAGAAAGAACAGCTTCATTTGTCTGCATCATCCCAACCCCCTAAGCTGGCACTGATCAGAACTAAAAGGGAACTTCTCTCTAAGAGAGAACTTCTCTCTAAGAGAGAGCTTCTCTTCCAAGACCAGGGAGAGTGAGGTGAGTGACTGGCTTCCCTAGCCTTTTGTGGCAACAAACTAAAGGATCTGATTTGGTTTCACTGAAAACCAGTAAAGCCGAGGCTTACAGAAATGGCTAGAAATAAAGAGCAAAGGCTACCAATGACAGCCACATAGCGAGAGCAAGTTCGGCTTCCAGTGACATGCCTTGCAGAAGACCCTTGTAGCTTTCACCTCTCAAGAAACCAATGGATGACACAGCTGCCATGGGCCCCCTGCAGATTTCACCAGTTTCTACCCCTTAGTATTAGCATCCAGAGATGCCAATTACCTGAGTCTTTTCCTGTTTCCTCCTTCCTGCCCCTGTTAGAGCCCAGGATCCTCACCAGCATCCATTCCAGACCTCTATGGCTATGAGAGTGTATCTTGCCTACATTCCTATGGCTGAGCCCCAGCACTCTGGTTGCACTCAGGGCTAGACTCTCCAGCTGTACCCCTGTACACTGCTGGCCTGTTGGCCATTCATGGGTTTCCACTACTGTTTGTGGCTATAATAAGATGCTGTAGCCATAGATATACAAACTGACAGGCAAGGCCCACATAGCTACACTTGTGCACAGATTCAGCCCTATCTCCTATCGCTGGCCTCCACTACTGGACTTGCCTGTAGCTAGCCAATGCAGCCATGCACCTGTATGCCCCCAGCCCAACTTCTGAGACCAGCCTCCACTGAAATGCATGTATGTGTGGTAGCCCCTACATTCACAGGAGTGCACACTCACAGCCAGGGCCCCCACAGCTGCAAGGAAGCCCTTACTTGACCCTGGCCCTTGCAGCTGACCCTGGTCTCTACCACCATGAGTGTGTCCGCCATTGACCCTACTAACCAGGCATTTGCAGCTGATTCCTGTAGCTGAGAATGCATACCCCTTTGCTCCAGCCACCATCTCTGCCTGCCATAGTCCCTAGCTGTTGGATCTACGTGCTCCTGAGGACCCCATAAACCCCTGTAGTCACTGTGGATGCCCCACAATGCTCACCATGGGAATAAAGGTACAGCATAGGAAATACAGTCAGTGGTACTATAATAGAATCATACGGTGACAGATGGTAGCTACATTTGTGGTGAGCATAGCATAACATATAGAGTTGTTAAATCACTGTGTCATACACCTGAAATGAAGTGTGTTAACTATACTCAAATTAAAAAAGTAAAAAATAGAAAAAATAAAATAAACTCCCAACAAAAAAGTTTAGAATCCCTGGTGGCTTCTACCAAATCCTTAAGAAAGACTTAATTCACACCAATTCTTCTCAAACTTTTAAAAAATATTGAAGAGGCAGGAATACTCCCAAACTCATTGTACAAGGCCAACATACCTTTAATACCAAGACCAGGTAAGGATACTATAAGAATAGAAAACTACGGGTCAATTGCCCAGATGAATATATTTGCAAATTCTCAACAAAATACTAGCAAATTCAGGTCAACAGAACATTAAAGGATCATTCACCATGATCAAGTCAGACATCCCTACAATGCAAGGATGGTTCAACATACACAAACTAATACATGTGAATACATTACATTAACAGAATAAAAGGTAAAAATCAAATAATCATCTCAGTAGATACAGGAAAAGCATTTGACAAAATTCAACATCTTTTCATGATAAAAGCTCAATAAACTGGGTATAGAAGGGACATCCCACAACAGAATAAAGGCCATACATGACAAATACATAGGTATCATCATACTTAATCATGAAAGATTTAAATCTTTTCCTCTACTCTCAGGAATGAGACATGCATTCCATTTTTCATCACTCTTATTCAACACAGTAAAAGAAGTCCTAGCTAGAGTAATTAGGAACAAAAAGAAAGAGAGAGATCTAAATCAGAAAGGAAGGAGTAAACTTGTTCTGTTTGCTATTGACATGATTTTGTATGTAGAAAATTCTAAAGGGTTCCACCCAAAATCTGTTAGAACTAATAAAAAGTTCAGTAGTTACAGGACACAAAATCAACATACAAAAATCAGCTATATTTCTACACCTTAGCAATAAACTATTTGAAAAAAAGAAATGAAGAAAACCCCATTTACAATAGCATCAAAAATGATAAAATATTTAGGAATCAATTTAACCAAGGAAGTTAAATATCTATACACTAAAAACTATAAGACATAGATAAAAGAAATTAAAGACACAAATAAGTGGAACAATATCCCATGTTTATGGATTGAAAGAGTTAATATTGTTAAAATGTCCTTACTTCCCAGAGCCTTTTATAGATTCAATAAAATCCCTATAAAAATTTCAATGGCACTTTTCAAAACAGTAAGAAAAAGCAATCTTAAAATTCCTATAGAACCACAAAGGACAAAGCTGGAGGCCTCACTATATTACAAAACTATTATCATCAGAATAGCATGGTAGTCATATAAAAATAGACACATAGACCCATGAAACAGAATCAAGAGCCTAGAATGCATACATGGTCAACCAAATGAATATATGGTCAATGAATATTGACCAACCAAATGCATATATTGACAGTGAATCTAAGAATACTACAAGGGGAAAAGATAGTCTCCTCAATAAATGATACTGAGAAATTTGATATTCCCACACAATTGAATAAAACTGGATTTCTATCTTACATCACTCAAATAATGCAAAATAAGGACTTCAACATAACAAACCATTAAAAAAAATTTTTAAGCCCATAAAACTCCTAAAAGAAAACATAGGTGGTAAGCTCCTTGACATAGATCTTGGTAATGGTTTATTTGTTTGTTTGTTTTGCATATGACAACAAAAGCACAAGCAACAAAAGTGTAAACCAGCAAGAACCAGTACATCAAACTAAAAAAGTTTCTGTACAGCAAAAGAAACAATCAACAAAATTCAAAGACAACCTATGGAATGGGAGAGAATATGTAAGGAATACATATTTCAATAGTGAAAATCAACATTCTGATTTAAAAAATGGGCTTGCACAGACATTTTTCCAAAGAAGAAATATAATAGCCAAAAAAGTACATGAAAAAGTACTTGACATCACTAATCATCAAGGAAACACAAATCAAAACCACAAGATAGCACCTCACATCTATTAAAATGGCTATTACCAAAAAAAAAGAAAAAGCAGCAAATTCTGACAAGGATGTGGAGACAAGTAAATTCTGACAAAGATGTGGAGACAAGAGAATCCTCATACACTGTTGGTGGGAATGTATTCTGATGCAGCCACTATGGAAAATAACATGGACGTTCCTCAAAAAGTTAAAAATAGAACTACTGTATGGTCCAGCATACATATATTATATTATGTACATATATTATACAATATAATACAATACATATATATACATTATATATGTATATATGTATTAGATACATATATATGTAATACATATACATAATATATATGTAACATGTATATATATTACATATATATGTAATGTATATACATTATATGTATATATGTATATATATTACACATTATACAATATACAATGCAATATATATTATATTATATACATACATACATACATATATTTCTGGGTATATATCCGCAGGAAATGAAGTCACTGTCCCTAAGATATCTGCACTCCCATGTTCACTGCAGCATTATTCATGATAGCCAAGGCATGGAAATAGCCTAAGGGTCCATCAGTGGATGAATGGATAAAGAAAATGTGGCGTGTGTGTGTGTGTGTGTATACATACATACATACATACAAACATACATAATACACACAATGAAATATTATTCAGCCATAAAAGAAGGACATCCTGCCATTTATAACAACATGAATGGATCTTTAGCCTTAAGGGTATTATGTTAAGTGAAATAAGTCAGACAGAGAAAGACAGATACTATGTGATCTCACTTAAATTTGAAATCTGAAAACATGGAATTTATAGAAACAGATTGGAATGGTGGTGGCTGAGGGGTAGGGGTAATTGGGAGATGTTGGTCAAAGAGTACAAACCTTCAATTAAAAGATGAAGTTCTGGGAATCCAATGCACAGGATGGTGACTATAGTTAATGGTACTGTATTCTATAGTTAAAAGTTGCTTTGAGAGTAGAGTTTTAGTGTTCTCACCATAACAACAAAATGGTAATATTATGTGAGATGGAGGGTGTGTTTACTAACCTTATATGGTAAACACTTCACAGTATATACATGTATCAAATCATCACATTGGACACCTACATTTATACATTTTTATATGCAGAGGAAAAATTAGTTTTCTAATAGTACAGTAACTCATGTTCCAAAGTTTACTTGCTAAAAGTTTTTTTCTAGACAGGAATATTTTCTCCAATTGTGATATAGTTTTAAGCATTTTACTATTAGCCTTGGCCTCTGTAGAGGGCAGTATGCTATCACTTTTTAATGATTAAGAACACATAGTCTTCAAGAATCTTCAAGAATGTGATCTGAATCAGGTAGAATGTTCTTTATCTATTCACTTTGTAGTTTTGATTAAAGTTATTGAAGATTCGTTGACTGAGGCAAGGAAGGTACGTAAGACTCTTAAGTGAAAGAGATTATTCCTGATACTGCTATATTCAAAAGACAGTGCTATATCACTTTCTATGTATCATTTCAATTGCCCCCAAGCAAGGGACACTTGACAAGCAAACCTTGCCTAATAGGGCAAGTCTGTGTTTGCTCCTCCCTGTACTAGTATCACTGTCCTCTGCTCCCCACCCACTGACACAGATACAAATTGGGCCAGGACAAGGGCTTTGCTGAACTTCATCATTTAAAGGTTTTGTTATTTCTAAAATTCAATGCCCAAAGACCAAATAATCGAGTCCTAAAATAGGCAGAAGACATGAACAGACAAATTTCCCAAAGGAAACTTACAAATCACTAACAGACACATGAAAATATGTTCAACACCACTCAGCATCAGGGAAATACAAAACAGAACTACAATGAGACATCACCTCACGCCTGTCAAAATGGCTAAAATTAACAATATAGGAAACAACAGGTGTTGGCGAGGATGTGGAGAAAGGGGAACCCTCTTGCGCTGTTGGTGGGAATGCAAGCTGGCGCAGCCGGCCTGGAAATCAGTATGGAGTTTCCTCAGAAAGTTACAATAGAACTAGCCTGCCATCTAGCAATTGCACTACTAGGCATTTACCCAAAGGATACAAAAATACTAATTCAAAGGGAATTAAGGAGGTATTGCGTATTGGTATTGGGTATTGGGTATTAAGGAGGGCACTTGTGATGAGCACTGAGTATTGTATGTAAGCCATCTAAATTCTACATCTTAAACTAATAGTACACTGTATGTTAACTAATTGTAATTTAAATAAAAACTTGAAACTACCAAAAAAAATTTTTTTAATTTAAAAAATGAAATAAATTAGAAAATATCTCTTCTTCCTAATGATAAAAGTAATTCATATTTAGTTTTTTAAAAAAAATTCAGACAAAAGATGAAACTCTTAAAAGCATGAGAAATTAAGACACACACAAATACCACCATCTAGAGACATCAGTGAATGATATATATGATTCTACATATTTTTTTACGACTTTGTATACATATGAACTAATACGACTTTAAGGGAGTTGAAAAATGGTTAAAATACATAGAAATATTTTCACACATACTCCCACTTATTGGGAAATATTTTCAAATTTATATATCTATATACTCCCATTCTATTTGTGATTATAGGAATAATATATGAACTGATATATGAGATTGCTTTTGATGGAACTTTGAATCTTACAAAGAAAGGCCTGCCCCCAGGAGCAGAGGAGGATTCACATGTGAAAGCAAGACTGGCTAATGATCTTATCATTGCTACCACTTAGAAGAAACATACAAAATTCAGTTGTATATACCCATGTTCACTGTACTCAAGTAAATTAATAGGAGAGCCTTTATACATAGCCCCCGGTAGTGGGGACTTTTACCAGCCTCAGTGATGAGACAGAGAGGCATGAAGAAAGAGACAGAGACACAGAAAGACCAAGAGAGAAAATAAGTGAAAGCTTTATAAGATGAACCAAATATAGCACTGAGCTGACATCTAACAATTTTAAGAAATAAATGCCCTTAGGCTACTGTATAATATTATGACCCTATCCAGACCACATGAAAACACAAAAATCAACTTTAGCTACATTAAAAAAAAATGACTGGAAAGAAATGTATCAAAATGTAATAATTGTGTTATCTCAAAGAAATAGGACTTTTTTTTTTTTCCTTCCTTTTGGCTTTCTGTGTTTTTCAAATTTCTACAAAGAACACATATTACTTTTGCAATCTGAGGAATTCATACTAGATTTTAAGGAAATAAGAAATGTTTAGGTTTCTGTAGTGCATTGTGTTCTCTCAAATACTTCAGGCAATGCAGGCAAAACCCTTTGAAAGGACTAGTGTGACCTCCTGGCCTGGTGAGACGTGTGTGAGAAGCTTACCTGGGCTGGCCAGATGACAGAGGACTGGTCTGTGATAAGTAACTGGTAATTGGGCACCGAGATTTGGTTCGAGGTTGCGTTCACTTTCTTTAGTTTATACCGAACTGGCAAAAAGAGGTGCAAAGATTAAAAACCAGACACACCAATGAGTGGTGGAGGCAGCTCGCCAGAGACCTCCTTCCTTTCTGAGGAACACCCAAGTGAGCCATCTCGAAGCCCAACGAGCAAGCTGTAAGGACATGGGAATCCAGAGCTGAGGGCTGGTTGCCTTTGGAGGCCAAGTCACAATTTAAGACTCACCTACTACCATTTAGGTTGTGCCTTGCTGTCCACAAATGCATATTCTAGATCCATTTCTTACCATCAAATCCGGCAAGAGGCCTTTTACAGTGAGATCTATGTGACTTATACTTGTCTACCGAGGTGTCCCCGACCTAGTTTCCCTCCCTGCTCTAACTGGCTTGTTCCACACCTTACTGATACCCCTTTAGTTCTGTTAAGCCTGCAGGCCATCGAAGTGGGATCGGGATAAGAGGCCTCTCGTGCAGATCTCAGGACTGTGTGTGCACCAAGTAAAGAGGAAGGTAACCTTAACAACTTGCAGTGAGGAGAACTGAGCCACATGGAATTTATAAGAAAACTGGGCTAATCAGCAGCTCACTCCTCCCTGCCAGAGCCCCTTCCTGACTTACAGCTTAGAATGAACCTGAATGGTGAATATTCTTATTGCAAATGAGGGCCGTGCAGGATGACTAAGAAAAGAAATGGACAAAGAAAAAACTTGATGAATGTTAATTAAGGAATAAATTAGGTTAATAGGTCACTCAGAATCCGGTGTAATCGTGCCTTACCGTTAGCTATTACATTGTTGTCACTAAAGACTGGAAGTTTTGTCTGCTTTGTTCATGATTCTCCCCCACCCCAGTACCTACCACAGTACCTAACACAGGAAGCAGTCAGTTCACATCTATTGGATAACTATTGAATTTATCCCACAAAACAATCATTGGTTATCATTTCTTTTCTTCACACATTTCATGTTAGAGAATGGAAGGCTGCTTTTTTAGTAAGTTAGCAAAAATACTGTGTCCTCTGGAGATTGAAAACTGGCTCAATGATCATCTTGATATAGGAGCATTTGATATCCTATTCCTTCATTCTTCTTTAGTTTCTTGACTATACGTATGAGGTATTTTTTTATCCCTTCATTTTAATAAAACTATTTAAAATATCCCAACAATAAAATATTGGAAGAGACTGTTTTTTGTTATATTTATAACATGAAACAGTAGCTGACATTTTATACTTCTTATAGAGAAGTTGCAGAGGAAGACGTTTGATATTTCTTCCTAGAGTTAGTTAGCTAACTGCTTGCATCGGCTTTACCCCAAGAGACATATTGGTGGACTCAATATGTCTTAGTATGAATAATATCCTTTATTGTGACCCAGAAAATTCTAACAAAAATAAGTCACGATTTCCATAAATAAATATAAAGAGTAAAAACACAACTTCTATTTAAATATGTTACTGTATCCCTATTCCAAGAAAAGTTTCTGTTTTCCTTAATAAAAAACAAAGCATCAGCTACAATGACAATGAGGCTCAAACTGGATTTCCAAAATACTAACCTAGCTGTAGATATTAATATTCAGTTCTATTGAACCAGTAAGTTATTATTTGCTTAGGCTCAGAAAGACACTGGAATACAGTTTGAAATGGTCTCCTATTTTACAAACTAAAGGATATGGGTAAATTTTGTTACGTTTCCCAAGGGAATATTAAATAGACTGAGGACAGGGACAGTAAAACAGTTCGATGAGATTGCTGCCCAAACAAAGTAGTCTTTTTTTTTTCTTTTTTTTTTTTTTTGCATTCAAGGACACATCTTTCCTAATCATTTAAAATCAACTTCACTTTTCAGTTGGTCTTCAAGATTCCTTCTGAGCTAGGCCCGTAAGCCCGTAAGACTTATTGGATCTAGATCTACTGTTGGTTGTCTTCCTTTCTGTTGGAAATTTCATCTCTAAGAGCCAAACCTTGTTCATGGGTCAGTGCAGCTATCCCATAATTTTTCGTTGTGATTTTAGCATAAATTTCATAAAAATTTCTTCCAAATTAGAATGAGAAGTTGGGTACAGAGCATAAGATATGAAGTGCGCATGAAGTCTCAAGAGTAGGGTCAGGGCTCTGAGTTTCCAGGGGAAGAAGTACCAAAACAGAAGGGAAGGAGCACTGATTAAGGAAATAAGGAGGGCATGGGTTGCATGGAGCACCGGGTGTCATATGCAAACAATGAATTGTGGAACACTACATCAAAAATTAATGATGTGCTGTATGGTGACTAACATAACATGATAAAAAGATAAATAAGGAAACCAGAGAGAATGTGACAAATATAGCGCCATCTGTGTTTACAGGTTGCACTGGAGAACTTGCGAGCAATTTGAATAAGAAAGTAAGTATGACTCTTTGAAAGATGCTGGTGGAATTTTGACCAGGATGACACTGAAAGCATAGATTGTTCTAGGCAGTATAGACATTTTAACAATGTTTATTTTTCCGATCCATGAGCATGGAATGCTCTTCCATCTTTTTGCGTCTTCTTCAATTTCTTTCATGAATGTTCTGTAGTTCCTCAAGTATAGATCCTTTACTTCTTTGGTTAGGTTTATTCCTAGGTATCTTACGGTTCTTGGTGCTATAGTAAATGGAATTGATTCTCTAATTTCTCTTTCTAAATTTTCATTGTTAGTGTATAAGAAAGCAACTGATTTCTGTGCATTGATTTTGTATCCTGCCACATTACTGAATTGCTGTATGAGTTCTAGTAGTTTGCAGGTGGGGTCTTTTGGGTTTTCCATATAAAGTATCATGTCATCTGTAAAGAGAGAGAGTTTGATTTCTTCTTTGCCAATTTGAATACATTTTATTTCTTTTTGTTGTCTGATTACTGTTGCTAGGACTTCTAGTACTATGTTGAACAACAGTGGCGAGAGTGGACATCTTTGTCATGTTCCTGATCTCAAAGGAAAGGCTGCCAGCTTTTCCATTGAGGATGATATTCGCTGTGGGTTTTTCATAGATAGATTTTATGAAGTTGAGGAATGTTCCCTCTATCCCTATACTTTGAAGAGTTTTAATGAGGAAAGGATATTATATCTTGTCAAATGCTTTTTCTGAATCAATTGAGAGGACCATGTGGTTCTTCTCTCTTCTCTTATTGATTTGTTCTATCACGATTGATTTGCAAATGTTGCACCATTCTTGTATCCCATGGATAAATCCAATCTGGTCATGGCAGATAATCTCTTTAATGTACTGTTAGATCCCATTCTAAAGAACTGGACCAAACAATCCTAAAACTTGTTTGGAACCAGAAGAGACCCCGAATTGCTAAGGAAGTGATGAAAAAGAAAAACAAAACTGGGGGCACCATGTTGCCTGATGTCAAGCTCTACTACAAAGTTCTGATCACCAAGACAGCATGGTACTGGTATAAAAACAGACAAATAGACCAGTGGAACAGAGTAGAGAGTCCAAATATGGACCCTGACTCTATGGTCAAATAATCTTTGACAAAGCAGGAAAAAATATACAGTGGAAAAAAGACAGCCTCTTCAATAAATGGTACTGGGAAAATTGGGCAGCTATGTATAGAAGAATGAAATCTGACCATTCTCTTACACTGTACACAAAGATAAGCTTGAAATGGATAAAAGACCTCAACATGAGACAGGAATCTTTCAAAATCCTAGAGGAGGACTTAGGCAGTAACCTCTTCAACATTGGCCACAGCAACTTCTTTCAAGATATGTTTCCAAAGGCAAAGGAAACAAAAGTGAAAATGAACTTCTGGGACTTCATCAAGATCAAAATCTTCTGCACAGCAAAGGAAACAGCCAACAAAACAAAGAGGCAGCCCATAGAATGGGAGAAGATATTCACAAATGACACTACAGACAAAAGGCTGATATCCAAGATCTATAAAGAACTCCTCAAACTCAACATTCATAAAACAGATAATCATGTCAAAAAATGGGCAGAATACATGAACAGATACTTCTCCAAAGAAGACATACAAATGACTAACAGACATATGAAAAAATGTTCATCATCATGGCCATCAGGGGGATTCAAATCAAAACCACATTAAGATACTACCTTACACCAGTCAGAATGGCCAAAATTAACAAGACAGTAAACAACAAGTATTAGAGAGGATGTGGAGAAAGGGGAACCCTCTTACACTGTTGGTGGGAATGCAAGTTGGTGTAGCCACCTTGGAAAACAGTGCGGAGATTCCTTAAGAAATTAAAAATAATGCTACCCTATGACTCTGCAATTGCACTACTGGGTATTTACCCCAAAGATACTGATGTAGTGAAAAGAAGGGCCATCTGTACCCCAGTGTTCATAGCAGCAATGGCCATAGTCACCAAATTGTGGAAAGAACCAAGATGCCCTTCAACAGATGAATGGATAAAGAAGATATGGTCCATATACACAATGGATAGACTCCATCAGGAAGCATGAATACCACTTTTGTATCAACATGGATGAGACTGGAGGAGATTATGCTGAGTAAAGTAAGTCAAGCAGAGAGAATCAATTATCATATGATTTCACTTACTTGTGGAGCATAAGAAATAACATGGAAGACATTGGGAGACAGAGAGGAGAAGTAAATTGGGGGAAATCAGAGGGGGAAAAAAAATCCACGAGAGACTGTGGACTCTGAGAAACAGTTTTGGGGGGAGGGTGGGTAGGGGGTCAGGTGAACCTGGTTGTGGGTATTAAGGAGGGCACATACTGCATGGAGCACTGGGTGTGGTGCATAAACAATGAATTTTGGAACACTGAAAAAAAATAAAATAAAGTGAAAAAAATAATAACTGGATAAATAAATTAGTAAGTTTAAAAAGTAAAAAAAAAAAAAAAAGTAAGTACAATTCACAAGGAAGAAATTCATGAAGTTTAAAAAACCTTTTTGAATAAAAAGCCATCTCATTTTTTCCTGACTCATACCTAAACTAGTTTAACTATTTAAACTAAAAATAGTTGAACTATTTAACTACTTAACTGTAACTAACTAGTATAACCAGAGACTGAAACCTAACTACATTTTGGAGTCTGGAAACTTTTTATTTCATTGACCAGAAGATGGAGCCATTATATAAAGAATTTTAAAACTTGCAGCCTAAAATGGAACCACAATTTTGCTCTCTTACTGTATTATTTTAAACATTTATAGAATCTGAGTAGTCTCGGTGTCATTTTAACAACGGAAAGGAGATAACATGTCTTAATCTCACATATGCAGAGAAATAAAGTATTATTAGGTGATTTGCACGAGTTAAAGAAGTACATACATGGAAGTACATACATGGATACATACATACATACATACATGGATTCATAGCTTCTATCCTCAATAGTTATAAAAATATATGCTACAGAATTATAAGCACATTGGTTACCTTAGATCAAGACATTTCAACAAGCAGGTAGCATCTGAGCCGCTATTCTAACATTCTCATTTGGGATTCTCATACAGCAGATAATCTGGGAAAATGCATTTAAACTAGGAGCTGCACTGACTTTTTTTAAATCCATAAACCATCTATAAGCAGCACTGTCCTTATACCCATGCATAATAATTCTTCTTTATAACATTTTAAACTTTTCTAAGAATTTTCCAAAAAATTTTAGAAGATTTTATTTATTTGAGAGAGTGTGGGAGGGGCAGAGGGAGAAGGAGAAGCAGGCTCCTCGCTGAGCAGGGAGCCTGTGACTAAGCAAGGCTGGACCCCAGAACTTCAGGATCCTGATCTGAGCCAAAGACAGAGGCTTAATCAACTGAGCCACCCAGGCGCCCCTCTAAATTTTTAATCTACTGCTCATTCTTAACCAGAAGACAAAACCAAGAAGTTAAATGTCATCATAGTCAACTAAGAAAGTCACCCAGCAAATAGCAGAGACTGAGACCCAAAGGTGAGCTTTCCAACTCACAGCTTCTGCCCAGTCTACTTCTGTGTCTTTCAACTGGCATTCAAACTTCTACCATTCAACACACACTTAAAACTAGGAAATTGAGGGTCAGTTTTAGGAGAGACACTGAGAGCTGTGTGTAAAAGGTATAGTGAGGGAGGCAAACCATAAGAGACTCTTAATCACAGGAAATAAACTGAGGGTTGCTGGAAGGAAGGGGTGTAGCGGATGGGGTAACTGGGTGATAGACATTAAGGAGGGCACGTGATGTAATGAGCACTGGGTGTTATAGAAGACTGATGAACCACTGAACTCTACCTCTGAAATTAGTAATACATTACATGTTAATGAATTGAATTGAAATAAAAAATGGTAAAAAAAAAATGTAAAAATATAGCACCTATATATTAAAATCCAGGGCAACTTCTACTGGGTTTTGAAGCTTAGCTGCACATTGGAATCACCTGGGGACTTTCTGAAATCTCAATACCCAGGCTGAACACAGGTCAGTTAAAGCAGAATCTTAAGGTGGTATCCAGGCATTGGTTTTCAAGTCCACGGGTGATTCTAACATGCAGTAAAGTTTGAAACCAGTGATCTTGAGCACTGGTTTTCCAGCTGTAATGTATATACAAATTATTTGGCATCTAGAGCATCCCTACCTCAAGTGTGGTCACTGGACCAAAAGCCTAGGGATCATCTGGGAAGTTGTTAGAAATGTAGATTTGGAACCCGACCCTGGTCTGCTGGATCGGAAACAGGCAGGGCAGCCCAGCCTCTGCAGTGACTCTGAGAACCACCGGTCTATTTGGGGACCAATCTCCTCTTTATCCTTGGCAGGTGGTGATTCCATCTTCTGAAAGGATGAAGCCTACTCACTGCTTCACTGACAGTTTTGTCCTGGAAACTGACCCATATTTTGTTTTTTCCACCAGATTTGCTAAACAAGTAGACACACTCTGTTTGATACTGACTCACTTTTTCTTTCAATGCCTGCTCCTTTTGACATCTAGACTGTTGATGTTTAGAGGGACTGGGTCAAAAATGAAAAAGCTAGTAAAGAACATAAGAGAAGAGAGAGGGTTCCAAGATTTTGGTGGTGCACTGGACTCAGATTAACCTATTTCAGGATTCTCAATCCATCTGATTTAATCTCTACATATAACATCAAACAATAAAATTGGTATCATCTGCAAGACGTCCAGGATGTTCAGAAAATAGCCATGATTTTAAGAAGCAGCTGGATGTTAAAGCCAAGTCTATGGTTTGGTGCTAGGTTTTGTTTGTTTTTGTGTGTGTGGTTTTTTTGGCTACCAGTCCCTGAAACAAATGAAAGATGTGGTCCTTGGAGTCAGCCAGATCTGGATTTGAACTCTGGTTTCAGCCCATTGATGATAGGCCTCCATGGGCAAGTTATCTAAGCTTATTTCCTCATCTTTGATATAAGACTAACAAATCATAAGTTTTACGGGTGGCTCTAAGATAGAAGAGACAGAATAGAAAATGTTCCATGCTCTTCTTGGCATGTGGACAACATAAACAGTGTACTGGAGTGAACTTGGAACAGCTGGAGAGGGCCAGGGGTGCCCATCTCCTCCCAAGTCTGGTATCAGTGACTTCAGTTTGTTTGCTTGAAATTGGCTGTGGTGGGAGTCTTTACACCACAGGAATCAGCAAAAGGTACATAGAAGGAAGAGCTTTTTTCTCCAGGAGAGCAAGTTAGCTATTAAACATTTACCAGTACACCACAGATAGGTCTTCCTTTTGTGTTTATTTCCTAATGGGCTGATTTTGGAGGTAATTTGCTTTTCTCTTATGAAACAAACAAAAAGAGCTAAACATAGCCCAAACAGGTGAGATGAATGGAAAGATTCCAGAAAACCTTTCCCTGCCATCCCTCTCCCAACATAGAGAGATCCAAGATTTCCCTGTTAAATTCACATACCGTGGAAAAGGTAACACAAAACTATAGGCGGACACTGACCTTTCTATGATATTGGTCCATCAGAGCTTTTCCTCTTCAAGCCGAACTGACAAGAGTTCCGGACTCTGAAATAATCTATTTAACTAATACTGAGCATCTGTTGGATGTCAGGCCTTCTAGGGATGGAGATAGCTGAAATGAATAAGGTCTCTACCTCCTGAACTTCTATTTATCAGTCGAGAGGAGACGAGTAAACAAATAGATAAAATCATAATTAGATAATAGTAAATAATGAGATTAAAATAAAACAGTTCAGCGTGATAGAGAATGACTCAGGCAGTGGGGTTGCTCTGAGTGGACTGATGAGTGAACGCCTGTGCCAGGAGGAGACATTAGAGCTGAGATTGGAGGAGACACAGCTGTGTTCTGAACCAGAGGAGCATTCCAGGTGCAGGAGGGCAAGAGGGAAGGCCCTAGGGTGAGAGGAGACTTAGGGGACCAAAGAACAGAAAGAAAGGCAGTGGAACTACAGCTTGTGAGTTTTACAAAAGGGTGTGTGATGTGGGGCAGTTAACAGGCCCGATTATTAAGGCCTCTTAGAGGGTGAAGAGGTCTGCCTCCCCGCTAAGGAATCACGAAAGAAATCCAGAAGCCAGAGAGAAGAGCTCGATGGAGATTCGAGTTTCAAAGGACCACTCTGCTCTGTGGAGAACAGACTGTAGGGAATCGGAGGTGCTAGTTCAGGAGCTATTGCAAAGGTGTAGACCAAAGACAATAGCGATTAGGGTCAGGCTGAAGACGGTGGAGAGGAAGAGACAAGGGCAGATGTGAGACACAGTGTACTGGTGAAGTCAAGAGTGCTTGCTGATGGATTGGACAACTTCTCGCCTGAGAACACTGTAAAGAGAAACGACTTGTCCAGGACATGCAAACGGAAGAAAAACCTCCCGACTTGTTGTGAGCGGGGTACCGTATTCCCGATTTCAAGCCATTCCTCCCAAGACAGATGATTCAGGCGGTCCCGTTACATCCAGGTACTCAGACAGCTTCGTGCCGTCCGCGACGTGCAGTTACAGGGTCGCAGGAAAGTGAGGCCGCAATTAGATCCCCAAGTAATTACCCTCATAAAAGAATTAAAACATTATCTACCTTTACAAACTTAAGGGGCGCCTGGGTGGAGCGGTGGGTGAAGCCTCAGCTCTCCCTTTCAGCTCAGGTCCTGAGCTGGAGCCCCCACCTGGGGTCCCTGCTCTGTGCCCCTGCACCTGCTCAGTAGGGAGGCGGCTTGAGATTCTCTCTGCCTCTCCTGCTGCTCCTGTGCTCTCTTTCTCTCAAATAAATAAATGAATTAAAATGTCACATTTCAAACTCAATTCTCAGTCTGAATGAGTTTCCTTGAATAAATTATTACTTTTAAAATTTCCTTACCCCTTCCCCCCTTTTACAGCTATTTTAAGGTTTGCTCTGGGAGGCTTCAAAAGTGTGTGTGTGGGGGGGAGTTATTTTGGAAACCCAAGTTTCCTTAGAATAACCTTAGGTTTTATACTTGTCAAAGTTCCAGGAGCTTCCTAGACCGGAAATCATTTTGCATCCATTTAGAGCTCAGCAATTAGATGATTACATATCCTGAAAGAAAATCCTGATATAAACTATCTGTTGGGTGGAAGTTCATAAATATCTTTTTGAATGCAAGGCAAAGCCTGCAAGAAATTAAAGGAAGCCCCCAAGGACCAAAAACAAAGAAACAGCAGGAAACAGAGCAGTAAGAATGCAACTGCATCCAAGCCACCTGGAGATAGTGGCCCATCTCAGTAAAGCTGTCTTGTTATTGCTTCTTAGGTTACTGAGGTATAATAAATATACATACAGTACAGTGAAAAAGTTATATGGATTGAATGTACATACTTGTCCTTCTATGTACACACCACCTAGGGCAAGACATGAAACATTGCTGGGACCCCAGAATTCTCCCTATGCCTCCCTCAGTCAATAATACCCCTGCCTCCCGCCACCGCTGAGTCTCTGCTCCTCAGACTTCTATTGTAGGAAATAGGATTTGCCTATGATTAAAATTCACAAATTAATTCATACAATATGTAATCTTCTTTAGTTGGTGAGATTTTCCATAACCTTGCATGCATCAGTAAGTCATCCTTTCTCTCTGTGCATAGCATTTTTATTGTATATCCACACCACAATATTTATCCTTTCTAATTTTGATGGATTTTTGCACTGCTTCCTGTTTGTTTCAGGCTATTATGAATATAGCCTCTCTGAACAATCATAAAAATGTCTTTGGGTGGTTATTAATGCTCATTTCTGTGTATATATATACCTAGTAAAAGATTTTTCATCATAGAATATGTTTAGCATTGATAGATACTGACAAGCATATTTTTAAAATAACTGTACGAATTTATGTTCTTGCTGGAAAGGTTTAAGAATTTCTTTTGCTCCATATATTTGACAATATCGCTATTGTCAGTCTTTTTAAAAATAGAGCCATTCTGTTGGTGGTTTAGTGATATTTCATTGCTGTTTTAATTTTGATGTCTCTAGTGAATAGCTTAAAAAAAGAATAAGGCTGGTATTCCAGCATATTGATCAGGTAACATTTCTGCTTGCCACTTTGTTATTACCTGTATGCCATCGCTTTTTCCCTCCCTCTCTCTCTCTCTCCCTTACTGTTTTCTTTTGTGTTAAATACATTTTTCTAGTGTTCTATTTTAATTCTCTTGTCATTTCTTCTTTTCTATTTTTTTGTGGTTGCCCTGATGATTACAATTACTATCTTAACCTATAACAATATAGCTTGCGTTAATACCAGTGTAATTTCAATAGGATACAAAATAAAATTTGCTCCTAAATATCTCCTTTCCTTCCCCATTCTTTGTGCTATTAAATTATACAAATCACATCCCGACAACTCCTAAGCCATCAACACAGACTTAAAATTATTGCTTTATGCAGTTATCATTTGCATCCTATAGGAGAAAAAGAGGGATTATAAGTAAAAAATACATTCATCCTGTCTTCTATACTTCATGACTTGGTGACAGTTCGTTGTGCTCTTTTTTCCAATAAATTTGAGTTACTGATCAGTGACTGTCATTTCAGCCTAAGCACTCACTCTCTTTAGTATTTCTTGACGTGCTCCCAACATATTCTTTCAGATTTTTTTCATCTGAGAATGTCTTAATCTCTCCACTTTTGAAGGTTAGTTTTTCCTGGTAGAGAATTCCTTGTTCAGTGTTTCTTTAAGAATCTTGAATATGTCATCTTCCTGCCTCTGCCCTCCATGGTTTCTAATGAGAGATCACCAGCTAATCTTAGGGTCAGATTCCCCTCTCCCCCTGAGTTTATCCTTGGTGGTGGCGGGCACTGCTGTTGCTTGTCTGGTGAGTGGCTGGACTGGGCTAAATCAGTAAAGTCTGTGCTCTTACATGTGGACCCTGAAGTCTCTCCTCAATTAACTTGGTGGTCAGCTAATGATTTCTTTAGATGCCTTATGACAGTACATCTCCCAGTCTTTGCCAAGGGCCTCAGTTTTCTTGTTGAGACATGCCTTTAAGACTCAAGCAGGCAGTTTACAACTCTACCTTAGCTGTCATTTCCTGCTTCTACAGAACATCAAGGTCGACCAGGGGTGAAAACTGGTCACAAGTGCTGGGCCCTGGCTTGTGCATGGCCCTCTGCAGCAGGGGGCTTTTATAATTCTACCAAAATCACTGTCCCCAACAATTGACATCTTTAGTGTTTAGTTATGTGACAACTCAGAAGAAGTTTGTAATGCTGATCACTTTCTCTTTTTTCATAGTCTGTCACTTTCCTTAAAACTCTGTTTCATGGGTGCCTGGGTGGCTCAGTCACTAAGCGTCTGCCTTCAGCTCAGGTCATGATCACAGGGTCCTGGGATCAAGCCCTGCCATGCACTCCCCGCTCAGCGGAAAGCCTGCTTCTCCCTCTCCCATCCCCCTGCTTGTGTTCCCTCTCTAGCTGTTTCCCTCTCCCTGTCAAATAAATACAATTTTAAAACAACAACAACAACAACAACTGTTTTGAGTTTCTACTTGTGTCTACTCTTCCTGGTTGGCTTGGCATGCCTTGGACTTGCCCACCCGTGGGAAGCAATGACTTCTGGATATGTGTCTCTCACCCTGGTTGACATTCATTTAACTTCATATTTTTATGTTCTTCATTATTCAGAGCTTGTATTCAGTTGCCTTCAGGACTCTTACTCTGATTCATCGTACCTCAAACTCCAACACATTCAAAACTGTTGTTCTGATTTTAATACTCAGCTCCAGGCTGCCCTGACAAGATGAGGCTCATCATTAACATGGACACATGCTGCCATATGGAAAAATAGTATAGTGCTATGATCAAGAATCATTTATTCTTTCGGGGCTCCTGGGTGGCTCAGTGGGTTAAAGCCTCTGCTTTCGGCTCAGGTCATGATCCCAGGGTCCTGGGATCGAGCCCCGCATCGGGCTCTCTGCTCGGTGGGGAGCCTGCTTCCTCCTCTCTCTCTGCCTGCCTCTCTGCCTACTTGTGATCTCTCTCTGTCGAATAAATAAAATCTTTAAAAAAAAAAAAAAGAATCATTGATTCTTCCATGACGCAGTAGATGCCCAATATCCAATATCATTTTATTGAATTTATGACTGAATCCTAGATGGAGAGGTATTTCAGAAAATGCATAATAAATTGCTGCCCTTTAAAGTTCCTACCACGTACTTATGTACTTTAGGATGACTGAGTGCCAGTCTCTTGTAGATGAACCTGAGGCTCAGAAAATACAGCACATTGTTCAAGTTCACAGCCCCACTGTTAGTAAGTGACAAATTTAAACTCATGATCTGACTGCCACTGTGTATATATTTGTATATTTGCTTTTTTTTTTTAAGATTTTATTTATTTGACAGACAGAGATCACAATTAGGCAGAGAGGCAGACAGAGAAAGAAGAGGAAGCAGGCTCCCCGCAGAGCAGAGAGCCCGATGTGGGGCTCGATCCCAGGACGCTGGGATCATGACCTGAGCCGAAGGCAGAGGCTTTAACCCACTGAGCCAACCAGGTGCCCCCAATATATTTGCTTTTTTTTTTTTTTTAAATAATTCTTAAAGGCATAAGATGGTATTACACTGGGAATAACAGAGGTTAGATATCTTTGAGTGATGTCAATGCCATGCCATGTCTTATTTGCTTTATTGATCTTTCAAAGAGGAAGAGATTAGTTTTGTTGATTTTAGCTCCCAAGCTGACAGAGGAAGGGGAGAAAACAAGAGTTCTCTTAATCTGGGAAGAAATAACTGGGCAGGAAGAAATGACAAGACGGAAAAAATGCCAAAGGCTGCCATTTTAAGTTGACAGAATGTCTCCTCAGCTTTGGGCCATTCCAAGGGCTTTGTTTTTTCTGTAACAGCACCAGCTTCTTGAGAGCAAGTTATCCATGCCCCTTCTAGCTCTAGGCGTAAGAGTTCAGTGTGACGTTTTAACTTCATTTCAAAGAAAAAATTTAAAATACACTTGTGTAAAGCCATTCACTTCTTGACTGCAGTCATTCTTCAGACTTCTGGTCTAGGCTGTGGCCTGTGCCACAAAGCTGAAGGAGATTGCATCTCTTGTTCTCCCTGGCTCCCTCCTAGATCCCTTCCTGCCCATAACTTGGCCCTAAGTGGTATTCTGGCTGAGGTTCGTAGGAGGCAGATCCATTTGTCTCTAAAATAAATGGACAATATGTGACTCTTTAGAGATAAACATAACTTCTTTTAGTTGCAAGTGCCAGAGCCAAATTAGGTGACTAAACCAGTCATCAATCTTTGCTCTGAATTTAGGGTCTAAATGAGATGGTTAGGGTAAGATGGGTATATAAAAGGAGATAAATAAGGCAGGAAAATGAAGCATGAATGAGTGCTTTTCCCACTTCTATGTCTTCCTAATCTTTTCTTATTAGAGCTGATTCAATTGAGGGCATCGACTAAAACCAATATATCAAAATGCACTGAGTTTTTCAGGGAGATTACAACAGATTTCTGTCTTTACTATTTAAAGGGAGTTGAAATGAGAGTTTGATATTTAGAAGTTTGGTAATTGTGAACTTTGCTGATTTTTTTTTTTTTTAAGATTTTATTTACTTATTTGACACAGAGAGAGAGCTAACACAAGCAGGGGGAGGGGCAGGCAGAGGGAGAAGCAGGCTCCACTCTGAGCAAGGATCTCATCAAGATGTGGTTCTTGATCTCAGGACCCTGGGATTCTGAGCTGAGCCAAAGGCAGACGTTAACTGACTGAGCCACCCAGGTGCCCCTTCACTGATTTTTTTTTTTTTTAAAGAAAAAATATTTTCATGTCTATATATTCTCTGTTACTCTTCCCTTTGAGAAGTGGTTTCATGCCCTTTCTTTGAGCATGTGCTTGACTTTTATCTCATGAATAGAATGTGGTGAAAATGATGGATTCTGACTTCTGAGGGTAGGTCATGAAAAGCAGTGAAGTTTCTTCCTCGCTCTCTGGGGGAAGCCAGACACTCAAGCAACCCTATGGAAAGATCCAGGTGGAGGATCTTAAACAGCTAGTGAGGATGTGAAGCCTGCGAATGGCCAAGTGAGTGAGACATCTTGGAAACAGATCTTTCAGCTTTCCCCAAGCCTCGAGATGAGTGTGAGCCCAGGTGACAACCTCACTCTCTAGCCAAACTACTCCCAAAGTCCTGGACCACAGAAGCCATGCGATAATAGATACTTGTTGTTTTAAGTTGCTAAAAATATATATCTTTTTCCTATAGAGTTCTGATACCAATTTTTCATCTGTAACACTTTATTAAAAAATTAGTTCTTAATTTTCAATGTTTAGAAGAACACAAAGGACAATGATAATATCCTAGCTTCAAACAGAAGAGCACATTTTTACTTCAACTATAAATTGTAGTCTTTGTCCCATTAAATCTTTAGCATGAATGCCTAAGTAAAATGACTACCTTGAACATTTTAAAAATAATCACTCATTTTGGGGAGTGAGAAAGGAAATAGCTATTAGGAATCAAAAGCTAGCTCCTGAGTGATTTTCTCTGATAAAACAGCTTGTAAATCTTTGGAATGAATGACCAAATTTACAAAATTTTACAGTAAAAGAAAATACGTAACTTCAAGTCACTATTTTTAACTTTTGACCAAAAATTATAAAACTTTGAGAGTGAAGTATCCTGATATTAAGTATCATAAAATAAAATAGTATATAACATAGATTATAGAACATATAATAAACATAATCAAATACATGTAAAATTCATGATGAGTAATGCATGATAAAGTCAATCTAATATTACTTTCTGATATTTTTAGTCATGTAGGGCACATGATTTTTGTCTCCTCCCCAAATAAAAGCTTCATGAGGAAAGGGATTTGTCTGTCTGCAGATTGAAGGGGGGATAACAGATCAAGGGTGTTCAGTAAATATTAAATAATGAATAACATACTCCTATATGATGTTTCCTTCTCTTTGAACACTAAACTTTGCTATGTTTGACTTTATAGAGTTTAACCAAGAATCAGAAAAGTTTTGAATTCATGGTTTTATTGCCTTAGGCTGAGAAGGAAGTGAAGGGGTCACAGCTCTAAAACTCTGCAGAAAGACCCAAAGTAGATCTGTGAGACTTGTTGGGAAGGTTGGAAAACTCTGCTTACCCATACTCTCAATTTATCAGTGGTCTTTCTCAGACCTTGTCTTTGAACTGCTTATTTTCCCCACCTCAATACATTTAAAAAAAAAAAAATGTTTTCTTTGGTAGAGCTCATTTCAACTTTGCTAGGGGTCTAATGTCATTAAAATCAACTCTATTTAAAATTCCCAGTGATTATGAAATCTCAGTGTGTTCTGACTGCATTGAAATATTCCCACGGGAGCCACCTGCTTGTTCATATAGTACATAGCCTCTTCGGATTCACTTCTTTCACTCAGTAATATGACTGGTCTTTGCTTTCATTATTCTGACTAGCTCGTAAAGACATTCCAAGCTGTTGCTAGTAGAAGTTAACTAAATGGAGGATGTTTTGTCCTTTATGAAATAAGACCCAAAATAGAACATAACAGCAAATATCACATCTGGAATGAGAATAATTTTTGCTCAGTTCAGCTAGGTTTTAAAATTGTTCCCAAAACCTAAATCTTTCCTATATCCCTCTCTCCATTGTTTTATCTACTCCTTTGTTGCATTTCAGTTGTTTTTGAAAAATATTTTAAGTGAGATTCAAGCTAAAAACACATGATTAAACATTAAACATCCCTTCCTGAATCTCTTAAAATTGGCTTTTTTCTTAGATCAATCGTTAATGTACCTATCTAATTACACTACTCGGAATAATAGGGAGTAGAGAGTAGCATGTGTGCTCTACTGCTTGTTTAGAGTTATCAATTATTCATGTTTCTCTTCCTGTGTCCATCAGATACTGTTGCAGCAAAGGTCTGGCCACTATGCAATCCTCCCCTCCCTGGAGAGTGATTACCATGTACCCTGCAGCCCATTTTGCTTGGGTTATGGCATAGTGTTATCTACGACAAGGAAGAAGTTCATTCTTTTGTTGTAGGGACTTCATGTGATTGCCAATCAGTTATGTTAAGATGAACGATGGTGTCGTGCAGGGACAATAATTTTATTTTGCAGTGATTATCACAACTGCAGGTACAGAGGTCCCTAGGAAGATTTTATATCTTTTTACATGCCATTATAATAGCACACAAGGTTGGAATAATGGCTGAGCACAGAAGCAATTATTCTTGGCATATCTTATTTAAAAATCAAAAGCAGGACTGGATGCTTACAGCTATGACAAAATAGAGGCTTAGATTTTTTTTTTCTTGCAATAAGCCAAACCTTTGCAAATATGTATGTTTCCTCATTTTAGCACATTGTTTGAATGCACAGATCTCAAAAATAGCTCAATTTTGAAATATTTTTGGGTATATGTCACATCACTAAATATTTTTTATGCACCAGTAAGATGTGTAAGACTCTTTCAGGTACCATATTTACACAAAGTCATGAAAAATAGAGGAAATATTGTCATCATTTAATGTTTATGAAGAATGCATTGTGCTCCTATGAGCATCGGTGCAGCCTGGCCTCTTACATGTTTAGTGACAAAATGGTTGCCACACTAACCACTATTACTAACGTAAACTATTAATTTTGTATTGGTCAGACATTGCTCTGATTGCGTCATGTGGATTTTCTCATTCTATTCTAGGACTATAAATAGTGAAGTAGTACAGTTACCCTCATTTTATAGATGCAAACGCTGAGTCACACATGGGTTAAATAATATATTCAGGAAACTCAGAGAGTCATAGCTTAACTGGGATCCAAACACAGTTCTGGGTCTGGAACCCAAACCCTTGGCCATGATGCGTGTTAAACCCTCTCTCAATGACACAATATGCTATTGTATGAAAAAGATACATACTGTCACTGTGTGGCTAAATGTTTTCCTATCTTCACTTCTTGTCTCAATTTTTGCCTTCTGCACAAACTCTGTTGTGGATGTCAGTGAATTGTATTAGAACTCCATAGTCTTTGTCCCCATATTTCTTATCCTGGAAGACTTCCTATGGAGGACATTGAAACTGTCTTTCCATTTAAAGGAAAAAAGCTACTAGTAGCTTCAACTTATTTAGGTCTGTACTGAACTTACTTCCTTAAAGGTTATTCACACAGAAACAAAATACATGCAAACATGACTTCATTTTGTTACTGATTTTTATTTTTACATTCTATTACAATGTGTACATCTCCAGTATAACTACAATATAATTTATGACAAATTCAAACATTCTGAGCATTCACAGATGTAAGAAAATTGTACAGAGCTCTATGTAAACAGCATTACTATATGCATGGCTATTCATTTATTTTTATAAAGCAGTTCTTGATTCTTTTCTTCAAGAATATTACATCATAACCTCAGATACATAAAAAAATGTGTAGTCTCTATACATAGGTCCTAAACCCAGGCCGATAACTTGGCCATTCTAATTTAGCTGGCCTTCCTTTCATTACTTCGGTAACATTTCTCCAAAATTGCTATTTAAAACTGCTTTATTTACATGTGCATTTTATCTTAAATCTTTTTAATAAAGCTATCAAAAATCTATAAAATCATGCTGAACATTTTGGGTTGAGGTTTTCAACAATCAGCATTTAGAAACAGCCCACAAGTCACTTAATGTCTTTTGCAAACTATGTAACAGTCAAAAAAGCAAAATGAGATTCTCCCACTTTTCTCCAAATTACATGTATGCATTTATGTGTGTCCAGATCTTTGCTTCCATTTGTGTTTGCTTCCATTTTATTCTAACTTAAAATTTACACTGTAACTGCCATTCTAGATCATTAGGTGAAATGAATCCAAGGATTATATAACTTAAATATTAGCATGACAGTGCCTTCTGGAGGCATCTCATTATCTGTACCAAACAGTGACCTACATGAAAAGCAAAGTCTAATTTTACTTCAAGCTTACACAGTACTAAATAAGCTCTCAATTCCATATATTGTTTTTAATTGATAAAAAGTCACAACTAGACCTTCCTGGGAAAACATATATATACAAAACCTAACTATGTTATATTAAAAAAAAGTATTGTTCAGCATGAAACTGGTTCGGCATGAAATAGGAGAAGAGAGCAAATTTGTAAAATTTTTTTTTTTGAAATGGTAAGAAGAAACTGTTGAGGAACCAGTTGCCAGTATTTTTTATTTTACATAAAAAGGAGGTAATGTAAAAATGTTACTAGTAAATCACACATAAACCTGTCCATCATACATCTTTTCATAATATATAAATATGCAAAATGCAGTTATATTTATATGGGTTTAAAATAATGAGGATAGACTGAATTTAAATCTAAGGTGATATTAATTTCTTAATTTAATGTATTAAAAATATTACAAAAGTAATATATTTTGAATGGTTCCCTAATTGTCAAAACCTATTTTCAACAGGCTTAGCAGGTATGCAATGCAATGCTCTACATAGCCTAGGAAAACACTGCATGGTATCTTTTTTATTAAATAAAAAAAGAGGCTCAAATAACCTAAGGTGAATAATTGAGTGTAGGTGCAAAGAATCTTTGGCCCTAGATTTAATTTCATATGTATCTTAAGACAAATGTCTAGAAGTGACCATCTCCCTCACAGATGTTGTAAAATATGTCACAATTAAAAAACTTTGCAGATACAAAGTTCCGTGGATATGTCTCTGTTTTTGTCTGTTTATCTCATATCTGTGTTTATTAGTCCATCCCTCTTTCTGCCTGTCATTCTCTACCCATACTCTTCATTTCTGTAGGTATTTTTAAATCTCCTTTATTTTTAACTGGCCAGAGTAACAAAAACTATGTATTTATTATAGAAATATAATTTATGTTCTTTTTTAATTTAGAAAAGCAAATGAATAATATATATACTTTCCTTGAAAACTCCTACAAAATCTTCTAAATAAAATTACTCTCTACTTATGTAACTCAATTTTTGCCTATGCATAAGTAACTTGATAGAAGAAAGAGCTCATATTCCTGAAATAAACTCATGAAAAAATGCGTCATGGCCATTTCTTTTCAAGCCATCATCAACGAGGACTTTTTAAAACTAGATTTATAATCCTTGGTAGGTGGACAGCCCCTAAAAGAAAATGAGTGTGTTCTTGGTAAACTATCAGCTCAGGGTACCTTATTGATTGATATCAACTATGCCTCAGAGTTTTAGAAATTTAAGAAGAAAGTGACATTGTCTTTATTTTTATAGACGAAAGAGAAAGGTCCAAAAGGACTAATAGCACAATTAGGATAGTACATTAGAGGCAAGAAAGCAGGGTGGCAAGAATCCCGGTTGGATGACCTTTCACTCATACTAAACATGGGTCTCTGCTGAAAGGCTGACATGTATCGCAACTTGAGAGTTTACCGTACACATCAAGGGTGGCAAGCAGGCGAGGCAGTCCAGGCTTTGCTTAAGCCATTAGCTGCTCAAACATGAACCACAGTATCAAATAGATAGCTGCACGTCAGGAAGCACTTCACTGAAGGAAAATATTAACTTCGCTTTGTGCTAAAGAATGAATGATTAGACAATACTGCCCGAGAAAGCAGAAATTTGTGACCAAACAGATGAAGAGTTGGGTCATTACTGGTGTTTAAGGTGCAGCAGTGTAACGTGTTAGACTGTATAAATAAAAGTGAATAAAGCTTTCTTCCATTCCTTCTTTTCTTAAGCAACTTCAGTTTTTTTTCTTCTTTTGAGGAATGTGATATGTACTTAAAATAATTTTTCACGTTGTATGGTTATCGTATGAACTAAGAAATATATTTTAAAAGGCAGGCTATGAAGCACAATACTCTAAAAGGTAAGCTTATCCTGGCTGGTCTATGAGTCAAGATGAATGAAAAATAATTTGTCGAAATGAAGAGCCTACATGTTTTTAATCCCATGGCATTGTACAGGCACATAAAAATTGGTTCTGATGCAGTACGGAATAAATGTAAGCACCTCAAAAACAGACAATGACCTCTGTACAAGGAAAAGAGTCTTGCTCCCTAATAACAGATGTGTTACTTGTTACTAATGGCCATTCCTTCTATCAGGACATTTGATTTGCAAAGCCAAGGTAAAACACTTTTACAGATATCCAAATGATAGATGCGTGTATGTTTGCATTTGCATGGGAAACAGGAGGGTTTACAATCCTGTGAAGAGATGACAAGGCAGAGGTGAACATTTTCCACATGGTCTTCTGATTTATTAAAAGCAAATAAAATTAAACCAGCTTTGTTTGCTGTAATCGAGAATCCCCGCAGAGGACTCTCACAATTCTTACATAATCATTTACCAGTGCAAATGCAGCCATCTGCTAATCCTGTTCACCTATTTTAGGGAATCAGAGCTAGTCAACCGCACTGACTCTCAGAATATTTCAATAAAAAGTTTTGGCATAGACTTCCTTAAAAGAGTCTTATTAACACAAATATATCACCTTCAGAGGCTGTAAACAATATATCAAAAACAAAGCTTTACTTTTTGCTTTCCTTGCCATCTTTCCCTTTGTCTTCCTTTTCTGCTTTGTCCGTTTCATATTTCTCTTTTTCTGGCTTTGTTACACTGTCATATGAAGGTGGAGAGACAGTGGATGGGGTTGCATCTGTCTTTTCTGGACTTGAGTTCTCATTAGTGTTGTCAAACACCATATCTTCTTTACTGGGCAAACCATCATCTCGGTCTCCATCTTTTATGTATATACTTGATATATTTTTGACATTTTGCCGTAAGCGGTAACGTCTGTAAGCACGCTGAATGACAGTAGCAGACACATCCTCTTGTTTTCGTTTTAGTGTAGTTGTTATGGGTTCGTAGGACACTTTAGAAGGATTTGCTGACATGAATCTTTCCTCCATCTGTGAACGTAGAGAGTCCATCTCTCCGCTTTCACCCAAAACACGCTTTGTAAAGGCAAATAAAATGTCGAGGCAATGGATCCGGTCCCCACTGACCATGGGCAGGTCCATGGCGATGAGCTGGACTTTGTTTGGTTTGG
The DNA here is from genome assembly GCF_030435805.1 of Mustela lutreola. Taxonomy (NCBI): domain Eukaryota; kingdom Metazoa; phylum Chordata; class Mammalia; order Carnivora; family Mustelidae; genus Mustela; species Mustela lutreola. The sequence goes on along the minus strand of NC_081292.1, from coordinate 148,635,092 downwards.
CTATGAGAAGAGGAGGATCCAGGGCAGCTGCAAAATCAGAGAGCTTGCTATACTCTATAAACTGGGTGGCATCGGGATCAAACTTCTCCCAAACCTCATAGAACATCTCGAAGTCATCCTCACTCAGGGGTTCAGTACTTTCCTCAGTAGCAACACTGAAGTTCTCCAGGATGACCGCGATGTACATGTTCACCACAACCAGAAATGATATGATGATGTAACTCACAAAATAAAATATCCCAACAGATGGGTTCCCACAGTCTCCTTCAACTGAACTTCCGGGATGAACTTTCTTTGGATCACAGTCAGGGGGTGCACTGTTGAGAATAGGTGCCAGCAATCCATCCCAGCCAGCAGAGGTGGTAATTTGGAACAGGCAGATCATGCTGTTGCCAAAGGTCTCAAAGTTGAACATGTCATTGATTCCAGCTTCCTTTTTAACATAGGCAAAGTTGGACATTCCAAAGATGGCGTAGATGAACATGACCAGGAAGAGCAGGAGGCCGATGTTAAACAAGGCAGGAAGGGACATCATCAGAGCAAAGAGCAGCGTGCGGATCCCCTTGGCCCCTTTGATCAGACGCAAGATTCGTCCAATCCTGGCGAGCCGGATCACTCGGAACAGGGTAGGGGACACAAAGTATTTTTCTATGAGCTCAGCCAGAAACATACCTGGTGAGGAGGGAGGGGATGGTACAGAAAAATCATGACTTTTAAGTAATGTTATCTGCCATCTTCTCTCTCACAGTTTCAGGGCTATCATTTTATATTGAAAGCAGTTTCATAACAATCAACAGACTGAGCGATCCCAAAGGAAAATGATTGATATTATCACTGTGACATCTTCTCTCCCTTTACTAAGTTTGTGGACATTGTTTCCCCCCCCTCCATAATAATTTTTGATTATATGGGTGATACCTACTCATGCAGAAAATTCAAGCAATACAGTAAAATGCTTAAAGGGAAATCTAAATCACCTGAAATACTATCAATTATAGTAACTACCTTTTTATAGTTACTACTTTGTTATCACTTTAGACACTTTTCTGTGCAAGCCCAGGCAAACATTGCCCCATGAATGTAATTATGTTACCTGGGCATTTTTTATGATCTATTTGAGTCACTTCATCATGTCATGGAAACATTTCCAGTCAAATGGTAACAAAGTAATTATAGTTTCATAATGTTCTGTCCAAATAACTGCATACTGAAGATTTTATGTTGTTTTCAATTTTTTTTTGGCTGAGAAAAGTATTCAGGTAGGTATATTTTTTTCTAGTTACCTAAGCATCATTTGATAATATATTAATAAAAGATAAGTGTATTCAAAGTTTTCTTATATTTCACCAAACCTGTCTCGAGAAAGTCTGTGCAGTTCTTCATAGAGACGTATGAAAATGCTCACATGGTTCCACATACTCATCCAGTATTGTGGTTCTTTATAATTTTTACCAGAAAATGTTTATGATGTTTCAAAACATCTCTTTATAAATTTTTTTGTTGGAAAAAAATCCACAATTTTTCTTGCTAGTTGGACACTTTGTGTGTTTGTTAGCTATTTTCAACTTTCTCTTTTCGGCCATGTCAAGTCCTTTGCCCATTTTTCTATTGAGAGATTTACTGTTTTCTTACTGATTTCGGAGGACTATTTCTCCACTGAAAGTGCTTATCCTTTGCTGGTCTTACATGTTACATACAACTTTTCCCTTTGTTTTGTCTTTCTATCTTTTTGCTTGGGGAGAGGTTGTAGTGAGATTTTCCCATAGAATATTTGGATTTTTATATAATCTTGTTATTTCTTTTTTCATAGACTCAAATTTGTGTCATAAATAGGAAAGACTGTCCAGGTCCATTGTCCTAAATCTATTTCTTCTTGAATCCTTTTTTTTTACACTTTAATTTTTGATTCATGTGATCTTCCTACTGAGTAAATTAGTAATACCTATATAGTGAAGTTAAATTTTGAATTATCTATGTGAATCTACTGAGCTTTTTAAAACACTGTTTTACTTCATCAATGTTATAGTGGTCTAAGTATCTAGCAATATAAGTAACCTCTTATTACTTTTTCTTCCAGATACATTTTAGAATCATTCAGACTTACATTGCCAATATATTATTTCCACCAGTCAAAAAGACTTACTGATATTCTCACTGAGATAACACTGCATCTACAAATTAATTTATTTCAAAAAGGGTCATGATTATCATGATAGCCTTCTTAACCAAGTATAATAAAAACCTTTCAATTATTTAAGGCTTATTTTATGCCTGTTAGCTTTCCTCAAAGAAGTCTTACGCATTTATTAAAGTTGTTGCTGGATATTTTACTTTATTTTTATTGTAAATGCAAGTGAAATTTTTCTTTAGGTATACTTTCTAAATTTTTTGTGCACATATAAACATTTATGAATATCAATACATGTGGTTAAAGTTTGTACTTTCTGAATTCTAATTGAATCCATTTTTTTTTTGGTTGATTCTCTTTCATTTTTAAAGAATGCCATAATATGATCTGAAGATGAAGATCATTTGCTCCATGTACCCCTCTGTTTTCATATCTAATTGCATCAGCCAACACTATTAAAAATAGAGGTCATAGAGGAACACTCTTTTTTTCTTCCCAACTTGATGATTTCCAAATAGTTTCCACTATTTTGCTTATTACTCTGAGATTCCTACCTAAATTTTATTTATTTTTTAAAGATTTTATTTATTTATTTGACAGAGAGGCGGCAGTGAGAATAGGAACACAAGCAGGGGGACTGGGAGAGAGAGAAGCAGGCTTCCTGCCAAGCAGGGAGCCCAATGTGGGGTTCAGTCCTAGAACCCTGGGGTTGTGACCCGAGACAAAGGCAGACGCTTAATGACTGAGTCACCCAGGTACCCTCCTACTTAAATTTTAATTTGTTTTCTGATATCTTAATATTTTATTAATACTCTTTTTTCAAAAATTGATTTTGAATGTGTCTTTTAAGTGACATGGTACTCAATATTGAGATATTAGGTTATGTGACCTTTAACCTTTCTGGGTCTGCCTGTTCCATCATCTGTAAGCTGAATGTGTTAAACACTCTCCACAATCTCTTTCTGTCTAAAATTTGCAACTCTAAAAATAAATGCAACCCTAAAATATTGGGCAAAGCATGTGCAGATATTGAGAAAACAAGAGGACAGAAAAACAGCTATGGTAATGAAAGGTGAAGAATTATAAGATCATGTACTGTGTTTCATGGCCATGACTGGGGTTGGTTGAGAAATTATTCTATTTTATAGACTTTTCAAGTAATGAGGCCATAAGAAATGAAAATGCCATTTCTTGAGATCTTACCTTCATTTTGAATTCAGAAAGAGTTTTCACAAAGAGAGATATTCTGGTTATTAGTGATCATTAATCAAGGGACAGTTCTCATGATGTGCTAAAACTTGAGGTGATTTCAGATTCTCCATTGGTCTTCCTACATACATATAGGTATTTCTACTACTTACCTATATAGACACAATTTGCTGTTTCTGTGAGGATAATCTTGGAAATCAACTATCAAGGAATATTACATGCTTCTAACAAACAGAAGAGTTTTGGCCTTGAGACCTGGAGTATGAACCCAGTAATCCTGACACAGAGGTCTTTGTTTTATTTAGTTTTGTCTTTTAAGGCTCCTTCATTCTTTCATTTTACGTATGTACTCAAAAGTAAATTTATATTCAAGAATTCAGAAGCTTCTCTGAGAAATGTGAAGTTTAGTTTAATTCAAAATCCTCTTACCTACAATGGAGAGAATCACAACCACAAAGTCAAAAATGTTCCATCCTATAGTGAAGTAGTAGTGTCTGAGGGAGATCAGTTTCAGCACACATTCTCCAGTGAAAAGGATAATAAAAACCACATTTATCCAATATAAAACATCAGTCATGTATTTACTTTGTCCCTCTTTTTCTACCATCATGGTCACCATGTTGAGGCAGATAAGAACCATGATGGTGATATCAAAAGCTTGGTTTGTTACTAGATCAAATATACATCCTTGGAATTTGTTCTGTAAAGAAACAAGAATAATATGTAATGTAGAGTAGGTCTTGCAATGATTATACATTAATCATTACATTAGTAAAAAGTATTTTAGAAAGGTATATCTTTAAAAGTTGCATAAATTATACTTGGTTATAGATTCTTGATTTTTAGAAGAAACATTATTAGTGAGTTAAATCTAACTCAAAGCACATGAAAACTTTTTGTTGTTGTTGTTGAATTCTGGTACATATCAGACCCACCAGATTTCAGTTGGTCGTGTATGCTAGCATTTGCTTTTATTTTTATTTTATTATTTTTTTAAATATTTTATTTATTTATCTGACAGACAGAGATCACAAGTAGGTAGAAAGGCAGGCAGAGAGAGAGAGGAGGAAGCAGGCTCCCTGCTGAGCAGAGAGCCCGATGCGGGGCTCTATCCCAGGACCCTGAGATCATGACCTGAGCCGAAGGCAGCAGCTTAACCCACTGAGCCACCCAGGCACCCCTAGCATTTGCTTTTAAATGCACCCACCCTAGTATATTATACATGAGTTGCCACAGTCACAGGTATTTTTTACTAAGAAAACCTCAACTCCTCCACCTGGAATTTTCAATAAAATAACAGGTTTCTAAATTTCTACTTTGTCATATTATTTTAGCTAATGTGTTATATGATCTTGCACTATTATGACTGTCATGGTATGAGACTTATAATTTCCTATCTCTTTCATGTACAGAATGCATATTTCCACACATATCCATACTTATATAGATCACTCTTCCATTTAATCTCATTGCTAGTATTATGCTTTCCAGGAAACACAAGCTTTTTCAAAATCCTTTTAACAATTGCATAGGAAAGGTTTAAGATATTTTACCAAATTAAATACCAGGGCTTCAAATCCACAGATTATAATTCAGTAGATCTGGATGAGACCATTTAAAACATGCCAGGTGAGGGGTGCCTGGGTGGCTCAGTTGGTTCAGCAACTGCCTTCAGCTCGGGTCATGATCCTGGAGTCCCAGGATCAAGTCCTGCATCAGGCTTCCAGCTCTGTGGGGAGTCTGCTTCTCCCTCTGACCTTCTCACCTCTCATGCTCTCTCTCACTGTCTCTCTCTCAAATAAATGAATAAAATCTTAAAAAAAAAAAAAAAAAAAAGCCAGGTGATCCTCATGTAGCCAGCTGGGCATTAACTGGCTTAGTCTTCAGCCATGACTCTCTGGTAAGGTATGTCATGTTGAATATAAATTGAAATGCATATAATGTGTTTAAACATCCCCCTCGTGATGTTAGAGGAATACAAACTATCATTTTACTGCCAAGACTCAATATTTCCATCTGAGCCTGTTCTGGTCTTGAACCACACAGTAGGAAAAATGTTTAGTTTTATGATCAGTCCGACTGCTTCTCTTGCTGTTTGTCACAATAAAAAATCTGCACGTTAGTTTACCCTACTGCTAGGTAGCAATCATTACATCATAAAATCCTCAGTTTTTAAAAAAATTTTTTAAAAGATTTTATTTATTTATTTGACAGAGAGAGAGAGAGAGAGATCACAAGTAGGCATAGAGGCAGGCAGAGAGAGAGGGGAAGCAGGCTTCCCGCCAAGCAGAGAGCTCAATGCGGGGCTTGATCCCAGGACCTTGAGAACATGACCCAAGCTGAGGGCAGAGGCTTAACCCAGTGAGCTACCCAGGTGCTCCCAAATCATCATTTAGATAAATACATTTCAATCAAAAGTAAATTTTATTTGTATCTTCTACAGGCCATTGTACTCATAGTAAGCTGTGTAGCTAATAGAGAAGTAAAACCATATGTAATTACTTTTCATTTTCACAGAAAAATTAAAAATAAGAATAAGATCTATGGTAATGTTCAAGATACATATATTTAGTTTTATAAGGACTTTTGTTCAAATATTCACATTCATGTTTAAGAACAAATTATATATTAAAGATGAATTAAAATAATTTGAAAATTTATATGCCAAAGATATACATGTATACATATACAGTTGATCCTTGAACAACACAGGTTTGAACTGCATGGATCCACTAAAACATGAATTTTTTTTAGATAAATACAGCATAGTACTAGAAATCTATTTCCTCTTCTTTATGATTCTCTTAACATTTTCTTTTCTCTAGCTTACCTTATGTAAGAATGTATATATGTACATACATATGTATATAATATATAAACTATGTGTTCATCAACTGTTCAGTTTATCAGTAAGATTTCTGGTCAACAGTAGGCTATTTTTGGGGAAATCAAGAGTTAACACGCAGATTTTCAACTGAGTAGAGGGTTGCTGCCCCTACCCCCTGTGTTATTTAAGGACAACTCGTTTTGTTTTGTTTTGCTTACCCCTGGCCGAGGTATTGGCTTTTGTGGTTTCTTAGAGCCCAGCTTTTTCATTGCATTATAATATTTCTTCTGTTCTTCTGTCATAAAGATGTCTTGACCTCCAAGGTAAAGAAATAAAAAATAAACCTAGTTAAAACCATAATCATTATCTAGGTCCTTTCTCAGATCATTAAGATAGGTTAAAAATATGTAGATAGAGGGGCGCCTGGGTGGCTCAGTGGGTTAAAGCCTCTGCCTTTGGCTCAGGTCATGATCCCAGGGTCCTGGGATCGAGCCCCACATCGGGCTCTCTGCTCAGCAGGGAGCCTGCTTCCTCCACTCTCTCTCTGCCTGCCTCTCAGCCTACTTGTGATCTCTGTCTGCCAAATAAATAAACAAAATCTTAAAAAAAATGTGGATGCACATTAACAAATTATTTTTAAAAAATGTAGATAGAAATAAAATGCATTTTATTACATGCCACATAGCTATAAATATGTCTTAAATAATTATTTATATATAGGCCTGTGACTCTCCATAAATAATGTAATGTGCATATGTAAGATACATATATTGCCCTATAATAATTATTGCCTCAATTTTCTTTTGGTGAGGTAATCTGAATTATTTTAAACTATATGCTGATATTTCATTTTATCTGTTAATAGTCTCATCAGGCATTTTATTGCTAGATAACTGATATATTAGGAAGGGTTATATGAAATAAGAATACTGAATACCTTTTTGGATGATTTGGCTAACATTTGGGACTCTAATGAATAGTAGGGGCCAAAACAATAGCAAAAGTTGTTTTATATTTATTTGTATTCATTTACAAATGCCATATTCCTTTAGCACAGAAAAAAAAAAAAAATAAAGAGTAGTACCCTCTTATCCATGGTATCCCTTCCCATGGTTTCTGTTAGCCACAGTCAACTGTGGTCTGGAAGCAGGTGACCCTCCTTCCTGCATACCGTCAGAAGGTCAATAGTAGCCCAAGCTACATCACAAGGCTGATGTTATTCACCTCATGTCATCTCACCAGGTAGGCATTTTATCATCTCACATCATCACAGGAAGGGTAGGTACAGCACAATAAGATATTTTGAGGGAGGCCATATTCACATAACTTGTATTATAGTAAATGTACTATTTTTTTATTAGTTATTTTTGTTAATCTTTGTGCCTAATTTATTTATTTATTTTTAAAAAGATTTTATTTATTTATTTGACAGACAGAGATCTCAAATAGGCAGAGAGGCAGGTAGAGAGAGGGGGAAGCAGGCTCGCCCGCTGAGCAGAGAGCCCGATGCGGGGCTCGATCCGATCCCAGGACCCTGGGATCAAGACCCGAGCCGAAGGCAGAGGCTTTAACCCACTGATCCACCCAGGCTCCCCTGACTGTGCCTAATTTATAAATTAAACTTTACCACAGGTATGTATGTAGGAGCAGAAACATGTTTGCTTGTTTGTTTGTTTAAGGTTTGGTACTATCTGTGGTTTCAGGCATCCACTGTAGATAAGGGGTGGGGGAGACTACAAGGAAAATGTACTACATATACCTGTGTGTGTTTCAAGAAACTGGTTAGTTCATTTTTTCATTCCAGTAAAGGAATTTCAACATAAACATTAAGGGTGTCAACAGTATACACAATAGCATTCTAGGTGTTGAGGAAATTACCAAAGATCTAGGATCCTTGACGGGAAGGATTTCTTAATTAAATAGACAACCCTAAGTTTCAACAGAAAAAATAACTAACATCTAAATGAAGTTTTTTGAGCTTTTCAACACTGTAAGAGTGTAAATCTCACAAAGGATGCCTAGAAACTTTACCTGTTCTTTTAGGGTAAGCAAATTTTCTTAAAATTATCTAATTTTTACATATCCACATATTTTCTACATTGATGTGTAATATCAACTTTTTAGTTTGGGAATAAATTAGTATAATCCATGTAATTAGGAATTTATTTTGGGGAATTCATAGTTCTCAAATCCTTACTTAGCTTGTTGGGTCCTGGAGTTAAAAATGATCTGATTATGGTTTCCCTTTAGTTTTCCTGGATTAGGCAATATTCAGTTTTCTATTATATTGCATTTTTTATAAAAAATTTATAAAATAGTAAATGGTAACCAGACTTCCCTTTCTTTCTTAAGTGGGCATTGGTGGTTCAGTGGTAGAATTCTCGCCTGCCCTTTCTTTCTTAATGTATTTTAATTTACTTTTATTCTAGTTGATACACAGTCTTTGGTATTTATCTTACATACTGATGCTAAGCATCAGGGAGAGCCTTCAGGCCAGTGTTAAGAGAGCTACTCATGGGTGAAGGCTGAGTACTGCAGCATGTCAGAACTTACCAAAAGAAGCCAGGAAAACACTGGGAAGAGAACTATGAAATCGAGGTAAAAATCAAAGCAGCAAATTGTAACTTCTCTTAATGATACCCTGGTTGCCAAAATAATAAAACGTGGGATGAAACTAGGAGGAGATTACAAGATGCTCGGAGAGAGGCTTGTGTTGTTTGGATTAGTTTAAAAGCTAGGTGAAAGATGCTCTATAAATCACACTGGTCTTTTTCAATATTACACACTATGTCAAGGCTATGTTAAAAATTTAGTTCTGGTGTCAGATCATCTTTCTTCAAATCCTGTCTCTGTTGTCCTTGGGCAAGTTTCTTAATGTCTTTGTGGATAGGTCATGTTATCATTACAAGAGTAGCTCTACCTTGATGGTTTGTTGGGAGGATCAACTGAGATAATGCATTCAAAACACTCAGCAGAATGCCAGATACACAAGCCCTCAATAACTGTTAGTTGCTGTTACTGCCATTGTTATTAATCTTCTTAACAAGGTTATAGTTACTGAAAGGGGGTGCTTTACTTAGAATTTACCCAAATGCACCCAGGTCTATACTAGGTCTTTGTGTAAATATACTACATACTTATCACATACTTACCCTTTTATAACTTGAATCTATTAGTAATTTGTGTTCTAATTTTCTGAACTATGTTCTCTGATGAATTAAACCCTAAATAACATGAACTTATTAAATGAAGACATTACTTGTAAAAGTGATGGTTATTTGGAAAAACTAGTAAAGTGGGGTTGACCAAAAGTCCCAAAGTTGAAAAGCCTTAAGCGGCAAGAATGAACTAGGAAAAGAACATGGGCGTTGAAGCCAAACAGACCTTTGGCTTGTGACCTTCAATGGACCTGTCATGTGATTTTAAACAAGCTACTTATCACTGCTAGACCAGAGTATCCACTTTTGCGTAAAGATGCCACTTTTGTAAGCCTGTGATATAGATTAGATGAAATCATATATAATATACAAAGTATCTAGCAGAAAGACCCCTGTGCAGTAGTTTAATTAAGTCTTGGTCCTGTCTCTTAGTAAGGTGGAAAGAAACCAGAAGCCATTCAGAAAAAGTCAGAAAATAAAAGGTACGCTTAAATTGAAAATGAAATACTGGAAGGAAGGTAGGGGATAGTGGTAGTTGTCAGTGCTTCTAAATTAGTAACTTTTGCCTGAGAGTAATGGTAATAGTGTGTCAACCCACCCTATTTTCCTCCAGTGGCAATTCTTGTTGCAAGAATAATATTTAAAGCAAGGAGATTAAAGCAATTAAAGTTGTGGCTGTACTGTTCATGATCACATGGCTTTATCTAGATACATGTCTAACTTATCCTATGCAGAGAATACTGAGGCATCATATTTACATGCTTATATATCATATATATACATCTGTAATGACTAAAACTGAAAAAATAATTAAATTGAAAATTAGAGTATACTTTGTAAAATTATTTTCAAGATTAACTATGAATTTTTAAAGATTCTTTTTTGAAAGGCATGAATGTATGATAATGTTAGCTAAGTATAACTCTAAGATATTAAATGTAAGAATGGAAGATAGAATTTTAAAATATCTTTAAAAAAAAAAAAACCCTGTATTTGAAAATGTAAGCATAAATAACATTTAGCATTCACTAAATTTTTCTTCCAATTGTGAATATCAATCATGTACAATGGTGACATTTCAGACATTTCACTGCATGTACCTCCATCTTTTCTGAGATGCTAAGTCAATGTCTAAAATCACTCTTTGAATTCTACCCCTTATCTTTGAAAGATATCTTTACAGCCACAGTACATGAGTCAACTTTGACAGGAAAACTGAGACTTCTTAAATGCTTTATCTCTTACAAATTACAGACCGTACTGTAGCTTCTACCCCCCACAATCTCTTCGTTGAATATAGGCCATATTCTCCATTGCTGATGACTAATTTGAAGACACAAGTGTGGTTGAGGTAGTGGGTAATGCAGAGTCTGACCTAGTCTTTGGTCTCTCTCCAATCATTCTATACATCATTACTGGATTAATTTTTTCTTTCTATTTACTTTTATTTTTTATAATTTATTTTTTATTATTATGTTCAATTAGCCAGCGTATAATACATCATTAGTTTTTGATGTAGTGTTAAGTGATTCATTAGTTGCATAAAACACCATTTTTAAAATCATAACCTAGTTTTCAGGGTCCCTGGAAGACAAAACTCCAGTTGGATCTGTGACAAAGCTACTTCCTCACTGTCAGATGACATGCAAGTAACACAACATCTCTGATCATTGGGTGGGGGGACCGGAGGGGAGAATACAATGGCTTTTAGATTTGTTGTAAAACCTGACTAGGATTACATGTGTGGAGTACTTTACACAGAATCAGACGCATCATCAAATCTTAACAAATGCCAATGTCCTGATTATATGTGTTCCCTTACTCAAAATACCTCAATGACACACCAGCTCCTCCTGAAAAAGATCTAATACGGTTTTTTCAGATCTGCTCTCAAGCAAGATCTCATCTTTTTCTACTTCTTTTCTCAAAACGCCATTGTTACTAGAGGGGAGAAGCATGGGGAATCTGGTCAAACAGGGCACGAGGATTAAGGAGGGTACTTGTGATGAGCAGTGGGTGTTGGATAGAAGTGTTGGATCATGCTAATATTACACTGTATTTAACTAATTGGAATTTAAAGAAAAAGCTTTAAAAAACAAACAAACTCCATCTCAAAACTCTACTCAAACTGATGAAAGGCTATTCATCCTGAATTGTCTCTTTTGTCAGCCCTATGCATGTGCTCACACATTCCTCTACCCTTCCTGTGGATTATTCACCCTTCTGCCTCTCAGTAGCTACAGACCTTCTTATTCGTCTTCCAAGGCTTAAAATTGTCATATAAGTCACACACTTCCTATAGCTGTTTTTTCTATTTGTATCTATTTTTTCCTCTGACCACACACTTATTTATCTTGTTGTCACTGCTTTGTTAACTTCTCTTATTACACTTATCATGATTTCATATCGTAGTATGGGGGCACATAGCATAGTAGAGGACCTAAAAAATATACGCGGAATATGGAATCAACTGCTGACTCTGTCAAAACTATCATTTACTTACTAGATGCATGATCTTACACTTACAAGACAAACTCTATAATAATAATAACAACACATTTTATGGTGGATGTTTTAGGTTGAATTGTGTTGGATATCAAATTAAATATTTTAAGTTTCAACTGCTGGTACCTCAGAATTACCTTATTTGGAAATACAGTCATTGTAGATGTAATAAAATTAAGGTGAGGTCATACTACAGTAGGGCGGCCCCTTAATCCAATATGACCAGTGTTCTTATAAGAAAAGGAAAGAGACATAGAGAGGGAGCACACCAAGTGACCATGGAGGCAGAGATGAAAATACACTCTGCAAGCCAAGTAACACTTGAGCAACAGAATGCTGCAAGATCCAAGGAAGGATCCTCCCCTAGAGGCTCTGAAGAGAGCATGGCCCTGCCAACACTTTCATTTGGGACTTGTAGCCTCCATAACTGAGAGAGAATAAATTTCTGTTGTTGGAAGCCACCAGTTTGTGGTAGTTGGTTACAGGAGCCTTACAAAATTAATACAGCTGATGTGAAGGGTAATGAAACAGAAATCTCGGGAGAGTATCTCACTTGCAAGACTTAACAAATCCTAATTTCCATTACATGTATCATTTCTTCTGCTGTAATATAAACTCCCTGAACTCAGGAACCATATCCTGTGTTGTTGTTCATCAAGGGCCAGCCCACTACATATCCCATGGAACAGTGGCTCAGAGAATGAATGAAATGTGTTTTGAATAAATCAATAATTAGTGCACTAATTTTTAATTATTCATTATTAGTCCTTATAGGGGACACTGAAAAAAAAAACTGAATACTTGTCATATTGCATAAAAACAGTCATAACTTAGGAGATAATTACTTTCTGTGCAGATATGAATGAGATTGAACCTATTTGTACTGTATTCTGGCCAATTATTGGAAAATTAAATGAAATTCTAATGAATCTAATTACTAACAGATATCAAATTAAATTTCATATTATGTTTTTAAGAAAATAATCATTCATATTTTCATTGCATTATAAAAACCTTAAAATACTTATCTTTTTTTTCTGTTGGTTGAAATTATCTATTATGACGCCAATGAATAAGTTCAAAGTGAAGAATGACCCAAAGATGATAAAGATGACAAAATAAATATACATGTAAAGGTTGTATTCATATATGGGCTGCTCGTCTACCTATAAAATTAACAAAAGTTAGCAGTATGTTGACAATAACATTAATCATTTTCTTTTTCATATGGTTTGATGAGTTAATCCAAATAGTTCTATCCTAGGTGAACATAGCTTTTCAGAAGCCATGGCATTTTAAGGATCAACACGAACTTTCTTAAAAATTTGTTCAACATTAAGTAAATATTTATTACCTGCTTACTATGTACACAAATATAATCTTCAAATGACTACAAAGGGCTTAATCATACATAGTACTTGTTCTCAGATTGATAAGACATAGTAACTAAGTGACCTAATGTATGTTTTCTATTTCCAGAAAAAATGCTATAAAAGAGGTGATAACCATATTTATAGAAATTTTGCTGATTTTTTTTTTATTTGATGATAGAAATGTCTTCAACAGATTTAACTTTCTTAGCATGGAGCTCATTTCACATAAACTCATCCACAGCATTTTAAATATAAAAACAATAAAACTGTGAATAAAATTGTTAAAATCCATGAATAACATTTGTTATTGAATTTTTATTTTGATAAACATATTTATTGAGGACTATTGGGAATATTGGACATATTCCCAGGCTATATAAGGTCCTCTACTTACATTTTTTTTTTTTTTGGAACCTCAGAACAATGCCATGAAGCGGGCATTGAGTTTTTTTGTTTTTTCAGTCCATAAACAGGCTGAGAGAGGAAAAGCGATTTGTTCAAAGTCAGTTGCAGAGCTTGTATGATACAAGAGCGCCAGATTTTGAGCAAGCTCTGTCACCAAACACTGCACGCTTAACTGCTAGTCTTTTATTAGGTGCAAGTTCTTCATTTTGTGTGTACATACCAAAGGATCCTTGGAACTACTATTTGAAAATGGCCCAACTAAACTAAGGCCCTTTAAAAATAATAAGTTTAGTGTAATATTGACCAATACTTACATTAACATTATCAACAGCTGCATACATAATATCCATCCATCCCTTAAATGTTGCCTATAACAATAAAATCTGAATGTGAGGTTCACACTCTACAATACACATATATGAGTTTAATCCACTTATTGTTACATTTAGTGACACCAGATCACTGGGCTTTACTATATTTCAAAATGTCAATTTAATATAACATGCTCTGTCAAGAACCAAAAGGAAATAGTCCCAAGTCACATTCTATAACTCAGTCCTAGTTAATTATTTCCAAGTTGTTACAATGCCTGCAAAGTTTGCACAGGAACTTTTATTTTTCCAGAGGTAGAGGGGAATCTTATGAACAAGGTAGGAAACATTTTTTTTTCCATCCATTTCTAAAGGATCCTCTGTGATAGGAGGATGTTATTCTCATTCCCATGTAGTATAAAACTGGCAGTCCAAAAGCTATTTATTTTTGGAGGAACATTCATATGGCGCAAATGGTGAGGAGCCACATGACACTGAAACTCATTTATGAATTAATGACTCTCAAGTGCAACAGAATCTTTGCTTCTTAACTCATGTTTTATAGGCACATGTTCTAAGAAAGACCAAGTCTTCCTTTAAAGTCTCAAAGTACCTTATCTTTAATTTCTAGGTATAGATTGCTCAAAGAATGACTTCAGTCCCTCACTAGTGTCTACTAAAATATCAAGCATTTGTGACAGGGCTCACTTACAACTTGAAGTAGAGAGAGGTAACCAAGTCCAACATTATCAAAGTTCACCTTCAAGTTCTTCCATCGTACATTTTGACTAACATTCATCAGCGCGTAACAGTCGGAACGATTTTGAACGAGGTTTGTTGGAAAGCGTGACCCATCTGTGGTATTAACACACTGATAGAACTTCCCAGCAAACAAATTTACTCCCATGATGCTAAATATTAGCCAGAATATAAGACACACTAGTAGTACATTCATGATGGAAGGAATTGCACCTATGAGGGCATTCACGACCACCTAGTAGTCAAAAGAAAGAAAAGGATGATTAGGAGGACGAAAGATGTTAAATGGTCGACATTAATGAAACACAATGCAGAATTAAAGAAATCAGAAAAGCCACCCATAGACGTTTAAGACATCAAATCACCAACCAACATGTATTAATTGAATGTCTATGCTCAGTAGTATGCCAAGCAAGAGAGAATGAGACAGGAGCCCTGTGAACAAGTTTACTAAAATACATGATAAACACACATTGAAACTATAGCCACAACGCAAAACAAAGTAACTAAAATTATACCACAGCTTAAATAAATGAAAAAATAAAAATAACAAACCAAAAACCTGATTTATGTAAGGTGAAGTCGTAAATCTGCATACTCTAGGGGGAAAAAAAAGAAATTTCTAAGTATGAATGATAACAAATAAAATGTACATTTAAATGTACATTTAAAGGTTCATGGTCCTGGAATGATCAGGGTTAAAATTCTCCCATATACAGAAACGATTGGTATATATAGGCTAGAGTTGAAGTTAGGAGTTTTTTATTATATGAACCCTTTCTACTTAGTTGGTTCTGTTAATTGTGTGATATGGGAATTCAATTAAGACCTTGGGACCTCTGTTTCTTCATCAGCTAAATAAGAATCACCTTTTCAAATTTATTATTCTAAGTCTAAATATACTTTATATATAAGTCCTTGGCTAAATATAGACAATGCTTGCCTCAGTTAAAATATAAATGAAGCAGTTTATCTTTAATAGTTCCTTTATTTCTGCTTGTTGGCATTTCCATTGTTACTAACAACCAGAGCCTCTTGCCAGTTCTCCTGCATGCAGACTATGGTAGCATTTATCACTCTCCAGATCTTCCTAATTCCTTCACCTTTCAAAACCTACCTGTTTTTCCATACTTCAGCTCTAGTCTGAATTTGAGTCCAAATGTTTTGAAGTCTAATTTGTTAACTAAGAGCATTGTGTTCCGTCTCTTTTCCAAATGGTAAAACACTGAGCATCTTTGGCTACTTCTGACATTGTCGAGAGCAGGAGTTGGCAAACACTTTCTTAAATATTTTTTAGTCTTGCAGGGTTATATGGTTTTTGTTGCAATTATCCAATTCTTTTCAATTCTTATTTTTTTTTAAGATTTTATTTGTTTAATTGACAGAGAGAGAGAGATCACAAGCAGGCAGAGAGATAGAGAGAGGAGGAAGAAGACTCCCCACTAAGCAGAGAGCTGGATGCAGGGCTCGATCCCAGGACCCTGGGATCATGACCTGAGCCGAAGGCAGAGGCTTAACCCACTGAGCCACCCAGGCGCCCCTTCAATTCTTATTCCCCACCCCCTTTTTAAAGATTATTTATTTATTTATTTGTCAAAGAGAGAGAGAGACAGAACACACAAGCAGGCAGAGTGGCAGGCAGAGGTGGAGAGAGAAGCGGGATCCCTACTGAGGAAGGAGCCTGATGCGGGACTCAATCCCAGGACCCTGGGATCATGACCTGAGCCAAAGGCAGTGGCTCAATCAACTGAGCCACCCAGCCATCCCTCACTTCTTATTCTTATATAAATTATAAACAAATGGATGTGGCTGAGAAGGAGTAAAACTTTGTTTAGAAAGCAGACAACAGGCCTGTGGGCTTTAGTTTGTTGACTTCTGGCCTAGAGCAATAGTTATTACCCTGAGGTCTGTGGTCCTGTTGAGGTTCCACGCAAGCATGAAATTATATGAAAAACATTTCAAGTCTATTTTTTAGTGAAGAGATGATTCATATTTTTATGAGATTCTGATAGCGTACACGACACTAAAAGGGTTAGGAAGAACAGGAGTAGAGAATAAAGTTCAAAGTGGCCAACTCTTGTTCAAGCCTGTGCTTTCATCCTACTTCCTACTGCCCTCCCCACTGAGCTTCTCACCTAGGCACACTGATCTTCTAGTCATTGCTCAAATATGCCTTGCACACTCAATCCCATGCTTCTCCCCCCAGGTAGCATCTCTGCCTGGAATGTCTGCACGCCTGGGATTTGTTTGGGCCCATTCTTTCAGTCATGGCTCCAACGTCAACTCCCTGTGAGGTCTACCTATACTTCCCCAGGCAGCCATTCCAGCCTCCATGTTTCTGTAATGCTGCATGCTTCCTACTTCAGAGCTGATGTCCTAGAATAACTACTGTTCCCCCGTCCGTCTCTCCACGATTTTTGTCCCTATTCCGTGTTGGGTGACTGGATCTCTTCACCATGGTACTCTTCTTGTACCATTATAACTGACACATAGTTGGTGTCTGAAATGTTTGCTGAAAGAATGAGAGCAACGCTGGGTCTCTGAGGGGGATAGGTCCACATTGGTCGGATAAGAAGCCATTTGAGGGGCACCTGGGTGGCTCAGTGGGTTAAAGCCTCTGCCTTCGCTTGGGTCATGGTCCCAGGGTCCTGGGATCAAGCCCCGCATCGGGCTCTCTGCTTGGCAGTGAACCTGCTTCCTCGTCTCTCTCTGCCTGCTACTCTGCCTACTTGTGATCTCTGTCTGTCAAAGAATAAATAAAATCTTTAAAAAAAAAAAAAAAAGAAGCCATTTGAGAAAGTCAATAAGCTTCAGGGTCTCAAGACTCAAAGGAAACTAACTACAAAATGCCTCAAGTTTTACTTATTCTTCAGAATCATCCTGCAGTGTGAAGGAACATATCTTTTGGCATGCTTAATAAATACTAAAGAGACACAGTGGGTCCTCCAAATACATTAAACCATTTTCCTGCATCCAGGTCAGCTCTATTATAGATCAAGAACAAAGAGCACAGAGGATAAAATAATGGGCTGGCTTAATTGCTGAGGGAAGTAGTTTTGTAGGGGAAAGTATATTCTTCATTCATGAAAATGCAGTATACTGATACTGAGTCCAGAAACTGGTTGTAAGTTCTAGACAGATTGTAACATTCTACCAGTACTCAAAAAATGAAGTTAATGCCAATGGGTTCCAATACCACCTTTCTGCATAATAACATAAATTGTAATTTTTCAATTCTTGTATGGCAAAAAGGGCTAATTTATGATTTTTATTTATTTATTTATTTATTTTTGTATAATCATGATCTCTCATAGCCGTTGCATACTGGATGCCTTAAGCTGTAGACAGTCACAGTTTAGCAGAGATAACACTGAAGATCTGCTAGACTAAAAGATACCCAATAGTTTCAGATTACCTGAGGTTTCAGATTACCAAGCCCCATCCCAGAGTTTATGAGTCAGTGTGTCTGGAGCGAGACCTGGGTATTTGGATTTCTAGTAAATTCTCAGATGATGCTAATGGGTGGTCTGAGGATGGCACTTAGAGAAGCAGTGAGATACACTAATTTACATGTAAGTTATTCACGGACTACCAGTAAAGAGGAAGTCAGATAAATAAGTAAAAAACAATATAACAAGGATTTTGTATGTCTGAACATAGAGGGAGATTGCCTACTTAAGCCTGATGGTGAAGAGACAAAGCAAATTTAAACGGAGTCTTATTGGCCGAGTAGGTATCTCTCTGCTCTGATGATGGATGAGTCAGGGCTGCGATAGGGCTGGGAGAAGCATTCCCAGCCCGGAGAACAACAGGAACATGAGAAAGCAAGTGTGAAGCTGGTAAAAAGGAAACTCAAGGACAGCAGCAATAAATGAGGATATGGACTAATTAGAGAGAACAAGGTTACTGTCCTCCATGTATTTTATGAAGTTGCTGGTTTAATGCAGCTCTTAAAGCTAAGTTGCTACTAGTCATCATTTGTCTCACCTTGTTTGTCTCTAGAAAATGACCTCTTTTCAGGCACCATGCAGCCTAGTACAAATTATGTAAATTCTCCGAGCTTTAGTTTTGTCAAGTGTGATTTTGGGGGTAATTCTACTTTCGGTGAAACATTTATTTTAAGGATGAAATTTAAGGTGGTGGCTGATGCCACTTCACTTTCCTGTTTGTTGTTATGATCCCTACCTATGGTAGCTCTTTAAAAAAAAATTTTTTTTTTAAAGATTTTATTTATTTATTTGGCAGAGACAGAGAGTACGAGCAGGGGGAGCAGCAGGCAGAGGAAGAAGCAGACTCCCTGCTAAGCAGGGAGCTCGCTGTGGGGACTCAATCCTAGGACTGTGGGATCATGACATCATGACTTGAGCTGAATCACTTAACTGACAGAGCCACCCAGGTGCCCTATAAAATACGAGCATTGGAAACAGGCAAGTCCTTGATAAGTCGTATATGAGAGATGTTATCAGAATGAGTATCCCCTTCACATTCCTAGCACAGAGCAGATTTTCATTTAAAAAAGGATTAGTCACTTATTTGGATTATTGCCTAACAATATTATGTAAAGGAGGCTTTACTGTATTTGACTTACTCTTTGTTAAACTATATGCACTGAATACTATGTATATGCATATGTACACACATACATATATAAGCAGTCCATCTATAGGTAGATATATGTACATATAAATATAAACAGTCCATAATTTCTACATACTTATTTTTTTATATTTTATACTCCATTTAGAAAATAAGGATATTAGAAAGTTTAGCATTTTCTTACCCTCATTCCTTCAAATCTAGATAAAGCTCTTAGAGGTCTTAAAGCTCTAAGTGTCCTAAGGGATTTGATGGGGCCAAGGTCTGAGTAGCCAAGAGTGCTTGCAACTAAAGTAACCAAAGAAACCTACAAAAAAAAAAAAATCCGTTAATTATTTCAGTGTAATAGTAAAGCACAAGGAGGAGAAGTCAATTTCAAAGATCACTAAGAGCAGATCAACAAGAATAATATTTTATATATCGAGCTGTCTAGTCATTGCCTAAAAACAAATAAGATGAATGAATGCTTTTGTAAGGAAATAGCTTTAAAGGGAGGCTAATGAAAATAAAAAGAAATAAAAAGAAATAGTAGGTTATTTCTTATATCTGAATAAAAATCACACAAGCTTTTCACAATTTCTGTCATCAATGATTATGTACTTGCTTATTAATTCTGAACTTATGCTGGATATATTTAATCAGATATGCTCTTCATTTAATTTGAGCAACTTATGTTACTCATATATGCTATACATTTAATTAGAGCAACTATAAAAATTTCAATTATAATAAAACCTAGGGCATAACAAAGTGTGTGATTCTGAAGTTAAGTCATAAGAGTGTGGCTCTGACTCAATCAGATCTAAGTCCTAGTATAAACCTTATTCAAAAGCATTTTGAAGACTCATGATTTTGAGATGGAGCTATTTCCCCACAAGATTGTTCTGCCTTGCAGTTTATCAGAACTAGCAACAAACATTTACCTAGTAATAGTGGGAGAAATCTCAATTGTATTGAAGAGAGCACAAGAGTATGTGATCTCATTGGCTTTTCAATCAACACAGGCATACAGAACTTCATCATGTTAGACCTGCCACAATGACCATAACCAGTACCCAACAGAAATTTGTGTTCTTATAAACTATCTTTGAAGAAAGAACATGGACAGAAATAAAATCAATACACATTCTGGTAAGAGAGTAACAAGCTCCTCAATGACCTTACATCTTGATCTGTAAACACATTCAGTCGCTGAGTAAGTTCCATTTAAAATATTCATTTGTTTTTACACTGTGTGGCAGGAAGCAATGTCTAAAAACAATGGCCGGTATATAGCTCTTCATTATGAATTAAGTACTGACTGAAAGATTAAAATTTTCCAGGGACTAGGAATACTTGAGAATCAACCTCCTTATATTTAACTATCAACAGAGTAGAAAAATTCATTGCTCACAAGTTCACTGCTCCTGCTATCAGAGACAAGGAAACTGATTATGAATCAAGATGTGTTGAAGTGTTTTGTTCTTTCTCATCCAGTTGCTTCCAAATGTCTTCATATAACATTGTATCTTTTTAAGTCTTTATGCTACATATCCAACAGACCTAATCCTCCCTCATATCATTCTGAAATTCACCCAAGCCATTCAGTTCCATTATTTTCCAGTTAAGTACACTTAAGAAAATATGCTCTTTAATTAGAATAGCAAGTATTCCTTTTAATCAGGAAAAAAAAAGTTCTGAAATGTCTATTATAATGGGAATAACCCTTACAGAAATGGCAGACCTAATTTCCAAACCACTGTTAGGTGTCACGATATTGAATATAATAGATACATATTATTGAGAAAACCTAGAGATTACTCTGTAAATGAGAAGATATATACACATCTATTTATCTATGTATACATATGTACACACACAGTATATGCCAATACTGACGACTAAGGCTCAGGCAAACAAATTTCAGTTCAAGAAGCCTATGGAAATCCAACAAGTCCATCCTGTGAATATCAAATCAGATCAGTGGTTCTGAAACCTCAGTATGCATCAGAATTATCTGGAAGGCATATAACAACAGTGTTCTGGGTCCCAACACCTGAGAATCTAGTTGAGTAGATCTTGGGTAGGTCCTGAGAAATGCATTACTAATAAGTTCCCACCAATTTGTTGGTTCAGGGATCGTACTTTCAGAACAACACTAGATAACTGGTTCAATTCTTGGGAAATAAAATCTCAGGTCCTCCTCCAAATCTGCATCACTAAATTTGCATCTCTACCAGCAAGAATGTTGTGTCCAGCTTTGCTCTCCATGTTGCATTATAAAAATATTACATATGGAATATATATTATATAAAACATATACATTTGTGTTTGCATGTACATTTACTTACTTTTTCTCAAAATATTAAATAACAGTTATTATTGAAGCTATATATCTGAGTTCTGTATATTCCATACTCTTGAATATTAAGGTTCACCAGTTCAGATTTTCAAATACAAGACAAAATAATTTCTGCTATGAAATGGACTTATATCTTTCTTAACCAAAAATAAATTCAATTGTATGTATAAACTTTACTTTTGCAGACTGAGTGATGAAAATAACTATGTTTGTGATAATATTATTAAAAGTTTTTTAATATCTTAAATATTTTACACCTTTTAAAAGACCCAATTGTATTAAATGGTTAAGAGAAAAGAAAAGAAATAACCTACATTCCTTCTATCATTTCTTCTTATTTTGGTTAGCCTTTCTTTAAATCTATTATGTTACAAAAGCATCTATCTTACCATGTATTTTTCTAGCCAGTAACTAGGTAACATATATATATAAAAGTAAATTAAAGAAAAATCAATATGGAATCACTAATATAAGGTCCCAAAAATTACAGATCTCACAGAGAAGGCCTAAGAGAACATAAGAGGTGTAATGTCTAGCTATACTAAAAAAAATTGTTTTTGTACATCACTGATAGAGAAAACAAAAGTGTTATTGCTTGTAATATTTTATATATTGATCTGTTAAAAAAGAGTTCACTGAGCTTTCTTTTTCTTTTTTCTTTATCGTGTTATATCACCATACAGTACATCATTAGTTTTTGGATAACAGTTGAGAAATTGAACTTCTGAATAGATATGATGAGTTTGGGTTTAATTTTGTAGTCAGATTCAGCTATTTATAGTCACGCTTACTTGTAATTTTGATTTCTATGAATGATGCCATATTTATCTTTTCTGTACAGTTTGATGATGCAAACTCTTGGTTAAACAAGTGCGAGAGCAGTTGTTAGCACTATAAACATTTGCATGTTGCCCTCATTCCACATCAGACAGAAGACAAATCTCTAAGAATTGTAATACAATTCCCTAGCCACAAAGACTAGATTTTGTAAAATCTAGAATTAGTAGAAGAAGGAAAAAAAATAAATCGTCCTAAGAAAAATTAGATGGGGAAGTTGAGGTCATGAATTAATTTAAGATAGCAATTTAAAATAATATAAAATATAATAATATAATTATTATATGCTATATATTATTAAATTATGCCATTAAGATATAAAATAAAGTTGAATACACCAAATAAGAATAAACTGAAAAACTGGGTGTTGCACCATTTCTATTTGAGATGCCTTAATCTCACAGTTGTTTTAGGATTCCTTTCTTATTTCAATAAGATTCCTAAAAAATATTTTGTTCTGTTAAAAATAATACCTAAGCGAGAGGCTTTTTTGGCCTCACACTCTCTATCTAAAATAGTCTTAACTGACTGGCTGTGGGATTGAAAGCTTATTTTCCCAGTACTGACAAAAAGGACTCTTGGAATTTGTGAGGTAGGAGAATAATACATATCTGTTAGAATTATAATTTGAAGAAAATGTATGCTATTGATGGTTGCTATATTTGCAGACTTAGTTGCTTATCATTCCAGTCCATTACTTTAGGGTAATGTGGTTTGAAGTGTGTTCCCAGCTTTGAGTGGCAGAACCTATGTAGATGACTTTATATTCTTGATTATCAAGAGTTCCATGGATATTAAACACATTAAAAAACAGCATAAATAATCAAAACTATTGTAAAAAAAAAATACCTAAGCTAAAGCATTCTTATATATTTTCCATCCCCAAATATTGAATGGTTCTCTGAATTTATTACTTGAAATTACCAATGCCTATTTTTCTGCTTCCCTGCCACTCTAGAAATAAAGGGTAAGTTCGATGTTTCAGGTGGGAACAACAGTTCCGACTCATTTTGGTTTTCCCTCTCCTTGTGACAGAGATAAATATTTTGAAATTCCATGCCCCCCCAACTCCTTAACCCAGAGTTGTTAAGCTTTAGCACAATCATTTTACATAACTCTCAGCTAACATATCAGACAACTTGATATATCCCTTATCCTCTTTTATTTTCTATTTTTTATATTGTAAAAAAAAAAAATCAATGTTTTATCTTTTTAAATTGTGCCTCTGCCCATTTCCAGTCCCACTGTCACCAAGTAGTTTTTCATTTTGTTCTTCTTCCCAGTAAAATGATATTCAAATCATATATATACATGTGTATACATATATATGTATATATGTGTATACATATATATGTATATATGTGTATACATATATACACATTTTCTCTGGTTGCAGAAAACTTATGCACAAGTAAGTTATAAAGGTTAGAACGCTACAAGAAAGAATTCATATTCACTGCAGAGTTGCTCTTTTAATACTCCTTATAGAAATAGTTCTACTGGCTACATTAATATTTCGAAAATACCCATAAAGCTATAGTCTGAAAGTATAAAAAACTAACCAAGATTAAAATATGATAACAAACAACATTAGTGAAGGTTTTCAGAATACTTATTTGTAAGATAAATCCAACCTACATCAACAATTAAGAAATCCAGCCAACACCAGGCATTGGTGAAATATGTTTTATAACCATAAGCTACCCATTTTAGAAGCATTTCCAGAATGAAGACATAAGTGAATATCTTGTCAGCATACTCCAGGATAATCTTAATGGTCTTTTTCTTTTCAATATATATATCTTCAAAAGCCTGTGAAAATAGTATTCAAATTTCAATTCACATCCAACTTAAAGCTTATGATTCATAACAAAAGCAGGAAATAAAATTCTGATGGAGAATTCTATACTGGAAGATAAATACTATAATGTGCTAGCTTCTTCTGGTTTACAGCTACTAGGTAACACTTACTTCTGGACTTCTTACTAGTATGCACCACTGGTCACCACAGGTTAAAGGGTGCAAAGAATAGAATTATCTATAATCCTCTAAAAGAACCGTGATCTCTGATAATTGCAGTAATTTCTACTTTATCTGTCTCCCATTTATCTCTCTCCAAATTGGAGGAATCCTGATAAGGTAGGACATGATTCCCATCATCCGGTCACATATACCTTTCTCACCCTGTACTCTCCTTCACACCCACTAGTAGGGTTTGGAAACCTCCTTCAGTTCTTATATGCTTCTGCATTCCCAGTGTCTAGAGCTGTGTCAAAAACACAGCAGGAGGTAAGGGAGTTTGCGGAATGAATGAGTAATAAGTCTTGATGCTGAGTACTTTTGATGTCTGGGTATACCTTGTTCGGACTAGTCCCAGGACTGGAAACAAGACTCAGCCTGCAGGGCTCCTGGCTAACTTCCAGGGCCACTTCCATGGATATGAGAGCAAGAGGCAAGGACATCATTATGTGAGCTCTATCCAACGTGGGGTGTAGGTTTTACTGTTACTCATTTTAGCTACCACTCATTTGTTTGTACACAGTGTGTCCTCTCCTTTTTGAGGATCCAGAAATCAGTGAAAAGATATGGTTGGTTTTGATTTTAGAGCTCAGTTAAGTTATGGGTCTGTCTCATAATAGCTTTTGGACATGAAACAACTTTTACACTCTCCACTCAACTTCCTCATTGGCAAAATAAGCAGAATGGTCATTATTTCACAGGATT
Source organism: Mustela lutreola (assembly GCF_030435805.1). Lineage (NCBI taxonomy): Eukaryota > Metazoa > Chordata > Mammalia > Carnivora > Mustelidae > Mustela > Mustela lutreola. Next base: position 148,609,919 of record NC_081292.1, on the reverse strand, counting down.
GTTTAAAGATTAAGTGAAAAAAACTATACAAAGATCTTGAAACATAATAAATATGTACTAACTTGGTTGTTAACTTTTGTTTGTTTTATAGGCAAGTATTTTAAAAATCTAGCTTAGTTAGCAAACTATGAGTAAAAATAGCCGTTTCTTAAAATACCTTTCACTTTTTTTCATCATATGATTCATCTGAATTTTAGTTTTCTTTAAAGATTTTATTCATTTATCTATTTGAGAGAAAGAGCACCAGAGAGCGCACAGGTGCCTGAGCAGGGGGAGGACCCGAGGGAGAGGGAGAGAGAGATTCTCAAGCTGACTCTAGGCCAAGTGTGGAGCCCAACATGGGTCTTGAGCTCACGACCCTGATATCATGACCTGAGCCAAAATCAAGAGTCCCACACTGAATCGACTGAGACACACAGGCCCTCCAGAATTTTAGTTTTGAGAGTGCCTTTTGCCAAAAGAAATTGTTATCTTTCTTTTTAGACATTTTGAATAAGGGATTACTCTGAACTTTTCTTAATTTTTTTTTCTCTCCTTTTTAAAAGTCTCAGTCACATGTATGACTCAGCATGGAATAAACTTCTAGTAGCGATTAGGAATACAAGATAATGTAGACGTTGTTGAGATTCCTACTTGCATTTCACTGGACAAGAGGAGTCCCATTTTCCTGACTCATCTCAGTTTTAGGAGAGGCTATCCCTGCAGCCTCTGAGCATCCTCGCATGTCCTCGTTCAGTACGCCAAGAAGGCAAGGCCCTGACTTGCTCTTTACTCAGGGCTGCTTTCGCAACAGGCAGCTGTGGGGGATGAGACAGTGTGTCTGTCTGGGACAAAAAAGCAAGGCTGCTTACTGCTTTCTTTAAAAGGACAGGGTTTCCTAAGGCACTTGGGTGGCCAACTCTTGATTTTGGTTCAGGTTATGATCTCAGGGTTGTGAGATGGAGCCCGACATTGGGCTCCAACCTGGGCGTGGAGCCTACTTAAGATTACCTCTCTCCCTCTCCGCCCCTCCCTTCCTTAAAAACAAACAAACAAACAAAAAAAACTCCCTAATTTACTGCTCTTCAGCTGTGATGCTACTCCATTGTGTGTGTGCCATTAATTTATCCCCATATCAGGCCCCCATGAAACTTGGGGACAAGACGAACCAACACAAACATGTTGAAGTTCATATAGGTTTCAATGTCATGAGTAATAAAATCCTTTGTCTCTGACTTGGAGGTCTCATATACTCTAGTGGCATCCATGAAATAGCAAAAGGTTAACTTCTTATAAAAATCCAACCCCAGATCCATCAAGACTATCTGTGAGACAATTTACAAAGTTCTTGAGTACTCCGTTTCTAGTATAATGGAATTTCCAGTGGTATCTCTAGCTGAAACTGGGCTTATAATGGTTCATCTCTGTTCATGTCCACAGCAAAGAAAAATAAGAAAAGGCTCAGGGAGTTTGTAACTCTCCCAGGTCCCTTTCAACTCTCACAGAAAGTGCATGGTATATGTACAAGAGTGAGAAATGTGTTCCATTGTCACCCTAATGTTAGTTTGTTTTGTAAGATGCCTCATAAGCTGACACTGCCTATCTTTGTCACAGTACCTGTGGCTACCACTCTCCTCCCTGCAGTTGCTCTTCCTCTAATGTCACTTTCTACAACTTGGAAACTTTTAATTTCCTGAATGCCTATGATGTTTTATGCTTCCTTGTCCCCGTACACTTGTTCTTCAGCCCATGCCATCTCGCTGGAAAATCCTAGTCATCTTTCTAGATCTTGCAAAACGTCAACTACTCTTCTGAAATTCCAAGCAGACGATTGTTCATCTCTTGCTAAAGAGTTTTTATCAAGCATATTCTTCACTTACAAACACATCCCAGCTCTGTAATCACCTGTGCCTTTCTCCCAAGTGGTCTCTGAACTCCTTGAGAAAAGCACCCAGATCTTATCCACCTCTGCATTCAGGGAAGCATGTACTACATGCCTGGCATGTAATAATGCTTACCAAATATTTACTGAACTAAACTAAAATTTTGTCCGAGCCCTAATCATAGAAATTCATTTTGAGGTAAAACAACTTTCATATTTTTATCCTCCAACTTGTTTATTAAAAACATTGACTCGAGGGGCGCCTGGGTGGCTCAGTGGGTTAAGGCCTCTGCCTTCGGCTCAGGTCATGATCCCAGGGTCCTGGGATCGAGCCCCGCATTGGGCTCTCTGCTCGGCGGGGAGTCTGCTTCCCACTCTCTCTGTCTCTGCCTGCCTCTCTGCCTACTTGTGATCTCTGTCTGTCAAATAAATAAATAAATAAATAAATAAAAATTAAAAAAAAAAATATTGACTCGAGTGATTGTTTTGGGTGTCCTATAACTTACCAGGGCTCCACTGCTGAGCAGGATCATGAGAACAATAAAGCTTTCAAACCAACTGTGTTCAACTATTCTGTAGCACGTTTTCCTGATGTTCCACCAGATTTTTCCTTTCCCTGACTCTATGTCAACTTGGCAGCATGGGAACCTCCGCACACAACCTGACAAGAAAGACAGGCATGTAAAATATTGATATTCAGAATAAATAGAATGCTTATGCAAAGCTTTCCCTGTGATGGCCCTCAACTGAATAATTTCTAACACATAGCAGTTTTGAGTAGATTCAACTTGAATGGATTCAACTAAAAATAACTTATCAGTTATTTCTAACTTAAAATGTATTCTGTATTTCCTTGATTTCTCATCATTCTCTTCTTAAGTGTTTAAACTACTTTTTTTTTCATTATTGCAGTCCCAATACTGTGCTGTTACATGATGAACAAGGAATGAATGAATATTAAACTAAAATCTGAGGACAAAATGCTTTTCAAGATGCTCTTTGCTGATAAATTAATTTTCCTTGATGTGGAGCTCATCTTCAATTTTCAGATACTTCCACTCTATAAAAAAAGGCTCTTCACAAAGCTTCAGTCCTAGATTATATTAAGAAAATTGGTATAAGTTTCTAAAATTATGTTCAGAAGAAATCGATTTTAAATAGAAGATGCAGAGAAAACTGTTTCAAGTACTTTATGTTAAAACAACTCTGCCTTTGGAATTCTAGGCGTAGAACATGCTGCTATGATAAGCTGAGGAACATTTTATTTCCAATGTTTTAGGTTTATTCATTCATTTCTCCATTAAACATTTATTGAGTATCTTTTATATACTTAGTTGTGTATACAGTTTCCTCTCCTCGGGGGATTTATTTTTGGTTTGGTTAGGCAGGTTGGGATAGAAATAAATGCGGGTAACTGGATAAGCCAACTAAAATCATAAATATAAAGGGGCTATTTTGGTAGCATGGAAAAAGTCTATCTCAGCTGGCTCATTTACTGAGGAGAGACTGGAAAAGGCTTTGTGGAAGAGACAGAGCCTGAATTGAGTCAAAGAATTAGCCAAAAAGAGTGTAAGTGGAACTGTAGGCCAAGAAGGAGCAAAATGTATTGTACATAGGAATTATGAGCAGTTCAGAATTGTGATGAAAGCAAAGTGTACACAGTAGACATGGGTGAGAAATGAGGTTAGGGAAATTGGTCAGATTATGTAAAGCATTTTCCCCCACATGAAGGAGTTTGGTCTATATCCTATAGACATTGAGGAGTAAATGAAGGGTTGTTAGCAGAGAATGATACAAGCAGATACAACTTAAATTGTCTCCAACAGCTGAATGGAGGATAAGTTGGAAGAGAAAAAAAAACAGAGAGAGAGAGAGAGAAAAAAGAATGTGAAGGTATAGGAAGATTCTGGGCCAGAAAACCACTTGTGATTCTGGTCCAATAGTCTTAACAAGAGGGACAGGTCATGGCAACTCTAGTTAGGAACTAGGGCAATAACAGATTGAAGACATGTCTGGCAGGTAAAATCAGCAGGATTTAGTGACTTGTTGTGGATGCGATATAAGAGAAATGGAGGATCCCAGAACAGCTGGATAAATGTCAAGAATGACATGAACAGGTGCGGGAGCTACTGGGCAGGTAAGGAGTTTGGGATGCTCGCTGGGACTTCCAAATACAAATATCCTGCAGCTATTTGGAGGTCTGAATCTAACGCTCAGGAGGAAAGACTGGGCTAGAAAATGAGAGTTTTTGAGGTCACACACACACACACACACACACACACAAAACATATTTTAGGACCAACCAAGAAAAGGCTCATAGACAAGGGCCAAGTCTGGAGCATTCCAAAACAGTGATATTAAGAAACAGAATGCAATGTCATTCTGGAGCCAGCTCATCTACGTTCTTAATAATAACTTGTCATTCAATTGTCAGGCACTTTTGCAACAAATTGCTGCACTTGTTAAATGAACCCACTATCAAAAGTTAAATTATATGAACTTAAAATTACAATTTACTTTTAAAAAGACAATAAATCATAAAAACATATCCCATTCCAATCATTTAACTATTATCTATGCTCTTGAGTACATTTCTGTCTTCTATCTGGGTCATGGAAAATATGTCCTACTGTTGGATTATTGGCATCTCTTCCTGACTCCACATTTGAAGAAGTCCTATTAGTAGTCTGAAATAACCCACGGTGAGGATCTTTACACCACAAAAGTCATCAAATGCTATACACCAGGGCTTGCTGATTTTCTAGAATAAACTTAACAAGTAATGCAGGAAATGTTAATAAAATATTAAAATAGTAATTAAGTGTCATATTTGTAGTCATGACACTGGAAATAGCACAAAAATTGAGGAAATATTCTTTCATTATTCAAATTCTAGTATCTGAGATTTGCAAACATCATTGATGAATGAGTAAAATTTTGACATATAGTTTCTTTGTCTCACTTTCACCTTACTGATCAACATGAATGAAATTACCAACCAACCTTTAAGTAAAAATTATACTTGTCATCAACTGCAATCACTGATTATCTATAAATGCAAAATTTTGGTAAAACTTAACAAAAGCATTCTGTGAGAATCAATGAGCTATATGAAATGTGCAGTAAGAAATATTGCCTATATTATTATTGTAAATCACATGTCAGAGATGCTTTATATCAGTAAAATAAATGTACGTATGCATACTGTCTTTTTTTTGGAGACCCGGTTGTTAAACATCCACCAGTACTCCAACAGGACAGGTGGAATAAGAGAACATTTTGAAGGAGAAAGAAACAGAGTAGAAGTGGGAGAGATGTACAAGGGGCTGCAGTAAAAAAAAAAAAGTCAGAGAGTATAAAGTTTCATAAAGGGCAGATGAATAGAACCACAACCAAGAAAGACCCAGAAACATAATGACTAAAGTTTCAAAAGACAAATTTCAAAAACTAAAGTTGATTAAAAAAAAAAATACCACAATTGGCTTGAAGAAGAAGAAGAACTGAAAAAAGAGGAACTATTATTAATTGAGCTATTAAAAATTTTTCTTTCAGAACTGTACTGTTCATGGGGATATAAACTGGTGCAGCCTCTGTAGAAAACAGTATGGAGGTTCCTCAAAAAGTTAAAAATAAATACCATATGATCCGGTAATTCCACTACTGGGTACTTATCCAAAGAAAATGAAAACACTAATTTAAAAAGATACATGCACCCCTATGTCTGTTGCAGCGTTATTTACAATAGCCAAGTCCATTGATAGACAAGTAGGTAAAGATATGGTATATATGTACACCATGGGTTCTTACTCTTCCATAAAAAGGAACGAGATCTTGCCATTTGTGATCATATGGCTAGATCTACAGGGTATTCTGCTAAGTGAAATAGAGAAAAACAAATACCATATGATTTTACTTACATATATAATATAAAAAAACAAAACAAACAGATAAGTAAGCATATAAAAAGCAGAAAGACAACAAACTGATGGTGGCCAATGGTGGCAACGGAGGGAATGGGCAAAACAGGTGAAGGGAAGTGGGAGGCACAGGATTCAACTTATGCATTAGTCACAAAGCATAGGAAATACAGTCAATGATATTATACATAAGAGCACTGTATGGTGACAGATGGTAGCTAGACTTGTGGTGAGCATAGCATAACATACAGACTAGTGGTATCACTACGTTGTACACCTGAAACATTTTGTGCCAACACTTTCATACAAAAAACACTTTCATATAAAAAAAATCACTGGAAAAAAAAGTTTTTCCTTCAAATTAGAGGGAAGATAAAAAGGGGGGGGAGAGCATTTTTTAGGCACTTGTTTCAGAGGTTTACAAGACAAGCATTTTGAAAAATAATTTCCTGTTTCATAAAACAATATGTTTAATTAAAAAATATTGAGCCTATCAAGTAATAACTTCAGAGAATCAAAAAGTGTATGCCCTGAAACAGAACCAGAATTCTTTTGAACTATACTCTTTAGGCAGTGTCTTATTATGGTTTCTTTCAAGATTCCAACATGAATCATGGTTCATTGATCCAGGTAATAATGAGGTTCATCTGGCACTTTAATTTCCAGCACTATAGGAATGTAGCAAGCTGTGTTCCCCACCCAAGCCCCCTAACCCCACCAAAGTCTCTGGTGTTTTTGCTACTGTGTCTTTTATATATTCCTGTCCTTTCTCTCTGGAAGCTTTTAAGCTCCCTGAAGACTTAAACTGCCTCAGTTATGCCCTTCCTTTCTGTTCACGATACTTACTATAGTCCTTTACATACATAGTTTAATGGGTCATGTTTAGTTGATTCAAAAAACATAATCCCCCCCCGAAAGAGTTCTAAAATAATCCAAGTATTAGTAATGATCTGCAAATTCGAGAATTTAGAGGAAAGATGAATGGGGGGGGGAACCCAGGGTACATAAAAAATGTACATATGCTTTTATTTAACCCATGTTAAATTATAATTAACATGACTTGAGATCCGAATGAATTTACCTTCAGTGTATTTAAAACAATTAGTTTACATCTCAAATGTATTTAATAAAGTTAGAATATTTTATAAAATGATGTGGGAAAATATAAAAAGGTAGAATAAAAAATGGGCTCCCAGCTCATCTCTTCCTGGGTGAAAGAAAACACCAGGAGTGAAATAATTTAAGAAGGACTTAGTATTTACATTAACTTAATGCTTGCGACTTTAGAATTTATCTCAGTATAAAAACAAATACCTTGCACAGAACAGAATCTATCTGCCTCAAGTAAAATTACCAGAGGAGAAAGTTTCCCTTTAGAATTTTACTATTCAAGATTTGTGTCAGTCTTAAAACTGAAGAGAAATATTATTCATAGGATTGAGGTAAGAAAAGGGACCACATATTCTAATTAGAAAAGTAAACTTTTTATCTGAGATGAAGGTTGATAAATATTGCCCTCAGGATTTATCACACCTCAGAGAGTTTCTCACTCTTATTCTGAGGCAGGAGTGTTCGACTGCCTTTCTGGTTTTTATGCAAAGGCATATCCTAAGAGAGTTCCAACCCAGCTGGTTAGCAATGTTATCACATCTTCTTTTTTAAAGGGACTATTAATTAAATGTAAACATAACAGAGAACCTCTCAAACATTTTAATGGGTCCCCTTGGGTAAAGGCTATTTCTTTTGGGTGGTTTCATTAATTTGTTCTCGTGATGCATTTCATAAAGTCTATACTGGGTTTCATCATGTTAAACCAGTGCTCCCCACCCCCACCCAGCAAAAAAAACTAACCAACACCAACCTCTTCCAAGACAAACTATCTATTAATAAAAGTATAATAGCATAATCAACATAATTAATGTAAAAATGATTAGGAAAAATTAGTCTTTATAACTTCTTAAAAATCTCTAAATCCTCTAAAACAAGTGTTTTGTCCACATTTTCTTTAAAAAAAGACAAAAGTAGGCACAAGTTGAGTGTCGTGTTCTTAAAGTTAGAATCACTTATTAGTACTTTATAGGAAGCTGAATTCAGAGCATTTGAGGGGGGAAGTTTAGTTGGTTCTTTCTACCAAATTAACAGAAAATATATTATTTTATGAGAAAGAGAGTTTCCTACTCATACCTTAATCCTGATTTTGTAATTTGCTAACTGTATAATCCAAAAGGAATATAATGTAAAACCAAGCAGAATCAGAGTTCTGTCATGTCAGGTTGCCACGACATGCAGAAGTAAGGCTAGGGAAGGACAGTAGTGGGTCTAGAGATGGACCCTGGCATCTTGAGTTATAAAATTAATGCAACAGAACTAAGGAAAGGCTGGCATAAGAGGGAGGAGAAAAAGATGAAGGGGAATATGATGAAAATTAGTAGTGACAGTTATGAAACTGAAAAGGATTAATGGATGTGAGACAATGAACAATATCATTTTGGCGTTCATCTTCATTGAAAACCCAATCCTCTGATGTAACTCTCATACTTCTTGTGATTTTTCTGCTGTCTTCCAGGCAACAAAAATCTCTGGAGGCCAAACGCTGCTCTAAACTGCCATTGGTTCTAGCTCAGCTCTTGCAGACCTATCACAAACTGGTGAGAGTCATTTCCAATGTAAGTGAATGAGTTCTCAATTTCCCATCCGAACAAGCCCAAGCGTTTGAAGTCTTTCTGTGGAAGACCTCTCCCAGTTTCTTAGGCCCCGAACTTGGAGTCGTCGTTGACTCTTCTTTCCCATTTTCACATTGGACCTGACATCCAAACCATCAGCACATTCCTTTAGCTCTAACTTCAAAATATACTCAAAACCTCTTATTTTCATGTGGATTACTGCAGGAACATCCAAGAAGTCTCCCAGTATCTGTCCTTGCTATCCACCCATTTACTCTTAAAATGGCATGTTGAGACTTTTTAAATGAGGTCCTTATAATGTCCTTAAAAGCTCCTGTGTTCTGGCCTCTACTACATCTCTGACCTCAACTTCTACCACTCTTGCCATCTCTCAATCTCTATACTCACCCCTTAACTTTCCTCAAATATCATGCATATCTCCACCTAGGGGTATGTGCCTTCATTACTTTGCCTAAAATACTCCCCCCTCCTACATTTGCAAGGTCCACTTCAATTTTTTTACAGGTCTTTGATAAATGCTACCTTTTTGGAGAGGCCTTCTTGACCACTCTACTTACATGATAGGAGCATCCTACCCTTTAACTACTATATTCCCCTTTTCTTTTCACTTCTCCATAGCATGTATCACTTATCTGACCTACTAAATGTTTATGTATGTATTTGGGCAAGGGACAGTGTTTTATTCATTGCTCTCTCTCTGGTGCTGTAGCCTGGGCTTGAAATACAGAAGGTGTTTAATGATTATTTGCTAATTGGATGAAAGAATGATTAAGTGGATAAAGGGTGAGAGGCTTAGCAAATTGGCTCTCCTGTTTGATTTATCAGGGTGAGCCTCTTAGCCCAGCAGGTCCCCTGAGTATAGAGTTTCCAATGGAGCACAGCTGCTCAAAGTGATAGGACTCACAGATGTGTGTTTCCTCATAAATGTTCTTGTCTTTTTTTCTCCAAATTATGTATTTGTTTATCTAAGTTCTTATTAAGGTAGAGCATGTATTTAGTATAGTATACTAATTATAAATATATAAATTGATACACTCATCCAATAGGTAGGTCATGATATAACATTTTAAGCACCTGGAAAGCACCCCATATCCTTTCCCAATCTGTACCCTCTAGAAGTAGCTACTGGCTTCACTTCTGTCTTTGTAGGTTTATTCTGCCCTTTCTCCCTCCACATCCTCTGTTTTACTGAGGTATAACTGAGAATTAAAAACTGTAAATATTTTAGGTATACAAATTGATAATTTGATATTATGTATTCATTGTAAAATAATCACCACAATCAAGCTAATTAACATAGCCCATCTTCTCACACAGTTACCAATCTCTTCCCTGTGTGTGTGGTGAGATCATTTGAGATCTACCCTCTTAGAGGATCTCAAGTGTACAATATAGGATTGTTAAGTATAGTCATATTGGTGTACACTAGCTCTCCAGAACGTATTTGCCTTGTGTAACTGAAACTTTGGCTCACAGTAAATTTTCAGCAGTCAAGGCCAAATACGTCTGAAAATATGTTTCTATACTATCTCCTATACAGTAGGCTCAATTTAGAAATTATGCATAACCTCAAAGGAATCACAAAAATATTATCATTAGTGCTTTGTAGGATTAAAATAAACTTTTTATGTAGTTTAAGCTCATAAGATAGCACCTGCAGATTACAATACCTTAGCATTAATTCTTTCTGCAGGAGGTTTAAGTTTTTCTAAAGTCCTTTTCTTATTTGAGGCCATAATCTGCTTGATAAACCCAACTTCTTTCTAGTTATCCTAGAATTTTAAGTCGGAGTCATTCATAAATTGGGTAGAGGACATCTTGGTAGCATCTGCACAAATTTAATGGTGCTAATCAATTTAGTGAGAAATAGGCAACACTTGATGAAATTCTTCAATGCCTTTAATATGAACACTTCTAAAGGAAACTATGTGTTTTGTTCATGGTATTAATTTCAGCAAACTTTCACAATTTTTTCACAATTTTCACAAATTTCACAAAATTTCTATCAATCGGATCTCATACTTGTTTGTTTCTCACATAAAATGGAATTTAGCTTTGTATCCAAAGAAAATTCATGCGCCCATTGTAGTTTGGAGATATCTTTATTTGACAGGCATTTGGTTTACCGCATGAGTGCTAGAGGAGGCTGGTTGAGAAAAATTATAGAGGATGAATGCAAGGTAATGATTTCTACAAAAAATACTGATGCTGAGAGTAAGACATAGTAAGTCATTAGCATCAACACTATTCTATCATAGCTTCTCCATAGAATTGTTGACAAAATATTTTTTAAAGTAAAAAAAAAAAAAAAGGAAAAGAAGAATGTTAAGAACTGTTTGTGTTATCTCATTCAATCTCCTGGATATCCCTATGGTTCAGATGCGGTTGTTATACCTGTTTTACAGACCAGGCATCTAAGATATAAGATTTTAAAGTGTGCTCAGGGTCTCACAGAGTTAGCAGTAGACTAGTTAGAACTCAAGTTTATCAGGCTTCAAAACTTGTGGTCTACGTTATCATATTACACTGCAACTCTAGTATAGGTTTGTGTTTTTACTTGAATGATACCATATTCAATTAGAAAATACTGTACACTTCTACAGGTCAAGTTCAAAGTTACTACTTCGACTAAAATTTCTGAAACATTCCAGAAGTAGTAAGTCAGTAAGTCAGGAAGTGAAAAGGAATCAAAGGAGGTACTGTTAGAAAAGAATAGACTGAAGTGCAAAGGCTTTAACGTGCTATGTTAAGCACTTGGGGTTTTATCCTATAGACCAATGGTTCTCAGCTTCTAGTGTGCATCAGAATCCCTGGGAGGGTGCTGGCCCTGCCCCAGAGCTTCTGATCAACTTGCAGTTTCTGTAATCAGTGTGGGGCTAGAAAAGAAGAGGTCAGGGCTGACCCCAAGTCTTTAGCTTGAGAGACAGGATAGATCATGATGTTACTAAATGAGACAAAGATCAGAAGAAGCCGTGGATTTTATAGGGGAGAACTCACTAAAGCTTTTTTAAAAACTTATTACACTTGACATATTTAAAGGCAACCAGTGGAGATGACCAATGGGGAATTATAGGCATATCTGGAATTCAAGTGTGAGGTCAGGGGTAAAGACATTTAAGAGTCAAATAACATAGAAATAGATGTCTGAGCTACAGACATTGATAGAAGATAAAACCCCAAATACCAATAAATGGATGGCTAACCAACCTCTTGATTTTTCTCTTACCATCAGTAAAACAGGCCTCTGGCTCATCTGAATTTACAGGTTCAGCCTCCGCTTCTTCTCCTTCTCCTGGCAGAGGGTTATCAACTGTGCTGCACTCAGAGGAACTCGACCGGTTCAATCTCTAAAAAGAAATTCACCACCCCACCAGATAGTTCATTTAGAGGTTATTCAAATCTTATATTCAAGCCATATTTAATAATCAAAGTCATGCAAAGTGTTGTGAAAAAAGATTAACAGTATGATGGCCATAAAAACGTATAAACACATATTGAGGTCAGGTAACCCTGCAATACATCTATGCTTGATCTTTCTATCTACACATCCTGTGAAAAATAAATTTTATCATATTTAGTATGCTGACAAGTATTTGGACAGAATTAACACAAGGTAATTTTTGTAAACTATAACATTTGCAAAGTATTGGCCACATTTTTATTGTTTTATGTTTAATATAAATTTGTGTACACCAATAATTATTATATTCAGACAACCAAGACCCTAGTAGAAATAACACAAGTGCCAAACTGCCAATGCCTGATAACTGACAGATCATATCTGACAGTTGGCAGAAAAGCTTGTTGATATTTAAAATTCTAAAAAAGAAAGAAATTAGAGTAAGATGAAATTCAAACATATTTTTTCTATTATCTCTTGGATTTAAGAATATGTACCAGGATGATATAGATAGAAGGCTTTTGATCAAGACCAAAGAAAGTCAAATATTATATTGGAATCAGAATGCCAAAGACAATAGTAATTATTTCATCCAACACCACCCATTTTAGTATAAAATTTCAGGATACAGTTGAAAAGATCATAAAGTATTTTCTATACTGCCAAAAAACAGTGGCTACCAAAGTGAGAACCACATGCAAACTCTGAAACAAATATTCAACGAAATTAAACATGGCAGACTCACACATGACAGGAATGAATTCATTGTCATTATGATCATATAATTGATCATAACACAAGTTTTTCCCGCCCAGAAATTTATGATCAAACATGATGTTTACAAACATACACATACACAGAAATTTTTAGAAAAAATACATACAGCAATTGTAGCAAAACTCTGTCAATTTTTCCTAATATTGCTTTATAAGGGGTAGAGCAGGACATCAATGGAAGAGTTCATTTTCATTCTCATTTGCTAAACGACATGTGAATATTGAAACTAGTAGTTATTATAGCACATGCTTCCCTTATTAAGATTACAGCTTTACTATTTTTTTAGAATAGTCCCACAAATACAAGTGTTAAAGGTAGGGAAATACTCGTTTCCATTAAATTGATATCTTAATCTATTAATCTGCATTAATATCATAGGCCTAATCTGAAATTAATTTTTAGAGATTTACTGGGAAGGTTAAAGTATTCATTATGAGTACCACATTCTCAGTGCTATTATTATGACACATTATTCAATATTAGTAAAAAAGACATTGATACATTATTGTACATAAGGAATGATGTAAGTAAAGTTCTTTATAAAGACAGTAAAGAATTATGAATACTCTAATACTTATAATCTACTGCCATTGGGGCATTACTCCCACCAGGTCAAAGAGTTTAATAATAGTATCAGTTATGAACAGTATCATTGTGAAATTTCATTTAAAAAGCAGACATATTGAATGAATTCATCTAAAATGACTTTAAAATAAATAATTAAATTAAATCAAAAATTTTTAAAAAGACTACATTGCTTTAGGTTAAATACTGTAATTTTGACCTTGCAGTACAATAAAACTTTCTTATCTAAAAAAAAAAAAAAAAAAAAAGGAAAATAGAAAAATAAAGGAAATAGAAATTAATTATAAGTCTGAATATATCTAAGGTTTTAAAATATACATTACTCCAAGAAACAATGGGGAAATGTATAATTACTAATGCAGCCTACTGTGCCAATTACCACAAAAACTAATTTTGAGTAATATCTAAAAAACTACAATTATTTGATGCCCTCAATTCTTGACTTCTCAGCTGAATGTGGACTATCACCAGGGAATTGAAAGAAAAGGTACTATGATTCTGTGATGACACTAAGTCCTTCAAATGTGAAAAATTGATTATTGCCCTGGGTTTTGAGGCAGAGCAGTGGGAGAAACAGCTGAGAGAAAGAATGCAAAGCACTTTCCTGCTAGCAGCCAAAATACTGACAACTAGCAAATAGTTCTCATGGTTTTCTCTAAGGTGGCCACAATTTTTAAATAAAATGATTCTAATCTTCAAAATGCCTACTTGGGCCAAATTAATGAGAACGTCTTCAACTTCATATTTGGTTTTCTCACTGATCATTAACAAAGATATGCCAAGTTAATTTATAAACAAAATTAAGATGATTTTACAACGTGTCTTTTGTCAGTCTGAAACCTTTTATATTCATAGCTTTTATGGCAATTTTTTGTCAATTAAATTCAAAGTTTGGCTCAAATTTTATATCATAAATAATACTTATTCAAGAGGATTCCTCATCAGAACAGACATTACTAAAATATTTTATATGAACGGTAGTTTGCATCATACACTAAATTGCTATGGCTTTTTAGAAATTCAAGTTTAAAATGTTTTTAGAAATTCCATGTTTTCCTGGGAATGAATGAAGTAGTCAAAAAGTAGTTATTTTTGGACTGTATATATTAAACATTTATGCATTTATGTGCATGCCATAGTGATGTAGACAGTTTAATTCTAATCTTGTCAACCTTTAAATTTAAAATTTACTGAAGTGGAAGTTTTTTTTTTTTTTAAATATTTTATTTATTTATTTGACAGAGAGAAATCACAAGTAGATGGAGAGGCAGGCAGAGAGAGAGAGAGAGAGAGGGAAGCGGGCTCTCTGCTCAGCAGGGAGCCTGATGCGGGACTCGATCCCAGGACCCTGAGATCATGACCTGAGCCGAAGGCAGCGGCTTAACCCACTGAGCCACTCAGGCGCCCTGGAAGTTTTTTTTAACAAGGTCCAAAAGGATGCCTTTAAGTAGAAAGGCTAACATCTATAATAAAACTTTCTCTTAAAGGGTAATGCATTTTATTCTCATAGCAGGTACTGCTATATTTAACTATTAAAATTTCTTATTTTCTTGTTTAGTACACAGAGAAGATCATGTCAATCATTAGAATCATTTTACATAATTATATGATTAATTTCATATCTATAAACTTAGTCACTTGTAATTTAGTTTCCTTTCTTATAATTTTGGAAATTGAAGAATTATTATAGTACATTAAAACCAGTAAAATAAATACTTTAGTATAAAAATTTCCCTTTCAATATTACAAACATGCTATTTTATAATTTTTGCATGGATTTTATTTTTAAGAAAAGGGAAATATACCTTTTGTCTCTTACTTTTTTGCATGGCAGCAAAGATAATTTTTTTACCTTTGACAGCCTACATAAACAGGCTATAAACACAATATCATAGATGTAAACTCATTAGCATTAAGAATAGGAATATGCTATACACAGCATTCCTACTTTTTTATTTAATAATGTGGTATTGCCTATAGGTACTATTTAAAATTTTGTCTTTCTTTGCTTTAGATAAACTTTACATACTTGATTAGAAAATTTAAATGTATAAATAATATATGATAAAAAAAAAAGTCCTTTTTACTCACTCCCTGATTCTATCACCTTGAAGCATCTAGTATATACACAGTGTGTATACACACACACATACACCCTCACACACACATATTTATCTTTCCATATTCTTCACTGTGCATCCATAAAACACTGAAGTAATTTGGAACATTCTAATATTGCTTATAAACAACAGCTATCTCAGAAGCCCCTTTCAATGACTGAAAATATCAAATTAAGATGGTGAAGCAGTAGGAACTTAATGTTTGCCTTGTCCCTTGAACACAGCTAGATAAGTATCAAATCATTCTGAACATCCAGGAAATTGCTATGAGGACTGAGAGAACAAACCGCACACCTAAGAGGAGACTACAGCATGGAAGGTGGGAAGTGAGGGGATGTGATTT
The DNA here is from genome assembly GCF_030435805.1 of Mustela lutreola. Classification (NCBI taxonomy): domain Eukaryota; kingdom Metazoa; phylum Chordata; class Mammalia; order Carnivora; family Mustelidae; genus Mustela; species Mustela lutreola. The sequence continues at coordinate 148,594,232 of NC_081292.1, read as the reverse complement.
GGGGAAGAGAAGGATCACAGGTGCTACAGAGGGGAGGAAGTCATGATCACAGAGAGTGGACAGAAAAAAAGACAGAGGGAGAGAGACAGAGAGAGCAGCGCAAAGGGGACCATACAAGAAAAATGCCTCCCCAAAATCAGTGACTGGGAAAACAAGAAGGGCTGTTTATCGTAAGTTTTTTTGGCCAGTGGAGCTCAAAACCTAGTGTTAGAAGTCTGCACTGTGGTCAGTGTGGAGTCTGGTGGGCCCAGCAGTGCTCCTGTGGTGAAGGAGGACAGGAGCCTGGGAGCACAGGGTGTGATGTGAGGATTGCCTGGGATGCACTAGAAGAGACAGTTTCCCCTGCTTAGTGTGTATCTGGGAAAGGTGGCGTTACCTCTCAGGGGAAAAAAGAGCTGGTGGGTGTCACTGTGCTCCCATTCCTTAGCATAGGGGTGGAGACACCTGCTGAGGGTAGCTAAACTGGAGGCTGGCTTTTTGTTTTGCTTTACTCTAAACTCCAGCCTCCTGTGTGTTACTGCAACCACTCCTCTGAGAAAAACTGGCACCAGCCTCAGTACGGCAAGACCCTTCGCCAGAGGACCAGTGCAGATCTGTGCAGACCAGTGCAGTTCCCTAAAGTGTGGAGTTTTGAAACTCAGCCAACATAAAACACAGATGCACTGCATTGCTGGGAGGAAAGGGAGCATGGATACAGACAGGGTGAAGCACGGGGAACTGAGGGAAGTCTAGGACACATGAGGGGAGATCGTTCACTCTTCTGTGAGAGCTTCATGGACAGTGGTGGCCATGAACTCCCCTCTGCATGATGAGGGAGAGGGTTGGTACCATTTTTCACCCCTGCCCATCAGCATGCACTAACTTCAGTGAGCATAACAGCACCGACAGTGGAGGCCCGAACCACTTACATCAACCTCTGCTTCCATCCATTCTGTAGGTGCTTCTTTACTAGGGTTAAGTGTGTCTGAGAACGAGAGCAGCAGGTCCCTCTTCCAGAAGACCAGCACAAACCCCTGCATGTACCAAGTCTAGTGACCATAGAGTGCTGCAAAGCTTTGGCTCTAGTGGAAAGAGGATCTGGCCTCTTCTTTAATCCTTTTTTTTTTTTTTCTTTTTAAAGATTTTATTTATTAGAGATCACAAGTAGGTCCAGTGACAGGTGGGGGCTGGGGAGCAGGCTCTCTGCTGAGCAGAGAGCCAGATGCGGGGCTCGATCCCAGGACCTTGAGATCATGACCTGAGTCAAAGACAGAGGCTTAACCCACTGAGCCACCCGGGTGCCCTGGATCTGGCCTATTTTAACAAGCAGACCAAAGCACACCAATTTAAAACTCACCACACACTGGACAAGATCCAAACACTCCCCACTCAAGGCAAGAAGTAACTCTGCAGAAGACTGACCTGAGGCAAAGACAGCCAGAACACAGGAGAGTGCACACAGCATACAACAGAAATACCTTCTAAAGTGCCAGGCTCTGGACAGTATATGATCTCTTTTTCATAAAGCCATTACTCTCAGGAGCAGGACACACTAATACACAGAAGACAGAGACCTAGACAAATGCCAAGATAAAGGAATTCATCCCAAAAGAAAGAAGAAGAAAAGCTCATAGCCAGGGACCTAACCAAAACAGATATAAATAATATGCCTGACACATATTTTAAAACAACAATCATAATGATACTAAAGCATAGAAGACATCAGAGAGTCCCTTAGTGCTGAGATAAAAGACCTAAAAACTAGCCAGGCTGGGGAAAAAAAAAAAATGCTACAACTGAGAAGCAAACCAACTGGAAGTAATGAGAACAAGGATGGAAGAACAAGAGGAACAAATAAATGATACAGAAAATAAAATTACTGAAAGTAATGCAGCTGAAAATAAGAGGAAAAGAGAAATACTGGATTATGAATGTAGACTTACAGAACTCAGTGATTCCAGAAAGTATCAGATCATAGGAGTCCCAGAAAGAGAAGATGGGGAAAAAGGGAAAAGGTTTATTTGACTAAATTATAGCTGAAAACTCCCCTAATCTGGGGAAGGAAACAGACATCAAATGTGGGAGGCACAAGAATTCCCATCAAAATTAACAAAAGCAGGCCAAAACCATGACATACCACAGTAAAATTTACAAAACACAGAGATAAGTAAAAAATTCTAAAAGCAGCAATGGAAATGAAATCCCTAACTTATAAGGGAAGACAAATAAAGTTAGCAGCAGACCTAACCACAGAAACTTGACAGGCCAGCAGATGTAGCATGATAGAGTCAATGTGTTGAATAGGAAAAATATATAGCCAAGAATACTCTATCCAGCATGTTATCATTCAGAAGAGAAGCAGAGATAAAAGTTTCATAAACAAACAAAAACTAAAGGAGTTTGTTATCACTAAACCATCCCTACAGGAAGTATTAAAGAGGACCCTCTGAGTGGGAAAGGAAGACCAAAAGTGACAAAGACTAGAAAAGAACAGAGAAAAATCTCAAGAAACAACAACTTAACAGGTAATACAATGGTACTACATTCACATATACCTATAATCACTCTGAATGTAAATGGACTAAATGCTTGAATCAAAAGTCATAGGGTATCAGAATGGATTAAAAAAAAAAAGGAAAGAAAAGAAAACAAGACTCATCTATATGCTGCCCACAAGAGGCTCATTTTCAACCTAAAGACAGCTGCAGATTGGAAATGAATGGATGGAGAACCATTTATCATGCTAATATATGTCAAAAGAATGCCAAATAGCTATACATGTATCAGACAAGCTAGATTTTAAACCAAAGACTGTAACAAGAGATGAAGAAGGGAACTATATCATAATAAAGAGCTCTATCCAATAAGAGGATCTAACAATTATAAATATGTATGCCCCCAACTTGGGAGCACCCAAATAGTTAAAGCAAGAACAAACACAAAGAAACTCGCTGATAGCAATACAATAATAGTAGGGGACTTTAATACCCTACTCACAGCATTGGATAGATCATCTTAGCAGAAATCAACAAGGCTTTGAATGACATGCTGGACAGGTGGACTTAAGAATATATTCAGAACACTTCATTCTAAAGCAGCAGAATACACATTCTTTTTGAGTGCATATGGAATGTTCTCCAGAGAAGATCATATACTGGGTCACAAATCAGGTCTCAAGATCATACCATGCATATTTTCAGACTACAATGCTATGAAACTTGAAGTCAACCACAAGAAAAAATTTGGAAAGACCACAAATACATGGCGGTTAAAGAACATCCTACTTAAGACTGAATGGGCCAACCAGAAAATTAAAAAAGAAATTTAAAAATACGTGAAAGCAAATGAAAATAGCAACATGATGTTCCAAAATCTTTGGGGTGCAACCAAAGCAGTCTTAAGAGGAAAGTATATAGCAATACAGGCCTAATTCGAGAAGGAAGAAGTTTCATATGCACAACCTAACCTTACCCTAAAAGAGCAAGGAAAGGAACAGCAAATGAAGCCTAAAGCCAGCAGAAGGGAAATAATAAAGATTAGAGCAGAAATAAATGAAATAGGGCCACCTGGGTGGCTCAGTGGGTTAGGCCTCTGTCTTTGGCTCAGGTCATCAGCTCAGGTCATGATCTCAGGGTCCTGGGATCAAGCCCCACAACAGGCTCTTTGCTTAGCAGGAAGACTGCTTCCCCCCTCTTTTTGCCTGCTGCTCTGCCTACTTGTGATCTCTCTCTCTCTTTCTCTGTGTCAAGTAAATAAATATAATCTTAAAAAAAAGAGAGAGAGAAAGAAATGGAATAGAAACAAACAAACACAAAAAACAGTAGAAGAGATCAATGAAACTAGGAGCTGGTTCTTTGAAAGAATTAATAAAATTGACGAACTCCTAGCCAGGCACATCAAAAAAAAGGAGAAAGGACCCAAACAAATAAAATCACAAATGAGAGTGGAGAGATTACAGTCAATCACAGAAATACAATTATAAGAGAATATTATGAAAAACTGTATGTCAACGAATTAGGCAATCTGGAAGAAATGGATGCATTTCTAGAAATATAAACTCTGAAAACTGAAACAGAAAGAAATAGAAAATTTGAACAGTCTGATAACCAGCAAAGAAATGGAATCAATAATCAAAAATCTCCTAACAAAAATAAAAGTCCAGGGTCAGATGGCTTCCCAGGGGAATCCTACCAAACACGTATAGAGGAGTTAATACCTAATTCTTTTCAAACTACTCCAAAAAGTAGAAATGGAAAGAAGACTTCCAAACTCATTCTATGAGCTCAGCATTACTTTGATTCCAAAACCAGACAAGACCCTACTAAAAAGGAGAATTACAGGCCAGTATCCCTCATGAACATGGATGCAAAAATTCTCAACAAGATACTAGCAAATCAAATACAAATTTACATTAAAAGAATCATTCACACAACCAGGTAGGATTTATTCCTGGGCTGCAAGAATGGTTCAATATTTGCAAACCAATCAACGTGATACACCACATTACTAAAAGAGAAGATAAGAACCATATAATATTCTCAATAGAGGTAGAAAAAGCATTTGTCAAAGTACAGCATATATTCTTGATAAAAACCCTTAACAGAGTAGGGATAGTGGGAACATACCTTAATATCATAAAGGCCATATATGAAAGATCCAAGGTAATATCATCCTCAATGGAGAAAAACCAAGCTATGGTCAAGAAGAAGACAGGGATATCCACTCTCACTATTGTTATTTAACATAGTCCTGGAAGTCTTAGCCCTAGCAATCAGACAACAAAAAGATATAACAGGCATCCAAATTGGCAAGGAAAAGGTCAAACTTTCACTATTCTATGTAGAAAACCCAAAAGATTTCACCAAAAAGTTGCTAGAACTGATACTACAAATTCAGTAAAGTCACAGAATACAAAATCAATGTACAGAAAGCTGTTACTTTTCTCTACACCATTAATGGAGCAGCAAAAAGAGAAATTAAGGAGTTGATCTCATTCACAACTGCACCAAAACCATTCGATATCTGAGAACAAAACTAACCAAAGAGGTAAAAGATCTGTACTCTGAAAACTACAGAACACTGATGAAAGAAATTGAAGATGACACAACCAAATGGAAAACATTCCATGCTCATGAATTGGAAGAACAAACGTTAAAATGTCTACACTAACCTAAGCAATCTACACATTTAATGCAATCCCCATCAAAATACCACCAGCATTTTTCACAGAGCAAACAATCCTAAAATTTATATGGAACCATAAAAGATCCCCAATACCCACAGAAATCTTGAAAAAGAAACACAAAGCTGGAGGCATCACAATTCTGGACTTCAAGATGTATTACCAAGCCATAGTGATCAAGTGATCAAGACAGGATGGTACCGGCACAAAAGCAGACACATAGATCAATGAAATAGAAGAGAAATCCTGAAGTGCACTCACAACTATACGGTCAATTAATCTTTGACAAAGCAGGAAATGATATCCAACAGAAAAATTCTCTTCAAATGGTGTTGGAAAAACTAGACAGTTACATGCAGAAAAATGGAACTGGACCACTTTCTTATACCATACACAAAAATAAATTCAAAATGGAAGAAAAACACCTAAATGTGAGACAGGAAACCATCAAATCATTGAGAAGAACATTCTTCGAATTTAGCCATAGCAATTTCTTACTAGACACTTCTCTAGAGACAAGGGAAACAAAAGCAAAAATGAACTATTGGGACTTCATCAAGATAAAAAGCTTCTGGCAGCAAAGGAAACAATCAATAAAACTAAAAGGCAACCTACAGAATGGGAAGAGATATTTGCAAATGACATCTGATAAAGGGGTAGTATCCAAAACCTATAATGAACTTATCAAACTTGACACCCCCAAATCAAACAATTCAGTTAAGAAATGGGCAGAAGACATGAATAGATGTTTTTCCGAAGAAGGCATTTATATGGCTAACAGATACACGGAAAGAAGCTCAACATCACTCATCGTCAGGACAATACAAATCAAAACTACAATGAGATATCACCTCAACCTGTCAGAATGGTTAAAATTAACAACAGAGAAAACAGCTGATGCTGGCATGCATGTGGTGAAGAGGGAACCCTCTTATTCTACAGGTGGGAATGCAAACTGGTGCAGCCATCCTGGAAAATAGTATGGAGGTTCCTCAGAAACTTAAAAATCGAACTACCCTATGGCCCAGATATTGTACTACTAGGTATTTACCCAAAGGGTATAAAAATATTGATTCAAAGGGACCCATACTTTATAGCAGCATTATCAATAATAGCCAAATTGTGCAAAGAGCCCAAATAACCATTGGCTGATGAATGGATAAAGAAGATGTGATATAGATAAAATGGAGTATTACTCAGCCATAAAAAGAATGAAATCTTGCCATTTGCAATGACATGGTTGGAACTAGTATATTATGCTAAGCAAAATAAGTCAAAGAATGGCAAGTACCATATGATTTCACTCATATGCCAAATTAAAGAAATGAAATAGATGAACATAGCAGTAAATTAAAAAAAAGAAGAAGAAGAAGAAGAGAGAGGGAGGTAAACCATAATGAGCACTGGCTTTTATATGTAAGTGATGAATCACTAAATTCAACTGCTGAAACTAATATTACACTACATGTTAACTAACTAGAATTTAAATAAGAACGTGTAACGTTAAAAAATATGATCAAATTAAACTTTTTATAAAATTCTTCATGGTTCTTCTTTTGGTTACCTGGAAGGTGTGTTTTCTACAACAATGACTATGAGTACAGATTGTCAAATATAGGTGTCATATGAGAAACTGTCTTAAGCTGGTAGCTTACAAATTTATTATTGACATATCCCGAAATAGGCATCTACATCATAAGCCTAGTTCACGATAGTGTGGATGGTAGTTAATGCTAGTTGGTCATTTCTTATTTCAAGAAGTATGAAATATACCTGTCTAATAATTTGATAATCTGGCATTTAAAAGCCAAAAAACATCAAGCCTACAGCAGCATTGTGGAAAACACCTTATTCAAAGGGGATGGTTGGTGTTGAAAATATTCCAAAGATGTTACATTTAAAATATATACTATAATACTGCTTGCTACATACAACAAAACATATTCTTTGAGGAGCAGAGCCTAGAATCATTATTTCACCTGAGCATCAAAATAAAGAAACACAGAGGACAGCAAGAAGTTGGGAGAAGCAAATCAAAGGGAAGGAATGAGCATATAGGGACAGAGAAATTACGAGCAACATTACTGGTAAACTAAGCTCTACTGTATGTCAGTAAGCTTAAGAATTTCTTTTATTCATTTCAAATCAATATCACCCATCTTTTATTTTTACAGTCTAATTTACAATTGATATTCATAAGAAAGGCTCTGAATAATTAAAGGAGTAAAATGGTGAAGTTCAGAATAAAGGATCAAAGGACCTTTAAAGAATTCCACAAAGCGCTACCATGCTTTGTGTAAGAGGCCAATGTTTTCCAACTTACTATTCTATTAAGGGATAACATAGCATTTAAATATTCTTTTCTGATCTGGAACCAAAATACGTTTTCCTCTCCCTTGCAATTGTTAGGGTCTTGTCTGTCTTTTGGAGAAATGTAAATATTATCTTCCTACAGCTTTTTTTTTTTTTTTTTCTTTTTAATTGGAGATTACCTATAGTATCACCATTTGTGTTTTTCATCTTAGGAGTATTGACATTTAGTTCCTTTACATGATTTAGCATTCCAGGCCCTTGAAGTCCCTCCAATCCTTCACTGATCTCTCTGAAATTTTGGTCTCTTTCAAGATTCTTTTTAAATGGTAATGCTACTTAAAAACTACTAAAGATATCCTGGAGAAGTCATTAATATTTTCTTTGCCTTTTCATTTTACTTCCATTTAAATTATGAAAAAACATCAGCGTAATTAACAGTTACAGTAAACTCTTGATTCACATTATAATTATGGGCAACTAAAGCCCAGCACTTTTTCAGAGAAAAGGCAAGAAGAAGAAGTTTCCCTTTCCTAGTGTTCTTTATGACTGCAAGAGAAACAGTGTGGGCTTTTAGAGAACAGGTGCTTGTTCAGCAGGAAAACCACTGAACACTTCCATCGCTGGGTCATTATGGGATATAGCATTAGATGATGGAGAAATAATGAGATCAAATCTTCCACCACCATGGAAATTCAAAATAAAGCAAATTATTTCACTGAGAGTTCTCAGTTTTCCCAGGGTGCTTCCTATCCAATAACACGACAACTTATATGCCTAAAAGGTTAAGATTTTGTATATAAAAGCAAACAAACAGATATTGGCCACATAAGAAGCTTGAACTGATTACAGATTTTTTCCACCAGATCCTATAGTGTCCTCTTGGACCTCCAAAAGTCAAGTGGCACTCACCAATAAGGCTTTGTTGTGTGATCAACCGGCAGTATTGAAGGGCTCTGTACACTAACACAGAACCATCTGCAGAAAATATTTAAGTAGCTGAGATACAGTGGGTCAAATCAGAAAGAATATCTTACAGAGGACAATAGAGGAAGGGAGGAAAAACTGAATGGGAAGATATCAGAGAGAGAGACAAACAATAAGACTCTTGACTCCAGGAAACAAACCGAGGGTTGTGGATAGGGAGGTGGTTGGCAGGGTGGGGTAACCAGGTGATGGGCATTAAGGAGGGCACGTGATGTGATGAGCACTGGGTGTTATTCGCAACTAATGAATCAATGTACATTATATCAAATGCTAATGATGTAATATATGTTAGCTAATTGAATTCAAATTTAAAAAAGAGTATCTTAAAAACTTAGAAACAAAGATTTAAACAGTTCTACTGAGGTCCGCTAGAAAATTGCAACAAGTGGGTAAATAAGAATTGGAACAAAGGCAAACAGGGCAGGAAAATGTGAGGTGAAAGCATAGACTCTAAGTCGCACGCTCATTCATTAAAAAGAATAACAAACAAAAAATAAACTACTGGTATATTTACGCTACCCCCTAAAACCACTCCTAATGAGAAAGGGCATGGAAAGACAAATTCCACTGAATGGAACAATTACCATTGTTTTTTTAAACACATGGCTTTCTAATATTGAAAATACAATGTAAAATAAAAATTGGCACAGACAAAATATATCTTTCCTAACCTTTATGTAGGCAGCTTCTGCCAAAGAAAAGTGTTATATTTCAAGTCATTCTTCACAAGTGAAATATCCACAGTTTTTTGTTTTCAGGAGAATGACCATTCGTTAACATACACCTCATATTCTCCAACAGTTTGGTAAAAAAAAAAAAAAAAAATAGATAGTAATCATAATTCAGGAATTAAATACACACACATATTTTTGGAAACCGTTTTCTCAAAAATTGTGCATTTTACCTATACATATATACATACTATTGTGAATGTATGCATCTTTATTTAGATTCTAGGGGAAAGAAATTTAATCCATTCTGAAATAAAAAAATTTTTTACAAGAGAATATAGCCTCTGAATCACCACCCATCTGAAATAAAGAAATGTGTCTTTTACTTAGGAGCACCTTTAAAATTAACTTCAAGGAAACTAGAACAATATTAGCTTGTTTTTTTAATTGGAAAATATTCACATTATTATCCCTAAAGTGTACCATTTTCAAGATAAAGTTTTGCTTTCAATGTTGCACAATGGAAAACAACAATACAGACATCCCAACAATGACAAAAGCAATTCAAAATATGAAATAAACTATAAGAAAAAAGAGAAGATTCTTATTAACATGGATTTTTTTCCTTACAGGAAGTTATTAATTAGAGTTCATCCATTCAGCAAGCTATACTAAAATTAAGACAAAATGTATCTGAGTGGTGTATTTTCTTTTACACTTGTTAGAAATAGTAGGTATGGCAATCCATATTAATTTGCTTCCAATTTTATTAAAAGTATTTTATGTCTTATTGAAAGGTTTAGTGTTCACTTCATAATATATTCCATTTATACCTCTTACCTTCTTGATGCTATGCTATATGCCTTCTTATGAGATTTAACCAAAATAAGAAACATTCTCATCAGTGCATAATATTGCTTTTGGAATCAAATTAAGCATTTCAAGCACTTATAACTCGTTCGTTCATAGGCTGAGCCTATAAATTTTAATTGATGCATTTTATATATGGTCAAATAAAATCAAATGTTAGTTACTGAATTGATTAAATAAATAAATTCCTAGTTATCACTGTGTTCAAAATCATTGCAAAACATATTCAAAGTTTAGCCTAGAAACCGGGTACTTTGGCTCTGTGTACTCAGAATCCTGCTTACTTGTATGAGTCTGAATTTCTATAAATACAGATCTAGTATTAGAATGTTCTTTTTATATTCTGACATTTTATGTTTATGTCTGAAATATTTTCCCACAAAAATGGTTTCTTAACAGTTTTAATTTACTAAATTTAAATGTGATAGTTTATTTCTTCCAACTTTACTGAGATTAATTGACATATAACATTATGTAAATTTAAGGTACACCATGTGATGATTTGATTTGATACATGTATATATTGTGTGTGTATGTATATAAATATATCTACCACAGCCTTCCCACATATAATTACCATTTGTTGTTGTTGTTACGATGAAAACATTAAATTTCTACTCTCATAGCAATAAATCTGACAATTTAATGTGACACACATTAGATTGGTTTAGATTAGGAAAGGCAGTTGCTAGAGGTTTTCAAATTAAATGTTGCTTCAATGGCTTCTGTTACATGCTGTATCTTACTTTTATAATCCATCCAATAAAAATCTATAGATCATGCATTGAAATAATCTAAGGATATGAGAGATATATATCAAGGAAGTCATCAAGAGGATCACAAAAAATGATGGAATTGCACCTGTGACATGCTATGATGCCAATTCATCTACAGAACAATTGTATATGTTTCTACTTTCTTGCAATGGAGCAGGCAGAAACATTTTGTAGCTGAACAGCATGCATGACACTGAAAAATATATCATATACGTATGCTTTTTTTTTTTTTTTAGATAACCTGTATAAAAGTGGTCACATATGTCTCTGTCTGGTTAAAAGCACAGAGCTGCATCCTTGATTGATCCAGTTTGGTTTTACCCCTATGAGAAGTAAGAAGGTTAGGTACCGAAGTTTAGAAATGCATAACGATGAAATAGATTAGTCAACTGATTTGAAATGTTTAAAGTCACATACCTGAAAGTAAAAATGAGTTATATGTTAGAAATACATGCTAGATGCTCAATGCAAAGCAGTATCTTTGAAACACAGTAGTAAGACTGAATATCATTCAACACAGATTTTAAAACAATCAACTCAACAGTTATATATATAATTCTATTATTTAGGGGATGAATTTAGCTACTATAATTTGATAAGGCAATCTTTTGCATTCTGTTTGCTCCTTGTAACAACCATCTAAAAATAAGTGATGCTCAGTTCCAGAGTTGGTGAGAGTAGGAGTAGATAGTTTTTAAAAAGCATATTCTAAAATTAGAATTTCATGAATTACTTTTAATTATCACTTTTAATTTTGACATTTAAAACAGCATTGAAGGAAAAATGTTTCCAAATTTATCAAAATAAAAAGAATAAGAAACAATGATTTAAGCGTCTGATCAAAATTTCATTGTTTTCAGACACATAAAGAAATCCAGTAAAGATGATTCTTCAAATATTTTGAAACCAATCTGCAAAAAAGAAATGGTTAAGTAAAATTCTTTTTTTTTTTTTTTTAAACATTTTTATTTATTTATTTGACAGAGAGAAATCACAAGTAGATGGAGAGGCAGGCAGAGAGAGAGGGAAGCAGGCTCTCTGCTGAGCAGAGAGCCCGATGCGGGACTCGATCCCAGGACTCTGAGATCATGACCTGAGCTGAAGGCAGCGGCTTAACCCACTGAGCCACCCAGGCGCCCGGTTAAGTAAAATTCTATAGTAGTCTTCTTCTGTTTTGTTTTGTGTTTTTAACTATCTGCATAAAAATAGGATCAAATACCAGCTTAATTGTATAATTAATGTATCCTATAACTAAAATTATAAAATTGTGTAATTGTAACTAATGTCTAAATCTTGCTAAACCAAATGCAATTCTGGAAGAGGTTATTTTATTTTCTTAAATGCAATGATAAGAAGAAATCAAAACTGCTTTCTTGGTGAACATAATAACTGCCTGTTTCAGGGAAAAGCTTCATAAAAAAATCTAAAGAGAGACCAAGTAAAACATAATTAAAACCACCACATACTAAAAAGACGTAAAATATTTAACCTTGATGACTACAAATATTTAAATAATTTTTTATTAAATCAGTAAAAGGAGTGTATTTCATAACAAGTAAACATGTTTAACTTTCTCCAAAGATAATGGCTTTTAAAATTGAAAAGATTGAATACTGAACAGATGAATGGGTAGATGGACTAATGCATCGGTGAATCAGGTAAGCAACATGAATGTCTGTTCCTCTGCCTGGAGTTCCCTTCTCCATTACATCCACTCAATGAAATGATCACCATCCTTCAGGGTCTGGCTCAAATCCCACCTCCTCTCACATGCCCTCAGGCTGACAGAGTCTTACTCAATGCATCCTCAATGGGCTGGTTTATTATTTGATCCTGGAACATGCTTTGTTCTAGTTATTTTATTGAGGTAGACTATAACTTAATAAATCAGCATTAAAGAGAATCAGAAGCCAAATATGAACCAGCATATGCACAATACCACTATGCCAGAAGTTTTGATCCTTAATTGCAACATTATGGTGCAAAACAGAAAATAATTATATTCCTACTAACATCTTGCCTTTCTATGGTATATAATATGGTGGTTAAAACTTGGGGTTCAAACTTTAAAGAGACTCCCAGAAACATCAGTGACTAATCAGCATTATTTCTTAATTTTTCAGTATTTTGGTTATCTGTAAATATAGATGAATAATATCCATTCTCCTAGTTGTCATAGGAAAGTTATACAATGTAAATGAAAGTGGCAAATAGGTACAATTTTCCCTTGGTTTCTTTGGTGCGTTCTTCTTTTGGGTCCACATCTCAAGTGTTGAGTTGCTCACTTGTCCTCTTACTTTCATGGTCCTTGTAGTGTAGTGGGTGCTGTGGTGAGCTGCGCCAATTCCCTGCTTCAGGCAAGCCTCTCATCCCTCCAACTACTGGGAGTGTTGGGGGCTGAAGGCTCACAACTGAGTCCCCGCATGGAAACTGTCATGCAGAAGAGAGCTGCTTCACCCAACAGTTACATCTCCCCTGGAAGGATGGAGAGGAAACCTGCATCTAATGACTCATTGGTGGGAGGGAAAGGCCTGACTCCTTTGCTTCAATTAGGACTACTCCATAGTAGGGTCACCCTAGTACCTACTGGAGATGCCCATAGGATCAGCAGAGGCATCTGCTGAAAATACATAACATTTCATTTCTCCCTGTCCCAGTCATCTTGCTTCCCTCATTTCTTACAGGTGGTAGGTGTTGCTCCTGAGAATACTCCCCAGTAAATCTCTTACACACCAATTTCTCTCTCAGAGCTGGTTTCCCACAGAATCTGTCCTCAGGCTGACTCTCTGTATATCCTATAGTTAACATAACTGAACACATAAAATCCCTACCTGTCTACATCTCTGACTTGTCCTCTTTCCTTGGAACCAAAGTTTCCAAATACATACTGTTTGGCATCACTTGGCTATCTGGCAAGTAGCTCACAATTAAGATGCTCCCAAATTAAACTCTGAGTATATTCTATCTCTTAAATTTTCTCCTCCTTTTACGTATTTTTTAATAGCATTGATACCCATCCAGTCTTCTAAGATAAAACCCAATGTTACGAGTCAATCTGTATCTCCCAAATGGGCTCTTCACCTCTATCAGAAAGTTCTTTCACTTACTCTGAAGAAAGAATTTATCTTTTAACTATAAAACTCCTTCAAATGCCATTTCCTCTGTGAAGTGTTCCAATTTATTTTTAAGATTAGTTATACTCTCCTCTATCCTGTGTGAATGTTTTGTCCTAAAACCAAACCCTGTTTTAATTCTTTTTTGTATGTTTAATTATAATTTCTGGTTTCTATATGTGTTTCTCCTCAAAGGCAGGAAACTTGCTTTACTCCTTATCACTTAAAACCGTTTCAAACACAAAGACCTATACCTATAGCCTACCTCTACTGAAGAAATGAATGCATTAATGATGTGTCTTCCTAATGTCTGGCAGGAGTATGGTAACAAGAAGAACTTCAGTAAATGTGAGTTCAACAAATGAATAGCAATGTTTCACAAAAAATGTTCTCTAATGTATTCCTTTGCAATTTTCCCCCCAATGATCAAAGTTAATGAGGGGTTTATTTGGAATTTGGTTCCTTATGGAACATGAAGTTTTGTATAAATGTGTTTGTAGTGTTTTAAATGATGTTCTCTTGAAGGAGGGTAGTTTGATTATGTAAAATTTGAATATTTCATTGACCTCTTTTCTCTGAGGACCTCAGCTAGTTCCATCACAACTTTGATATAATGTTTTAAAACACCAACAAACAATTAGGTAAAGCTAAGTATCTGTCTTTGGCTTGAGGAGGAATGAATGGGGCATCTCTCTAGGAGGAAATGTTTACAAAGAATGTTTCCTCTCTGCTGAGTACACAATATGAGCAAATTCACTTAAGCAGCCTTGATAAGTAGATTCATTTGTCAAAAGAGCAGTAAAGAAGTACTTGGGGATTAGATTCACAGTGAAGAAAGGAGCTTCTCTGTACTACTTTAAAATCACATGAGACTGTTTTTGTTTTTAAATATTAGGAGAAATAAATTTGGATTAATGTTTTCCTCTGAAATTTGCATACACTTCCAAAGTCCATTTTACAATTCTATAAGCTGCTTCTTTTTTTTTCATCTTTAGAGCAGAGAAGGAAGTAGTCTGTAGCAATAGAAAACAAAGAGAATGACTCTAATCTAAGACCTCTCCATTAAAAAATATTAGCTATTAATTTAGTTTTGTAGAATTTTAAGTTTTGACACTTGGCACAATTAAAAAAAACACTACACTTAAGAATTTAGTTAAGTCATATGCCAATCACATACATTAAATCATTGTAGGTGGATAAATTTTTTTTTTTTCCCTCAGCAACTCAGTGCCTGGAGCATAGCAGAGCTCAATACATATTTATTGAATGAATGGGTTCATTTCATGCTTCGTTTGAGGCTCATAATCAGGAAGCACTTCACTGCTAATGGCAAAAATCTGTGCAGTGTGCTGCTAATGTTTGCCACATGCTTAGAGGACTGCAGTGCGCCTCAGGAGGAGGCTGACTTTGAGAGGGGCCATTAGTTCAGTGCCTGCATTCTGAGAAATAGGGACAAGTCTTATTTTCAGGGGTCCATGGAAGATAACAATATGTCTTTCTCAGTTCTGAGACAAACTCTATCTTAAGAGAAATGCTGATGTTCTATTGCCAATTATTTCCTTAGAACTGTTTATAAGATATTTTACTCAACACTTTATTTAAACTCATCTCTTTGGTCGTCTTCTGGTAAGGTGTTTTATTACAAAATATTTTTACTTCATTCTGGAGTGCGTATCAGGACAAAGGCACTTGCCAATATGAGATCTGATATTAGAAGATGAAAAAGTCTGTCAAATATAATGGGAAAACGGGACACTAGGCCATAAAAGAGAAGTTTTTTGTTTTGTTTTATTTTGTTTTATGGTGGGGGGGGCATCAAAGGTTAAAGGTGTTGTTTCCCTCTGTTCAAAATGCAGATTCGACAGGCAAAAGGGGAAGTATCTTCAGTCCCTGAATAAAGAAAATGACATCTCAGAAACCTGGGTCAGAACATGCTAAGGATGAATTTAGGTTCATTTCCCATGAGAACTCAATCCATCACAGTGGCCAATGGGAACACCACTGATAAGGACTCTAAAGTTGCTTCCAGACTTAGGCAGAGAGAGTTCAAAGGATACAGCCCAGATCTGGTGTTTAGTGTGTCTTTTACACACTAAAATTGTGAACCATTGATCTACATCCTGCTACTTCTCTTGACTTTAACTGGTAGCAAGTAACTACTTATACTGTATATGTGGTCACTCAATCCCATACCCATAATAACTGTTAATCAGACACTTGCTTTCCAAAAGACACATATCTAATTATTTAATCATTTAATCATATCTAATCATTTACTCTTTATTATAATTCTCTTTTGCTTATAGAGGAATTAAAATACAGTATCAGAAAAGAATGTAGATTGTTCAAGACCATAGAGTTAGTAAATACCAAAGCTAGAATTTAAGGCAAATATTCTATTTCCAGAGGCTCCTATTCTTAAACATATCCCAAGGAAGTGCTTAAGATTTAAATAATCCAAATGTATTGAATCAGGCATTACTTTGTATTGGGTAATCAAGATTTGCCCTTTGGGCAAGTTTCTTCAAGAACATGGCAATCACTCTTTCAAAGAAACCTTAGGCATGAAAAATTAGAAAGTTGGGAAGGAGGGAATAAGTAGTTAAAAAATTTGGGAGCTCAAGTGGGAGCTGAAGATTAGGGGGATAGAGGAGGGAGGTTAGCATGAAGGGTAGTAGAAGCACTCTCGGTTAAGAAAATCTACATTTTTTTTTTTTTTTTAGTAGTTCAAATGGAAAAACAAAAACAAAACCAAGTCATAATGAGAGACATTTAAATCTCAAGCAGCTGGAGAAAAGACTTTAACATAGGGTTTCACAGTTGGAGATACTATTACCTCTAAGGTACCCAACGAATTTCCTATAGATCTTAAACTTTTGTTATTTCTCAAGTCCAGAATAGCAAAGTGGGTTTGAATATACTCACAGTGTGAGATATGTCATGGAAATTTTTTTATGATGAAGGGCAATCATTCCAAGTCCATGATTTTAAATCCATACTTTTAGGGGATAATGATGATGAGTTCAATAATAAACACAATAGCTAGCATTGTTTTAGGATTACCAACTCAAATATGGTGCTAAATGACTTAAAGCAATTAGCTTACCTATTCTTTACTACAAGCTATAATGTAGCCCCATGCTCCTGTGTATTATACCATATAAACCACAGATATGAAATAGAAAAAGTGTACATTTTTTCTCATGTGGCTACAACTATAAATATAAAAATGACAATCAAGAATATTAGAATATTACTGCCAAATGACCCTTAGATAACACAGTTTAAAGGCACTAAATTCCATGCTTTTCAGGAAGGGTTTTTGGGATGGATGAAAGAGTAACTTTATGGGTGGTTATAGCAACATTATCAACAATAGCCAAATTATGGAAAGAGCCCAAATATGGATGAATGGATAAAAAGGATGTGGTATATATACAATGCAATATTACTCAGTCATCTAAAGAATGAAATCTTGCCGTTTGCAATCACATGGATGGAGCTAGAGTGTATTATGCTAAGTGAAATAAGTCAGTCAATGAAAGATAAATACCACATGATTTCACTCATATGTGAAATTTAAGAAACAAAACAGATGAACAAAGGGAAAGGAGGAAAAAAGAGAAAGAAGGAAGCAAACCATAAGAGACTTTTAACTATAGAGAACAAAGTAAGGGTTGGTGGAGAAAGGTGGGCAGGGGATGGGCTAAATGGTTGATGGGGACTAAGGAGGGCACTATCCCGTATATGTTAACTAACTAGAATGTAAATGAAAACTTGAATTCAAAACCAAAAAAATAATCTATTTCAGTAATGAAACAGTTTATAAACTAAATCACTAATTATAAAAAAAACACAGCTGGCCACTATGACATCACAAACCTCCTCTGGATGCTACAAGGTAGGTAAATTTTTCAGAAGCATGCCTCATTAACCCAATAGGGATGTGTGTTTTATCTGTGAAATGGACAAAGACAGGGCAAAGAAGAGAGAAATAGGACTGATCTATGAATCACAAGACTGGGGCTCTTGTCATGGCTTTGCCTTTGAACTAGGTCTAACTGTGGATACAGTCACTTCCTCTTAATTGAGCTTTTCCGAAAATGAGGTGCTAAAGAGGCAGATCTATAAGATTCCCTTCAAAATGTCGTAATTAACAGAGCAAGAATAAATCTTTTGTCTGCCACAGAGGACCTCCATTTAAGGTCAGCCCCCAGTTTTGGGTAAAGGAAAAATGACCACGTAAGAAATGATTCTTCCAAATATTAAGATCTAAAGAAGTATTTGGTAAACTCTGCCAGCTAACAACTGTCCTAACACCTGGAATCCCAAACTTATTCAGAAAGCCTACCAAGCAATTTTAGTGTTTCAGCTATGATCTTCACAAGCAGAAAAATGAGTAATAGAACTAGTTTCCCTTTCCACATGTGACTGGGCTCAGATCACTTCCTGAAAAGTGGTGTGTGAAATCTGATTTTCTACCTTCAAGCTGAAACAAGCAGTACCTCTTCTGTGTAAAGGTTTTAAAAATAAAAAATTAAAAAAATTAAACATGTCATTCCTTACTTTGTCATCTTGAAAAGAATTTCTTTGGCTACTTAGAAATACAGTCTTAATTTATATAATCACGTATTCACTCAGTAAGTATTGAGCACTTACTATGCATGCAGCACTGGTCATATGGCTAGGAGGCACACACACACACACACACACACACACACACACACGTATGTATCTTTATTCCAAAATCCGATGGAAATTCATGGAGGGCAGGTCTTAGTATAGGGAGAAGCAGATAGAAGGCATGTGATAAATGCCTCTCAAATACTTCCAAATGTGACTGAAAGAAAGGAGTACTACTTTTAAGGGATATCTTGAAACTTTGAAGAGATACCATAAAAATGCTTTGTCTTAAAGCTCATGGTTATTCTATTCCATATTAATAAGAACACAGTTCAATTAATAAAAATGGTAAAAAACTGTTACTTTGAATATATACACAACCAGATGTGGAGAAAGAGGATATTAAATTTTTGATAAAAGATTCCTGTTCTCAATGAGTTTAGAGCAACCTGTGATGTATACAATAATTTCTCCAAAAAAGTAATAAAATATAAAGTTAAACAATAAATCCAGAAAATTCAAACTGAGGAAAGCTCCTATCTCTTTGCAGAGGAATTAAGAAGAATGCAATAGCTACCACTTTTGAGTACTCTGAGTAGTGTTCTAAGCATTTTGCCCATGTTAATTCATGTAATCCTTATTACCCAACCCTGTAATGTAAGGCCTAATAATTTTACACATGAGGAATGTCTTAAAGGATGTATATAGGATTTTGACTGGGGAAGGAAATCCCAAGCAGAGTGATGCACAGTGCGAGTGTTTGTGGTCCAGAAGGAAACCAGGCAAGCAAGCACTGGGTGACACAGCTGGTCAGCTGGATGGTGTCATGGTGTGAAGAGTTTATCTACAGTCTGTAATTCTGGAGACTTGGGGGACCAAACATACTTTAAAGGAGTGATGTGATCAGGATTGAACCTGGGTAAAATTAATCCAACTAGTGATCTGGAATAGATGGAAAATGTAGGCAGAGACACCGGTTGACACACTATTTGGTATGGTTTAGGCAAGAAGTAGTGAGTGCAAAGGCAAACAAAAGTGACGAGAAGGAGCAGTGGATTCAACAGACAGGAAACTGTATATGATTTTATAACTGATAACAAAAGCGGATGAGGGAAGGGAAGACTTAAACGTACCTGGTGCTTTCAAATCTAGCTAAGTATGATTGCATCAATTATTAAGAACCAGTAAGTAAAACCTCACCAGATGAATCTTCAGCAAGCTGCTGTGTAAACTCACAAACACAAGAAACTACCAACAGTCTGCAACATTAGAAAGAACTTATCACAGAAAAAATTTAAAATTTCATTTCATTTCACACTAATTAATAATAGGAAACAATGTGTATGAAAAATCTTACCCCTTTGCTGTATTCACTCTCTGAATCACTGCTAAGTTCCTCGGTATTCATATTTTCCAAATCGGATTCCCCGGGTGCAATAGGCACTGTCACTGTCAGGCTGGGATTATGAATAAATGATTGACAATCACTTTCTTCCATCAAATATTTGTCCACGCTGCTTCCAAAACCACTGATCTGGTCTTTTTCTTTGTGGTAATTGTGATCTCTGTTCATTTCAGCAAGTGTGCGGTTAGATATATAGTTTTCCTTCTTACTATTTTGATCTTCTGCTCTTCCTGTATCTTTGGAAACCTTTGGTTTCTTGGAAAATGCTTTGAGAATAAATTCACGTAAGGTTTGTTTCACATAATTTATTCCCTTTGTAATTCTGGCCACTGCAATCTGGAGGTTGTTTGCATCAGTATCTTCTTCAATTGCTGTAAGATTGTCTGAGCTAAATGAGCTCAATAATAAAGCCAGAAATAGATTGAGGACCTACATCAGGATGCGGGTGGGGAATGGAGAAATAGGGAGACAGGAAATAAAAAAGAAAATAAGTACATTTTTCTGAAATACAGGCCAAAATCCAAACCAGTATTAAAACTCCCTGCACTTCTTCACACAGAGAGAACATGTGATAGGGTAGAGTAGAGCCCAGACTCCTTTACTGTCTTGTCCATCTGTATCCTGACTCCTGGGAACTCTGGGAAGCAGAGGTCAGCCATACCCAGGAAGGACTTCGCATGAGGATCAAAGAGAAGGCTCTCTTCCCATTATCGTTATGTCATTCTTAAGTTCATCTCTGGCCAAATTCCCTTTTACGGGAATAAAAAGTCTACCTAATGTTTACCTGTGATTAATATTTGTCACCTATGAAAAAAAGTAGAACAAGAAAATTGTGAGGAATGTCTGTTGTGCTGAAGTAACCTATGCCAACCTCTGTGCTTGCTTTTCCCAGAAGAGATATCAGTTTTTTGCAACAAATGGAACATATAATACTCACAAAGCTCCTGTAATAAAATATTCTGTCCAAGAATTGTGCCAGCTTGCAACTTAATGAGGCTTTTAAAGCATAGAAAAGGACCTGCCCACTGAACCCAATTCAAATGAGATAATGGCATTATGACTGACTGGCTTCATGCCAATCATTTGGCCCTGGAAGAGATAATAAAAGAGCACAGGACAACAAAAATCCTGTTTGTATACAAAACCATTTCTGTTTTTCCTCCCTGAGGTAGGGGTCCAGGCGGACTCAACATTGTAAAAACAAAACAAAACAAAACAAAACAAAACAAAACAAAAACCTCACAGAGAGTTGAAAGTATTTAAATTTTATTTAAATTACATGTAAATATTATTTTAGATAGGAAACAAAAAGGTAATTGAAATACCCTTTCATGTAGGTCTCTTCGAGGGCAAAACTATCTACCTCATAAAAATAATCAAAATTAGGCCAAACTGAAGAGAAGGGACTCATGCCTGAATTTGGGTCCCCCCTAAAACAAATCTGCAGAGATATAAGTAGAAGAACACAGGTTAAAAATGTCTATGTTAATATGTTTAAGAGAAGAGTCTGAGGGGGAGCAAGAAGAAGAAATCACAGAAAACAACTGTGATAAATCCTGAAGGAATTCTGAAAGAGTTTACTTTCATTTTGTCTTTCTGGCCAATGAGAAAACATATGGCATTATGGGA
The DNA here is from genome assembly GCF_030435805.1 of Mustela lutreola. Lineage (NCBI taxonomy): Eukaryota > Metazoa > Chordata > Mammalia > Carnivora > Mustelidae > Mustela > Mustela lutreola. Next base: position 148,572,687 of record NC_081292.1, on the reverse strand, counting down.
TACATGTTTATTTGTGTGTATGTTTTAATAGGAATATTGATGAGAAGCCAAAGGCTCATTCTATAGCTTTAGTCTCCCTAATTAATGCAAGTGTTAATAGCCTTCCTTTTTTTTTCTTTTCAAATTTGTAATTAACTTTATTTTTTCCACATTCATTGAGATATAGTTGTTATATAACATTGTATAAGGTTAAAATGTACATGCTGACTTGACATGTTTATACACTGCAAAATGACTACCACCAGAGTGTTAAGGAACACCTCCATCATGTCAAAGAATTATCATTTTTTTGCAGTGAGAATATTTAAGATCTACTCTCTTATCAACTTTCAAGTATATAATTCAGTATTATTAACTATAATCACCATGCTGTAAATTAGATCCCTAGAACTTACTTACCTTCTAGCTGGAATTTTGAACTTTGACCACCATGTCCTATTTCCCCCACCTCCCAGACCCTAGTAATCACCATTGTAGTGTCTGTTTCTATGAGTTTGGCTTTAATAGGATTTCACACCTTTCAATAATGTGCTCCTGTCTGTCATATCTTCATTAAGGATAATAACAACAACTTCCATTCCATCAAAAATCATAACAGGACTCTACTATTCTATCAAAACTACTCATATCACAATGAAAATGAAGTTCATTCTATATTACACATCCATTATCAGCTTAAGTATAGAAAGAAATATTAATAAAATGTATATCTGATTCAATATCATTCTGATTAATGTTCTTTCTTATTGTTTTTAACTAATTTTAACTAATTGGTAGTAAAATTAACTAAGGAATAAGTGAGAAAAAAAGAGAGATCTGCTTAGCATATAACTCTAATATGCAGAGGACTGTATCAGAAACATAATTTATTGTTTTTCTTTTTAGATTCTAATTCTATATCATTGGTAATTCCTGATCCAAGAGTTGGTTATCTATTTTGTGAATTACACTTCTCTTGTCTTTCATTATCACTAGTAAATAACGAATAAATATGATCATGAATAATTATTACCAGTTCCATATGGATTAAACATTCACTGAGATATCCCATCTATTTTTAACTATAAATTCATATTGCTTTTCAAAGTAAACCATTACTCTCTCACACCTGTGGTTCATGCTTAAATATTATTTTATATGTTATTCAAAGACCCACTTCAAAATTCTTCTCTGAGTCACTGTTCAGAACTTCTCTCTTTTCTTCCAAAGTATCAAGAGCATTTATTTTTCCCTCACTGCTAGCACCTACCACTTCTTTATCTGATAATTTCTTGTCAATAGATTGTAATTACCTTGAAGACAAGGACAAATTCATAGGTATATATTTTTAATCACCCTGCAATACCCAAATATAGTTCCTTTCACAGTGAAAGTAATAAAAATATTGAATGAATAATTCGAGAGTGCCAAGGAATCCCCCTCACTTCATCCATGCCTGAGTGAATACTAAAAATTTAAATCAGTTGTGACTAATAGCTTTCGTATGGTAAGTTTTGACATCTTAAATCTTATAAAGGCTACATTTCAATATTTTTATGTCAAAATTTTGGAAGAAGTATACAAACAAATCACACTATGGAGCTTATGAATACAAATGTTAAATTCAGAAGAAGAACCAGATGGAGCATATGAATTTTATTTCATGTTGGAAGGGATTTATAAGCCTGTATAAAACTAGTATATTTATTACTACAACTAGAGGATAATTAATAATTACAGAATTCTAACTCATGGAGTCTATATGTTGTGCAGTAATGGTCTAGAACTTGGATTGCATAACTTACTCTGTATATGTCTAGTCATTTAATGGCACAAAACAGTACCATTTCATATGTGATTTGATGAATGTAGGTTTCTGTCCTACATTCTGAATTACTTTTGACATGGGGGCTTCAAGGACAAGAAAAAATTAGCAACTTATTTTCAAGCCAGTGGAAAGTCAAAGTATTAACCATATAGTTGTTACTATACCCTAACTCCTGGAATCCCTAATGAGGAGTCTGATGCCAGGTAACAAACTAAACCAAGTCAACATGGTGGCTTTGAAAACTGAAGCAAGTGAGTCATGGAAGAGCGTCGATCCCAATTTTCTCATTTGTAAGCTTGAAAGTTTTTACCAATGGGCAGGTAAAAGAAGAAGAAACAGAGAAGGAGTATAAGCCAAGCAAACACAAATGGAGAAGAAGAAGGTCATTTGTGAATGAAAAGCTTTAGAGCAGTGGTGGGCAAATCTTTTTCGGTAAAGGGTGAGATAAAAAATATTTTGGCCTTTCTGGGACATAGACTCTCTATGCAACTACTCAACTCTGCCATAGCAGAGTAAAACAGACATAGAAAATTATGTAAATGAATTAGCATGTCCTTGTTCTCACAAAATTTTGCTTACAGAGCCTGAAATTTATATTTCATATCATTTCCATGTGTCATGAAATATTATTTTTCCTTTTTTTTTAACCATTGAAAAACAAAAACAAAAACAAAAATAAAAACAAGCGTTCCTAGCTTGCAAGGCCATACAAAAACAGGCAGTATGCTAGATTTGACCCATGCGCCATAGTTTCCTGATCCTCGGTATGGTTGCTAGTTTTATTATATAGGACTATAGTGCAATGGGACCAGTCCTTTCAGTTGCTTTGTTCCATTATAATTTCATTTTTGTTATTAATTTAATCATATTCTATTTACTAGTATAACTTAATATTCGAATGGACTTTTAAGAGACAGGAAAACCACAGATTTAATTCATATGACATCGTTATCAAAATGAGAGAATAAAGTAGAAAACTTTCCAATAAAATAAATATTGTGAAGGGGCACCTGAGTAGTTCCATTAGTTGTCTGACTCTTGGTTTTGGTTCAGGGCATGGTCTCATAGGTTGTGAGATGGAGCCCTGCATCAGACTCTATGCTCAGCAGAGTCTGCTTGAAGATTCTCTCCTTCTGCCCTTCCCTCTACACATGCACACTCCCTCTCTCAAATAAATAAATCTTTGAAAAAAATATAATAAAATAGGTAAAATAATATAATCATTGTGAAAAATATAAATAAAGCTTATCTGTCAGGGAAATTGAAATAATACTTTCCCATATTAAAATGACCAATATTCTATTACAATTAATAGTTTTATGTGTAATTAACCCTAAAATTATAAAATAACTGGTCTTATCAACATTTAACAACTGTCTCTGCGGAATTTTATACATGTGAACCTCTGATTACGTACCACTAGGTTTCCAATGACCATGACCATCATGTACACAATAAGGCACATGGCTTGACCAGCGACCTCCATACAGTCCCACATGGTTTCTATCCACTCTCCACACAGCACGCGGAACACAATCAGGAAGGAGTGGAAGAAGTCATTCATGTGCCAGCGTGGGAGTGTACAGTCTTCATTGATCTTGCAGACACATTCTTTGTAGTTCTTACCAAAGAGCTGCATGCCAACCACGGCAAAAATGAAGACGATGATGGCCAACACCAAGGTGAGGTTACCCAGAGCCCCCACTGAGTTGCCGATGATCTTTATCAGCATATTCAGTGTTGGCCAAGACTTTGCCAGTTTGAAAACTCGAAGCTGAAAGGAAACACAAAGGTTAATGTTAATTATTATGAAAAATGTTCAATATTTCTAATGTTGAGTTTTGTTCCAAATTTTAAATTCTAAATTATCATTATTACCTAGCTAAAATTGATCATTTCTACTTTTTCCCTGCCAGCTATTTTCAATATTCCTCTTATTTTGTTGTACTTGCCACAATATAGTTACCACACATATTTTTGAAGGAAGTTCAGGATTACTGTAATGGTTTATGGCTTCAAACATTATTTGCTTAGAATTGATAATTTATCCTTAATTCTACTTTCTGGTACTTTAAATTTTTTAAACTTTGAATATATTCTGATAGTTTTATCTACTTTTTCATGCTGACATAGGCTAGAGCCCAATATGTTAAAGAAAGATGCTCTAAGTCTTTACATTTTTATATTTTTTACAGCAGACAACCACCATTTTGGGGACAATAATTTGATCTTTAGTTATCAAACCTACCAAGTAATGAACATATTATAGGAATTAAAATTCTGTAAACTATAAGCTTCTTATTGTGAAATAAATTATGGCTGACTGACAAAGAAATATTTTCTTTTATTCACTTACATCATACTAGTATATACAACTGAATATGTCTTTGAGACCCTAAAATTAACTCAATTATGACTGACCATTTCTTCAAGATGTTAAGATTAAAAAAGTCATGTGATTTTTGAACTCTTTAAGAACTTTTGTGGTGGAATGAAATTAACGATACTAGATACTAACCCTTAATCTTGTCTTTTGACTTGAACCTCCAAAAGACTTAAATAGTAACGCAAAGCCTTAGAAATACCCCTTTATATATGGAACATAGTGGTAAGGTTGGTCTATATTTACCAGTCTGAATGATCGCAGAACTGACAGTCCTTCCACATCTGCTAGGAAAAGCTCCACTAAACTTAATGTCACAATAAGGCTGTCAAAAATGTTCCATCCTATTTGGAAATACTCATATGGATCCATGGCAATTAATTTTAAAACCATTTCAGCTGCAAAGATCCCAGTGAAGACCTAAAGGAGAAATATAATGTTTTTTTCCTGGTGTTACTAGACGTATAGAATCAAAATAGTGATGATTATGACTATTTGTTTAGCATCACTGTACTTCAGGCCATGCACCCAGATCCTCTGTGGGTAGCTGAATTTGTTAAGTGTACAACTCTTGGTTTTGGCTTAGGTGGTCATCTCATGGTTGTGAGATCAAGCTTCAAGTCCAGATCTGTGCTCAGTGTGGAGTCTGCTTGAGATTCTCCTTCTCCCTTTGCCCCTCTCACTCATGTTCTCTCTCTCTCTCTCTCAAATAAATCTTTACGAAACAATGTCACATAAATAGAACCATGACAATTAACACAGTCAATTTTTGCAAAAAAAAAAAAAAATGTGGGTCAATAAGTTATTCTGGAAGAAAATGAAAAGGAAATATAGATTGATACTGAAATTTTGAGCCAATCTTTTTTCTGGTCTGACTACTCCTAGGGTAATAGAGAATATGTTGACTCACTCTTTAAAGATTCATCAGTAGAAGAGGAGAAAGTATTTAACTGACACAGTGGGAGCTAAAGCAAGACTTCCAAAGCTTTGACACAAAAGTGCATCACAAAACATCATTAATTCATGACATTGTTATTAAAGGACTGACTTAAAAAGACAACAGTGAAGGACTTGTTTATGAATCATTCAGGTTTGACTTGTCTCAGAGAAGCTGACCAAAGAAGGCTCAAAGGGAAATGGTGAAGTCTGTAAGTGCTGAGTCAATTTAAAAATAATGCAACATCAAAAAAAAAAAAAAAAAAAAAATAATGCAACATCAAGCAGGGAGTACCCACACTTTAGGTTCTGGCAAGAGATAAGAAACATGATAAATTCTTTTGAGCTTCACAGTGATGCAGTCAGCTCAGCAAGAAGGTACTGATATTCATGATCTGTTCTTCCACCGACAATTAGAAACTAGATAGTCCTGTCTTTTTTATTTTTAATTTTAATTTTTTTAGTAGCATTATAGTATAATATTGCTTTCCATGTCAGTTACATACAACACCAGTGCTCATCACAACAAGTGCCTCTTTAATACCCATCCCCCTTCTAGTCCTGTCTTTTTCAAAGAGAAACAGAAGGGAAGAAGAACGCTACCTCAGAGAGCTCGTGCAGTACATACATCTTAACTGAAAACACGTGGGAGATAAGACTGACTCAGAAACAAACTCTTTGACTTCGAAGATCAATTGTTTTGGGTTCGAGGCAAAACTAAAATTATCTTATACAGACATTCACAAAGATATCCAGAGTTATTCACAATTTATGAAGGGTCAGAAACTAGGACCCTTTGGCCATGAAATAGAACTTCAGCCTGCTTCACACAGATTCTCAGAAACTAACACTTGCCATTTGCCCTAAGGCATTAATTAGGCCCAAATGTGACCAGCACTGCACATTTAAGAGATCACTCTGGCACCCATTTTCCTAATAGGATCCTCTGTCATCTTGTGACCTATAGATCCCTTCCTGAGTGTCCTTGTGTCTTCTGTGTCCATTCCTCCTGTTTTGGTATCTTGGTGTCCTTATTCTTAAAGGGTTTTTTTGTTTGTTTTGTTTTGTTTTAATTTATTTGACAGATTGAGAGAGCACAGGTAGGCATAGTGGCAAGCATAGGGAGAGGAAGTAGCAGACTCTCTACTGAGCAGGGAGCCTGATGTGGGGCTTGATCCCAGGACCCTGGGATCATGACCTGAGCTGAAGGCAGATGCTAAACCGACTGAGCCACCCAGGCACCCCTTGGTATCCTTATTCTTAAGGATTCTTTCTGCATCTTCTTCAATTTCTTTCTTTCTTTCTTTCTTTTTTTTTAAAGATTTTATTTATTTATTTGACAGAGAGAAATTACAAGTACACTGAGAGGCAGGCAGAGAGAGAGAAGGAAGCAGGCTCCCTGCTGAGCAGAGAGCCCGATGCGGGACTCGATCCCAGGACCCTGAGATCATGACCTGAGCCAAAGGCAGCGGCTTAACCCACTGAGCCACCCAGGCGCCCCTCAATTTCTTTCTTGAGTGTTCTATAGTTCCTCAAGTACAGATCCTTTACTTCTTTGTTTAGGTTTATTCCCAGGTATCTTACACTTCTTGGTGCTATAGTAAATGGAATTGATTCTCTGATTGCCCTTTCTGTATATAAGAAAACAACTGATTTCTATATATTGATTTTGTATCCTGCCACATTACTGAATTGCTGTATGAGTTCTAGTAGTTTGGGGGTGGAGTCTTTTGGGTTTTCCATATAAAGTATCACGTCATCTGAGAAGAGTGAGTGTTTGACTTCTTCTTTGCCAATTTGAATACATTTTATTTCTCTTTTTTGTCTGATTGCTGTTGCTAGGACTTTTAATACCATGTTGAACAAGAGTGGTGAGAGTGGGCATCCTTGTCATGTTCCTGATCTCAAAGGGAAGGCTGTGAGCTTTTTCCCATTGAGGATGATATTCAGTGTGGGTTTTTCATAGATAGATTTTATGAAGCTGAGGAATGTTCCCTCTATCCCTATACTTTGAAGCATTTCTGCTAAATAATTTAGAGCATGATGATGATAATAATAACAGTAACAATAAGTTTATTAATGACTTATGACATGCCAGACTAATGAGTAGAAAATATTTAATCCTCTCAACAATATGATAAATGAATTGTTAATTTATATTACAAATAATGCATTATTTTTCTTATATCACAAACGAGGTATTATGATTATTTTATACATGAGAAAATTAAAGATTATTGAGATTAACACATTTTTTTTTAAGATTTATTTATTTGACAGAGAGAAATCACAAGTAGACAGAGAGGCAGCCAGAGAGAGAGAGAGAGAGGGAAGCAGGCTCCCTGCTGAGCAGAGAGCCCGATGCGGGACTCGATCCCAAGACCCTGAGATCATGACCTGAGCCGAAGGCAGCGGCTTAATCCACTGAGCCACCCAGGCGCCCCATTGAGATTAACACATTTGCCAAAGGTCATATAACCGATAAGAGGCAGAATCAGAATTCAAATCCAGGACTTCGGGACTCTAAAGGCCCAGACACTTCATTTGTATGTAAAACAAACCATCCATAATTTTTCTGAAAATATGTGGAGAATGTACTCATAAGGCAGCAGCCATGTAATTATAAAATGGGTAAGAAAGTATCAAATTTGCAAAATGTTGCTTCAAAGAGACAAGCCAGCTGAAAACAAAACAAAACAAAAGACACACTACCAAGTCCCAAGATGGTGGCCCTGTTGGAAATAGTATTGTTATAGACCTCTATACTTCTGCAAAGTTATTTTAAAATAGCATCACTAGAAACTTGACTCTGTACAATGATTCATATTGTGAATTCTGGATATGGATAATTATATACCTACATATCCATCTGACTGAAAAAAAAAGAACTGGCAATCATGACAACCAAAGAGAAGAACTATGGGTACATAACATGCACTGAGAAACTCACCAAATTTCCCACAGCGAGTACATTTTTGAATTCTTCAGTCATTGGGTGATGTTCCATAGCCATAAACATTGTGTTTAAAACTATGCAAATGGTAATAGCAAGATCTACAAAAGGATCCATTACAATAAAATAGATAAGCTTTTTGAATTTTATCCAATATGGAGAACAATTCCAGATCAAGAATGTGTGTGCAAATCTGTACCACCAGGGCGGACATTTTTGTCTGGACTCTTCAAGTTCTAGGGGAAAAAAACAACAAAGAACATGAAGCCAATCATTTATTTATTTTATTCCTAATTACGTACAGTACAAATCAGCAGTATACATGAACACTGAAACAAGTTTTCTGTTTAGATTTTGCAAATTTGACAGTACTTCTTCTACATAAGCATGGCATATTACATAAAAATCTTATATCACAATGTTCATTTACTAGAGCAAGCACAAGTTAGGGGGAAGGCAGTGAAATTAATGACTCAAAGCAGATATGGGCAACTCCCAGAGAAACATTCACTTAGCATGTGATGGGAAACAGGAGAACCTATGTTTTTCTTCATGGAGAAATATATATTTTCCACCAATATATATCCTTTCACAGTGAAAGCAATCTCAGAACCAAGAGACTAGAAATAGTTTATGGACTGAATCATTCAATAGATATGTCATATCATGAGCCCTTTTATCTCTCACCATTAAGTTTAGGAGGTGGGTGGAAGCTTTGTCTGAGGCCATCATGGTATATATGTGGGTATGAGCTGGCTACCAATGGATAAGATGGGACCTCGGGCATATTGTAGGGGAGAGTGGGACCCAATACATTTTAAGAGTTGCCATCCTTAACTCTCTTCTCAACGTATCTCAGGGTCTAACCACTATTATTCCCATTATGTTCTCTAAATTGCTTTCTCTAGCACTTTTTCATCATATTCTGAACAGATGTTGCATCACATATTACCATTTTATAATTTTACTTAATGTGCTCAGGGGAAGCAATTTATAGACATCTGGAAGTATGTATTATTTTTTGCATATTAGAGAGAGATAAATTCAGAGAGACTATTTTAAGTTTCTAAGACTATATAGTGAGAACCACCCAGCCTTGGGTTAACCTTGATTTCATTAATTACCATTAAGCTATTTATCTTTGAAAGGTCCTATCACCTAATGGTCTCTAATCACAAAACACTATGAATTTTTTTGAGCACATAAAGGCCATTCCATTAGTATCCATTGGTTATCTTTACTATGGTTTATAACCAATTTTTATTCTTTGAATTCTTCCTAAGAACTTCATATAACTATTTAAGGCTGACCAGGATTTATCTAAATCCTGTTTAAAAATCTGTACAGGTAAGAGGGTATTATTACATACCTTCTACAGTGTTTGTTAATATGCTTACTCTACTCATTGCTCTTTGTCTCAGATTGGGATCATTCAACATATCTTCAGAAAGAATATAAGAGCTAGAACGTCTTTTCTTGTGTATTTGATTGGTTGTACCCTGAAAGAAAAAAGATGATGAATTAAAGTTTTAAGAATAGAACTCTAATAAATTATAAGCATAGAATAAAATCTTGCTTAGGAAGCTGTGGTGATTAAATTAAGGTAGAGATTAAATTAAGGTAGAGACTAGGTTGCTGGGTTGGAATCATAGCTCTACTACTTACTGAGCATGTTATCATTGGAGAGTTATTTAACTCCTGTCTCGGTTCCATCACTGGTAAAATGGGGATAATCATACTACTTGTCTCATATTCTTGCTTTGAGGATTAAAAGAATTAATGCTTAGGAAAATAAAAAATAAAACAGGTCGCTTTTATTGTTACAATCACTTTCATCATCTCTCTTTCCGGGTCTTGAATTTATTTAGATCGTTTTACCATGTCAGAATCTTACATGAAAACAGCTAGACTTGCAGTGATGTGTGTTCAAGGGGCAGAACCTCGGTATTCTCTGATAAATTTCTGTAATTATTCTTTGCTGAGGTAACAGCATTAATGGCGGCGACACTAAGGGTTGCCTCATGAATTGCTCTGAGTGTATGATGATAAACGACTCCATTTGAAAAGGACAATGGAGACTGATGGGAACTGTAGCAAAATGGAGAATGTAAGCTCCACCTAAAAGAGGTGACCACTATTCTGCTCGAAAGGATTGTTGGCATGCAGGACTATGAGCTCAGTCTTACCATGTACACTCATTTTTATGTGAAAATGTCTTGTTTTTAAATCTTGGCAACTATTTCAAAGTTAAAACACTACACTGGTTCAGTGTAGGCCCATAATACACATACACAGACACCACTCACACACATATACACACAAACAAGTATACAACTCTGTATGTATCACATACATGTCTGCTTAGCTGTGGTCTGTGTGCTCTGTGTATATGTATAAACATACACACACATCACCCTACAACCATATAAATATAGTTCTATAGTTTTAAAGTTGTATAGTTGTTTAGATACAGTTATATATGTGTGTATATCAAAACATGGACACATGGGCATATATTTATAAATATATAAATATATGCCTGTGTGTCTATCTGTATGTATATATGCACAGACATACATGCACACCTATCCATAGGTGGCTATGGATACAGTTATATATGTGTGTATATCAAAACATGGACACACGGGCATATATTTATAAATATATAAATATATGCCCGTGTGTCTATCTGTATGTATATATGCACAGACATACATGCACACCTATCCATAGGTGGCTATTAGATCCAATCTCTAATTTACTGACTTTCCAGAAAAGGCAATTTTTCTCCAAGTCAAACAGGAATAACAAATTCTTTTTCATGTTCACATGTGTTAGTTGTCAAGGTCATATTATTTGTCATGCAATTTTTTCATCAAAACTGTACATTTTGCCACACTATTATGTTCATTGCATTTCTATTGAATCCTAGAGTATCTACTAACTCCTTTAGTTTTATAGTCTGTTTCAGGATTTATGGTAATACTGATTTTTCCCATGGTAAAAGTAAAGTCTTAAATAAAAATATTTTATAAAAATATATGAAATAATACCCAAATTTGATATAAATTATGTATTTCATAGGGAATATATCATTGAAGAGAAAAACACAGCAAAGATCTGATTCTGTAGAAATTTAACATGTTTACTTGATAACGAAAAATATTTTGGCAGAAAGGTCCAAGCTGTATCATGCAAGCACAGAGGTCACATGTTACCTAAAAGCACATGCATTCATTCTAAGTGAAATGTTTGTGGCCATGACTTTGATGGAACTTTATTCTCACTAAAAATACCATATTGTCTGAAAATATGAATGTATGAATAAGTAGCGTGAGTTCAAAGGTTGTTAGGTTAGTCAAAACCTCTGCTGATGTTTAGTCATGCAATATAACACAGTGAGTGATCTAAAGAGATAACCTGGAACTCTAGAAACCGGAAAGAGCTCTTTCAAGTCTAATCGGACTTTTTTTCCTAACCACTCAATTACTCCTAAACTCTTGAAATTGTTGCTTTGGACAAGTTGTTTTGTTTTAGCTATTATGTGTATATGTTTGTATTAATGTATGTAGTTTGGATATTATATTCTTATTTATAGACTTCAGACAAAAGAGGGGTTTTTTTTAAACGAAAACAGTAATTTTCATTTATGTGTGGGGGAAAAAGCATAACTATTTTAAATTATTTCCAGATTAAGAAGACTACCACACACTAGAGAAAGAGCAAAAGTGTGGTGGATTAAGAGCACAAGCTGCTCTAGTTCTTCTGGCCTTGGTTTCCCCTTTGTAAAACAAGGATGATAATATATCACCTTGCAGGGCCACTGTAAATACTATATACAGGCTTGCTGTTGTTATTACTATTTTTAAAACCCAAGATTCCTTGCACAAGGAATAAACAGTATCTCGAAAAAGATAGCAGGAGGTGGCAATTAATCCAAACTTCCTTACAGGAAGGGGACCTATTATCAACTAATGAGATCAGCATTAAACATGCATTTCCTGTGCTGATACATATGTATATATCTTTTATACATCACTTTCTAAAGGGATGGCTTATAATAGTCAAATAGAATTCCAACAGATAAATTCCATTTTGTTCAAAAATGGAGTGTTAAATATCTTCGCATTAGACGTCTACAGCATATGGGATGAATGAGTTACAAAGGTGGATTTCTACAGTAGAAGTATTGCAAAATGCAGAGCCATTCACAGGACCAGAGAAGGCCCTTCTAGCAGAGACTGACTGATGCAAGAATAAGGGCCGAGCCATGCCTGAGCTATTTAAAACGTCCTTACGCTGTCATCAGAAGTTGCCTTATCTATTATCACCTCTGGCAGAAGCTGTCCATTGGGGAGCATGAGGGCTGAGGGTCCATCCACCAGGGAGACCACACCGTTGCAGTCCACGGCACTGTGCATCTTCCCCTTCACTGGCGGCACTGGGGGGGACCTACTGGCTTGGCTGATGTTGCTGCCGCGCCGCTCCCGAGCTCTGTGGGGCACAAACAGCGAGCCCCGCCTGCTCTCGCTGTCGCCGAAAATGCTATGCTCATCATCGGCAAATTCAGTCTCGGATCCCATATCTTTCCCTCGACCTTTGAAACTGAAAAGGCTTGTTCGGCTGCTGCGTCTTCCAGAAAACAAGGAGCCTCGAATGCTGAGCGGTGACTACAGAAAAGAGAAAAGGTGATGTTTATGTGCTGAAGATCCTAAGAAGAGCTGCCATCGACACCACTGGGCTCAGTCCTGTACGGGGTTTAAAAGGAACGTATTTAAAAATGAAAGAATTCGCCGGCAAGACAACTTTTTCCAAATCAGGGATGAAAAGATGGGGTGAATCCATCCTTTCAGGATCAGGTAAATTATTTATTGCCACACAGGTGACTCCTACCCTGGTCTACAGTGACCTCTCCATTGTTTCTCTCCCATTGAACTTGCTACGAAGAACATATTACTTATAAAAAGCATTTGGCATTTTTTAAAGATTTTTTCATTTATTTGAGAGAACGAGTGAGAGAGAGAGACAGAGAGAGCACAAAAGGGAAGAAGCAGACTCCCCGCTGAGCAGGGAGCCCGATGTGAGACTCGTTCACAGCACCCTGAGATCATGACCTGAGCTAAAGGCAGACGCCCAACCGACTGAGCCACCCAGGCGCCCCAGCATTTGGTATTAATACCTGATGTTTAGCTTTTCACATGTCAGTCCCTAAGTTCTGTAAGTAATTGAAACTCTCTCGAAGCCAAAGATCACGCTGTATGCTTCCTTGCCTTCCACTGCTTGCATCTCCACTGTACATACCGGAAACTCAGTCAAGTTATGTTGAGAAAGACTGTTTAGTGTCAGTGAGTTTACAAAGTCATAAAACCCTAGAACTTGAGGGAGAGAGTGCCTGACATCAAAGAGGGAGGAAGTTGTATCTGTTTGACTCATGGCCAGGATAAACTGTGTCCATAAACCAAACTGGATCTCTGGAAGTGCCTAATTCAATACACATTAGTGCTTCCTATGTACACAACAAAGTGGCAGGCACTCTGAAAAACAGAAAGTGAGTATAACAAAGTCTCTGCCTCAAAACTGGCCTGGTTTACTCTTGTCCTATTTCCTTTTATTGATATCACATGTATTCAAGTTCAGCCTCCCCAGCTAAATTATGGAATCTTTGAAGGCAGGGACTTTATCTTTTAGTGTCTAGCTGGCAGCGTCTTACACACTTAAGTAGTAGAAATTTTAAATGTAGACATCAATGAGGATAGTAATTCTGAGTCTGGCACCACAGAGCAGACTGGAGAAGTGGAGAGGGCAGAGGCAAATGTGTGGGATGAGTGGCATCTGAGCTAATGAATGAAGAATGGATGCTACTACAGCAGGAGGAAAACAAAGAAGAAAATCAGCCCACTTAGCGAACACCCCATGTGCTAAGTAATAAAGGTACAGGGCATGTAGGTAAGAGTGAATAATCATGGTGGACTGAGGGTACGTGAAGGTAGAGAAAGGGGGGAAATAAGGTGGAAGCCAGTCCACAACATGGAGAAGATGTGGGTCTTGTTCTGTAGAGAGCGGTTATTCAACACAGTTGGGTTTGGGGGGTTTTGTCTTGCTTCTTAAAGTTGAGTCAAGGAACAGCTCTGTTTTAGAAAAATGATTTGGGAAGGTTGTGTGATAGAACACTAGGAAATGTTTCGGAGAATAAAAGAAGCAATTGTTCTTCTTGGAGGTTCATAGGCAGGGAAGCCTGAGATATGGAGGTCTCCATGGAAAGAGAGGAACAAAGGGAAGAGAAGTTTTACATAAGTAGAAATAAAGACTGTGCGACTAGATGTTAGTAGCCGAAGTAGTTGGGGGGTGGAAGCCATCAAGGTGTCTCCAAACTTTTCCAGTGTGGGTGACTTCACCACTGTAAGTAGTGGTGGTGAAGAAAAGTAGAGAAACCAATCTAAGATTAGTTTTTAACCAATGAGGTATTGTGAAATACAGACTAGATGAAAATGTAAAATATATAGTATAAATAATTTTTTCATTTCCACAACAGTTCTCCTGAATACTGTTTCAAAAATTTGTTTGTCAGAGAAGATCATATGACAATGCTAAAACTATAAGGTCCTTCAAAAATGGTCAGAATTCAATGGAAGACTCTGGACATCTACATTCTTTCCATAAATATCCAACAGTCAATACGTTTTTACCTAAAAACATACCGATGCAATCATTCACTCTCCTTTCCCGAGATCCTGTACTTCAAAATAAAACATTTTGCTCTGTAATCCTACCCCTGGCGAGATGCATTTGATAGGTGCAAGTGTACCTGATTAGGGGTAGTCAGTCTCTTTTCATGTGCTCGTCTATGACCTTCAACACCAAGGTGGAAACTTTGTCTCCTGATACTCTCCTCTGATTCCGATTTGGACAACTTCTCATTATCTCCCTTTTCTTCCCCACTGGAAAGCTTCTTTTGATTCCTTTTCTTTCTTCTGTTTCTTCTTTCTTTAGCACTTTTAGAGCTCAGTTTGGATGTTTCCGAGGAACTCTCAGAGAAGCCCATCATTCTGCTTCTCCCAATACTTGTGTACTCAGCTGCTGCAATTGCAATTGCCTGTTGGACCAAGAGGCCACACGTACAGTAAGTCATTTCCAAAGTCTATCGAATGATGCGGCAGCTCTCTGCCATGAATGTTATTACACTATGCATATAATCATGTTCCTTGTATAGGAAGTGATGCCATTTTCTTAGCACTATGACCAGATCCCTTACCGAGCATCTTCTTATTGCTTCTCTTGCATAGCAATAAAGTCCCATCTTCCTTTGGAATGAAGCTACTACACACTATTGCTATATTTATAGTAAAAAATTTAAAGTAGTATATATGCCCTGAAACAAATAATGTATACATTATATGTTAATAAAAAAATTTAAAAAATAAGATAACATATTATATATGAAGGTTTTACTAGGTAATTTTGGAACATAAAACTCACATAAGCCATACAATAAGAAAATATGTACATCTTGTTCGGGTAGTTAACTCAGTATTATCAATAGAGTCAGGCACTCAGTTTAATAAAGTGAATTGTTTGAAAATGAAAATGAATGATTACAGAATTCAAGTCAAGAAAATGAGAGACTTCTAAGGGTTTCCTAGAAAATTCCTGGGATTATCTAGTGTTAACACTTTATTAAAAAGATTAAGTTTTTATTATTAAAACAATCCTTGTAAAAATCTGGATAATAAGGATATTGTGAATAAAAAATAAAAATCACTCATAGCCTTGCATCCTGGAAATGGTGTTAATATTTCTTCTAACCTTTATATATAATATTTAAATTGTATCCTTATTATACTCAAGTTTGTATCCTACTGCATAATACATTATTATATTAATACTTTTCACTGTTAACAATATTCTTAAAACACAATTATAGGGCTGAATAATACTCTGAGACACAAAAATATCATAATTCTATTAACCATTTTTTTAATTTTTAAAATTTAAATGTTTTCTGATTTTTAATATTATCAGATAGTGCACTGAACATCTTTCTGCATTACACATCACTACCTTCCCCCTAATAAGTTAGATACTTTGAAGATATTTAACTAGGTTGAACCATCAAATAAATTTTAAACTCTTACAGAATATTTAAATTTGTGTTCGTTTAGTATAAACCTTTGCAAACTTTTCCACTAAAGGGTTCCTCTGGAGATGGGAATGAGGAAGGATCCTCAAGAATTTGTGCCTTAGCCTAAAGTGGCCACAACCATAAATATAGAGTTCCTTAACATCTCGTGTTTTTTATCTTAAAAATTCCTGCCACGTTAACAAAAATCGATGCACATTTTGGTTTCTACCCCATAGAGTATCTGTTAACGTAAACATTTAAATAATTTTCCCTGAACTTTTGTATGCAATTGTTACTCTGGTGAAACACACCATATCTGTTTTGGGACTTTGCATGATACTATACATCCTGAGGCATCATGGTTTAGGAGGAATGGCCTAGAACATTTTCTGTGCTGGAGTGAGCTGATTAGGGGGAAAGGTACAGTGGGGCACATGCCGATTCTAACTCAATCCAGAATTGGTTTCTTTGACCACCGCAGAATTTAAGAAGAAAATTCTGTTTATGTTTAAAAATCCAGCGAGGAAATCTCCCTAGGGAAGGCCACTAAGCCTCTGTTATTCTCCTTTGGACTTGGACTTCTAGAAAGAATTTTAAACCAAATAATAATACCTCAGCTTCTTCTTGCTCTTTTTTAAGACGATCTAACATCTGTTGAAATTCTAACTCCTTTTGCTTCGCTTCTTCGATGTTTGCCTGGTTCTGTTCTTCATAGGCCATGGCAACCACAGCAAGAATCAAGTTTATTAGATAAAAGGAGCCCAGAAAAATCACCACAACAAAGAAGATCATGTAGGTTTTCCCGGCAGCACGCAGCGTCTAGGGAAAAATGGAAATCATTATTTTAGGAACACAAAGATCTTTGGTAAATTATTTCAACTTGAATGGCATATTAGGCATAGAGAAGGTGGGGTAGTTTGGTATAATCTCATGTTATAAAAAATATGGAGGAATAGAATTATATCTCTAAAGAAAACAATCCGTATTAAAATGCACACTTTTTTAGTACAAAGGATGTAGTAACCTATTAAACTTATTTTAAAATTAGGTATGATTCTTCACTATTTTTAAGACTAATAATCTTAACTTTTTTGTTTATCCACAGTCTGAAAATTACTCAAAGACTAACTGCTCTGCTCATTATCAAATTAGAGGACTAAATGATATCTATATTCTCTTTTACTGATCAAATTCTATCTCTACTAGGAAATATTAATGATGGTGTATTATGTTCACACAAAGTAGACAGCTTTACTGAATGATTTTATCTGCTCATCTACTCTTATATTTACTTTTCATTAACATGTATTAAAAATTTTTGAATGCAGTATATGGCTAAAAAAAAATTCAAATGTTCTAAAAAGCTGTTACATGAAAAATATCTCCTATCTCTGATGTCTCTTCATTTCCCTTTTCTATCAGTCATTGTTGTTACGCAAGTTTTTAGTAGTGGGGCTGTTAGGTTAATGGGTATATTTATTTTCATTTTCATAGGAACTCTATGTTGCACTCTACAGCAGTTCCCAGCAATGTGTGAGAAAGTCTGCCTCCCCACATCTCAGCCAGACAGCGTCTCTCTTTTGATCTCCACCATTCTAAGCGGTAAGAAATTAGAGGTCACTCTAGCTTTAATTGGCCTGTCTTTCATTTTGAGAAAAACTGAGCATCTTTTTATATACTTAAAGTTGTCTGTATTCCTTTTTCCCTCTGAAGTATATTCTTACAGAATTTCTATATTCATTTATAATCTTATCAGAAATGAAGTCAACAAAGAACAGGCCAAAAGAAGAACCTGGCAATTCTGAGAAAAGTGATTCATTTTCATTTATAATAGAGAATAACCATTTTCACCTCCTTCCTCTTGGGATTGGGTTCTAAGAATATGTAAGGGAAAAGATGCAGCCCATAGGCCCAAAAGGATCACATCCAAGCTGGAGGAGACGGCCAGGTGAACTCACAATTACAGGATAAGTGATGGATAAACTGGGGGTATATTCAAAGGGCGTGGAGGTCTAAAGGAAGGAGCAATTGAATTGGGACAGGAGCATTTATTTATTTATTTATTTATTTATTTATTTGGGGGAACAGGAACATTTAGAGAAGTGAACAGGGTCTTCAATTCTTGTATTGGTTTTTAGGGTTACCGTAACAAACGACCACAGACTGGGGGGCTGACACAACAGAAATGTTATTTGTTGCAGGCCTAGAGGATGGAGTATCAACGTGTCTGTGGGCTGGATTTCTCCTGAGGCTTCTCTCCTGGGCTGGCAGATGGTTGCCTTCTGAGTCCTGACCCAGTCTTTTTTCTGGGTGTGGGCACATTTCTGGTATCTGTCAGGTCCTAATCTCCTCTTCTTATAAGGACATATCAGATTGGTTTGGGACCCACCCAAATGCCTCATTTCAATTTAGTTATCTCTTCTCCAAAAATAGTCATTCTAAGGCACACAGAGTTAGGACTTTATCATATGAATGGGAGGGGATACAATTTAATTCATAACATCTGTACCTGGGAATTCAAAAACTAAAGCATGATGAATCTAGGAGAGCCTGTTTTTTGGGCATCAGAACAGGCCAGCATGTGCAGAAACCAGCATGGACAGGAGAGCTATAAGAGCCCATGACAGTGTATTTCCTGCTATTTACCTAGGGCTCCAGGGGATGCTATATTCTGAAAGGGTGAAAGGGAACTAGAGATCAAATAAGCCAAAAAAGGATAAGACAATAATTTATGATTTTAAGAATTACCCACTCTAACAGTGCTGGAAGTAAAACACATCTAATTTTAGTGATAAGATAATAGGGTTTTGTCCTTTCTGATTTGAATAAAACATCTCACATCTCACATGAAGTCCAGCAAGGAACATTCACCAGCTTTTTATGCCATTCAAAAATGCAATGAATGTTTCTCTTGTCACTCACCTGTTGGTAAAGGTTTTCCCAGTAATCCTGGGTCATTAGCCGAAACAAGGCCAAGAAGGCCCAACTGAAAGTGTCAAAACTCGTGTAGCCATAATCAGGGTTTCTGCCAGCTTTCACACACCTGTACCCTTCTGGACACTGGCTACATATGAAAAAGAACATCACAAGTTAGAATGTTTCCAGGATGTAAGTTAAAGAGGACCCCAGAACAATTAGATATTCCAGGTTCCTCTTCTAGGGGGACAGTACTGAATAACAATTAAGAACACATTATTTGGAAGCAGGAAGAACTGGGTTTGAATCCTATCCCTACGATTTACTAGTTGGTGACTTTGTCGAATTACTGAGCTTCTCTAAGGCAGAGTTCACTCTTTCTGAAGAAGACGTAACACCTACCTCAAAAAGTGAAGATTAAAAAGGTGATATATCCACATTACTCAGCCTCGTTCCTTTATATACAAAGCACTTAATAAATGGGATCTGCTATTAGCATCATCATTAAAAACTGGAAACTTCCACCAGATTCCAAATAATAGTTCTTCCACTATAAATATCAATAAATAGGCCTCTACCAAAACTGAGGAACCCAAATTATTCTTGGAGTTAATTAGAATAAAAATAGCCTAAATAGAGAAATTGTGTAAGTTCATAAAGATTTGTAGCTTTATGATATTTTTCTAAAATTGGTGGATTTGTATCCACAATGCCATTGAAGAGTGTTCTGAGCTGTGTCTAGGAGCAGCAACCTTATTTGTTTAATGCTCCCTGTATACACAGAGCCTGGTGAAGAAATATCTGTCAGAGGGAGACCAAGAACAAAGACTCTGCCTTCAGAAATGAAGTCGGTGTATAGGGAACCGTGAGATGGGTATTTCGCATAGGTAAGAGATTCTTAAAGTATCTTTACCCAAGTCCATAAGGTCCTTTCAGAGTGACTGAAGTGTCACTGCATTCAGTCAACTATGAGTCATTCTTGATTGGAAAAAGGGTAGAATTTGGGAATAGGATGTTGGTTTTGTCACTCTTCTTTCCAGAAAGAAAAGACTTGAAACTATCCAGCCAACTTTTGGTGGGGTTTTCCAGAAGTGACTTTTCTACTCTCTTAAGATTTTTATGACTTGTATCTTGTTTCACTTCAAGCACTACCTCCAAGTTTTGGTTTCAGAAGTGTACATTAACCATAAATGTCTTAAAGTGTGGGCTCACTGGGGGACAGAATAATGCCACGAAATATATGAAAACAATATAAAATCAAAGGTTCCAATTTCAAAAAACTGATTGGATATGCTTTCCCTTTTTGGTAGCCTTTTGACTAAAAACAAATATTACTTACCCTGAATCTGTGCTCAAACCACAAAGGAGAGCGTCTTTAGATCCCTCCAAGTAATAAAAATATTCTGTTTAGGAAGAAATTCAACAATAGAACATTAGAGAGTGACCCAGATGATAGGTTAATTAGTAGAGACATATTCACATACATTCAGGCCCAGTCTCGGGCAATGTGCATTCATTTATTTATTATATTGTCATATATTCTCCTTCAAATACGTACTGATAACCTCTTATGGGCCAGGCAGTGAATATAATAATAAAAGCATGATAAACAAGATCATTAATTTTATGGATCTTTATGTGTAGGTATGGGTGGAAATTGGGGACGGAGGACAAATAAATAAATAAATAAATAAACAAGGTATTTTCAAATAATGATAAATGTCCTAACGAAAATAAGCCAGTGTCATCAGGGAAATACAAATCAAAATCACAATGAGATACCCCCTCACACCCATCAGAATGGCTAAAATTAACAAGTCAGGAAATGACAGATGCCGGTGAGAATGTGGAGAAAGGGGAACCCTCCTACACTGTTGGTGGGAATGCAGGCTGGTGCAGCCACTCTGGAAAACAGCATGGAGGTTCCTCAAAAAGTTGAAAATAGAACTACCCTATGACCCAGCAATCGCACTACTGGGTATTTACCCTAAAGATACAAATGTAGTGATCTGAAGAGACATGTGCACCCAAATGTTTATAGAAGTTTATAGAAGCAGTGTCCACAATAGCCAAACTATGGAAAGAATCTAGATGTCCATCAACAGATGAATGAATAAAGAAGATATGATATATATATTATATATATATATATATATATATATATATATATATAATGGAATATTATGCAGCCATCAAAAGAAATAAAATCTTGCCTTTTGCAATGACATGGATGGAACTAGAGGGTATTATGCTGAGCAAAATAAGTCAATCAGAGAAAGACAATTATCAGATGATCTCCCTGATATGAAGAATTTGAGAGGCAATGTAGCAGGCTTAGAGGGTAGGGAAGGGAAAAATGAAACAACATGGGATTGAGAGGGAGACATACCATAAGAGACTCTTAATCTCACAAAACAAACTGAGGGTTGCTGGGGGGAGAGGGGTAGGGAGAGGGTGGTTGCGTTATGGACACTGGGGAAGGTATATGCTATGGGGAGTGCTGTGAAGCATGTAAACCTGGCGATTCACAGACCTGTACCCCTGGGGCTAATAATATACCTTATATGTTAATAAAAAATAAAAAGTTTATTTCAAAAAATACAACATTTAAAAAAAAAGAAAGAAAGAAAAGAAGCCAATGTGATAAAATGTGGCCAGGGAAGCCCTTTCTCCAGATATGACATTTGAACTAGGGCCTACATGTACAAAGAAGCCAGCCATCCAAAGACTCCGGTGCAGAGATATTTTGGCAGAGGCAAGAGCAGGAGCAAAGGTCCTGAGGCAAAAGTGAAGTTGGTGTATGAAAGAACCAGCAAGATAGTCAGCCTGGCTACAGTGTAGTGAGTGGAGAGAACTATGGTGGCAGGGGTAAGCATGGGTCAGATGATGTAAGCTTTTGTGTGTTATGGAAGGAAGTTTGGGTTTTAAGCATGGTTACAGTGATAGAAGTGGGAGATAGAAATGGGAGATAATCACCATTTAAAAATGTCCCACTGGTTGTTTTGTGGGCTGTGGACTATAAGAGAGCAAGTATGAAAGCAGGGACATGACTTAAGTGACTACAGTGAGAGGTGACATGACTAAAACTCAGAGAGTAGCTGTGAAGGGGAGGAAGGGGATGAAAACACTGTAGACAGGACTTGCTGCTGGTGTCGGCATGGGGGAGGGAGGACACCAGAAGTACGATCACCAAGTAGATAGTTTTCAAAGCCATGGGGCTTGAGGGAACCTAAAGTGAAAGTGTAACTCAGAAAGAGAAGGGGAGAAAAAAGATGGAAGGGAGCCCCCAGCAGATGCCCAAAGTGTTCTAGAAGAGGTGGAGACAGCGGGGCAGTATTTAAAGTGGATACACTCTGTCTCCCGAAATTCTCTCGTTCAGTCAGCTGTTAGTATTTACACAGGACTTATGAAGTTCCGGATATTGAGGATATGGCAGCGAAATAAATGCACATTTTCTCATCGTGGTACCCTCTGTGCCCATTTTCAGGCGTAAGGGATCTCATAATCTCTTCCTCTATACTCTATCAAGGCTTACTCTTAAGACAGGGAGCTGATCCAAACCACACACAGTAAATATATAAAGAACTGACAAATATCCATGCCTTTTAATAAGGGCCCATCTTCCTATTGGGCTCAAATCAAAGAAATAAAGATAAAATTATTAGAGGCCTTTGGAGTGATAGTGGAAGAAAGACTTTCAAGTCAGATATACACGGATTTGAACGTTGCTTCTACCCCTTTCTGTGCAGGTGAATGATCTTACCACTTTAATGGTTAGCCACTGCAACTGCAAAATGTACTTAGAGTGCCTGATTTGTGAAGTTGTGGAAGAGCATAAATAGGATATTGCATGTAAAGCAATCCAGCGATCCACACATTCTACACAACTGCTCAGACAGCAGCAGCTGGCATTATTAAACTATTAAACCATTCCAGGTAAGAGTAACGGACTGATTTTCACCTCATTTTGTCTTACACAGAAGACACAAATCTTAGAAGTCACAAACAAAACAATAAAGCCTCTCTTAGTTTGAGGTGAAAGTTTAGGTGAGAATGTTACACGAACAACTTTTTGGAAAAGCTGTGCCTGAGGTAGGGTGGGTATGACGGAATGAGGATGGAGGAGGTTAAGAAGCAATTTTTTTGTATATAAGCTTCCGTGATAATTTTGTTGTGGAAGGATTACTTTAGAATTATCCTTTAAAGTACCTCTGGCTCATGGTTACCAACCACTGAGGAGCTGCTTTATAGGGCTCTAGAGCTACCTACAGCCCAGCAATCGCACTACTGGGTATTTACCCTAAAGATACAAATGTAGTTATTGAAGGGGCACGTGCACCCGAATGTTTATAGCAGCAATGTCCACAATAGCCAAACTATGGAAAGAACCTAGATGTCCATCAACAGATGAATGGATAACGAAGAGATGGTATACATACACAATGGAATACTATGCAGCCATCAAAAGAAATGAAATCTTGGGGCGCCTGGGTGGGTTAAAGCCTCTGCCTTCAGCTTAGGTCATGATCCCAGGGTCCTGGGGTCAAGCCCCACATCAGGCTCTCTGCCCAGTAGGGAGTCTGCTTCCCTTTCTCTCTTTCTCTGCCTGCCTCTCTGCCTACTTGTGATCTCTGTCAAATGAATAAATAAAATCTTAAAAAAAAAAAAAAAAGAAACGAAATCTTGCCATTTGCAATGACGTGGGTGGAACTAGAGGGTATTATACTGAGCGAAATAAGTCAATCAGAGAAACAATTATCATATGATCTCTCTGATACGAGGAATTTGAGAGGCAGGGTGGGAGGTTGTGGGGGTAGCGAAGGAAAAAATGAAACAAGGTGGGATCGGGAGGGCGACAAACCATAAGAGACTCTTAATATCACAAAACAAACAGGGTTGCTGGGGGGAGGGGGATTGGGAGAGGAGGGTGGGGTTATGGACATTGGGGAGGGTAGGTGCCATGGTGAGTGCTGTGAAATGTGTAAGCCTGATGATTCACAGACCTGTACCCCTGGGGCAAATAATACATTATATGTTAATAAAAAAAGAAGAAGAAGGAAAGAAAGGGTTCTAGAGCTGCCTGTGCTAGCACATGGCAGGGCAAAGAGACTCAAGTCAGTATGAGATCGAAAAATGTAAAGCAAGGGCAGTAGCTCACTCTGCTCTTACAGAACACTTTAAAATAATCCCTAGGGGCACCTGGGTGGCTCAGTGGGTTAAGCCGCTGCCTTCGGCTCAGGTCATGATCTCAGGGTCCTGGGATCGAGTCCCGCATCGGGCTCTCTGCTCAGTGGGGAGCCTGCTTCCTCCTCTCTCTCTGCCTGCCTCTCGGCCTACTTGTGATCTCTCTCTGTCAAATGAATAAATAAAATCTTTAAAAAAAAATAATCCCTAAACAAGCAGACATTAAATTATTAGAATTAGCCTCAGGAGTATTAAGGTTAACATGGAAAGGGAAAACATAATGCAAATAAAAACTTATGCCCACAATAAAACTTACTCATGAATGTCCATCATAGGATTATTCACAATATCCCCAAAGTAGAAACAACTCAGATGTTCATCAATTAATGAATAACCAAAATGTAGTATGTACATACAATGGAAAATTATTTAGCAGTTAAAAAGAAATGAATTACTGCTGCACGGATGAACCTTGAAAACATGCTAAGTGAAAGAAGCCAGACACAAAGACCACATATTGTATGATTTCATTTATAAAAAATGTTCAGAATAGATAAATTCATAGAGATAGAAAGTCAATTAGTGTTTGTTGGGGGCTGGGTGGGGGGAGGGAATGGAGAGCAATTGCCAATGAGTACAGGATTTCTTTTGAGAGGAGATGAAATTTTTCTAAAATTTGTGATTTTTGCATAATGTGACTATATTGTGAATATACTATAAAACATTGAACTGTGTACTTTAAAAGGGAGGAATTCATAATGTGAATTATCTCAATAAAGCTGTTAAATAGACATAATTTAGTATAATAACAAAGTGTGTATAGTAATAGATAAGCCTCAACCTCACAGTGGAAGACATAAGGGGACAAAAGGAAATAGAAAATTGGAAAATCCATACAACAAAAGTCTGACATTCAATTGAGTGCAGATTCTGAGGAAATTTCTTTTTAATTTCAAGGCCAATGGTACAGAATGGTAAGACCTAATTGGTGACCTAGACATCCTATGAGTAGTTTTATCCAGCCTGGCTCAGAAAAACAGCTTTTAGCAACTATGTGTATGACTTGGGCTTTTGGAGTGAAGGGCTTATTCCTCAACCAGGAGGCAATAGTAACTCTGAGAACACTAGTGCAGGGGATCAGGTAGAGGCAGAATGCCTGCAAGTTAACACACTGCATTCTGGGGGACTGCATTGTTAGGAGTCCCCACAAGGTACGCACTGTAGATAAAGACAGGAAAAGCCCTGGGAGTAGCGTAACCAATACTGTGCTTTTTCCAGGAACTTTTCTTCATCAGTGTCAAACACCCAGAAAATAGGAATAAGAGACTATCTTTCTTTATCCCAACAGAACTAAACCATATTAAAAGTACAATAGCTACTGGAAAGTTAGCTACTGACTGTGCACATGAACCTTTCCTTCACCTGTAGTAGCAAGGAGGGATTTTGATGAGCATCAAAATAGACAGTGCTCAGCTTTAATGGAAATCTATAAATTGTATGTTTTTGAAACACAAGGTTAGAGAGTGGGCTCATTGATTTGAAAATACATTTAAAAAACACCTCCACGGACGCCTGGGTGACTCAGTTGGTTAAGCAGATGCCTTTGGCTCAGGTCATGGTCCCAGCATCCTGGGACCGAGTCCCACATCAGGCTCCTTGCTCCGCAGAGAGCCTGCTTCTCCAGCTGACTCTGTCTGCCACTCTGTCTGCCTGTGCTCGCTCTCGCTCTTTCTCTCTCTGACAAATAAATAAGTAAAATCTTAAAAAAATAAAAAATAAAAAATAAAATAAAAAACACCTCCAAAATAGTCTTTGCTGTGAGTACTAGAAAAGACCTTCAGATCATATTCAGGATTTCTCTGTAGGCAGCTTTTACCATTGTAATTCTTTGATCTCTTCAAGAATCCTAATTCAGTTACTTCACCACTTTCTCATAATCTATCAACCAACTCTTGGGTTCACTTCTTTCCTTGTCTAGTTTAAATCCAATAGACACTAATTTTCATCATCCTTTTGCAATTTCCACAACTTCCAAGTATTTCCCTCAGTCTATCATATTACCCCTGCCCAACCTTAACCCTACATGCAATCAAACTAAAAGAACTGGTAATGACCCTAGTACAAAAAAAAAAAAAAAAAAAAAAAAAGTTTAAGTAAGTATTGTAAACTGATTTTTAATTGTAAATGTCAACAATTACCCATAAGATATATTACTTTTACAGTATATAAACTAAGGAATAAAATTCTTTGTAAATTGAAAATAAAATTTAAGATTATATTGATATAAATCAGAAACTGGAAAATAAGTAAAAATAAAGTGGAAGTGAAAATATGCTAAATTCCTCATCATCAAACACTGGCATTAAAGAAATTATACATGAAATATTTTACTTGAAAACCTTCAGTTTTCTCATTTTAGGCTTCTATATTTTTTTCTGTTTTCTTTATTTATAGCCTTTTACTATATTAGCTAGGTTTTATTTGCTTCTATCTTCCCCAGTGAGTGGGAGAGTACACATTTAGTAAAGTAAGAAAATGATGTATACCCTTCATAATCCAAGGAGAATCCTGACCTTTACTCCTTGATCTTATTCTGTCAAAGACATATCCACTTAGAAGATTTCTTGATGTCCCCACTCCCACTCTGGATCTAAGTATCTATTAAGGTTTATGGATTCATGTGGGCAACAGCACAGAGACACACTGGGTGTTAGAAGGAAAGCACAATCTTGTTTGATCTCATTGTCACCCAAATTCCTCAACAGCTCTGCCACGAGAAAATGCATTAGGGGAGATCTGTTCATAAGACATGCAGTTCGGGCCTTCTGTAAGATATTCTAAGACATACTTCTGAATTAAGTAGACTTCGAGACTGTGTGTACAGATCAACTCATCTGTTTCCTACATAACTAGTTTTGATGGAATTAAACTTTGATATAATGCCACTGGCTAGACTGAGGGAAGCCCTTACAAAGAGCTTAGAAACTCATCATTGATTATAGGGATAGTGCTGAGAAAACCATTCTGCTTTATAAAAATCTTCAGAAATACTATCAAGCAAATATTTTAATATGTGATAATTAATATGATTGTTATAGTAGGATTTATACAACTATATATGTTATAGATATTAAGTATAATGCAAATATAAAAATATAATTATATTATCCTATAATAAATAAGTTACTCTATAAACCTAAGTATGAATTTTACAATAAACCTATAGTATTTAAAACACATAATATGTCTTATGATGAAATGTAATTGTTAATATTAAGTCACAGCCAAATTTATTTCTCTAGAGCAAATTTATTCATTTTTATCTTACAGAAATTGGGAATTATGGAGCTATATCATGTGTCTAATACCAGAACTGCTAGAAACCTTAGAACCAGGGAGATTTATGAAAATATAACAGGATCCAAATGCATACAGTGGCAACTTTCTATATATTTGAACAATTTTGAAATAATTAAAAGGAAAGCAACATTTCATGGTTAAAAGCAAACAATCTTTCAACCTATTAACAACTTCAGGGACATTCTTACTTTTATAGTCTTCTTCTTCAAGGGTATCTATGATGCTTTCTAATGTTCCATTATTTTCCAGCGGATCCCGCAGACACTTATGCTTCAGGTTGCCCATGAACAGCTGCAGCCCAATCAGGGCAAACACGCTCAGACAGAACACAGTCAGGATCATGACATCCGAGAGCTTCTTCACTGACTGGATCAGGGCCCCCACGATAGTTTTCAGGCCTGAACACAGGGGCCAAAAAGAAGTGTTCCTAATTAAATAAAGCCTCTGAATGAGAAATAAAAACAAAACACGAGCTTTCCTAAAAATGCATGCATTATATCAAATCAATGACTTTAAATAACCTAGTTTGAAAAAAGCCTACTATCTCAAAGGGTAGATTAGCTGTTTCATATATATTTTGTTTCTATATATTACAGCAAAGGATAACAATTGTGAACTATTTCCAAAGAGTAACCAAATTGTCAAAATGAATAATTTGGTTGCTCACACTATACTCTCTTGTAAAAATAATTTTTTAAAGGCCAATTTGCAAATGCTTGTCAAACAAACCATCTCTCTGGAAAGACATTAAAACAAAGAGGCTGAATTGCAGAACAGAGTGACAACTAATTTTCAGTTAAGAAATGGTTTGTTGTGGAAAGCTAAAAAAGAGTACAACATGCAACACCCCCATGCTGATGTATTTTTTAATCTCTTTTCCTAACTGTATGAAAAGCAATACAAACAAATTGAAATTTTCATTCCCGGCTAAACAAAATGGAAAATCATCTGTTACACAGGAGGGAAAATTTCAAGTTGAGATGTGAGCCAAATGGCCATCGTCATCCTCTAAGACCCATGCAGTTGATTAAACTCAAAGGCTGACTTTTAATGATTGTGAAAAACATAAAAAATCAAATTTAATTAAAATTGCATAAAAGAAAGTCGTTCTTGTATTTCCTCCAAATGATCAAAGTCAGCCCCGGTGTTTAACCCCACTCTCACCTGGAATGACTGAAATTGTTTTCAGTGCTCGGAGAACTCTGAATGTTCTCAGTGCTGAGACATTGCCCAGGTCCACAAACTCTGTCACATATCTGTAATAGGGAGTTCACACACAACACAGTGACAACACACACACAAACAAACGAAGAACAACTCCCAAATAGTTGGAGTTATGAGTGGCCTAATGCTTCACACCAATCATTCCTTACCTGGAATTACAGAAATAGTTTTCAAAGCTCTCAACACTCTGAAAGTTCGAAGAGCTGAAACATTGCCTAGGTTTACAAATTCTGTTAAATACCTGTAGAATTAAATCAGAGTTATTCAGAATTTAGATCGAGTCTATGATACTTACCTGTGCCTTTACTCAAGGTGTTGCCTATATTTGAAAAATTCTTATTTAAATGGGTAGTTATGCAAGTCTTTTTTTTCCCCATCACAACTAATTTAATTTGATTAGATTTGATTTGACCCCTTTTATGTGAGCAAAATACAAGTATATTAATAAAATGGTTTTCATACACTTAAATACCTAAATAAACAATCAAATGCTTCAATTATTAGACCTCAATATTATGGTAATATAGATACTTAATATCCTATAAAATGTCAGCCGCAAACCTTGAAAACCATATGTTAATTGAAAGAAGCCAGACACAAAGTCCACATACTGTATGATTGCATTCATATATGGAAGGTGTAGCCCGAAAACCTTGATGAAATGGTTTCCAAGGATTAGGGGGAGAAGGGAACAGAAGTGACTTCTTTTGGGGATAATGGAAATACTCTGGAATTAGAGATTAGTGATGGTTGAACAGCTTTGTGAACATTCTTTAAAAAAAAATCCACTGAATTTTGTACTTTTATTAAAAGGGTTAATTTTACGGTATATAAATTATCTCAACTAAAATAATGAGATCCCAGAGAAGAGGCAGCTTTCTTTGACATAATGTCTTATCAGCCAGTGGCAGTTACAGCTGCAGCAGTCACGTGGCCATGAAAGAATCGAGTCTGATGGACAAGGAAGTGGGGGTGGGAGTGAGGGAACGGGAAACTAGAAATCTTAAGACCTTCTGTATTGTCAAAATTCCTCCAATGAACATGCATTACCTTTAAATTCAAAATGCTAGAGGGAAAAAATACTGTATCTAGGTTTGAGATTTAAAAAAATACACAAGGGAATATTTCTGGCAAATATATTTGAGAAAAGAACATCACTATGAATTAATTTAATTTATATTTTAATGTAAAATTTTTCCCTTAAAAATGAGCTGTGGCTGCAGATGTCATAGACAAGTCATTCACTGATGTTAGGATTAGTATGCAGTGATATCCCTTATAAAAAGATTTGTTTCTATATTTTAATGTATTTACTAGCTCTTGAATAGAACAGGTTATAAATAAAGGCCTGAGCTTTTTCTGTGATTCTTACAGGTTTTACAAGCTTTTAAGTAAGACACGGAAAAAGTGTGAACCTTACTTGCACTGCATAGAATATCCATCCAAGTGCTGAGCACAGAGATGATCAATCTTAATGATGTCATACATTTTTGAATGGGAAATGCTTTCTCAAAAATTAATATTTGCCTATCAATGACTAGCTTTCACAGAGTCTCCTTTAAATGCAAACTTTACATGCAGGAGAAGTCAGACTCTAAGGCTTATTCTTACTGGAACACTGTGCTATCTATGATTCTCATGAGTTTTCCATTTCAAAAAACTAAATGTACTTACGCAAAAACAATGACGACAAAATCGAGCCAGTTCCATGGGTCACGAAGGAAAGTGAATTCTCCGACACAGAAGCCTCTTGCAAGGATTTTGACAAGTGACTCAAAAGTATATATTCCAGTAAAAGTATACCTAGATACAAGAATCCAATAAGATATTAAATATGAGGGGAATACAGCACCATGTAAATCTTCAGTTTTTCTGCTCAACCAAAGAAAGGCATCTATTGGCTTATAGATCCACTCTATAGATTAGAATAAACTATAGATCCACTCCATAGTTTAGAATAAACTACAGGAAATGTATTTTTCCAGAAAATCTTAAAATGCCCATATCAGAAACTCTTATAGAAAGTAGAGATATTCAAAATGACTAAGAACATAGGTATTAAATCTGCCTGGAAAAGTCCTACATTACTTCTATGAGAAAGACACATGTCTAAGAACAAGGCAGAACACCTGATACATTCATTTCTTCTAGAAAAGACTGTAACATCTTATTATTCTATTCTACTGGTAGCAGGTTAAAACCACAGAGGAAGAAAAAATAATTGAAAGAAAAGCAACCACAGATACACACCACAAGTTTTAGAGCTGCAGTAACTTAGTGGCAGGAAAGGAAAGGAATAAAATAACACAGAGACCATATTAAAATGATTTATACCCACTTACTCTACATTCTTGGTCCAATCTGGAGGGCTACTCATGGTCATAAATATGCAGTTCGTCAGAATAGTGCACATGATAAGCATGCTAAATAAGGTAGCTTAGAATCAAGGAATATGTTAAAGGAACACAGTAGGAGCTTTGAATACTTGATAATGACACTTGTCAAAATAACTTTTTCATAGAAAATAATTTTTTTGCGATTTTATTTATTTGACAGAGACACAGCAAGAGAGGGAACACAAGCAGAGGGAGTGGGAGAGGGAGAAGCAGGTTTTCCGTGGAACAGGGAGCCCAACGTGGGGCTAGATTCCAGAACCCTGAGATCATGACCTGAACTGAAGGCAGACATTTAACAAGTGAGCTATCCAAGTGCCCCTAGAAAATAATTGTATATGAGTTTATAACTTTTTAAAAAATCTCTTTGAACAAGGGAGTAATATATAAAGAAATTTATCCTAAAATGATAAAATTGTTATTCTCCCAATCTTCTCAGAGACTTACACCAAACTATATTGAAATTGGTAAACTAAGACTGGATATTTTCAGATACAAAAGGACTAAAATCCCTATTTGAATAAATAACAAAAACTACATTTTTTTAAAGCTTTTGTGTATTTATTTGAGAGGCAGAGAGAGAAAAAGAGAGAAAGCAGGAGCAGGAGGAGGGGCAGAGGGAGAAAGCAGGCTCCCTGCTGAGCAGAGACACAGATGCAGGGCTGGATCCCAAGACTCCTGTATCATGACCTGAGATGGGCTGATGCTTAAACGACTGAACCACCCGGCACCCAGAACAAACAACATTTTAAAGAACCCATGCCAGTAATCATTTTAAAAAGGATATGAGTGTACTAAAATCTTAATAGATATTCTTCTTAGAGAACTGAAAGGAGACAGCATGTACAAAGCTGGGGTGGCATTGAAACGGAAGATTGCTTTCCCTTTGTTCAATACTATGAAAGTCTGTGGGAGAAAAAGAAAACGTCATGAAATTGAGAACCCAAAATTTCATCGAAGCACATTTATATCAGCACTTTACCGCATCTGCATGTGGTAGGGTCCTATTAAAGAAACACTGCCATTGGACTCAACCAATGTGATGCCACTGCCATTAATTAGTGCAGCTGTTTAAGTCACGTTGGCCAATGAACTCCATCCATTTCTTCTTAGTAATAAAGAAGTGAGCATTTGTGAGCACGGATTGCCTAGTGCTCCCCAAATATACTATCTTCTCTTTTTTATATCCCTTTAACACCCAAAGCAGTAGCAGTAAGTTGTGGCCACTGGAATTAGTTCAGAATACAATTTCCTTCTTTCATTTCCCTGCACTGTAAGCAAACTAAATAGAAACTAGCTATCTCTGATATTTGCCACAACAGCTTGAGAATTTTAATACTTGTTGGCTATTATCATGATTAAGAGCAAATGTTCCAAATTATGAGTCCTTTCAAAAACATATTTTCATAAATTCAAGGAATATTAGCATTAGAAGAATCCTATTACCCAGTTCAATTTTCCTATTCTAGGTATAATTCCGATAACAGCGAAAATAATAGAGCACAAATTAAAGGACTTCCTTGCTCCTACCCACAGTAATTTTTTTTAAAGTAATACAAATGAACCAAATATTCTTGAAATGTGTAACTTAACCATGACACAATACATGACATTCTCCATGGCTTTGGTACTCCGTTAAAAATTTAAAAACCCAAGCAAATAAATAGCCACAAGAAGAAGATATTAACACAATATAAGAAATTTGCTGGGGAATCAGGGAGACCAAGTTCAAATCTTTGTCTTATTTTTCTATAGTTGGTAGGGAAATGACCTGTGCTATTGAGAAGATGGTGACTTGCTCTTTTGCTGTTGTTTAATATGAATTTTATATGTTTATGAATAGGCTTCTGGAAATAAATATTTTTCACCAAATTGGGGACCTAAGTTTGAGTATGTTGCTTTTTAACTGTATGTGGCAGTGTTTTCCCAAGAAAACAAATCAGAATCTATTATTTTCAGGTGCCCTTTTATAGTCTTGGTCACTTTCACTATACCAGTTATGACTAAACACAATTTAACATAAAGTTCACTTTTACAATTAAAATCAGTTTTATTATTTTTTTAAATTTCGCTTAAAATTTTTTTTTATTTTATTTATTTGAAGGAAAGAATGTATGTGAGAGAGAGAGAGAGAGCACAAGCAGGGGGAGCTGCAGAGGGGAGAGAAAGTGGGGGACTCCACACAGGGCTCCATGTAGGGCTTGATCCCAAGCCCTTGAAATCATGACCTGAGCCAAAGTCAGATGCTTAACCAACTAAGCCACCGAGGCACCCCTTAATATTAGTTATAAAATTAATATCTAGTCTTAGAAACCACTGTTTTCTTTAATTGATACATTGTCCTTTTAGAAAAACTCACTCATCCATTATATTCTGCAATTGTGTTGTGAAGAACTAGGGCTCATGAGGTGATAAAATGCATCTGAACATAAATGAGGCATGGGTTTTGCATTCAGGAAACTTCCTAGAAAGGTGATACATACACAATAACTCGAATCTGAAGCAAGATGTGACAAGTATAATGCAGAGAAATACAAATGGAAAAGTGTGACGGTATGGAGGAAACAGGGTCACACTTGTGTCAGAATCATTAGAGAGACTTCCTGAACCAGAAATCAGCGGAGCGAATGTGAAAATCACAGCATTTACTGCCTAGACTTGGCCAGACACAGTTACCTTGCATTTGAAATTTTTACAAAGAAGAATTCATCTGTTATTTTTAATTTTAAATTCCCAATGTTTATTTAAATCAAAAACTTCTCTAGGACTCTCTGGGTTTACACACACCCAAGAGTTAATTAAAGGAAGGAAAAGTAAGTAAGTCTAATGAAGTTTGAGAGGTCAATCTAGATCCCTTTAGTAAATTCTAAAATCCTCCTATGAAATACATAGATATCAAAGTCTGAATAAATTCTTTTAATTTTGTTCATCTATTTAAGAATTTGTTGAACATAAAATTAGAAAATTGTGGTGCCTAAAGAGCATATGCTTTGGTTTGGACAGACGTGATTCCAAAATATCAGAACCACCAATTAGCAGCCTGAGATCCAGCACTTAGTGCCTGGAAAGCCTTCTAAGTTTCTGTCACATTGTAACTTCTTAGTCAATGTTGGGAGCAACTGCTGAAATTACAGGAAACATAAAAAGCACAGAAGATATGAAGATAACAAGACCCTGTACCTGTCTTCTTCATACCCATAGCAGAGGGTATTGGTAACTTATTCTTTTATTTATTTATTTATTTATTTATTTATTTATATTGCATTTCAGTGTAACTTATTCTTTCTTAAAGACATAAACTCACTTACCATAAAAGCACTGCATAACATTATTACATTATTTGAAAGGAACTGGGGACACAGTGAAGAGTTGGGAGTCCGATCCTAAATGTTATCTGTTAAATTAGTCTGTCACATAGCTAACATTACTCCATTAGTTAATAAGTCTATAATCTTCCATTCAAATGAAAACATTTTCTCCTTTCCTCCCAAGTCACTTAAAGCCAGTATAACTGTACATCTCTACTCCTTGATTATTCCGGAAAGACTCCTTTCCTCCTTTAGGGGTGGCTGGTTAAAGAACAGCCAGAGCCCCTTTGGAAATAGGAAATGTAGTAGGTGTCCATGCTGAGCCAGGAATTTTTGACGATGAAGCAATAAGTAAAATGAGGAAGTACTTTTTATTTTCCTTGTCTTATTATTTACTCATCATTATTTCATTCGTTTTTGTAAAGTTGTTAGCACAGTGGTCACTATACGGCAGAAACTAAATTATGCTAAGAGATGTTGCCCAACAGCATATCCCAGTAGATGAACCAACTTGAATTTTTAAAAACCTACAAATTCTAGGGTATAACATTCTGCACATTTCTTAATTTCCCCAAGCCCTCTCTCATCTAAAAATTGGGTAGGAGTTCCCTTCTCATATCATGATAAATAGGTGCACTAACTTATACAAAAAGTCCAGTGCTGGACGCAGAGATCCTCAGTACATATTAGCATTCTTCCTTGCCATGTCACAATACTGATTAATCAGTCAGTGCTATGTACTATCTCAAGGCCTTCACAGGTATTCTACTTTTTGTTGTGTTGCCAGCCTGTTGAGATGCTGGTTTTAACGTGAAGCAAAATATCAGGTATTGTGATCAGAGCAATGACCACTGAGGCAGACGTGTTTTGACTGTGAAAATATAGCTTCATCATATTTTGTATTTCTCAAGAATTTACAATCTGATTTGCTAGATGTCTTATCAAGAAATAGTCCTTTTTATTATATCTTAAACAAATAAAATATGATTTGATTAAAATATGATTTGATAAAAATATGGTCTATTTTTATTTTATTATTTTATTTATATTATTTATTATTATTTTTCAAATATTTTATTTATTTATTTGAGAGAGAGAGAATGAGAGGGAGAGGGCATGAATGGGGAGGAAGGGCAGAGGGAGAGGGAGAAGCAGACCCCCTGCTGAGCTGGGAGCTGGATCCAGGGCTTGATCCCAGGACCTTGAGATCCAGACCTGAGCCAAAAGCAGATGCTTAACCGAATAAGCCACCCAAGTGGCCCAGAATATGTTCTTAAATGGACATTATTCTGCCTTTCTTGAACTTTCTAAGTCTATAGGCACTATATTAGCAAAGCAATGTTGGAGAAAGTTATGGAACTGCTGATCTAATCCTTTACAGGCTCCTCTTAGTCAACTTCGACTTCAATCCGGCTATGTCTGCTACCATGTCAGAAATGCTGTACTTCTCATTTTCTCAAGAGAATAAACGTTCCAGGAGTTGTTTTCAACTTTCTCCCATTTCCTTAATGTAATAAACACCTTTCCAGCTCTGCTACTCTGAACATTTGCCTTCCAGAGGACAACATCCACTCCTCTGCCATGGAAATTATTGACGCCAGCTAACATGGATTTCCTGATGCTCCTGCCTTTACTTCATTACTGCATTACTTCAACCTCTCAGGACCCTTCAAATCCAATCTCTGCTTGCCCCTCAAGCCTCTCCACTTTTCTAATGCAAATATGAACTGATAGGTAGCTTGTTCTCTTATCTGTTAACATCTACAACCAGCTACATTATTCCAACCCTCTGCATTTTTCTTTGGAAAATAATTTTTCTTTACTTTCTTCTTCTTCTTCTTCTTCTTTTTAAAATTAAGACATAATGTATTATTTGTCCCAGGGGTACAGGTCTGTGAATCACCAGGTTTACACACTTCACAGCACTCACCATAGCACATACCCTCCCCAATGTCTATAACCTAGCCACCCTCTCCCTCCCCCCACCCCCCAGAATTTTTCTTTACTTTCAAGGGGTTATTTATAACCTGTGTTAAAAAGGTTTTCACTTTATTTGGTGTCTCAAGTGACCATCTTTCTGGTGGAAAAAATTTCAAATTTTTCAGCATGAATGTACTGCCACTGACTTCCTTTTATTATTTGCTCTCCGCCACCATCTTGCTTTATTTCCATCCCCAACACAAACTGCTTGCAAGAAGTTACCTGCTCCTTCTCTTTGTTCCTTCCAATAGCCCCTCTTTATTCTCACCTTCCTGAATAATTTTATGAGATACTCCCTCCCCTTCTGTTTTGAACAATGGAAAATCTTCTGATTTATGTCCTACCTCTCTGACCATCTCAAACTTCTTTTTTCAATACCCTAAATGAAGCAGACATCTAAACCCCACTACTAGTTGAATGGTCTTTTATATTCCTATGGATTCAGCTGTCACCTGCGTGCAAACGCATTCTGGACAGATACCAGGTCTTACTTTTCTAATTGACAGTAATTTCGCTCCTGCAGGTGTATATCGATGTCATGTCCCAAAAAGAGAGAACATTATATTGAATATTCTAAAGATTAAGAATATCAAAATAACATGTCGATGACAGAACCAGTTTTGATGAAAAACTAAAAGTACATGTTCTGAATATTCTACATACACATTTAACTGAACATTTTTTGTCGTGATGTGGTTTTTCACTAACTTCCACTTAATATCAATTTAAGAGATCTCTCTGAGCAGAAGCAGCAGAGCAGGCACTACTGCAGGCAAAATACACTCACTTTTTTGTCTGCATAGTAGGGGTCCAGGTCCTCCAGGGGCTCTGACACCATGCCTGGGGGGATGTCTCCGTAGATGAAGGGCAGCTGTTTGCCCGCTTCCAAGTCACTGCTTGGCCTCGGGCCTTCTTCCTCATCATCCTTCTTTTCTTCTTTGGGTTCCTTTGTTTTTCCTTCAGCAATACGTTGTTCAATGAGGGCAAGGGACTGTTTTGTAAAGTAGACAAAACTCTGAGGTCCTGGGGGAGGCAACGTTGCCATCTTTTCATCCTGTATATTTTATTTCCCCGTCAGCTCCTTACATGAGAGGCCTAAGCAAGAAAAGAAAGAAAGAGTTAAATGTTTGATAGCCAGAAATGGCACATAAAAAAAAAAATAATAATAATAATAATAATAATAAACAGATTTTGGGGTGCCTGGGTGGTTCAGTCAGTAAAGCATGGGACTCTTGATTTCAGCTCAGGTCATGATCTCAGGGTCACGAGATGCACTTGTCTCTGGCTCCTTGGTCGGCAGGAGAGTCTATTTGAGATTCTTTCTCTCCTCCATTCTTTTCCCTCTCCGCCCCCAACCCCCGGGGACACCAGTCCTGTGGTCCTGTGCATGGGTGCTCTCTCTCTCAAATAAATAAATAAATCTTAAAACATACTTTTCATTTCAACTACAAGAAGTAATGTGTTTACAAAATTATTACGC
The DNA here is from genome assembly GCF_030435805.1 of Mustela lutreola. Taxonomy (NCBI): domain Eukaryota; kingdom Metazoa; phylum Chordata; class Mammalia; order Carnivora; family Mustelidae; genus Mustela; species Mustela lutreola. The sequence goes on along the minus strand of NC_081292.1, from coordinate 148,534,644 downwards.
TGAATTAGCATTTATTAACGACTACACATAAGATTTATTTCCCACACTCTCTACCATCTTTATTTAAAAATCCGAACTTAACACTTTCCAGCTTCTAAAGTGAAAACTTAATGAAAAAAAAAAATTGATTCTTTTTACTTTTCATCAGCATTTGCTTTTAGTGCAATTCAATGAACCTTTCTCATTTAAAATTCTTTGTGACAGTGCTTCTGATAGTTCCACTCTCCAGGTTCTGTTGCCTCTCTGATCACCTAATCCTCTTCTGTCTTAATCTCAAAACTTGCTCACAAACCTCTGCTTCTCTCTCTTGGGGAAACTCATTTCTGTGAAATGAGGTGATGGAAAGATTGGTTTATTCTATTTTGCATATTTACATTTTCTTACAATTACATATCCGTTTAGAAATCAGAAAAAATATATTCTCATTTTGAATTTAAAGCAATTTGACAAAATATTTAGGAAGAACAAAGAAAAGAAATTTGGAACATATATGTGATAGACTCAATTTTAAAATTTAAAAAAAAAACAATAAGATATGCTTTCAAACTATGACTTCCCTAAATAACTTCTATGTGTATCCAAAACCTATAGGGAAAAAAAATACAAAATAAAAAAGTCAAGTTCCATATATTATTATTTTGGAATGTTGTAAATAAAAAGGCATAAAAATAATAGTTCTCATTTTAAAAATGAACTCAATTTCAATGAGTCGAGTCAGGGCAACTTCATAACTTCTCCATTAAAAAATAAAAATGAGCCTTTTTTTTTCTTTTTACATTAAAATTGGCTCAGAGTCAGGACACACCAACACCTAATACGTCAACCCACTGTCAATGGCTTGAAAAGCTGTATAGTAAGTAATATCACCAAACACAGCGGGAGAGTGAACTAAGAGAAGCCATGGTCTGCTCTTTTATTTTCCAATGCTGAACATGAAAATTAAGCAAATCACAGTAGAGACAACACAGATTACATAGATTCAGAAAAAGAGGTAGGAGAAGCTAAAACTATTCTTTTCCAGAATGGAAAACTATCTGTTTCCAAATCACACAAAATAATCTTCAATTACATCTAGAACAAAGGGGATGCCTTTTACCCTTAGTTAATTTGGCCACGGTATAAGGACATTTCTTACCACAAATCTATGTATTCTAAAAAGACCTCTTGGCCTTCTAGAAACTACCACCTCCACTTGAGAAATAAGGCAGTGAGTGCAGTTTCCCCCTGGGTTTAGAACACTGCTCAACACTTCTGGAAACCATACAGGAGAGCAGAAGATGACTTCCCTCAAAGATTTTCAGTATACACACACATGGTCTTCTGGAGAAAAGATGGCAGAAGAAATGATGTTTTGTACACCCTATATTTCCACTGGAGGTGTCACCTCTTTCAGGAATTATATGACAAATTTGGGTAAGCAGATGTCATGAACATCCAACCCCCAATTCCACTATCTCTATATCCCCTTTTCCTTCTTTGTTTTCCCCTCACTCTCTATTCATGCACACCCTCAACACCCACATTCTGATTCACTGAAGTATATACAGACAGCAGGCCTGGTGGGTGATCCGTGTCACTGGCATGATGGTAGGGAGGTACTTCCCAGGTTAGACTAAAGTGAAGGAAGACACTAAGCATCTGCTCACAATCCCGGTCTTGGAAAGTAAACCAAAGAGACTCAGATCAGATTCCATCATCATCCTTTAGGTTGGAGGGTATAGGGGAAGTCACTCCCTCCTATCTGGATGATGGGAATAAATAATGTGCACAAACTTTTCGAGAAAAATTCTACAATATCTACCAAAACCCTTAAGTATGTTAATTCATTTTTAATGCCAAATAACCTCCCTTCTAGGATTTATCCAAAAGCAATAATCTCAGATGTCTTCAAACATTTATGAAAGTATTCACTGCAATGTTTTCATAATATTGAAAAACTATAATTTAACCTAAAAGCCTAATCGGTTTTCATTAAATAAAAAATGAACATATAATGAAAAACTGAGTGGCATTTAAAGAATGCTTTTAAAGACTATGTAATGAATTATAAAAACCTTATAATGGATATCTAATGTGTGTGTCACACACACACATTCCTGTATATTCATCTCAATTTGTTAAATGTACAGAAAATCCGAAATTAAATGTACAGTATCTTTAATGAAGGTTATTCACAGCTGAGGGATCAGGGGTTATTTTTATTACTTTCTTTTTACTTTTCTTTATTTTTCAAATTTTTATAATGAAGATGTCATGCACTTTTGTCCAAAAAAGTACCTTGAAAAGTGCATTTAAGTTTATTTGACTTGAATCTAATAAATGTAATAAAATCAATCAATATTTATTCTTTTATGTTTAATTTAAAATTTTGAAAAATATTGTCATATTTGCACTTATAAATATTACTATGAGGGGCATAGTAATATGCCACTGGGTGGCTCAGTGGGTTAAAGCCTCTGCCTTCAGCTCAGGTCATGATCCCAGGGTCCTGAAATCGAGCCCCGCATCAGGCTCTCTGCTGAGCGGGAAGCCTGCCTGCTTCCTCCTCTCTCTCTGCCTACTCGTGATCTCTATCTGTCAAAAAAATAAATAAAATCTTAAAAAGAAAAAAGATTTCTTAAAAAATAAATAAATAATATTACTATGACTGCACTTTCTTTTGAGTATTGCACATAAAGATATTTTAGTGTTCTCATGACTATTTTGCCCAGCTTCCATTAACCTCAATGTTAGATGATACTGACACAACTACTGAAAACAAAAAGTGAAGGCAATATCCTTGTATCTAGGATTTCTCACAGTTAAAATAGATATAAAGATATTTATTATGAATTCCCTTCTTATCTGTTCTCCATGCATGTATGCATGTACTATTTACCTATCTACCTATCATCTATTGTTCCTCATACATTCTTCCAGTCAAGGCACTTTCAACTTCTAATTTATGACTTCTAATTGTCTTATCCCATGTGTTTATCATCCCCTGGTTCCCAAATTCCCACTGCAATGAAAATAATGATGGCTAGTAAAGTTTCACAATGTCTACTGAAAACCAGAGAAGACACTAAAGAGTTTTCATAAATCTGAGCAAGAAAGAGCAGATAGGATTTGCCTAGTAAGGAGATTAGCAGGTGCCACAGCCTACACGCTCATCTGAGAAAGTTAGAACATAGGAAAAAATATTCCTGTCCAGCAGAGAAGTAAGCGAGTTGGCCCATGGATGAAGATCAGAAAACAAGTTGACTAAGGATTATCTACCCAACAATGTTGCAGGTCACGTTTCCACACTTCCTCCCCTATATCCAAGTGCAAAGCAGTGGGATTTATCCCCAGGCTAAACCAAAACCTTAACCTCTGAATTAATCGACCTAAGCCCCCTAGGGTCTTTATTTCCGTTTTTACTAGAAGCAGGGAAGATCAAGGGAAAGAAGGCCTTTTTTCTTTTTTTTAAATATACTACCTTTTTCTTAGGTGTTTTTGATTTTTTTTTTTCTATATCCATTTTAATCACACTAGTTTTTCACAGAATAATTCCTCAAATTATTTTGGAAAGTTAAGTGGGTATAAATTATAAAGCAGCCTATCAAAACCTGCTATCTGTGAATGCTGGCCCATGCGATAGGAAATAATATGCCACCAAGGAGTTCTGTGGCTAAATTTCAAAAATACTAGAGTAGAAAACAAACTTAGACAAAATTCTCTGCCACTAGACTACTAGAGACGTTGCATTTAAGAGTCTGACAGAGTTGATATATGGCAGACCCTGAATCCGAGAGATCACAGAACTCATGCTGTGGTTGTTCTATTCTGACAAAGTTAGAAATGATAAATTATGAAATTATAAAAAAAATTATGAAATTATTTCAAACACACAGAAAAGTATAGAAAATAATAGATTTAACAAACTTTCTCAGTTTCTCGTATTTGCTTTGGACCTTTAACTTTTTGTTTTTTGAGGAAATAAAAATATTCAGTTACAGTTAAAGGCCCCATAACCATCTCAGGTCGATTATCTCACTTCCTCACTCATTTCCTAAGGCTAACCTCAAACTGGTACAGAACCCTTTGTATTTCACATGTTAATTTCTCCTCCATTCTTCAGAAGATGGTTTGGAAACACTGTTTAAATGACAAAATGGAACAACTATTTGATGCTAAAATGGTAACACTGAATCTATTTAATTTTACTAATTACCCTTATACCAGTGGTTTTGCTAGATTCTCTTACTACCCCTGGTATTTTGGTAGATTATTTAGGATTTTCTTTCCAATTTTAATACTAAAATTATATAATTTCGTGTATATATGTGTATTTATGTATGCATGTGCTGCCGAAGCGAGCACATTATTTAGGATTTTCTATGATGGTGGTCTTGCCTTGCATTTTCCTTACCCATATCCTAAAACAGACAATCAGACACATACACATCACACACACACAAAAACTTGCAGGCATTCCCCTCCCTCCGGGGAGGATTTCTTTGGGAACCAGACATAAATACAGGCAGATGCAACCCTAAACAACAGCAACACGGTCTTTAATTCATAAATATTGATTGATAATTAAAGATGAATTAGTAATCAAGGACGACCAAACATAAAACTGAAGGACTGAGATGACCAGACCAAACTACTAACTCTAGAAGAAAGAAAAGATGTAGCAAACATAGGAGAATATTAAGAAGTTAAGAGTGTCTGGGTGGCTCAGTGAGTTAAAGCCTCTGCCTTCAGCTCAGGTCATGATCTCAGGGTCCTGGGATAGATAGAGCCCTGCATCGGGCTCTCTGCTCAGCGGGGAGCCTGCTCTTCTTCCTCTCTGTCAGCCTCTCTGCCTACTTGTGATCTCTGTCTGTCAAATAAATAAAAATCTTAAAATTTAAAAAAGTTAAAATTAGTATTCTCAGAGTAATTTGAGAAGATAATCTCTTACTGAAAAGAATTAGGCTATCAAAAGAAAAAGGATAATAAAATAAAAAATAAAAATTCTTGGTAATCGCGGGCATCAAAATAAAAATTACAATAGAATATTAGTTGAAAAGAAGTAGAAGTCAGAATTTTAGATAACTTTCAAAAAAGTACTTTACTACAAGTGAGAATTCTCAGATGTGTGAGAATTGGTATGTGTGATGGTCACACAAATATATGTAAATAAAAAAAATTAATAGCATTCTGTACTTTAGATTTGTGCCAATACAGTAGAGCAAAAGAACAAAGAAAAACTCAAAACAAAATTCAGGAGATGTGGAATACTTTAGGGCATCCCAGCATCAGTCTCAAAAGAGAGGGCAAGAAATGGAAGAGAGAAAATAATACAAAAAAGTAATATAAGAAACTTAATCAACAGTCATCAGGCTGAAAATTATAAAAGAGGTTCAATTAAAAAGATGATTCTAGTGAAAATTTAGAACTCCAATAATAGAGATAAGGTTTTGAAAAAATCTATATATTAGACCCATAATCTATGTAATAGAGTAAACTGGAGACAATTTGAAATGTTTTTTGTTAATATCTGTCTTTCAAAGGCCTAATGTATCACACTGCAAACTCCCATAGGGTAAGAGATGTCTTCTACTTTCTATCTTAGATGAATGTGGAACATTTTTTTAGACTCCTCCTATGGCTGGCTTGCTGAAAGTGCAATTGCCAATAATATTAAATATCACTGACCCTGACACCAATTCTTCCACAATTAGGTTTAGAAATTGGCATTACATCATACTAATATCAAGAACCCATAACATGGAATTAACAAGTATTATTCCCTACTATTTTCTTAAAGACTATATTTTAAAAGCTTATGTTAGGTAATAGTAAGAAGGCAGCTAAGTGTCACTTGTCACTATTGCTGCAAAAATGCATATGTCAAAATATAGGTATATTCCATGATGTTTCTCAACTACAGTGTATAAAAGAATCATCCATGTAACTAAAAATAAATAAATAAATAGATAAATAAGTAATACAGCTGCCAGGGCTTACCCAAGTAATGCTGAAACAAACTTTTAGGGGGAGGGCCTAAGCCTGTCTACTTTTAAAAAGCATAAATTATTGATGTGAACCTCCTTTTAAGAACCATTTTAAAGCAACAAATGGACTCAAGTGAAAACATCTGATGAACACATACAACTTAATGACCAGGTTTTATTACTTAATAAGAGAAAACTAAAGGTGTACCAAACTTTTTCAATTTTGTTTTATTTTCTTCAAAATAAAATAAATACTCTTCAGTAGGAATGTGAAATATCAAAGTTTAAAATCTCCTTTTAAAATTGAAAGGATAAACATAAATTCCACCCAAGAAAAGCACAACACACACATATGTGTATGTGTGTGTATATATATATATTATGTTGCGTATACATATGTATATATATATATATGCACACATACACTGTAATATTACTCAGCCATCAAAAAGAATAAAATCTTGCCATTTGTAAGGATGTTGTGGGCAGAGCTAGAGGGTATCATGTTAAGCAAAATAAGTTAGTCAGAGAAAGACAAATACCAAATACCAGACAAATACCAAATACGATTTCACTCATATGCGGAATTTAAGAAACAACACAGATGAACACAGGGAAAGGGAAGGAAAAATAATCTAAGATAAAAACAGAGAGGGAAGCAAACCATAAGAGACTCAACTACAGAAAACTGAGGGTTGCTGGAGGGGAGGTGGGTGAGGTGATGGAGTAACTGGGTGATGGCATTACGGTGGGCATGTGATGTAATAAGCACTGGGTGTTATATAAGACTGAGGAATCACTAAATTCTGCCTCTGAATATCTGTACACTATATGTTAACTAAGTTGAATTTAAATAATTTTTTTTTTAAAGAAAAGCACCACGTATTTTGAACTCTGAATCTGTTATACTCAGTTAAAGAAAGAAAAGTTGAAATGAAAGACACAGGGAAGAATGAGAAATGACATTGAATGACGGAAGGAAGATAATAAACCAAATAAGGAAAAAGAGAGCTTAATAGGAAAGAAAGGGGTGTGAGATTAACAAAATATCCTTGATCCCTTAAAATCCAAGACCATGAAAAAGCAAATTCTTCAACATGTTAATTTTTACCCAAAAAATCTGTCAAATTTCTCAGATTTACTCAAAATTCTCAACATTTTAAATCTCACTCATGTTGTTCACATTACTTCGACGCTGTTAGGCCTGGAAACCCCATTTTTGTATCCTTTATTCTCTCCACTTTCATTTGAGGCAAGTAGTGCTCCTGTTGGAATGTCCCCTGTCCTCACTCATCCTTCCAACTGGTCAGCTCTCATGTGACCTCAGATAATCTGCTAACAATAAGCAAGGAGAAGGAGGACACCTTCCTGCGATAAAATCGCCAGTAGCTACATTTAGTTTTTCAAGTATTTATTTTAAAAAGCCAATCTTCCATGGTGACTATAGTCAATAATACTTTATGAAATATTTGAAAGTTGCTAAGAGAATAAATTTTCAAAGTCCTCATCAGAAGAAAAAAATGAAGAAAATTTGTAACTCTGTATGATGTCAGATGGTAACTACTTACTGTAGTGATCATTGTGCAATAAATATCAATTCATTATGTTATATACCTGGAAGTTACATAATATTATATGCCAAATATACTTCAATTTTGGAAGGGAATAAATGACAACATTGCAAAAAAAAAGATAAAGATATTAAAAGAAACATGTTTATTTTATTCATTTAAGAACTAAAGGTATGTATTACTTTATGAATACTATTTAGGAGTGTATACATTCAAAAAAATGAGTTTTTAGTTTAGTTTCTTCAAGACATTGGAAATATGGCTCAATTTTCAAAATGTAAAATAGATAAAATCCTTTAAATAGTTAACATATACCATGAAGTACACTAGTAGTCAATACAGAAAAATCCAAACTGGTTCTAGTAGCTCACAGATAAGTAATCATCTTGACCTTGAACATCACAATCCCTGTTTTACCTTTTATAGCTATTGACTAGTTTTTGACTATTTTGACTAGTATTTGACTATTGACTACCTTTTATGGCTATTTTCCTAGTTTGTAGAAAGTGTTAATAATCACTGCCTCAGGGCGCCTGGGTGGCTCAGTGGGTTAAGCCTCTGCCTTTGGCTGAGGTCATGATCTCAGGATCCTGAGATGGAGCCCTGCTCAGTCTCTCTGCTCAGCGGGGAGCCTGCTTCCTCCTCTCTCTGCCTGCCTCTCTGCCTACTTGTGATCCCTCTCTCTGTCAAAAAAATAAATAAAATCTTTTTTTAAAAAATAATCACTGCCTCAAAGAATAGTTAGTACTGGGATGGTTAAGTACTGTGTAAAGTACTTAGTAGAGAGTTTTCCACATTTCATGAAAAAAAAATGGTGCTGTTAGTAGTATTAACTTGTTTCATTTGAATTCCTTACTTTGGACAATTTTTTTTCATGCATCTGCAATTAAGATATATTAATTCATTAATCTTGAGGATACTTCAATTTATAGGAATTACTAGCCTTCTAAACATGAAACATATTTCACACATAGGTATAACAGAAGCAGAGTTTTGGTTTAGAGTAGTGATTCAAGTGCAAGCTCTGGAGTTAGAAAGCCTAGAGTTTGAATCCTTGGGTTTGCCATTAATTAGCCATGTATGTGACCTTGGCTATCCAAGTTATATATCCACTCTAAGTCTAAAATCATTGAAACATTTATGATAGAAGTAGTTACTTTGTAAAACATAATGTTAGACACTGCAAGTAGCCCTAGAATAAATATTGATTGTTCAAAGGTTTAGATTGCTGCTGAGTTTCCTTTATTAATGAAAGTCCCATTAATTTGTCTTTGTTGCCTTGAACTAAAGAAAACTTGGGAAACATATTTTTTAATTAGACAAAGTTATGTGGCTCAAGAGATATATCAGTAAGATTTTTTTTTCTTTCTTTCTTTTTTAAAAATTGAATTGATATTTCTGAACAAGCTCAGAAAGAAATGAATTCTGCCACTTGGTTCACCATCTGAGAAACATTAAATATCATTAACGGATTCTGTGAACAGAATACAAGAATGATCCCTTCCTTCAAGCAAGAAATATCACAGGTAGTCTCTCTAGAGTTTTAGGGACTCTGAGTGTCTGCTATGATTCAGAATAGACTATTATTCTGTCTTCTTGGAGTCAAATATCAGGAGCAGCCTCCAGGAAGCAGCTTTGAGGGATTCCTTTAGTCCTCATTGTCCTATGAAGCCTTTCATGTAGGAATAACCCTGAGAGTGAGACTGGGGTGGGTTCCCCTACATACTTGGAAATTAAATTGGAAATCTCCCAGAAATCACCTAGTGAACTCCAAAACCAATTCTTCCCTAAAGGACTGAAAGGAGAAAATGTGGGCTGTGCACATTAACTTGTGCTGGCAAAGGTCCCAGTGGCCTCTATTACCTTCTTGGCCCCATGGCACTTACCTAATACTGGAACAGTAAATTGCAGTTCCCAATTGATTTATTACTGTCAGAGTGTCAACTCTATTGTGGTTCAGATAGAATATGTGTGTATTATGTCCATATAATTTTGTAATAGGAATTATGCTTTGGTAATGATTATTATTAGCATGCTTTGTCTTAATATGAATTCTACATTTAAAGAATGGAATTAATTATTCTCTTAAAAATATTTCCCATAGGGGCACCTGGGTGGCTTAATCAGGTAAGCATCTGTCTTCAGCTCAGGTCATGATCTCAAGATTGCTTGGCGGGCAGTCAGCTTCTCCTTCTCTCTCTGCCCCCCTCCTGACTCAGGCTTCCTTTCTTTCTCTCTCAAATAAATAACTAGAAATCTTAAAAATAATAAAATAAATAAAAATATTTTCCAGAAAATTCTTTTAGCAGTGTTTTATTTAATAACTTTCAACATTTTTAAAGAAAGCAAATAATATTTGAATGTCTTGTTTAACTGTGACTAGAAGGATTAAGAGGATATTTCCATATATCAAGGAGAATAATCACACATTCATGACTCTATAATAATCTCTGACTCTGTTTTATATTCTGTCACTGAATCTCTTACCTATACAGAACTTAAATTCCCACAGAAGTGGGAACTGATAATGATATTTTCCCACAGGTAAAATATTGGCTGGAGTACCATTAATTTTTAAAGTATTCTCAAGGCACCATAGAATCTATACGTGAGTATTTTCAAAAGGACTGTAAAATGAATCATAGCTAATATCAGTAGTGATAACTCATGTTGATAATATGTTCCCTTTTAAAAAAAAGCTCTTATTTATTTACTGAAAGAGAGAAAGAGAGAGGACTGTGCAGGTGTGTGTGTGTATGCACCTGTGCATGCAAGGGAGAGGGAGGAGGGGGAGGGGCTGAGGGACAGTGAGAGAAAAAAATCTGAAGCAGGCTCTGGGCTGAGTGTGGAGCCCTACCTGGGGCTTGATCTCATGACTCTGAGATCATGACCTGAGCTGAAATCAAGAGTGGGATGCTTAACTGACTAAGCCACCCAGGTTCTCTTGATATCATGAGAACAGTACTTTCTCTATATAGTCTTTCTCCCTCAAACTCATAGTTTTGATCTAATAATGAAAAAAAATCAGAAAAATCCCAATTCGGGGTCATTCCATAAAATACCTTGACCAATGTTCCTTCAAATTGTCAAGGTCATCAAAAACAAGGGAGGTCTGAGAAACTACCCCAGCCTAATGATGACTAAGGACAGAGTGATCTTTAAATGTAATGTGCTATCTTGGATGTAACACCTTGGAGGAGGAAAAAAAAGAAAGTGGGGGAAAAATTGAAGAAATCTGAATCAAGAAAGGACATTAGTTAACAATAATGTATCATGATGGTTTCATTACTTGTGACAAATGTACCATACTAATGTAAAGTGTTAATAACAGGGGAAGTGGGGAGGGACTCCATGAGAGCTTTCTATACTGCCTTGCACCATTTTTCCATAAATCTACTTTAAGATAAAGAGTGTACATTAAAAAAAGAAATTATAGACCTAGAATTACACTAATATTAGGTAATGTTAACAGTGTTCCAGCAAATTTGAATTGATTAAATAAATATATTGCCATTATCTATAATGTACCTGATAACAGCCTAATTAAAATGGGTTATAATTAATATATAAAAATAATATTTTATCTCCTATCAAATAACATCACTGATCAATAAGAGATCTATTAGAAATGCTAATCAACTTTTTAAAGTTATTATGCTTGGGAGGATAATTTTCTATAAATGTACTCTCTTGGGTAAAAAATGAGCTTACAACCTATAAACATGGAAATAGACTGGAGTCACAATGTCTGAGTCCTAATTATACTTGAGAGTCATTATGACTAAGTAGGCCAAAAAATAGATCTGCAAGGGGCTCTGTGTGCATTCCCTTTTAGAAAAATGGTAACTTAAGTTACTTGGTAGCGTTAAGCACACTATTTTTTAAGTTGTTAAATTAAGACTTCATCATATATTGATTTCAACGATTCTGTTAAGATACAAAAGGCTCTCTTTTGATTTATGTCTTACTTTAGGAACTGTGGGGTAACAGTGAGATGAAAGAAATCCATTTGACACAGAAATTCTCCTTTTACTGATATGTGAACACTTGATAATATGACCCAAACAAAGCAACAGACACCTCCACTCTGGCTGTCAGGGGTACAAGTATCCATTTCTTATAACCACAAAGGCCTCTTTGGCTACCATGGTGGTTTAAAAACTCCTTCTATTTGTTCAGTGACATTCCCTTCACACTGTTCCCATTCTGAAAATCTAAAATCCCATGATGAAAAAGAAAGACATCGTCAGGAAAGATGGAAGAGGCCATGTTTACTTCCAGTATAAACTGTTACACTCAATGCTCTCTTCCAGGAGAACTGAAAAACTTCCAGATGAGTCTTCTCAGCCTCAGTGCAGGAAAGGAATATCAAGATCGAACAAATCCTCTGTGTCAACAACAAGGAAGAGAACGCTGACACATCTGAAGACAACCAGAAGTGCACTTGAGTCATCCAGTGTGTCTGCTATTTACAGAAGAAAATGAACTCTGCTAGAAGACTAAATCTGAAGCATATAGGGAAAAGATAATAATTAAGCCAGGTTTGAGTCCACTCCTATCTGCTCCCTGAATTGTAATTTAAAAAAATAAAATCTCTCAATAGTTTTTCATTTTACTGATATTTGAATATTTGACAGCATCACTGGAGGAAAGCAGAGACAGATACCCCTTGGCTGTAAGGAATACAGTTGACAGTCTGGTTCTATCCTTGGCAGGATGACCCCAGCATTTCTGTTGCAAACCAAGATTTTTTTTTTTTCCAAGAATAAATGCTACATTACATCACACACCAAGGCAACAGGCATAAACTGGGACTGTTCTGGGCAAGCCTAGATATACACTCATCTTATTTTGAGAGGTCCTAGGAGAACCTACCGGATAGGACCTAAGACCCTGGCTTTGCTTTGTAATACTTCTTTTTATGGGAACATAGATAACTAATTGTCTTGATCATTATTCTTTACCAAGGTATGCCACAGTAACTGTCTGCTTTTCTGAAAACCAGATTTTATAGTTCAAAGAAGTAGTAAAATAAACATAAGCAAAACTTAAAACTTAAATTCTTGGGATTGGGGCGCCTAGGTGGCGCAGCCGGTTAAGCGTCTGACTCTTGATTTCAGCTCCCGCCATGATCTCAGGGTCCTGGGATCCAGCCCCATGGTGGGCTCTGCACTCAGTGGACAGTTTGCTGGAGATTCCCTCTCCCTCTCCCTTTGCCCCCCAACCACGTGCACACGTGTGCGCTCTTTCTCTCTCTCTCTCTCAGATAAATAAATAAATCTTAAAAAAAAAAATCTTAGGGTTTAATCATAGTGACATCACTACTGTTTGGAAATCCTGTGCCCTGATTAAATGACATCCTAGTGAGCTGCAGAGCCTGGGACCTCAAATAACTGAAGATTCCTAACTTCAGGCTGAAGACTGGAAGCACCACGAGTCATATCCAAATACTGTTTGGCATTGCATTTAATCCGCAATAAAGGAGCTGTGAAACTTTTAGACTGATTTTTTTAATCTGCTGTCTCGAAATTTGTCTTATTTTGGTCAAAATGAATACACAATTTTCTAGCTGCGATTTTGGCAAACCCTCTAACACTTCGTGAATATCAGTTTACCATTAGAGAAAACTGTATAAACTTTTCAAATTGCTGACTATTCTAACGTTTTACCTTACTCTTTGCCCAGTCTAGGTGCAGTAAGACCAATGATTATAATCCATTATTCTCAGGGATTTAAGTGATGGCTATTTTAGTTACTCTGTTACCTGAAATTTAAAAATGAACCAAAATTTTTACATTTAAGTAGGCAATAAGAAGAATTGAATTAAGATAGACTTGAATTAAATTATGAATTAATTCTTAATTCATAATTAAGAATTATGAATCTCCACACAATCCTTTATTTCCTCAATACAATATCTCCATTTGCTTTTAACTTTATAGAGTTTCTTACAATGTCATCAGAAATAAACAGGAAAACATAATACAACTCTATCAATGAAGTGCCTATCTTCACGATGGATGTATTTTGTCCATTTCACTAGAACGCTAGTTTGATCCAGGGTAACTGTCCCCAAGGCCCCAGATCCTGCTAACCCATAGGTCTTCCTCACAGAATTTAAGGAGCTTTCCTTGACAAGGTGGGCTGGGTGCATTTATCTGTATCACCATAAAATTACGGCCCATAAATAGATAGCTTTACTTCACTATTAGAATTAGATGTTTCCGGTAACTTCTAAAATTATAATATCCTAGAGAACAGAGTGTCCTTAGCTTGTAACTGTGCTTGGAAAAAAAGGAGACCCGCCACTTGATTTTTATGAATGATAATTTATTCTTATGATAAATATTACATACATTATTCTGATTATATTCTAACAATTTAGAATACTAAAGGGAGTAAAAGCTCTCTTCTAGAGTGAGGGAATTCTATGTTTTCATCCCAGTGCTGCTCGCATGGTTTGTTAAGTTTGGAGTATTCAATGGACTATATGTTTAGAATGCATGTATTTTTATGTAAGTATTGTACTTCATGAAAAGTTTAAAAAGATGAATGTGAAATTAAAAAAATTTTGCAGAAAAGGCAAACAGAGAATTCATCATTGCACTAAATATATAATAAAGAAACTTTTTAGGCAGAAGGAAAAGATCTTAAGAGCAGAAGGAAGCACAGAAAAAATGAACATCAGAATGGGTGTGTCTGTGTATATAAAAAGTTTACTCGACAAAAGAGAACAAGGACTACTTGAAGCATTAATGATATCTTATGGATTTTAAGACTATATAGAATAAAATGCATAAATGAATTCCAGCTTGCATGTTTTCTTAAATACATCAGTTTGTATACAAAAGCAAGAGATTTCCTTTAATTTTATTTGATTTTCAATTGTCTCAGTCTATCACATTGAGTGGTTTTATTAAGAAGTAATTGTTCTCAGGCTTTTTTAATAGGTGGAATTTTTATCTTTATGCAGAAAATACTATCCATGAAGACCCTTAGAGTATACTGTTGTGAAATACTACTTTTTTTCAAAGTAGTCTTATTTGGAAAGATCCTTCACTAACTGAAAATTAGGGAATACATTTTAAATGACCAGCCATCAGTTGAATCGTTTGTAATATTATTATCTGTATTAAATTCATTTTTAAATGCCATCATAATAACTGCTAACAGAATTAATGGAATATGCTTGGAAACTTTTCTTTATTAAGCTACAAAAGACTAAAGCAAGAAGACCTAAATATTGTCACTTTCTAATTGTTCTGATTACTAAATCAAAATGAAGATAGTTCTAATTTTAAGATCATCACTCAGTAGTATGTATAAATGATTGCTACATGTGTGAAATCATGTGATGCTAACATTCCTTTAATATGTTCATTCCACTTTATTAACTCTTCAAAAGATATTTTAAACATGATTACTAAGTGCCAGACACAATAGCAGGTGCTGGGGACACAAACTAGGCAGTCTTTGTTCTTGTCCTCTGGGACCCCTAGTCCATTGGGAAGTATGGGCAAGTAAACAATTGCAATCCACCATCATACAAAAGTAATGAGAATATACAGGAAAGGCACCAGACTTGGGCTTCGGGAGGAAGACTTAGGTCAGAAAGGGAAGATGAGTAGAAGTCAGCTGGTCTGTACTATGACTCACATCCTTGATAAATTCTCTTGATGCTCTTCATTCACAAGATTATTTAGTAAGTGCTTGCTGTGGTCCAGAAGCTGTCTTTGTCATTTTCTAGGTTCACCCCCACCTTCTTGTCTCCACCACTCTCAGTTTTT
Organism: Mustela lutreola; assembly: GCF_030435805.1. Classification (NCBI taxonomy): domain Eukaryota; kingdom Metazoa; phylum Chordata; class Mammalia; order Carnivora; family Mustelidae; genus Mustela; species Mustela lutreola. The sequence goes on along the minus strand of NC_081292.1, from coordinate 148,519,320 downwards.
CTAAACAATAAAAAATTATCTTTGACATTGTACTTCCATGGAATTTATAATGTATAACTTCATAAACTTTTTAGACTCTATCCTGCATTTACCTAAACTAGTCTAATCTAAAAGTTAAAAAGTTTGAAAAAGCTTGTAAAAAGTGAATCATGATTTAGCTACATTGCAGATAAAATCAACCAAATTTCCTGCTGTGAAACTAGATTTTTCCAAACCTCAGGTTTGGAGTTAAATTCCCCAGATCATAGCCAGTTATCATCATTGGCCATAAAAGTCCTATCTCTATTATTATTTTCTCCTTTATCTGCCCCATATCCCATTCCCTGCCACTCTAGCCCCTTCCCATTCTCATCCTTAGGAAACCATTCTAACATGTTTACTATGTCTCTTTGTATTATGTTTTCTTAAAAACTGAATATTAATTTGGATGCTGTATCTTAAATTTACATAAATTTCATGTTGTATGACTCATTTTGTTCGTTTATTTTTTTATGACTATTACTATGGTTTTAAAGATCCATCCAGTTTACTATAAATAATTCGAGTTTGTATTTCTAACTAGTGAGTAATGTTCCGATGTATATTATCAGACATGTTATTTATTTGCTCTTAGAACACCTGGGTGCTATACACAAAGATAAACTCAAAATGGATAAAAGACCTCAATGTGAGGCAGGAATCTATCAAACACCTAGAGGAGAACATAGGCAGTAACCTCTTTGACATCGGCCACAGCAACTTCTTTCAAGATATTTCTCCAAAGGCAAAGAAAACAAAAGCGAAAATGAACTTTTTGGACTTCATCAAGATCAAAAGTTTCTGCACAGCAAAGGAAACAGTCAACAAAACAAAGAGGCAACCCACGGAATGGGAGAAGATATTCGCCAAGTGACATTACAGACAAAAGGCTGATGTCCAAGATCTATAAAGAACTCCTCAAACTCAACACACACAAAACAGATAATCACGTCAAAAAATGGGCCGAAGACATGAACAGACACTTCTCCAAAGAAGACATACAAATGACTAACAGACATATGAAAAAATGTTCATCATCACTGGCCATCAGGGAGATTCAAATCAAAACCACATTGAGATACCACCTTACACCAGTCAGAATGGCCAAAATCAACAAGATAGTAAACAACAAGTATTGGAGAGGATGTGGAGAAAGGGGAACCCTCTTACGCTGTTGGTTGGAATGCAAGTTAGTGCAGCCACTTTGGAAAACAGTGTGGAGATTCCTTAAGAAATTATAAATAGAGCTTCCGTATAACTCTGCAATTGCACTACTGGGTATTTACCCCAAAGATACAGATGTAGTGAAAAGAAGGGCCATCTGTAACCCAATGTTCATAGCAGCAATGGACACAGTGACCAAACTGTGGAAAGAACCAAGATGCCCTTCAACAGATCTCTGTCTGTCAAATAAATAAATAAAAATCTTAAAAAAAAAAAAAAAAAAAAAGGAGAAGAAGATATGGTCCATATATACAATGGAGTATTATGCCGCCTCCATCAGAAAGGATGAATATCATTTTTGTATCAACATGGATGGGGCTGGAGGAGATTATACTGAGTGAAATAAGTTAAGCAGAGAAAGTCAATTATATGGCTTCACTTACTTGTGGAGCATAAGGAATAAAACGGAGGGCATTGGGAGATGGAGTGGAGAAGTGAGTTGGGGGAAATTGGAGGGGGAGATGAACCATGAGAGACAGTGGACTCTGAGAAACGAACTGACGGTTTTGGAGGGGAGGATGGTGTGGGTTGGGTGAGCCTGGTGGTGGGTATTAAGGAGAGCATGTATTGCATGGAGCACTGGGTGTGGAGTAGAAACAATGAATGCTGGAACACTGAAAATAAATAAAATAAAATAAAACAGGAAAAAAAAAAAAAGAACACGTGGGTGCTATCTAGGCCCCTTACCCCTCCTGCAACCCAGAGACAGATCCAGGTTTTATGGGCCTGCAGCTTACACCATTTTTTACAAGGGGAGATTGAGAATAAAATGCTTATTACAAACAAAAATTAGGTACAAAAATGAATATTAAAAGCGAGTTTAGAAATTAAATGGATTTACATTTTAAAAAAAACTAACCAATATCAAAAACACTACAAGTTCCAAAATTTAATTAGCTCCCCAGCACACTTAATCCTGTTTCTCCATTTATGGCTTCATTCTCTCTGATCATCTCTTCACAGGGCAATGGTTTTGTAATAGAGGCATAGAGGCAATCTTATCTTTCCTTTGGCAAAACTAGTTGAAATACAGGCATGTGTGTGTGTTTATTACTGATAGTTGAGTAATTTCTTTGAGCTCTACAACTCATTATTGGTAATAGCATATAAATTTTTAAAATTACTGTCACATTTGGTAAAGCCTCCTGTTAAGTTCCTTTCATAGACGAGCTGTAAGGTAACAAAGCATTTCAAAAGTCCCTGTTCAATGGATAATCTTAAATACTCTGACTTGACAATACTTCAGCCACTGTGATCAAAGTCCTCTAAATAGCAATGCATGATGAGTTTTATGTTATCTCACACATTGGGTATTTCATGGCAAACGAGCATAAAATTTAATCTTTTATTTTCTCAACATATCTATATGTTTTACTCTTCTTTCACTGAATTACAAAATAATCCAAGAATCTACTTAATACTTCTATAAGAAATACCCCTCTTCCTCTTAGTGAAAAACACTGTTTCTCACTTTTGCATCTGATATAACAAAACATTTTGTTACTTTCATTACTCAATGTTAATATAATTTGTTGATTTCCTTGCTTCTTATAATTTTTTATATTCCACTAATCTCATATCTGAATTTTCTCTCAGTATTTTAACACAAAAAGCTAAAGATGACAACGAGCATGCTTTTGATATATGAAACATGCATATTTTATATGTTCAGTAATTTGCAATTTTAAACTTAAAATACTCATACACTTTCCAAATTATAGTTAAACTGTCATTTTTGAGCTTTCTGATATTCAGGGTTAGAGTCTTGACCTTATTTATATTTGGTTTTTCTCAACAAAATCTTTAAAGATATGTTTTATAATTTCATTTAATTTCATATAATTTCATTTACCTAATATGTGTAGCTTGGAAAGCTTTATAATAGGCAGAATACACAGAAAATTCCAAGTTTGGCATTTGTGTTTAAAATATGCCATATACAAAATGCAACAAGAAAAAATAATGCAACTGTTGAAGAATACCAAAGTAATCCAAGTTACCAATACTGGGAAGATAGTTTTTCTTCTCCAGCAAGACTAAAGGAAGACCTGTACATGGCACCTGTTCTATGTACTTAGTGTTTTTCTAAGAATGTGCCTGGTAAATGTACAGGGAAGTGTCTGCAAACCACATAATTGTGTCCCATTGAGACCCCATTAATACTATCTCCAACTAACTCCACTTTGCTGCAAACCAGATATGCCCATGGCTACTCTAACACTACTTGATAAGAGGGAAATCGTGGTAATAGTTAAGATACCTTACTTTTGTAAATCTTACCAAAATAGATAACCACATGAATACATTGCTAAGTCTCCTCCTTCCTCAGTAAACTCACTTGTCACCAGCACAAAACAACACTATCATGAACAACTTTGTATGTGTCCCTTTATGGAGCTCTGTGAGAATTACTGGGAAATTGTTACCTGGGAGATAACTGCTGGATCCTAGGGTACATATATATTTAAATGAACCAAGCAGTGCCATGTTCTTCTCCAGGTGAGTCTACTTTTCTACTTTCCCACCAGAGTACTAAAGGTTCTGTACCTCTACATCCTTACCAATACCTGGCATTATTCACTTGTACATATGTAATATTGTCTTCCCAAGGAGAATTTGTCTCAAAAATTTTCCAACTTTTACCAGACTAAGAGGTGAAAAACCACCTACTTTTATTGAGTTAGCATTGCTCTGGTCTACCATGATGTTGAACACTCTTTGTATGCCTATTCATTCTCTGAGTTTCTTCTCATGTAAATTCTTTGTTCTTAATCCTTTTTCCAATTTTTCTGTTGTGATTTTCATCCTTTATTGATTGATTAGTAGTGTTCCTTGGGTATATTAGATTTTAATATCTCAGTTTCAGAATTTCTATTCTGTCATTAACTTCTCAGTAGTATCTTTTCTTTATTGAACAAGTATCTTTAATTTGCCTTATTGTAATGCTCTGAAAGTATTGCTTAATGTAGCCTTCTTCACCTCTCCTCCCACAAAATATTTCTTAGTACATGTTGAGACAGGTCCTCTCTTATTCTCTTTACTCAAGGTCAACTTGCCTATAAAGGATCATTCATTCTTCATTTTATCTATTTCTACAAAAAGCAAACTGAAACTTATAGAATAATTTATGGAGGATTTATGTATTTATAAAATTGTCTTTCCATCCAAAAGCATAGAATGACTCTCTAATGGGGTAGACACATTAATTCCTATTATTAGATAGATCTTATTAATTCCTAGATACATTAATCTATATACTTTATAGCTTTATGTTGCTATTATAAATGATGTCCTATTTTAAAAAACATAATCATTTTAGTTGGTAATTGTTATTGATGTGACTTTGTATCTGGCAATCTTCAATTTTCCTGTCAATTTTATTTCTGAATAGATGATCATATCTTATAGAAATAAAAGATATGATATAAAATAAAATAAAAGATATAAAGATATGATTTTTTATTAAAAAAATTTTTTTTCCTTTCTTTTTCTTTTCTTGGAGCACCAGTAAAGAGTATGAGTAACTGCTTTGTGTCAGATACTGGGTAAGATCTGGGAATTCAATAACAAAAAATACAAAATGATATGTCCTCAATTTTAACTGCTTCTTTGTAATATAATCTACTTTTTAGTGCATTACCTTTTGCATTCATCTTATATCCTCATAATAAACTATTGTACCATTAACTCATGAAATTAGAGAATAGGTATAGTTTGGGTCTAAATACTTGGGAACTCTGTAAACTATAGAATGACAACTTCACAAGTTAGAAAAGCAGCACAAATTACCCATAACCTAGGTGGGGAGGGGCTATTCACTATCACTAGATGGCACTTACATTCAAATATAGGATGACGCTATCTGAAAATTATACTACTTGAAGTAAAAATGCTTTCTTTTGCTTCAAGCATCTACAGTATATCAATTCTAAACATTCCAAAATTCAACATCTAATAGTATAAACATGACCAATATTAATTTGCTTCATTTTTAAACTCAAAACAAATCATAAATGTATGTACATGTATGTGTATATGTACATATGACTACACACACACACACACACACACACACACACATTTTTCCTATCCAACATTCAGTATTCCTTCTTATCTGGGATGAATGAAGATTTTGCACTGTGAGCTGTGATGGGACTGAAGCCCTGTCTCTAACTATGGAAATCTAAGGGGAACTATCTTTCCTTTCCATTTCCACTAGTGGGATAAGGCCACATTTCCCAAGTGGATCCAGACAGATTCACTGGCCCTTTACTTTGACCCTGGAATGTGTGAAGCCAAAATGAAAGAAGGGCTGGTTGGAATTCCTTTGAGCTGGAGCCACTGTGTAGCTATGGTAGAATTTAGTTGTGGCAGAATGGTCCAGCAATCCTTTCTACATGAATCTGCCAAACAGTGTCCAGTCCTCCCTTTGGTCTGCTCATTTTCCCATTTAGCTCACCCAGCTTCTCAAAGTCTTCCGATAACTCTGAGGACTCTGTACCTTCCAATAAGTATCTGTTTGGCATGAGACAGCCAATATTTGTTCTTCTCACTTTCAGCCAATATTATTGTTTAATATGGGGAAATTACTTTTGAGTCACTGTGTAGAAACTAGGTTATGACAAAAACAAGATAATTTTAGACAGGGCAGTTTTGCTAAGTGATTAAAGTATTCCTTCTGAATTATCTGAAAAAATAATTATATGAGCTCAGAAGTAGCAATCGGAAGGAAAAACAATGTAGTCTATAAATGTAGAACCCATTTCATATGTCTGCTTAGTTTACAAAAGATATGATTATTTTGCTTATAATCACTATTTAAAGTGTTTCCACAAAATCAGTAATCCAAAACTTCTATTATTCAATCTTTTACGCTCACTTTAAATATACTGCTCTTTTATCTCTTCCACTATTATTCTCAGCATTTGAAAATGGAATCATGGACATGTAGATGCAATAAACTCAAGAACATTCTCTCACCTGACAGGACCACAATTCTTCAATGAGCAGTACAAGGGTTGTCAACTGGCTAGAATAAAACAAAAAATTCTGATATTTTAAAATCTTCAAAATCAGGGGCGCCTGGGTGGCTCAGTGGGTTAAGCCTCTGCCTTCAGGTCAGGTCATGATCTCAGGGTCCTGGGATCGAGCCCCACATCAGGCTCTCCACTCAGCAGGGAGCCTGCTTCCCCCTCTCTCTCTGCCTGCCTCTCTGCCTACTTATGATCTCTCTCTGTCAAATAAATAAATAAAATCTAAAAAAAAAAAATCTTCAAAATCAAATTTTCTTTTAAGTTACATTTTTAATTTCATTAAAAATATTTGTAGTTTCTCACCCTTTGGAAAGTTGGGGACATACAGGAATTTTATGAGAAAGAGAAATGCCAATAATAATATAATTAAAATAATGACCGTAAGAATGCTATATTATTTGATCTTATCCTAACTGCAGGTTCCCAAAAGGGCAATTCTTCCCTACTTCTCTTCCCTCAGGCTGCCTTCCTAGACTTGGCAAATAAAAACAAAAATCACAACATTCAGTTATTTTATCTTTAGTTGCCTGTGTACACTTTGAGATAAATAAAAAATATGTATCTAATGTACTTATTCCCAAAATGTATACATTGTTTATCTGAAATAAGTTATTAGTATATAAGTTGTATACATCTTTTCTGAATATTTCCTTAATGATTTGGCTTTCATGAACAGCCCCTTGTTTTGTAGAATTTGCTTATAAAATTTCTTGCAATTAAAGTTTATGTTCTATTGACCTTGTAACATATCTTCCATAGTAATCACATCAACTTATTTCATTCTTTGAACATACATTAATGAGAAAAAATTTCAACATTAGCTTTATGAGCTGGGATACTGAACACATATTGACATAAAGTCAACAACTCTAAGACATGTGAGTTTTTTGAACCACATAAGTAGTATCTTTCATGACATAAGTTGCTTTTGTATTCTTGAGGATCAAGTTGTAGCTCTCAGACTGAGACTTCTTAAAATGTTGTTCACTGACAGAACATTGCTATAAACTTTTATTCTCTTCTTGACTACACATGATGATTCTACTACTCCCATTCTGTAAGATTATTTAGCAACATCCATATACAAGAATCAAACTCTTCAAGGGATGAAATCCAATTCAAAATATAGTCATGACAATTGCCACTAAATTATTCTCATCAAGGGCAAATACCTCAATATTATCAAAGCCATCTATGAAAAACCCACTGCAAATATCATTCTCAATGGAGAAAAACTGAAAGCTTTTCCGCTAAGGTCTGGAACACAAGAGGGATGTCCATTATCACCACTGCTATTCAACATAGTACTAGAAGTCCTAGCCTCAGCAATCAGACAACAAAAAGAAATTGAAGACATCCAAATCAGCAAAGAAGTCAAACTATCACTCTTTGCATATGATATGATACTATATGTGGAAAACCCAAAAGACTCCACTCCAAAACTGCTAGAAATTGTACAGGAATTCAGTAAAGTGTCAGGATATAAAATCGATGCACAGAAATCAGTTGCATTTCTCTACACCAACAGCAAGACAGAAGAAAGAGAAATTAAGGAGTCAATCTCATTTACAATTGCACCCAAAACCATAAGATACCTAGGAATAAACCTAACCAAAGAGGTTAAGAATCTATACTCAGAAAACTATAAAGTACTCATGAAAGAAATTGAGGAAGACACAAAGAAATGGAAAAATGTTCCATGCTCCTGGATTGGAAGAACAAATATTGTGAAAATGTCAATGCTACCTAAAGCAATCCATACATTTAATGCAATTCCTATCAAAATGCCATCCATTTTTTTCAAAGAAATGGAACAAATAATCCTAAAATTTATATGGAACCAGAAAAGACCTCGAATAGCCAAAGGAATATTGAAAAAAGAAAGCCAAAGTTGGTGGCATCACAATTCTGGACTTTAAGCTCTATTACAAAGCTGTCATCATCAAAATGGCATAGTACTGGCACAAAAACAGACACATAGATCAATGGAACAGAATAGAGAGCCCAGAAATAGACCCTCAACTCTATGGTCAACTCATCTTCGACAAAGCAGGAAAGAATGTCCAATGGAAAAAAGACAGCCTCTTCAACAAATGGTGTTGGGAAAATTGACAGCCACATGCAGAAAAATGAAATTGGACCATTTCCTTACACCACACATGAGAATAGACTCAAAATGGATGAAGGACCTCAATGTAAGAAAGGAATCCATCAAAATCCTTGAGGAGAACACAGGCAGCAATCTCTTCGACCTCAGCCGCAACAACTTCTTCCTAGGAACATCACCAAAGGCAAGGGAAGCAAGGGCAAAAATGAACTATTGGGATTTCATCAAGATCAAAAGCTTTCGCACAGCAAAAGAAACAGTTAACAAAACCAAAAGACAACTGACAGAATGGGAGAAGATATTTGCAAACGACATATCAGATAAAGGGCTAGTGTCCAAAATCTATAAAGAATTTAGCAAACTCAACACCCAAAGAACAAATAATCCAATCAAGAAATGGGCACAAGACATGAACAGACATTTCTGCAAAGAAGACCTCCAGATGGCCAACAGACACATGAAAAAGTGCTGCACATCACTCGGCATCAGGGAAATACAAATCAAAACCACAATGAGATACCACCTCACACCAGTCAGAATGGCTAAAATCAACAAGTCAGGAAATGACAGATGCTGGCAAGGATGCGGAGAAAGGGGAACCCTCCTACACTGTTGGTGGGAATGCAAGCTGGTGCAACCACTCTGGAAAACAGCATGGAGCTTCCTCAAAATGTTGAAAATAGAACTACCCTATGACCCAGCAATTGCCCTACTGGGTATTTACCCTAAAGATACAAATGTAGTGATCTGAAGGGGGACGTGCACCCGAATGTTTATAGCAGCAATGTCCACAATAGCCAAACTATGGAAAGAACCTAGATGTCCATCCACAGAGGAATGGATAAAGAAGATGTGGTATATATAGACAATGGAATACTATGCAGCGATCAGAAGAAATGAAATCTTGCCATTTGCGACGACGTGGATGGAACTAGAGGGTATCGTGCTTAGCAAAATAAGCCAATTGGAGAAAGACAACTATCATATGATCTCCCTGATATGAGGAAGTGGTGATGCAACATGGGGGGTTAAGTGGGTAGAAGAAGAATCAATGAAACAAGATGGGATTGGGAGGGAGACAAACCATAAGTGACTCTTAATCTCACAAAACAAACTGAGGGTTGCTGGGGGGAGGGGGGTTAAAGGAAGGGGGTGGGGTTATGGACATTGGGGAGGGTATGTGCTATGGTGAGTGCTGTGAAGTGTGTAAACCTGGCAACTCACAGACCTGTACCCCTGGGGATAAAAATACATAATATGTTTATTAAAATAAATAAATAAAATTTTTTAAAAAGATCTAAAACTATAACAAAAAATTATTCTCATCAAGATGGATTTTTTTCCCCCTTCTTATTCCTTGGTAGTATTATCACTTTTAAAAACGGCCTTGGCATTTAAGAGATAACATTTTCACTAATTTTATCTTACAAGTTCTTTAAAGCAAAGGAATATTCAATAAATTCTCTTCTTAAAAGCTATATAATCCTATTACTAAAGAGATAATGAAAACTATGAATACGAAATACATAGGCTCCATTCAATGGGTTTTTTAAAATATTTTATTTATTTATTTGAGAGAGAAAGAGTGAGAGGGAGAGCATGAGAAGGGAGAAGGTCAGAGGGAGAAGCACACTCCCTATGGAGCTGGGAGCCTGACATGGGACTCAATCCCAGGACTCCAGCATCATGACCTGAGCCAAAGGCAGTTGCTCAACCAACTGAGCCATCCAGGCACCCCATTCAATAGATTTTTAAAAAATTTATTTATTTGATAGAAAGAGAGAGAGAGAAAGAGGAAGCACAAGCAAGGTGGGGAAGGGCAGAGGGAGATGCAGATTACTTCATGAGCAGGGAGCCAGGTGCAGGCCTTGATCCCAGAATTCCGGGATCATGACCTGATTCAAAGGTAGACACTTAACCAACTGAGCCACCCAGGGGTTGGCTTTCCTAGGTAGCCCCTCATTACTCTTTACAATCATTCCACTATCATTGGTTTTTTGGTCCAAGTTTTGGTACTCATATCAGAGTACTCTCTGTAAAGAATATCTGAACTGAGCTGTAGACCCTGTACATTGACACTAATTCATTTGAGAAATATTGTCTTTTATAAGGAAATTTTATTATTTTATAAGAAAAAATGGCCTTGAAAAAGTAAAATGGAGAGAAAGGGGAGTGGAAAACAAAGTAGATGCAATGACTAGGAATTGATTAAAGCAGGAAGATGAACAAATCTCTATTTTCTAAAACTCACCTTTCCCACAGTGCAGAGGGTGGATTTACAGCAGAGAAATTAGCTAGCTCTAGAATGAAGGTGATATGACTGGGGGTATGGCATACTATAGGGTAGAGGTATGGTCATATTTGAGAGATCATGGAAAGAAAGAATTGACAGTTGATTTTAAGACTCCAGGAGAAATGAGAAGCAAGGCTTACTTTCAGCTATCTGAATGGATCAAGGAAATGCTCCCATAATTCCATATGGCAGAAAAATGATGAGGATGAGGCTTGAACAAGGAAGAAAAATGATGGGAAATTACTTAGTTGTGCTGTGCTAGAATTCAATACATGAGCCTGGCTTGGAAATACTAAGTTTGGAATTACCAGAATATAAAGAACTATGTGACATCAACCAGGAGGATTCTTTCTCTCCAAAGTTTAATAGTCTTAAGAGAAAGACTTATATACAAATAACCATAATATAAGGCATAATATAATTACTTAAATAGAAGTATTTGTAATGTATTTGGGGAACATAAGGAAATAGAAGAAAGATTAAGCTAGTAAAATTATAAAGACAGGTCAGAATTCTACAGAAGAATATGGCTGAATGCAGATTTGTAAAGGTTAGACTGTACAAGCCAGGTACCTTCTTTTTAACCCTACCTCCAACACTTAGAGGCTATATCTCTTTGGTCAACTTACTTAAGTGGGCATCTCAGTTTACTCATCTGTTAAGATGAGTATGAAAAGGATGTTGGACAATTAAATGAGTTAATGAATATGGACTTTTTTACAACCGTACCTGAAACAGTAAGATCACAGTAAATGCTTATGATTACTGTTGTTATTGTCATTATTAACCAGGCAGAGGGAACAAAATGAACCAAAGCATCAATGCACCAGAACACACAGAGCAAGTTAAAGCAATGATGGGAGGCCTATGGAGTACTTAGTAGTACACTACCAAGGTATGAACGGGCACTTGCTAGCAGAGCAGTCCCTTCTATGGGAGACTTTTCGGCTGTTTTCACAGTAATCAATATAGCACTACCCATCCATACAAGCACTAGGAGCTGAGGTTCATCGTGAACAATGTGGGAGTTACACCACTTAAAGGCTGCATGTTTCACCAATTAGTTGTAACAATTCTGCATGCAAGGGGCATGCCCACTCATGAAGGGCGGTCCAAGGTCAAACAATCTCATCAGACATTTAGAATTCTACCCGCTCAAATGGACCCTACCAATCAGGGATCATTTTTCAACTTTTGTTCAATTTTCCTTATAGTTAACTGATACTAGAATGTACTATGACAGACTGTCTAATGTACACACAAACAACAGCACTATCCTTAACAGCACTTGCCTCCTCCTCTCTAGGCAACTTTCATTTATTTTTTAAACCCTTATTTTGAACAAGTGATTCATAATGCTCCTGTGAACCCTTAGCCCTTTTTCATTTCCCTATTTTGCATCTCAGAACACTGTATCTACTTCTCCCTCCTACAGCCAAAGTGTTTACTTTGGAATCCATTCTTTTCAGTGGAAGCACTCATCGCACTTTGAATTTTTTGCTTCATGTCTATCTTCTTGGCCATGTGTTCAAGTCTGTATGGGCGATAACCAAGTTTATTTTGTCTCCAGTATGTAGCATAGTGCCTGGAACATAAATCTTGATATACATTAATACTATTAAACAAATGAAATAGAATGGTGACGTTCTATAGTATTATGTGTATGTTATTCTAGATACATCAAGTGTTTCATGGGTTTCCATGAGCCAGTTGTGGAAATACTACATATTCCCTCCAGGAAAATGTATTCTGAATTCCTAATGAAAGTCTTATAAATGAACACCTTATAAGTAAACTTCTACAATGCAACCCCATAGTATATTTCTGACAAGACTTTTCCTTCCTAGGAATAAAGCTTTAAATAGAAAAAGTATCCCTCTGTAAACTTTTTTATTTGATCTGATTAACAGATTTTTTAAAATATTAATATTCTAAGGTTCTTCTTAATCTTAAAAAATCAAACTGAAATACACAGCATCACTTAGTTAATAAAGACCATCAGAATCTACCCAAAAAAGTACTGTTAGAAACCTTAAAAATACCTATATTTATGTCCTGGCTCTTACTTTGGTCACCTATGAGACCAAAGCAGATCACCCAGCTTATCCTAGTACCAGTTACCTTACTTGGAAAGTGAAAGTTAAATGATGATCTTTAATTTCTCCTCTGGTCAAAAAAGTATATTTAAATGGCTATAACTTCTCTGAATTTGAGACACTCAAGAATTTGCTCAGCACATTTTGAATAAAAAACATAGTGTGAATAGATGATTATTTATTGAATCCTTCAGTAATATTTGATAATGAGACTGCCCTTTGAAACAATAAAAAATTAAAAAAAAAACTAAACTTAGTCAGTCCATTTTGTGGAGGAAAAGAGAAAATATGTGTGTTCTAATATTCATTCTTTCCCTCCTCTGAGAATTCTGAGTAATCTTCCCAGTGGAAAAATTCCATTACCCAGTTATCTTAACATGTAGGGATGAGATGAGAACTACAAAAGACATATGAGAAGTGTTGTATGACGCTTCCTTGAAGATGCCTGAAAAAGGAGAATTTGAGTCTTTTCGTCTCTCTGTTGCCTTGGATTTGAATACTGGCACTCCAACACTCAATCACTGTGGACTGCAACATGACCAGACTGGAAGTCAGGAGAAACAGAACAGAAAGAGAGAAGGATCTGGGTACTCATTGACTTTATACACTATGAGTTCTGGAAGTCTACCTTGGGTTTCTGTTAAGTGAAAGGATAAAACCTGGGAATTTAAGTTACTGTGTTCAGTTCTCTAATATTAGCAGCTACATCTAATTCCAAATACAACTAAAACAACATTCAATAGCTACCAAATTAAGTGATACTAATTTGATTTATATTCAATTAATTAATTAACTCAGAATATATAGTTATACTTAGTAGCATCACATACAGCAGTGAACATATTTTATATGCATCTGTTCTTTTACATATATCAAACTTTATGTAATTTTTCACAATTATTCTTAACTTTAAAAAATTGTCTTGATCAGTGCTTAATACATTATCACACAGGTTGGTTCTCTCAAAAAGCAAAGATTTGATGAATTTCAGAGGGCTAGAAAAATAATTCCATAACTGTACAACTTTAATACCCTAATTAATATGATTTTTCCAAAGAGAAATATTAAAGCACAGAGCAACTGGGTCTTCAGTACCCAAATACAGATGTAATATTTTAATAAGACTCCAATTACAGTGTATAAAGACCTTGGTCCAAATGATCTGTATATAAATAACTATGCAGTAATTCTTCCTAATTGATGTTTTCCAAGACCAAAAGTACTAAAATCTATTTGATAGCCTAGAAATAAAAAGAAAACTTGAATACTTTAAGACTACATTAATTACTATCCACTGGAGCTCAACAATTATTAATCATCTTGATTTAATATGCAAATCTCAGATGGCAATTTTCATACTCATCCTTCTGAAAGAACAGGGCCAGCAAAGCCAATATTAAAATTTAACCATCAACCAACTTTAGGATGCAGCAAATATTTAAAAATGTACCTGACTCTAATAGGGCAAAATAATATTTAGTTCCTTAAACACATTTCTACTTTTCCATGAAAAGCCCTACTTCATATATATTCTATATCATATACATCCTATCTTGTGTTGGCTTTATTTGGGGGTTTACTGTTTTGGGGCATGACATTTTTAAGGTTGAGACAATTAAAATTCTGTACTGGGGACAGATGATACTTGTTAAGTTTTCATCTGTAAACCACTCCTTATGAGCAAAGTGCAATGCTGGTTAAAATTCTATAAAAGTTCTTTTCACAATTTTTGACCAAGTTCCACAGTGTAAACTATATTTTACTTAAATCTGAGACAAAGTTTCACAAAAAAAATTTATTCTTACTACAAGTAATACTCGTGTTCTCTTTTCTAGTCTACCACCATTAATGTGGGTGCATTAAATCTGCAGGCTACAATTCACTAAAATCCCATTTAAAAATATGACTCTAGGGGTGCCTGGGTGGCTCAGTGGGTTAAGCTGCTGCTTTCCGCTCAGGTCATGATCTCAGGGTCCTGGGATCGAGTCCCACATCAGGCACTCTGCTCAGCAGGGAGCCTGCTTCCCTCTCTCTCTCTCTGCCTGCCTCTCTGCCTACTTGTGATCTCTCTCTGTTAAATAAATAAAATCTTTAAAAAAAAAAAGGAATTTGTTAATAAATAAATAAATAAATAAATAAATAAAAATACTACTCTAGAGTGACCAAAGTTTAGAGATAATCTAAATCAGCCCTCTCAATTTGAAAGTAAGGAAATTGAAGCATCATCTAGAGGTTACTTTGTTCAAGATGACAGAGTTGTGTATGGCAAAGCCAGGCCTAGGACTGAGGTCTGTTTATCCCCAGTCTGTGGAGTATCTGTGTTTTAAAAGTTCAAAAGCAAGACTATATGGTTTAGAATATATACCAGTTGAAGAGGTCCTGGCAAATGAACCACTGAAGTTTTTTTTAATTTTATTTATTTTTTTATTTGGGAGGGCACAATTTAAGTTTTTATTTTAATTCTGGCTGTGAACAGACAAGGTATATTAGTTTCAGGTATATAATACAGTGATTCAACAATTCCTGAAGTGTTTAATTGATGATTCACTCGGCTTTTTTCAGGAGGCTTGAGTTTAGAAATTCAATCAGTAAGTAGTTTATTTAGTAAACTGCCCTTGTAATTAAATAACACAATCCCCAGAAACTTAATTGAAGAATGCCTACCCATCAGTAACACCTGGAAGCCACATTTTTGTCTGTTTATTTATGTCACATTTCTGTCATGCTTCTCTTTGAAAATCAAATTTAAAATGACAAGCACATTGCTCTTAATTTCCTTAAAGGCATGAACAAGTAATTGCTAACTCTCTGATATTGAATGTATCACAGAAAAGGCTCATTTTGTAGGTAGTAATCTTCTATTGATAGCAGCGTAGTTTGAGAATTTCTGAATTTATAGTTTAGAGCTTATGGTAACTAAAATTAAAAATGCAAAAACAGGTGAGAAGAAGGGGACATTAAAGAAGTGCTGTGAAGGAAATGCATTTTATAGAATTTTGTTGATATATAACAAACCTATAAGTCCTTGAATTTTCATAGGTCCCTGTCCCTAAATGTAATGAATTTATAAAGGTGGAGGAGAAGCTTCTTAAATATATTACTATTTATCCCTATAAGTCTCCATATTTAAATAAAAAAGAAATAGATTAATATCAACAAAACTGAGTCTTTTGCATCTAAGTGTCTGCTCAATATATGTTTATTAATTGCAAACTCACCATTGCAAAGAAAAAAATAATTATAAAAATCACCTTAAGGAAAATCAGCTTTTTATTTAATAACTTTTATATTATAAAATGGTAACAAATAAAATAAATGAGAACTTAGTCTCTGTATATTTTTACAATATTTCTTTTTGAAAATAGTCTACTGTCTAGAAGGGCAACATATTGTAATTTTAAAAATCTGGGCGCCTGGGTGGCTCAGTGGTTTAAGCCTCTGCCTTCGGCTTGGGTCATGATCTCAGGGTCCTGGGATGGAGTCCCACATCGGGCTCTCTGCTCGGCGGGGAGCCTGCTTCCCTACTCTCTCTCTCTGCCTGCCTCTCTGCCTACTTGTGATCTCTGTCTATCAAATAAATAAATAAAAATCTTTAAAAAATAAAATAAAAATCTGCTCTGTTGTTGCAAAAGCATGTTGGTTTTACCATGGCTCTATGAAAAGCAAGTAATTTATCCTCTCAGATACCTCGGTACTACATATTTCATTTCACTGGTGAGGACCTTAGCTGGTTAATCTATTGGAAAGAGGGCATGTGATAAAGGATATCAAGAAACTGGTTAGTTCTATTCTAGTGCATCACAGCTAAGGAGAGAGAAAAGGAAGGAAGGAAGCAAGGAAGGCAGGAGGGAAGGAAAGAGGAAGGAATGGGACAAAGAGAAAGAAAGAGAGAAAGAAAAGAAAGGAGAGAGAGAGGACGGGAGGGAGGGAGGGGAGGAGAGAGGAAGGGAGGGAAAGGAAGGGAAAAGAAGGGGGCAGGAAGAAAGGAAATAAGGAAGGAAGGGAGGGAGGGAAGGAAGGAAGGAAGGAAGGAAGGAAGGAAGGAGAGAAAGGGAGGGAGGGAAAGAAAAGAAGGAAGGAAGGGCAAGGAAAGGAAGTGAGGGAGGAAGTGAGGAAAGGGAGGAAGGGAGGGAAGAAAGGAAGGAAGGAAGGAGAGAAAGGAAAAGAAAACAATGGGATAATCTGTCTCAATGAGTGAAAACAAAACCCCTCAAATAATACAAACTTGGAAGAATATAACTTTAGAAATTTTACAATTTATATTGTAATTTTACTGCATTTGACAAGGGGTTTCTTCCAAGCTATGCAATTGTCCCATTGATGCAGATCATGTAAAAGCAAACTACGTGTGCATTTTCCCCAAACATTGTTTCTGCATCAACTCTACTACTACCTCTACCTCAGTTTTACTTTCTCTCAGTTCCTCTGACTCTTGGTTCTCTAATTTATATTTTATCAGGTTTCTAATGCTTTAGATTCAGGCCTCTAATCACATCATGAAGTTTATTTCGTTGTGCACCAATGTATGCCAAGAATGTGGGATCGTGTACTTCCTCTATATTTTATTCTTATATCTATAATTCTTTATATCTTTCACAGATAATAATATGTCAACATATTTTCTAAAAAAGTAACTTCTTTGGGGAATTTTCTTAATTGATAGTACCTTTTTGGTAAAAACAAGACAAAACAAAACCAATGTGAAAATACATTTCACATTCATAATTAACACACATATGTATATAAAGATATGTTTAATTACAATGGTTTTTAAATTTTCACAGCCCTTTCACATATAGCAAAGCTCTGATACATAAAATGCATATATTCTTTTTCTTTTCCTTTTTTTTAATATAAATGGTTACTTCAAGGTTTATAGAATTTAGTATTTGCCAAGTCATGTTTAAGGAAATATTGGAACTAGGACCAGAAGTCAAGTTTTGAGCTTTGAGTTCAGTGCCTTCCACCACTTCATACTACTTCAGATGGGCCATTTTGATAGTAGGATGACAAATCAGCAACAATAAGCCCAATATTTATCCTTAAAATTTAAAAAAAAAAAAAAAAAAAAGGAGAGGGAAGCACCAGTCTAGCTAATATGCCGAAGCACATACATGAGTCTCTTTGTTTAAAAACTGTCATGGGGCAGCTGGGTGGCTCAGTGGGTTAAAGCCTCTGCCTTTGGCTCAGGTCATGATCCCAGGGTCCTGGAATTGAGCCCCGTATCAAGTTCTCTGCTCAGCAGGGAGCCTGCCTACCCCCCTACAACCCGCCCTGCCTGCCTCTCTGCCTACTTATGATCTCTGTCAAATAAATAAACAAAATCTTTAAAAAAATAAAATAAAATCCATCATAAAGAGACACTGACAGGAGTTCATGGGAATGAACTAGGTCTATCTGTGAATAAATTCTTAGTTCACAGTTGCTGTGGGAAAAATGAAGGATCCATTACAAAGTCTGAATGGTTTCCTATAATTAGTAGCTATTACATTACTTTTGTTTATGACATAATACAGAGGGAAGGAAAAATGGGAGAGGAATTGCTGGTTCATTTCTTCATTATTTTCCTAATTGCTTTTTTTTACTAACAGCTTACGTTTCAAGGAAGCCAAGCTATAATCATTTCATCAATAACATTAACTTGTCATTTCATTCAGGAAACATGAGGCAAGTTTTAGTCTTAACTTTAAGAACACTAGGAGATCCTCATCTCTCTTATATTGTCTTGTAAGCATGCTTACAGAACAGTGGTCAATACAGAGGAAATGTTTCAGACTTATGTCTGTGTGTGTGGCATAAATATCTACCAAAGGAATAATTAGTTGGGTAATGACTAATATACTTTCTAAAAATCTTTCATGGAGTGCCTGGGTGGCTCAGTGGTTTAAGCCGCTGCCTTTGGCTCAGGTCATGATTTCAGGGTCCTGGGATCGAGCCCCACATCGGGCTCTCTGCTCAGCAGGAAGCCTGCTTCCCCGTTTCTCTCTGCCTGCTTGTGATCTCTCTGTCAAATAAATAAATAAAATCTTAAAAATAAATAAATAAAAATAAAAGTCTTTCATGAAGATACTATTTTTGACATTTGAGAAATTACAATATCTTTTAAATAGAAAAAAGAAAAGCAAATAAACATACATAAACTCATACGTGTAGAATAGATATTACCTTAAGATAATATAGAATTATTGGATTATTTCAAGTTTGTGCAGGAAACACAAGTGATTTCGATTGTGTGAATAGATTGGCAGAATGAATAGATTGGCAGAACCAATCTATTCAATAAATACCATATAGAGATGTTTATATTGTGTCACTTTCTGATATAATAAGTCAATAATGACCCCTACAACATATCAACAGTCAATTCCTGTAGTCTTTTTGCCTTTCCTTAAGACAATGACAATTATAGGATAATGTTTTCAATATAAGAGAATGTCCCAGACTCATTTCTATTAGCAAAATAATACTAATAACCACCACCACAATAATAATAAATTGAGCACCTTCCAATCCATGAATTTATACTATTACTAAATTTTAAAGAATCTCTATGTCAACAGTAGAACATTATATACATTTATATATATATAAATTTAATATATATATTTATATATATATAAATTTAAAATTTAAACACATTGATTAAAAACAAAACAAAACACTCTTCCAGAGTCCTTCTTACACGTACATATTCCTCGTGGAGACCACAGATTATGCCTTTACATGTCCAAATCCCAACCTCTCTGCCAGGTTCAGCTTAGTTCTCACATCTACCACCCAAACTTCCCCAGAGTACTCTGACAAAGCGTCCTCATCTATTCTTACCTTCATATTACAAAAACACATTTTTTACATAGCATACATCTGGTTTTAAAACTAGGATTCTTTCAATATCAAGATTAACTGTAACATCTTCTGTTCAACATCCTTCTAGATGTTGTAAATTAACTGTATAGTTTAGTGCAGGTGAAAGTTCTTAGTCAATGAAATAATTATAAGACTAATTTCCTTTCGGTGGTGAAAAAGAAAGCGTTCAAAATTTTTGTCATAGTCTCGTTCATTTTATAGGAGAAAAGTCACATATTTGGGATAACCCACTTGGAATTCTAATTGATGTTTTATTTTGAAAAGAAAACAAGAAGACTTTACATATGTAAAAACTAAGCTTTTACAAAATATTATATATGCCAAAAATTATTTAGAGAACTGGGAATGTTGGTCTTTCAAAAACAGAGTCTCAATTGAAGCAAAATACTTGCCAAATACCTTTGCTGGGAAAGAAAAATAAATAAATAAAATCTTGTTTTTATTTTTTTTCCTAGAATTATTCTATACATTTCAAAATCAGGCAAGAAGTAGCCTTTGGTTTGAAGAATACAGCATAGTATTAGGAACCATGAGTCAGACAAGCCCAGGTTGAAATTCCAGCTCTAACATAGTCCAGTTGTATGCAATAGACAAATGCCTTTACATTTCTTTTATTATTATTATTTATTACAATATAATGTACTATTAGCCCCAGGGGTACAGATCTGTGAATCATCAGGCTTACACATTTCACAGCACTCACCATAGCACATACCCTCCCCAATGTCCATAACCCAGCCACCCTATCCCTACTCCCCCACCCCCCAGCAACCTGCCTTTACATTTCTAAGCCTCAGATTTCGTATCTAAGAAGTGGAGATGACAAAAGAGTCTATCCTCATGTTACTGTGTGCATTACAATAGATAATACTTATAACACCATCCACTTTAAATACTTCATAACATAAAGTGCGGAGAGGGGTGCTGAACACAAGAAGCACTCAATAAATACGAAATCTCAAAATGCTAAGGGTCAACTCTATGTTTGTATGAGAGAACAGGCTAGGGTCAAAGGGGATTGTCTGAGCATAGGTCTCTCCATGGAGAAATACTAAGCATTCCTAAAAGAATTTAATTCATTTGTGTCAGCTTCAGTATCATCATATTCCAATCAAGCAAACTAAACTGGCCTGGATAGCTGCTTAATTGAAAAATTATTAACCACATTACATCACTTAGCATAAATGAAGTATTGTTAAAACCTTATTTTGATATATTTTTAACTTCATAAAGCTTTTTAGTATCTACTATTTCATTTGAACCTGACAACATTTCACTGCTGAAAAAGATACCATTAACCATCACCTAGGAGTTAACATAAATGTGAAACACGAGAAACCACAAAGTAAAGCCTTTCAGTGAGAAGGCACCTTATGAAACTAAGGATTTGTAATTTTTACATTAGCTTTGAAAAGGGTCTTACTAGTCAACCTTCAGGAGGATCGTTCAACCTTGCAAGAATACTGGTCTTACAAACCATAAGAGACTCTCCTAATCTCACAAAACAAACTGAGGGTTGTGGGGTCAGGGGGGTGGGTAGGAGAGTGTGGTTGGGTTATGGACATTGGGGAAGGTATGTGCTAATTTGAGTGCTGTGAATTCTGTAAGCCTGATGATTCACAGACCTGTATCTCTGGGGCTAATAATACATTATATGTTAATTTAAAAAATTTAAAAATTAAAAAAAAAATACTGGTCTTGGCCAACAGAAACTAGAGAATAAATTTTAAAAAGATGTATCTGAGCTGTATAAACCATCATCATACTAGCAATTTACCACTATGTGTTAGGTCTTCTGCAAAAGATAAAACACAATTTTCTGTTGCTATGATTTTTTTTTTCTCCACTGCATATAACATCTGATTTATTTCAACATTCCTTTCAGTGATCCCTTTCATGTGTGTTTTATCAAAAGCCACCTAAAATTCTTTGTGCAGACAGGAAAAAAAAAATAAGCTAACAAACCCAGAGATGGAAATTTCCATCATTGATGTCATAGATGTGACTTTAGATGCGAAAATCCAAAATATGTGGGAGGAGAAGGTCACTAAACATAAAATTCTCTGCCTCTGATGTGAAACAGGAGTGCAAATCAGAAAGCAGTTGAGTCATGTCCTTTGTTATCTTGGCAAGCAGCTTTTTTCGAGGCACCAAAGGGAGCTTTGACCATGTTTCTGACCTCATAAAACTGATAAATTAGATCTGGGCTGGTTGTATGGCAAATACACCCCCAGTTATTCCAGGAGTTAAAATATCACAGCTGTCATGGAAAACGGGAACCCAGTGGCCTAAATAGGGCCTTTGCTATCATCTGTATGGGGGAATATCAAGCAAATCGCTGCATTATGATACATATCTTGATTTAATGGTACCCAATGTTCTTTCATAAAATTTCTATTCTTAGGCCATTCTTTAGGACGTTTTGTGACAAAACTGGTACTGACTTATGGTGTGCATGGGCTAGAAAATTAGCCAGTGATAGGGAAGCTCACAGAAAGCTGTAGAGGCCATCAGGAAGGAACAGAATTTCTGAGAGTATGTGGAGTTGTGCTGTAGAAGAAAATGAATATATCTATATCTATCTATATAAAAGAAAGAGAGGGAGAGAGCAGTTACTCTGTCTTCAGTGTTGTGTTAGAAATGTAATCTCTTCAGCAACACTGAGAATGTTTTTAAACCCTTTTCGATTCATAGTAGATTTCAGTCGATACTACTAGAAAGGGACAGAAGCAGGCTTTAAATTCAGTTCTGACAGGGGCACCTGGGTGGCTCAGTGGTTTAAGCCTCTGCCTTCGGCTCAGGTCATGATCTCAGGGTCCTGGGATCAAGCCCCACATCAGGCTCTCTGCTCAGCGGGGAGCCTGCTTCCCCCACCCCTCTGCCTTCCTCTCTGCCTACTTGTGATCTCTGACTGTCAAATAAATAAATAAAAACTTAAAAAATATATAAAAAATAAAAATAAATAAATTCAGTTCTGCCTCTGTTGAGTGTGTTCACCAGGTCGAGATCAGTAGGCTCTTGACAAAGTGTGGAAAAAATAGGGACAGGGAGGATTACTGACTGACAAAGATGTAAGTTACTACTAAACATAATAGAAATAGGTATTTCAGATCCAGAAGAGGAATTTTTAAAAAAGGATTCTGTTGCAGATGAAGGTATTTGTCGCTTTCCTTCTTTCTGATCTCCCCGAGTTCTACGTTGCCATGATATCCTTGGTTGTGTAGTTCCCAACTATCATCACCTCCCAAAATAAAACTACAGTGCCTCACCTCTATCCTTCTATTTTCACCACAAAAGGGCATCTTTTTACAATAGAAGTTATAAGCTACTAGGGGGTAGGAAAAAAAAAAAAAAAAGACTGCTTAAACATAGGCATTGTAAATGGCACTCTGCTATACTTTCACTGAGAAGGAACTAGACCTAGCATTCTCCCTGAATCTCGGGAATATTCTGCACTTAAAATGACCGTGATGGAACATGCAATAAAGTTCTATGCCATTAAATCTGTGAACTGGGATTTACAGGCTGCAGAGCTCTTGTCCTCTGCCTTGAAACCACTAAGATGGAAGAGAATTCTGTCCTGAAATATGAATAAGGAGTGCCTCATTCTTCTGCTCCTCTGATCCTCTTGCTTAACCTTTGCTGCTGTGGGAGGTAATTTGTCTCGCTACTTGTAAACAAACAAGGAAAGATGGTTCAGTGATGCCCGGACACTTGCCCCCCTCTTTGCTGCCTTAGTCAATTTCTCACAAAGGCTTGGACGGGAGATATAAAAATGGAAGAGATCATCATGAAAATCTTCTCATGATTAGCTCCAACCTTAATTCCAAAAACTTAATTCCAAACCATGAACCTTTTGCCATGAAGCTTTTCTCTTTTTCTCCCCCACAAATGACTCTATCATGACTTGGCATTTCTCAAAGATCATTCCAGTCTTGCCTCGGGAAAACTGAACACAACCTGAACTCACCTTTCATTCATTTCAAAAAAGTAAGAGAAATTACTAAGATTCTTAATTTTTTTAAAACAATTCAATATGATATAACAGAAAACATATCAGGCATTTTAATGTATACAATGCTTGGGCTATGTCTATGACACAGAGACAGGCCTCTAGGGGCATTTCTCTTAATGAATGAGAGGTGCTCTGCCCAACTGTTTGTGAAAAGATAGGGTTCAGCTGCTACCTTGACAACAAAACCAGCACATTAGTGACCTGAGGGACTTCAGAAATACCTGCTATTGTTTGACACCAAAAGGAACTGGAAACTTACTAAACATAGAGCAGGTGCACAGAAACCCATCATTGTTCTCTCTCTACAGCAGGGGTTCAGGTGGGAATCGAGTTTATTGTAAAGGGTAGATAATATATAAAAGTACATAATAAAGTACATGACTTCTAATCGTAGGTGGAAAAGCCAGGAGAGGAAAGACTCAGAAAGATCATAAAAACGTAGAAAAACAGACATCTGTATGATAGTTCTGAGACACTCGTTCAGATCATTTGAGCCTCAGGCTAACTCAGTTAGCTTCAAAAGCTGGCTAATTCAAATAAAAATAGAACGAGGAACTGCGACCAGGACTGAGTCACCCATGTATCTGCCACATTTCCCACGTGAATTTGATGATACCTGACTGGCCTGCTTTTTAAAATGTTTTTATGTACGATGGTGACCCTGATTTAATAAGAACGGCATTTAAAGAACACAAGAAGTATCAGCACTATGAATTTGTCTGAAATCTTTAGGCATTGCTGTTCCCATTCTCTCTCTTTCCATCTTCCTCACCCCCGCCCCCTCCCTCTTCCTTCTCTTCTCCAGGATCTAATATTTTTAGAGTATTCTTCTGTTTCCACTTACACTTATAACTCCAGAATCAAAACGTAAAATATTTTCATCAAGTCAAATAACTATTTAAGAATACAGAGGAAAATAATTTCACAACATTGTCCAAGGTCCAGGAGGTTCATGAATCATTGCTCTTAGAAAGCCTTTCACACTCAGGGGACTTTTTTTTTAAGGCAAGCAGTCACCCTGGGAGATTGGTGTTCCTAGTGGGTGGTGTACCTCATGTACCAGTCGTGTTTATTTTTCCCTGGCTTAGTAAAGTGCTATTTAAGTGGACCCCCGAATGAGGTGAGATGCCTTCCGCTCAATGCTATTAGAATGCCTCTCAACTAAATGTTTCCTAATTAACTAATTAATGCTCAAAACACACCTGCAGTACTGTTAGTACTATTCCATCAATTCTTTCTAAATTATAAACACATTAAGCCTTTATGTGGAGTAATCAATAAATGACAACACTGAAAATAAATCCAGGAATCCGTATCTAAAGTACCTGGAAATGACCAGTCGTAGACTGTCCTCCCCTAACCCCATTCTTCATACGCCTATGAAATTCATGCCCCAGAATTTAAGGGGTCTAGTGCATTCTGATCTTGAGCTTTTATAATGGGGCCATAAGGAGACAGAAAAGGATAAACTTTTAAGAAAAACATAGGATAGGTGTACCAGATAAAATTCATGGCACCCAGCTGAATTTGAATTTCAGATTAACCCAGGATCTATAAAAAGAAACGGGCAACTTTTCTGGAGCACGTTCCAGAAGGATAGAGCCTTTTTCCTACCAGATGGTGGGGGACTCAAATGAGATGCACGCTGAGGGACAACAAGGGAGAAATACCCCGCATTTCACAGCTGAAACCTGCAACTCTCAGACAGGATACCAGGCAGCAACCAAATCATGAGCCAGCAAAAACAAGCTGACATACCACGTCTGTACATGTGCAATTGTTTGTTGGTTATTATATAGTTGGTTTTCTACAAACTAAGAATGAAAAGGCCTTACATTGTACAGATATTTTTTTTAAAGCCTATTTTTCAGCCTAGGCATGACATTCAAGTTCAGCACACATATCTAACTTTTCATATACTCTTATTTTACCCTGCTCATTTAAATGATACTACTAATCAGTAGTCAGGGCTAGAAATGACTACATTTACTACCTGGGGACCCAGAACAGTCTTAACGTCTAATTAACAAGTCTAAAGTTTTCAACAAGTTCTAAATCATCCCTAACTCATTCACTTTTACATCCCACAGCTTTTCTCTTCTTTCTCTTTTATCCACATTATCACAATAGTCTCCTAATTTTTAGGTTTACAGTTTCTTTTCCTCCTATCTATAGGCTATATATTCATCAAAGTGGCAAACGGAACCTGATCACATCACTTCTCTAAATCGTCAATGACTCTCCCAGGGTTTATGAGATTAGCCCACAAGAGAGTCTTTCCTAAAGGGTTCCAGCCTCCTTCCGGGCAATTCACCCCCACCCACCTATCCAAGACTGGCTTCTTCAAGAGCCTAAGGACCACTTCCCTAAGTCTGTAAAGCAGCTACTCTCATCGTGATTTGACGTCTTATTCACCTTTCTACTCTCAATATTTAGCCTAATGGGGCACATAGTAGGTAGTCTATAAACATTGATTCAAGGCTATACACTCTTTTCTCTTTTCCTTCCTTTAGAAAGAAGGGAACAGAAAACGTGAGAAAAGGCTCAAAACCGAATAGAAAAAAAAAAGTTACAAAGTTATCTAATGTGTTTTCCACTTCCCTTTTGCATTTATTACTTTCTATGCAATTAATTTTATTTATTTCAATTTCTATATTGAACCAGATGTACTTACTGACTGAGCATTTTCTCCTCATCTTATAATTTAGGAATATTAAACATTCTCAGTGGCCAGAGGAAATTAAAATACTGTCAAATCTGCAAATTAGAATATCTCCACTACATTTTAAATTAGGGCACAACTTTACCAAACACTCTAAGTAGATATTGGCAGTAATGTTCTGTAAGCACCTAGGAAAACTATATCTATAAAAATTTTCAAATTAACATGCTAGGTCTGCTATATTTTCAGTTGAAAGCCTTTTTACTCTTGGCTCATAGACTTGACTCTTAACTTGAGGCGCTGTAGCTAAACCATCTCTAGGCACCAAAAACATTTATAGAATGAGTAGTTTTGATTAGGGCATCTCTGTAAAATTCCTTTCAGTATGAAAATTGTATTCCATTTTTCCTTCACGTGTAATTTATAGGTAATTTGAGTATGTTACATAATCACAGAGATTACCAAACAGACTAGTAAGGATGCCCCTTAGGCACTCCATATTCATTCTTCTCTGGCCTTTGACTGTGACACCTCCCTTGTGTGTAACAGCCCCACCACTTGGTCTCATGAAATCAGACATCTCTATGCATATGCCTCAGCAGCAGAAAGCCCAATAAAATTAGAGCTGTCTGCCTTCATCTCTGTTGACTTTGAAGGTTTAGAAACTTCAGAAAATAGGGAGAAATTTTGACTTGGGTAGTAGGAATTAGCATGGATAGAAGTGTGCTCAGGAATTCACTAATGAAAATATTTAAATGACAATTATTTTTGATTACTTCTTTAACTGTGCTTCCTATTATCTTGGACACATCAAATTAATCTCTCAGGGACTCAGTGTAAAATAAGGAGGTAGAACACGATTTTTGAAGACTCCTTCAATCTAGTCATCGAGGACGCCATGATTCTAAACACATTCTCTGTCAGTCATTTTGAGATTGCTTGCTGAGGGTCACCAAGGAAAAAGTGAAAGGTTATTCATAGCTTAAAAAGAACAATATGAATGCATGCATTACCCCCAGTGGGTTTGTAGCAAGTATATTAATACATGAGGGGCATTACATTATTAATCAAATACAGTTATAACAAAACAGAGAAACCGGAATTTCTAGAACTTTAAATATAATCAAGGTTAATGCTATTCAATGTGACATTTCTTTATGACTAAATTGTCTTTAAACATTATTTTAACAAAAAAAAAAAGAAAGTTTAAGGCTAAGAGAAATTTTCATTAACACACACACACAAATATACTTTTTCTAATTACATATTTAAGACATATATATTTAAGTGAAAAACATAACCTGGGAACACAGAATGTTTAAAAAATAACCTAAAACATAAAGAACAGTAATATAAAACAAAAACAGTATGGAGGGATGAGCAAGTCAGAAATATTTCCTTTGTAATGTGTTAGCAACCACACAAGTACTTCATGGTTTCCAGAAATTCATGAACTGCATAAATCTCGTCACGAAAAAATGTCTTCCTGCAACTGAACTGAGGGATTTAGAGATGATACATGTCAAAGGTAAAGATGTGTTCCTTTTTGAAGCAAGGAGATGGGTCACATGATGCTGTTCTATTGCAATATCTTCATGGCTCCCTTGCCAAAAGACTGATGTATATTTAATCACTTTATCTAATGGATGTGATTTCTCAAGTCACAGTTACCCATTAGGAAAGCTCTTGTTCTGGTTCAGCTCAGCAATCTGATTACATTTCCTGACTTTGTGGTTTCAGAGAGGCAGAGGTAGTGGAGAATTCCCTGGCTGACCCATCTGTCTTTGCTATGGACAAATGAATACAACATGATGGTCCAAGTCATTAGGGTTGGGGGTTGGGTAGAAAAAATATGTAGATTCACAGCATCCAAACCTTTTGAGTCAGGTGCCCATATGGTTAGCTTTAATCAAAAAGAACAGACCTAGGATTTTTTTTTTTAAATGCCTTATCCTTCTTGATTGAAATGGGAACAAATCCCATTTGAGAGTTTTAAATTACTATAAAACACACCATCAATGTATCTGATGCCATCTAAGAGTATGTTTTATGCAAAAGAACCAGTAACACTTGAGAAGCCTTTTTAAAAAATTTCAGTAGAGTATGATACGGTGTTTTGTTTTGTTTGTTTTGTTTTTCTGTTTTAAGACACCGTAAAACAAATCTGAGGGCTAAGCAATGTTAGAAATACTCTTTTCCACTGTCCACCTTCTTCAGGCTATTCTCAAGGAACACATACAATGTAATAAGCACTGGGTATTATACGCAAATGATGAATCACTAAATTCTAACCCTGAAACTAACAATACAGTATATGTTAACTAAAACAAAGAATTTAAAAAAAGAGAGAGAAAGTAATGTTGAAGCTATACTTGGCTTGGCTAAAAAAATAAAACGTACGTAAGAAGGAAAAAAAATGCTAACTCAGAAGACTGGTTTTTCTACCATAATTTAATGGAGTATCATTTTTACACAGCCCTACTTAAGATAGCTTAAAAGAAAATGTAAAACAGATAAATCCATACCAATTTAATGATGTACTTTTAAAGACTGCTCTACTCAACAAATATTTACATGGTTGATAAATGCATTATTTTATCGAGACAAGAAATAGAGCATATAAAATATGATCTAAACCAGAAGTAAAGTTCAAAAAGTGAAATACCACAGCAAATTAATGATAGTGATAAATTAAAAATATGAACCTACCTTTAAGAGCAGAGTACAGCACAACTAAAACTAAGAAACCAAATAATTGCATTAGCAAGGGCCTTATTTCCCATTGTGAAATATAGCAGTATTTAGGAAAGCAATCTTCAATGATAAAATATTAACCATTAACTAAAATACACATATCATGTTTATTTTTAAATCACCTTCATTAGAATTTTAACAAATTCTTTAAAAATACTGATTTGAATTTGTTAAGCTTTCACCTTGGCTATAACACCATGAAGTATTCTCCAAATCCTGACTAAGGTACCATTGCTCTACAATTGTAAGGAGCTATTGAGACTTTCACGTTAATTGAAAAATGGGAAGAAATTCCAAGCAGAACCCATTTTAGGAATCCCCGTGTTCCTCCTGAAAGGATTCTCTAGGGTTCCGTGCTGCTGCATTCTGTTGCCCCCATCAGTTGGAAACTGGGTGTCATTTCTGTGCCATATTAGGAGTTTTCTTTTTTAAAGATTTTTTTTTTTTTTTTTTTTTTTTTTGGACAGAGAGAGAAAGATCACAAGGAGGCAGAGAGGCAGGCGTGGGGTGGGGGTGGGGGAAGCAGGCTCCCTGCTGAGCAGAGAGTCCAATTCGGGGCTCCATCCCAGGACCCTGAGACCATGACCTGAGCCGAAGGCAGAGGCTCAACCCACTAAGCCATCCAGGCACCCCAGGAGTTTTCATTTTAGGAGCATTAGGAGTTGTTAGAACAACAAATTGTTTCCCTATACCAAGATTTAAAACTTTTAAGGACGTTATCTTCCCATTTTATCTGTTTTTCTTACTGAAGCTCCACAAGATTTCTTTGGTGAGGGGGATCCCCAGCTATGCTGTAGAAACTGCTTAAAAACACTTGGTGGGGTAGTATTGAGGAAGTTTGGTTCAATTAGAGAATGTTCATTCAGTGCATGGGAGATTCTATTTTTACAATGAGAAATTTGATGATTTTCCTCTGTTTAAAAAAAAAAAAAAAATCCTCTAGCTCTCCACTGCCTACAGGATAACCTGCCCTGTGTGTGGTCTGGCTCAGAAAGCTTTTCCTAACCTGGAGCTGACAGCCTCTTAGCTTTCACTCTTTACTGTCTACATTCCAGCTACATCACTCTCATTTCATCTCCCCAAAGGGCAGCCAGATTATTTTATGATCCCTTCTCATGATGTTCCCTCTCTCCAATTTCAACTATCCTGATCACCTGATTACTTCTCTTTGAATATTCAGTACTACATCTCTTCTCTGAAGACATTTGACTTCATCTCCTCTCTGCCTCCATCAAATATAAATTAGCTCTTCATCAGCTTCTCCTCTCATCCTGCCTCCTTTGGGTACCCAACTGCCCCAGAAAGCAAAGGTTTTGTCTTGTTTTTCTTTCTTCCTTTCTTCCTTCCTTCCTTTCTTTTCTTCTTTCTTTCTTTCTTTCTTCCCCTTCCTTCCTTCCTTCCTTCCTTTTTATCATAGCTGCAGTAATGCTTCATTTCTTTCATTAGTCTCCATGCCTGTCTTCTTCAACTAGACTCTAAGCTCCCTAGATAGGAAACTTATCCTAAGCATCTTTTATTTATATTTATTTTTTACAGTGTTTATGAATCTTTATGAGGACTTTATTTTATTTTTATTTAAATTCTAGTTAGTTAACATATAGTATAATTTTAGTTTCAGAAGTAGAATTACACAGAACACCCAGTATTCAACACAATAAGTAGCCTCCTTTATCCCCATCAACCATCTACCCCATCCCCCACCAACCTCCCTCCATCACCCCTACTCTGTTCTCTATCATCAAGAGTCTTTTAGGGTTTGTTTCCCTCTTTCTTCCCCCACCATATATTCATCTGTTTTGTTTCTTAAATTACACATATGAATGAAATCATGTGGCATTTTCTTTCCCTTAGCATAATACATTTAATGTACTCTAGCTCCCTTCATGTCCTTGCAAATGGTTAAGATTTTCATTGGTTTGGATGACTGAGTAATATTCTACCATAGCTTCATATCCATTCATCAGTTCATGGACATTTCACCTCTTTCCATAG
The DNA here is from genome assembly GCF_030435805.1 of Mustela lutreola. Lineage (NCBI taxonomy): Eukaryota > Metazoa > Chordata > Mammalia > Carnivora > Mustelidae > Mustela > Mustela lutreola. The sequence continues at coordinate 148,488,259 of NC_081292.1, read as the reverse complement.
TTTGGCTATTGTTGAGAATGCTGCTATAAACATTGGAGTGCACGCGCCCCTTTGAATCAGTATTTTTGTATCCTTTAGGTATATTACCTAGTAGAGCAATTGCTGGATCATAGGGTAGACCTATTTGTAACTTTTTGAGGAACCTCCATATGGTTTTCTAGAGTGACTACACCAGTTTGTACTTAGGCATCTTTTATTACTAATATGTATCATGATATTTAGACATCACAGAAACCTGTTAAATGCTTGATGAATGACAACTTCTCTTAACCCAAATTCTCAAAGAAGTATAAATATCTTGTCTTTAAGATAACACAAGATGTGTAAGCAAACTTCAATTATTACTTAACTAAATTACTTAATATTTTTTAATATTTGAAAGTATCTTCAAATACTTAAAATAACTGATTATTATCATCAACTTTATATCAGAAACATTCTTTAAAAATTTATGGCATCTCAATTTTTCTTCTTCTCATTTGAAAAATTAAAACATATCAGAAACAAAAGAATTCCTAACCTTATGTGTAGCTTAACATGTGTAAGAAATGTACAAGTTTTGCAATAATAGTCTGTTCCTCATCTTAATGATACTAACATAAAAACTACTGTCTATGTCTTTGGGTTTAATCAAAGGAGCATTCTTTCAACCATCAACAGTAAAGTTAAAAGTTCCATCAGATGGATGAGAAGGGAGATCAATATGGTGGACACACCTAATTAAACTTTAAAATTCTGTAATCTTGAAGTACACTAGTCTTAGCAAAAGTTAAAAAGCCATTAGAAGTGTTTTCCATTTTCACCAGTGCTTACGCCTCCCCAAACTGCAAATACTTTATTTGAAGTGTATGTTTGATTAGGGACAAATCACCAAAGATCTGGATCTCTAACAAAGATCTGGATCTCTAACAAAGTAATAACTTAATTGTTTCAGAAATTCAGGCAGATATAATAGCAATTTGTTGGTTAATTCTTTTTTTTAAAAGATTTTACTCATTTATTTGTCAGAGAGAGAGAGAGCACAAGCAGGGGGAGTGGCAAAGGGAAAGGGAGAAGGGGGCTTCCCACTGAGCAGGGAGCCCAATGTAGGACGCCATCCCAGGATCCTGGGATCATGTCTGAGCGGAAGGCAGATGTTTGACTGACTGAGCCATCCAGACGCCCATTGTTGATTAGTTCTAACTTAAATTTTGCCATTAAATAATGTAGTTTATTTAAAATTTGTAGGTCAAGTTATATAGAAAAGATTTTATTACCATTAGCTCCAAGACATAATCCTCTCCAGAAAGTTGTGCATATAATTAATTTGGGGTTATTAATATAGTGAAATATAAATATAGCTAATTTTCATTGTCAGAAAATACTGAAAAACATGGATACTAAAATAAAATTAACCTGTTTGGAGAAATTTACTCCTGTTATTTTGAGGTATTTGTCTTTTTATGTACATACATTTAGCCAAAATGCTTTCCAGAAATGCTATAAAAATCTATGTTCTCTCTAGCAATATTTAGGCACATTTTTTCCATACCTAAACAATATTAAGTATAGCATTTTAAAAATGCTTCCCAATTTGATAGAGAAAATATATATTTTTAAATGTACATTCCATGGAACATTTCTGTCTCTCCTTTGATAAATCTGTCTATTTTCTTGGTCCTTTTTCTACTGGTGTATCCATTATTTTCTTCTTTTGATAAGGGGTCTCTATGCTAAGAATATTGATCCCTTTTCACAAAAGTCTCTATTTTTTGCCAGTTTGTCATTTTCAAATTTTTGTCTGGTAAACCTGGTTTTTAAAAATAAATAAAAATACATAATTACTACTTAAAAGAACTATACAGTTACTTCATAATTGAAATAGTCTCCCTTTTGTACATCTATATTTTTTCATAGTGTAAAAGCAGAGTTTTTATTTTCAAGATCATTTCTGGGAAGCAATAAGGACTAGGAATAAGAATTGTCACACAATCCCTGGAGTCTTATCTGAGGCTGAGAGAGGTTACTAGTTTTACCTCAAATGGAACCATCTAAACCTTTCCTCTTCTCTTTTCTCCGTATTTGAGCAACACACCTCCTCATATCTTCTGTACTCTATTTTCGGAATTTGTGATTTTGAATAGCAAAATGTCTTTAATTCATACGACACTGAAGAAAGCGAATAATAATATTATATATTTTTATTACTCATTATAGTTTGCAAAACATTTTTACATACATCATTTGTTCATTCAAATTCACTCCAGACATATTCTTGAGGACGTATCATTTGATTACAATCCTAAGCTTCAGAGCAGAAGTACCTCCAAGAACAGAACACCTTTAAGTTGAATAGTTGGGCCAAAATAGTCAGTTTATGACTCTAATTTTTTCCCTAAATAGCATTCTTATATTTATTGTTGAAGAATAAATATAGACATGAAACTCAGAAATATGTATAGTATATGTGCTGCTGAAGCGAGCACAGAAATATGTATAAAGAAAAGTAATTCTCCCTCTCTCTCTTGTTTCCCAGCTACCTAGATCCCTACCCTGGGGGGAACTGCTGTACCATTCCCTTGTGTATACATCTATGTGTTTTTATAAACACATAGACACCTATTAATTTTTCTTTCCACATAAATAATACACAGTACACGCATTGCTTTACATTTTGCATTTATCACTTAAAAATATAACCTGGAAATATTTCTGTACTAGTATGTATAGACCCACCCCCTCTTTTTATAACAGTTTCGTAAATTTCTATTTGCATAGATATGCCAAAATTATTTAGCCATTCTTCCTTGCAGAACATTTAGGTTGTGTCCCAAAGCCACAATGATTATCTTCTCATACATAGCCTCCCAATATGAAATTATACTTGTGAGATGAATACCTGTTGGTAAAATCTCTGGGTCATAATTGTATCTGCATTTTTAATTTGGAGAAGATCATACTGCCAAGTTAATTTTCATAGAGGTTCTATCAATTTATGCTCCCCATAAACAATATGTCAGGGATTATCTGCACACACCCTCAACACGGTATTTTATAAAAAATTTTTCACCTTTGCTATTTTAAGAAGTGGGAAATGATAACTTCCTATTGTTTCAGTTCGCATTTTTTCTTATGAGGAAAGTTGGGGATCTTTGTATATCCTTAAAATGTGCTTCTGTGAACTCTCTGCACATAGCCTTCATCCATTTTTATAATGGGCTATTATTCTGTTCTTATTAACTGAGGAACTCTGAATGTAATAATAAAATAAGCTCTCTTCTCTAGTATAAGATGCAAATATTTTTATCACTTTGCTGCTTTTTATTTTTTTAGTTTATGGTAGATTTCACCCTTTGAAGCATTTACTATTTTATTAAAGAGAATTCAACAATGCTTTCTCTAAGTGACTATTGTTTATACATTACCTTAGGAAAAAAATTTCTACTTTAAGATTTTGAAAAAAATTCTACATGTTTTCTTCTAATTTTTTAAAAAGATTTTATTTATTTCTTTTAGAGACGGAAAGCAAGGGGAGGGACAGAAGGAGACTGAGAGGATCTCAAACACACCCCGCTGAGCATGGAGCCTGATGCAGGGCTTGATCTCATGACCCTGAGATCATGACCTGAGCAGAAATCCAGAGTCTGACACTAAACTAACTAAGCCACCTAGGTGCCCCATCTACATGTTTTCTTCAGGAAAGGCTTCTTTTTCTTTGTGATTTATATTTTATATTTTAAATATTTGATTCATCTAATAGGTATCTTGGGTTAAGCTATGAAGTAATCATCTGAATTTATCCTTATCTCAACCAGGCAGGTACATGGGACTCCTTAGGACAATCTAGCTGAAGCTGACGTTATAGCAGACCAAAACTGCATGAACAAGGCCAGCCAGAACCATGTGATGCACAGAGGAGATATCCCAGACTGGTTCTAACAAAAGGGTTATCCACAGAATAATGAACATCCAGTTGCCCTAATGATACTCATTAACTAATAGTTCCTCCCACCTATTTGGATGCCATTTATAATTCTCATATGCAATTATGTCTATTTCTGGACATTACAGTTTCTATATATTTTATCAATATCACAGCATTTTAATTATTCTAGTTTTATAAGATATTTTAATGTTTAATGCGCGTAACCTTATCAGGAATTGCTCTTTCTTGTGTATATTGTCCTAGATAACTAGACTTGTGTTATCTAATTTCAGAAATCCTACTTTTATTTTCATCGGGATGCAGTAGTTTATAAGTTACCTTAAAAAGAACTGCCATCTTTCTATGCTGTAACTCCTTTTCTTAATACCTTCTCTTTAGATCATAAATACAAAGTATACCAACATAATAAGAAAAAATGGGCTGAGCTGGCTACTCACTTTAGAGCCTCAAATGTTAAGTACATCATCTCTAAATTAAATACAATAATTAATGAAGTAACCAATCATTTAATTCCTGACTGCTGAATGCTTATCATTGCATTCTTCATGTTTAGCACCATGGTAATCATATTAATAAATTCTTTAAATAATTATTACTTCTTAGAGATGAATAATTTAGGGGATGACAATGACTTGTCTAATCACCTCAAAAAAGTAGTTCAATATTTCATGTCCTAAAATCACTCAAAGAGTTTTTCTGAAATTTTATAGCGTTTTAAAAATTGATATGATAAAAAAAAAACAACTTAAGGTGTGTAGGTGATATTATAGTATGGGTTGCAGATGTATATTTAGGGATTTATTTCAAGACTCTTAGATGAAGAAAATTATTAAAACACTATGATCTGGGTCTTTCACAACACATTATAATGATTATGTATATTATACCTTAAGACAGAACTCATCCCTATTCGTAGGTTTATAAAATATAGTTTTCCTCAGGCTTATAAGAAATTAATGTTTATAACTCAAGGAGTGTATTAGTGTGGGGGAAATGATGTTTATTGTCAATGATTGCTGGCATCTCTGAAATTGTTAACAGCAAAATGCATGTTGTTCCATCTACACATGATGTATGAAGAAAGAAAGGAAAATGTTTCTTAACCCATATTAAATCTTCTCTATTATTCAGAATTAACCATTTCCTGAGAGCCCAGATCATCATTGACTTAACCTCTGAGGTCACTAAAATATGGCTGCAGAAGAGGATGTAGAAGAAAGTGTTTACAAAGTGTTACATAGAGAGTGCATTTCCACTCCTTGATTTTGCATGGATCTACCTCACCCAAAACATCAACATGGTTTAGGAGAAAGGGCATAACAGCTTTGGTGCCAAGCAGATGTAGGTTTGAATCCCATGATCATAACACCCAAGGAGCTCTGTGACATTATGCAAATTCTTCATAAATGAAGCAGAGAAAATATCCAACTTACAAGAGTATTTGGAAGAACAGACACAGTTTCTATAGCTACCGCAGTGCCTAGGCTAAATAAATATTACCAATATTATCATCTCTTCCCATATATACCATATTTTTTTAAATGATAAACCATGAATTAGTGGATAAAAGTAAAACCTCATTAAAATCTTAAGGGGTGAATATTTGCTGCTTATGTTGTATTTCATTTTCCTAACCTGTTTGTAGCTTTAATCTAAAATCTAGATCTGCAGTAAATTAAGAAGACAGCATAATAGAGTTGTTAATTTTGTGGCTGCAGTGTGAGAGAGCCCTCAAATCTCACCTCTTTTACTTACTTAACTTGTGTCTGTAGGTAAGTTAATTAACCTTTGTAATAAATCTTGGTATCCGCATCATAAATTAACAGGGATGAATATGATTATCCTATAAGGATATCCCTATCCTATGGGAAAAAATAAGACACTGAATTTTAATCATTACGCACATTTCCTGGTACACTGTGTGTAATATATTCTAACCATTATTACTAGTGATTTTTATCAACTTTCTTACAAATTGATTTTGCTTATCTAAATGTTCTTAAGAATGGAGAACAAAGGGGTGCCTGGGTGGCTCAGTGGGTTAAAGCCTCTGCCTTCCACTCAGGTCATGATGCCAGGGTCCTGGGATCAAGCCCCACGTCGGGCTCTCTGCTCAGCGGGGAGCCTGTTTTCTCCTCTTTCTCTGCTTGGCTCTCTACTTGTGATCTCTGTCTGTCAAACAAATAAATAAAATCTTTTTTAAAAAATGGAGAACAAATTTGGTGGCTTCATAATAGATAAAGTTTTGTATTACATATACAGGACCTTTTCTTCTTAAAGACGTTTATTTCAACTGCAGATATTTTAAACAAAAGAAAACCATGATTACTGCAAAACCAGAGTTACATTGCTTTCTACCAACAGATGGCACTATGTATCACACCCAGCCATTTAGCTGCTACCAACGTAAGGCTCCTAAGTCCAAGCCGTGCAAGCAGAATGTGTGTATTGTACTTAAGTGGTGATGAAATTATTAAATCCATCAGACTTGTTAAATGCAAACACACTGGGAGTGTGTGATATCTGAAACAAAAGTAGAAATAATAAAATAGTTGAAAGTGTAAGAAAATAAGGAATATGGCAAATTCATAAAAGATTAATCACCTGACAGTAAAAATGATTCTTTAGGTATGAATTGCATCATGTGATGGTTAAAAGTGATGAGCCCAGGTCATATCCAGCAAGATACAAAGAAACATTATTTTAAGAAAAAAAAAAAGAAAAGGGGCGTCTGGGTGGCTCAGTGGTTTAAGCCTCTGCCTTCGGCTCAGGTCCTGATCCCAGGGTCCTGGGATCAAGCCCCACAACAGGCTCTCTGCTCAGCAGGGGCCCTGCTTCCTCCTCTCTCTCTGCCTGCCTCTCTGTCTACTTGTGATCTCTGTCTGTCAAATAAATAAATAAAACTTTAAAAAAAAAGATAAAGAAAAAGAAAAAAAACCATTCTAGCATGGGTCACAGGATTTCCTTCATCAGAAACTTAATTGACAAAGCAAGAGAAAGCTAGGTATACATATATGCTTAAAACCCAAGCATAGTGACAGCTGTTGATGAAATATTCCTGGCAGTCCAGGAATGCTTCAACGGCGAAAGGCCCTTTAATTCAGTATCAGAAAAAGTGAATTAAGTTGTATGCATGCCAAGGGATTCTCTGGAATATCTGTGGATATCATCAAGAAAAGCGGTCATCTACTTATAAGGTGTTTGGTGGAGACATTCCTTTAGAGTATATATCAGCAGGGAGAAGGAGGTACTATGGGATAAGTAACATAAATTCACAAGCAAGTCTTTTGCAAACGAAAATGTTCACCAACAGAGGAGCTTCCGTGTTTCATACTTCTCTACTCCCTCTTGAAATCAGAGGCTGAGATTATGGTGAGGCATTCGGTAGCCATGAACTTAATCTTGGAATATGATGAAATACACGTAATAATGTTCAAAATGTATTCTCTTTTGAGGTTGTTATTATTGTTTGAAAGACAGAAGATGAGGGCATGGCTATTTTTTTAATGGGGTTAATTAAATGTATGATAGCATTTCTTACTTTTCACCATTTTGAGACATGATTTTCAGAATTCTGTAATAGATACAAATAGAGGAGTGGATCAAATTCCAGATTAGACAGCAGCCACTGAGTGACAAGTAAATTGGAAGAAAATAATTCCTATCCTTCCTCAAATTTATATTCCAATACATATGTGACCAGAAGACTTGGATTCTGAGATGAGTATTAAGGTAAAAAGAGTCTAAAACAATTCAAAGGCAAAGGTACTTAATTTTTATTTATAGGCTTTCCTCCTTTTATTATTCTAATTAGTGCACTGAACTGTTTATAAGCAAAAAGATGTTCATATATCATATTTTCATGAAATGTAAACCATACTTCAGTAACCTTGAGTTGCCATAAATAGTCACCATATTTCATTTGTTGGTAGCTACCCAAGGGGAAAAGTTTGTGCCTATGGGATTTAACCTCCACAAGGACTATCAAATGGAACAAAAAATATTTGTGGTTCAAACTCTAACCTTCAAACTTCAGTTCTCAGTAGCAAAATGTCCAAAAACACTTCAAGCAAAGTTGATTGAAAAATTAGTATCTTCATAAGAATTAAGGAACAGAGGACAGATTTTTAAACTTGTTTTATTTAAACAAATCTAAAAAGTCATTTTTTCCTTAATGTCATTGATTTACTAAATACTTAAGAAAAAAGACAGTCTTTCTTTTTCATTCATTTGCCCATTTGTTTACTCACTCAAGTATTATGTAGTACTCTCTGTAAAACATTGTGCTAGGGCTGGAGAAGATTTAACCATAGCAAAACAGAATTCTTGCTCTACTTAATCAAACCATCTAATACTGAGAATTGTAATATAAACAGTCCTTGAATTTATTAACTAGTTAGCAAGAATCAAAATTCCTAGACTATACAGGAAGGCACCAAACCCCAATAGTTTTCAGTACTAGGACTGGTCAAAAGAATAAATAAACCCAGTCAGCAGGAGAATATGGTATTCTTTCTATATCAGGAATCTCCCTCAGTTGCTAGCATATTCTTCCAATAATTCAAGGACTTTAATCCTAGCATAAAAGATTAAAAAAATGAAATGAGGAGGCTATTGAAAGGTAAGGTAAATATTCACAGTAAGGAATATTGAGCTTACTCTGAGTAAGTAAGGAATGCGCAAGGAATATTTGAGCTAAAAAAAAACCAGACCTCTAGGAGCGGTGCCTGGGTGGCGCAGTGGGTTAAGTCTCCAACTTTTGGTTTCAGCTCAGGTCATGACCTAGGTCTTGATCTCAGGGTTATGAGATGGAGCCCCATGTGGGCTCCATGCTCAGTACACAGTCTGGTTGGGACTGTCTCTACCCCTCCCCTCTGTGTGCATGCACCCTCGAGTGTGTACTCTCTCTGTCTCTAAGATAAATAAGTAAATCTTAAAAAGAAAAGAAAAGAAAAAAAAAAAAAATCTCCGCAAAAGAAAGGTGAAGGGAAGTTGGAGACTCTTAGACTCTATAATGTCTATGGGAATTGGGGGGAAAAAATGGATCCAATGGATCACAGTCCTAAATGTAAGAGCTAAATCTATAAAACTAAAGAAAGCCTAAGAGACAATCTTTAAAACACTGGATTTGGCAATGTTTTCTTGGATATGGCACCAAAAGTACAAGTAACAAAAGAACAAAAACAGATACACTGGACGTCATCAAAATTGAAAACTGGTGTGCCAAAGGATACTGTCAGAGAGTGAAAAGGCAATGCAGAGAATGGATAAAATATTTACAAATCATATATCTGAAAAGAAATTAATATCCACAATATATAAAGGATTCCCAAAACTTAACAACAAAAACAAATAACTGTTAAAAAATGGGCAAAGATCTTCAACAGACATTTCTTCAAGGAAGATGTTCAAGTGGACAATATGCACAATGAAAAGATGCTCAACTTCACTAATCATTACAGAAAAGTAAATTAAAACCACAATGAGATATCATTTGACACCCAGGAGGACTGTCACTATTTAAAAAAAGAAAAAAATAAATGTTAGCGAGTGTGGAGAAATTGAAACCCTTATCCATTGCTGGTGGGCATGTAAAATAGTGCAGCTGATGTGGAAAATGGCATGGCAGTTCTACAAAAAATTAAAACTAATTATCATATGATCCAGCAATTCCCTTGTGGGTATATTATATACCCACGAAATTTAAAGCAGGGATGCAATCAGATATTTGTCTACCAACGTTCACAACGATATTGTTATTCATCATAACCAAAGTATAAAAGCATCTCGAACATCCATCCGCTGATGAATGAATGAACAAAATGCGATCTATACATACAATGAAATACCAGGCAGCCTTCCAAAAAAGTAAGAAAATTCTGACATAGGATACAACATCTATGAACCTTAAAATTATTATGCTTGATGAAATAAGCCAGACATAAAAGAACAATTATTACATGATTCCACTTACACAAGGTACCTAGAATAATCAAATTCATGGGTAAAGAGAGTAGAATGGTGATTACCAGGGACAGGGGTAGGGGGAGCAAGGTAACGTGTTATAGTTTAATGGGTACAGAGTTTCAGTGTGGAACGATGAAAAAGTTCTGGAGATGGACGGTGGTGATGGTTGAAAAACAATGTGGATGTACTTAATGCCCCTGAATTACACACTTAGTAACAGTTAAAGGAGCAAATTTTATGTTATAAATACTGTACCACAATTTTTTTTATTTCACAAGAATTTGCTGAAAACTGTAAGGAAGAGAGAGTCAGAAGAATACCAAAGTCATAGCAGTTAGCAGTGGGTCAAGCTTGACAGGATGTAAGTGTGCTTCCCTCGTATTTATTTTGCTAGGCTATACTCCTTTCTATCTATGCAGTAGAACTATTTCATAAGAAATTGTACAGCAGATACAAAAAAAAATCAATCAAAATATGTAAAATATTACTATATTCTCAGCATGTTTTAGTTTCCTGAATTTAAACATTTAAAGATACTCGTATTTGTAACCTCTGTCATGTTAGCTCTTTTGTCCTCAAATGGTAATCAGGGCTTCTAAGACTCTAATTTATTGCAGATGGGAAGAGACTATAAGACATTTACATATAAATCACAAAGAAATGGCAAGAAGATTAATTTTATATGGAAATTAGGAGTTTCCAGAATATTTGTTTGCATTGTGTGGTACCTAAATTCAGAACAGGATCCCCAAAAAAGAAAAAAAAAAAGGCACAATTCACCTCCTCCAAAGTTTGTCCCATGCTGGTCACTGAAGCATTTGCTCATTATACAGACCTCTAGGCAGATTACGCAATCTTTCCCAAATTAAGAAAAGTCCCACACCTTCTACTACTTTCTACCTCGCTCTCCATACTTCAGCCACACTGACTTCCTTGCTTTTCCATAAACACATTAAATATGCCTTCAGGCTGCTGCAATTGCCACTCCTTGTGCCTGGCATGATTTTCCTGTTGCTGCCCCAGCTCTCTCATTTCCCTCCCTCCTTCAGATCTCTGCTCAAATATCACCTCCGAAAGGTTTTTCTAACCACCTTTATTAAAGAATGCCTCCTTCCCTCAATTCTCTCTGTCCTGCAGGATGTTTATCCATAGCGTACAGAGTAGGTTCTGTTTATTTACTCACTATCTGTCTCAAAACTAGCATGAAACCTCCATGTTCTGTTCCCCATTACACCCTGCGGCAGTGCCTGAGTAGCTACTCCGTAAATACCTGCTAAAGGACGCATTGCTGTTCAACTGCGGAAACGTAAAAGCTGAGAACAGTGACGCGGAGTTTGAAGAGCCGACCTGGAGCCACTCAGCCTCCCTTTACTGCTACCCGTGGGATCTCTGCCAGCCTCTTCCTCCCCACAAACCTCAATGGTACTGAGACCAGTTTGGATGCCAACTCCTGACCTACACATTTTGGAGGCCAACCAGATAGAGCTTAATGATTAATCACCAGTTCCAGACAAATCAGTTGGAAATTTTAGTTTTAACTTTTTTTTTTCCTTTTACTATTGGACTGCAACAAATCCTCCAAACTCTCATTTTTAGAAGAGGATCAGGGTGTCAGTCTTTGTAGGATATCAAATTGAGTACATGTTAAAATATTTTGGCTCTTTCATGAAAAGAAAGCTAAATACTGTCATCTAGAAATGATGAATCCAAACTGTGCCAAAAAAATAAGCAGGAGTGCTATTCCTGAGTAAGAAATAAGAAGTATGACTCTTTCATCAGGACCTAGTAATCATAAAAATCTAGGTCTGAGAAGTCTAAATTACTAACTCATCTCTCCCACATACTTAGAAAGTAAGTTTCAGTGAAAAAGAGCGATTTGTAATGAGTTAAACATATATTTGCATAATAAATATGATTCATTTCATCAGCAAATCTGTATCAAGAATGACTGCCTATGAGGCACCATGCAAGGATGCCCATATGAACAAGATATGGTGTCTAACACTTCAAACTTTAACAGTCTAGTGGACAAGCTGCCGACCAACAACCATTAGAACTCAAATATATCATAGAACTCAAGGTTTCACTTGTCATGGTTATATACCCCACTCAAAGTACAGTATCTAAGTAGACACTAAATATTTAAAGAAGATCATTTGCATTAGAAAATTACATATAATGCAAAATAAATTAATTTTCCAAATGTGTTTTAAAACCCTTAAGAGTAAACACCTTGAATCATTAATGTTAAACACTTTAATCGACAAATTATTGTCTCTGTGACAATAAGTACTATGATTTAGATTACATCTGAGTTTATCAATTTAGGGTAATAAAAATATTTGTATTCCTCTAATTAAAAATGTCTGTATTCTCAATTTCTAGGACATAAGAACTTTAGATGAACACTATCTTCTTTCCTAACCCTGCATAAATTCACTTTGCTTTCTCTACTTGTCATCCACTAATACCCAGGATCTCAGACATGGCTTCAGTCTCTCTTCATTTCATCAGTCATGAGGCTGAATGAACTTTGCCTAGACATTTCACACTCCTATCCCTTTTAAAGGCACTAGTCCTTTTCTTTCAAACTCTTGTCTATGTTAGGAAAGTTCCTTTGATTTCCTCAAAATAAAACGCAAAACATTCTAATTATGGCCAAGTCAGAGCAACACAATAAGATCCCTAGACCAGGAAAGCAAAGTCACTCAACCTTTAAAATGACCTGAAAAATACTTTAAATGTTTTGGTACATTTCATAATATCATAATGTTTTCAAACTTCCATTTAAATCTCAACTCTGGGGACGCCTGGGTGGCTCAGTTGGTTGGACGACTGCCTTCGGCTCAGGTCATGATCCTGGAGTCCCGGGATCGAGTCCCGCATCGGGCTCCCAGCTCCATGGGGAGTCTGCTTCTCTCTCTGACCTTCTCCTCGTTCATGCTCTCTCTCACTGTCTCTCTCTCAAGTAAATAAATTAAAAAAAAAAAAAAAAATCTTTAAAAAAAATAAAAAAATAAAAATAAATCTCAACTCTGGTTTAACACAAATACACTACCCAAGAATCAATATTCAAGATGAACATTTAAACAATCTTCAGTCTGTCTTATTCCCTAGTGTTGTAATTACATAGTTTGCTTTCATTGCAAATGGAGATTATTTCAGCTCCTTTATGGATTGAAAAGACTTCAATCCTTGGTAATATAAGTACTAGGTATATTGGGGTGGGATATGTACAACAGCATTCATAGGATAAACACAATTTTGTTGCCTCTAAAAAGAGTGTGCATGTTCCTTGAGTTAGTGATCACTCAAGTCTTTGGGAAGGTTGACTAACTTCTGAGTCTTAGTGTTTTCAACTCCAAAATGTGGTTGTAAAGATTTAAAAGAAGCATTTGAAGATCCCTTGATGAACTACCTGGCAAAAATGAGAGCTCCATATTTGAGGCTGTTAAATTAATGTTATTACTAGTAATCTTAACAATATGTGAATGGTGCTGCTACCCATATTTTTCTTTATGACAATGTACCTGTTCATATATTCATTTTCTGTCTTCATAATGTTGCCACGAACCACCTCTTGCAATGCATAGTCTACTGGCTTTGTAACTAAGGAAGAACTGTGGATTGCTAAAGAAAACAATAAATAAAACCAACTCAATTATTACCCTTGGTCTGAGGATTTCCTTTACAAGATTCTGGTTTTTGTTAATGATCACCAAAGAAATAAAGTAAGTGGCCATATTGGCAAATATTTCCTTCAGGCTCAAACATCTTATTCGTTGATTTAAAAATTCAGAGTTATACTCCCGATGATTAAAGTACTAGAGTAAGTTTGATTTCACACATAAGTGAGAAATTGTATGATATGCTCCTTAAAAATAATTCCTATCAAAGTAGATAGTTTTAAGATGCATTATTAGGATATCTGGCAGGTCACCTCCACTGAACTGCTCTCTACTAATGAAAAATTGTGATGGATCAGGTTTAAAAACAGAAACAAAACATAACTGGATAGTTAACAAATGCTTGAGTTTTAGACACCTCTTTCATGTTTTCCTACTTAAAAGTTTTTAGATACTTCAAACAAACTATTTGTAATAGCTTATTACTGACAACTTTACAACAGAGATTTCAAAATGGAATGATCCTATTAGAGATATAACTAGAACTGTCTTTAAAAATAGGATTAAAAATAAATGTAACAAAAGTGCACTTTAAATGCTATACCATTTGTATTCAAAACAGAATACATTTGATTATAAGATACTGTTACCAAATATGTACCACATTGATACACCTCCTTATCATATGTGAAACATTGAAATGGCTTTTTTGTATAGAAACCTAATTTGTATGGAACCCCTTAGAAACAGACACTTCCAATCCTACAAATAATGAAGTTGCATTTAAGAAAAAGTATTTGGCTAAGACCGCATATAGAGCAAGACAAGTATCTAGAAAAACACATTTTAACTACACTAACAGGAATACAAATTTATTCTTCTATATTTTTAACCCTTTATAAAAACATTTTATAAATATTCTAAAATATAGTAAGGGGACGATATGGATTTTTAAGGATGTCTCGCATAACAATCCTATAAACATTCATTCCCGAAAGTCTGTTGGATGATCTCATGAGGTTGTAAGAACCTTGTTCCCACTTGAACCTTGAGGACTATTTCTCTTCTCTCTACATGAATTACCATGAGCCAAGTTTGTCCCAGATAACAAGAATATATGTTATGTTAAGGGGGGGAGGAAATCATCGTTTAAACTTTGTTGCATTTTATTCCATGAAAGGATCATCTATAAAGATTAGTCCCATGATACCCATCTACATGGAATACTAATTTTATATCATTATCCAGAGAAAGCAAAGGAAGGCATAATTTACCAATAAAATACTCTATGTATCTTATGCAAAATACAAATATAGTTAATAAGCTATCCTTACTCTAAACCCTGAATGGTCGCTTGTCCATTGGACTCGATGGAATAATCATTTAGTGGAGTTAAATCAATAAATAAAAGGATATTTCTATATCATATAACATTTTTCTCATTTTCCCCCGTTTTATTTTTCTGTACGGATTTTAATATCTATCATTTACCTCTTTTTTGAATTTCTAATTATAGGCTCTCAGGATGATGAAAATAATTACTTAGATTCTAAGATACACAGTTTATGAGCAACTAGTATAGTTGACAGATATTACATCTAGTAAAATCACCCCTATTCTTTAAAAATAATGAGATGACACAGGATGTCTAGTTTGGCATGTAACACACAAAAATTTCATTAAAATTTTCTACAGAAATGTTTTGTGATTATTTTTTAATGCATCTGTCTAATCCTATTATCCTTCTTTAGGAGCTCTAAGATTTTCCAATTATTTGTGTTAATGGTTTGACCAAAGAGTGGAGCAAAATTTGTATTACTTGCATATATATCAAATGTTCAGAAGGTGATATGTAGAGAAAAGAAAAAGGGATAGAAAAAGAGCATACACTGCAGAGCAGAGATGGTAGGTTAATGACATTGTTAATGTACTTACTCCCTCTAAGTTTCAAAGTGAACAATCGGGTGCAATTAGTTTTATTGTATTTTGATAAATGATTCAGAAAGCTTTGTAACGAGGGTAGAGCTCAGTGGTAGAGCATTTGACTGTAGAAAGCTTTGTAAAAAATCCAAGGAGACATTTTAAAGAAATTTATAATCAGTAATAGCAGTCTCTCAAACACTTGACACAACAAAAGGAAATCATAAAATGAATAGCAAGAAATTAAAATTAAAGAAATTGTATATTTTAATAATAATATATGGCATTTTTGGCTCCCTGTTATATCACTTTAAAAATCCAAAGGTAACCCATTTCCTGTATGAAAGAAGCAATAACAGTATGTTTTCCCAATAACAGTTGTTATTCTAATGACAAAAGAAGAAAGAACTGTCCTCGGTGTGGCTAAAAAGATACCAAATAATTCAACTGTATATATAATGTCAACTCAAATTTGTCTGTGGTAGATTATTGGCACTGTTCAAGGCATTCCCACCTCTTGTCCCTCTTTATCGTGGTCTGGCATTTTTCCTCACTACCCAGAAGAGTTTTGTTCCTCCAAAGTTTATTCTACCTTTGGCTGCCAAGAGCTGATGGCTTTCCCTGTTGCCTAAAGCCATTTCCTTCCAGCTGTTCATAGGGGGCGGGGAAGAGCCAGTTAAACCTTCAATGAAGAAATTTTGTTTTGCAGGATGGCAAGATACCAAAACTGTTCTCTCACATTCTACAAAAGTAGTCTACCCACATTCTGAGAGTGCTCTTCCATAAATCCTCAAATGAAAATTACTTTCATACAATCTTGTAATATCCATTTTACTATGACATTGCCATCTCAAGTGGTATTCTAGCTTACGTAGCTCTGAAGAAGAAAGCTATAATACCTCTATGTAAGAATAATTAGCTAATTTGTGACATATAAAACAGGAGGCATCTTCAATTAGTATACAAGGGCAGTCCCACTCATTATAACCACAATGTGCCACCATAGTAGCAAATTTAACAAAATCCCTCGTGACAAGTCATGAACATGAACTAGTTTAGTCCTTCCAGAAGAAATATGATTACAAATTCTTTACAAGAAAAAAAGCCAGTCACTTGCTAGATAAAAAATATCAAAGTTCTTTGCCTAACTGAAAGCTAGATTTTCAACCACATGTTAATACCAAACATGTTTAGTATCTTTAAATACAGACTCAAAAAAAAAAAAAAATGGGTGGACTTATTGCCATACAAAGTGTGTATACTTGTATAAATTCTAGTATAAATTGATACTATCACTAAGCAGCATGAATTTTGAAGCCTCCTTTCCTTCACACCCTACAATAGTGATAGATCTTCATGAATTAGCCCACAGTCTGTCTCTGAACCTTCCCCAGTGGACACTTTGGATTTGTGAGATAATTTGCCCCTTGAACCTGGCGTAAACACCAACTTGGATCATGCTGGCACTGGATCTATGGCCTCAGCCTCATTTGAACATACTTCCAACGACTGAGCTCATTCAAGTATCCATATTTATTACAAAACAATATTTTAAACTTAGTGATTACTGAAAGACCCTCAAAACTAATTAAACCTAATAAGAATTAAAACTAATAAGGTCATCATTGCATGTTAGAAGTCACTCATACAAAAGCCGTTGTTCGCCTATACACTCTAACTTTCCTTCCAAATATATTTTAATCCAGTTGTGGTTACTGCTTTCCTAAGAATATGCTATAATCTACTTACCTTTGAACACATTATTGCCTACACTGCTGAAAAATAGGGATACCTCCCAGGATATTTTACTTCCTCAAAATCATAGTATAGAGTTGTAAATGTACCAGATGCTCAACAAATAAAAAAGAAATTGAATCATAAAATGCAGAAATTGACTGGGTTGATGTGCTTTATGGTGAAAGAAGTCAGATTTTTGTACTTTATTATTTACATAAATAGTTAGGAAACCCCTCCCTCCACTACTTCATGCCAGGGTCTGTTCTGAGCACTGGGCCAACAATAAAGACTTGGTCTCTGTTCCTTTAGAGCTTTCATTATTCAAATACAAAAAATATCTGCATGCTATAATACGTACCAGGAAACAAACAAGCACCAAGAAGGGGACTAACAGGTGACAACCTACTTTTGACAGGTGATCAAGAATGATCACCGGAGGAAGAGACTTTTGAGCTGAGATGTAAAGTTTGAGAAGGAGCTAGCCATTCAAAGAGTGAAAGGAACTGTCCACCCACTGAGACACTGGGACAGCATTAAAAGGGCCTTAGGGGGTGAAATTATTCCATGTGTTACAGGTACTAAAAGACCAGTGTGACTGGAGCCTATAAATGACAGGGATGGATTCAGTGGGGTTATAAAGAAGGGCCAGATCAAAGAGAGCTGTATCCTAACAGAAGGAATTTGTTGTTGATTGATTTCTATGTTTCTGCATTTATTCCTTTTTTTTCTATGCAGTTAGCTAATGAATGCTTTTAAGGAGAGTCATGATGGTATTGCTGTGTATGGAAAGTGAATCATGGGGGAGGAAACTATGGAAGTAGAGAGACTAACAGGAAACCCATAGCAGAAATCCAGGTAAATTATGATGGTGGTTTGAACTAATTTACTGGCATAATAGACACAGAGAACAAGGCAAAAGAGATATATCTAAGAAGTATAAATGGATAGAGATATATTTGGAAGAGAAAACTGATAGATCTAAATCTGGACCAGCTATGGATGAAATGCTGTCTTGAGGAAGAGAGAGAGCAGTAACATTTGCATGGTGAAGCCATTTATTCAGATGTTAAAGACGAGAGAAAGATATAAGACAGTTTTAGAGAAAATCATAATCAGACCATCATGATATTTAGAATGATTCATTTACATTAAAAAACTTTAAGCTCCTCAGCAAAGTCATGCCTTAGATTAGCAAAATACCAAATAAATCCTTCCAGCATATCACATTCTTTCATGTATCTACTAGGAATAGAAATTAGATAAATGTTAATTTCTACCATTAATGTAAAATGTGTTTTTTTGTTTTGTTTTGTTTTTTTTGCCACAAAGAAAGTGGTTTGGTCATACTGAACACAGTGAATAAGACCTCACTGGTCCCACCCGTGAATTTCTTACTTTTTCTTTGCTGCCAAAACTCACCTCAGCAACAGGTAGCAAAAACACAGAAGCACTACCACTGGAGGGTTCCCATGATTATTTCCTAGCCCTAGGGGACACAATGAGGCATACGGATGCTCTTGGCCAAGAGCCAGACCTGACTCATCTTTCTTCTGTAGACTCATCAAGGTACCCAGTTAGCCCTGCCTTAAACCATAGGAATCATGGCGTACTGTATACTGAACCTCTGTAAAAATACACCATGTCCCATGATTGAACAATGGTTCACTTCCAAAAGGGAACCAATAGACAGGTAACTAAACAAAATGCAAAAACTTCTCTTAAGCAAAACTATTACCAGTTGACTAAATCAAAGGCACACTCTCCATTATACCAAATGTCATATTTTGTCTAGCATTCTATGAACAAGCTATTCTAACAATCATGATAACTTCATACATGAAAATCAGGTAAGATTAGTTTTGAATAATCAATAAAAATTTTTAAATCCTATTTACCACAGCTTCTAAGAAAGTGATTTCTAGTTTAATTATTTTTAAAAACGGAAAAAGAATTTGAAGACTTTTCCCCAAAAATGGACTACTTAACCATTGCATTGGTTTGCAGATTATATATAGTTAGGTTTTATTGTGTTAAAGCAAAAATCATGAAAGTGTATTTTATATTGTCAAAAGAAAGAAAGAAAGAAAAACAATGTCTTCCTCCTGGCCACTGGGAAGGAGAAAGAAAATAGAAGAGCGCAATAATTGTATTTCTGAAAAGAAAAGAACCTCCCAAAATTGACACACAGAAACTGAAAATCCACCATTCTTCGAAAAGCCTGTGTTGATTTGATCTTTATCTTTGATCTTTGTCTTATTGAAATTATTAAAGTTAGCTTTTTAGTCCCCCCACCAAGCTTCTCAGATAAAAAAAAAAAAAAAATTGTCCTTAGCTTCAGAAGAAATAAAGGAAGGAAGGCTTTATTACTAGGAAGGCTGCAACTATAATTTAAGAAGAAACATTAAAATGAGTAAAATGTTTGTTACAATCACAAAAGTTGGCATTAAAGTTTTTTAGATTGGTAATCTTGTTTTGATCTTTTATCTTTACTACAAGTAACGAAAATAGCGATTTTTTTTTGCCCCGAAAGTAAATGACAGTTTTGTTGAGACCGATAAAAAGTTAAAATGACGCTAAATCTTTTCTGAATTTCGCTATAAAATGCTTATTCGTTTCAGGGGGAAAAAACAACTACAACAACAAACAAAACTGTGTTGAGAAATGGGGCTGAGCCGTCTCGTCAATTATTGGTGTTTGTGAGCCGGGAAGGGGCTCGCGCTGCTTGGCTGTCCCTCCAGGTAGGATCCGCTGTGCGGGTTCTGCAGGCTCACCTTTACAGATGGGAAATACAACACAGGCTTTTTTTTTCTCGCAGAGAATACGACCTGCCCCTGGAACTGAAACGCATCCAACAATCTTGCTAGCATAGACAGAAAGAAAGAACGGACGCAAACCATCAAGTGTAACTGCCTCTCCTCTCCACATTTTCGGGACCTGATAGCAAACGCGCACAAAATCCGCAAAGGACCGGCCTTGCACTGCATAAACAGGTGCCTTTCCAGCCCCCTTTCCGCAATGGCTTGGACAGCTCCTTCCGCTTCTCTCCTCTCTACTCTGCAGGTGGCATCACACCGAGTGGCCAAAACCGAGAGACGGGAAAATGGATACAGGTGGGTGTGGCTGCTGAGGCGAACCCGGGCGAGAGTCGGAGGGCTTCCCGGTCCGCCGCACTAGGGGAGCCACGGAAAGGGCACTTACTTGCAACCTTGCCCGCCGGGGATGCCCATCCAGCCCACCCGCACGACCTGGCCTGCGAGGCGGGCGCGGGCTTCAGGAACGCTTCCCCGCTCCCGGTCTCTCTGCGGCTCCTTCTCCCTCTCTCTTTGGGCTCCTGTTGCTCCGCGGCGCCTGCCACCAGCGCCTGCGGGCACCCAGGCTAGCCCTGCTCCAGCCGGGGAGAGGGTGGGATTCGAAACCAGACACCCGCGGCCCGAGCCAGGGCGACGGCCAGCCCAGACACTGAGCCCCTCCTTCCGGGGCGCGCCCAGGCCAGCGGCAGCCCCGCCCCCAGCCCCGGGGCACCCGCGCCGCCGAGTCTCCCGCCGCTCCTCCCTCCCCGCCCTTTCCCCAGCCTGCGCCTCCCGCTGCTCGCGGCGGGCGGGACCCTCTGGGAGCGCCCGGGCGGCCAGGCTGCGGCTTCTCGGCTGTGCGCTGGGAGATGGCAGGGGAGGGGTTCGCGACCTCCCACCCACCGCTACCCCATCGGGTGGGGGGCGCGCGGGTGTGTGTGGGGTGGGGGGTGGGGAGTGTGTCGGTCCAAAGCCCCAAGAGCCCTTCCCTTACCTCCTCCCCGCCCCCGTCACCCCTTCCTCCTTTCCTGCTCAGCGCAATCCGCTAACGTTTCCGAGAAGTCACTGAGTGTGGTTTGGGGGGGAGCCGGAGGACAGCTCCAGGCGAGGAGGTGAGGACCAATGGCAAAGGCCTGACCAGCGTCTCCTGTGCCCCGGGCTCCGAGGGCTCAGGACCGGGAATCGATTCCTTCTCAGAGACTTTGCCCGTGCAGACAAGGGGTCGCGCAAGACCTGTCTCTAGGCTGCGATTTTTCTTTTCTCTTTTTGCAACATATCGATCGAGTTGCGGAATCTTCTAGGGCGAAAACAAAGCCTTTCCTTTCGAAGGTGGAGTGAGGAGTCAGAGGTTGTTGCGGTAGAGAGGGAGACGTGGGGTAGAGGTCCAGACCTGGACCCGCTCATCTGGATACATCATCAGGCATACAGGTTCCGAGTTTAGAGCTGGGTAGGAACGACTGTGAAAATGAATTTTTTTTTTTTTAAGATTTTTATTTGACAGAGAGAGACACAGCGGGAGAGGGAACAGAGGCAGGAGTGGGAGAGGGAGAAGCAAGCTTCCCACTGAGCAAGGATCCCAATGTGGGGCTCCGATCCCAGAATCATCGGATCATGACCTGAGCCACCCAGGCCCCCCGAAAATGAATCTTTGTAAAAATTTTTGTGTGGGTTTGTGTGTGTATGTATGTGTTTTCTATAGCAGCCTGCTGGGAGGAAAAGTAATGGAAACAGGATTGAATTATTTTTCCCAAAGAGAAACAGGAAATTTCCACCAGAAATAAAAATAAAAGGGTTATGTTGGGGTAGGGCGGATTTCTGGATTCAGGCCTTAAAAGAGGGCAAATCACATTGTATAGTGTACTGTATAGTATAAACGTAAGGTGGTGGGCATTTGCATCTATAGTTTATTTGCTGCCACACCTTCTACTGTGGAAATGATACTCAGTGGTAAATACACAGGATTTTTTAAGTCCAAGGATTTACCTATCCCCGCTGCGCAACTGAGTTTCTGAGGTTTGCCCTGGGGCGTTTACCTTACATTTACATTTGTGACTTGCAAGATGTGCCAGTGCAGGGAGATTTCTCTTTCACAGGCTCTCCACTCAAGGGTGAACTTGGTCTCTTGGAGATAATTCTCAGTGTCGCATCACAGCCAAATCATCTTCTCTTCCTTGATTGGTTGCAGACTTAGAAAGAAGAGTTAAACTGTACTAGGAGTGAGGTTTTTTTTGTTTTGTTTTTTTTGTTTGTTTGTTTGTTTGTTTTTTAATTAGACCTAATCAATGCTGCTTTCTTCTTTTTTCTTTTCTTTTCTTTTTTGGCCACATTCAAGTCCCTTCTCAACTAAATTGTACGATGCATAATCACAGAGAAGTAAAATGAGTTCAATCAACCCTCTGTCTTAAAGCTCTCTGACATCTGATCTGGTATCTATCAGGGAATAATCCATATGATGTTCAAAACAATTCAGAATCACAGGATTTCAAGTCATGTCATTTTTTTTCCTTAAGAGGATAAATTAGAACACACTTTAGCTGAGTGAGACAACTGAAAAAATGATTAATGCCTCCAAAATGATGAATTTTATTAACTTAACTAACGGATTTGATCAACAAATTCCAAAATACTCAAAAGCTTTAGAAAAGCAAATCAAGAACAAACCAAAGTCAATATTATAAAATATAGTGAGTCTATTGGATTTGGTATTCCTAGAGAGGTTGCAAAATGAAGATAAAAATAAATGTAAGATGAATTGATAAATAATGGTACCTTATGGAGAGAATTACTATAAAATGTTAGAGTCACCTTCAGTCATTGTCATATAGCATTATCCAGAAGATATCACTTGGGATAGTGATGAAATATTGGGTGATCCACTGGCTTAATGAAGTGTAGCAGTTTTTAATAGTGAACAAGAAAGTACTTTGCATCAGTGTGGTAGGAAAGAGATTTGGTGTCCTTCTCCCTCTGCCACTAAGAAAATAATGAATACCATACACCATGTTTTGTCAATGAGTATATATACGGTTCATCTTTGCCAACATAGGCTTGAACTGCATATGTGTACTTATGTACAATTCTTTTCAATGTACGTGTGTTGGAAAATACTTTTGAGATTTGCAACAATTTGAAAAAACTCCCAGATGAGCCACATAGCCTAAAAATATTGAATGTTAATATTTGCAATGCTGTATTATGACTATAACTGCAATACTGTATGTCATAAAAATTTTATAATGATTCATTCATTAGCAGATAAACTAGACTACCATGAAGCTATCACACTGCTGCTGCTTTGTTATCAACGCGTGAATCGTTATACCTATAAATAAAAGTGAATTTCTTTTTCACATTATCTTTTCTGTTTTTGATATCCAGTGTTAGTAATACAAATTCTACTGTAAGAGTTCAGTCACAAGTACATATTACACTCGACATACTTACATTCTTGTTACGGGCCATCCAAAACAAAACTTCCTCGTTCTGTCTGAAGGATCCCTGGAGGGATTTGCCTATGAGCTCACTGGCAAAGCATGGTGTATATTATTTATTATCTTCCCAAGTCTCTTTTACCTTTCAACCATTTATCCCATATCTATTTTATGTATCATTTTAATCTCCCAAATACTTTGTAATCTGTTGCTTTTAGTCTATGTTTTTTGTATTTTTATTGCCTTTTTTGGCAGCTCTGAGATTTTTGTCTCTGCTTAAACCCACAAAAGAACTATCTGAAACTCTCATAAAGTATTACACTAAACATATCTGAGAGTTCATCAAACATTAAGTGATGGTGTCACCTGTGTTGTTGAGAAGGTTAAAGGGGAGACCTGAATTATGGGAGACAGAAAAGATACTGGTTGAACCAGCCAACCACCGGTAAATTCCTAAGGCTATTCACAAATGATGTTCTATAATTTGGGCACAAAAAAGTATAATGTGTTGAAATTAACCGATAGTATCTTCCAAAACCAGGATAGGAATAAATATTTATTTTACTTCATGATACCATGGAAATCTTGGCCAGATACCCTTCTATCTTGGCCATAATTGTCTCTCCAATTGTTAAAACTTCTATAAAATTTCTGGAGAAGAAAGAAATAGACAGTAATATGAAGACAGTAAATTAAACAGCACAGTACCAGAAGAGTTTGTTTTTTTCCTCATTAAATAGGATTATAATTCTATATTTATCTTCTAGTATCTGCTACTTGGCAATATTCTAACTTGAGTAAAAACAGTTATGCTGTTGTGGGGCACCTGGGTGGCTCAGTGGGTTAAAGCCTCTGCCTTCGGCTCAGGTCATGATTCCAGAGTCTTGGGATCAAGCCTTGTGTCGGGCTCTCTGCTCAGCGGGGAGCCTGCTTCCTCCAATCTCTCTCTCTGCCTACTTGTGATTTCTGTCTGTCAAATAAATAAATAAAAATCTTTATAAAAAAAAAGAAAAAAACAATTATGCTGTTGTGAAAATGAAAGAATAAAGTTGCACTTTTTTTGTGTATACATAGCTAAAAAGGAGGGTTCAAAAGTCAGGTTTCAAAGTAGGATTAAAAAGAAAGAACTACAATTAAAACAGTGCAATACACAAGGAAGATTATCAGTCATAGGTTGGAATAATAAAAAGATGGACAAAACAATAGCCAAACTATGGAAAGAGCCCAGGTGTCCATCAACAGATGTATGGATAAAGAAGATGTGGTTATATATACAATGGGATACTATGCAGCCATCAAAAAACACAAAATCTTCCATTTGCAACGACATGGATGGAACTAGAGGGTATTATGCCAAGTGAAATAAGTCAGAGAAAGATAATTATCATATGATCTCTCGGATATGAGGAATTTGACAGGCAGGATGGGGGTGGGGGGAAGGGAAGGAAGAGTGAAACAAGATGGGACTGGGGAGGGAAACAAACCATAAGAGACTCTTAATCTCAGGAAACAAACTGAGGGTTGCGGAAGGGCTGTGCACAGGAGGGAAAAGGTGGTAGGTGATGGACATTGAGGAGGGTATTGCTATGGTGAGTGCTGTGAACTGTGAACTGTGTAAGACTGACGATTCACAGACCTGTACTCCTGAAACAAATAATACAATAATACATTATATGTTAATAAATTAAAAAAAGGAAGATGGACAAATTATGCAGAATGAAACAACAAAAGAAAAATGGTTTCCTAAATGTTTCAGCATTAGAGTGTTTGCTCTTCTAAATTGAGATGGTTGAGTTTTTGTGCCAGTAAAATCATGTGAAGGAAAATAAACGTGTTTTTTCTTGCACGTAGTAGATGCTCTATAATATACTGATGGGTCAGTTATTCATGAAGATTTCCCACTAAGTCAAACAGCCCACCAAAGTCCTTTACCAGAACAGTGCTTTTGCTGATCAGATGCTTTCTACAGAATGCCTTTTCATCAAAACTGCTGTTCTCAAAGTTCTTTTCTTGCAGAAGCCTTGAACTAAACTAGGTTACCCAATATATGAAACATTTGTGTGTAGACACTGAGCAGCATGATATGGGAGACTGATCACTGAGAGTATGGACATAAACAAGGTGAGTCCTGTGATGGTCCCAATTTACCTGAAATTAGTTTCCGGACTGCAACACAAGAAGGGGGAAATACAAAAAGAGCCCTATAATCCCCCTGAATTGAGAAGATGGAAACTGGAGTTTGAGAGGCTGAAGCAATTAGAATTTGTAGCACAGAGGACCATAGAGAAGAATTCTACGCAGAGATCCGCAGAGGAGTGCCCTCAAGGTTTTTGGTGGATACTGACATGTGGTGGCGTGAGAACCAAGGCCAGGGAATAGAACTAATGGAAAATTCTAGGTCACAGAACCCCTAGACCCCACATAGGCTAGAAATAATTTGTGTTTCCCCAGCCAAGGTGGAAAAACCTCATCACAGATGAGATATTAGTTCTTAGAAGGGCATGGTCTTAGTAATGGGGCTGTATTTGTTTTAGATTAAAGTTGTTTTGGATTTAAAGCAGACTTAAAAGGACCCAACTGATTCCAACTTGCTTAAATTCTAGCCAGGATAAAGTCCATCACTTTCTAAAGGACTTAATGATGTAAAATTAACACTGCTAGTATCCAATTTAAAAACTTAATAGGCATGCAAAGAATAGTCAGCAGAAAACTCAGTCAACAGGAACAGATCCAGAAATGGCAAAGATGAGAGAATTAACAGTTGAGGACGTTAGGTTCCATATTATAAGTGTGCTCTGTATGCTCAAGATCATAGAGAAAAATCTGAATATTATGAGGAGAGAAATAGAAGATATAAAAACAACAGAATGGAACTTCTACATATGAGAAATATGGTATCAGAAATGAAAATTCAGGGGCGCCTGGGTGGCTCAGTGGGTTAAAGCCTCTGCCTTCAGCTCAGGTCATGATCCCAGGGTCGTGGGATCGAGCCCCGCATCGGGCTCTCTGCTCACGGGGGAGCCTGCTTCCCCTCTCTCTCTGCCTGCCTCTCTGTCTACTTGTGATTTCTGTCTCAAATAAATAAATAAAATCTTAAAAAAAAAAGAAATGAAAATTCACTGTATATAAATGCAATTCTCAGAAGAACAAAGAATACATGTGTATATGCAAAATAGAAAAAAGTCTGTAATTACAGACTTCATGTGCAACCTTTTTTGACAGATTGACTACTCTCATTCCAGACTTTAATTTGCCTATATAAATAAATATGTCACTATTATATGAAACAGTAAAATATTAATGCAATAATTGCCTTGCAGTTATAATAATTCATAGGGAACTGTGATCATCTTTAGCTTTGGATAAGCATTTTAATGCATTTACCTAATATATTACATTTGTTAAGTTCACCCTCAAGAATCAGAAATTTTCAGGGCACCTGAGTGCCTGAG
Source organism: Mustela lutreola (assembly GCF_030435805.1). Lineage (NCBI taxonomy): Eukaryota > Metazoa > Chordata > Mammalia > Carnivora > Mustelidae > Mustela > Mustela lutreola. The sequence continues at coordinate 148,461,412 of NC_081292.1, read as the reverse complement.
GGTTGGGCTTCTGCCTTCAGCTCAGGTCATGGTCTCAGGTCATGGTCTCAGGGTCCTGGGATTGAGCCCCGCATTGGGCTCTTTGCTCGGCAGGGAGCCTGCTTCCTTCTCTCTGCCTGCCTCTGTGCCTACTTATGATTTCTCTCTCTGTCAAATGAATAAATAAAATCTTAAAAAAAAAGAATCAGAAATTTTCTTCTATTAAAGTTATATGAAACAGATTCTGAAGGTAGTTCCAAGAGAGAAATTAAAAATATTTCACCAGGGGTGCCTGAGTGGCTCAGTGAGTTTAGTCTTTTAGTCTTCAGCCCAGGTCATGATCTCAGATTCCTGGGATGGAGCCCCGCATCAGGCTCTCTGCTCAGCAGGGAGCCTGCTTCCTCCTCTCTCTCTGCCTGCCTCTCTGCCTACTTGTAATCTCTCTCTCTCTCTGTCAAATAAATAAAATCTTTTAAAAAAATTTTTTTACCAATAGTGCTAGTGAAATCAAGACATAACTTCCCAAGCTGCTATTTTAAATGGGAGAGTAGCTATTTAAATGTATTGATTTCACTATATTTACTGAACTGAAACTTCCATTATGTGACATGAAATGTAGTTTGGAAATATGGGCATCTTTTTTGTTGTTATTTTGACTGCTGTCAAAAGTAGAATGTTGACTAATTTGACTGTATAGTTTAGGTTGTGGTAATAATTGAGTTTTGTCAGTAGTAGATGATAAGAAAAGACAGGGATGGAACATTTGAGAAAGAAGAAACTGTCCAAAACAAACAAACAAACAAACAAAAGTCCCAGGTCAGCAAACCAAGACTTAATACCTAACTTAATTGCAGTTTCAACCTCTCCCAGAAATATAATCTTAAACTAGTCGATCTGGAATTTCCTGGTCTGCACTAGTGAGTAATCCATCTGATAGACCCAAAGAAATATGAAATCTCTTTCTTTGTCCTGCCCCCTTCAGCCTATAGAGGTCTCCCATTTTGTTTAGCTCCTTTCTGTTTGCTAGATGGGATGCTGTATGATTCATGAATTGTTGCGTAAGGCCAATTTGATCTTTAAATGTACTCGGTTGAATTTTGTTTTGTTTTAACAAAACAATGGAATAAATATTCTCAATTTGGGGATTAAAAGTTTAGAGAGCTAAAAGAGTGGGAAGACTTGGGGAGGTCTACAAGATTTCAGTGTTCAAAGGATCTGGCCTGTATTTGTAAGGCCTTATTTGCCACTTATAGTTAAGGTTTATCATTGAAATCCCAGATTTTCTTGTGGGGGCTTTTTGACATTTAATTTTTTTTTTTAACCTTGTGTTTTTGGCACTTCAATAAAGACTTTTTGTAGCTTTGAGGGAAGACACCTCCATTCACCAAAAATTAAAAAGAAAAAGAAAAAAAAAAGAAATCAGGTTTCTTAGAATTTAATTTAGAGTGATGAATAAGGTACGATAAATTATACATTTGAGGTCTTTTGTAGCAACATCTAAATATGTTAACTATTCCAAGAAAATATTGGTGTTCTTAGAAACATTATTTGAACTGTAGTAAAGATAGGTTGAGTGGTAAATGAGATGTATCTTTTTAAATGGTCAGTGTATTTTTACAAAAATTTCAGAAAAATAGTTTTAACTCTTGAAATTATTTTGGTCCTTGCCAGTGAAATTAATGATAACACTTACTGAAGTTTTAATATGTGCCAGAGATTATTTTTTAAAACCTTGTGTGTTTAACCCAAATAATCCATACAACAGTATTTTGAGGTAGGTGTTATTACCATCCCCTTTTTTGCAGGTAAAAAAACTAACATGTAAGAGATTAAACAACTTGCCTAAGGCCACAGAGCTAATATGTGGCAGATCTAAGGTGTCAGCCTAAGTTACCAGGCTCTAGAGCCCATCTGCTTAAGCAATGAGCTATATTACCTCCGTAGCAAGTGGCTAGTCTATGTCTCTCAACATACACATTTGGAAAATACTGGCCAGGCTACATTACAATTATGAATTAAAAATTAAATTTGGTAAATGTAGATGAACAATATAAACATAAGGTAAGTAGGGGCTCCTGGGTGGCTCAGTGGGTTAAGCCTCTGCCTTCAGCTCAAGTCATGATCTTAGGGTCCTGAGATCAAGCCCTGCATCAGGCTGTCTGCTCAGCAGGGAACCTGCTCCTCCACCGCCCCCCCCCCCCCGCCTGCCTCTCTGCCCACTTGTGATCTCTGTCTGTCAAATAAAAACAGAAGATAAATAAACCTCTCAGTAGTTCATTTATTTGCAATTAAACCTGTTGACTGAAAGCAAGCATGTAGAGAAGTTAAACTTCTTCATAGTATAATAGAAAGAGGATAGAAGCCATTTCCTAATTTACCAATTGCTACTGTGTCTTTCCATGGGCATGTCTCCTAATCCCTGTGTGTTATAGTTTTCTCCTGCACAAATGAGAAAGTTTGTACTAAATAACTTTTAAGGTTCTTTCTTCTCTAGCCTTTTAGATTTCTTTTATATGAGTATGTGTAAAATTGAAAATTCTTTTGCTGAAACGTATAACCTCCAGAAAAAAATATTATTTATGAACAACATATATTCATGTTTTTTCTATGACTCCCACTTCTGGAAGGTGTTGCCAAAATAGCTAATTAATGTATTTTGATACAAATTAAGAGAAGGAATAAAATGAGATTTAACTGAATAGGAGCCATAGGCTCAAATATGACGTTATCTTTATAGTACTGGATTACGACTTTCCTTCAGAGGTACCCTGCACACTGCATACAGTGAATATTAATTTGCATACATAAAGTTCAAAATTGCTTCCTCCTCCCACATTCATTTTTGATAAATGCTACATCTACTGCCACCTGGTGTTCATAATGTCAAATATGTTTGAAAGTCATCTGAAAACACATTATTATTTTCTTTCTTTTTTCTTTCTTTCTTTCTTTCTTTTTCTTTCTTTCTCTCTCTCTTTCTCTTTCTCCCTCCATCTCTCCCCCATTCCTTCCTTCCTTCCTTCTTTTTAGATTTACAACAAGATGGAGAGGGAAATACAGATTTCTCATATATCGCCAGCCCCCACACATGTATAACCTCCCCCATTATCAGCATCACTCACCAGAAATGGTATCTTTTTTTTTTTTAAACCCAGGAGTGAACCTACATTGTTACATTACCATCACCAGACATCCATAGCTTACCTTAGAGTTCACTCTTGGTGTTGTACATTCTATGAGTCTGGAAAAATGCATAAAAGGTATGTCTACTATTATCTATTTGTGTCTACCACACTATTATCTATAGTGTCTACCACACTATCTTGATGACTATAGCTGTATAGTAAATTTTGAAGTTAGGTAATGTCAGTCCTCCAACTTTGTTCTCCTTCAGTATTGTGTTGGATACGGTGCCTGGGTGGCTCAGTTCGTTCAGCGACTGCCTTCATCTCAGGCCATGATCCCAGAGTCCAGGGATTGAGTCCCGCATAGGACTCCCAGCTCCATGGGGAGTCTGCTTCTCCCTCTGACCCACTCCCCTCTCATGTTCTCTCTCACTCTCTTTCTCTCAAATAAATAAATTTTTAAAAATCTTTTGAAAAAAATATTGTGTTGGATAGTCTAGGCCTTTGGCCTTTCCACATAAACTTTAGAATCAGTTTGTAAATATCCATAGAATAATTAGATACAATTTTGACGGATTGCAATGAATCTATGGATCAAGTTGGAAGAACTGACACTTTGAAAACCTTGAGCCTTCCTATCCTGAACAGAGTGTATCTCTTCATTGATTTAGTTCTTTGATTTTATTCATCTGTTTTGTGTGATTTTTATTTATCTTTTCATGTGCTTTATTAGTTTTCCTCATATGGATCTTGTTATAATTTTCTTTACATGAGAAGCAAAAGAAAAAGTATGTATTGTTGATGTTCAGTTTTAAGACCTATCTCTAGATGATCAGAAGGGAACCACTTCTGAGTATTTGTAAGAGTGATATGCAAAGAAGTAATTTCAGCTAGTAAACATGACAGGTTTAATTTAGGTTTATTTCCTTTTTCTGAAATACATATTTTTAAATGCTGAGATATATATTTAATAGTTCACAATTATTTTATGCAAAGTTCTCTTTCTCGACTTGTGATTTTGTCACAAATATTCACTTAACTTATTTTTAAGGGGACTACACCTGATACAGAAAAGCCTTCCTCAAATATATAGCCTTGTATTACAGTCTTTTGATTTACAACAAAGCAAAACAAAAAGCTCTTAGAAATATATAAAAATTTGAAACAAAAGAGAGACAGTATAGGTATAGAAGTTAGGATATTTAAATTTTTTGAAAATTTAAATATAATTAACATTTCATAATGCATAATTTATTTTTAGTAAATCTCAAATAAAATTTTTTAAATTTATGAACAAGATATTTTTACTTCTTCCATTATAATAAAATTGGTTGGAGGAAATTCAAGATATAGTGGTTAGAGGTAACAGGTAGAATCACTGGCTAGACAGGAAATCCAGGGGAGAAAAAGGGAAATGGTTATAGAATAAAAGCACTGTTTAAATGGCATTGGGTGAAGAAGGTAGGTGATCGTATCCATGAGGCACACGTGTTCTTTAGAAGAGATGTACATATAGCTCTTCAGGAAGGCCCTTTAATCTTAAAAGTAGATTACTCCTGAGTGTGGCAAGGCTTTAAATAATCCCTAATAGAGTTCTAAACAGATATCAAACTTGAACATTGCCCCTAATTTCTCCTCTCTATTTTCCTACTTTTGTTGGTCTACGCTCTTGAAGGAGAGGAGAAAAAAAAAATAATGGCAAGAAAAGGAGACGTGGAGAGGCATCTAATGATAAAAAGCTTTATCCTTTACAATGAAATGCAAAAACATTAATAACGAGGGGCACCTGGGTGGCTAGTTGTTTAAGCATCTGACTCTGTTTGTTTGTTTAAGCATCTGACTCTGGCTCGGGTCATGATCTCAGGTCCTGGGATCAAGCCCGTGGGTTGAGCCCAGCATCAAGTCCTATGTTGGGCCTTGCTCCGTGGGAACTCTGTTTCTCTCTCTCCCTATGCCCCTACCCCTGTTTGTACTCTCTCTCTCTCTCTCTCACTCTTTCTCTCAAATAAATAAATAAAAATTTAAAACAAAATAAAAGACATTAATAGCCAAAATATTGTTTCATAACTTTGTATCTTTGCTTTGGGGTTGGCTTTGAATGGCTTTTGTCCACAAATGAGCAAAGAAATCCTAGTATATGTTGACCAAGGAAAAGGTCAATGGCAAATGCTGGAGATTTGGTGGTCTCTAGAAAAGTAGACACTTTTTATTTTATCTAAGCAAAGGAGAAAGGAAAGAAGAATAGAGCAAATGTTCTCTTTTACTAAGATTTCTTCCCTTTTTTCTTCTTTTTTTTCTTTCCTCCCTTCTTTATTTCTTCCTTCCCTCTTTCTTATTTCTTCCTTATTTATCTCTTTCTTGGTGGGGGGGACTTACACCAAAGTCTCTCAAAGTTATTTCTTTCCATCACTATTCCCACTATCTGAGCTTGAATGACATGAACTTGTTTATCTGAGTTACAGAAACAGTCTCCATACCTGCTCTGTCACCCTTCAGCATTACCAACTTGAATCAATTCTCCATGCTCCCTTTTCAGATGATGGTCAAAGGCCCAGGTGTATGCATTGTTATTTCTAGCAGCAAAGCTCTGCTCTTGCGCCTTCCTTCAGTGGAGCTTTCTGCCCCAACACCTGTGCTTACCCCACTTCTATCATCCTGCAGATCTCAGATATCACATTCACTAAACCCTGATTGATGAACAAGTGTGGGTTAAATTCTACTTCTCTAAGCTTCCATTATCTCCTGAACTTCCCCTTCTCAAATCATTTACCACAGTTTATGGTAATCTTTTGTGTGGGTGTCAGCCAAAGTAGCTCCCCAAAAAGTGATGCTTGAGCTGGATCTAGGCTGTTGTTTATGACTTAGGTGGGTGGGGTTGGTTGGAGGAAGAACACATTCCAGGCAGAGGAAATCTCATGTGCAAAGATAGAAGCCTTTGCACACTGCAGGTAACTTCAATTTCTATATAGATGAAGTTCATGTCTTGCATACGCTCTGCTACATTGTCTGGCATTAATCTGGTGGAACAGATTATGAATAGAATAGAATAGAATGATTACATTATTCTAAATGTGTTGAAAATGCGAATTATCGCCATCATATTTTATTTTGGGAAGCATGATTCTTTTTTTAAAATATGTATTTCTTCAACAACACTGGGAAGGATGATTTGAAAAATAATGCAGGGGAGAAAAAATAAACACATAAACAAATGAAGTAAAAATGGAACGGTGTGATCAGAACTGAGAGTTTTATTTTGTTTTAAGTAGATTTGGGAGGAAGTATTTATTAGATTCAGGTAGGAGAGTAGATAGAAGTATTTAGGATAAATCAAAAGGTTTTGACATGGATGACGATCTTATTAACAATGTTATCCCTCAAAAAATAATATTGTAAGAAAAGTAGATATAATGATGGACGATGATGAGTAAAGTTGTTTATATATTGAGTTTGAGATCCTATGACATATCCAAGTGGAAGTGTTTATGAAGAGAGTTTGATGTGAAGACATCAACATAGTGGTCATTAAAAAATTCCAAATAGATATTTTAAACCCATATTATATATATACATATATATATTTAAAGATTTTTATTTTTTCTTTGACAGACAGAGATCACAAGTAGGCAGAGAGGCAGGCAGAGAGAGAGAGAGGAGGAAACAGGCTCCCTGCTAAGCAGAGAGCCTGATGTGAGGCTCAACCCCAGGACCCTGGGATCATGATCCGAGCCGGAAGGCAGAGGCTTTAACCCACTGAGCCACCCAGGCACCCCTTAAACCCATATTATATATTTTTAAATTATATTTTAACACTGAAGGAATACACATGACATAATCTAAGAATAACAAAGTACCTTTAACAGGAAAAAAAAAATCCTGTATGAAGCTATACACCTATAGATACAGCTAATTTTATATATATTGCTAATTTTCTAAATTAGAATGCCAATTGCATTGCATGTAATTATTTTCTTGACTTCCGCTTGTCATTTTAGGGATCCATATTTGGTAGCACAAAGAGAAGAGATTTTGGGGTCTCACAGTAACTTCCAGCAGACAGTGTGGTGTGTTACCCATCCCCCTTCAGCAACAATGAATTCATTCCGTAAGTCAGAGGGACTTTTCTCTGATTCCTCTATCTCAAAAGAAAGTCTGTATTGCATAAGAGTATGGAGAAAATTGCAGTCAATTGCTCTATATTATACTGTTTTGGGGAAACCACAGAAATCTGAAGTAGTATTTCTGACTTGTACTTGGAAGTTGAAGAATAAAAGGGTTAGAGGGGGGCGCCTGGGTGGCTCAGTGGTTTAAAACCTCTGCTTTTGGATCTGGTCATGATCCCAGGGTTCTGGGATCTAACCCCAAATTGGGCTCTCTGCTCAGTGGGGAGCCTGCTTCCTCCTCTCTCTCTCTGCCTGCCTCTTTGCCTACTTGTGATCTCTGTCTGTCAAATAACTAAATAAAAATCTTTAAAAAAGAAAAAAGGTTACAGGTCTGGAAATGAATGGCTAATTGTTAGAGCTGTGAGGGCTATGGAGACTGCAGAGCCCTTCAAACCAGGGAGATGGCTGCCTGCATAGAAGCTGTCGGCCGGGTGCACTGAGCAGGGACATGGAGAAATCCCAAGTTGAGGACAGGTGAAAACTCCTCATGGACTTGTACCAACCATGGCCAGTGCTGACAGCCTCTTGTCTGGAGATAGACTCTGCAGTCGGATAAAAACAGTTCACCCCAAATCAAGTGATGCACAAAAGATCTGGACTTAATAAGTACAGATAGCTTGAATGTCAGATGCTTGTCAGGGAATTTATTGCATTCTTTGCTTCAATACCATTGTTGAAAGAAAGCAGATATTGTCTGAAGATTGAACTATGCGGATATATTTCTGATTATGGACACCCCCCAAAAATATATATCAGAGCCAAGCCATCTACCAATTGATGCAAATTGTTTTCCTGACCTCTTAGGCCATTAACCTGCATTAAGGGATATTATCATAAGCATCAGCCTCATGGGACCTGAAGGAAGAGGATGGCGACAGAAGGCTGAAATGATGACCACTGGCTAATTGTAGCTTTTAATGATCAACCCTACAGGTTTTTGGAAGTCTTCCATATTATACATATTTGGAAAATGATCTGTATCTCCAGGCTGGGTTGGCAAGGAGATTGTTGTTCCCATGAATTAAAAACACAATGACTGCATTTTGACTGATTTATTTCCTTTAACATTCTTCTAACAATCAGTTTGCTTTCTATCATTTTCCCTAGCGATTTAACCTTGTGGTATCACTAGTAATGAGCTGTAGGATAATGCAATTTTGTTTCTTTCCGACATTTAAGTTCAAAATTCCTTTATATAAACAAAGCTAAACAAATATGTGTCAGTATTAAAGAACATCTTTCCCATATGTTTGTGTCAGAATTAAAGAACATCTTTCCCTTTTTAAAAAGAAGATGGGGGGCTCCTGGATGGCTCAGTGGGTTAAAGCCTCTGCCTTCTGCTCTGCGCTGCAATCGACCTCTGCCAGGGTCCTGGAATTGAGTCCCACGTCGGGCTCACTGTTCAGTGGTGAGCCTGCTTCCTCCCTCTCACTCTGCCTGCCTCTCTGCCTACTTGCGATCCCTCTCTGTCAAATGAATAAATAAAATCTTAAAAAAAAAGAAGAAGAAGAAGATGGAATAACCCTATAAATGTATGAAGCTTATGTGGTGTCTAAAAGCCTGGGCTTTTGAGCCCAGTGAAGCTTGTTAACGTGTTGAACATTCTAGATTCTAGTTCTCTCAACTTGAGAACAGTCACACCTGCCTTATATGAGTCTGTGAGATTATGTAAGACCATATCTGTAAAAATACCTTAACACTGGGTTTGACCCAAAGAATGTATGGTAAGCTCAATGATAAATATACAACTAGAGTGATAGGTAGCAAAGGTTTTTGAGTGTTCATGACATACCAGGCATGGGCACACAATCACATTAAATTTTCATTACAAACCAGGGGTTAGGCATATTTACTACTCCAATTGAACAGGTAAGGATACTGGAGCTTTTCTTAATAAATAACTTTATACACAAATAATAAATAATGCTATACTATCCCTTCTGAGTGGAAACAAAAATCAACAACTGAAGAAAGGGGGAAGAGAAGGAGAGAGGGAACAAAAGAGGGGGAAAGACAGAGAAAGACAGGAACAGACAGAGGGAAGAATAGTTTCCTTCAGATTGTTAGAATAAGAAATACTCTAAATGTGTCTCCAAGTCTGTCTTCATGTGGCATTCTTGCTGTGTGTGTGTGTCTGTGTCTCTGTGTGGTGTTCAAATTTCTTTCTTCTTATAAAAGCACCTCCTCTTATAAGCCATTTCTAATCCATCATGTCCTCAACTTAGTTGTATCTACAAAGACCCTATTTCTAATAAAACCCTATTTGACATTCACTACTGTGAATGAACATATCAATCACTACTGTGATTGAACATATCTTTTTTGCAGGGAACAATCTAGCCCAAATACGAGCCTAGAGTCTTCCTTAGTTCTTCAGATCCTAGCATGGCTGTCTCCTGGTACTTCCTCAAGTGCCAACCCAAATGTGATCTTCCCAAGTCAAAAGTGATTCCACACACTTCATGCCTCACATCTTCAATTTCCCTGTCAGTGTCGATTATACCATCCAGCCTGATTTTCTTCATGCAGTTTTCACTATCTGAAAGTATCCTGTACAAATACATATTTTTTGTCTATGTCTTTCCATAGAAAGTAATCTCTACAAAGAGCAGGGACCCCATCTCTCTTGATTACTACGATAGCCCTGGCATCTAGAAGTGTCTGGAATAGAGTAAGCTCTCAAAGTCTTGCTTAATGAAACTTATTCTATACTCTGTCGGTTATTAATGGCCATCATAACAATGCATAACACACAGTCAAAATGTTTATTGGCATACAAAAATCAGTATTCATTGCCACAGTCAGGAGCTTACTGGGGGTTGGATAGGTGGCTCTGTTTTCTGAATTATTTACGTGTCTGCTTGCTCACTGCCACTGGCATATCTATCATTTATACTATAGACTAAACAAAAGAGAGCCATAATCAGAATTAAGAGGAAAACAAATGGGGCATCTGATTGGCACAGTCAGTTAAGCTGCTGACTTTTTGTTTCAGCTCAGGCCGTGATCTCAGGGTTGTGAGACTGAAACCAGGGTAGGGCTCCACGGTCAGCACAGTGTCTGCTTGAAATTCTCTCCCTCTCTCCTTGCCCCTCCTGCTTGTGCTCTCTCTCTCTGAAATAAATAAATATTTGTTTTTAAAAAAGAGTAAGACCAGTATTGCTCTAATAAAGTGAGGTAGCCTATGATTTAATAAAACTATATCTAAATTATTAATCTATAGTAATCCTCTGATTTATACTATTTCATGAAATCGCTAATTCTACTAGAGTCCAACTTGGGACCCATCTTGTAATTCAAAAGCCTGAGTTCAAAGGCACTCCTTCATTTGGATATATTTGATGGCTCAGCCAAAGAATATTGACTACTTCTGAAGAGAATGAGTTCCTGAAATTACAATGTAAGTCTGTGGGATGTGTGAGAAGTCACTAGTCAGAACATTGTATTCCGATACCTTGGCTGAAGTTGCGCTTTTCCATTATGGGATTGTGTGACATAAATAAGTAGAAGGAGGGAAGGAGGGAGGGAGGAATGGGGAGAGCAGGAGGAGCTGAGGGAAGCTAAAAGGAAAGAAGGAAAGAGGAAAGAAGATGGTAGGGAAGGAAGGAGGAACAGAAAAAAGGAGGGAAGAAAGAAAGGAAGACTGGAAGGGAGGAAACTGCTATTGTTTTATATCTGGAAATGTAATAATCCCGTTTATTTATTTATTGTTTATTAATCATAATTATCTTTGCTATGTTTGGATAATTCCTCTTCCATGTGAATTTCAGGATCCTCAAGCTTGTGTGTTGCAACAATAGCAACAATATTAAAAAGAACATTGTTTGGAATTAATTTCAGGAGAATTTATACCTTTTTGATTTTCATCAGCACACCTATCCATTCATTCTTTTTAAATTTTTTTGTTATTTATTTATTTATTACTTTAAATTCTCATTGTGTTTTTGAATTTAATTTTTTCAGTGTTCCAAGATTCATTGTTTATGCACCACACCCAGTGTTCCATGCAACATGTCCTTTTAAAATTTTTATTTATTTTTTAAAGATTTTTAATTTACTTGACAGAGAGAGATACAGTGAGAGAGGGAACACAAGCAGGGGGAATAGGAGAGGTAGAAGCAGGCTTTTCGCTGAGCAGGGAGCTGGATGTAGGGCTTGATCTCAGTCAGGATCCTGTGATCATGACCTGAGCCAAAGGCAGTCGCTTAACGAGATGAGCCACCCAGGTGCCCCAGTTTCCCTGATTATTAACATATTAGTTTAATATGGTATATTTGTTTCAATTAAAATGAACTAATATTAATAGATAAATATTAACTAAATTAAATCCATAGTTTATTCAGATTTTCTTAATTTTTACCTAATGTTCTGTTTCTGTTCCAAAATCCCATATAGGGTAGCACACGTTTCCTTAGGCTCCTCTTGACTATGTCAGTTTTTCAGGATTTCCTTGTTTTGAATGACCTTGAACATTTTAGAGTTCTAATCAGAGATTCTGCAATATGCTACTCTTTTGGAATTTGTCTGATATTTTCCCCATGATTAGAATGTGGTTATAGAATTTTTGGAGGAAAATCACAGAGATGAAGTACCTTTTTGTCACATCATATCAGGGCTATATACTATCAGCATGATTAATGACTGTTGACCTTGACTATTATCTGACCGAGGTAGTGCTTGTCACACTCTCCACTGCAAAGTCATCCTTTCTCCCCCTTCCCATACTGTATGGAAAACTATTCTAATAGGTGTATCTATTTTATTTACTGTGATTACTTTTGTATTTGAATTTATTCCTGGCATTTTTTTCCTTGTATATTTTACTCTTGATTTTCTTCTTTTTATTCTCTTCTTGTCTCCTATATTGATATCTTTTGTTTCCTTTAATTTCTTATGATAGTTATTCTTTTTTTTTTTTTAAGATTTTATTTATTTATTTGAGAGAGAGACAGTGAGAGAAAACATGAGAAGCGAGAAGGTCAGAGGGAGAAGCAGACTTCCTGTGGAGCTGGGAGCCCCATGCAGGACTCGATCCCGGGAGTCCAGGACCGTGACCTGAGCTAAAGACAGTTGCTTAACCAACTGAGCCACCGAGGTGCCCTATGATAGTTACTCTTAAATGTTGATAGCATTTTCTTATCCATGCATACATTTTCCTAAGAAAATATTTTATTCATTATCTCTAACTTCTTGCCAGGAAAATAGGCTACCTGGAAATTACCATAATTAATGCCTTAAAATCTCTTTTTCCAGATTTTTCTTTGCATACATGCAGGTCTATATATTTTAGCATAACAAATTATACATTTTTCAAATCAAATTTATTGATATATAGTTTATATCCAATTCTCTATCTTAAATGTACCATTCAATGAGTTTTGCCAAGTGTGTAGTTAGTTGTGTGACCACAACTGCAAGATACTGAACTGAATATTTCCATCACCCAAAAGCTTGTCTTTGGTCCCTTCACCCCAGACTCAGGCCCAGGCAACCACTGATGTGCTTTCTATTACTGTAGTTTTTGCCTTTTCTAGAATTTGTTTTAAATAGAATCATAGAATATGTAATACTTTATATCTTCTTTTTTTCATTTAGCACAATCCTTTTGAGATTCATTTACAATGTGGTTATCAGTAGTTCATTTCTCTTTTTTTTCTGAATAACATTACCTGTGTGGATATATCACAGTTTGTCCATTCACCAATCAATTTACATTTACATTTTTCTAGTTTGAGATTGTTATGAAGATACCCGCTATGAACACCCAATAAAGATTTTATATGGACATTTGTATTCATTTCTCTTTGATACATACCCAGGAGTGGTTTTTCTGGGTAATAAATCTATCTGTGCTTTAAGAAAGAGTCTTTAAGAAGTCCCAAAGTGCTTGCATCATTTTGTATTCTCACCTGTAATATATGACAGAGCACCAGCACCTGCCATTGTCATTTTAAAATTTTATCCATTCTAGTGGGTACACACTGGTGTCTCATTGGGGTTTTAATTTGCATTTTCCTATGCCTAACTATGTTGGGCTTATTTGTTACTTGTATCTTCTATGTGTCACTTACCTCTTCCTCTTGTGAAGATGTATATCCACGTTTTTTGCCATCTTTAATCCAGTTGTTCATTTTCTTCATATTGATATGTAAGAGTTCTTTATACATTATAAATAAAATTTCCTTGTCAGGTGTATGTATTAAAATATTTTCCCAGACTATAGTGGACTTATAATTTCTTTACAGTGTTTTCAGTGAGCAAATGGTTTTAAATTTTATGCAGCCCTCATAATACATTTTTTTCTGTAATAGTCTTGTATTTTTACACTTGTTTAAGAAATCTTTCATTTACCGAATATTAGAATGGTTATATCATAACTTTTCCTGTAGAATTTTAACAGTTTTAGCCCTTCTGTGTAGATCTAACGTTATTTCAAGGTAATTTTTGTTTAAATGGTAGGAAGTATAGCCAATAATTAATTAATTAATCTTTATTTGAATGTGCTATCCTATTGCTCTAATACAGTTGTTGAAAACATTTTCTCTCTCCATTTTGTTACCCTGGTAACTTTGTTGAAAATCAATCATTGGTTAGTTGTAGATTAATTCCTGGGCTTTATGCTGTTCCAAAGATATGTGTATACTATTCTTACCTTAATACTATAGTATCTGATATAGTAGTTTTTCAAATCAGGTGTTGTAGCTCATCAAATTTTGTATTCTTTTTCAAAGTTGTTTTGCTTTTTCTATGATCTTTGCATTTCCAAATAAATTTGATTATTGACCTGATGATTTTTACTGTGATGATGATTGAGATTGTGTTGACTCTACAGATTGAGGAAAAATTGACATCTTAACAATATTAAATTTTCCAATGCATTAACAGATTATTTTTTCCATTCTCAGTAATGTTTTACAATATTCAGAGTACAGATTTTGCTCATAGTTTGTTAAATTTATTCTTAAATACTTTATATTTTTATAATCTTATATATAGTATTAGTTATTGATATTTAACATCAATATCTCAGTAATTATATTATAAACATTCTTTAATTTTGTTTAATGACTTTTTATCTTTCTAAAGTCTGAGTAATAGTTTTTACAATTTTTATTTTAAAAAGTCTGTGGTACTTTCTATGTACACAGTGTTTTTGTCTGTAAATAAAGATAAGTTTACCTCATCTTTCCCTTTTGATTTCTTCTTTGACCTACGGGTTATTTAGGTATGACTTTCAATTTTTTAAAAAACTTAGAGGATTTTCCATATACCTTTCATTTATTAACTTTCAAGTTTAATATTGCTCGGGTCAGAGAACATAATTTTACAACTTCAGTCCTTTCAAATTTGTTGAGATGTGTTTTATGTCTCATCTTATTGTGTCTGAGCCCATAATTCATTTGTACTTAAAAAGAATGTGTATTATGCTATTGTTGGCAGAGTTCTAAAATGTCAATAAAGTGGGGCGCCTGGGTGGCTCAGTGGGTTAAAGCCTTTGCCTTCGGCTCAGGTCATGATCTCAGGTTCCTGGGATCGAGCCCAGAGTCGGGCTCTCTGCTCAGCAGGGAGCCTGCTTCCCTTCCTCTCTCTCTGCCTGCCTGCCTACTTGTGATCTCTGTCTGTCAAATAAACAAATACAACCTTAAAAAAAAATATATATATATATATCAATAAAGTCAGGTTGGTTGTTCACACCTTCTACATGATTTCTGATTCTCTCTACTTGTTCTATCAATTGCTGAAAGAAAAGAGTAAGAATCTGAGTATACTTGTGGATTGCTTATTTTTCCTTTTGGTTTCATTACTTTTGTTTTACATATTTTGAAATTCTGCTATTGTATGCATACACATTTAGGATTGATACTTCTTTTTGACAATTTGACTTATTATTAGAAAACATACAACTTTATCTCTGATAACATCTCTCTTAAACTTATTTTTTATTTAAATACAGGCAATCCAATGTTCTTTGGGTCAGGGTTGGTTTGGTATATTTTATCTCATCTTTGTCTTTGATCAATTTGTGTCTTCCCATTTAAAGAAGGTTTGGTGTTTTTCTTCTTTTTTTTTCATTTAAATTTTTTTTAGTGTTCCAAGATTCATTGCTTATCCACCACATCCAGTACCCCATTTAATAAACCCTATTTGACATCTTTGTCATTTAATTAGGGTGTGGAGATTATTTATAATTTACATAATTATTGATACAGTTGAACTGAAATTTATCATCTTGCTATCTTACTATTTGTTTTCTATTTGTCTTATCTGTTCTTTTTTTGTTTTTTTAAGTTTTCTTCCTCTTTAAATATTATTTTTCTACTTTTTTAAAGATTTATATATTTATTTTAGAGCAAGAGAGTGTGCGAGTGGCGGGGGCAGGGAGCAGAGAGAGAGAGGGAAACAGACTCCCTGCTGAGCATGGACCTTGAGACACAGGCTGTTGAGACACAGGCTGGATCACAGGACCCCCAAGACCATGACCTGAGCTGAAACCAAGAATCAGATGTTCAACTGACTGAGCCACCCAGGTGCCCCTATTTTACTACTTTTTAAGATGCCATTATCTCCCCTATATTAGCTTATTAGCCTTCTCTTTGTGAGATATATATATATATATATATATATATACACACACATATACACACACACACAGATATGAGAATATACATACATATATAATATGCATTTATGTGTTTATATTTGTGTGAGAGATATATAAATATTTTAACTGTAATATAGTTAAAAACAATATTATATTAATTCCAGGTGTGTCATGTAGTGATTCAACATTAATATCCATTATAAAATGCTCACCATGATAAATGTGGTTACCCTCTGTCACCATACAGAATTACTACAATATTGTTAACTAATTCCCTATTCTACACCTTACATACATGTGACTTAATTTATTTTATAACTAGAAGTTTGTATCACTTGATCCCCGTCACCTATTTTGCTCATCTATCCATCCCTCTCCCTTCTGGCCACCACCAGTTTGTTCTCTGTATTTAGGAGTCTCTTTCTGTTTTGTTTTGTTTTGCTTTGTTTGTTTGCTTTGTTTTTTTTTAGCTTCAACATATAAGTGAAATCATATGTTGTTTGTCTATGTCTGTTTATTTTACTCAGCATAATACCCCCTAGGTCTACCCATTGTTTATGACCAAGTAATATTCCACTGTATATCTTGTTGGTGGGAATGTAAATTAGTGCTGCCATGTTGGAAAACAGTATGGAGGTTCCTCAAATAATTAAAAGTACAACTACCCTATGGTTTGGGAATTGTACTTCATAGTATTTTCCTGAAGAAAACAAATAGATTATGGGGGCACCTGGGTGCTCAGTGGGTTAAAGCTTCTGCTTTCAGCTCAGGTCATGCTCCCAGGGTCCTGGGATTGAGCCCCGCATGGGGCTCTCTGCTCAGTGGGGAGCCAGCTTCCTCCTCTCTCTCTGCCTGCTTGTGATCTGTCAAATAAATAAATAAAAATCTTAAAAAAAAAAAAGAAAACAAATAGATCAACAAAAAATGAATTTGAAAAGATACTTGCATCCTTATATTTACTGCATTATTTATAATAGCCAAAACATAGAGGCAACCTATGTGTCCATTGATAAATGTTTTATATTTTTAATGGTTATTCTATAATTTAGAATGTGTTTCTTTAACTTACCAGTCTAACATCAAATACTACACCACTTCACAAGCCTGCTCAGAACTTTATTTCATATACTTCCATTTATTCAATCTTTCCCTTTATGTTATAGTCTTATGAATTTTTCATATAAATGCATTAAAAACAATATACATTGCTATTATCTTTGTGTTATATAGTCAGTTTTTAAGAAGATATTTAAATGAGAAAATGGGTATTTTATATTTATCCACATTTACAATCTCTAGTGCTCTTTATTCCATGGTTTAAATCCACATTTCAATTTGATGCCATTTACCTTTTACTCAAAGAACTTCCTTTGACATTTCTTTTTTCTTATTAAAAGATTTTATTTATTAATTTGACAGAGAGAGAGAGATCACAAGTAGGCAAAAAGGCAGGCAGAGAAAGAGGGGGAAGCAGTCTCCCTGCCAAGCAGAGAGCCTGATATGGGGCTCAATTCCACGACCCTGAGATCATGACCCTGAGATCACGACCCTGAGATCATGACCTGAGCCGAAGGCAGAGGCTTTACCCACTAAGCCTCCCAGGCGCCCCTGACCGTTCTTATATATTGTAGCACTACTGTGATACATTTTCTTCTTTTGCTTTTTTTTTTTGTTTTGTTTTGTTTTAAGATTTCATTTATTCATTTGACAGATAGATCACAAGGAGGCAGAGAGGCAGGCAGGAAGAGAGAGGAGGAAGCAGGCTCTCCGTGGAGCAGAGAGCCCGATGTGGGGCTGAATCCCAGGACGCTGGGATCATGACCTGAGCTGAAGGCAGAGGCTTTAACCCACTGAGCCACCCAGGCGCCCCAAGTCAAATAAATAAATAAAAGCTTTAAAAAAAAGTATCTTAATTTTGGAAAGATTACACATATATAAAATTGGTAGACATTGACCCACAGGTCACTGAGGTTCTAGTTTTTTTGGTGTGTGTTTTTTCTTTTTCTCTCTTTGATAAATTTGGATAGTTTTTATTCCTACATATTCAAGTTCACAGATCTGTTATGTGGTTTTGTTTTAATTTTTTAAAAGATATTATTTATTTGACAGAGAGAGAGATCACAAGTAGTCAGAGAGACAAGCAGAGAGAGAGAGAGGGGGAGAAGCAGGCTCCCCACTGAGCAGAGAGCCCGATGTGGGGCTCAATCCCAGGACCCTGAGATCATGACCTGGGCCAAAGGCAGAGGCTTAACCCATTGAGCCACCCAGGCACCCCTGTTCTGCAGTTTCTAATCTGCAGTTAAACTCATCCAGTTTTTCTTCATTTCCGATTTTATTTTAATCTCTAGCATTTGACCTCCATTTGAATTCCTTTTGTATTTTCAATTTTTTTCTTTATTAACTCATGTGTTCTTTTACATTTTCGCCCACAGTTATACTATTTAGAACAACTATTTAATACTATAATCTGCTTATTTCATAATTTATATCATAAATGAGTCTGTTTCTTATTTCTGCATAAGAGTCAAATTTTTCTGCCTCTTTCCTTGTCTGACAGTTTTGATTAGATGCTGAAAATTGTGAATTTTACATTAGCGAGTGCAGCATCTTATTCTATTCCTTAAAATATGGCACACGTCCAAATTACTTTCAAACTAGCTTAGAAATTTGAGGCTTGATATTGAATTGTATTTAAATCAGGTCTGAAGCAGGCTTTAATATAGGGCAGGGATCCTGGAGCTTAATTGTCTCAGGACCCCTTCTGTCAGATTTCATCCTGCGCTGCCTATTGCTTGCTGTCTAAAAATATTTCTTTCACACATTTTGTCAAGTTTTCTTGTGGTTTACAGTGAGATGACAATTCCCACAGCAGTTAATCTTTCATAAATGGAAGCATAAGATCCTGACTTTAAATAACCTTAAGTAAATCCCTCTTCCCCAGTGTTAGCGCCTCACACTAATAACAGCGTGAAATGTGATATTTTTTCTCTTCCACATTAACATATTTAATTTTCATGCATTAAACCAACAAAGATAAGCAGGAATAATTAAGATAGGGAGAACATAGCCATAAAAGAGGAATAATGTAAATAAAGCTTCCTATAGATGATCGGCATAGAATCTCCAGAGGACCTAAATAAATGACTCTGCTTTAAAATCTCAGAAAGAAGTTACTCAGATCTAGTTAATATTTTAAAGGACTTATGGCTAACATCATAGCCAGTGAGCTAAAACGATATAAAATGAAACAAGTCATACAAAAATCGTTACAATGCTGTCTTACAAACATAAATGCTTATGATCATAATAATTCGTCATCCAGTTAGGAATGTGTACCACATTTCAATCTTCTTGTTAAAGAAGAGTTGTTTAAGTCAAGAGGCTTATATCTGTCATATATAACTTGGCTGTGGGGACCATCTACCCGCTCCCCGCCCATAACAGCAGCAATGAACTTCAGCCTATTGTGTTGATAGTTCTGATGCAGCCCCCCAAACTGCTATCCTGTAAGTTTAACACCTAGTCTGTGATTGGGGGTGGGGAAAAGGCCACCATTTTTTTTTTCATCTAAAATAACTAAAAGGTGACATGATCATATTGGAGATTAATGGTGGCTGCTCCAGGAAGGTGCTTGGATCCTGCTGACATTTCTTGTTGCTGGTGGTAAGAAAATGGAGAGTGGATTCATACTTTATAAGCTGTTCCTTTGGTAGCACATCAACACTTGACACTGCCTCACAAGCACTTAACCTAATTATAGGCGGCCTCCTGGTAAGCTGCTTTTGCGTCTTACCTACTCTGCAGTGGAAGAATGGCCTGGATTTTCATATTTGTGGCTTTAAAATATTTTATATTTCTCTTTAGCATTATGATTCTGGTTATTGTTGCAATTTACGTGGGTTTTCAGTAGAAAATAAATGCAAGCCAATGCAAGCTAATGCACATGCAATCGATGCCTTGCAAAGCTTTTAATCAGTTTCTTCCTGTACAGATCAATTGCTACTGAAGGTATCCAATTACTTTCCTCAGAGTGTGTTTGGAAATAGCATTAAGTGAAGACATCTTGATACAGTCACCTGTTTATAACTGCACATTATTCATGAGAACTTTCCTGTGGGTCTCAAATGCTGTAGCAGCAGAGATCCCCAGCAAACTATGGCTGGTTTGGCTTGGGTTATGGTGCAGTAGAGAATCTTGGTGTCCAACGGAAGAATGTGGTGTCTTCTGCAAAAAGCAATGTGAGGACATAGCAATATATTTAATAATTTAAGGTCCAGGAGAAAGCAGACATTTAGAGATAACTCTTAGTAACTGTCTGTGCTATGAAAGAAAATAAATCAACACGTCTATTTCATCAAACTGGTTACATTATTGCCAAGACTTGCTTGACCTAAATGCACCCAGGCTTCACCTTGATCTTAAGAAGTTTCAGTTGGTTGAGAGAACAGATACTTTCCTTCACCAGAACTAATAAGCATGATTGATGGAGCAATTAAACAAAAATATGTATTTAGCAAGCAAAGATAGCTCTTTCATAAGTTGAAAAAGCATGACATACCCAGTCATCAAAAAGGCGCTCCTACCTCACCATGCACTGTTTTATGAATTTATAATAGTTTCCTTCCAATTCAGCAGTTGTGTAAGATTTGGGAGAAATCTGTACTGAGCAAAAGTGAAAGTCAATGCAGAGTTGGAAACTACTACCCATAAGAGCCATACAGCTAACAGAGTCTATTATAATGGGATTTCGTGTTAGATGGCTCCTCTTTTGACTGCACTGCTGTCTAACAATTTTCCTAGGCCTAAATGCAAGAGAATCTGATCTTGCTATAATGACATGGATTTTTTTTTTTTTTTTTTTTTTTTTTTTTAAGATTTGGACCTTTGCCTAGAAATGCAAGGAAGAAGCTTGGGACATCACTTCAGTGTGATGCACAGGTTCTTTTTTGTTTGTTTGTTTTTTAGTTAAAGGAAACAAAATGTGATCTAATTGCTACTACTTTATGATTATCTGAACCAGGCGCTTCTATCTCATTGTTTATCATTCATTGATTATTGGCCTTACTTGTTTCATTACTGTTGACCCATCTCTTCACCCAGGTTCCAGTCGGTGGAAATATAAAAGAAGAGAATTCAGTTACGTGGTCAGCCTTCACTGGAAAAAGAAGTCGTAAAATGTAGTATTTATTCCAGAAGGCTGTGCTTAGCTAATAATTAAGAATGCTATTACCATAGAAGAAGGGAAGAATAAATTTGGAGGGACTAATAGTCATTTTTTACATACTTAGAGTCCTCTTAACAGTGACTTAAGAAACCTTTATCTCGTCTAATGCTTATACTTAGAATAAATTTATTGAACAATTTTCATTGCCATGCCTTGAGCTGTCTGCTCAAGGATAGCAGGGGAGGTCACTATCTCTGTTTCGGGGAGGTCACTATCTCTGTTTCTGCTGGATAGACTGGAAGCTTTGAGAACAATAAGACTCAGTATCCTTGGTGATGGATTTCCAAGTGCTCAGGCTGGGTTGTGGCAGCAAAAAGTTGATTTTCTGGGCAGGGGATTTAAATAATTGAGACTTGAAGCAAGAAAGGAAGAACTGAGCTGAAACTAGTGAAAGTGTTGTTTGTTTATATCATGGACAGATATTAGTGTGTGGTCAAAGGCTAGACCAAGTCCCATGATCACATCACATTAGCACCTGTCGTACCTTTACCTACTAATAATTTGGGTTGTAATGTATACTACTTTTAATTATTTTATACCCTTTTTTCATGGTCTGTTGGGCTAGATTATAATTTTTAGAGGCCAGAGAGCCTGTATTTTATTTTGTTTTTGTATTTAAGCACAAAACCTTGTAACTTGGCTTTTGGCAATAGATAAGACAGGTTATGGTATTGTTACGGAACACAGACTGGATCCTAGCCAAAAAAAAAAAAAAAACAAACAAACAAACCAAAAAACTAAAAACAAAAAATGAAAAACCAAGCAGCACTTGTAGGCCTTGGAGGATCAGAGATTTATTTCATGCTAGCAGGACCAGAAGAGAGTAATCTCTCAAGGTCTGAGACCCGAACACGAAGGTGCTATTTTATACATTTTTACTTCCGTACCTGTGCCACTCTTGTGGCTGTGGCTGGTAGGGCTAGGGAAAAGCCTGCAAAGGCCCTGGGTCAGGGGCTGAGGTTCCCCTGCTGGATTGTCAGCCACCTCAGAACACAGATTTTTCTTATCAGTGTAAGAATTTTAACACAAAAAGATTTTGCATATTTTAAGATATTTGATATTAATTCAAATTTTTTTACCCTGTATTTTACCCTTTTCCTGAAACTAATAAAAAACTATATTAATTATACTTGAACATAAACAAATAATGATAAAACACAAGTATTGTAGCATGTAATAACATTTCTTTCGTTCGTTCTTCTTCCTTTCTTTTTCTTTCTTTCTCCCTCCCTCCCTTCGTCTCTCCATTCTCACTCACTCTCTCTCTTCTCTTGTTTTGCTTTGGCTTCACGAAGAGAAAGGAGATGCAAACTTTCTCTGGCTGAAATTATTATAGGAGATAGGATTTGAGTTCTTTTAAAGTCTCAAAAACCACAAAAGGCCAAAGTTTAGTTGGTATATGGATCAAGGGTAAGCTCTTATTACGGAAGAAAGTCATAGTACAAGGAAATAATTTGGGGAGACTTCAGCAAATGGGCTTATAAAAGGTGTGGGTAAGGTGTAAGGAGAAATCAAGGAATTCTGCTTCTAGGTGTGAAGGGGATGGGGCAGGCAGCTTAGTTACCAGAAATCTCTGAAGAATACATATTAACTGTCAGAAAGGGTCCTTCACAGAAGGTGTGGTCACAGGCAAAGAACAGAAATGAAACACAGTAATCGAGGAAGGAGAAAGCACTTTTCTTCTGGTGCTTTTTATTGGCGAAACACAACCGGAAGTCAGAGGGTAAGAGAACCTACTGAAGCAGATGTTGTAAGTGAGTCTCTAAGAGCAGAGCAAGGAGAAGGAGAGTGGTTTTGGTGGAACACAGGGTAGATATCCAGAACAGCTGATACCTCAATTTTTTAAAATATTTTTTAATTTATTTGAGTGGGAGAGGTGCGGGGGCGGGGGGGAGAGAATCTTAGGCAGGTTCCACACCTAGTGTGAGCTCCATCTCATGAACCTAAGGTCATGACCTGAACAGAAATGAGGAGTCAGATGCTTAATGGACTGAGCCACCCAGACACCTCCGAGGAACACATTTTGAGAACCACTGTTCTATGTTAGGATTTATCCATGCAAAAAAAATTGATCATAATTTTGATGGCTTAATTAAATTTTTATTACCAATATTCTTTGTGTTAAATAGTAATGCTTGTTAATAATGATAATTCTAAGCACCTCGATAAGTGGCAATGTAATTTCACACTACTTCAAATATTTAGTATCTAGTACTAATTTCATAGTATTTTAGTCATTTTTAGTATTTACACTAATATTATATTTACATAATTGTCCAATTAAAGTGATGTCTCATTTATGTGATATTGGAAAATGAAATATTCTACATTAACTTACTTTTCCTTTAATAGTTTCAACCGACCTTTAAAAAATATATTATGAGACTTTGGGTTGAGATGAGATGTCATAAACCATATTTTCTCTGCTCTTTTCTGCTAAAAACAACCGGGAATGGCACAAAACACAACCAAAAAGGACCCTAAAGGTGGTAAAAAGAAAGCAAGCTGGCTCGAACACACACAACTGGAGATACAGTGCAGTGAAAAGCATCTTGCATCCCAACATCCAACAGCAGAAGTCCACCCCCCACCTTGATCTAAAAATAGAAGGTAGTCTCAGGTAGGCCTATTCTTCCCCTGAAGCTTAAGAGAATCTCTCCGGCAACATTAGACAAGCCTGTACTACTGACAAGAATTTCTTGAGGACCCTACGAAAAAGACGGTGACTGAGGAAGAATTTTCTTTTTCTGCTGGGCCTGAGATGCTCTTTTTCTGGTGGAGCAAGTGGATGGAACTGGCAAAGAAAGACCAAGCTGCAGCACATGGCCTAATCCAGAAAGGCTTTTTGATCCAGAACGTCTCTCTCTGATCCAGAGATCTGCCCAAGACTCTCCTTTCTTTTCCAAAGACACTGTGATGGATGTGTAGACCCAGCAAGGTGGATGTAGCCACAAGCAGCCTGCTTCAGGGATCTTCTTTTTCTCATGAGCTGTAAATAGGAGGATCCACCTCTTTCCCCTACCACCACCGAGAAAAACCAGGTTGCCTGACCTGTGGAAATTTCCTCCAGTCTCTTAGGCAGTACCAACAGAAACCAGTGGGAGTCCCAGCCACACCAGATAAACCAAGAAGATAAGAAGATCACATCTTTGTAATCAAAAGATCACAAAGCTTCTGAAAAATTAAGCCACCAGGGAATCACAGCTCACAAAAATAAATTAAGACCTAGGAGTTAAACCTAAATAGAGTGACTACCTGCTAAATGAAAGACTTACATAGGATCTAGTATTTCCCACCATAGTAGACAAATTCCCTGAGTATGATGAAAAAAACCAAAAATCATTCAACATACTAACAACTAAGAAAATCACACCTTGAAGGAAAAAAGACCATTAGCTGACACAATACTGAGATGAATCAGATGTCAAACTTATCTGAAAAATACTTAAAGGTATCCATTTTAACAATGCTTCAACAATTAATTATAAAGTCTCCTGAAACAAAAAACAGAAATTCTCTAAAGAAAAAACCAAATGTATTACTGAATTGGAAAATACAGTAACAGAAATAAAAAACTGAAGAGACAGTCAATAGAATAGAATGAAGATCACAGGAGAAAACCAGTGAACTTGAGTATAGAACAATAGAATTCATCCAATCTGAACAACAGAGACGGAAAAAAAATCAATTGGGAAAACAATGAACAGAGCCTCCGGGACCTACGAGACAATAATAGAAGAGTTATCATTTATGTCAACACAATCCCAGAAGGAAAGCAGAAAAGAGGGGGCTGAAAACTTGTTTGAAGACGTATTGGCTGAAAATGTCCTAAATTTGGTAAAAGACACAAACCTGTAATTCCAAGAAGCTGAGGAAATACTGAGCAGGATAAACACAAAGAAATCCATGCCAAAGATACACCACAGTTAAAATTTTTGAAAAATAAATACAAAAAAATTCGTGAAAGCAACTAGAGGGAAATGAGTATTACCCTCAAGGAAATACCAATTCAAATGATAATGGATCTCAAATCTGAAGTCATAGAAACCAGAAGGAAGTGGTACGATATTTTTCAAGTGCTGAAGTAAAAGAACTGTCAGCTACAAATTCTGTATTCTGTGAATCCTTACTTGAGGAATGAAAGAAATAAAAATATGTTCAGAAAAAAAAAGAGCTAAAAGAATTTATAACTAGCACACATATTCTTTTTTAAAGTTTAGTAATTACATTTTATTTAACCCAATGTATCGAAAATGTTATCATTTCAACACGCAAGTATAAAAATATTAAAGAAAAATAGAATATCTTCTTAAAGATTGGCTAAACAGAATTCTTCAAACAGAAAGGAACTGATAAAAGAAAGTATTGGAGCATCAGGAAGGACAAAGGAATAACGCAAAGAGCAGAAATATGGGTGTGTTTGAAGAACCATTCACTGCCTCATGAGTTTCAAAACCATATTTGATGATTGGAACAAAAATTATATCACCACAGGTACCTAGGTGGCTCAGTCAGTTAAGCATTTGATTCTTGATTTCAGCTCAGATTGTGATCTAAGTGTCATGAAATCAAGCCCTGTGACAGGCTCCATGCTTAGCATGGAGTCTGCTTGAAATTCTCTCCCTCTCTCTCTGCCTGTCCCCCCAACTTATGCAAGTACTCTCTCTCTCTAAATAAATAAGTCTTTTTTAAAAAGTATAGCATCATCTGATTCCCATGACAGTGGTTCTTAAAAATGAGGAAGACAAAAAAATATAAATAATGTGTTTTCCACACTTCACTCAAAGTGGTAAAATGTTGATGCTAGTGAATGGTATAATTCATATATAGATAGAGATTAGTAATACTCAGAATGACTATCAAAGATACACAAGAGATACACTTAAAAGTACTATACATAAATCAAGATGGAATCCTAAAACATGCTCCAGTTTTGTGCAGGAAGGCCAGAAAAGAGAAACAGAGAAATCAGAAATAGAGAGATGAGACCAGAAGAAACAAATAGAAAACAAATAATAAATAGAAACCTTAAGAGCTAACATATTAATAATTATCTTGAATGTAAATGGTCAAAATACATCAATAAAAGTGGATTAAAAAGTGTGACCCAGCTATATACTACTTACAAGAAACTTGCTTCAAATCCAATGACATCTGTCTGTTAAAAGTAAAAGGATGAAAAAAAAGAAGACTGCCCTCACCAATGTGGGCAAGCATCATCCAACTCATTGGGGGCTTGAGTGGAACAAAAAGATGGAGGGAAGGGTAAGTTCTCTTTCTTTGTCCTTGAGCTAGGACATTCATCTTCTCTTGCACTGGACATTGGAGTTCCTTTTTCCTGGGTCTTAAGATTACTTCCAAGTCTTACACAAGTGCCTCTCCCCACATTCTTTGGCCTCCATCTTGTAAGAGACACACCATGACTCCCCTTGTTCTCAGGCCTTAGGATCTGGATTGAATTATACCACTGACTTTCCTGATTCTCCAGCTTGCACATGGTATATTGTCGCATACCTCAGCCTCTGTAATCCTGGGAAACATTTCCTGTAATAGTAAATTTCCTCTTATAAATCTGGATACAGGTATCCCTTGCTTTTCTAAAGTTTGAGTTGCACCAGTTTGCTTTTACATGAGTATCTGTTCTTGCTAACCAAAAGAAATCCAAAGAGGATTTTCACTTTTATGAAAAGAAGAAAGGAAATAACAAATTAAAGGAAAAGTGAAAATAGTGTTTGTTTTGCCATAAGCTGTTATCCAGGCAGCAAGAGTGGCTGCACCAAGTTCCTTCTCTAGAGCTATACTCAGCACCTCAACATCAAACTGCCATACCTTTGAATTGTATTTGTGAGCATCCACACTTTGTTTGAAATATCTTGTGTATCTGTTAGATACGCAAAGATCTAAAAAAGCTCAAAGGTTATTTTTTGGGTTTTGGAATGATAGAGTTTTTTTTTTCCTATATAAATTGGTGGTAATTACTTCTCCACTTTACGTCATTTCAGTTTATAAAAGATTTATAGGAACACTCTACTTTTGGAGAGTGGGGCAAACATGTGTGTTCTATTAGTTTTGCTTCTCTGTAAAACCCTCACTACTACCTTTTTAAGGATAAAGTTGACCTTATTTATAAAGCATGTCCAGGAAGGGATCAGGGTTCTCAAAGTATTCTGCTCTAATTTTCCGTCCAATCTCTGGGGTAGATGTTTTATCCCATCTTTAATTCTTCTTTCTCTTTATAGTCTAGTCTGAAGAACCAAAAGCTCGGAACCAAAAGCTCAGGAGTTCATCTCTGTATGAACTCCTTTTCTTAAAAATGTCTCTGTTGACTATGGTCACCTTCTTCTCTAATTGATAAAATCTTTCTTTATCTTCCATGGTCCACTTTACTAACTTCACCTATAATTTTCAATGTAGAACCCATCTTCTTTCCTGAATACATACTGCAGTTTACACCAATAGTATACAAATGACCAGGTATTATAATTAGCTGTTTTCTCTCAGTAGTCAGCAAGTTCTCTAGTCTCAGCTGTATGTGTGTATGTTTTATGTATGTAAGTATGAATGAGTATGTATACCATTTCTGGGTTTACATCAGTATCTAGCATACAATACCTATTGAATGAAAAACTTCTATTGTTTTATTCCTTGTGTCTTTCTTTTTTCCAAGGGTTGGCTCTACTTTTAAAATTCCCTCCACCAAAAGATAGATTGAGAAAGAGAGAGGGGAAGGGAGAGAGAAAGAGAGAGAGAGAGAGAACTTATCTCTCTTCAACAACTTAATTCATCTTAAACTTTTTCTGCCTTTAACTAGGTCATTTATTCCTAGACAGTATTGTGCATAGGAGTCAAATATTAAGGCTCTGAAATTAGACCTGGTTTGAGGTTCTGGTCTCATTGCTTACAAGTTCTGTGCCATATAGAAGCTCTTAAAACCATTCTAAGTCTATTTTGCTCAGCTATAAAATGAAAATTATCATTTCTTCATGAGTTGTGAATGCTACATTCATGCATGATAAATGCTTGGAGCAAGGAGGGGCATAATAGTCTGCTCAATAAATGGTAGCTATTTTCAATATCTTTAAAACCATTTCAAAGTATATTCATTATATTTATTAAAAGGTATAGAAAGAAATTTTTTAAAGAAGCACAACAATCAATTTAAATTCAGCATTATCCTCCATAAAGCAAATTATAAGTAATACTGAGATATATATCTAAAAACTAATGACTTTGATAGGAGGAGTACTTTGTAAATTTTGTCAGTGTGTAAAGGTCTCTGTTAAGCTTACTACAATTATTTTACAAAAGTTTTTGAATCCAAAGGAAGCACAGTTTTGAATTTTGAGCCTGAATGAGTAAGCTTTAATGTGATTAGGCTCATTTGAAAAAGTTCCTATCATACAAAATACACAAGCTGACTTATTAAAAAAACAAACAGACAAACAAAAAATCAAAGCTTACTGTAGTTAACAGGTTGTATTTATTATTTTCTATAGTTTCTAAAAAGTAGAGTATATTGTAAGACTTTGTTAAAAATAATTCATTACACAGTTTTTGGAAGGTTAGTGGCAAACATGGTTTACAAGTAAAAGATACAATTTTCAAACTAAAATCAGTTAATGATCTTGAATTTACAGAAGCAAGTTAAGGTTAAGTTTAAATATCTGAAGCAGTTTCTACATTAAAGCATTTCTAAGAAATAGAAAACTAAAAAATTTAGATCAAGCACCAGCTGTCACCATGTCACCAAGTTAACACTAGTTCCTCACTAGTCCCCATCACATGATGAAGAACGGGAGGAGAAAGGGAAGGAACACTTATAGAGAGAAACAGAACCCTGAAATTACATTTACTTAAGGGTTCCCCCAAAGGCATCTTGGTCAGGTTAATACATTTCTGAGGGCAGAAACAGGCTATAGAAGTTAAGGCTCAAGATCATGCATTCATAATAAAATACAATTACTGACATTTAGGTGACATTGAATATCATACAACATATTTGAAGTTTTCCATTTAAGTCAACAGTACACATATTTTCTTTCCAAATCCTTTAGGATTTTGTAGGCACATTGAAATCAATCTTCATACAAAGGGAACAAATACCAGAATCTCAAACTACATGGATACAAGTAGCTACATTTTTGTGATTATGTCAAAAACCAACTACTTGTGTCTACCTTTTAAATACATTTTCAATAGTGAAAATTAATATTTATGATTTCAAGTTTTTCAAACACAAAACCTTTTATAGGAGGTATGTGTGATGGATTAAAAACAACAAAAACAAACTTAGAAAGATAAATGAGGAAGTGAAAACTAATTTGTATATACTCATATTACATAACACCACCAATAACAAACTTACACTTCAATCTCCTATTCAGGTTCCTCACAGTTTCAGTGGTCATTTTCTTTCTCCGAGTTATAGAGAACCACAAAGTACAGTGGAAAGTATTTCAAAGTGGACACAGTTTCCCAAGCATCAAGACTCTGTGAAAATCCCTAGACATAATGGCAGCCCTTGACTCTTCTAAATCATATTATGACTTTCATTTACCAGATCATACTACTCAATGTTACATCACTGATAAATGGTAAATATGATAATACAGGAGTCTACTAACAGTTTCTATATCTATCATATTAGTAGATGTATACTTAGAAAAAGTATAAATGTGAAAAAAAATGAGGAAAATGTAGGCAATAATTATAGTTACCTTTATGCTTCTGACTCTCCGAATTCATTCTTTGAAGAGCTAGCTAGAGCGTAGGCAGAACTAGCCAAAGAGATGAAAAACCAGGAATCCAGAAACAATCAAAGAATATAAATTCCCAGTACCAAAAATAAAAGAAAATAAAAACGAAAACCAAGGCTCCGGTCAACCAAACATGGTTTGGATCAGCCCAAGAATATCTGTGGTTGATCTCAAAGGAACTTTCTAGAATAGCCTTTTTCTCTATCCCAGTTGGCATCTGTGTAGGCAAGTTTATGATTTAATGGCCTGTAACACTGTTATTTTTTAACACCATCCCACCTTAAGAAAGTACTTATTGTATTTGCTTATTTGTAACTAAGTCCTACTAATGGTGACTTAAATCCCATAAAGTAGACATAAAATATACAAGGAAGCCCCTTTTGCTACCAATCTCTACTATCACCTCCCAGTCCTCTAGAAGAAGCACACACCATAAAAGCCAGAGAGAGAAAATAAGCATTGGATTATCAAATGGCGATTGTAAGCCATTTTAACTCACTGAAGTGATTTTTAAGGGGTTGTCTTGGTTACACTGGATATACAAAGGTAAAAAGCAAACTTGACATGGAGTCTTATGAACATAAGCTTAACTTCCATGGATTGTAAACAGTTGATAAGTAAACTCTACTTCTCTGATCTTGGTTATTATTTCTGATTCAAACTTCTGACATTTTTAGAACATGAAGAAGATTAAAATGTGGTAAGTGGGATTAGATTTGGCTTTGAATAGTTGACTTTTCCTCAGCTTTGTCAAAATAGGCTTTTTCTGTGGTAGCTTGAACTTCCTTGTCATCATCTATCATATGAATATCTGATGTATTTTTGTCATTTTGCCTCAAGCGGTAACTTTTATAAGCACGTTGAATTATGGTTGCTGAGACTGCCTCTTGTTTTCGTTTCAAAGTAGTAGTAATTGGCTCATATGTGATCTTAAAAGGGTTGGCTAACACAAACCCTGATTCCATCTCTGAAATCATTTTCTCCATCCTCACATCTTTACCCATAACTCGCTTTGTTAAAGCAAGTAAGATGTCAAGGCAATGAATTCTGTCCCCAGCAGCCATGGGAAGATCCATGGCAATGAGCTGCCCCTTGTTTGGTTTTGCCATAAAAAGAGGAGGGTCAAGGGCAGCTGCAAAGTCTGAAAGCCTGCTAGAGTCTATATACTGGGTCCTATCAGGATCAAACCGCTTCCATACCTGGAAGAATTTCCTAAAATCATCTTCACTTAATGTCTTGGCTTTTTTTTTAGAAACAATACTTAAAAATTCCATGACAACAACAATGTACATGTTTACTATGATCAGCCATGATATGAGGATGTAACTGACAAAATAAATAATTCCAACAAAGGGGTTGCCACAATCTCCCCTAACCTGAGTCCCAGGGTTAATTTTATCAGGATCACAGTCAGACCATTTACTGTTGAAAATTGCATTGAGCATCCCATCCCAGCCAGCAAATATTGTAACTTGGAAAAGACAGAGCATACTGCTGCCAAAAGTTTCAAAGTTGGACACATCATTAATTCCAGCTTCCTTTTTAACATAGGCAAAATTGTACATTCCAAAGATGGCGTAGACAAACATGACCAGGAAGATGAGAAGACTGATGTTCAACAATGCTGGTAGAGACAGCATCAAAGGGAGTAGCAGATCATGGAATACCTTTGGTCCTTTCCCAGGACGCAGGATGTGGATAATCCGTGAGAGTCGTATCAGTTCCATAATGGAAGGAGACACGAGGTAGTATCCTACTGTTATAGGCAGAACTAGTTCTTGGTGTGGGAGAAGATAAAACAGGGAATAAAATTATTTAAATGTGATTATATTTAGAGAAATATAAATTGTTTTATTTCATTTATTATTTCAACTATTTATTATTTCAATGACTATTATATCATTTTTTTCTAGATGTTAAGATCATTTTATTAATCCTTCCCAAATAACAGAACATATTGAAAGTGGGGATTACCCAAACACTAACTGTGGCAATTTTCAGGGTATTTACCAAAATTTGGAAGAGAACTATTTGCACATCATCTTAAGAGTACTATAGGTCAAGTATTTCTGGAATCACAAATGGCATGATTCCATAATATAGAACATTAGTCATGTTTTTTTTCTGGTGGTAGTTGTTAAAGAGTTCAATCCAGGCTTTACTGGATATCTAATAAAGGTGTCATGCAAATATGCAGAGATGAACGACTTGACTTTTGTCCTTAAAGATCTTATAATCTAGAGAATAGAAGTAGATATTTAAAGTTATTATCATGCAAGGTAGAAAGACTTAGGTGATCAATATAATTACAAAAGTGTTTGGCATTCCATGATTCACAGATTATAGTTTAATTTATTTATTTCATAAATAGTATTTGGGTCCTCAGCAGTTTTAAATAGAATTAAGTAAATGAGTCCTGGCATAGAACTTTTTTTGTAGCAGTTGTGGTTAGATGAGGGAACTACAGAAGTGAGAGCTACCACTATAAAACAAGGTAAAACAATTACCCTGGAAGTATAGGGCATATGTTCTCTGGAAGTACTGGAGACAATGAGGCTCATTTAGAGTTGAAAAGGTGGGGAGGAGAGAATCCCATGAAGCTTCTAATTGAGATGGTATGTTTGTTGAATCTGGAAGGACCATGTCTCATATTTC
Source organism: Mustela lutreola (assembly GCF_030435805.1). Taxonomy (NCBI): domain Eukaryota; kingdom Metazoa; phylum Chordata; class Mammalia; order Carnivora; family Mustelidae; genus Mustela; species Mustela lutreola. Next base: position 148,428,908 of record NC_081292.1, on the reverse strand, counting down.
CCTTCAATTTGGTCATTGTCGATGACAACATTCTCTCTGACATTCTATCTTACCTATATCTTCATCTCTACTTTGTTAGAGCAAATCTTCTACTCTGACTCAAATTGTCACTTCTCCTCACAATCTTCCAAATTCTTCCATTATGCTAGACATATCCCCATTTAATTGTAGACAATTTTTTCTACATCCTCATCACTACATTTTCTTTACTTCCTTTCTTATCTAAAATCTGACTTTATCTTAAGGATACTATTTCCCTTGTAACATTGTCAACTGCAGACAGCTCTTTCTTCCCACGCCATATTTCCTGGGATTGAAAAATGGAATTACCAAGCATCTTTCATTCTTTCCAATGTGATTTCTAGATACTTTAAGTCAATTTTATAAAGAGAAAAATATTTCTCTCCTGACACATTGTGGATCATGCCACTGAACTATATACTATTGCCTACCATTTCTTGGCTCTATGATCTACTTATTCCTTCTCATTCACACTCATTGGAGACTTATTAGTACTTGTTTCACTGTTGCCCCTTCCACCCCAACATCCACCATCAGCAACTCATTGAAAGGTCAGTTTCTTCTTCTTTGACTTTCTTAACTGCGATAATCTCCATCATTTTACTTTAGTCATATGCAGCTACAGCCACATTCTGGACGCAGGATTCTTCACCTTCTGAGATTTCAAAATCAAACAGCTTTTTCTTTGTGCTTTGCTCTCCTTCGAGATCTCTGATTCAGTAACTCTCACCTTAATCCCAAATGGCTTTTTAATTCCATATTCCTCTATTTTCTTCCTATCAGCCCCTTCCTACTTTTATGTACTTTGCTTTCAAGCTTTTTGTGCTTGTCTATCAATAGGCAGACTGCTTCTACCACCAAATGAATAGGTTGAATTTTCTGGAAGCACAGTGGGCAGATAGTTTGTCCCCATTTTCCCTATTGGTTATGTAGAATATGTTTGACACAGTTAACATTTAAATATTGTCTCTTGTGGAGTTTACATTCTAGTATGTGTCTTATAGGGAGGCAGAAAATAAACTTTTCCCTGCCTAAAACATTTTTATCTTAGATTCTTTACTTGGCTACCCCTGTATCCAATAAGTTTCAGTTTAAATTTTGCTTCCTCCATGCAATTTCCTCTGACCTTTACTTACTTACTGTTAGGTTCCCCTCACTCTTTTGTGCCACTGTATCACCCTGTGCTTTTTCCGTTATCACCTTAATAGCACAACATTATATATGTACTATTTAATCATCTCTATCCCTTACTAGGCTGTCAACTATGTGCATATAGGGATTATGCCTACCTTATTTACTACTGAATTCTTTGCATATAGCATAATGTGTATTCACAAAGGGGATAATCAAATATATTTGTTAAATAAAAGACTGAGGTCCCCAGGGTAAGAGAAAACTGGCGACAGATTCATTAAAGCCTAACACTCTAGTGCTGTGAAAGTTGTAAACAGTTTTAGAGATTAGAGTAAAAAGAATAGGGACTGTGAAAGGTTATATCATGCTAAGACATAAATCTCCTTCTAGAGCCATCCTAGGAAATTCTGTATGTGATACACTGAAAAGGTGACCTCTGAAGTAAAGTGTATGTATTAATTCAACAAGTATTTTGAATATCTTATAACTGTCAAGTGTGTATACATGTATGAATGCAAAAATTCCTACTGGAATAAGGATCCCTTCTCTGTTTGCCTGTTTGCCTTTGTCTGTATCTGAGGACACATTTAGTATAAGAACTTGCCTGAATTATTATTATTATAAAAGAAAATTGACTAAAAATCTTACCTATAACAGAGAAAATGACCACCATAAAATCAAAAATGTTCCATCCAATGGTGAAATAGTTACAGTGGAAAGCAATGAGCTTCAGTACACATTCTCCAGTGTATAGTATGATAAGAACTAAGTTAATCCAGTAGAGAGCAATGTTTATATTTTTACTCTGTTCATCACTTTGTATCATAATAGTTATTGCTTGAAAACAGATAAGAGCCATAATGATGGCATTAAAAACTTCACTTGTTACCAAGTCAAAGACGAATCCTTGGAATTTATTCTGTGGATGAAAAAAAGAAAGGCATAGTGGCCTTATTAATAGCTTATATATACACACATATTGTCTGTAAAATTATAATTTCCCTTCTAGCATAAACAGGAAAATAAGTGAGGGCCCAAGTTTTTACCAAGCTATAATTATAGTGTATGCAGTCAAACAAACAAAAGACCACCCAAACTTTGTTAAGGAACATATTTTTAAATTTTCCAAGAGCATTTGTGAAGAATTTCAAAAACATGTTTTCATTTTTAAAAGAGAATATACAGAAGAAACTTACTCCTGGGCGCCGGATTGTTTTTTGAGACTCCTCACACAACAGCCTTCTCAGTGCACGGGATTGTTTCTTCTGTTTGACTGTTACAAAGATATTTGAGCCTCCCTGGTAAAGAAATGAAAGAACAAGATATTAAAATCACACTGAATCTAAATTTTACCTTATCATTAATAGGCATTTTGGAAAGGTTGGTAATTACTGATTTGATCTTTTACAAAGGGCATAAGGCAATGATCTAAATCACATTTAACTACGTCTGATTTTTTGCACACAAATCCACACTAAACACATGTAGAATATTGGGTAATGACACATATCAATTATGTTCTGATGCACTTTCTTGTAGGCAGTCAACTCTTTTTCAACTTTTCATTCTCCTGAGTCCTATCTCATGTTAAACAGAGAGGAAGAGAAACAGTGGGGGAAAAATGGAAAGGTTTGCTAAGAAAAATTGAATTCCTAAGCTAAAGATAAAATTGGTTTGTACCTTCTAATAGCAGGAATAAACCAGAATTGGTCATTTATGTGTTTTTATAAGTCCATATATTACTTAGTTTTCCAAATAATGCTTATCAGATGATATTTTTATACTATTATGCCAACAGCACCTTGTGTTTACATCTTCATAGCGCCTTCTAGAGCTTATTTATTTTTGTGTTCCTAGTGCTAATTTTAGTATCTTATACAGAATGTATAAAGTGAATAAGAGGTAAATAGTTAATGTGTTCATCTAAAAATTAGGAATTATTACTGCCCTAAGTCAGGACTCAGTCACTTAAATTAGATGAGAGTCATGAATTTGAATTCTAGAAGCAAATCCTAGGATGTTATCCCATTGGGCTGAAGTCTCAAGAAGCTGAAGCATCCATTAGATGCGTAGTTGAACACTGTTCTCCTAATCCCATTTGATTAGCAGAGACTGAGTGGTTTGTTTACCAGAGTCTGCACGTGGCTGAACTTTGATGACATGGCCGAAATAGAATTTCAAAACTAGACTATTCTTTTCTTCGACTTTTTAGAAGGTTTCCCTACACCTCTAGAGAGTAGATGTCTGTGGTTAAAATAAGCAGACTTAAAGGACTTTTGAGACATTTGCATTTGTAGAAGCCCTGAAAGAAATCTTGTTGGAGATGGTGTCAGTTGGATGTTTGCTTCTGTCTCTGAATTGTTTCCTACTCTTTTCAAGCACTCCTATTTGGGTCATATATTTAGGATTCTCTCTATGTCTAGCTGGAAAACCTACTGCACTGACAAAGATGTCTATGTTGGTTATGACTCTGAAGTTGTGAACATATCAGAGAGTAAAAATGTATAGCTTATTTTTCTTGAACTTCTTTACATTTTTGTGCAGACATACCACAATATTACTTGTTTGTCAGCATGTCATTTTTTACAAACATATATATAGAAACACTTGTAACTTTAAGCCTTTAAACTTTCCCATTTACATTTGAATATAGAAAACAATGTAGGGACGCCTGGGTGGCTCAGTTGGTTAAGCAGCTGCCTTCGGCTCAGGTCATGATCCCGGTGTCCTGGGATCGAGTCCCACATCGGGCTCCTTGCTCGGCAGGGAGCCTGCTTCTCCCTCTGCCTCTGCCTGCCATTCTGTCTGCCTGTGCTCGCTCTCTCCCCCTTTCTCTCTCTGACAAATGAATTAAATCTTTAAAAAAAAAAAAAAAACAATGTAAAGATGAACACTTTAACAAAATTTGTCAATATGCAAAAATATCAACTTATTTTTTTTAGTTAAGTACCAAATAAAAATGATACCTAATAAAATACCAAATAAAAATGAATCCCAAACTAATTACTTGAAGGACATTTTTATAAATGTGTGTGATTTTCTCAAGCACTAGTGAACAAAAAATATTTGTACTTATCTTTATTTTATGCGTGTTGAAATTAGCAACAATAACACCAATCAGCATACTCAAAGGAAGAAATAATCCAATAATAATGAAGTTGATAAAGTAACAATACATGTAGATGTTCTCTTCAAAATTAGGTTGCCTATTTACCTAAAAGTTAAGTTAAAAAATAAGCAAAATAAGGTAGGGCATAGCAGATTTCTTAGGGCATAACAGATTTAGGGCATACAGAAAATATTCTCTATGATATTATAATGATAGTTATATGTCATTACACATTTGTCCAAACCCGTATAATGTATAACACCAAGTGAACCCTAAGGTAAACTATGGACTTTGGGTGATTATGATGTGTCGATGTAGGTCCATCCTTGGTGAAAATGTGCCCCATTCTGGTGAATGGCATTGATAATAGGCAATGCATGTGTGGGGACAGTGGGTATATGGGAAATCTCTATACCTCCCTCCCAATTTTGTTGTAAACCTAAAACAGCTCTAAAAAGCAAATCTTTAAAAATAAGAATAAATTAAAATTTTATTGTTATACCAAGTTTTTAAAACATATAATTTATAAAGCAGTTTACAACAAGAAAAACCAACAGTTCTACATGAGGTAATGTTTCCACTTTGTTCTTTGGTGAAGTGGCATTATCGCTTTGTTTACTTGGATTTTAAAGTTTGCTGTATTGGTTTAATAATTGTAATGAAGTCAGATGATCCTTCAAATGGGCCTACTGGGCTTCAACCACTGTGCATAGTCCTGGGAGGATTTCATTTTCAGTGACAGAGTCAATATGAAATGTATTTAATTTCTTTCTAGCATAAGCATTTGATTTTATCATGTTATTTATTCTGTTATTGTTGTTACCCTTTTCTTGAATTGAGAAAATAACTTTGCCTTGAACCTTCACAATGGCTCCAAGATGATATTGTACTTACACCAACAGAATCAACTGCTGAATTCATAATAGTGATCCATCCATTAAACGTTGCCTGTAAAAATGGCATGTTTTTAATTCTTATGGCAAATAAAATGTAAAACTCAATTTGTTATTAATATAGTAAAACTTGATTGGTAAGGCTGACCACATTTCAATATACCATGTAATTGAGACCTTTATAATTTTCATTATTGCATTTATATTGTCTATTAACACGAATTTAAAACCACTTAGCTTCATTGTAGTAGCTTAATTGTAATTGATAATAAAATACTGTAAGATAGTAGAAATAGAAAGAGGTATATAGATAAATTGTAAATAAATACATGCTGCCCAAGTGTCATTTTTACTATACTGCTACACATGTGCTTTTCTATGGGGGAGGTAAGACAAGTAAGAACAATTTATCTCCTCATTTCTGTTAGATGTTGGGTGACTGAGGAGCCATAGCACTAAGTAGGAATAAAACAATAGTACCCTGAGCTGGACCAAAAATTGTGACCCTATTACCTTATCAATGATGACAGAAGTAGAAATAGGTTTCCAGTACCTGCCATCTTCCCTGTCAATTCTACCTTCCTCTGTACTTCCTTCTCCCAGCAGAGCAGTGTCTGTGTTTCCAAACAAGGCTGGTATCGCATGTCCCATATCTACTAATAATTGCTAAAATGTGTTATAACCAATTCTAGTACTCAACCACATTTTGTTCTTTATTTCCACCTATAATATGAATGAGCAAATAAAAACATCTATTTTAAAAAATCAGAAGTGAACTTACCACTTGAAGCAGTGAAAGGAAACCGTTTCCAACATTATCAAAGTTCAGTTTTGCATTCTCCCATGGCATGGATTCATTAAACACAAGGCTTTCGCACTGACTCTTATTCATGACTTCAGATATAGGAAACCTTTCTCCACTTGTTGGGTCAATGCATTCATAGAACTTGCCAGCAAATAAGTGTACTCCCATGATGCTAAAAGCCAGCCAGATCAAAAGGCAGACCAGAAACACATTCAAAGCCGGTAAAGTTGTTGTTATCAAAGCTCTCACAACCACCTGGCGTAAAATAAAAAACAAACAGGTAAAATTCAGGTAAGAAATGTGAAATCACTTTAATTGGAAATACTAAATATTATGTCATATAGAAATAACACAAAAAAAGGCCATCATTAAAAATTCAATAGACCACATGCCAGTATTTGAATAACCTAAATAATAAATTTTAATTAAAAAATAGGCATTAAAAATTCAGATGGTCTCAAAATTTTTGTACTAAAGGAATCACTAAAAGGCAATAGAATTGATTAGCGAAATAATTATTTCACTGATTCAACACATTTATCACTTTCTTGTATAGACAACCAAACCTGTGTGACTATCTGTGTATGTATTACCTAGAAAGTGCATAAAACGAGAAAGAAACAGGCCTACATCTAAGTCTTGGCGATTCTAACTTTTGGAAGGATTAGCCTACAAAGCAGACACTGAAGCGTTGGTAGAAGTAAGAGGAAGACCAAGAGATCACTTATCAGTGAAGTCAAGGCAGGAGGCTATGTCAAGAAACACTGAATGGGCACCTGAAGCCTGCAAAATCAAAAACCACCTCACAGCACCACTCTATGTCCCTGGTGAGTCACTCCAGAGTGAGAAATATGGGAAATAAATCTACCCCCTCAACTCGAGTAACAGTAATAGTCTAGAATCACTGTTTCCATTTGTTCAACTCCCTTCTCTCTTGAATATTACAATCGGAATTTTATTCTTATCACTCCACTGTAGTGGTTATGGCAAATGTAAGCCAGTTCCTATAGCTAACAGAAATTTCCACTCTTTGCTATTTCTTCATCTTTTCCTTAGCATTACACTTTTGACTCCTTTCCTCCCGATCTCATTTCTTTCTCTTTTTTGCATGAGGCACCATCAATTCTCTGTGCTACAGCTCTATCCTTCCTTCTCCCAGCCATTACTAAATCCATATCCTTTTTGCTGTGTTTTCTTGCTGATATTCCTTAGTCTTCTGGCTTTGAATAAATATTTTAACTTTTAACTGTGCTTTCAGTAACACTTCATTTTATTTCTAAAACTAAGCCACAGATCCTTTGTTGGCATTTTAGATATTTTGAGAGGCCCACTGATACCTGTAATGAAAAAAATGCTATGCTTATGAGAAAATACACTTATGTATGAATAAAAGCAATAGATACAGTTGACACAAATATTTCAGTAATGAGAGGACCAAGACTGGAGCTTATTAACTATAGCAGACATTAATTTTGTAATCATGTGACTTCAATGATATATTTTCAGAAATCTTTCAGAATCTTTCAGAACCTCCAGAGGTAAAGATGAAGCTTAAGATCTGAATCTGTAACAGAACAGAATGGAGAGCCCAGAAATAAACCCAGGCTTATATGGTCAATTAATCTATGACAAAAGAGGCAAGAATATACAATGTGAAAAGACAGTCTCCTCAATAATGGTGCTAGGAAAAAGGAGCAGTCACAAGCAGAAGAATGAAACTGGACGCTTTCTTATACCATTAAACATAGATAATTTTCTTATTGGATTTTATCTATATTGACAATGTGGCATTCTGTAATATTAAGCAAATAGGCATGTTAATGATAAGTAATCTTTGTAAATGAAAAATGCAAGAAAACATTGATGTATGATTACGACATGAAAGGTGAAATTAGATTTTTGCTGCTATTTCCACACACACTTGATCACTGTATATTACATAATTACACTATGTGTGGTGGTCATCAACTCTGTTTTCTTCGTTAGGTCAAGCCATAGCAGGTGGATTTCCATCATAGGCCCAAAAGATTGAACATTAGTTGTTTTTTGTGGCTCAACCTATGAGTTTTACTCACAGTGCTCAGAAGAGATTTTAACATGTTGGTGAGGGAGAGAACGCAAGAGTTCGTAGTTTGTTATGTGTGACTTAAAAAAAACTAATTTATTTTAAAATCACTTTTGTTCAGAATAATTATTTAGTGTGTACAATATTCCTATAGCTTTAAACAGGTAGGTGATCAAAGTTTCATTTTCTGTCAGTTATATTTTCAATATTGAGATAATTTTATTAATACTCATAGACATCCGTGTAGGTTAGAATGGTATTACTTTTTGAAACTTAATATTCTCTCCCAACTATTAGGGTTTTTTTAATCTTATTTTTATGATTTTTCATATCTTATGAGCAATAAAGACCTAAAATCTTAATAAATTTCTACTATGCCTTCAATATATTAAAATAGTAGAATGTAAGGCTTTTGCATTAATATTGTTAATGATGCAAATGAGAAGACTATGAAGATTTAATTTATAGAAGTTCAGTAATCGTAAATAAAAATCTACACATTAGCTTAGAAACTTTTTTCTTACCTTCATTCTTTCAAACTGAGATAGAACTCTGAGTGCCCGAAGGAATTTAATGAAAGTAAGTGGTTTGAATTCCTCCCGAGATTTGCCTATTAAGCTCAGACAAAACACCTATATATATTTAAGGAAAAACAGAGTGAATAGGGGGCTTAATTTTTACTTAATTGAAACAATCTGCAAAATAAGCTTTGCATTTATTATAAAAAAGATAAACAGTTCAAACCTTACCAAGAAGTATGCAAAAGATTTAAAGTATATTTCCATATATCTTAACAATGACTTATAGAAATGTATAAGAAAATAGCTTTGTGGTAAAATTATTTAAAAAAACATAAAACAAATATTTTCTGGTAGTAGGAATATATATTATTGAGATAAATAAAAATTTGTGTACTTGACATACATTATGATTAAGGGTGAATATTTATATAAATTTTGAGTTTGAAATTAGATTAAGAATCAGTTTCATGAATCTTTATCATCTAGTAATAGTATACTAGGCATTCATAAAAGCAAAATTTGGAATGTATTTACATATTAATTTATACATAATTATTTAAGATAATAGAATAGGATTTCAGAGAAGAGGCATCAAGGAAGATATGAATATTTTTAGGTCCAAATACAAATTACAAATATGTATAGAAAAGATACTAAGGTGATATTTTAAAGTAAGCATATGCATGAAAATCATTTGGGGTTGGGGCACCTGGGTGGCTTAGTGGGTAAATGTTTGACTCTTGGTTTCAGCTGATGTCATTATCTCAGGGACATGAGGTTGAGCACCATGTCTTGGCCTCCATTCTTGGTGTACAGTCTGCTTGGGATTCTCTCTTTTCTTCTCCCTCTGCTCCTCCCTTTGCTCTCTCTCTCTTTCTCTCTCTCAAATAAGTCAGTAAGTAAATAAATAAATCTTTAAAAAATCAATCAGGATTAATAAATATTAATAGAGATCAAGCAAGATGGTAGAGTTGATTGACTTTTATAGTATCTTCATATTTTCTGTATTTTCAAGACAGCATAAATGAAAAATTTGTTCTTTTTTTTTTTTAAAGATTTTATTTATTTATTTGTCAGAGAGAGAGCGAGCGAGAGTGAGCACAGGCAGAGTGGCAGGCAGAGTCAGAGGGAGAAGCAGGCTCCCTGCAGAGCAAGCGAGAGTGAGCACAGGCAGAGTGGCAGGCAGAGTCAGAGGGAGAAGCAGGCTCCCTGCAGAGCAAGGAGCCGGATGTGGGACTCGATCCCATGACGCTGGGATGATGACCTGAGCTGAAAGCAGCTGCTTAACCAACTGAGCCACCCAGGCGTACCAAATTTGTTCTTTCTTATGCTATACTAAGAGATGGTCTGAAAGTGAGCTTTTAAGTAAGCATATGATTTATGTAAGTGTGGAGGGATGTGGAACAATGACTAGGAAAGAGGAAAATGGGTTGAAAGTATATCGTGATTTTGTTGGAGCAGAAGGTTAATTTGGAATAATTTATTTAGAAGCCAGAGACCAGATATTGTAAATCATCTTCTTTATACAGTGAGAAGCTTCAATCACTGCTTATAGGACAGGAACCATCTGTTCAGTCAACAAAAATTACTGAATACCTATTATGATACATGAATTGTTCTAGGCATTGAGGATAAGAAGAGAACCATATTGGGAAAACAAATTTTCCCTAAAGGAGCTAACCTTTCAGTGGGGAAAGACAAACAATCATAATGAATAAACAATGACTATCAATTAATATATAACATTAACAGGTGCTGTGGAGATGAAGAAAGAGGGAAAGGACAAGGGAACATTGTAGTGGAAGCAGTTTTAAATACAGTAGTGCAGAAGGACCTAACTTCAGCATTTTTATTTGAGTAAGTGGAAGTGAGGTAAGCCAGCCAAAGTTCCAGGTGGAAGGAAAAATAAGTGAAAAGGTACTAAGATGGCAGTTATTCTGGCATACCTAAAGGCCTTTAGGAACATCAGTGCTGATGCAGCAGTCTGTTGACTGGGATGGGGAAATGGAGAGTAGGAGGAGATAAGACTGGACCATGTAGAGACTTGTAGGCTTTGATTGCACAGAGTGTAGCTTTTTACTGGGAGTGAAATGAGGTGCTTGCAAGAAGAAAAGAGACTTGAGCTGGATTTGATTTTACAACAGTAGAATGCACGTAGTTGCTGTGTGGAAAACGGAATGAAGGTGTGCGGTGGCGGAAGCCGGGATCTTGGGTTGAAAAGTGTTGCACTGATCCAAATGTGAACTTTTGGTAGCTTGGATCAGTGTGGTGATGGTGAAGGTTGTGGTAAGTCATCGAATTTTGAATATATGACTTAAAAATTGAACCAATAAAATTTAAATATTTTAGGATACTGATGTGCAATAGGCCTATTCTGTTAGTAGTGGGTTCATGGGTGATTGTTAGAATAATCCAGGAATGAAATGTTGAACTTTTAAAATATTAGGATGAGAAGAAAAGGACAAATGTTAAGCACTACAAATGAAGATACAGGGGATTTTCGTAACTTAAAATATACAGAGAGAGAGAAAAAAAAGGAAGATACAAGTAAATGCAAGAGTTAAGTGAGGATTTGAGTAAAGATGGAAATCAAATAATGAACGTTTAAATTTTTCTTTAAAATACGTACCAGAACAACCATGAAGTCTAGCTTATACCAGCCATTAGTGAAATAGGCTTTAAAACCATATGCCATCCACTTTAGAAGCATTTCCAGAATGAAGATGTAAGTGAAGATCATGTCAGCATATTCTAATAAGATTTTAATAGTCTTTCTCTGGTCAATATAGATATCCTCAAAAGCCTGTGGGTAAAAAAATTTAAGGATTAGTATACATGTAATTTCTTAAAAAATCTTTGGCATAGGGAGGAATGAAATGCCTTCCCTATTAAGCAGATGGTGAGTCAAGTCATAGGTTGTTGTTTTAAGGGCTGGTTCACTTTGCTTGGATTTATTCACATAATCTGTATCATTTTCTGATCCCATGCCCATAGCAGACGTCATTAATTGGTACCAGAACTTCTTCTTATACAGACTGAACTTGGCACCATAGTGATCCAAAAAACTTCTCTTCAGTCAGTTAATCATACTTAATATAAGAGGTGGAACCTTTACTCACATCGGACTGGTTCTGATCTCTAATTCCATGTTGTCAACTCACAGGTACATGCTAGGTGCTAATACAGAAGTAGAGATTTTTTTTTTTAATTTGTCTTCAGATATCCACACTGCTGTTATAAGAAAAGTCATAAAACTTGCACTGCCACAGAAATAATCAGATAAACCAGTGGAAGCACATGAATAGGAAATAAAACGGTAATCATTTCTCCCAAGCTTCTTAGATTTAATAGGTCAACATTAATTTTACTGTGGAGGAATGAAAAGTCTGACAATGTCATTTAAAGCAATTTCATGTTTTTCTTTTAGCACTGAAAAAGGCAAAAAAGTACTAATAATGCCAGGCAGACTTATATCAAAGTGCATTCAAGGTCAAAAAGTAAATAAAGATAAGAATAATCATATACAAATAATGGTGTGATTCTTATAAGTCTAACATTAAATAAAAGTAAATAGGTCAGGGACGCCTGGGTGGCTCGGTTGGTTAAGCAGCTGCCTTTGGCTCTGGTCATGATCCCAGGGTCCAGGGATCGAGTCCCACATCGGGCTCCTTGCTCAGCAGGGAGCCTGCTTCTCCCTCTGCCTCTGCCTGCCTCTCTGTCTGCCTGTGCTCGCTCACTCTCTCTCCCTCTGACTCTGACAAATAAATAAATAAAATCTTAAAAAAAAAAAAAGTAAATAGATCATGATAGTAGAGTTGCAGACTTTCCAATTGAACCAATTATGGAGTGAAAGTGTCTATACAAGCAAATCATAAATATCTAAAATTATTATAAAGGATTTTATTATATGTATTTATTTATTAAATAATATATATATTAAATAATATGAAAATATTAAAAAGTATCCATTAAAAAACCATTAAAAATGGGCAAAACTAAACTATTGGCAGTTGAAGTCCACATACCAGCTACCCGTGTGGAGTGTGGAAGTAATTGTTAGGGGTCAGAGTATGTGGTTCTGGAGTCCTGGTAATGTCTATTCCTCAAGCTAAGCGGCAGTTACACAGGTGCATTCATTTTGTGAAAATTCTTTAGCCTATACACTTAGAATTTCAACACGGTTCTTAGTATCTGTGCTAAATGTCAATACAAAGTTTACTTAAGAAATGTATTCAGTGTAAGGTCTAGTTCCCAGCTGTGACTCTATCTTCTCTGCTCTGTGATTTCACAATTAACTATTGCTGTGTATCCTTCTCTGATCCTCTTTAATCAAATACAAGCAAATAATATACATTCTATTTTTCTTTATTCCTTATGTAAAACCTAGCATACCTCATTCAGTATTCACTAAATAAAACAATTTCAAAATAAATGAGTGACAGTGGGAAACATGAATGTTAATAAACTAACAGATACATTTTATTCTAAATCTTCCTTTTTTCACTTATTACTGTACTTTGCAATATCAGCATGCTTTTGTATTTTTTTTAAAAAATATGTTTATTTATTTTAGAGAGAGTAAGAGATCAGGGGATGGGGCAGAGGGAGAAAATCCTGAAGCAGGCTCCTTGTTGAGCAGGGAGCCTGACCTCAGGCTGGATCTCAAGGCCCTGAGATCATGACCTGAGCTAAAACTGATTTGGTGGCTTAACCGACTGAGTCACCCAGGCACCCCAGTTTTTATATTTTTAAAATAGCTGCATGATATCCCACAGGGAGATTGTACTACAGCACATTTAAACAGTCACTTATTATGGACTGTTTTGCTTTTCAATCTTTTTCTATTACAAAGAATTCTTCAGCGAATAGCCTTGTAAATGCCTTTAATACATGCTCAGATATTTATAGGATAATTTCCCAGAATTAAGGTTGTTGGCTCAATAGGTGAATACATTTTTGGTTCAAAGGTCATTGAAAGTATAGATAGCAATTCTCTTTCCTGATTGAATTGGTACCGAAGTACTAGCACAGTACAACTGTATGTATGTGCATATTACTAAAGTTTATCTCAAAAATAAAACTTTATGGTTTGTCTCCCTCCCAATCTCATCTTGTTTCATTTATTCTTCTTCTACCCCCTTAACCCCCAATGTTGCATCTCCACTTCCTCATATCAGGGAGATCATATGATAGTTGTCTTTCTCCGCTTGACTTATTTCGCTAAGCATGATACCCTCTAGTTTCATCCACGTCATTGCAAATGGCAAGATTTCATTTCTTTTGATGGCTGCATAGTATTCCATTGTGTATATATACCACATCTTCTTTATCCATTCATCTGTTACTCTTAATCTCACAAAACAAACTGAGGGTTACTGGGGAGAGGGGGGTTAGGGGAAGAGGGGTGGGGTTATGGACATTGGGGAGGGTATGTGCTATGGTGAGTGTTGTGAAAAGTGTAAACCTAGCGATTCACATACCTGTACCCCAGGGGTTAAAAATATATTATATGTTTATAAAAAATTAAAAATTAAAAACAAAAAACAAAAACCAAAAAACTTTATTAAAATAAGTATTAGGGGGGCGCCTGGGTGGCTTAGTGGGTTAAGCCGCTGCCTTCAGCTCAGGTCATGATCTCAGGGTCCTGGGATCGAGTCCCGCATTGGGCTCTCTGCTCAGCAGGGAGCCTGCTTCCCTCTTTCTCTCTCTCTGCCTGCCTCTCCATCTACTTGTGATCTCTCTCTGTCAAATAAATAAAGAAAATCTTTAAAAATAAAAAGTATTAGGTATCTAACATTCATTTTTGCCACTGTCATTCACATATTTCAAAACTGTTTTATTTATTTAATATTGAAAGAGGCATATACAGATTTTAAGAAACTGCAACATGTCTTCCAAAAGTAAAATCACAGAATATGAACGTTGTTGTATAATAAGTGTTCTGTGGAAAACTAATCTGGCATGATGACTTCAAGTAGCAGACTTCAAATACATTTTTTCCCAGAAAAGTCTCCCACACTTACTTACCAGAGCACCTGTGCTGAGCAGTGTGACAAGGCCAATGAAACACTTAAAACAACTGTTTTCCACTATCTTGCAGCAGGTTTTCCTTATGTTCTGCCAAATTCTTCCTCTCTTGGATGCTCTACTAAGTTGGCCAGATGAAGATCTTCTTCTATAACCTGTCAAAAATGAAAGTACTAAGAGGAAAAATCTTGAAAAGTCATGAAAAAGCTCACCATATGCTTTAGCAATTGGGTATTTACAGAATCTAATACAGGTGCTCTCTGACTTAGAAACATTTGATTTTTACCCCTGTTTCTGTGACCACTGAAGTCACTGAGGAAAGAAAAGAAAAACTTGTGAGTAGTTTGTGAACAGTAGGAGAAAGGAAATTGTGAAAGGCAGAGGTGACTTAGAACATTCCCAAGTCTTGTGGGACAAAGTCTGAGAACAGAATTTGTCCCCCATCCTACAAAACAAAGCAAAACAAAACACAACCAAACCATCCCCCAACACACACAACATCTACATATCACATTTTGGTATGATGCCTGAAAGTTCACTCTCTGAAGATTTACATGGCATAATAAACACTCTCATTTAAGTACATAGATATTTCTGAAATGTTAATAAGTATAACATTAGTTAAAGTCAGTTAAATAGGGACGCCTGGGTGGCTCAGTTGGTTAAGCGGCTGCCTTCGGCTCAGGTCATGATCCCAGGGTCCTGGGATCGAGTCCCACATTAGGTTCCTTGCTTGGCGGGGAGCCTGCTTCTCCCTCTGCTTCTGCCTGCCTCTCTGTCTGCCTATGCTCACTCGCTCTCTCTCCTTCTGTCTCTGACAAATAAATAAATAAAATTTAAAAAAAAAAGTCAGTTAAATTGATGTCAGGTCTTAGGTGGCATGAGAATAGGGATTCTGATTGAGATTATCTGAGGACCTCCCCTGGATTACAGAGTACTTAGTGGGTAGAGTACATGTGCGTGGGCTGGACTCTGCCTTCTGGTTAAGAGAGTTAGCTAAAAGAAAATCTGAGACTTGAGAAGACAGTGCTTAACAGGTGAGAAAACGAAGAAAGAGAGGTGAGTGAAGTTTAAAGTCAATGCATTTCATTTTAGAATTTTACCTACTGTCAATTTATACATCTTTGGGGGAAAAAACTATCAGAAATGTTTCCTCCTCTGTCTTGAATGATACAAGTCCTAAAAGTTGAGCTACTGAGAGCAAGTTCTTGGTTTGAATACAGAAATTTGAGCACTTAGCAGTTACCATTCTGATGATTTCCAACGTCCAGAACCTGTAATTATCTGTTAATCTTGGTAGGAAACTAATTAGAATTATATGTATGTTACATATCTCATGAGTTAATCAATTGACTGAAGTCATACATTTCTTCATATTCATGTGGGATATAAAAATAGATCACCATTGGGGCGCCTGGGTGGCTCAATGGGTTAAGCCTCTGCCTTCAGCTCAGGCCATGATCTCGGGGTCCTGGGATCGAGCCCTGCATTGGGCTTTCTGCTCGGCAGGGAGCCTGCTTCCCCCTCTCCCTCTGCCTCTCTGCCTACTAGTGATCTCTGTCAAATAAATCAATAAAATCTTTAAAAAAAAATAAATCACCATTACATGATTTGTTTTCCTATGAAAGATACAAGATGTTTTCATATAGATATTTTGAATATTGACAGTATTCCTTGAAGCATAAGTATACACACACATGCACCCATGAATGCACACACATACATGTATAATTATTTATTCTTTTTTACCATCCTGTAAGTTTTATTATTATCCTCAGTTTACATATTAGGAAATGAGCCTGAGAGAGGGCAAGTAAAAGCTTGTCGGTGGTGGGCTGGGATTTGAATTCAGGCTATCTGGTTCCAGAAAGCTCTTAACTACTCTATTAAACTTCCTAGGAACTAAGTTCTCTCCCTCTTTTCCAAATGTTCACTTTTCTATTGAAATTCCCTATAAATTTTATCAGGATTCATACAGGCATGTGTGTGTGTGATGCACACTTGTTTGTGTGTGTGTGTGTGTGTGTGTGTGTTCCTTAACCAAATTATTAAACTCTAAAATTAAAATATATCCCATAGTATTAGGCTAAGAAAAATTTAGTGTAATTTCAATATAACGATCAAAAGAACTTATTTTTTTCTTACCGTTTTTCAGATGCTTTGGCTTCTCGTGTTCATAAACTATTTCTTCTTCTTCAGAGATGGCAATGTCAACTGTACTGCATTCCGATGAGCTAGATTGCTTTACCTTCTGAAAAGTAAAGTCCCACCAAGAAAGCTGTGATTAAAGCTTCTCACTGGAGTTCAAGTTTATTTCATCTTCATAAATAAGAAAAATTGTGTATAGAAAGACTTTTATCAGCTTTAAAGACTTTTTAGGCTAATTTCAGGGCAGACATTAAAATGCATGCTTATCTCTGTGAGCTGAAGTTCTAAAAAATTAATTAAGAATTAATTTAAGCTAAAATAATTAACACTCAGTTCACAACACTGTTCTCCTTAAAGATGTCTAGGATTCTGTATCTCCAGTATCCAAAAGGCTTTGAGTTTCAAAGCTCTCTTGAAGTTACTCACAAGGTTTGTCTATATGCCATTTCTGCTAGATGAGCAGTATCAGGATAAATTACCCCTTGATGCTGAATATGGGTAGACAAGAATGAACTTAGTTTTGTTTGGTAAAATCTAGTACAGATATTCTTGTGTTTACCATCATAGGACAGGACTGATGTGAGGTTATGCTGAGGTGAAATTAGTAAATGGCCCAAAGAATAAGGGTCAGAAATAGACCTGGCAAATTTGTACTAGTGCTATGGAGAGAAGCTATTTGAGGGATTGACATTCTTTTGCACTCTGTTCTTGACTGAAGCTCAACCCTGGATAAGAAAAGATAGCCATGACTTTGTGTATGTGGTAATAATGCATGTGACATGCCTGGCTTTTACTTGAAATCATTTTCTCACAATGCTTTATATTACTTAATTTTAAAATAAATATACAACACCCCATCCTTTAAATGACCCAGATCTTAAATTTAGTAAGGAAGATTATTTTCTAACTAAAAAATAAGATAAATCTAGTAAAACATCTGGAAAAAACACTTATTTCTTAAAAATTAAGGAAAGATCTAAGTAAAGTATACCAAAAGGAAATTTGTAAATATTGTGTCCTACCTATTGGTCTTATCCTCAATAAATGTCAAGGAAATATAATTAGGAAGCTCTGTTTGCCTTAGACTGTACATAGCCAATTGTCAGTAAGACATTTGGTACTCAATTAAAAAAATATACCCATCAGGAATTTACTCCCAAACAAATTGCCTTTATTATATCAATTCTTTATATTTTCTTTATTTCTGATAAAATAAAGGGTATAGCCATGTACTGATTTGAAAGTAAACAATAAATGAACATTATATAATGCTTATGCATTCAATAATTGAAAATTATACACCTTATATTTACGTTATTTTAGAGTTTGTGCATAAACTATTTGATGTGATTTTTCTAAGCGTTTTTAGTATGTATTATTCTAATTTAAAAATAAATCAACTGGGATTCAAAATTATAAATAATTTTATTAGAAGACTACTTAATAGCATGGGAGACTGACCATGCTATACCTCTACATTATGAAAAAAGTTATAAAACCCAATGTAAAGTTTGATGTTATTTTTATAACTATATAAATTTAGTTATGTTGCAACTAAAAAATGGCTGAGAGTTTAAATACCAAAGAAAGAGGCTGTATCTCAGAATTATCAGATCACATGTGATTTTATTTTCTTCAGTTTTTAGTAGATCAGAATCCTAAAGTACTCATGAGTTGCATAAGCTTTGAAGTGTCTAAATTAAATATGTAACTAAATGTATGGTTAACTGAATAAATCTATGAGTAGCTAATCAATCAACAGGACCAAATAATTATGCAGCATAAATTGCAACTCCTGAAATCTCACCATTTACAAATATTTTTAGTGTCATCTTTCCTGTATATGTTCATATCCCAGACTTTCTAATGAGATCGGCAAGAAGTTTCCTGGAGCAACTCAATATGATGTGTGGAGATAAATAGCAATTTTACCCAGAAATAAATGGTAGTCAAAGTTGTAAGTGAAGACACATAAGTGTAGCTGGAGAAGAGTTTTCCCTGTTTTCTAGAAATGGCATTATTTAAAGGAAAATGAACCTAAAAATATTGGGCATGCTAAGGAGTGAAAGTGTTTCTCTAACACAAAGATAGATGCCTTCACTAGGAGCTGGAAGGATTTTGAATAATTATAACTCAACTCCTTTTAGGCCAATTTGAGAAGTTACTGCAGAACAGGTGCCAAGCTAGAAGAAATCCAGGAGACAAGATGGTGCCAGAGATTTTTGGGATGTGGAAAGAGACATTGTCTTCCCTCCCCAGTGCCTGTGAGTGATCTGAGATGGTACAATGCAAGTACCTCTCTACTGAGGTACAAGCTCAGAGAGAAGACAAGATCTCTGTAGATGTAGCTTTCCATTAAATTACACCTCCTACTAAGATATAGTGCTTGCACATGAAGACACTAAGATTGATTCCAGTAGGGTATACATTTTAGAAGCTAAGTTAACAGCAATATCTATGCTTTTTTGAATGTGTTGGGTTTTTTGTTGTCGTTGCTTTTCTGTTTTGTTTTGTTTGTCCCAGAATTGATAAAGCCACCCACTGTTCACAATTCAAGCTGGTGAGTTTTCTTTATTCTTTTAGTCTAGCTCAATTATATATGTTATAGTAAATGTTGCAGAAATAAAGTGATAAGAATCCTAGAATTTTAGCAAGTAGGAAAGTATTTTAGCCCTCCTGTAGTCGAGTCTCACATTTCAAAGATGATAATGCCCAGGAGAGTTTGATTTCTCTGATAATATGCATTGATTTTGAAAACTTAACTTTATTCAATATCTTTACATCATCCTATGCTGCCTGCTTATTAATTTACTGAATTTTGTAATGATATTATCTTGTTTTACGAAGTGTTCACTATAAACTGGGCATTGTTCTATGGACCGTTGAACTATTTTTCTTAGTCTTATCCTCCCTAAGAAATAGATCCAATTTTATCTGAATTTATAGACAAGGAAACTGAACTTTAGACAAGTTAATTAACTTAGTGAAGAGCATACAATCAGGAGCAAAGAGTGCTGTAGCTAGGATTGACTGAGTTCTTCAACTGTAACTTCAACACGAATCCACTCTCTTACCAATAATGCCATAAACCAACAATAAGCAATCAGAATATTCAAACAACTTACCTCTTTGCTGTTCCCATCACCTGACTTGCTTTGAACCTCCTTATTATCCAGATTTTCTATATCAGATTCTCCTGAAGCAATTGGTACAGTTTCTGAGGCACTAGGACTGGGGATAAGTGATTGATTCTCATTTTCAGTCATTGTGTTTTTCTCTGTGCTACTGCTTTTTTCCTTATCCTTGAGGAACTCTTGAGTGTTGCTTAATTCAGAAAGGGTATGGTCAGAAATATTCTCTTTAGCATATACAGCATTTACATGGTCCATTGTCTCCTTTGAAACATTTTGCTTTTTGCATAATATTTTAGAAATCACGTAGTTTATTCTTTTCTGAATCGTCGCCACTGCACGCTGGAGATTTTTTGCTTCCTCGTTCTCTTCAGTAGTTGCAGGGTTGTAGGAACTAAATGAGCTCACCAATGCCAGAAACAGGTAAATTATCTAAATGAGGAAGTAAATAAGGTTGAGGCTATCTCACTTTTTGTTTCCTTCTAAACAATAAACATCTTTTTTTTTTTTTTTTTTTTAAGTTTACCCAAGATTTGCAAACCCAATACAAACTCTAATGCTATTTAGGCTATTCAGTTCTTACAGTGAGTCGATGTGCTAAGACTTTGTATGGCCAGAACTCATCTTAGGGTTACATCATTCTATGACATATCATTTGTTTCTCTTTTATAGATGAAAAAGGCAAGGCTTATAGGTGTCAAATATCTCAGGTCACATAGATTGGACTTGAGTCTGTCTCATTCCAAAGCTTGTTTTCCTTCATTGAGCCAGCCTACCTCTTCCAAGATGAGAAAACAGGCTGCCTCTTCAAGTGGCAGACTATTTCAGCTCAATCCCAGCAAGATGTACAATGACATCTCCATGGGTTCTGCAAACCCACAAGGAGTATCATGGGGAAAGAGCTATTCCTGGTTCTGAAGACTGCATCTAAATTTTCTTGTGACATGCTAGCACAGGCACTGGGTAGGTTAATTAATTCTTTGTAGTAATAAATTTGATTAAATAATAAAGAGGTGAGTGATGGAAGAATTATACCTAACAGTTGTCAGTTATTTAAACTCAAGGAAGTGTATATTTTGACCTTTATTATCACTGAAAGATATGATCAAGCCACACTTAGTTTATAGAGAATCATATTTTTATCTTTGTAATTGTAGGACATAGATAATATTTTTTTTTTTTTTTATAATTTTTTTATTTTTTATAAACATATATTTTTATCCCCAGGGGTACAGGTCTGTGAATCACCAGGTTTACACACTTCACAGCACTCACCAAATCACATACCCTCCCCAATGTCCATAATCCCACCCCCTTCTCCCCAACCCCCTCCCCCCGGCAACCCTCAGTTTGTTTTGTGAGATTAATATTTTTGGAGTTTAGAGTTGGAGATTTATATTGATAATTCTCTTAGACTTATAATAATTTGAATATCTTGTTTGTTATGGAAGTTTATCTGCCTCTTTTTAGATATTTGAGCTTTTTATGATTTAATTTCCATTATGTTTTACATATTGCTTTTTTTTACATATTGCTTTTAATGGGCAAGTTCAAATGACATGAATTATATTTAAGAATATATACATATATATGTGTATGTGTGTGTATACTAATATATATTTAACTTACAGATATGGGAGGGGCTCTATGGCCCTTTTATAAATTACATTATTAGGATTCCTATCATTCTCCAAAGACAATGAGTTCAGGATGCTAAGAGGGCAACACTAAATATAATTTAAGGTTGTTGGTTGTTTCTTTTTCTTCCTTTGGTTATTAAGCATGGCGAGAAATAAGGAAAGGATGTTAGGTGAGAATTTCATGACTATAAACTTCATGTGAGCAGGAACCAAGTTTTCTCTTAAGTAGACAATTAGCACAGTGCTAGGCACAAAATAAGTGATAAATACGTATTTTTTGAAAAAATTAATTATAGAATAAATTAAAGAATAGATTTTGTGACAGGATTTGGACAAGGAAAAATTTTGCTACAATAGTTGTATTTTTAAAAGCTTACAATCTAAGATTTCTTTTATCTTAAAACACATACCACACACACAATACCTACAGATTTACACTTACAGTGAAAATGTTAAAAGGCTAACAACAAAATTCAAAATACTCTGAACTATGGTATAAATAAAAATTTTGCAATACTACAAGATGCTACTGTATTGTTCAAGTGTGCTCTGAATTAAAAATAAAAATCAGAATGTGTAAATTACCAAACTATACCGGATTGACTACTTCTTATTTGAGCATTAATAAAGAAGGAAGGGGGAGACACAAAGATTATATTACATAACTATAGAGTAACTTTGTTCTAGTCACAGTGTTTCTATAAAGAGATTCGAAATATTTTTTGTTTTTGTTTTTGTACTGGAAAACAAAAGATGACATAATGTATATAAAACAAAACATTTAAATGTCTCTCCTGAAATTTGTCCTTCCTTTTACCTCAAGGATGTCTATCTGTTAGGTAAGAATTGAGCAACTCTTATCAAAATAAAGTAGTATGGAAGAGAAGGAAGATTCAATATTTATTTATTATTTTTCAAGTACTTCTTAAGTATTTTGCAAGCATTTTTCAAGTATTTTTAAAGTACAAGTAATTATTTCATTAGCAATCAAGAAATTTAACATATATGGATGTTCTATTTTAGTATTGTTGCAATTGTATCTTAACATATATTTAATCTGGGAAGATGTAAACATGTAGAGCAACATACATATTTATCATCAATTTTTTATTTTTAAAAAACAACTGCATTTTTTTTTTTTTTTTTTTTTTTTTTTATAAACATATATTTTTTATATACATATATTTTTATCCCCAGGTCTGTGAATCACCAGGTTTACACACTTCACAGCACTCACCAAATCACATACCCTCCCCAATGTCCATAATCCCACCCCCTTCTCCCCAACCCCCTCCCCCCGGCAACCCTCAGTTTGTTTTGTGAGATTAAGAGTCACTTATGGTTTGTCTCCCTCCCAATCCCATCTTGTTTCATTTATTCTTCTACCCACTTAAGCCTATTTCTTTTCTTTTTATGTTTCTAGTCCTCAACCAGAGACCACAATTCACTTGGTGGCAACTACTTAACTTGCAAGTGAAAACACTTGGAAAGTTTGCATAACTAAAACTTCTAAATAATGTTTAATTAACAAAATTCTATAGATGGGGGAGTTATTATCTAGAGCTTATAAAAGTAAATATTTATGAATATTTATAGAGTGCTAGCTAATATAATTTAAGTTACAATAACCATTTAAGGATTCTCCAATTAGAGATTGCAGGCTTAAGGAGCCTGAGTAATATGCACAAAGCCATTTAATTAGTAAATGATACAACTGGAATTTGAACCCATGTTTTCTTGGATCTGAACTGTTTTTTTCTACAACTCAACACTACATGTAACTATTTATCTATTTATTTACTTTTTTTTTTAAATTTGACAGACAGAGATTACAAGTAGGCAGAGGCAGGCAGAGAGAGAGAGAGGAGGAGGAGGAAGCAGGCTCCTTGCTGAGCAGAGAGCCCGATGTGGGACTCGATCCCAGGACCCTGAGATCATGACCCGAGCCGAAGGCAGCGGCCTAACCCACTGAGCCACCCAGGCACCCCTACATGTAACTATTTAAAAGTCACTTAAATACTGGCTTTTTATATGATAATGTTTTAAGGTTTCCACTTAAGGCTGAGTCACTGTTGGAATTTTGTTGGGCAAATAAGATAAAGTTAAATTAAAAAATGAGAAACACTTCTTTTTACATGAATTTTGAAGTGAAATTACAATACTATAATGCAACAAGTTGGAAGTACAGGGGGAAAGTTCTGTAGCCTTACAGATTGTTTCCTTGTTTTTTTTCTCCCTTGTATTTACTGTAGTGTTAATATTATCATGATGTCCCACACATGGATGACTGTTGAGGGGAATAAAGTTTAAAAGATTCAGCAAGCCAGGCAATATCATGACCAATCAATCGGAAGTGGAGGCTCTTATAACTCCATTTTACCCTGAAATCCCTCTGCCTATTGACATCAAGTTTCTGATCAGTAGGAATGAGAAAAATAAGAAACAGAGTGGAGTTCAAAAACAAAGAAACAGAAGTACAATTATATAATTGCCTCAGCATTTTTTTTTCTTTGTGAAGTGTGTGTGTTTGGGTGTGTGTATGTATGTATATGTGTTATTTAAGTCAATAGCCATCAACCATGGCCTTTCCTTTTGGGAACAGAAACTTACATTTCATTTGGGAAATCACCCTTATTATCAGTTGATTTGGCTCTGGAATGATGCCAACTCCAGCTCCAGGACAGGATTCTGAGTAGCTTAACATAATAATATGTTAATATATTCTACACTCTGCACAATAAATAATAAATGTATTCCATACCCTGAGCAATAGAGATGGGTTTACAAATAGACATGTGACTCAGAGCTAATAAGATAAGAGGAGAAATTTGCTGTGATTTCCAGGAATGAAACAGGAATTTCTCTTCTATTAAATTTGACACGATATGAATACATGAAGCTTCAGACTGCAGCAGCCATCCTGATAAAACAGAAGCTACTAGCCAGCAAGACAGATGTACAGAAGACAGATGTGCGATATACAAAGATCTGTCTCTAATGACCTTGTTTGCACATATGTGTTATACCACAACTGAAGTGAAATCTATCTCTGACATTTTTAATTAGGCATGCTGGTATGTACGCTGGTTGTGTGTGTGTGTGGTTTTTTTTTTTTTTTTTCCTGCCAGTAAGAATAGGGTTATGTCAGTGGAAAGTGAAAGTGTACCAATAGCTATAGAGGCAGAGGTCATTGAAATATTTTTACAGGTTGAGCCCTGTTCTAGGCTTTGATGACATAAGAGAATAGTCTCAATCCTTTCCTTTGTGGAGCTTAGTTTAATAAGGAAGGTTGAGACAAGTAAATCAACAATTAAACATAATGACAGCAGTGATAAGTGGACAGGAGTTATAACCAAGGGGAAATAGAAGCAATGAGGAAGGGCACCAATAGATCCAATGGAGTATAATGTGATTTTTTTTTCAGTCTTGGAGAATCTATTTGATCTCTATGATTTTATAAATAAAAACCAAATGGTGAATCCTTATTTTTCCTTCCCGTAAGAGCAGTTTTCTTCTATAAACCATTCCGTTTTCTTGGAAGAAGTGAAAGCTACTTATTCAATCTACATAACAACAGTTCAATCACTGGGAATTTAAAAGTGATAGCTTTACTTTTTAGTTAAAGCACAATAGTTTAATAAACCAATGACTTTCAAATTTTGCTGCAATTTAATCAAATGAAACCTTTAAAAAAATCCTGATGACCAGCCTATGTCCACAAAACAATAAAATCAAAATCTCTGGGAATGGATCTGGGGCATTCTATCGTTCTGTTAATTCTCCAGCTTATTCCAATGTACAGCCAAGTTTGACAACCAGTGTTACATTTGAGTGCTTCTTAAAATTTAATGTGCATATAAAAATCTGGGGTTATTGTTAAAATGTAGATTCTACTTCCATAGGTCTGGGATGAGGTCTAAAAGTCTGCATTGATAACTACCTCCCACATGATGCCAATGCTACTTGAGTAGCAAGGTTATACAGCAGTGTTATCCAACAGAAATATGATGCATGTCACCTATGCAACTTTCTAGTAGTCACGTTAAGAGCATAAATAAAAACAGGTGAAATTAATTTTACTAACATTTTATTTAACTAAATACATTAAAAAAAACATGGAGGACAAGGGGGTGTTAGAGAGAAGGGAGTTGTGGTAAATTGGAAGGGGAGGTGAATCACGAGAGACTATGGACTCTGAAAAACAATCTGAAGGTTTTGAAGTGGCGGGGGGGGGTGGGAGGTTGGGGTACCAGGTGGTGGGTATTACAGAGGGCACGGATTGCACAGAGCACTGGGTGTGGTGAAAAAATAATGAATACTGTTTTTCTGAAAATAACTAAATTGAAAAAATTAAAAAAAAATTAGCACAAACACTGTCATGAACCTTAGCTTCAAGTTTAAAGTATGATTTAATTGTTAAAACTTCCATTGTACTAAATAAATCAGTAAATATGAAAAAAGAGTCATCATTTAAAAATTCATTCAATATAAAAATTACTAATAAAATAATTTACACTCTTTTTTGAGGTTAAGACTTCAAATCCAGTGCATATTTCCACTTGTAGCACATCTCAGATTGAACCACTGTATTTTAAGTGACCAACAATCACATGTGGCTAGAGGTCACCATATCAGACAACACAGTTAACAGACATCATGAAAATACCAGACTACATTACATCAGTTTTTCAAGAAAAATTTAAAAGCATGGATTACTTACCAATAAGTTTCCAATTAAAATGACCATCATGTAAAAAGAAATACAACTGAATTGGCCAGCTATCTTAAAGCAATCCCATAAAGTCTCTATCCACTCTCCACAGAGAATCCGGAACACATTCAGGTAGGAGTGGAAGAAGTCATGCATGTGCCAACGTGGGAGACGACAGTCTTTGTCTATGTTGCAGACGCATGCTTCATAACTCATACCAAACAGCTTCAGGCCAACCACAGCAGAAAAGAATGCAAATGTGAACAACAGCAGGACCAAGTCTTTCAAGGCCACCAAGGAGATACTAAGAATCTGCATCAGAATCTTAAACGTTGGCCAGTATTTTGCCAACTTGAAAATTCTCAACTAATACAGCAATGCCAGAAACAACAAAAATAAGAAACAACAAAAAACTTGGTCACTATTTATTATGATGTACATTTAAGATTTTTATCAGCATTATACACTACATATGTAGTCTTTAATGTAATACTCAGTTTTAAGATTGTTAATACTAACCACTGAAAATTCATTTTATACAATTCTTAATATATCATATATATTCTGTATTTTTTACACTAGATCCATACATATCTTCTTCTGTTGATCTGTCAATTTCCATTCGCTATTATGTGATTATAATTACTCTAGTTTTTATGTTTTAATATCTCGTAGGGCAACTATCTATCCTTTGTTTCGCTTTTCACAACACAGGAAATTCTCCCACATTCTGACATATAGATGATATTGAAAAAAGTCTGTTAGGTCCCATTAAATTCCACTGAAGTTTCTATTATGTATTTTCCTTTAAAGTAACATATCAGAAACCAAACACAGCAGTCTGTTCAGTTTAGTCTGGATATTTCTCTTGTTTTCACTAGATTTCTATTGAAACAGGATAGGATTACCTTAAAATTTTAGCCACCATATTACAGTGAACTTAGTCATCTAAAGCTGAAACATCTCCTTTTATATATGTTATACCTTCCCCAACTTTTTTTAGTATATAGTTGTCTTTCTGGACTCAAAAGTTGGGTTTCACATTTATCCATGTAAAACTGAATCATTTATATTCAATCCACACCAGCCTTTCAGATACCTTGATACTATCTCTTATTATCTTTTTTTAGTATTTACCAGTCTTGTTTCATCCATAAATTTGACAGGTACATCTCACATATGTTTATCTTACTGACGAGAAAAATGTACAGATGAGGACATAAGGCAGTGTTCTGAAGTATTTAGATAAGATCAAATCTACTTAATTGTACTTGATTCCTGCTACATTCCTGCAACTTCTTACGAGAATATATTACTGATCAAGTATGTAACATTCCCATATATATTCTTCTAATAACATTATTTTCTTGGGTAGTTTTCTGATTCTTACTACTACCCTACATTACAGGCATATATACCAATTCTGACTTAAAGACTTTCGTAATAACATTTCCCTGGCCTTTCTGGTTTTTTATAACGTTTTCTAACTCTACATTTAGAAATACTCACCTCATTCAAATTCCTTAGTTATACACTGGCATTCTGCTTCTGGGACTCCACATTATCCTGCTCCTCACAACTGACCAGTAACTCTGGTCCTGCTTCCTAAAACTATACCTCAAATTTGCTACATATGTAGCTTATTTCCTTTGAGGTTTTGGTCAAATGACAGGAAAATGTTTATTCTTCCTGGGGCACCTTCTAAGCTCTTTACATAAAAATTAATTCATTTATTATTTCAAATACCCCAGTGGGATAAGTGTTCCTATTCTTCCTGTGTTGTGTCTGAGGAGGCTGAGATAAATTTTCATAAAATAAAATGGAAATCTTGGATCCTACTTACCACCCTGAATGTTCGAAAAAGAGCCACTCCATGAATATTTGCTAGATAAAGTTCTGCTAAACCATGGAACACAATCAGGCTATCAAAAATGTTCCAACCTACTTGAAAATATCCATATGGATGCATTGCAATGATTTTCAAAATCATTTCTGCTGTGAAAATTCCAATAAAAATCTAAACAGAAACAAAACACACAGATGAGAATATGCTTCCAATTACAATATCAAAACCTCATACACAAAAAGTATAACTTTTCACTGCCACATTCTTCACAGTTCCTCTCTCAAGAGCTGATTAGTTTTGGAGTCTATATTATTATAAGGATAGACTCAAACATTTTTAATTTAACAGTCTAATGTCAAACACTGTATACAGAATCTTCAAATATTTACAAAAACTGTCTTGAAAGACAACAAAAGAATATTTAAAGATGAAAATCTTTTCATTTTGAATGGTTCTTTTGGGGATAAGGAATACATGATAAGATATTTAATTTTTTAAACTGTGAAAGAATTTAAAAAGTGCATATGGGGGCGCCTGGGTGGCTCAGTGGGTTAAAGCCTCTGCCTTCAGCTCGGGTCATGGCCCCAGGGTCCTGGGATCGAGCCCCACGTCGGGCTCTCTGCTCTGCAGAGAGCCTGCTTTCTCCTCTCTCTCTATCTGCTTCTCTGCCTGCCTCTCTGCCTACTTGTGATCTTTGTCTGTCAAATAAATAAATAAAATCTTTTAAAAAAAAAAGTGCATATGTGAACCAAGGGGAAAAAAAAGTAAACCTGTAAACACTGTCTCTTGAAAACTATACTGGTAGAAATGACTAAATTGTTGTATTGGTTCCAAGTAAATATATAATTCAAAATGGGTAGCATTTTAGCCATTTATACTAATACCAAGCAACAAACAACCACCAATATAAAAGCAAAGAAAATTGAACATTGTATATGTTCTTGGACGCGACTTGTTTTTAAACTCACAGAAATCTGTTTTGCTTTTTGCTTTGTATCGATTAAAAAAAGGATAAGTTCCCATCAAGCCAAAGACTAGAGGCTAGAGCAGACAGGGCAGGTGCAGTTGTAGTCAGGATTTAGAGTTCAGGTGTCAGTGAGGAGTTCGCATTTGTTATTTCACCTCTTCTCAGCTCTGTTTTATGAAGCTATGGCTATATATATATATATATATATACCATATATATATATGGTATATACCAGGATATGTTTGGGAAGGGAGAAGAAATAAATAATATTTCCATTTAATCTAACTGTCAAGCAACTGACTAGAATCTCAAACTTAAATGGCAGAATTTTAAGCTTCAGCTACAAACTTATTCAATGAGAAGAACACCTACAAAGCAGGGCCGGGGATGATCAGTTGTGGAAGTATGAACACAATACTTCATCTACTATGCATATAATGCATTTGCAACACACTGGAATTATAAAATAAAATAAAATAATGGGGTAATGATAACTAAAGAAAAGCTGAAGTCATAAATGAAAATAAGGTACAAGAGCCTTACCAGGTTTCCAATGCTAAGAACATTGTTGGTTTCTTCACTCATCGGATAACATTCTAAGGCCAAAAAACATATGTTTAGAATTATGCATATGGTAAGGACAAGATCAGTGAATGGGTCCATTATAATCATATGGATAAACTCTTTCCATTTTAACCAACAGGGAGAACAATTCCAGATCAAGAAAGTTTTAGCAAATCTCTGCCAACACAATGGGCATCTCTTCCTGGATTTTTCAGATTCTGAAATAAAGAAATAAAAAAGTTAAACACTAGCAAATTGTTTAAGTTCTAACTAATAAAATATTTTGACTTTTGCATGCAAAGAGATGTTTAGACTAGACTTCTGATCTGGAATTAACAAATAAAAATATTCTGTACTAATAAAAAGCAGAGCAAAGCAAATTTCCTTTATTTTGTTCATGCTTGCTGAGTTAGACAAATGAAATGTGATAAACTGTGTATTAGAAAGTTTCTAATTGGAGTTTCTTTCAAGAAAACAAAGAGTTTCTATAGGAGTTTCTTTCAAGAAAACAAATATGGAATAAAGTTGAGTATTATGATTTAGAATTTCTAGATTTTTATGCTTTACAAAAGCATAAATATCTTTTAATATTGTCCATGACAATGAATTACTGGTTATATATCGAAAAATATCTTAACATATGATTGTTATATTATCCAACCTCTGTTTTAAGTTATAAGTTAATACTTTGTTGCTTTCAATGTTAAAGAAAATTTCTTAGTACTCTTTGGTGAGTGATAAGAATGTCTAAAATACCAATGTTTAAAATACTATGTGTATGGATTGCTCATTTTAATATTCTTATGTTATTCCTTAAATTTTTGTTATCATCTGCAATTCTAAAGAAGTTACAGGATTACTTTAAAAGTGAGTCTTATCAATAGTACCTTTCAGAGTGTCTATTTTTTTACTTTACCTTCCTCATGTCTGATAGCAGCAGTAGCATCATCCAACATATTCAAAGAAGTAATCACAGAAGTTGGTGATCTTTTCTTCATTTCTATTTGTGTGGTCTTGGTCTAAAAAAAAATCAGATGAGTCCAGTGCTGGCTTCTGCCTTTGTAGATATAAGACTAAAACTATAAGAAAGTTTATAACCTTCTTTAAAATGCTGATTCTTATTTCCAGAAATCTTTTTGGGTTTCATCATGTGCTAGTCTTTACACTATAGGCAATATTAAACTGACGTAGTACTTTTTGGTAATGAATGTGTATTATCCTGCAACTCAAAAAAATCATTTCACACAATGAGATCAACTATAAAAGTAGGAAATCAGAGAATACTGTTTTTATTACTCGTATTTGCACTTGATCTTAGCCAAAAGGCTGAAAAGCGATTCATTATTCATATTTGATAAACCATTCAACGTATACTTTAGGATCACTGCAAAATATCCCGTTGGCAAACATACTACTGAATAGTAGTATTTCTCAAACACCTTACATTTTTCCTTGAAGGTATTTTATAACTTTGAAAACTCTTGATAAAATAAAAATTATTTTTTGCAGAAATGTCTGTTCATGTCTTCTGCCCATTTCTTGATTGGATTATTTGTTCTTTGGGTGTTGAGTTTGCTAAGTTCTTTATAGATTCTGGACACTAGTCCTTTATCTGATATGTCGTTTGCAAATATCTTCTCCCATTCTGTCAGTTGTCTTTTGATTTTGTTAACTGTTTCCTTTGCTGTGCAAAAGCTTTTGATCTTGATGAAATCCCAGTAGTTCATTTTTTCCCTTGCTTCCCTTGCCTTTTGCGTTGTTCCTAGGAAGATGTTGCTGCGGCAGAGGTCGAAGAGGTTGCTGCCCGTGTTCTCCTCAAGGATTTTGATGGATTCCTTTCGTACATTGAGGTCCTTCATCCATTTTGAGTCTATTTTTGTGTGTGGTGTAAGGAAATGGTCCAATTTCATTTTTCTGCATGTGGCTGTCCAATTTTCCCAGCACCATTTATTGAAAAGGCTGTCTTTTTTCCATTGGACATTCTTTCCTGCTTTGTCGAAGATTAGTTGACCATAGAGTTGAGGGTCTATTTCTGGGCTCTCTATTCTGTTCCATTGATCTATGTGTCTGTTTTTGTGCCAGTACCATGCTGTCTTGATGATGACAGCTTTGTAATAGAGCTTGAAGTCCGGAATTGTGATGCCACCAACGTTGGCTTTCTTTTTCAATATCCCTTTGGCTATTCGAGGTCTTTTCTGGTTCCATATAAATTTTAGAATTATTTGTTCCATTTCTTTGAAAAAGATGGATGGTACTTTGATAGGAATTGCATTAAATGTGTAGATTGCTTTAGGTAGCATAGACATTTTCACAATATTTATTCTTCCAATCCAGGAGCATGGAACATTTTTCCATTTCTTTGTGTCTTCCTCAATTTCTTTCATGAGTACTTTATAGTTTTCTGAGTATAGATTCTGTGTCTCTTTGGTTAGGTTTATTCCTAGGTATCTTATGGTTTTGGATGCAATTGTAAATGGGATTGACTCCTTAATATCTCTTTCTTCTGTCTTGCTGTTGGTGTAGAGAAATGCAACTGATTTCTGTGCATTGATTTTATATCCTGACACTTTACTGAATTCCTGTATAAGTTCTAGCAGTTTTGGAGTGGAGTCTTTTGGGTTTTCCACATATAGTATCATATCATCTGCGAAGAGTGATAATTTGACTTCTTCTTTGCCGATTTGGATGCCTTTAATTTCCTTTTGTTGTCTGATTGCTGAGGCTAGGACCTCTAGTACGATGTTGAATAGCAGTGGTGATAATGGACATCCCTGCCGTGTTCCTGACCTTAGCGGAAAAGCTTTCAGTTTTTCTCCATTGAGACATCCAGATGGCGAACAGACACATGAAAAAGTGCTCCATATCACTCGGCATCAGGGAAATACAAATCAAAACCACAATGAGATATCACCTCACACCAGTCAGAATGGCTAAAATCAACAAGTCAGGAAATGACAGATGCTGGCGAGGATGCGGAGAAAGGGGAACCCTCCTACACTGTTGGTGGGAATGCAAGCTGGTGCAGCCACTCTGGAAAACAGCATGGAGGTTCCTCAAAATGTTGAAAATAGAACTGCCCTATGACCCAGCAATTGCACTATTGGGTATTTACCCTAAAGATACAAATGTAGTGATCCAAAGGGACACATGCACCCGAATGTTTATAGCAGCAATGTCCACAATAGCCAAACTATGGAAAGAACCTAGATGTCCATCAACAGATGAATGGATCAAGAAGATGTGGTATATATACACAATGGAATACTATGCAGCCATCAAAAGAAATGAAATCTTGCCATTTGCAACAACGTGGATGGAACTAGAGCGTATCATGCTTAGCGAAATAAGTCAAGCAGAGAAAGACAACTATCATATGATCTCCCTGATATGAGGAAGTGGTGATGCAACATGGAGGCTTAAATGGGTAGAAGAATAAAAGAAACAAGATGGGATTGGGAGGGAGACAAACCATAAGTGACTCTTAATCTCACAAAACAAACTGAGGGTTGCCGGGGGGAGGGGGTTGGGGAGAAGGGGGTGGGATTATGGACATTGGGGAGGGTATGTGATTTGGTGAGTGCTGTGAAGTGTGTAAACCTGGTGATTCACAGACCTGGGGATAAAAATATATGTTTATAAAAAATATATGTTTATAAAAAATAAAAAATTAAAAAAAAAAAATAAATAAAAATTATTTGGGGCACCTGGGTGGCTCAGTGGGTTAAGCCTCTGCCTTCAGCTCAGGTCATGATCTCAGGGTTCTGGGATCGAGTCCCGCATCGAGCTCTCTGCTCGGCAGAGAGCCTGCTTCCTCCTCTCTCTCTCTCTGCTTGCCTCTCTGCCTACTTGTGATCTCTCTCTGTCAAATAAATAAAATCTTTTTTAAAAATAGTTGGCTCTGTGGTAATTAAATAAACTTGAATAGTATCAGGTAAAAGAATCAATAAAAGAATGGATTTAAAAGAGTTGTTTTGGCTAGAACATATCTGAAAATTCCACAAGGGAATCACTTCTTTTTGTCTTGTCACTTGAGTTAGTGGTTTTAAGATACTCTATTTTACCGATGTGGTTACACAGAGTTCAAAAGAAGCCTTGCTCTGGAAACATATTCCTAGGGTTTGATGTAGATGTCTCAACTTGTATACCATCATAGTTATCACAAATAGAGATCAGGTGTTTCTAGTGACCAAGAATATAATTTATATTTGAATTTAAACTCTACGAAACTGACAATGGTGGGACACCTGGGTGGTTCAGTCAGTTAAGTGTCCAACTCTTGATTTCGGCTCAGGTCATGATCTCAGGGTTGTAAGATCAAGCCCTTCACTGGGCTCTGCACTGGGTGTGAAGCTTACTTAAGATTCCCTCTCTGCCTCTAGATTCCCTCTGTCCCACCCCCAGAAGGACCCCACACTCATTTCTAGAGACAGAAATCTATGTGTGTGTGTGCATGCACGCGGGGAAACACAAAAGAAAAAAACCTGACAATGGGTAGATTATATTACACCACAGAGTTTCCAACAGTGTTTATATTTGACACAAAGGTTAACTTGGTAACATGATACCAAGTTAAATAGGTATTGGTAAACATTTACCTTGGTAAATAGGTGTAGCTAAATAGGTGAAATAAAGAGTAAATAAATTTGAATAGGCCAGGCTGCTCTAGAATGGAGGTAAGTGGGATGGGGGTGCTGCTTCACTAACACTGAAAGAATCAGTGGTCGGATCTCAATGATAACTGATACCCAGCACAACGTAGTTGGCAGGTTCTGCTCTAGTCTTCCTGAAGTAGCATAACAGAGATCAAGAAATCATCATATTTATCTCATTCAGTATCAGTCAGGTTTCCTCTAATTTCATACATACTAGAGTCAGAGGAGGTAAAAACCAACTCTACCATATACTGATTCCACCATGAAAATGACAGATTCTTCAGGTCTACTGATCTCTGTTCCCTCATTACTAATTTTTTTTTTCTGAAAAAGTAAGCTAAAAACTCAGGATGTGAGGTTAATTTATTTACCTTAACTAAACTTACTCCAGAAACTATTTTTTAACTGACTTAAAAGGTTTCATAAAATGTAAGTTATAGAATGGTGACTAACATAATAAAAAATAAGTTATAATTTATACAGTTTCAAATTTCCATGAGTCAAAAACCAAGAGAAGCATAATTGTTCTGTTATTAAAGTCTAACAGGGATTTCCCAGGTTTAACTTCATGAAGATGATACTTTGTGGTATACTGAATACCTTCCACTAGTCCTTCCATTAGGATAAAGGAATTGCTTCTCCTAGAGATGTTTCTGATAGTGACAATGTCTGATGGAATCACCCCAAGAAGGAATTTAGTCAAGATAATCATCTGTGTGAAGTAGGTACAGTGAGGAAAGTAACTATGTTATTGTTGATGTGGTCATGTTTAATCTCTACTTGTTTAGCTTGAACTGTGGATATATTTTAGAATCTAAAGTGAATAAACTACATATTGGTTTAGTAATATAGTTACCTAAATGGAGCTCTTAAAAATATTGAATGAACGCCCACAAGTTGGCCAACTACTAAGGACAGAACCATTATATAATGCAAATTAAGTAGATCCTGACTCAGTAATCTGTTTGGAAGTTTAAGAGCTAATAAGGGCATATCTAAAGTTAAAATTAGACTGGAAAAAGCACCTAAAATTCCTGTTCTCACAACTGGTTTAAATTTTCTCTAGAAAGGAGGCATGAATAAGAAAGAATCCAGCCATATTTCTAGCATTTAGCAGTGAACACCTGATATACTCATCTTAGACTCACATTTGCTCTCTCTACTGCAGCTACACTGGCCTTTTTTTTAATCCTGACTCACTCTGTTCCTTCCCCTTACACGTCATGCTCTCATTCTTTAGAACTTGGTTCAAGCATCAGTTCCTCAGAAAACCCTGTTATTACTCAGGGAAATCCTTTATATAGTCTCCTAAAACATCATGTTTCTCACTTTTATAGCACTTGCTACGGTTTCATTTATTTATGAAGAGAATAATACAGTGAATCAACAGGTACCTAATATCTAGCCTTAAAATTTAATAATAGTATACTCTTCACTTCTCATGTATTACTCACCCCACTTTATTCAAAATATTTCAGGAAAAATATGTTGGACATCATATAATTCTTAGAATAAACTTTGTAAGACACAATCACAATATTAAGATCACTATCAGAAAATTAGTAATTCCTTAATATTATCCAATACTTACACCATGCTCTGTTTCCTTTCATTGCTCAGAAACTTTCTATTATAGTTTATTTGTTCCAATCAAATACAAAAAAGATCCCCATATTGCATTTTTTTCATAGGCCTACTGATTATCTTGTGGCTTTATTTTTTCTATTGTGATTTACTTGTTGATGATAATGGATCACTTACAACTGTAGAATTTTCCACATTCTTGATTTGATATATTATGTCCTTTTAGTGTAATTTAATATGTTCTTTTCTCTTCTTTTTTTTTTAAAGATTTCATTTATTCATTTGACAGACAGAGATCACAAGTAGGCAGAGAAGCAAGCAGAGAGAGAGGAAGGGAAGCAGGCTCCCCGCTGAGCAGAGAGCCCGACATGGGGCTCTATCCCAGGACCCTGAGATCATGACCTGGGCCGAAGGCTGAGGCTTTAACCCACTGAGCCACCTAGGCGCCCCTGTGTTCTTTTATTACAGTCTCTAGAAAAAGACAGATCTAGAGGCTTACTAGGCTTAGCTCAGATTATGGCAAGAATATATTGTATGTGGTGTTTTATGTCTCCCAACCCATAACTTCAGGAAACACATAATGTCTGGTAGTCAGAGAGGTACAATCTTATGTGTATGATAATTTTATGGTCTATCTCCCCATTAGACCATTACCTATAGATAGATGCTATATTTGTATTTATTAACATTTTAAAATCTCCAAAGCTTAGTATAATGCCTAGCATATAGTAGATTGTCAATAATGTTTTATTTAATTAGATAGATGAGCTATAAGGATATCATTTTAGATGGGAAAATGTTTTTAAAAATATTTATATTCTTACAGTTGTGTATATCTGATTCTCTTCTTGAGGTTTGGACAGCAACTGGCAATTTTTTTTTTAAGATTTTATTTATTTGACAGAGAGAGAAGGAAACCACAAGTAGGCAGAGAGGCAGGCAGACAGAGGAGGAACCAGGCTCCCCACTGAGCAGAGAGCCAGGATGCAGGGTTCAATCCCAGGATCCAGAAATCATCACCTGAGCCGAAGGCAGAGGCTTAACCCATAAGCCAACCAGGTGCCCCATGACTGGCAATTCTTAAGAAAGTTTCATCTGCCAACTGTGCAATTGATGGAATAATATAGTTTCAGCATTGAGCCTCCAGGAAAATAAAGTGGCAAAAAATGAAGTAAAGTGTTGAGAAATCAGACACCAATAAATACAGGTCAAACTTTCCAACAGAACTCTTCAATGAAGATAAAATTTGAAGATCATGAAGATGCTTATCATATGTGTGGAACATAGTTGACACTCAATAAACATTATATACTATTATTGCTATTATTGTTATTATTATTTTAATTGCCCCGAAAGGGGGGATAGTGTCAAAGACTTAAGAGTTTTATGTTGATGGAGTATAATCCATTAGGGTACTGCTGTGCTTTCTTGTGTTTCCTATAATTAGCAATTAACATTTTTTTTCAGTTGCTCAGTATACTCTAAGCATTGCCAACTGCTTTACAAGAATTTTTGTCATTTGAATCTCGCATCAACATGAGACAGATACTATAATTATATACATCTTGCAGACAAAGAAGTTGAAGTTCAGAAAAGTTAACAGACTTGGCAAATACCATACATCTATTAAGTGGCTAAAACAGACTGGAATCTATATTTATCTGACTACAAACTGTGCTTTTAGCCAATATGATCTACTGCTTTCCTACAAGGTGAGAATATGAAGCATCTAAGTAATCTCCCAGTAATTCCAACATAAGAATTAGAATCTGATTAGTCTTAAATCAAATCAGTCATCTATAGGGTCCTCAGTATGTTCCATTTTAAATTCCCTTTCCAGCATTTTCTTATGTATACATAAAAAAGGAAAAGAAAGTAAATTTTGTGAAAATGACCTTCGCTTTTACTTCCTAAAAAAGTTTTTCCTGACAAAATGTTCTAGTGTTCTTCCAGGAAAAGAAATCCTTTACAATTGAAAGATTTTAATTAAAACCAGAAAGGCTTCATGTGACCCAAACCAGCCAAATGAATGGAGATATTAAGAAATTGGGAAATAATACAAGTTCTTCCTAAGCAGAGTTAATAGGGCATCTCATCTTGGCATAAGAGAAGTATTGTGCTCTTGGATACATTTGTGTGTAGTCCTTGACATTTGAAAAACCACTTCAAAACAAATTACACATTTGAATACCATTCAGACCATAATCATTCAATCAGAAGAACCCCACACTCATTTCTAGAGACAGAAATCTTTTGTAATCTTTTCTGTGACTTCCTCATGGATGATATAATGGCTACACTCAATAGCTTCTTTTTATACATGTTTTCTTCATACTGTCTATAATCGCTTCTTGTTTCAGTGGTATGCATGTTATGAACCATGTAGACACAGTATCTATCAATAACTTGAATCTGGTATGATCTTACATTCTGTTCTTCAGTTCCCACATTTTTAGTAGAACTACTTTTCTAGAGCATCTTTATTGATGATGACTTAATAGTTTTATATAGAGAGAAGTTAACATTTTACCCCCTTTTGACCCAGAAGTTACCTTTGATATTAATAAATCTCTTAGCCAGCCTTATTACGCATTCCACTTAGTGCCAGAGTGTATCTTAGCTCTTAACTTTTCCTCATCTCTTTTTACCCTCTTCATATGACAGGGTGTTAGTAAAGCTCTTTTCTATCCTTTGTCTGCTCCCTGAATCTGCCCTTTTGCCATCAAGTTGTTTCTTTTTTTTCCAGTGTAGACAACCTTTATAAGCAGGTGTTGAGAGTGTAAAATCGTAACAAATCTAAAAGAATGGAAAAGGAGGCAGGGTATGACACCTCCTCCCAAGTGAAGTCCTGTAACTAAGCCACTCCAGTCAAGGAGAATTCAACTTGACCATGGCCACTTCAGGCCCAGAGCTCTCCAAAGACCAAGCTCCCAGGCAAAAGGGTCCTTACAATGCAGGGGAAGGGAGCAACACCTGGAAGAGGCAAGGAATGTATCCTACCCCAGGCCACTTGACTCCTGCCCACCATATACCTCAACAGCTCCAGCTAGGGGTGTTAGGAAACTAAGCTAAACCTCTTCCTCCCCAGTGGAGAAAGAAGTCTGAGATTGAATATAAGAAAGCTACTTGTGGTTGCTTTCCTGGGTCCTCTTCTCTTAGTACACTTACGGCAGAATTTTGATTTTTTAAAGATAATCTCTACAATTTCTTTAATGTTACTTCTGTCAATACTTTTAGATTCATAGACTGAATCTTTTGCTATAGAGCTAAAAATCTGAAATAAACTCAAAAGCCACATTAAATAATTGAAAATTAGAGTTAAACTTTATTAAGTTTTACTATCATGGATTTGGTTATTCCATGGATAAAATAATTCTTTATATCAAGATGTATAGAGCATTTCCTCCTGAAAGAGCTAGAAAGCCAGTGAGTACATTTGTTTGCTCTTTTCACAATTTCAGTACTGTATTTTTTATCTATGCTTTTAGTACTTCATGATTTCTAAATTATGGAAGACAGCATCACTTTTGAGTTGAATACTGAAATTTTCCAGTTAATTCTGATGAACTATCAGAAGCAAGTTTGAATTAATAAACTAAACCTGCATTCAGAGAAGTCAAGTTTGAAAAATAATATATCCATCATTTATCAGCAGTAGTAATATACGTTTTGGAACAAAAATGTATCTGTCTTAAAGAAATATTTAAAGCTCTTGGTCACTCTTGCCATGGTGCACTGAAGAAACAATGTTTTGTAGCAAAAGTGAGCCCACTTATCAAGATCACTGGTAATATTTTTACCATGTACAACACACAGTATTGAGCACCATTAGAAAGCAATATACTCCAAGATCTTGAGGAAATAGCTCAAATTCTTTGATTCTATGAAGCATTAAGAAAAATTCATACCTCAACTGCTTTGTCTCCTTCTTGATGTTCTTTTGAAGTCTGCTGAAATTTTGGCTCAATCTTCTTAGCTTTTTCAGCAGCTTTCTGCTTTTCTTCTTCATAGGACATAGCAAGTATGCCCAAGAACAAACTTGCTATGTAAAAAGCAAACCAAAAGCTTATCACAACAAAAAATATCATGTAGACCTTCCCAGAAGCATAAAGGATCTAAGAAGAGTTAGAAAACAAGACAAAAGAGGAAAATGTTATTTGTCTTCCTATAATCTCCTATTTTAAAATGAAAAAATCACATTTTGTTAATGAAAATAATTTAGTTGTATGTGGAATGTAATCACAGGACAGTTTTACTGGCTCTACTTGGAGAAATAAGAGAAAAGCCCTTCAATTATATATATATATATATATATATATATATATATATATAAGGTACAAAATGCATAGTACAAAATCAAAGAATTTAGTAATTGAATTAAATTAGAGTGAGCATCTGGCTTTTAGGTCTTCACTAACAAAGAAACATATTGGAAGGGAAGAATTGTCATTTCTCAATTAAGAAAGCTGGACAGTCTAAAGTAAAGACTTTCCTTTACAGTAGAATCTTTAAATATATGAAGCTTAATAAAAGTCAGAGAACGAACGTTTAGAGATTAGTTTCATCTTCTCATTATTCTATGAAAACATCATAACAAGAGACAAGCTTAGATCTATTCAAAGAGGTGGGAAACAAAAATTTTTCTATATCAGAATATCTGCTTTGGTGAAGAACATTTAGATTTGTCTAAATCTAATGGTGAAGAACATTTAGACAAATCACATGAGAAGGTCATATAATTCACTTATTAAAGTTATTTATGGATAGAAAAAAACCAAAGATTTTAGATTTCAAAACTAAGCATTGACTAGCTTTTATTTCATAATAATTACCTAAGATAGATGAGAGAATTTAAAATTTTAAAAATTATAAGTAATTGATACAGTCCACTATGTAAGTAATTCAGACCACTGATTTATTATCGTTGACTATAAGTATATAAACAAAATCCAAAAAAACCCAGATGAGGTTAGTCTTAATTTTTATGCATCCACTTGAATCAATAGATAAGTATTATTTACAGAAAATATTATATTGATACAACAAAGTTAAAAATGTTTTACAGTTTAATAAGTTCTAACATTCAATCAAAAATAATTTATTAACCTATAGTATATTTATCATTATAAGCATTTTTAATAAACCTTATTTCTTAGAAGAGTCACCTATTTAGGATTTGGTTAAATAATTTTCCCACAGAACTAGCTATCATCTACAGTAGTAGATTCAAGAGTTAGTAATGAACACCATGGGATACACTGCAGGCCATGCACATTAATAAATACTTTGCTTAGGATGCCTGGGTGGCTCAGTGGGTTAAGCCTCTGCCTTCAGCTGAGGTCATGATCTCAGTGTCCTGGGATTGAGCCCCCCATAGGGCTCTCTGCTCAGCGGGGAGCCTGCTTCCCCCTCTCTCTCTGCCTGCCTCTCTGCCTATTTGTGATCTCTCTGTCAAGTGAATAAATAAAATCTTTAAAAATAAATAAATACTTTGCTTATTGTATCATTAATTCTGTGTAGTACCTTTATCTGGTATTTACTATTTCCAATATGCAGAAGAAAGATGAAAATTAGGCAAAATGACATGTCAAAACTCTCACAGCTTTGGAGAAAGGCCTGAATCCAAAAATTTTGCTCTTTCCAGTATATGAAACTGACTGGAGGATAAAAGTATACACTTTTATTATGATGGAAAAGTATATACATTCTAGTTCTAGTATACTTTAGTTTGAAATTGGGATAATTATGGCACTCAAAGCCTAGGAGTGTTACGAAAAGCAAATGAAATAGTGCACGTGAAGATGCATTTAGCCTCTGGCAAATATGCAGTGAAGGTTAACTATTGTTAGAAATAACATTTTGCTTATGTCCATTAGGACTGACACTTTGTTTTGTTCATTTCTGTACCCTCGGTGTATCAAAGAGTGCTTGGATCAAATAAATATTTGTTCAATGAATAGAGAATTGTATTCTCTAAAACATAAACTACACTCTTTGGGAATAATTGCTGAATTTCCCTAGCCATGGTCAGTTCAGTGTGGGGCAATGCTGAGAGCACAAATCCAGTCCAAATCAAAGAAAACCATCTCTACACACTAGTTAATGACAAGAGTGCAATACTGATGAAAGTCCCATGTGGACTCCACCAGGGCACTCCCACACTGATGTTTCATTTCACTAGCAGTGGGAAAGGATTTCCTTTAAACCAATTCTAACAAGAAAATTAGCTAATGTACTTTGAGGGCTGTAACCCAAAAAACAGAAAACATTATATAAAGTGATACGATCTATAAATACTCACATTTTTGCTTATTAAAATTTCATGAAGCATTTCTATGTGTTTGATACTGAGGATAGAACAATTAAATTGAGATAAAAAGAACTCTTCTCAGGTAGCATATCTACTAGTGGGAGAAACTACTGAACAAGCAATTAAAGTAACCACAATCAGGGAGGCCTGGGGGCTCAGTCCATTAGGCATCTGACTCTTGATTTCAGCTCAGGTGATGATCTCAGGCTTGAGCCCTCAAGGTTCAAGCCCCATGTGGACCTCCATGCTGGGTATGGAGACTGCTTAGGATTCTCTCTCTCTCTCTCTGTCCCTCCCCTTGTCCTCTCATGTACATGTGTGCATCCACTCACTCTCTCTCTCTCTCAAAAATAAACAAACAAATAACCACAATTAGAGGCAGTTGTACAGTTACATGGTATTTTGTTGTAGGACTTGTCTAGCTATGAAAGGAGAGTTTGGGGAAAAGCTCAAGATTTCTTCTGGGTTTAAGGTATGAATTTGAGGTATGAGACTGAAGGTAGAATGAAACTTGAATTTAGGCTGAGGGTACAACATACATTGAAACAAGAAATTATGGGGAAAACTCACTTAGGAAACAGAAAGCCTCTTCTATACTCAAATAAAGCAGAATATATACTGGAATATTATTAGAAAATACATCTGGAGAAGTATGCAGAAACTAGATCTTTTTTTTTTTTTTAAGATTTTATTTATTTATTTGACAGAGATCACAAGTAGGCAGAGAGAGGCAGGCAGAGAGAGAGGGGTAAGCAGGCTCCCCGCAGAGCAGAGAGCCCGATTCAGGGCTCGATCCCAGAACCCTAGGATCATGACCTGAGCCAAAGGCAGAGGCTTTAACCCACTGAGCCACCCAGGTGCCCCCAGAAACTAGATTTTAAAGAGCACTATAGACCATCCATTTGGACTTTGAACTTCATCCTATGGGAATGCAGAACTTCTGAAGGATTTTTAGAAGTAGGATAATGTGATAAGATGATTTTAGAAATAAGAAGCGCCTAGTGTTGTGGAAGAGATACTGATACTTGTCAAAGTTTGGAAAATAACAATATAAATAAATATTCATGTTACAAAATCAGAAAAATATACTTTGCAATTTAAAAAGTCATTTTAAGGGGCGCCTGGGTGGCTCAGTGGATTAAGCCACTGCCTTCGGCTCAGGTCATGATCTCAGGGTCCTGGGATCGAGTCCTGCATCGGGCTCTCTGCTCAGCAGGGAGTCTGCTTCCTCCTCTCTCTCTGCCTGCCTCTCTGCCTACTTGTGATCTCTCTCTGTCAAATAAATAAATAAAATCTTTAAAAAAAAAGATAAAAAGTCATTTTAATATTTTCATGTATTTCTTTTATAGAAGTATAATTGTACTATTTACTTTACTTGACTTTTATTTAATAACATAACATGAACATTTGTGCTAAAAGTCCAAGCATTATTAATGGCCTATAGAGGTTATTACACACACACACACACCCCTCATAATTTATCTATCCAATCATAAAAAGTATGGAATGTATGTATATGTTTTAAAAAAAAAGAGAGTGTTCTCCTTCAACTATACATACTTTGAAAATTTAAAGTAATTTATTTTATCTAATATACTTTAATATTAACTATGTTGTTAAACTAACGTTGCATATTTCACTGTGATGAAAATTCTCTTAGAAAAACGAAGTCACCATTCTAATGTGTATTTTAACTTTCTAAGAAAATATGGCACATAAATCATCAGTTACAAAGAGAGGCTCTCAGAATTTGGATTTCAAGTCTCAGAACAGCAAGCCTTCTGTTATAATCAGAGCAGGATTAAATATTAAAGGGGAATGAGAAGCAATAGAAGAATTGAAGTGAAATACGCATTGTAGACATTAAATAAAAAATTTCTTGGGGTGCCTGGGTGGCTCAGTGGGTTAAAATCTCTGCCTTCGGCTCAGGTCATGGTCTCAGGGTACTGGCATCAAGCCCCGCATCAGGCTCTCTGCTCAGCAGGGAGCCTGCTTCCTCCTCTCTCTCTCCCTGCTTCTCTGCGTACTTGTCATCTCTGTCTCTCAAACAAGTAAAATCCTTAAAAAAAAATTTAAAAAGTAAAAAAAATTTCTTAATACATGTTAATCTCATAGGTTAAAAATTTTTTTAAAGATTTTATTTA
Source organism: Mustela lutreola (assembly GCF_030435805.1). NCBI lineage: Eukaryota > Metazoa > Chordata > Mammalia > Carnivora > Mustelidae > Mustela > Mustela lutreola. The sequence continues at coordinate 148,384,636 of NC_081292.1, read as the reverse complement.
TTTATTTGTCAGAGAGAGAGAGAGCGAACTCAGGCAGACATAGTGGGACAGAGGCAGAGGGAAAAGCAGGCTCTTTGCTGAGCAAGGAGCTCAATGTGGGACTCCATCTCAGGACACTGGGATCATGACCTGAGCTGAAGGCAGCCGCTTAACCAACTGAGCCACCGAGGCGTCCCAGGTTCAAATTTTTTGACTGAAGAGGCAGTACTTACCAATGTTCTTTACTCAGTTAATATCAAATGTGTGATATTATACAGCAGGGCAGTGATCTCTAGAAGATACATGTGTTGTAACTTTGGAGAGGTTACCCAACCACTCTGATCTTAGCAGATACCGATAGGTCTTGCAGGATTGTTTCAAAGATTAAATATGATATACATAAAGGCACAGACTTGGGCACAGAGTTAGCATACAGTTTGACTTTCAGTAATTCTGACTCTCTTTTCTTCTGTCCTCAAATTCTTCTCCCCATAGAAATTTAATAAATCGGGGTACATCTTACCATTATTTTAGAAGGTAGGGACATGATATCATTTTTTGTGCCATGTAGATTCTGTTCTTACCTGATGATAAAGTGCTTCAGGGTAATCCTGCGTCATTAACCGAAACAGGGCAAGTAAGGCCCAGCCAAAAGTGTCAAAATTTGTGAAGCCATAATCAGGATTTGTGCCAGCTTTCACACACACATATCCTTCAGGACATTGACTAAAGAAGACAAAGAGAAGAGAAACTGCTTACTCTTAAGTGACTTTTAGATTACAGGCCAAATCATAAATACAGAATATCCACCTATGAATAATAAAGAGTTCTTTCTTCCACAGGGAACAGTCTAAACAAAGCCCAGTGAAAAAGCTGCAAATGAGGTAGATTTTAAGTTAATACAAGTGAACAGTGTTAATTAATCTAAAAGGAAAAGGGGTATCACCAATGGTTTTTTGCCAAGCCTTGTTGAAGTTTTCTTTGCTATCAGCATCAAGGTGAAAGCATACATAATGGGAATAACCGTCATAAAACAAAGCTTCAGTCATTGAGGGTTTAATTTTCAAATGTCTCACCTTAAGCCCTTGGGTCCCATTATTTAAGGGTGCAAAAACACTTCCACATTGATAAATTATAATCAGCATTTGCACAATGGTAGAAAGATCAGATTAAAGATTTATCTTACTTCCTTTGATGGAGTCTTCATACTTTATTTTCTGGGGGCTTGAATATTATGATTCGTTATTATAGTTGTGGCCACATAAATCATGCTTCCCTCCATCCATACCCTGTGTAGTTTCCTCCAGTGTTATTCTGGCTTTGGCCATGTGACTTGTTTTGGACTTTTAATAGTTAACAAATGTGATGCAAAGAGAGGTTTAAAATGTATTTGTGCTGGGCAGCGTTGAGCAAGTGACAAAATGTCTAAATCACGTGAATATATAAACTACATAATTCATGCTCCTTTATCCCCATATGACTTTTGTTAATCTGAGCCCTAGAGCCTAAGAAATGATATGGGCACCATATCATTTCCAGCTGATGGAAGTGACATAAGGAATTACAGGAAAGTGCTAGTACTGCCGAGAAGCACTATATTTCTACTTTCCTTTCTCTTCATTTATGACAGTAAAACTTGTATTATCATATCATTGAATAGTTATTTATAAATACTATTTATAAGAGCAATAAACTTTTTATTAATGTAAATTTTGTCATAAAATATATACAAGACATAAAATAAATGAAATAACAGCATATATTTCCTATTTCTTCTCTTCAAAGGCTTTTGGACCAAGAAAAGATTATATCATCTCTCTTGATAATTCCCACTAGCTCTGGGGTACACAGAAAACAAAAAATCAGATCCTTATTTAAGTCCCAGCCTTGCCATTTATTCACTTCATGACCTTGAATAAATCATTTAAGTAGTCTGTTTACTGCTTTTTCCTGTAAAATCAGGGTAATAGTATTCCGTGTTGTATATTTCTCAGCATGGTTTTAATGACAAAATGAGATAATGTAATCAAATGATAAACATCAGCCAAAGCATTAATCATTGAATAAATACTATGGATCTATGAAACTGACTAATACAAGAACATTAACACCTCTTACCCAGCATCTGTTCTGTTGCCACAAAGGAGAGCATATCTTTCTCCTTCCAAATAATAAAAGTTTTCTGTTTCTGCAAAATAGGAAATTACATTCTGTTATCTAATTTTGAGTGAAGAGCATATCTGATATCCATTTAGATCTGCATAGAATATGAACATCTCTCTCTATACTGAAAAGGTAGGAATATATAGCCCACCCTTTCTTATCTACAAGATTGTCCTAACATGTGATGCACAGACCAAAAGATGTCTGGCAATCTACCTACTACACTGCCCCAAAAGAAACAAAACCCAGCATAAAAAGAGGAGAATCACTTTCAAAACTAGAGTTCTGGGAAGCAAATATTAACCAGTCAGTTATGACCAGAACCCTGAAGAAAAATTCCCAAGACCAAAGTGAAAGCTGAGACCTTTTCTTCCAGGCTTTATTCCTAATGATCTTCCTTAACATGAGACCATATTTCTGTCTCTGCATTTAAATACCATTCTCTTCCCATGTTGAAGCTTATTTTTCTATATTGAGCATCCAGTGCCAGTTACTCACCTTGGTGTCATTTAATCTAACCATAATCCCAACTAATCTGAATCATAGCCCATAGAATTTATTCAGGTATCCTTATCTGCTGTCATTCAATATGTAAATGGTGTATTTACAGATATGAACTACCAGGGTTGGGAACATACATGCTTAGAAGTATTGATTTTAGGTTCTGAATTCAAATCACAGCTCCAACACATGAGATCAGTCCTGAATGTATGTGTGTATATATAAAATTATATATATATACATATGTACACACACAAAACTGAATTACTATAATGCCAAATGATGTCACTTTAACTTTACCTAAAATAATGTTAGAAGTTTTTTTTTTAAGATTTTATTTATTTATTTGACAGACAGAGATCACAAATAGGCAGAGAGGCAGGCAGAGAGAGAGGGAGAAGCAGGCTCCCCTTGGAGCAGAGAGCCCGATGTGAGGCTCAATCCCAGGACTCTGGGATCATGACCTGAGTGGAAGGCAGAGGCTTTAACCCACTGAGCCACTCAGGTGCCCCTAGAAGAAGTTTTAAATCATAGTTAGGAACCACTGGTCAAGCCTTTTAAATAGCAGTCAAAATCCAAATGAAATTCAACATTAGTAGTTGAGGACTGTCCCAAATATTGTTCTAAAATAAAAGGACTTTGACATGGCAATTAGGTTAAATAAAATTTTATAAATATAATATTTTCAGCAAGTCCTAACATGTTTTTAGACGAAATGGAATGACTAGAATTGGACAAATTTTAAAGCTGTAAACTTAAAAAAAGTGATTTCTTTATAATATAACTTACTCTTTAAGATGAAAAGAACCTGGATTTTTTTTCCAGCAATAACTATTGGTATTCACTATATTGAAGTATTTCATTATTGTGAAGTAGTAAAAATTGTTTATTTTTTATATAATTTGTATATTTTTTGTTGTAACTAAAGAAACCAAAGAGTATGTCAAGAGTATTTCAATTGGAATCTAAGATTTAACATCCATTTTTCTGTTGCCCTCACCACTAGAATGAAGACCATGAGATAGACACACATAATAACGAAATATTTCACATACTCATATACCAATAATTTTGTATTACTTGCAGCATAATGATATTATGGGGTAAAAATAAGGAGTAAAATTCATTAAGATTTGTTTTGGAACTTATATATCCAAATACAAATAAAATTAATGTAGGGGATTACATAAGACTTAACAACAATTTACTTTTATTAGTTTAAAAATATGCTTTTATATTTTTCTAAACCCTTTCAGAAAGACCTGATAATTTTAATATGAGTGAAAAATGCAGTAAGAGAGTATAACCTGGTGGAGAAGGAATGGATTTGAAAGCCAGATTGGGATGGTTAGAATCCTAGTTTTATCACTGAGTTGTTGTTGTTCCACTGGAACATTCACTGAATTTCTCTGAACTTCCATTTTTTCTGTTTGTAAGCAGGCTCATTCACTTTTCTGCAGGGTTATGGTGAAGATATGTGATCAGACATATGTGTTACTTATATATATAGGAGCAAAGCAATATTTATTCTGGCATTGTTAGTATTTTCCTGAAGTATGTTTATTATTTACCAAAAGATAACTCAAAACATTTAAAATGAGCAGCAGTAACTGAAATCCAACAATAGTGAGAATTTCTATAATGTAGTCTATTTTTTATTTACAGGGTCATTTTAAAATTTCTAATGAGTAGACTTAAATTTATATTTTAAATAAACAACTTTATTGAAGAAAGGTAGTATTATGAGGATTTTATTTTGATAAAACTGCAAATAAGACTCTGGTTAGGGGCGCCTGGGTGGCTCAGTGGTTAAAGCCTTGCCTTCGGCTCGGGTCATGATCCCAGTGTCCTGGGATCAAGCCTCACATCGGGCTCTCTGTTCAGCAGGGAGCCTGCCTCCTCCTCTCTCTCTGCCTGCCTCTCTGCCTACTTGTGATCTATCTGTAAAAAAAATTCACAGACCTGAACCCCTGGGGATAAAAATATATGTTTATAAAAAATAAAAAAATATATTAAAAAATAAAATTAAAAAAAAAGACTGGTTATATTTATTTTTTAAGGGATAAAATTTGCAAAACTTAACAATTTCAAACTTGGGTCTTCCTCACTGAACTATCTGAAGATTGGAACTTTGAATTGCAATTCTGATAAATGAAACTGATCCAAATCAGCACAGGTTTCCTCCGCCATCCAAAGTAGCACATTCCTAATGAAACCTTTTGTGAAGGGAAAGGCATAAGGCAAAGAAGTAATTACCATTAGTTTTTTTTTTTTAAGATTTTATTTATTTATTTGACAGAGAGAAATCAAAAGTAGATGGTGAGGCAGGCAGAGAGAGAGGGGGAAGCAGGCTCCCTGCTGAGCAGAGAGCCCGATGCGGGACTCGATCCCAGGACCCTGAGATCATAACCTGAGCCAAAGGCAGTGGCTTAACCCACTGAGCCACCCAGGCGCTCCTACCATTAGTTTATAGGGAAAAATTTGTGGGCATTCCAAGGCCCCAAATATAACCTCTCTTCAGCTTTTCTGATACATTAGGACACATCTTGCTAATAGACACACAAAATAAATTGAGACAAAGCACAGGTTTGTCTCAATTCAAAGCTATGTTAGCTTGATGCTGGGAGGCTGCGCGGGGTTCCAGTGGAAGGCTCTCTGGTGGTGCTGTTCTCCCTGTGGGGATGCAGGCTACCTTTATAATGGCTTGCTGCAAAGCAAACCCTAAATGCTATTTTTACTTTTAGTGTTTTTCGTAAAAGCAAAAATCATCTTCAGATTTCCTTTGGTTACTGAAAACAAGTACTCATGCAGGTCTTTGGTAAAAGCTAAGTGGCAACATGTGAACTTTCAAAAAGCATGTGAACTTGAGCATAGTTAGAGCATTTGCAAGTTCGTTCCGAAGTTGAGTGTTCAACACTGCTGTGAAGTCTGCTCCGTTGCAGAGAAAAATTTTAACTTTTTTGACATAGATGGCAAGTGATTCTTACCTCGCATATAATATGGATTTTCAGTTCTGTTGTGCAGGGTTGAAGTTTCGTTTTCTTGGGGCCATCGCAAACACTTATGCTTCAGGTTGCCCATGAAGAGCCCCATCCCAATTAAAGAAAATACAGTCAGAAAAAACAGAGTTAGGGAAATGACCCCAGTAAGTTTCTTCAAGCGGTGGATGAGGATCCCTGTGAAAGACTTCAGACCTAAAAAGAAAAAAAGTTTGTTTTTGATAAAGTAAAATATCTTAGTAAAGCAGCTGTTAGCACAATTCCTCCATGGTAAATGCATACTCGGCTGAAATCAACAGCTTGTGTTTCCTAATCTAAATCATCCATTATCTACATCTAATAAGTAAAATGAATAAAAAATAAATAAAAATATGAACTTTAAGGTTTCTATATTATTGCTGGCTTATTACACTTGTTAAAATAATCCAGGCACAAATTTTAAAATTAATTATTTGTTTTTCTTTGCTATAAAGAACAAGACTTTTGGTTACTGCTTTTCATACCAACCACCACCGTATATAAGCATAAGTATAGAGTTATAAATCAAAATAGGTTGCAAATGTTGTTGAAACAAGAAATAGTTTGAAATAGCAGTATTTTAGGGGCGCCTGGGTGGCTCAGTGGGTTAAGGCCTCTGCCTTCGGCTCAGGTCATGATCCCAGGATCCTGGGATCGAGCCCTGCATCGGGCTCTCTGCTCAGCAGGGAGTCTGCTTCCTCCTCTCTCTCTCTGCCTGCCTCTCTACCTACTTGTGATCTCTGTCTGTCAAATAAATAAATAAAATCTTTAAAAAAAAAAAAGAAAGAAATAGCAGTATTTTATACTATTCTTTCACTAACTTTTTAAGAATTCAATTTTTGGAGCTGATTAAACAAAACATGTACAAATTTGAATTACGAATGAGAATAACACACAACTGTGGTATCTGCAGACTGTATTTACATTAGAACATTTACTAATTGAGAATTCAGCCTTAAAGCTGTCTTTTTACTTCAGGAACTAATTTTTCTATTTATTAAATAAAACTTGCTCAAGAAATCCTCATGCACTGCTGGTGAAAATGTAAATTGGTGCAGCTACTGTAGAACACAGGATGGAGGTTCCTCAAAAAATTAAAAATAGAATTACCATAAAATGCAGTAATTACACTCTTGGGTATTTATCCAAAGAAGAGATTTATCCAAAAAGATATATGCACTCCTATGTTAATTGCAGCATTTTTTACAACAGCCAATATACGGAAGCACCCTAAGTGTCCACTCACAGATGAATGAATAAAGAAATGTCATTTACATATGTAATAGGATATAATTCATACATAAAAAAGAACAAAGTTTTGCCATTTGCGACAACATGGATGGATCTAGAGTATATTGTGCTAAGTGAAGTAAGTCAGACAGGCAAAGACAAATGCCATATGATTTCATTTATATGTAGGATGTAAAAAGTAAACCAATGAACAAAAAGATCATAAACAGCATCATAAATAAAGAACAAATTGGTGGTTGCCAGAGCAGAGTCATGGACAGAATGAGTGAAGGACAGTGAAAGGTACAGACTTCCAGTACTGGAAAGAATAAGTCATGGGATGAAAGGTACAGCATGGGGGATAGTCAGTGGTATTGTAAGAGCACTGCATGTTGATAGTGTTAGTTACACTTGTGAGCATGGCAAAACAGACAGACAGGTAGAATCACCTAAAATTAATGTAACATTGGGTGTCCATGGCAATTCAATGTTTTTTAAAAGCTCAATTCTGGAAACATAAAAAAAAAGAAACAAACAACAAAAATAATGTAAATAATGTAACTTCATCAGTAAAACTAGTATTAACCTTTCTTCCTTCCTTCTCTTTCTTCCCTTGCTCTTCTTATTTGTTGGTCTGTTTATATTTAGGATCCTAATAACTGTTCAGCTTAACAGTGGATAAGAATGTACTAATGCTGTGATTCTGTCAATATTACTATGCTTCTGTTTTAGTATCTTTAAAATGTGGCTAATAATACCCGCTTCATATATTATTGTGAGAACTGAAAATCTTTTTTTTTTTTTTTTTAAGTTTTTAAGTGTGTTGGGTCCAAACTTACAATCCTGAGATCAAGACCTGAGGTGAATCAAGAGGCAGATGCTTGACTGACTGAGCCACCTAGATGCCCTGAGAATCTATTTTTCAGTGACCTCCTCAGAAGATTGGCTTTTTTGAGTACATTAAAATAAGGTTGAAATAAAGCTATTCCTGTGGTTAAAGAAATGTGATATCTAGATAAATATATAATTTTAATTGCTATCATATGAAAATACTTGTTTATAGCTTATTTTGCCACTCGGAGTTATACTATTTATTTTATTTTGTTATATCCAAGTCTTTTTTAAAAATATTACATTAAAAATAGAATTTCTGTATCATATTATATGTATTGATACATTTATGTTCAATTTGTTTTTAAGAGATGTTGAACCAATATATAAACTAAAGATATAAATACATAGTCAAGCCTTCATTAAAACTGGGATATTTAGGGCGCCTGGGTGGCTCAGTGGGTTAAGCCGCTGCCTTCGGCTCAGGTCATGATCTCGGGGTCCTGGGATCGAGTCCCGCATTGGGCTCTCTGCTCAGCAGGGAGCCTGCTTCCCTCTCTCTCTCTCTGCCTGCCTCTCCATCTACTTGTGATTTCTCTCTGCCAAATAAATAAATAAAATCTTAAAAAAAAAAACTGGGATATTTAAAAAACTTTGTTGCCAATTTATTAGAAGAAAAATGGGATCACTTTACTTTGTAGTTTCTATGATTATTATAATGAACTTCAAAACATGTATATTTTATATGTACTTGTCATTTGGCAACTGCCATGAGTTCTTCTATATTTTTTTTAATTGAAGTATACTTAACACACAGTGTTATATTAGTTTTAGTTCTCTGTAAATTTTTGTCTATTGAAAAGTTTTTTCACAATGTTTTGCTAGAATTATTATTTTTAAAGATTTATTTATTTATGTGAGAGAAGCAGAGAGAGTGTGTGTGTAAACTGCTGGGGAGGAGCAGGGGACAGGGAGAGAATCTCAAGCAGACTCCCCACTGAGCTTGGAGCCAGATGCATGTGGGGCTCCATCTCACGTTCATGAGATCATGACCTGGGCTGAAATTAAGAGTTGGATGCTTAAAAGACTGAGCCACCCAGCTACCCCTGTTGGAATTATTTTAGAACAATTCTTAAATAAAAATATATGCATGTGAAAATGTGATATATGTACACACACATATATATAGACACACATACACACATAACCAAGCTCCCATTCTTTTTATTTTTAAGCTTTCATTTTGCTTTAGTTTAGGTATATCTTTTGTGGAGTTTGATTTACTTAAGATTTAATATTAAAGTTATACATCTTGACAGAAAAATTTAATCCAATTGTATTTATTTTCATAAACTGCCTTTATTTTTGGATATGACTTTACCATTTTGTTTTTTGATTTATATATTTCCCTATGTGTCTTATCTTTTAAAAATAAACTTTACTTTTTCTCCTTTTTTCTCTAGTATTTAAGGTAAAACATATTTTGAGAAACTGTATCAAACTTAAGTTCTTATTGGAACAAACTTGTACCCTCTATAGCAAAAATAAAACTTTATGTACTATAGTTTCACAATGTAAGATAAAGAAATAACCACATTTACTTTCTCACATCTCTCTATTCCCCCTTCTCAGTTTTTGTTAATATAATTTAGTACTTCTGACCAAGTAAAGGGCTCAATTTGTGTATTTTCCATTACATATTATTTTTCATGATTTACAGGAAAGGTTAACATTCAAATCCTTACAATGGCTTGTCAGGAAACACAAATTTATGCAAAAGGGGAGCAGAGGAGACCTGGATGAATATGCCTGATTTAAAGGAGTAGCTGTTCCTCAACTACAGCTGGTAGTTATCATGCAAGAATGCGGGGTGGCTCAGTGGGTTAAAGCCTCTGCCTTTGGCTCTGGTCATGATCTCAGGGTCCTGGGATCAAGCCCCACATTGGGCTCTCTGCTCAGCAGGGAGCCTGCTTCCTCCTCTCTCTCTCTGCCTGCCTCTCTGCCTACTTGTAATCACTGTCTGTCAAATAAATAAATAAAATCTTAATAAATAAATTAAAAAATCTAAAAAAAAAAAAAGAATGCTGGTGGGTAGATGTGAGAATTCATCCAAATTAATTTAGATTTTAATGTTAAAAATCACTAGTTTTCTAAAACAATTTTGTTATCTATTTCAAAGTTTTCTGAAACACAAAACATGTTTCTAGTTTAGGAATGTCTGTTATTAATTTGGGTTGTAATATTTGCATTCTGTTTTGCATACTATCAGTAATTTGGAATTCATTCTGTGTTGAAATGATTTCAGAGTTCACTATGATTAGTTCTGATATTAAATCTTCCCATTGTTGAGTATTTTTTTTCATACCAGTTGTTCAGGAAAGATACATACATAAAACTTCAGAACTCTTGCTTGGCTGTGAATATCTTCCTATCAGCTTCACATCTGGATGACAGACAGGTATAGAACACTAGTGTCATAATCTTCCTGCCTATACCTTGCCCAAGCTCAAATTTCACTGCCTATTCATTTTCAGTATTATCAAAAGGTCTAAAAATAACCTTTTCATAGGTAATTTTTCATTGCCTTTTCATAGGATTTTTATAATATACTTATTTTTTAAGGCTTCAATTAAAAAAATGTTATAATATATCTAAGTGTACCTTTTAGTTTTTTTGTCTACTATAAAATGAACCTTCTCCATTTGTGACAAAAATTTCAAGTTAAAGTTTTTAAAAAAATGTTCTAGTGTATTTTTGAATGATTTATCTTTTTTTTTTTTTTTTTTTAAAGATTTTATTTATTTATTCGACAGAGAGAGAGATCACAAGCAGGCAGAGAGAGAGAGAGAGGAGGAAGCAGGCTCCCCGCTGAGCAGAGAGCCCGATGTGGGACTCGATCCCAGGACCCTGAGATCATGACCTGAGCCGAAGGCAGCGGCTTAACCCACTGAGCCACCCAGGCGCCCGAATGATTTATCTTTTACATTTATTCTGGTCTCTTTTTTGGGGTCACCAACTATCCATAAGGTGGAACTTAGTTTTCTCTTTTTCGATAACCCATCCATTTTTGTTCTATTGAATTAATATAGAATTTCTCTAGTTTCTCCTTACACAACTGGTTTTATTTTACTATGCCAAAATACTAAAGAGATAGTACCATATTTTAATGCATCTATTACCATAAAATACTCACCAAAGTTAATATACATTTTTAAAAGATTTATTTATTTATTTTTGTTTTAGAAAGAGAAAGAGAGAGAGCAGCAGGGGGAGGGGCAGAGGGAGAGGGAGAAGCTCAAATAGACTCCCCGCAGAGCACGGAGCTCATGATCCTCAGATCCTTAGATCATCCTGAGCTAAAACCAAGAGTCAGATGCTTAACTGACCACATCACACAGTTGTCCTGGGTATTAGCACTTTTTTTTGCCTAATAAGTACTTTTGTCTATTTTATTATATCATTTTCATCTTTTGCTTGAGTCCAGGTTTTCTTCACAAAAGGAGCACCTGGGTAGCTCAATCAGTTAAGCATGGACTCTTGGCTTCTGCTCAGGTCAAGATCTCACGGTTATGATCTCAGTGTCGTGGGATGAAGCCCCATGTGGAGATCAGTGCAGTCTGCATGAGATTCTTTCCCACTTTGATTCTCCCCCAACTTGTGCCTTCTCATAAATAAATAAGTAAGTAAGTAAATAAATAAATAAAATCTTGAAGGGACTACAAAAAGGATAACTTCTTATGCTTGCTCCTATTCCTTAGGACATATTTTTTTAAAGAAAAAAGAGGATTACTTTTATTTTCTTAAGTAGCATGTTTCTCTTTTGGTATTGCAAAATACTTTCATATGCTCTATATTGCTGGTATTTCTGTTGATTATTTTCTCCCTTGGAAAAAGAGAAATTTCTATCAGCCTGTGTGTTTCTAAGTCTGCTAAGATATGTTGTTCTTGTATTAATTTAGATTCACCTGATTTCTTCTATAATCTTTACCTCTGAGCCTAAGATGAAGACACAGTTGATGCAATTTTATGTTCTAGTAATTTGTGGAGAGTAGTAAGGGAGGTAGAACTGTGGGAATTCCTATCACTGCCACCTTCTTCACTGGGTTTCTTCACTTAAGCTTCATTGAAGCTGCCAATCCATTTTTGTTAAACAGCTTTATCGAGCTATAATTCATAAATCATACAATTCACACATTTAATGTGTACAGTTCAGTGTTTTAATATATCCACGGGGCTATGTATCATCCATCACCACACTCCCTAATTTTTTTACTGTTTTGCCCAATCTAGACTCCAAGTGTACAGCATGCATATATCTGGCCGTCTTCGTGGTATTCCAATGGACAAAAATCATCTGTAGATCTCATTTTTGGTATTATCACACTTGTCTCTGGGTTTATTGGCCCACCTATTTCATACTGCTGACTTAGCAGCTAAAACACTAATGGAGTTGTTTCATACTGGATTGTTTTCATTCATTCTTAACACAAATTAAAAGCTGTTGATGGGCTTCTCTAGGATATCTTCAGGAACGGGAGCTGTAAATTAGCATCTTCCATCAATGTGTTCACAGCTCTACCTTATTTAGCAGAACCTCCTTTAACTCTGTGGCATGTGAATGCAACCTATCCAAGGACTCAGAGCAAAATGGAATTTATCTTATTTTATATTACTTTGTTCATTTCAACTGGTTTTTAGATACAGTGAGGAATAAAAGGCATATTAGCTACCTGTCTAGATTGCTATCTCTCTCAGAAGTCTAAGGACAATTTTGTAAGTTTATATTTAAGAGGCAAGGATAAATAAGAAAAAATAGAAAATAAGATACTTTGGTTAATTTCTTTATTTTATCATTAAGAATTGAATCCATCTCGAATAAATAACAGTCAAATGTGATTTTTTTTTTTTTTTTTTTTGCTTTCCTGGAGTGACTGACATAAACTTACAGATCAGATAATTCACTGACTTCAAAGATGAAACACTGTTCAATTTAGTATTTCTCCAAGCAGTTAACAGGCGAGTTCAAAAGAATACAGGGTAGAACATAAATAAAAATGAAGACAAGAACTAAATACCATTTCTTACCTTGGTTTAGGGGAATAATTTTCAAAATTCTCAAATTTCTTGAAATACTAAATATTATAGTATTTGAGCCGAGAAGTAAATATCTTGTTATGTGCCTGTGGGATTAAATTAGAATTATTTGAAGTCATACTAAGTCTAGACTGCTTATCACTAACTTTTTATACTATTTAAAACTTATTTTTAAAACCACATATCCAAACGTTTCCCTTGCTCTCATTGTTCCATTTCACAAATAGTTGCTTTATTGATTAGAAGACAAAGATTGCTACAGTGTAAGGTAGCTAGGTAAATATTAACCCACAAACAAATTATGACTGTTTATAAAAGCTTGACACTGTGATTAGTCATCATTCTATACCAAATACCCTATATTATGTTCATAAATATTTTGTTATCTAATCAGTGAAGAGGTAGTTAAAAATTGGAAAAATCCATAGTTTTTTAAGCAATGAGATTAAGTACTTAAGTTTCTTCTGATGATCATGATGAAGATGATCATGATGGGGTTGACGATGGTGAAGATAGCAGAAGGCAGGGAGTAGAGTGGTTAAGGGCACAGACTGTAGCCAGAATGCTTATCTACAAATCCATGCTCCCAAGTTACTAGCTGTGTGACATGGAAAAATTACTGATTCCTTCTTGCCTCAGTTTCTTCAAATTAAAGTGGGGATAATGATTCCTAATGCTGAGGCTTTTTGTGGTGATTAAACAACTCATAGATGTAAAGAGCATGGCTTAGCACCTGACACATGGGGTTATGTAATAACTGTGTTAGCTAAGTATTAGCTACCAGCAAAGGCAACAGCATGATAATGGTAGTAATCAGTAGTAGTGATAATAATTTCAATGATATTAGCTACTATTTTTTATTGCTTACCACAGGGCAGACACTGATTATGTGCTTTATGAAGATTATTTGTTGTTTTAAAAATCAACCCCAAACCTAAAAATGGAATATCATTTTAAATTCTATTTAACAGGAGTTTGGAGCTAGTGATCATTTCCTTAGCCATAGAACAGAGTACACCAAATAGAAACATTGAAAAAATACTCACGTAAATCATTAGAATTTAATGAAACATTCTTGAAAACGTGTGTCTGGATGTGTATGAATGTGTGTGTAAGATATTCTGTTATCTAGTGTTTACTGGTCTTAAATAATGTAGCTAAACAAAATGTAGGTTGGAGATAAAATCAAACATATTCAGATCTTCTTGTAAGTGTCCAAGAGACTTTCTTAGCACTGAAAATCATCACTTAAAATTCTAAAATTTAACCTCTGTTGTTTTGCCTCAGATAGAAAACAGATAATATCCAATTCCTTTCATTTTTATTGCACATTCTGAGGGCTAGTTCAGTTGGAGCTGCCTGAGAGTCATTATGGCTATGATTATGAAATATTCTTTGTTTGCAGAATTTTTACAAGGAGAAAACTTTGTAAATGCTGATGTTTCTTTATGAAAAGCTTACTTAACAAGGTATTAAGATGTTTGCAATTTGAAGAAATACTCACTCAAACAAAGTTACACTGAAATCGAGCCAGTTCCATGGATCACCAAAGAAATAAAAAGGTTCTGCCCAGATGCCTCTTGCAATGAGTTTTACAAGTATTTCAAATGTGTAAATTCCAAGCAAAATATTCCTGCAGACAGTTTTTCATATAAACGTTAAAAGTGAGAATAATGCATTGCCAACTCTGAAATAATATGTCTATGGTTATTATTTGGCAACCAACCAGTCAACCAACCAATCTACCAACCAATTAGAAAAAACAAACAAACAAACAAACAAACAAAGAAAAGAAACTATGCTCCTTGAACCACAAGGTAGGGCTTTTAGGGTGGGCTATGTCTTTCAGCATTAACCATAAAATTTAACTATCAATTTTTTTTTTCAACAAGCCCTAGCTAGAGTCATTGTCTTTACATATATTTTGGTAAATAATGAAAATATAAAATATCAAATTTATTCTGCATTTGAAGTCACACAATAATTTACTGAATTATAAAAGTATGAAAGAACTAATTTTATTATGTGTATATGTAAGAATTTTTGTAATGAATCAGTTTTATATTCACCTTCCAAAATTAACTAGTTTTAAGAATGAATTAAAGCTTAAGAGGTAGCATCAAGAAAGGCTTCTTCTTGGGGAGGCTGGGTGGTGGCTCAACTGGTTAAGCGTCTGCCTTTGGCTCAGGTCATTTTCCCAGGATCCTGGGATGGAGCCCCACCTCTGGCTGCTCAGTGGAAGAATCTACTCCCCTTTCCTCTGCCCCTAACCACTGCTCATGCTCACCTCTCTCTCAAATACATAAATAAAATAAAATAAAGAAAAAAAGAAAGGCTTCTTCTCTAGAAATTTTAATGGGCCTTTCCACTATTTTGGTCTAATATCCAAACTATTCACATCCCTCTAGAAAGAGAGAAGAAATAGAACAGAAGGAAAGCAATAGAAATAACTTTCTTAGAATGGAAAAGAATAAATGTTACTTGAGTTTAAAGCAAATCCAAATAATATATTAATCATTACTAATTAACTTTATACTAAAACCTCATATAGACACAAACATTTAGCTAAATAATCAAACTTTTATATTAGTTGACTTAATATGTTGGGAAATAGCAGATTTTTTTTTAAGATTTTATTTACTTATTTGACAGAGAGAAAGAGATCACAAATAGGCAGAGAGGCAGGCGAGGTGGGGGGGGGGGGGGAAGCAGGCTCCCTGCTGAGCAGACAGTCCCATGCAGGGCTCAATCCCTGGGACTCTGGGATCATGACCTGAGCCAAAGGCAGAGGCTTTAAACCACTGAGCCACCCAGGCGCCCCGGGAAATAGCAGCATTTAAAGTCCAACTAAGAATAAATGAAAGGGCAGAAAAACATTAAAATTTATTAACTGATACATATGTGATTTATTTTTACTTGGAAAACCCATAAACTGTGTTATATGTAGAAATATATTATGAAGAATGAGTTTTTATTACAAGGAATATTACATATTAAATATAAATAATAAGTTATAAAATGTTAAATATGTAGTATGTAAAGTATTATAATGCAACATGTTAAATATAATATAAAATCATACATGAAATAATGTATAATAAAATTATATGACTTACTGTATTGCTGGGCCCCATTTTGGCATCTCAGTCATGGACATAAATATGCAGTCAATCAGGACACTAATTAAAATGAATAGTCGGAAAAAGGTAAGTTACAGTCAAGGAATAATGGATAAAATAATATTGGAAATATATGTTTCTTTAACATGTTTATATGTATATACATGAGATAAAATAGCTCTTTAAATATCAAAAAGAATACTATTCATATTGAAAAACAAGGAGGATTAAGATTTGTTAATATTTATTACTGCTGAATGTACTAGAAAATAAATTATAAATGTATTTTCAAATATGGAACACTTGGTGCAGTTGTAATCCAGATTCCAATATGACCTAAAATGAGATAAGATTCAAAAGAGAAAAACACTGCAGCAATATTTTAATAGAATAGTCACATTTGATACTGCTACAGTTTAAAGACAACAGAAAAGGATATGGATGCACCAAAATCTTAATAGTTGTTCTTCTAGCTGAATTGAAAGGAGAAAGTGTACACCACGTGGCACTGAATCTGAAGATTGTCCTACTTTTATTTAATACCATGAAAGTCTATAAAATGAAAAAAAATCAAGTAAAATTACAACTAGGAACTATAAACTCATCCATTATGCAAATTATGCCAATGATCATTTCAACTGAATTTTAGCTGTTACACTTTTCTTATATTTTGATATTGTTTTACAGACTAAATCAAGTATAAAGATTTCTTCTTTTAAACATTTTCATTGATATTTAGGATTACATAACTTTTTTTTCCCCCAATGTTCTGCCTAACAAAGCCATTTGCCACATTCCAATCTTCAAGTCTTCCTGCAGAACAAATGTAATAGGAAGAAATCTATATCCTAATGGTTCATGAAGATGCATTTAAAGAGACCCAAATTTAGTGAATATAAAAAGTTACTTTTATTTCAAAGCAAAAATGTGTGTGATTACAACAGTAAAAATGACCCCATTCACTAAGATATTTTACTAATCACTAGTAATTATCTAAGGTATAAAACCACATTTATATGTTATCATTGACATAAACATCCCTAAAAGAGAAAGTTACATCATGTAAAACTAATATATTGGGATACAGAAGCATTAAATCCAAAACTAATAAAAGATCAGAAATATCCTAAAAATGAATTATACATGTACATGTGTACATATGTATATGTGTGTATCTATAATATAATATAGAAATTAAAAAGTGTCAGGGCACCTGGGTGGCTCAGTGGGTTAAGCCTCTGCCTTTAGCTCAGGTCATGATCTCAGTGTACTGGGATTGAGCCCTGCATTGGGACTTCCCCCCCCCGTCTCTGTGCCTGCCTCTCTGCCTATTTGTGATCCCTCTATCTCTCTCAAGTAAATAAATAAAATCTTAAAAAGAAAAAAGAAATTAAAATGTATCTACCTATGTATGTATGTGTGTATACATCATATATATACTTTTACCATATATACATATCCATTTGGAGAATTCATTTATGATGGTGTGAGTAAAAATATATTATACATGATATTATGCCCATTATAATATAACACTGTATAATATATAGTATACAATGTAATATGATACAATACAGTATACTAAATGATATATGTATAAGTATAATCTATTATATACTTAAGTATTATATTGTACGTGAAATATAATTATATATTAGAGGTATCTATGGTGACTGTATACTGACATTTATATTTTTGTCTATATATATAAATATATTAGTGAAAACAATTATATATCCATTGATAATTTTTGAAAACATCTTCTAAATGGAAACCAACTGTGTTATGATTCTCACTAAAACACTTTTCCAATATACAGTCTGTGGACATTTTGGCATGTATTTTAGTTATTTTCCCTCTTTCCATTTCAAATGCAAAAATAAAATAAAAGTGTTCCCCAAAATCTGATTATTTAAAATGTGCTTTCTGTTATTTCCCTGAAGAATATCAATATTCTTACAAGAGGTAATATATATGTGGGGCACCAGTGTGGTGCAGTTGGTTAAGCATCTGACTCTTGATTTTGGTTCAGGTCCTGATCTCAGGGTTGGGAGATTGAGCCCAGGGTCAGGCTCTGCACTCAGCATGGAGTCTGCTTAAGACTCTCTCTGCTCCTCCCCTCCCCCACGCTCTTTCACTCTCCCTCACTCTCTGAAATAAAATAATAAATCTTAAAAAAAAAAGAGGTAATATATGTGCAATCAACTAGCCTATGTTTTTGTGAAGAAATAAGTGATTCCAGACATAACAATTTTCCAGTTAATGTTTAAGTGCTGAAATTATTTAATTTTAGGACTATTTGTTGGTATACCACCCTTAACAGAAGAAACTGAATATAATTCACATTTTTAATACTTTGTATCATCATTAATATTAATACTTCTTATACAAACTAACCTTACAATTTTTGGCATGTTTCATTTTTCAGAATCCTTGGTTTTGTCTTCAATAACAAACTTAGATTTGCCTACCATATCTGTAAACACTACAAAGAACGCAGAACTCTGCTAGATTAGAGTTACTTCTGAGGTTATTATGCTAAGTCAACTATTAGGACTTAAACACAGCAAAAGTGAAAGCAGAGATAATTGAGATGACAACATACATTTTCACTAAAATATTCTGAAGATTTTACAAGTGTTTTACAGCTAATGTTACATAATGCCCATGGAAGCTACAAGAGATACTGGAGTCTTTGTTAATAAATACATTTACAATGCCAATACTTTTCCATCATGCAAAATATTTGAAAGAGTTGTGTTTATGCAAAATCATCACTTTGTCTTCCGTCCAGAGACTTTGGTTCAATTCCATTTTGCCCATTTGGTAATATTACGAATATCAAATTACATTTGTCCACAACAGAGCTAATCTTCATATCTCCCAAGCTTATTCTTTTTTAGAATTATTTCAATTTTATAAGTAGCACCACCATTATTCCAGGTTAGAAATTTTTGGATTATTAGTCTGTCTTCAAATCCTGTTGTTTCTTCT
The DNA here is from genome assembly GCF_030435805.1 of Mustela lutreola. Lineage (NCBI taxonomy): Eukaryota > Metazoa > Chordata > Mammalia > Carnivora > Mustelidae > Mustela > Mustela lutreola. Next base: position 148,365,708 of record NC_081292.1, on the reverse strand, counting down.
CAGGTTTGTTACATTTTTCCCTCCTCCAAGACCCTCCTATAATCAGGTCTCTTGACTTCAGGTCTAGATTACTCTCTTTCTTATACCATCTTTCTGACCCTAGATTTTCTATGCAATAGTAATTTAGAAGTCTTAGATTAAACTTACTTAAACATTGCATTCATCACATCAATCCTTTGGCCATCACATTAAATCCATGTTGGCATCTTCACTTCCTCATTCTTTCATTTCTCACACTTGCAATAGGGGTCGAGTTCTATCACACCCTGTCTCTTCTCTGTTCCAACTAATATCAAGATCTTCCCTTTGCACTGTTAAAATGTGAAGTGTTCTCCAAGCTGTAATTCAAATTCTATTTTCTCAAGGAAGACTCTTCCAGCTTTGTCAACCCACACAGATCTCTGGTTTTACTAAGCATAATTATTCTTATTTTCATCATTTTTGTGCTTGTTTTAGAATTGTTCAAATATTTAGTTTGCTCCTCAAGTCATTCTCAGGATAAGATAGGATGTGAATGTATGAATTAATAAAAATGGTAAATAAAATATAGGAATATAGGTTGGCTTATTTTCTCAACTACTGAATAAGCTCATTCAGTTGAACATTTAAAATTATTGTACATATTATAAAAATTTTATATTACAGTTCTTTTAAAATCAGTAACCTTAAGCAGCCAGTCAACATACTCCCACAAAACAAGTCATTTATGTTAAGGCATCACAGTATAGCCTATTAAAAGTAGAGTAACTTCCAACAAACTAACCTAACAGGAAAGCCATCAGATTTGATAAAAATCCCAAATATTTGTGAAATTTCTTATCCATTTTTTTTACTACTTAAAATAACTTTGATTTACTTTTCATTCTTTTTTAATCATATCTCAATTATACTTTTCGTACTTCTGAAATAAATAATGAAAATGTAGTCAGTCAATAAAGCCTTACATTTTTATTCTTATAGTATGGATCCACATCTTCCAAGGGCTCCAACACCATTCTTGGAGAGAGATTCCCATAAACAAATGGAAGCTCTTTTCCAACTTCCAAGTCAGTGTTTGGCTTTAAATCTCTTTGGTCCTCACTGTGCTTTTTAGCAATATGCTGTTTCATAAGTTCAAGAGATTCTCTGGTGAAGGGGACAAGGCCCTTTTGTTCTGGGGAAGTCATTTCCAATTTTGTACCTGCAAGAAATGTATTTTCTTTAGTTCTATATAAAATTTGGGTATATAAAGAAAAATTTTAAATTGCAAATGGTTAGGATATGATTGAAAGAGTGCAGCAAACTGAATATACATATTCAAAGAAAATTCCTGAATTTTGTAGATATGAGTTGTTAAACTAGATTTTATTATACTTGATATTATACTTATTTGTAAGTTCATTGAAATCTTCTTTTTCAGTTTCTTCCTCATAATAAAAGAGTTCTAAACTTCTAGAGATTTTTGGAGAACAAAACCCAATTATTTCTTTCTCAGCTGTATTTAACCGTTAACTAAACTTTTGTTCCTTAAACTCATTTTTCATTGGCTTTGGGTCCCATTCTTCTGTAGCTCCTCTTATAGTTCTGATTATTTCCCTCACTCAGTACTTTCTCCTGAATTTTAACTTCTATCCTTGAAAATCTGCCTTTCCTTTTTGTTATATTCATGTTTTTCATGAATACATAGGCAAACACTGAATTTACCGTACATGGATATCTACAAGTACATTTCCCGAAACACTCTCTTCCTCTCAATTATTTGTGTGGCAATCATACCAATAATGCAATTTTTAACAAATAAAAACAAAATTCATTGTTTTCCTGAATGACCAAAATTACTCTTTAACCTTTTAACCATAGTAAAAACAAACACACACAAATACACAAATTTAATACCTTGAAAATTATTTGTGAAATTTGTGTCATCAATTCCTCAGAACAAAATAATTTTCTTACAATTATTTTCAACTATGTATTTAAATACTATCCATTGTTTATATATCTATGTGAAGGTAGACATCTTTTAAAATTTTATTTATTTATTTGACAGACAGAGATCACAAGTAGACGGAGAGGCAGGCAAAGAGAGAGAGGAAGAAGCAGGCTCCCCGCTGAGCAGAGAGGCCGATGTGGGGCTCGATCCCAGGACCCTAAAAACATGACCTGAGCTGAAGGCAGAGGCTTTAACCCACTGAGCCACCCAGGTGCCCCAAGATAGACATCTTTATAATTCTATATCTGGATTGCGTTAGTAGTCCCTACAGGTTTCTCTCAGTTCTAAATCTTTGCCTATTTCAAGTCATCCTAAAAGCCACTGAAGTTAGTTTTTATTAAATATAATTTCATGCATCAATTTCCCATTCATGAACTTTGTTTTATTCTCTCACATAAAGATATTTTTTTGCTGATTTTCTCCATCCTATTTCCTGTTGAACACATCTCACATATCATACTTTATTGAGGGGAGTCAAAATGCTTTGAATTAGTACAATTTATAAATACAAGGTACAGATAACTGATGTTTGCTCTTACATATAAAATCTTCCTTTAAAATATTTAATGAGGTTTCAAAATTGTATTCCTTAGATGGAATTCCTTGAATACATATTAAATAGTTTCTTAACAACTCATGGTTATAGACTAGTATAAACAAAAATAGTCATGAACCTTGGAATTAAATAGACCTACATGCAAATCCTAAATTCTATTTTAATGTTCTCAATGGTCTCAGTAAAATTACTTAATGTTCTTGAACCTGTTAGTCATAAAATTAGGATTCCTTCTCATGTTAAAGAAGAATAAAGTATAATAATATAGTGAAAATGTCTAGTACAGTGATTGGCACACAATAGATGGAAAGTAAATATGAATTTTCAATTATGCAAGATTTTATACCTTAGGATAATGGGCTAAATCTAATAGAATAATATGAAATAGGAATACATGTAAGGTTTTGAAATTTGAACCAAAACAACCCATCTATACAATGCAATAGGTATGTTTTTGCAGCAGAGAAAACTGCCAAGGGGTTTTACTTAATAATAATTGTAATATAAATCAATACTGGTTTTTTTCTGCCAAAAAACCCTAATAGAACTTCTGTCTGTTTAGAAGGAAGACAGAGGAGACAGCCTTTATTTTGCTGCATTCCATGACCACACCTGAGAAGCCTGTGTGTAAACTGAAGGGTCTTCATATGGGATCAGAATTTTGATTAACCTCAAATCACACCATCTATAGACCAGTTAAAAGAATGGAGGGAGTATATGTTAGTTGAAAGTAGAAAACATTTAAGTGGAACACTGTTGATTCCTAATATCTCAATGATTCTCACAATAGAATAGAAATTAAATTTAAGTATTTTTAATAAAAAGAAAAGATGAACTAGGAACACTGAGATGCAGCAGAATACATTTGGCTTAAAATAATAAAGCACTTTTTAATAGCTGTCAAGACATGGAACAGGTTGATTTGGACATTAATCCTTCCTTGTAAGTAGCAATATGAAAGCACACCCTCCTTGACAGTTGGGTATAATAATTTAAATGGGTCCAAATATTGATTGGTTGCAACCTTATAATTTTAGAACTTTCCAATCTTAAAATCTTTCGATTGAGTTTTCACAGAGTACCACATGACCTAAAAGTCTGGGCTAGCCATTAGCTAAACTGAACCTATGCAACACTGAATTAACAAAACCAAAAGCGTCTTTTTTCTTTTCAAATTACAATAAAGGTACATCTTACATCTTATATTTTTAGGATCCACTATAACAGCTAAAAAATATTATTAAGTTTATATATGTAAAGAATATTGTCCTTAAAAGTAGATACAAAGGGAGGTTCAAACTTACTGCAAAGATGCTGTTATTACTGCAAATATTTTTGAACACTTTCCATAGAAACCTCAAAGTTAAATTTGCAAGCCAGACTTTTTTTTTAAGCTTATTTATTAAAATAATCTCTACACCCAATGTGGGGCTCGAACTCACGACCCCAAGATCAAGAGCCACATGCTCCACTAACTGAGCTAGTCAGGTGCCCCTCCAAGCCAGCCTTCTTATTACATTGTCCAAATATAATATTCTTTTCCTGTTACCACCTCCTAGTTAGCAAAATAATCTTTGATTTCTTAATATGCCACCTACTAGCTACAAGACCTTGATAATGTAGATTGTCATACTTCCCTCATATGTAAACTTTGGAATCCCTTATGTATCTCACAAGGTCATAAATATGAAACCAGACCATATACCAAAATCCTGGGCCATAGTACTGACTTTGCCAGTTCTAATTCTCTCTCCCAATCCAGTCAGTTAACCCTGAAGTCATCTCTAGTAATGATTTTGATGCTGAATGAAACCACTCTGGGTTGTTGACTAGGTGAATGAATGGAGAGTGGGCATTCTCTTCGATGGTATGACAAAGAAAAGCAAGCATTATCAAATGGAACTGGCTTGCATCCGACTTTTAGATGGCTGAGTGCAGACTTTAAATTATTTATCATTACCTCATAATTCAGTGAAAGCATTTCTGTGGGGAATTTATAAAATATGGTCAGGCACTATGCTTTCCAGTGAATGAACTTAATATAATATGAAAGCCTGAAAAATATAGAAAGATTAATAGTTAATCTGTCTATTAGAATGCCTTTCTAAAAATCTGAAGAGCTAAAGTAAGCTTTTGGCAAAAATTGTATCAAAGTCACCTCAGACTCAGCTTCTAACAAGTTCCAGTTGTACTGATAGTTTATATTGTTGATTCGAGTGCAAGCCCCAGTTCGCTTGGACATGGGTTGAAAGGAGCAGCCAGCAGCATCAGTGTGGGGAAAAGAGATGCATTCTTTTGAAAAATATTCTCAAAACAAATTTCAAACATTCAAACATTTGAATCTAGGCCAGTATTTATCATAACAATAATGGCAATTTTAATTATAGTTACAATTACTGAGTGACTATCATTTGAGAGGCACTGAACTAGAGGTGTCTAATTCTATGATCTCATATACTCACATATTATCCCTGTGAGGGAACAGGGATTGATGAGTTTCATGATATCTCCATCACTGTATGCTAACTCACTGAGTTATCACTGAGATGCTAACTCAGGTGTTTCTAAATCTAAATTTAGGTATCTTTAAACTATACCACAAAAGTGTTTATAAACTATAAGTTTTCAGACAAGTGTAAACAATTGCTACCTTAGTATAGCTACCTTAGAGATATCCAAAAACCCTAGGTTTCAGTTTCACTGAATAACTGACAGGTTGATGTCATGTGGAATTGTCTGGAAATTTTCTTTGTTGTAAATGTTGTCAAACTCAAATATTTTGGAAGTTTTTGTAAAATTGAAGGTGAGCTAGCATAGTAGACATTAGTTTGGAGGGGAGGAGGTGTTGCTGCCTAACATGATTTAGAAAATTTGTCATTGTATGAATCATGGTGGGAGTCCTCCCGCAAAAGAAGTGAAAAGGAAAGCTAATGTAGATAACGATTTTCCAGGGTCTCATGAGTCTAAGGAGTGACAACATGACCTTTCCAAGCAAACCAACTGCATCAGCTCAAGATTTCTAATTTTGATTTAATGACACAAAGTAAGAGAGGCAGTGGAGAATCCCTTTTTTTGGCAAGAGAGAAAGAAGCTTCAGCAGAAACTTTCAGCAGTTTTGGGAGCGATAGTAGCAACAGAGGCAGTAGCAGTGGCCAGTGCTATACTTTTGGTGATCTGAGCAGAGCTATTATGATGCTCACTGGACCGCTTCTGCCAGTTGTTGGCTATGATCTTGACTATGACTTAGGACACTGCCTATGCCCCCTCCCCCTATTTTCTTTTGCAGATACCCAGATGGAAAATGCTCCCCCCCCCCATTATTTTCACAATTCAGGTGAGCATTTTCTCTGTTAGTCATTTTTTTTTTAAAGATTTTATTTATTTATTTGACAGAGAGAGATCACAAGTAGGCAGAGAGGCAGGCAGAGAGAGAGAGGAGGAAGCAAGCTCCCTGCTGAGCAGAGAGCCCGATGCGGGACTTGATCCCAGGACCCTGAGATCATGACCTGAGCCGAAGGCAGCGGCTTAACCCACTGAGCCACCCAGGCACCATCTGTTAGTCATTTTAAATAAATTTAGAAATTATTTTCCCTAAAGTTTTTGGAGCATGAAAGAGTGTGCAAATGAATCTGGTTTTTTTAACAAGCATTTTGAAGTTCAATCATTCTCTGCTTTCTAGTTAATGATGATTGTGTGGGTTTTATATAGTTATATTTTTCTTTTTGTCCTGTATTATTTATGGAGTATATTTGTGGAGGTTCAGAATTGGGCAGTGCCCATTATCCTTGTTCCATATACTCCTTTTTAAAAATGTTTTAAAATTATTTTTAACACCTTAATTTTATTTTTTTCAGTGTTCCAAGATTCATAACAACAACAACAACAAAAAAAAAACCTTAGATGTTTGATGATTTAAATGAAAAATAAATTTTAAAAAACGAAACATCCAAGTTATAAAAAGAAAACTTAAATGAACATATTTATAATAATTTAAAAAGGAAGTCCTAATTTAATGAAGCAAACTACTGGCTAGCATTTGAGGAAATAAGCACTCCAATAAACTTTTTTTTCTTTTGGTAGTGTTAATAATACAACTTTTCTGGAAGGAGATCTAGAACTAATTATCTAAATTAAAATGTATATACTTTATCCCAGTAATTTGAGTAACAGAAATTGAGTAATAGAAATTTACTTCATTGGGTGATATCTGGGTGGCTCAGCCAGTTAAGCACCTGCCTTTAGCTCAGGCCATGATCCCCGGGTCCTGGGATCAGTCTCGCATCAGCCTCCTTCCTCAGCAGGGAGTCTGCTTCTCCCTTTGCCTGTTGCTCCCCCCTTCTTGTGCTCTCCCTCTAACAAATAAATAAATAAATAAACAAACGAATAAATAAATAAATAAATAAAGCAGTTCTCTAGAGAGAACTCTAGAGAATGTATTTTGAAAAAGAAGAGAATGTATTTTAAAAAAGAATGTATTTAAAAAAAGAAAATTACCTCATTGGTATACCTCAAACGAATTTCTATTCATGAGACTGCTCAGAGTAGTATTTTGATAGCTAAGAATAAAGCAGTCATGATATCATGATATCAGGTGCGTCTACTAAAATATGTTCATACACACACGCACACACACACATCTGGATCATATGATTGACTGCTATACCATATAAAGTGTATGGAATATGGAAGAAGTATCAGTTTAGATTAGGGAAAGATGAGGTAATGTTTTGTATTTTGGGGGTTTGAGGTGTATCTGAACTATCCAAAATCAAAATGCCTGGGTGGCTCAGTTGGTTAAGCGGCTGCCTTCGGCTCAGGTCATGATCCCAGCGTCCTGGGATCGAGTCCCATATCAGGCTCCTTGCTTGGCGGGGGCCTGCTTCTCCCTCTGCCTCTGCCTGCCAGTCTGTCTGCCTGTGCTTGCTCTCGCTTCTCTCTCTATGAGAAATAAATAAATAAAATATTTTAAAATAAAATTCAGATATTAATTAGGAATTTGGATCTGGAGCTTAATAAAGATAATTAGACCATATATGTATGTGTATATTATTAGACTATATATGTATGTGTATACTATTTTATATATATACATAAATATATGTGTATATATTAATATACATATATATACCAAATATCGTTATATAGTTTTATAGATAGATAAAGAGTTGAAATTTATATATCAAAAAATTATGTGTCCTTGCAAATGTAAAATTTTTTATAGAATTTCTTTATATCTTTATAGAATGATATTAAGGACAGTCCATTGAAAAGCACCTACCTATCATTTAACATTTATGATTTCAAAAAGTTTATAAAGCAAGTGATTTATGTATCACTACTAATAAGTGTTTTACTGTTTTAAATCACATGGATAAAAAATAAATCACAAAACAATTACATGGATAAAAAATAAGAGATATCATTCAAAATACTGAAAGCACTTAAAGAAAAGTGGCATATGTTAGGAAACAATAATAAGATGATTACTGGCTTCTCATCACAAAAATACAGAAACCAGAAGACTGTGTAATAATGTCTTTAAAGTGTTGGAAGAAAAAAAAGGTAAATCTAGAATTCCACATAAAGCAAAAGTATCTTCCAAGAAAAAACACAAAGATATTTTTAGATGTTTTAGCTGGAAATTTAGAGTTTCAAGAAGAAATGATGAGTAAGAGATTTGGTAAATATGTGGAAAAACATAAAAAATATAAAGTATAATTACCCAAAAAAAGGAGACAGCTCAGTTGTCCATGAAGAAAACAGAAAAATAAAAACTGTGGACTGTTATATAATAGAACACAATCCCAGCAATAAAAACAAATGAAGTAATGATAGACAAACATTACACTGAGTGAAAGAAGACTATACGATCCACTTTATATGAAGTGTTAGAACAGACAAACTAATCTCTAGGTGTGGAACAGGAATTGAGTAGGAGGGATGATACAACTTTCTAGGGTGAAAATGATGTTCAACAGCCTATTAGGACTTCAGAGCACAAGGCTATACATGTTGGTGAACACTGGCCAAACGATACACTTCAAGTTTGTACATTTAACTTTTTTTTACCTTTAAAAAGCCCATAAACAGAGTGGCTCAGTCAGTTAAGTGTCCGACTTTTGATTTCAGCTCAGGTCGTGGTTTCAGCCCTGTACTGGGCTCTGCGCTAAACATGAAGCCTGCTTAAAATTCTTAGTTGCCCCCTGCTCCCCAAATAAATAAATAAAAATGAGAAAATAAAAAAGTCTATAAACAAATACTGAATTCTACTTAAATATATGAATTATATTTAGTGTTTATTGTGAGGTCTGATGGTGTTTGCAACTTATTTTGAAAAGCAATATGGAAATATAAAGAGTGGACAGATGGTTTGAGTAGTGCATAGATAGATAAACGATAAGTTAAATATTATAAAATGATAATTGAAGACTCTAGGTTCTGAGTGTATGGGTGTTCATTACACAGGTCTGAAAATTTTTCTGTAAGTTTAAAATATTAATAAAAATTTAATAAAAATTTGGAAAAATGTTTGGTTCTAGAGCTAGATTATCTGGATTCAAACCTGGGCTTTAACACTTTCTAACTATGACCTTAAGCAAAATACTTAACCTCTCCATTCCTCAGTTTCCTCAAACATAAACATGAATAGGAAGTGGGAATAAGAAAGGGAATGTGAGCATTGAAAGAGTTAATAAATATAAAGCACCTAGAACAGTGTCTGCTGGTTACTACACAATAAATACTAGCTTTTACTATTGAATCCTTTAAAGCATGGTATTTTTATGGTTAACCACCTTTTTAATTGAAATTATTGTATTATTTCATGGAATTTATAAAAAGAATAGGCAGTATGTTATTTAATTTCTCTTTTTTTTTTTTTAAGATTTAATTATTTTAGCAGGTGTGGCAGAATCTCAAGTAGACTCTGCACTGAGCACGGAGCTTGATGCAGATGCATCCATGACGCATCCAGAGGCATCTCATGACTCTGAGATCATGACCTGAGCTAAAACCAAGAGTCAGCTGCTTAACTGACTGCTACCCAGGTGTCCCTTATTTAATTTCTTACTGATAAATCAAAGTAATAATATTCAATTATAGTAACTGCAATACTATGACATCCTTCTTTTCTTTAAGATTTTTATTTGTTTGACATAGAGACAGCAAGAGAGGGAACACAAGCAGAGGGAGAGGGAAAAGCAGGCTCCTCACTGAGCAGGGAGTCCAATGACCCAAGGCTGGATCCCAGCACCAAAGGTAGATAGTTAATAACTGAGCCACCCAGGCACCCTGAGGAATACTGAGCAATACTGTGACATCCTTAAATAATTTTTAAAACTCAAAGAGTTCTGCTTCTTACATTTTCTTCTGCTTTACTTATTTATATCTCTTTTATCATCAGACTTCTAGATTTTATTCCTTCTGCTACAAGTTACTTGCTTCTATCTGCTTCTTCTTCTAATAATTGCCTCCAGCAATCTTGGCAGTCCAAGATTTCCAATGGGGGGAAAAATCAACCAAACTTTAAAGTTCTGGCTCTTCTAAAACTTCTCCCTCTTCCTTATCCTAAGTGTTGTTTTCTTATCCTGAGATATAGCTAGAAGGATTGAGATTGATGAAGGTTGACTCTTGGATAAATAAGGCAGAACACACGTCCCTTAAGATTCCTAGATTCCACTAAGCTTTAGAAGAAGCTGATGGTGTTTCTTTATATTATAAGAATAATCTAAAGTATGTCACAGTTATTACCCAGTGACTTAATGTCTTAATGGTATAACTATTTCTATGTAGGTAGACTGACTGGAAGGCAGCTGGCTGGAGAGACTTAACATAACATAAATAGCCATCTAGTCCAGTAAGCATACAAGCTCCAGTCTCCAAAACTGGTTCAGGCTTCATTCCATTTACTGTATAATTCATATTTCTGGATTCTTTGTGTATCTCCATCTTTTCACTCCAGTTAGTGACCACTTTGTTTAATGCCAACTATTTTTCTTGGCCCTGGAATTGTTTACTCTTTCTTGACTTAAATCGCTTTTGATTTTATGGCTCTGATCTTTACATTCTCTGTAATTATGTTCTGCCCAGAGTTCAAGGCTCCTCAATATGTGTGTCTGATCCTTTTTAGCCAAGGCTCCTCAATATGTGTGTTTGATCTAGTCCTGACCCACTTTGGATCTTAGTTCTGGGCTTTTGGTGGCTTCAAATTTTGTTACCTTTTATCCCTCCTTAGTTCCCTTGTCCTAACCCCTCTCAGACCCCTTGGAGCAGATTATTGGGATAGGTTACATTGCAGAAAGAACTATTATTTTTAAATTTTTTAAGTTTTTAAATTTTTTATTTTATTTTTAAATTTTTATTATGATCTTATAATATAATATATAAAATATTATATAATATAATGTACATGACATATAGTTATAATTTTATAATTTTATTATGAATTTTTAAATTATTTTTATTTTTTATTATAAAAATCACATTTTTATTATAGTTCTATAGTTTAACATTTTAATTATAGATATATTTGAAAATTGAGCTTCAATTTTTCTTTAAAAAACTGTTCTCACTGTAAGGGCCTACTTAGCCAGAGCAGGCCATTTTGTTGTTTATGTAGTAAACTTAGATTGACCCTGCCCTGCCCCCCCAGCGGAATTTACTTAGAAACAAGTCTGGGAAACCAGTAAAATATGACTGACCAACCAGCCCCTGATAACAGAGCCCATATACCAGGAGTGTCAGGTCAGAGGGAGGTAACAGGGCCCAGAATACAAGGATGAGTCAAGCCAGGTGGAGACATCCAATCAGGAAAGCACCTCCCTAACCACCCAAGAATGTGGACCCTGCCTTTTAGGCGCCAATTCTGACCAGAGTGATAGGCTAGTTCAAATAGCTACTATAGGGTGAATTGTAATTCAGTTGGCCACCTGTGTGTGGCCAGGCTCAACCACATGCCCTTTACTCTATAAAAGTTAGTCTGTGAGGCTGGGCGGGGCGGCCTCTTTGCAAGAGACGGGCCTGGCCGGTCAGTCTGATTCTCGATGCTTGGTGTGAAATAAAGCTTTGCTTGACCTTCACTTTGTATCAGGCTCACTCCTTTGACCATGGATCCAACACTCACATTTTGATATGTCATTTATTTGTTTATTTATTTATTTATTTATTTATTAGATTTTATTTATTTATTTAACAGACACAGATCACAAGTAGGCAGAGAGGCAGGCAGAGAGAGAGGAAGGAAAGCAGGCTCCCTGCTGAGCAGAGAGCCCAATGTGGGGCTCAATCCCAGGACCCCGGGATCATGACCGGAGCCGAAGGCAGAGACTTTAACCCACTGAGCCACCCAGGTGCCCCTTGATATGTCATTTATGACAGTAAATTTAACCACGGTGTTTGCTTTTGACATAATTTATTTAGCAATCATTGTGGAATATATACTTACTAGGTGCCAAGCACTGTGCCAGACAGAAGTGCTGGAAATATTAATAAAATACAGTCACTGAATTTAAGGACAATGGGAGACAGACTTGTAAGCAAATAAGAACCACGTCATCTTGGTCATCTCTGAAAACTAAGCTTCAAGAGCAACAAAGACTGGAATTAAAGTCATCTCCAAAATGTCAAATTTCCAATAATCAGAACTATTAATGTCTCTCTTCTTGGGAGAGGAGCAGTCTAAGACATTAAGCATCAGAATGACATAGTCAATATACCCAATAGAATTAGAAGTCCATAAGCAGGGTCAGATAGCAAAGTCTCTCTTTTTGTATCAGATTGCAAATTTAGGAAGAAAGGTGAACAGAAGGAAAATTTTGTGGCAGTTGAAACACCACTGTGTTGCAGTTGCATCCACTACTGTGGATGCAGTTGACTGGGAACAGGATCTCAGTGAGGGTCTCCTGCCTCACTAAGGACTTTCACTATACATAAAAGTGATGAAGACAATAGGAAGTGAGGTTGCCAGGAACACAAAAGTAAAGTTGATTCTGTCTTAAATATTCCTACTCGAATCTCCCAAGACAATGAAGGTTTTGATCCCTACCAATCAGTCTGTGAAGGGAGTCTAACCCAGCATTCCAAATCACTTGATGTTCCAAATTTCTCCAGATGTTCTCAAAATTTCTATTGCTTTGTGAAATTGACCTCTGGAATTTCTGAATTATCCCTTGTTACCCCCCAAAAATGAGCAAGTTGTAAAGGAGCCAGGATCTTCCTAGAATTATATTCATAGTGAACTTAATCTGTCAGATCCTTGACCAAAAATTTTTGACCAGAGGCCATGTTAGGGTTCAACAATTGAGAGAAAAGTACCCTTTGTTTCTTCTCAGAGGAATGCAAAGGGCCTCTGTCAGGCAACCAGATTCTACAATTTGCCTTCAATCCTGACGTACTTGATGCAACTGGCTCCTCTGATTTGTAAGACCTGACCCCAGTGTCTGTTTGAAAAAAACCAAACTGGCACTCTCCCTGGAGCTTTTGGGGACATTCACAACAAGCTGACCTCCCTAAGCATCCTCTTAATCTGCACTGACACTGTTAGAGTTCCTTGAACCTTCATTTTTGCCCACCTTTGAGTAGTAGAACTAAACTCAGAGATCCACAGACTGCCTGAAATCTGTGACCAGATAGAAGTGTTCAGAGCCAGTTGTCACATAAAGACAACCATAGACCTCTAGCACCTAGTTTGGCTCTGGCTTAACTTGAGATGGGCACAAGACTTGAACAATGTAGCATAATGTGAGCAGCTGACTAGATGTCAATCCTGGGGCCTCTGATAGTACAGAGAAGGTGAGAGGATGGTGGTACTGATAGCTGTATGGAAAGAAAATCCTCTTCACAGTGGATTTGAATTATACCAGCTCTTGACTGCATGTTAGAAGTCTACTGGTGATAATATTGAAAATCTAGAAAGCAGCAGCCCAAGCCACACAGATAATTTCAGAATATCTTGAGCTTGGGCCTCTTGAGATAAATCTAATGCAGCTTGCTAGACAGATTCTTTTGGCTAATAGCCAGGCTCCATCCATCCTCATTTATAAAGAAAGCAGAGACATCATTACATTTGGGGGAGTTGTTGTTTTTTCTTGTCTGAGCTCCTAACTATAAGAGATAAAGCTATACCAGAATTGCTAAGGCAAATACCTGCTTAGGAACATAACTCCTCCAGATGATTCATGTGTTTTTCACCTCTTTAGGTACTTTTTATGTATTTATTTATTTACTCCTCAGCTCTAAAACAGTCCTCATTCTCTGCGTGTTTATTTGGCAATGATCTTACCAGATGTAGCCATTTTGCCACAGAGGTCCTGCTGCAAAATATCTCTAATGTTTAAAAACAAAGAAATGCAACTGGGACATCTACCTTATCCTATTGCTTCCAGTTCCTTCCAAGATAATGAATCTTTTTCCTTCTACTCTTCCTCTTGTTTCCAGTACATCTAATCTCATATTTAAGTAGCATGGCCAAAAGTCACAGTTTTGGAGGACAGTTTGGATTTATGTCTATTGTTGAGAACTAATTTTTTTTTAAGATTTTATTTATTTATTTGACAGAGAGAGAGATCACAAGTATGCAGAGAGGCAGGTAGAGAGAGGGGGGGAAGCAGACTCCCCACTGAGCAGAGAGCCCGATGCGGGGCTCGATCCCAGGACCCTGAGATCATGACCTAAGGAGAAGGCAGAGGCTTAACCCACTGAGCCACCCTGGTGCCCCAAGAACTAATTATTAATAGCATTCTTCTTCCTTTTCAAAATCATCTTTAGTGGGATGACGAATGACACAGCCATCCAAGCAGAGAACCAATGTTCCATCTCTTTACCTGAGTTCCAAGGGAAGAGACTACGTGGATAGAATTCTGTATCGGCAACTACAGCTGCATCTTCTTAGAGATAATGAAGGACAGGTAAAAAAGATGATTCCAGAAGTCAGTGTTTTTCCTCTCACTCTCCTCCCCTATTCCTCAGTTTGATTCCCAAAGTAGAGCCTGCCAATAATGAAGTCAGGCTGGGAAGACAGAGTCCACACATGTAAGAAATGACTGCCCCAGGGCATGCTCAACTCCTTTACTTTCTTCCCACTTCAGGGAATGGGAACCACACCATCTAATAGCTGTATGGAAAACTCTCTGCTTTCTGGGAAGCTGGAGTTGATCCTAGGATGAGCTAGAGTAGCTTTGTCAAAGAGAATTATGAGATGTTCCACTGTATACCAGATAATATATATTTATTCTCCTAATGTATTTACTAAAAAGATTCATGGTAGCTCACAAGGGTGTAGATCAGATAGTAAGATAACATAAATTATGAAAAATAAAATAAAAATAAAAATAAGACAGTGGATCCACAGAGTCAGGATAATACCCCAAATGTCAATTTCACTTGGATATGGAATAGGAGATGAGGGCAAAAAGACTTCTCACTTAGTTTCGACATGGACAATGCATCAAGCTTATTGTACCAATGACATTCAGATAACTTAAAAAAAAAGTAATGACAGTAATGACAAGGCTGATAAACAAATTAACTTGAGACTGGAAGGTATTACATGCATAAGTGAAGGAGACAGAGTTAATGTGATCATTAAACTGAATCTATAGTGTTGAGAATGTAGGAAGCATACCAGCTTTAGTGAAGTGACCAATTTAGATTGACATTTTTGTTCATTGAGACCACTTAAATGCACTTCCTATATATATTATGGCTTACATTTCATCCTTCCCACATTCTGTGATGACTCACAGCTAAATTCCCTGGTGTAGAGCCTTTTCCTTTAGAGCCCTCTCTCCCCTTTTTTTTTTTTCTCCAGAATTTAGGACTCAAATGATATGAGACGCATTGATTTTTTTTTCTTATGGAGGATACAAAAATAATATCACTGTCTTTTAGGAAGTAGAAAGCTATGAAGAAAGATGACTGAAGCTCATGAAATTTTGACATATATGAATAAGATTAAAATAGTCAATTATTTTTACTGTAAAGTTCTAGAACACATCACTGAAACTCTTCTCAATGGATGCAACCTTGATATGGAAGCAATGGGCACCCTCACACAGTTCAGCTAGAAAGGTAAATAATATCTGTGGGTTTTTTTTTTTTGCATTATTTTTTCTGTTTGGCAATAGTTTCTAAATTAAAGTTGCATGGTACTCATTGGCCCTCAATTAAGTTGTCCTATAAATATTCTTGTTAAAGTTTGAGAAAGTATGTTTGCCAAGATGTTAGTCACACCACACTTTCAGTTCCAAAGACTAGAAATAATCAAATAGTCTACCCTAAGGAACTGATACCATAAATTTCAAAATCTTGCTATCACGGAATGCTATTTAGTAATACTGAAAAATGAGTCATATATGTCTGTGCTCATATGGAAAGATTCCCAAAGTAAATTAGTGAAAACCTAATGTTGAAATTGGGTTGCATTGTTTACCTTTGACTAACGTATTTTATAAGAACTGCATACATAGTGTTAAATATGCTAGTTCATGCATGATGATGCCCCTCTGGAAGGAAGGAAGCATCATGCAGGATGATGCTACATCTATGGAGAGGGATGGAAAAACTGTCAGGGAATTTTGTCACCTTCTGGCTAATATTTCTATACTATTTGAACATAATCTACCATATATTTATATATGACATTTTCATATATTTCATATATTCTGACTTCAGTCAAGTATTCCTAGAATACATCATCCTGCAGAGAAAAATTGTAAGTAAGTAACTTTCTCAAAAACATATGTAGGCATTGCCATTTTGTTTTGATTATATTCTCTAAGAATTATAATCCAGGAATTCTTCTGGATTAAAAAACTAGTAAAACACCCTTGTAAATAAATGAGTACCACCAAAAATCCCAACAGACAAGCCCCAACTGTCCCTTAAATAAAAAGATCTCTTCTGAAAACTGAATTCCTCTGCCAATTTAGCAAACTTAGATTCTAGTAATGGTTCATTAAAATAACCAGTAGCTGAGATCTTTACAAGTATCTTCTTGCCAGGGAGGAGGAGTGCAGGTCATATACATTCAGAGTGGTACATCTTATACTGAAGAGAAGAAATCTGGACAAAAGTATCATGTGACAAAATCTTAGCATCTGGTCTCAAATACACTTACCAGAATTAGCCTATGGAAAGCTCAGTGGATATTTGAAAGCCTCTGAGTGGATGCAAGACAGTAAGTCACTGTGTAGGATGGAGTCTCAGAAGTGAGCCATTATGACCACCAATGCAGGCAGGGAATGCTTCCAGGAACATGAAGGAAAGCTGCCTCAGTTTTAACTAAGCCCACTTGAACTTCTCTATAGCAACCTCATGGTTCACTAGCATGGTTCCCTTATTTCTATGGATACAATAACAACTTCCAAGCTGTGCCTGTCCAGCCCACCAAAACAAGCATATTGGGGCAAAGCCAGAATCTTTACAGAACTAACTGTTCTTGTGACCCTAGTCAGTCAGACCCTTGACCAGAAGAACCTGGCCAGAGTCCATTTAAGAACTCAGGAAGGAGGAATGAATTTTTGCCCCTGCTAGAATAATACAAAGGAGAGATTGTTATACATGTAACTTCTATACCCACCAGCAATCCTGAGGCCTTTTTGCATATCGTTTTAGATAAAATCAGATCTATGGAATACAAAATTCTTTTAAAAATTCCCAAACTGGCACATTTACTGGAATCCTGGAGGCCTCTTAGAACTGGCTACTTGCCTCTGCTTCTGATTACTCTGAAAGAGTTGGTCTGCATTTCCAGGATCTACTCTCACCCCAAAACTACTCTAGTTTTTCAAACATAGAACCAAACTCATAGATATTCAACTCCTTCTCAAATTGGAGAATGACTTTGAAACATGTTAGGGTGAGACTAGATATGGACCAGAGCCAAAGTTATAGCCTGTAATCAGGTGCTTGGACCCTGCAAACTCTGGGAGAACTCAGAGAATTAAAGACTGATGGATCAGTTGCCTCACTCTAGCATCTGAAGTAGAAGGGAAGAAATATTCTACTAAGCCCCATATGTTCAACCAGGTACTGTGGTCCCCAAATCAGAATCCTTTGGTTCTAGTTTAAAACCAAACACTCTGTCCTAATCTCAGACTTTTAAAGTCATAATTTCTCTGGCCAGGGTTGTGGGCGTGGTGTCAGTGAGGGTGCTAGCTTCAGCATTTTGGTTAACCTTTTGTTTGATGTTCATCTAGTCAGTCTGGCACCTGCCTGCCACCACAATGATTGTGGTGTCCACAACTGTACACAGAGTAGTTATCCTCAGCTAGCAATAAGCTGAGTCACTTCAGTCCAGAATACTATGTATATACGAGGGATAACTATTTGCCAGACGAAGGAGGGAATCTCCCACTGGCGTGGAGTACAACTAGAGTAAGTCTGATTTATAAATAACAATGAATGAACAAATCTACGGAAATCATAATCACGGCTGGGCCAAGAGATACAGACCAGCCGAAAACCATCCCTAGAAGCCCTCAAATGAAAACTTTCTCTTCAGCCTTAAAGGTTTCCTCCTTCAGCATTGCGGAGGTGACGACTTACTTGCCTGGTCTTGTTCAGCTCATACTAAAAGAAGAGAAAGGGGCCAACTCAGGGAAAATGAGATCTGTACAAGTTCATATGATAGTGGATGATTACATTGCCAAAAGCTAGTCAACATGGATGGCACTTGCAGATATCCTCCAATGGCTGACCAAATTGATACTGGTTACTGAAAATAGGAGAACCAGAGTCCCCCAAATGAAGTTTTTATACTAATGCCCCCACCATAAGCTTTCAAGAGAGGGTCGATGATGCTAGGTATAGGGTTTTCAGTTAGTCTCTGAGTAGCCCCATTGTGGTACAGAGATCTAGGACTGAGAAGTATTAGGATACTTCTTCCCTAAGTAAGGTATTGAGCAAAACACTGCTGTTTCATTCCCAGAGTGCTTTAAAGCTATATTCATCTTGCCTGGGCAAAATTAGTGGCAGTGTATATCAGCTACCCTACCAGAGCCTCTCCCACAGGAGGCTATGAGACAGAATGCCCAATTCCTAGGTGTTTGGCTCTACCTTCTGCTCCTTAGTGGAGACATCTAAGTAACAGCAGGTCTTGGGGCCTATGTCATCAGTGGTCTTTAAGTCCCTTTTGTTGAGCCTACATCCAATTTTAGGTTTTTCTACTACTGTTTTCAAACACATCATTGGAAAGAAGGGGTTCACAGTACCTCTTTCTTGAAGCCAGGATTATAATGAATCCCAGCAGTTAAGAGTAGAATATTGTATACATAAACTTTCACTTCTCCTACATAAATTAATGGGCTAAATAAATTTAGCAATATCTAATACACTTAAGGTCCCAAGAAAGTAAGACCATAACTCTAAAATAAAATTTAAAGCTAAAAAGAGGAAGAAGGTAGAGTTTATTTTGAGAATATTCAAAAGTATTTAAATATGAATTGTTAATCATGGCACACAATTTTGTGAAGATGGAGTCTCACAGGTTAGAATATACTTTGTACAGATGCCAAGAGATCGGAACCTAGATTTGAATATATTTTCCTTTAGTGCATTGTACTGAGGCTGTCAAAGCCCCTTTCATTTTTATAGAGATGTAAAATGAGAACTAGAATAGTGAAGTGGATAAAAACATGAAATAATTCCTTATATAAGCAACAGTTACACATGATATTACATTCACAAAACCCTTCATGTAATCTGTGTTATTCAGTTCTTACCAGAATATGTAAGCTTTTGATGTCTTTTACAAATAAGAAGAATAAAGCTTAATCAAAAGTTAAATGACTCATTTTTAAAAAATGAAAAAAAAATATCATTCTAAATCTCAAGTCTTCATTGGACTTTTAGCTCATCATTGATTAGCTAAGTAACCTTAAAAATTACTTATGAGACTTATCTTTTTGATTTGTAAAATTAGTGGCTGGATTTTAGAAACTTTAATTAGAGCTGGAAAATAGCAAGTATGGTGGTGCACAAGGCTCTGTTTATTATAGAGCCCAGATTCCTTCTATTTTGCCATAAACCACTCTACTGAACAATAGTTAGGAAGAAAAGTATCTACAAAATACCACCCAAACTTCTCATTTCAAGAGAATTTTCTGACCAATACCCAAATTTGACTCCATCGTTTCCACTAATAAAGGGAGCATATCAGTGTGTCATTCTACATATTTTTATCATTTGTCTTGCTTTGACCAATATCCTAAGTAATAGAGGCAACATATAACCAGAATCACAATGAATGCCTCATCACTGCTAGAAGAAAACTTCCAGAAGGTATGCAGTTTACAGGCTAAACAAGACAAAAAGAAAAACAAACCTGTTGATCCAAACAGTACCAAAATGCCCAGCCTTTTAAACTGGGCACACCATTTTCCATCATATTTATGCCTCTTTTTTTTTTAATTTTTTAATCTATGTTCCTAATTTTATATCGTTGATTCACATATGAAAAGCACCAATCTTAAAATCACTAAGTTATTTAAAATAAGACACAGGATTCCTTTAAAGTATACTCCATTCTGCGTAAGCTTTTATCCCCTATATTCTATCATTGTGTCATGTAACCTTAAAGTCATTGCCATGCAGGGTTTCCAGAAATTAGAAACTCTACGTTCTGCTCTTAGTGTAAAGCGTCGTGACTTCAGAAGCTTACCTGGTGGGATGAGAAAACTGACCACAGGCACAGTGCAGAGTAAACATCCGCAGACCAATGCTGATTTTGCAGTAGCTCTCTTAATTCAGGTCCAGAATCTTGAATCTACTGCTAAAGACCTTAAGGGTGTGTATGGGGTGGGGCAGGCTGGGGGTGGGTGGGAAAGGCTGGCTGCAGGCGGTGGCTCTCACCATTCTGGGGCTGGGCACACAGCAAGAAAAGACACTTACTTGCAACCACGTGACGGGTCTCCAACAGTACCTGAGGGAACCCTGAGAAGCAGAACTCCCTGGAGCCCTTTTCTCCTCCTGGGCTTCTTTTTCTTCCCAGATCCCTCCGGCCTTCTGAGGAGTTCTGGTTGCTTAGGCGGTGTTGCTAGGCTGGCGTCTGCCCTCACCAGCTGATGCTACAGGCCACGATGGCTCGGCGGTGAATGGGCCCCACTGAATTCCCAGCTAGAAACGCGTCTCTGGGGTGGCTGCCCAGCCACTGACCCAGAGACCACTCCTGGCCAGATGCGCAGTGGAGCCCCGCCTGCCGCCTAGATGTTGTTTCTTGCGTCCTTCCCACTCCACCCTCTCATCTCCCAGCCACTACACCCTCTCCCCCGCCCTCATCCCAAGGCCGGTGCGCGACTTCGCGGTCCAGACCGGGCGGGCGTGGGCGGGTTGATGCAGAGGAGACCCGCAGCCGCCAGTGCTTAGCTCACAACCGCAGCTGCTGCGTCTTACCCACAGCTGTGGGAGTAGGGAGGGGGCTAGACGAGGGGATCCGTGAGGAGGGGGATCTGATGCGAGAGCAAGAAAAGAGGGAGAGAAGAGGAAGGGGGGATTGCAGCTAAGGGTTTTAGAGGGAGCTAAGGGAGAGGAGGGGAGAGGAAGAGAAGAAGGCAGCAAACTCAGGTTTTCACCTCCAGTTGCTTTCTCTCTCCCCTTGCCTAACTGCCCCAGTAGAGCTTGTCAGGGGGCAATTAACAGTCTGCAGCCGTCAGATCTGAACATTGCTTAGGGACGTGGGATATGGCTCTTTAGAAAAGAATGGGTTGGAGCTATTACAACCTCACTCTGGATTTCTCTCCCACTCTGGTGACTTGAGATAAAAAGGCCAAAGGAAAAATCATGCATATTTGGAAATACTGTATGCAACAATCAAGCTTGGGGATGGATGAATCAAGAGGTGCAGGACCTTCTTTCTCAAAGGGGGTTTGGAAACTTTTGCTACACCATAGAACGTTTATTTTATAACCCTATCTTGTTTGGAAATGGTGAACTAATGAATTGTTGAACACTATATCAAAAAACTAATCATGTACTAAATGTTGGCTAAATGAACATAACAATTAAAAGAAAAAAGAAAAAAAAAAGATTTCCACAACACACCAAGAAAAAATAACTTAAAAATGAGGAAAAGGGAAAAGAAATCATGTATATTTATTAAGAGACGCTAAGTGTATATTCCAAGGCATGAGACACAGAAGGGTAAAATGGAACTAAACTAATACTAGTTCTATGCAAACCATGTCAGGGGCTGCATGTTTCATCCATGATTCACAGAAAAGGCCTTGTTACATGTATTTTATTTGTTTAAGTTATACACTTGTTATGAAAGATTTCAAACATATACAAAAATAAAAAGAAAGTATAACAAACTCCTCTGTACTCATCACTCTGCCTCAGTCATACTGCCTCAGCTATTGCTAATCTTGTTTTATCTATGCTTGCCTTCTCACTTTGGATTAGCTTAAAAGTCCAGGCATCATAATATTTTATCCATAATTTTATCAACATAAGTCTCTGAATAAGTTCTCCAAAAATACAACCCCTTCAATACAACCCAATACCATTAGCTTACCTAAAAATTAACAAGGACTTCATAGTGTCAAAGATCCACTTGATTTCTTTTTAATAAACTATATAGTGGCTAACTGAATGTAATAATAATAAATAAAAACACAATGTGTAAATTATTATCTTCTCTTTCCCACACTTTTTGATGGTATTACAAGTGAATGTTCTAACGCATAGAACTTTCTTTTGGGGCAATCCAACTTATGCATCCCTTTTCGCCCAGGAAAATCTATGCATCTTTCAGTATATTAAAACATAAGAGGGGCACCTGGATGGCTCAGTGTGTTAAGCCTCTGCCTTCGGCTCAGGTCATGATCTTAGGGTCTTGGGATCCAGCTGCACATCGGGCTCTCTGCTCAGCTGGAAGCCTGCTTCCCTCTCTCTCTCTGCCTGCCTCTCTGCCTACTTGTGATCTCTGTCTGTCAAGTGAATAAATAAAATATTTAAAGAAAAAACATAAGAATCATTTCTCCGTCTTTTGGCGAAGAGCAAGTGTAAAAAAAAATATAAACATTTAACAAATTTAATATTAAATATTTTAAAGTTTAAATAATATACTTGACATACACTGCTTTGTTTTTTTTTTAATTTTTATTTTTTTGACATACACTGCTTTGTATAATGTGTAATGAACACAAGATGCTGTGCAAACCAATAATAGAAACAAGAGACAAATAGAAGGGAAACCAATGATGTTGGATTTATCTTCTGAGCTGGGCAATCATTTGTTGTTGCTCTGGAGCAAATATATTGCTAATATGGGAAACAAAGGCAGAAGAAAATTATTAAACTTCTTTACTACTTGTAGCCCATTAATGAGTCCTTAAAACAGGCAGAGTCACATTCCTCTAGAAACACAACTGCCTCAATATTAATACTTTGCTAAGGACAAAAGACAACCCTAGCCTGACCCCCAGAATCCTGTAACTTTAAAATATAAAAATTCCCTTGGAGACTTCATTTACCTCTGCCCTGCGAGATATATGTTGGCAATCATGCCCCAAGCATATGACCCTCCAGTATATATCTGACGGGTCTCATGTTTTATTAGACAGTGATAAATGACATTTTCCCAACAATAGTTAGCCCCCTTAAGGTCCTGAAAACCTTGCTTCCAAAATTCCTTAGAGACTTACGTTATCCCTAACCCCACCCCAACTTGAAAGTATATAATGCAACACTCCTTATGACTCCAGTACAGTTCTTTCTGCCCAAGGGTCCTGTCCCTGTGCTTTAATAAAACCATTTTTTGTACCAAAGATGTCTCAGGAATTCTTTCTTGGCCATCAACTTTGAAACACTAACATTTTTCCTACATCATTGCCACCATTATTTGATATTATTACTAAGTTAATTTGACAAATTTTGACAATCATTATGCTCCTAATAATGAGTTGATGAGATTATTTTGGATTGCTCAGTAGGGGTAAGCTGTTTGTTTTCCACACTTCTGCCTTAAGAATTTTATAATCGTGTTTTCTAAGCTGTGTTTCCCAAGTACATATTTAGAAGGTAGAAGCTCTAAACTTGCAAGTCCTACCTTATCGAGAAAAAACTGCTTTTGATGGGGATGTGGAGAAAGGGGAACTGTTTTACACTTCTGGTGGGAATGCAAGCTAGTGCAGCCACTCTGAAAACAGTTTGGAGTTTCCTCAAAAAGTTAAAAACAGAGCCACCCTCCTGGGCACAGCTACTGCCCAGCAATTGCACTACTAGGCATTTACTCTAAAGATACAAATGTAGTGATCCAAAGGGGCAATTGTACCCCAATATTTATAGCAGCAATGTCCACAATGGCAAAACTATGGAAAGAGCCCAGATGTCCAGTGACAGATGAATGGATAAAGATGAGATATGTGTGTATGTATGTGTGTATGTGTGTGTGTGTGTATGTATATAGGTATATAAGAGGGAATATTACTCAGCCATCAAAATATGAAATCTTGCCATTTGCAATGATGTGGATGGAAATAGAGGGTGTTATGCCAAGTGAAACAAGTCAGTCAGAGAAAGACAATTATACAATCTCACTCATATGTGGAATTTAAGAAACAAAACAGAGATCTTACGGGATGGGAGAGAAAAATAAGACAAAATCAGAGAGGGAGACAAACCATAAGAAAATGGGTTGATGGAGGGAATGGGGGGGGTGGGGTAATGGGGTGATGGGCGTTAAGGAGGAGGGAATGTGATGTAATGACCATTGGGTATTATATGCAGCTGATGAATCACTGAACACTACTCTGAGACTAATAATATACTATATGTTAATTAATCGAACTATATAAAATAAAATAAAATGCTTAAAAAAGAAAAGAAAAACCTACTTCATCACACTTTCACTTGAACTTGATAGGCCCCTAGGGGAATTATTTTCCTTGCAGCCTGCTTAAGTGGGGGCTGTTTAATCTAACCTCAAAGGTGTCAGCATCAGGAGTATAGCTGGGACTCTTGTTTTAATTCTCACTCTATTTCATGACATCCAGATTTGATAAAACCTTAAACAATTCTCCCCAAATGCAAACAAATCAAAACTCCTTTTTTTTTTTTTTTTTTTTGAGATCTGTGTGTCTAGCTGTGTCATCTTTTTTTTCTTCTAGTCTAGCAGTCATCTTTTAACTTTATGGACATTCTTATTTATTAAGGATTTACTTTCAGGTTGGCAGTCTTCTCCTCCATCCAGATTCTTTCTATTATTAATCACTTTCCCATCCATTTGGATATCAACAACATTTGGATGAAACATCTAATAGCCTAGCTTCTGATTTCCTCTCTAATAGAGGATCTCTTTCTCCATTCCACCTCAGCTATAATCCCCATACTGTGAAACTGGCCATAGCTAGCAACTGCTGTTTGTTTGTTTGTTTTAAAGATTTTATTTATTTATTTGACATAGAGAGAGACACACACACTCACACACAGCGAGAGAGGGAACACAAGCAGGAGTGGGAGAAGAAGAAGCAGGCTTTCCTCTGAGCAGAGAGCCCAAAGCAGGGCTAGATCCCAGGACCCAGGGATCACAAACTGAGCCAAAGGCAGTCCCTTAATGACTGAGCCACCCAGAGGCCCGTGCTTTGTTTTTCTCCATAACGATGATCTAGCATGCTAAATGTCAATTGCTTATTTATTTTATGTTTTGTTCTACAGAATGAATACTGCATGACAGTTCTTGTTTATCCACTGCTATGAGGTAGCACTTAGAACACAAGTTGTAATAGAGTCAGTATCCAGTAAATTTGCCAAAGGAATGAGCACCAAGCATGCCCCCAAGGCACTATGGGCTTGCCAGAAAATTGTAGTGATTCACCATAGAAATAGATCATAGACTACACAATATGAATAACATGAGAATTGTTGATCTGCTTTCATTCTGCCTAGCCTCTGGAATGTATATACTTCAATGCTTTTGTAATACATAGGTATGAAAATTTCCCCTGGCTGCAGAATCTTGACATAAAGCACAGGCCTCTCTGAAAGAAAGGGTAAAAACAAGAAAGTTCAATTACATCTATGGGGATTGCCAAGGCACACAAGGAACTAAAGCACTCAGCATCAAAGAGGAAATTCTCTTACCCTTATTCTAGTATAATAAGGAATAGACATGGGCTTGGGTTTGTTGTCAAAATCCAGGCTTAGATATCATTCAGGGTGAATATAATATAAATCATATTGTAGAAAATCATTTGCATGATTTCAATCATTTGAATTTTAAAGTTCTTAAGACTTCATATTTTTTTCTTTTTAGCTAATGCTAGTTAGCTTTCCATGTCATGTGCAATATCCTAGGCAAATACTTAGAATCCATTTTGTCTTAGGTAGGGATGTTAAAACAAAATACTACGAACTTGGTGGTTTCTAAACAATAGAAATGGATTTCTCACAGCTTTGGAGGTTAGAAGTCTGAGATGCGAGTTCCACCATAGTCAGGGTCCAGTGAGAGTCATGTTCTAGGTTTCAGACTATAGGTTTCTGCTTGTATCTTCACATGGTGAAGAGCTGAAGAAGCAAGCCCTCTCATGATTCTTATAAGACCACTAAACCCATTTATGAGGGATCCACTCTGTAATCTGGTCTAATCCTAATCACTTCCCAAAGGCACCATCTCCTATTACCTTCACACTGAGAATCAGGGTGTCAACATATTAATTTGGGTGCAGGTGGGGGAGAGAGTTACAAACAGTCCATCCATAATACGTAATACTTGTTTGTCTTAAGATTTTATTTTTTTAAATAATCTCTACATCCAACATGGGGACTCTAACCCAAACTTACAACACTTAACAAGATTCACATGCTGTACTGACTGGACCAGCCAGGCACCCTTATTATTTCACTTTTTGTCATCCTTACATACCTACATAAAGACAGTACTACAAAGCCAGAATCAGTTCCTTTACCACTATTTTTAAGTGTATAGTATTCTACTTATGATTCTATTTATATGTTTGAGTTCTTTAGAATTGTTCTAAGAAAACTTTGCCATGGTCTTCCACTCTATCCCAGGTTCCAGAACTGTAAGAATCTGGACAACAGGGGCACCTGGGTGGCTCAGTGGGTTAAGCCGCTGCCTTCAGCTCGGGTCATGATCGCAGGGTCCTGGGATCGAGCCCCACATCGGGCTCTCTGCTCAGCAGGGAGCCTGCTTCCTCCTCTCTCTCTGCCTGCTTCTGATCTCTCTTCTGTCAAATAAATAAATAAAATCTTTAAAAAAAAAAAAAAAAAAAAAAAAAAAGAATCTGGACAACAAATAAAGCTATAGAAAGTTGTTTAACAGTGTCAGAGGAACACAATAAATGGCTTGCTTATTAGGGATTCTCAGAAATAAAAGAATAGACCATAGATAGTTAAAGCTGTTTGGGCTCCTCTACTCCCCTTTGTCACTTGACAAATTTGTAAACTAATTTCAATTTCTTAACTGCTTAGATATATATACATACATACCTGGATTACATGTTTTGCTTTCATAATATATATATACACATATGTAATATACATACATATATATACACATATATATTTATACATATACACATATAAACTCATAGCCCTAATTTGACTTTTTCCAAAAATCTTCCAAAGATAGGCACAGTCAATAAAGAATATCAGCAAAAAGCTGTATTAATATTGGCAATCAGAGGTGCCTGGGTGGCTCAGTAGGTTAAGCCTCTGCCTTTGGCTCAGGTCATGATCTCAGGGTACTGGAATTGAGTCCCACCTCCAGTGAGACTGCTTCTCTCTCTCCCTCTGCCCCTCCCCCTCATTCATTCTCTCTTTCTCTGTGTCAAATAAATAAATAAATAAATCTTTAAAAATAAACAAATAAATAAATATTGGAAATCAGCAGAGAAAATGGTAAATATCTCATATGGAAAATACATACTCATATAGTATATGGTAGGTCATTTTGTACCTATACTTTATAGTTTGTCTTGATCCTAAGAATCAGATTACGAAGATCACAGGTAGATCTGAAGTTCCTGTTCAAAATGTTCCTGATCACAGTGCATTCCATTTTGCAATTTTGAATCCAATAGTCATGTATCAAGTAATTCTTAACCCAGTTTAGCAGAAACCCAGAATATTTTCAAGTGGAAAAAATAAAATAGAAAGCAAAGATAATCACAAATTTTTAATTTGTTGTCATTTTCTAGAAATCCCATTATAATTTATGTGCATATATGTGAAATAGTTGAGTATATACATGTCATAAGTAAAAAAGTCAGATTTGACTGCTGTAACAGAAACTTAAAATAACTGTGGCTTAACCATGGCAGAAGTTTCTTTCTCTCAAACCCACTAATCCAGGTATAAGCAGTCCAAAATATCCCCCAATGAGGTTCTTTCAATTTTGTTGCTTTCTTATCTCTAGTGTATTAAACACTCACTCACATAATTCAAGATGGCTCACCAATACACTTGTATTCCAGGCAGTAGAAAAAGGGAATAGAAGAAATGGAATTCATGCCCATTCCACTAAATATTATAATCTAGAAGTTTTATATTACACCTTCTTGGGTTGATAGCCTATTAGCCAGAACTTAACTAGACACAATTGGTTACAAGGAAAGTTAAGGAATGTGATATTCATTCTGATTTCTATTCAGTGAGTCAAAAGTTGAGGTTTCTAATACAGAGAAAGGTAAGAATAAATATTGTGGGCTGACTGGCAACTTCTGCCATGCCCTGTCTCTATCTGCAATTGGCATACTATTTAGACTTCATGTCCCTGCCAAACAGCAAATTAGAAAAAATGGAGACTTCTAATGATTTAAGAACTTACAAAATCACAGCCTAATTTATCAATAAACATTTCTCCCAACCTAAATTACAATTGTCAAGCAAGAAATT